>NC_055993.1:57358630-58608630 GCF_018446385.1 Zingiber officinale
ATCGCGAGCAAGAAACCCCTGAGGACGTAATCGCTCCGCCGGAGATGATGGGTACCGTCGAGTTCCGGCGACACCTTCCCTCTGACGACGCGTGATGACTAGATCACGGTGGAAGAAGCCTCTCCGTCGTCGTCGAGTTGTCTGCTCGCGAGGAAGAAAGGAAAATGAGGGGAAGAAGAATCGGTAGCCGGTAGCCTGCCTCCTCAATGCTCCGGTGGCTGCCCTATGTCGGCAACGCCGAGAGGGGAGGAGAGGAGAATCGCTGGTGGTGAGGCTCGGGACGAAGAAATCGCCGGAGAGGGGGGAGATTTAGGGCGCGATTTGAGGGGGAGATCGGGGAGATCGAGAGGGAAGAAGTGGGTTCGGGTGAGGAAAGGGGAAAACGGCGATTTGGGGAAAAAAAAAAAAATGAAAATGAATTTATAATTGAAAACATTTCCTCACTTAAACGGGTATCCCAAACAGGTCTTATCCGCACCCGCCGATCGGTCCCCTCAAAACCCTCCGTACGAACTCCGAAAAATTCCCAGAAAATTTCTAAAAATTCTGGAAAAATCCAATAAGATTTTTCGTCCAGTAATATTTATTATTTAATCTTACGGTATCTTACACCGGGCGCCCCGCCCTAAAGCAACCCCGGGCGCCCGGAAGGGATCCGGGAGCCCGGAGTCCCCTATAAATAAGGGGCAGCAGGCGCCCCCAACCTTTGCCCCACCTATTCCCACTTTTGCCAAGGTTCACTCCGAACCTCAGTGCGAAAGTACTCTAAATCAAAATTTTCTTGCGGTGAAGACGCTGTTGCGATTCAAGCGAGGTCGTCAAGTCTATATTTGTCGATGGCTCCTCGGTAAAAATTCTTCCCCTCTCTATAAAAGTTTATTAGAATTTGTCTTCTAATTTTTTCTTAGAATATTCTTTTATTTATATACAGTAGGAAACGAACAAATACTAGTGCTGGACCCTCCAATGCTAGTACAGACCCTAGGTTTCCCACAGACGAACTTAGGATTAAGTTTGAGTCAACCATTTATAAGGCCATTAGGACTACCTGCATAGATAGATCGTTCTTTCTAAGGTCCTGTCCCTCCGCTTTAGAGGTTATAGGCCACTATAACTTAAGGAACCTTGTCGAATGTACCAGTCCAATAAACATAAGTCTGTGTGCCGAATTTTGCAATAACCTAGTGAAAGTAGACGATCTCACCTATACCACTAGGGCAGCAGGCACTGATATCACATTTTCCCCTACGACTATCTGAGAGTTTTTAGAGTTGCGTCCATCTACTTATTCTTTTTTGTGCTATCCTCCGAGGGATCTACCATTCGGAGATCCCTACACACATATTACTCTCGATACGATTTATTCATATTTTTTTGGGGAAGAGAGAGATCCCACTGTGACACAGTTTAGGTCAGTAGAACTTGGGGTCCAGGACTACGCTCTTTATAGGGTTGTAGTCCTTTGCATTTTACCACTGACTACTCGGGACATCGCTGTGATGCGTCCATTCCATTCATTCTTACTCTATGCCATGATTCATAGGTTAGACATTGACATCAGCCTACATATCTTCTCCACCATTATCTACTCAGCTGGATTCGTGACTGATAGATGAGTCCATATGCCATTTGGTCACATTCTGACAGCCTATATGTCCTCGTTGCACATTGATGTCACTAGAGGAGACATTGCCCATATGACCGAGTTCGATGTTATAGCAGCTCGGAACTTCTCCCTAGCCGGTATCCAGATAGATAGAGATGACGGGACTATGTTGTGGCGGAGGGGGGCACAGCACCAGCCCGATCCAGACGCACAGATGGACGAGTTCATGCTCGCACTATTTCTAGAGGAAGCCGCACCGGCTCCACCACCGCCCCGAGCTCGAGCACCACGTCACGCTCCCCGTACTCTAGCCGACCGTATGACCGGACTAGAGAGAGCTATGGCGAGTCTCCAGCAGGAGAACTCTGATTTTCATCGGGACATTCGGCGAGAGATAGCCGAGTTACGAGCTGCCGGGAATACCCGACACACTGAGCTGATGGCGCTTCTCCGATCCTTGGGATCTAGACCACCCCCTTCATCATCTCAGTAGATCTAGTTATGACTCACTTCTGTAGCTACACTACCTGTAAAATATTTTGAATCTATCTAGTGATATTTCAGACTTACATCAATTATGTTCTATCTTAATAGATTAGGATTCTTTTTAAACTATTTTTAAAATAATGTTTTTTAACTAATAGGTTAAACTTGTTTGTTTTTAAAACTTTCCATTTTTAGATTTTCAAAAACAGTTTTGGCCATAGACTAGTTTTGAATCCTTAGAAAGCATGTACCCATAGGACTAGTTTTTGAGCATCTCACCAATACCTTAGGTTTACCTTGCTTGTGTTTGACAAACATAGAAAGGGGTGAGATGCATAGGCCAACTGTCTGGACTTAAGATGCTTATTTCAGTGCATCAGCATAAGTCTGGATGTTAAATACAACTCAGATATTAATCAGATTAAAGTTCATCAATCAAGTCAAACATTGACTGGTTATAATCAACTTAATCTGACTAACCAAGTGAAAGCTACTATCTTCAGATAGTTAGTTAGTACCTAATTGGTTAGACAGCTGGTTAAATTTAAGTATCAAGTTTAGGGGGAGAAATTAACTTTATATATATTTTTTAAAAAAAATAAATTTAAACGTACTTATTTTTAAAAACACCAGTTTTCAAAAAGTTAAAATTAACTAAGTTTAATCCCACCTAATTTTTTAAACCTGATTTTAAAAGTTGAATATAGCAAATTTAAACTTATTCAGTTTTTGTAACATATGCTTGAAAATTCAACTTTCCAAACTTAGCTTTTATCAAATTATCCTTAAAAATTTATTTTGGAAAAAATTTTACTTCTTGAAAAATTATTCTTACTTGTTTAAATTTTTGCTTTGTTTTTTAAAAATCGAAGTTGAAAATTTACCTTGTTGAAAAGTAAATGTTACTTAAACATGAAAAGTAAATTTGAAAAACCTAATTTGAAAATTTTTACACACTTGAAAAGTTAAACTTGATTAACTTTAAATTTATACTTTTCAAAATTCAACTTGTCTCCCCCAAGTCAACTTGACTATTTTTTAACTTGGTGTTAAAAATTGAACCAAACTTAGATATGTTTCAAAATCTGATTACTTTTTACAGTAACTCTACACTATGATTGTTTACCCTTGCTTATTTTTGATGAATGCCAAAGGGGGAGGGTTAGGTGGTTAAGTTAGCTAAACCAATTTGAAAATACAAACTAACTTTAAAACCACATAAATGCATGTTATTTCTTGCATATGTTTTCACTAACTTAACCAGGTTGTCATTCCATCAAAAAGGGGGAGATTGTTGGTGCGGTTAGCACTAACGATTTAACCCAGGTTTTGATGAATGACAAATAGGTTAAGTTAGTTTTGTTGTTGTCTGACACTTTGATCGAGTGTGCAGGAGAAGTCCAGACAGGTCGACGGGCTGACCGGATAGTTGGCGAGAAGTCCAAGCGGGTCGACGGGCTGACCGGACGCTTGGCGAGAAGTCCAGCTAGGTCGACGGGCTGACCGGATAGCTGGCGAGAAGTCCAAGCGGGTCGACGGGCTGACCGGACGCTTGGCGAGAAGTCCAGACGGGTCGACGGGCTGACCGGACGTCTGGCAGGTAAGTAAGGTAAGTCACTGGAAGGGAGTGACTGTGAGGACGCGTTCCCGGGAAGGGAACATTAGGCGTCGATCCGGCTTAGATCCATTTCGGATATCTAAGTCGAGATCGTGACTAGATTCCGGTCTCGGAAAGACGGAATCTAAGTTATACTCTTTTTATTTATCCGTTGAACTTTAACTGTGCTGACAATCTGTTTTACAGGATATATATTTGCCTCGGACTAACTTTGTTTTGCAGGAAAAGGGAGTTTTCTGGAACAAGGTGGTCCGGGCGCCCGGAGGTCCGGGCGCCCGGAAGGGATCCGGGCGCCCGGAAGGCGAATTCTATGCAGCCGAGTCGTCGCCACGTGGAGCATCATGGTTTGAGCAGTTACGTCACATTCCAGGCGCCCGGAAGGAATCCAGGCACCCGGAACAGCATATAAAAGAAGCACCAGGCAGGAGCTTCAGAACAATCAATTAAGCTGAGAATTCTTCTACTGCTGGTCTTGCTGCTCGACGTTCAGTGCGACGCCAACAAAGCTCCGACATTACGCTCCATTCTTTTCCCTTCTTGTCGGTATTTGTTTTCAGTTTTCATTAGCATTCACTGTACGGTTCTTTTGTAATCATCATTTCGAATTGCTAGTGATTGCCCAACGAAAGTGGTCAAGGACCACGGGCCTTCGAGTAGGAGTCGTCACAGGCTCCGAACGAAGTAAAACATTTGTGTCTATTTTAATTTTCCGCTGCGTTTACACTCTAAGTTTTCGAATCGATATTCACCCCCCCTCTATCGAATCTAACGGTCCTACACAAATGATATGTTGCCATAAAAATTTAATAATTGGTGGTTCAGTGATCCTAGCTAATGGTTCCGCTTCCACCCATTTTAAGAAATAATCTACAGCCACCAATAGAAATCTCCTTTGTGTAGTTGCAATAGGAAATGACACAACAATATCCATACCCTATTGATCAAAAGGACAAGACACAATGGAGGTCTTTAATAGCTCAGTGGGATGATGAGGCATATTTTGATGTTTCTGATAGGACATACATGTTCTTATGAGCTTCACTGCATCTGCTTGCAAGGTGGGCCAAAAATATCCTGCCAGTAATACTTTTCTAGCAAGAGATCGGCCTCCTATTTGGCAACCACAAGAACCTTGATGCACTTCTTGTAGAATTTACTGCATATCTTCTAGTCCAATACACTTAAGCAATGGACTAGAGAAAGCCCTTTTATAAAGTTGATCACCGACCATGGTGTACCGGGCGACCCTCTTCTTGAACACCCATCTTGCTCTCCATCAGCTGGTAAAGTGCCTTGTTGTAAGAATAAAATAATTGATGTTCTCCAGTCACCCTGTATTTCCATGTCAGTCTGTCGTTCGATACAAGATACTAACACTATTTGTTTGATTGGCCTATCCACGTTCCATGGTATTATGGCATAGGCTAATTTACCAAATTCATCGGCCACTTGATTCTTTGATCAAGGAATTTTCTGTATGTTTACTTCTTGAAATTCAACTTTCAACTTATCAAATGCTTCTGCATATAACTTGAGTCGTTCACTACTGATCTCAAAATTGCTCGTCAATTGCTATGCTGGCAACTGAGAACAGAATAGATCGAAACCCGAACAGTTCCTACGTATCGTACGGCTTGCAACCCAGCTATCAATGCCTCATATTCTATCTTATTATTAGTATCTCTATAATTTAGTCAGATAGAGAGTTGCACCCGATCCTCCCTTGGCAATATGAGAAGAATCCCGATCCCACTACCTTGTCGAGTGGAAGACCCATCTACATATATTTTTCAAATTTCCTCTTCCTCCGAACTCTGCACTTTTGTTATGAAATCAACCAGGGCTTGAGCTTTGATTGTCGGCCGGGGTTGGTACTGTATATCATACTCACTAAGTTCAGTTGTCCATTTAATCAACCGCCCGAACGCCTCTGGATTAATGAGTACTCGGCCGAATGTGCTATTAGTTAATACTATGATTGAGTGTGATAGGAAGTAAGGATGCAATCTTCTAGCAACCAATATCAATCTGTAAGACAATTTATCAAGTGCAGTATAGCGGCACTCGTCTCTTTTTAATAAATGACTTAAAAAATACACGGATTGTTGTTCTTTCCCTTCTTGCCTTACTAACACTGAGCCCACATCATGCTCATTTGCCAACAGATATATCCATAAAGTTTCCCCTACTATAGGTTTAGCTTACAAGCAAGGTTGACAAATAGTTTTTTAATTCTTGAAATGTCTTGTCACAATCTTCATCCCACTTGAACTTGGTGGCTCGGCAGAGTATTTTGAAGAAAGGAAGGCTTCGATCGGGCGATCAAGAGATGAAGTGAGAAAGAGCAGTAATTCGAGCGGTCAACCTCTGTGCTTCTTTCAAATTGCGTGGCGGGGCCATGTCTTGGAGCGCCCGTATTTTGCTAGGATTGGCCTCTATTCCTCACTCATTTACCATATAGCCCAGGAACTTTCAACTTTTAGCTCCAAACAAACACTTACAAGGGTTGAGCTTGAGTCCATATTGCCGCAAAGTTCTACAAGTTTCCTCTACATTCGTGCATAAATCTGAGACTTGGAGGGATTTAATGAGTATATCATCCACATAAACTTCTATTTTCCTCCTAATCTGTTTCTGAAAGACTTTGTTCATGAGCCTTTGATAGGTAGCCCCCGTATTCTTGAGTCCAAAAGGTATAACATTATAGTAATAAGTACCCTCGATAGTTATAAAACTAACCTTTTCTTGATCATTCTTAGCGAGCGGGACTTGATGATACCCCTGATAAGCATCTAGCATACAAATAAATTCGCATTCAGCCATAGAATATACCACTTGGTCGATGTGAGGCAGAGGATAATAATCTTTCGGGCAAGCTTTATTGAGGTCCCGGAAATCAATGCACACTCGCTATTTGTTCCCGGCTTGGAGATTAGGACCACATTGGCTAACCAGCTAGGGAATTACACCTCCCAAATTTAGCCTGCTTCCAATAGATTGTTTACTTCTTCCTTGATAATCTTGTTCTGGTCAGTCCCAAAGTCCCTCTTCTTCTATTTGACCGGTTGAGCATTAGGATATACGTGCAGTGTGTGTTCCATAACTAGAGGGGGTACACCCGTCACTTCTTTAGGTGTTCAAGCAAACACATCACTGCTGCATGTTAAGCATTGTATTAGTTCAGTTTTAAGCTGAAGATCCAAGTTGGCCGCTATGTAAGTAACAAATTCTGGTCGGTTGACTTGGATTTGTATCTCCTCCTTTTCTTCATAAACCAGGATGGGCGACCTTTCCTGAATGGTATTGACCTCCATTCTTTGGACCTGTCGGGTGGCATTGCCCTCTGTCTTGACTATCTCCACATAGCATTTGTGCGCCATCAGCTAGTCTCCTTTAACCTCTCCTACTTGATCATCTATAGAGAATTTTATCTTTTGGCAAAAGGTTGAAACGATTGCCCAGAATTCATTCAGGGTTGGCTGACACAAGATAACATTATATGTAGAGGGTGCATCCACCACCATGAAGTAAGATCGACGCGTCCTCATTAGGGGCTCCTCCCCTAAAGATATAGCCAATTTTATTTGACCAAGTGGCTGAACTTCATTTCCAGTGAAAGCATACAAGGGAGTCACCATAGGTTGTAGCTTGCTTGGATCTATTTGCAACTGATCAAAAGCTTGTTTAAAAATAATATTAACTAAACTTCCAGTGTCAATAAAAGTACGAGAAATATTGTAATTAGCTATAATGTCCTTGATTATTAATGCATCATCATGTGACACTTCTACCCCCTCCAAATCTCTCAGCCCGAAGCTAATCTCTGGCTCGACCACTTTCCCCATGCTACATCCAACAGCATTAATTTCCAGTCATTGAGCATGTGACTTTCTCACCTGGTTAGAATCACCATCAGTGGGGCCTCTTGCTATCGTATTAATATTACCTCGGGCGACATTGCTGAGGTTTTCTTCTTGTTGAGCAGATGATGGTTCCTATTGCATTTGATCGAGCGCTTGAGCCTGCCCGACCGGGAGCTGTAAAACTCCTGATAGCGGCTCAATTGCTCGATATTCAAGCTTTAGTGGACTATTTTGATGTGGATATTGCCGACGGTTTAAAGCTGGGGAACATCGACGATATCGGGCATTATTTGTTCATTGGTTCTTTAGAGCAAAATAATTTTTTGTGTTATGGGTCCCCGATTGATGATAAGTAAACCACCTCCATGGAATCTCCTGTGATACTTCCATATGCTGCACAGCCTATGGTCGCGGCTCAAGATGATGATACGAAGGACCTGCACGAGGTGCTCTGGGTGGCTGAGTAGATTCTACGGGGTGTTCCATAGTTGGATCAGGGGTAGATGTAGTAGTCTCCTTTTTTCGAGCTACTTGAGCTTCTTCAACATTAATAAATTCAGTTGCTTGTTCAATCAATAGATCAAAATTGGTAGGAGGATTTTTGACCAGATCTTTTAAGAAATCATTATCATTAAGTCCTTGAGAGAAAGCACTTACCAAGATTTCTGTAGTAGCCATGGGAACATCTATGGCTACTTGATTAAATCTTTTAATATAAGCTCTAATGCTTTATTTAGGCCCCTTTTTGATCGAAAAAAGGCTTTTTTTGTGATATCGCCGATTACTTGAAAAATGATGAAGAAATACCTTGCAGAAATTCTTGAAGCAACGAATGGAATATTTTGATAACCGCTTGAACTACCTCTGAGCTACTCCTCCAAAGGTAATGAGGAACATCCAACATTTGACACCGTCAATGAATTGTTGAAGGAGAGCCGCATTTTTAAATTTAAGAAGATGATCTTCTGGATCGGTTGTTCCATAATATTCTTCGATATTTATGTTTTGATAATGCTTCAGGAATGGATCATCTAGCACTCTTTGAGAGAAAGGAGTAACGATCCGCTCAGGAGAGCTATCGCTAGCCACTAGTTTTCCCTTACGCTTATCTCTTACAGGCGCTTCTCCAGAAGATTCTTGAAGAACTGCCCTTCATTCTCTTTACTCAAGAGGGGTGTGAAAAAATGCTCGAGGGCGTCGGGTGGGAGAGAGAGGAACATGGAGTAAGTAAGCAGGATCGTCCTCCTCAATCCCTCTTTCCCTCTGGTGAGCGGTTGTTAAGATCACGGAATTTGATGCTACATGCAACGTACCACCAGTATTAGCCTAATGTTGTTGCTGTAACAACTTCTATTCCCTTGGATTGATGAGTAACTCTAGATCTTTTTGGGTTAGGGTAATGCTGTTGAGTTTTCCAACTTTTTACATCACGTAGCTTCAGATCCATATAGATGTTCCCACAGATGGCGCCAAATTTGATCCTGTCTAAAAATTATGAGATGGCACGCCAGCTCCAGTGAATAATGGCTTCAAGGAAGACGAACTCCTAAAGATCCAGATAAACTCCTTAATGCTCCTGCGCATAACAAGACAAGCCAACAAACGTTAGTGACCTAAGACCGGGGTGGGAATCCCTAGCTAGGCCCTCCGACACTCAAGTTAGTCCTCTCATTTGAAGATAGAAGTAGAAGAAGAAGAACAGTAATGGAAGTAGAGTTTCAGATGCAAGTGTTTGTGTCAGAATCGCATACCTTGCTAGCGGAGAGAATTCCCCCTTTTATACCACCTCATTTAAGCTCCGCGATCATGAGGTGGTCCCCTGTTCGTTAGAGTTTGTTAGGAGATGAAGAAAATTACAACTTGGACTTCCTGCAATAATTATTTAAGGAATCATTTTGTACCTTAGATGTACCCTCTTTGTCATTTAGTATACCTGAAGAAGCTTTGAGAAACTATTTCCCGCCAAATTGGCCAAGACAACATAGAATTACTTGTTACTTATATGTTGCATGCCGACCGCATATAGGCACACATGTACTCAGTCCACCTTCACTCGTCCGCTCATATACTAGAGGCTTCATAAGGCTGAGTGCCTTTAAGTTTGGTTGGGTTTTGCCTGTCCAAGCGTATACAGGCATATTTGTGCACAGTCAGCCTTCGCCCGACCGACCATATACTAGAAGCTTCATAAGGTTGAGTGCCTTTAATCTCGATCGGGCTTTGCTAGTTCGAGCATATGTAGGCACACTTGTGCTCCGTCGGCCTTCGCTCGGCTTACCATATACTAGAAGCTTTATAAGGCTGAGTGCCTTTAAGCTAGGTCAGGCTTTGCTCGTCCGAGCGTATGTAGGCACACTTGTGCTCGGTCGACATTCGCTCGACTGACCATATACTAGAAGCTTTATAAGGCTAAGTGCCTTTAAGCTCGGTCGGGCTTTGCTCATTCTCAGTCGGCCTTTATCCGGCCGATCATATGCTAGAAGTCTCATAAGGTTGAGTACCTCTAAGCTCGGTTGGGCTTTGCCCGCAGAGCGTATGTAAGCACACTTGTGCTCAGTCGGCCTTCATTTGGCCGACCATATACTAGAAGTCTCATAAGGCTGAGTACCTTTAAGCTCAGTTGGGCTTTGCTCGTCCGAGCATATGTAGGCCCACTTCTACTCAGTCGGCCTTCGCTCGACCGACCATATACTAGAAGCTTCATAAGGCTAAGTGCCTTTAAGCTCGGTCGGGCTTTGCTCGTCCAAGCGTATGTAAGCACACTTGTGCTCGGTTGGCCTTCGCTCAGCCGACCATATACTAGAAGCTTCATAAGGCTGAGTGCCATTAAGCTCGGTCAGGCTTTGCTCATCCAAGCGTATGTAGGCACACTTGTGCTCGGTCAGCCTTCGCTCGATCGACCATATACTAGAAGTTTCATAAGGCTGAGTGCCTTTAAGCTCGGTCGGGCTTTTCCCATAGAGCGTATCTAGGCACACTTGTGCTCAGTCGGCCTTTATCTGTCCGATCATATGCTAAAAGTTTCATAAAGCTGAGTGCCTTTAAGCTTGGTCGGGTTTTGCCCACAGAGCGAATCTAGGCACACTTGTGCTCGGCTAGCCTTTGTCGTCCGAGCATGTACATTAAACTTTTTACTTGGTCCTCTATTATCCCATCATATATTTGACCTAATACAAGAATCCCCTCTTCCTCTCATCCTTAGTTTTCACATCATGGGAAAGGACCCACTTATCATAAACCATATAAATGGACATATTTCCAACACTAATGTCTTTCTGGATTTAGAAAATATATTCATTATACCATTTTTTTATTAAATTTAATTTCAATTTCTTGTTTAAACATATTAGGTTATTCTTGTTCATTTAGAAATGGAGTGTTTAGTATTTTCTTAAATTCAATGTTAGTTGGTAATGGTTCCTTAGTTGATAAGTTTTATAAATTAAACACCATAACTCCTACAATTGACAACATGATTATGTATAGTATAGGTACAACAACAATAACAACAGCAACAACAACAACAATAATAACAACCAAGTCTTATATCACTAGGTAGGGTCGGTCGCATAGTATAGGTATGAAACACAAATTAATTGACAAGAATTCATCCATGTTATGGCATGGGCGTTTAGACAACGGTTAGAAAGGGTAATGTCACATGGAATTTTTGATTTTCTTAAAATATCTGTGATCTTGTCTAAGATCTGCGACGATGAGCCCTGGTCCTGATGGATGATGATGACCTCCAATGAAGATGAACTCCGATGATCCGAAGAAACTCCTCCACGCTCCTACGCATAGTGAGACGAGCCAACAAAGCATTACTGGCCTAAGACCGGGGTGGGGATCCCTGCCTAGGCCCTCCAACGCTCAAGTCAGTTCCTCTCCAAGATGAAAGAAGTAGCAGATGAAGAAGAACAGTAACTAAAGTGAAAAACAGAGTTCTGATGCTAAAACTTGCGTATCTTGCCAACAAAGAAGATCCCTCTTTTTATACCACCTCACGTGACCTCCGTAGTCGTGAGGTGGTTCCCGGTTCTCTAGAGTTTGTTAAGAGATGAAGTCATCTTCTATACTTTATGCAATAATCCCTTAAGGAATCTTTTCTATATCCCAAATGTACCCATTTTGTTGTTTATGAGTCGTATTAATAATGGGGGCACGTCATCATAATTGATGAAGATTCTAGAAGGTATTTCCCGCCAAATATTCTGTTAAACATGTCTCGGCTATCACTTGAGCCAACCGTGTATACTGTTGGGGATGCCCCTGTTGAATATGTCTCGGCTGGTCATTCAGGCCAACCACATATACTGTTCAGAATACCTTTTGTAAAATATGTCTCGGTCGGTCATTCAAGCTGGTCATATATACTGTTAAGAATACCTCCTGCTAAATATATCTCAGTCGGTCATTCAAGCCAGTCGTATATACTATTAAGAATGCTTCCTGCTGAATATATCTTGGCCAGTCGTTCAAGCCGGTCGTATATGCTGTTAAGAATACCTTCTGTTGATACTTTTTTTATGCCCGAGCGTGCTTTGCCTGGTCGAGCATGTACGAGCGCGGGGACGCTCACTCGGCCTGCGGTCGGCCGGTAAGATACTAAGAATATTATATAAGGCTAAATGCCTTTATGCTCGGGCGGGCTTTGCCCGGTCGAGCATGTACGAGCGGGGGCACTCACTCGGCCTGCGGTCGGCCAGTACGATACTGAGAATATTATATAAGGCTAAATGCCTTTATGCTTGGGCGGACTTTGCCCGGTCGAGCATGTATGAGTGCGGGGGAGCTCACACGACCTGCGGTCAGCCGGTAAGATACTGTGAATATTATATAAGGCTAAATGTCTTTATGCTAGGGAGGGCTTTTCCAGGTTGAGCTTGTTCGAGTGCGGGGGTGCTCACTCAACCTGCGATCAGCTGATACAATATTGAGAATATTATATAAGGCTAAACGCCTTTATGCTCGGGCGTGCTTTGCCCGGTCAAGCATGTATAAGCTCAGGGGCGCTCACTTGGCCTGCGGTCGGCCAATAAGATACTGAGAATATTATATATGGCTAAATGCCTTTATGCTTTAGTGAACTTTGCCCGGTCAAGCATGTACGCGTGCGGGGGTGCTCACTTGGCCTGTGGTCGATCGGTACGATACTGAGAATATTATATAAGGCTAAACGCCTTTATGCTCGGGCGTGCTTTGCCCGGTCGAGCATGTATAAGCTCAGGGGCGCTCACTTGGCCTGCGGTCGGCCAATAAGATACTGAGAATATTATATATGGCTAAATGCCTTTATGCTTGAGCGAACTTTGCCCGGTCAATCATGTACGCGTGCGGGGGTGCTCACTTGGCCTGCGGTCGATCGGTACGATAGTGAGAATATTATATAAGGCTAAACGCCTTTATGCTCGGGCGTGCTTTGCCCGGTCGAGCATGTATAAGCTCAGGGGCGCTCACTTGGCCTGCGGTCGGCCAATAAGATACTGAGAATATTATATATGGCTAAATGCCTTTATGCTTGAGCGAACTTTACCCGGTCAATCATGTACGCGTGCGGGGGTGCTCACTTGGCCTGCGGTCGATCGGTACGATACTGAGAATATTATATAAGGCTAAATGCCTTTATACTCGGGCAGGCTTTGCCCAGTCAAGCATATATGAGCGCGGGGGCGCTCACTCGGCCTGCGGTCGGCCGGTAAGATACTGAGAATATTACATAAAGCTAAATGCCTTTATGCTCAGGCAAACTTTGCCCGGTCGAGCATGTATGAGCGCGACAGTGCTCACTCGGCCTGCAATCGGCCGGTAAGATACTGAGAATATTATATAATGCTAAACGTCTTTATGCTTGGGCGGGCTTTGCCCGGTCGAGCATGTACGAGTGCAGGAGCGCTCACTCGACTTGCGGTCGGTCGATACGATATTGAGAATATTATATAAGGTTAAACGCCTTTATGCTCGAGCGGGCTTTGCTCGGTAGAGAATATATGAGCGCGGGGGCGTTCACTCGGCCTGCGGTCGGTCGGTAAGATACTGAGAATATTATTTAAGGCTAAATGTGTTTATGCTCAAACGGGCCTTACTCGGTTGAGCATACATAGACATAGAAGCAATCATTTGGCCTTTGTTCGATGGGCGATTATACCTCTCCTATGTTTCTAGACATAAATTCCTCCTTCACTTGCTTGACCCATCTAACATAACCCATATCACTAGCCTCCCCTTCTAGTCTAGTCAAAGGAGGTGTAACCGACTTACTAGACCAAAGTGTATTTCTATCCTTTTAATTATTCATTGTAGTAGTCTCCTGATACCTTATATAGTGATCCCATGACACTCTCTACAGTGATCACGTGACACCTTCAACAAGTTAAATAGAGGTGTGATCCTACCCCTTACAACACCAACCTTTGATCTTTCTTGCTCTACCCTCTTCTAAGGATTTTACTAGGAGTTATGGCTTCCGATCTTCCCCTATAGGATCAATTGCTATATGAAAAGGTAAAATCCTTAGCTAAGGCCATGCAAGCTCAAGATCTACATCATGCACACCAAAGAGAACTAGAGGTACGTTTATTAGCAGCTCAATCACAAGTCCAGTCAGAAGTGGCTTTGAGGGACAGCCTATTCAGAGTTGAAGCAAAAAAACTGAGGAGTTGGATGGTTTAAAAGCCCAACGCGCTTGAGAGATAACCGTCTTGACCAGGAAAGTTCATGTAGATGGTTTACTAATATCACAACAACAACAAGATTTAGACCAGCAAAAGGCTAAGGTGGGTCTTCTGCAAGCTGAGTTGGATCAGATCAGGATAGAGATGGCCTCTCAGTCACATGTTTCGGAGGGTGAATCATGCAAGCGCCAGAGGACAGGACGAGCCTCCCCATTTTGTCTGGCCTATCACTCGATTACCCGCCCACACCTAGGATGGGAAGAACAATCGTGTGGTTTCAAATAAAAGTTAAATTCCGTTGGATGACAGATTTTCCTATCGGTAATAATACCGGATAAAATTTATTTTCATCCTATAGAATGTGATAATGAGTCGACTTATTCATTCCCTTTGTTCCAAAATTTGTTTAGGTTGTTACTCTACCATATGCTTCTACTAGGAGTGGGTAGAATGTTTCACTAACTCCAGGCAACGAAATTAGTAGGAGTTTACTGTATTTGTTTATGGAAGTTTAAGAGTTATGATTGTAACACTACTAATGTTAATGTAAAGTGCTATATTTGATTATATATTTTATCTTGCTAAATGTTTCTTATGGTTAGTCGTGTGAAAATCAGTCAAGTAAGGGGTCCTACGTGTATGTCTGACCGAATATGAGTCCGACCGGACTTACTTGTTCGGTCGGGATTACAATAAGTTAGGACCTTTTTCTTACTTACAAGTTTTGCTTACTTATCTATATTTTAATATTTACGTGATTTTTTCAAAATGGGCTTACTAGTAATTGATCCTTCAACGGAAAGAGAATGTTCAAAGATATGGCGGTTCAGTGTGTGATTCGATTTGTTCTGTCTATCATAAATGCCCCTTCCTGGGCGAGCGCCACGTACCCTTCTTTCTCCCTTTTTCCAAGTAACTCTCAGTACGTTTTTCATTCATGTTTTATCACACATTCTCCTTGGCAAATCAACGACTCTTCTCTATCAGCCTACTTTAATTGTACGATGATCCTTAGATCATTCGAAAACCCTAAATCTTTTTTAACCTTTCACTGCTCATCTTCTTCCTATTATTCTCTAGCGATTCCTTTTTTCTTGATTTTCTTCAGTGACCCACACTTCTTCATCTCCCCTGTTTTCTTTCGTGAACTTTTCTCTCTTAGGATTCAATAAGTTGTTTACTTTCTAAGTATTTTAATTTCTGCACATGGCTGAAGAATCTTTACTCCCTTGGTACACTCAAATCTGTTCATCCTTCACCTCCACCGACCAAACTTCTATCCACTCTCGGTATGAAATCCTTGAAGGATACCATAATAGGGTTTCACCACCTGATGCTCACCCTTATCTTCCTCCCGATGATTGTGTCACATTTTTTAATCGTGGGCTTACACTTTCCTATTCCAACATTTTTAGTAGATATTAGTCAGTATTTTGGTATTCCTCTTCAGCAATTTGCCCCAAATGCTTTTAGATAACTATGTGGATTGTACATGGTGTTCCGCCTTTTCGATATCTACTCCTCAAAACTTTTTTATATTTTCTTATCCCAAGAAATCAGAACCAAGGAGTTTCCTCTTTCAATCTCACCCGAAAATGGTTCTTTGCAGAAATTCTCTCTTCTATCAAGGGTTGGAAATCTCATTTTTTTTCTTTGTCAAATTTCTTGGTCCTGTTGGTGGTCTACTAAATGGCAATCTTCTCTTCCTCCTCTCCCTGATGTAAGGGAACTTCATCAACAACCTCTCTTCTCTGAATACTCTAAGAAATTACTAGGCCATCGCTTTTATATTCATCAGTGGATACGCGATGACCTCTTATACCTTTTTGGTTTAAGTCCTGTTCAAAAGAGCCTACATTACTCTTTTGGTAAGTTTCAAAATTCTTAGCTATCCTTCCTTTACTAACTAAAATACTTGCTTGCTTGTTGCAATGGATACTCTATATAGAGCTTTGGTTGATAATGCAATCCGTCTAGACGATGAGAAAGTGTTAGCTAAGGAGCAAGAGCTTAGAGCGGAACTTAATATTGCGGCTCCAGCATTTGATACTCTTCTACCAGAGTCCTCCTTTCAACCAGCTCTTGTTCCTAGCTCTTCAGCTGCTCTTGAGGAAGCAAGCATCCACTAGCATACCTCCAGAAGACACTCCTCAAGAAACACAAGAACAGGAACCTGAGGTGGTTCCTACAAGAAAACGTCCCGGGCATCACTTGACCCTAGCACCCAGACCCAAAAAACGAATTGTTTCTACCTTTGAAGAGACAACTACAGGAGATATTCCCCCTCCTCCTCTAGAGCCGACTCTCTCTTCTTTATATCCTGCCCTTGCTTCTTCTTCCTCTCACTTACTGAAAAATCCTCCGCTTCCGAGTGTTGGCTCCAATCCTGCCTTTATGATGAATTTTCCCGAATCGACTTCTCTACCACCCTCAGTAACCGAGGGTTCCCCTATTTATTTTTTTCCCCTCCTTTTCATACTCCCTATCATCCTCTTCCACTTCTATTCCTACCTTCCCAATATTATTGGGAGGTTCTTTAACGATAGAATGAAATTAAGGTAAAACTCACTCCTATTGAATGGGTTGATCAAGCTTCTTTTGAGGAAACTAAGGTAATATACTCTTCATGTCTTTGCTTTTATTAATGCACACTACAACAAAAACCCTCATAGACATCAGTTTTCCACCGCTGTCTATTACATTTTCGACCGATGTCTATGAAGGCGATGTAAAAGGTCTGCCATTTTAGACATCGGGTTAAAACCGATGTAGTATCACTTAACGACACTGGTTTTCGAATCGATTATTAACCGGTGTAGTATCACTTAACGACACTGTTTCATCAACGGTATAAAACCAATGTAATATTATATGTTAATAATACTAGTTTTGGCAGCAGTATACTACCGATGTAATATTAGTTAATGACACCGGTTTTACAGCGGTGGAAAATCGATGTAATATCAGTATTGTTTAACGACACAAATTCGATTTCCGAAACAGTGAAAAATCGACAGTATCCAAGAAAATACACAAATATTCACAAATTACACAAATATTCTTCTTCCAACAGTATCCATAAAATACACAAATATTCATAAATTACATAAATATTCTTCTTACAAAAGTATCCATAAAATACACAAATATTCTTTTTACATCAAAAGCTAATAGATATTGTACACATCAAGGTAGAACATCGTGAGTCAAAAATCAAGCTGAGGCTATATTAAATTATGAGAATCAGAATCTATTCAACTTGCTATACTGCTCCATTCTTCTTGCGCCTTTCATTTCCCTAATCTCACCACTTTTCACCTTCAAATACCTAGTTTACTGAGTTAAAACATCCACTGTTCTAATCTGTCAAACAAAAGTATCATTTGGTCTACTTAACTACAGCAAAGAACAAAAACAAAAGAATTATACATGATGCAGAAGTCCTAGAATATCACCATTAGAAAGAAATTGACATGGGACAATATACGCAATTTACATTCCATGCAAATGCATGCATCATCCAAAGTTTTCAAAAATTAAATACCTTTCCTACTCAAATGTAATCTAGCATGCATTCAGCCCATTCAAACCGCACTTCATCAATTTCAACTCTGGAGTACTTGAGATTTGTAAACTGTAAAAACACATAAATAATATCTAACGAATATATATATGTAAATGCTGCCATTGCAGCAGAAATAGGATCCCTGACCCCCAAAATAGTCTAGACTAGTGAATTGTCTGAACCAGCAGGAATGATGCCAATTGGAATAGAAAGTGCTTCCTTCTGGTTATCTCTGCTCAGAAGACCATTAAGTACCTGCATGATCATGTAAGCTAATTATCAAATTTCAAATAGCTAATGCTTGGTCTATAGAATTATATAACATCACAGGAAAGGTGAACTATCAGGTAGATGACAAACAGACTAAGAAAAAGAACCATAGGAAGCCAGTAGGTTATTGGCATCATTGAGAGTTGCTGTCAAAGTTCATATTGAGTTCATAATTGATCTAATACCAAAAAAAGTCGAGACATAAAGGAGACCTATTAATATAGATCGTGCAGTCACAAAATAATTGCAACATCATTGATTAGCTTCAAAATGCTCATAGGAAGATGCTAAAATGTAAGTTCAGTTCCTGTCCTATAATATTCAAAATCTACAGCAGAAAAATTAAGAAAGATATATCAATGCACCAGATATTCATCTGTCAATTTTCACAACCCAATGTATTGCCTTCAGCAATGTTGTAATTCCATGGTTTCTATCAAAGTTTTGGCAGGGTAGACAAGTATAAAAAATATTAATTTTTAGCAAATCATGTTGTGCTTATTGTACAGATTATAAAAATAAAATATGTACAGAAAGTGAATAAAAGAATCACTGTGAGAGACATACCACCTAAACTAACTTATAAAGGAAGAGAGCAAATAAAATTTTACAAAGAGTAAGGGAGATGCAATAATTCTATAAATGAGAAAAAAGCGTTAGCACAAAGTTGATAAGATTCCAAGAAGGTATAAAGTTAGTTCTCCATAGTAGTTGTCCATTCAAATTGGTCAATTTAGTGACAAACTCATAAGATGGTGATCACTAAAAAGAAATAATCAATCAGGTTAAAGGAAATATATGTACAATTGCCAGTCTTTTTAACTAAGAATCAGAAATATACAACTTAACTTATCCTAGCTTGACATTTGAATTACTCAATTTTGATTCATTGTAACAGATCATTGGCTAAAGAAGGCAGATTCAATAGGAGGTTGGCAACTTTAAACAGCAGAGTAATGAGGAGCTGGAGATGAAAAAGTAGTAGAAGAAGATGGCCAACATTTTGCAAAACTTTTTTGGCCTTTGGCACTAGTTATTATGCACACATATCAAGGAATTTCTATTATTGCATCTAATGATTTTATTAATCAACTTTAACTTACCCAAACAAATACAATGTACTAAACAAGATGAGTAAATAGCGGAAAGAAAAATCAATGTACCTCATTCACAATGCCATCTCCTCCAACACATACTATTCCTGAGACATTTTCAGCAGTAAGACAGTAAGCTTTTCATTTTCAAGTGTAAATCAAAGCCAAACAACCTATGCTAGCATACCATCAGGGTAGGTGCTGATTTCTATAGTGGTAGCAAGTTCTCTTGCATGACCAGCATATTCTATTTTAACCACTTCCATTTCGAAGCCTACAAGCTGTCAATAAGTTTCTCAGTGAATAAACAAGCCTAAGCATTCATAATAGCATAGACATAAAAGAAACTTGATAGTTCAAGGAATACATAAAACCAACTTAGCAACAGGAAATAACAACTCCTCAATCTAGCAAACAAAAATGATAAAATCAACTTAGGGTTGTCTTTGAGGAAATTCATCAAACACATTGCATGCATAAATCAATTAATACTTACAATCAAGAGATCAAGAAGATGAAACTGTCGAAGATGAGGAAGGACTTCAGTAGCGACGATGGATAAAGGAAAAATTACCGAAATGCGAAGAAGGAGTCCAGCGATGGCAGTGAATGCTGGACCGGAGATAGATGAAGGAAAAACTACCGGAATGCGAAGAAGGGCAAAAGATTTAGCATAATCAGCAGTGTAACTTGTAAACCACGTTATACAAACTTTGGAAATTTT
Source organism: Zingiber officinale (assembly GCF_018446385.1). Taxonomy (NCBI): domain Eukaryota; kingdom Viridiplantae; phylum Streptophyta; class Magnoliopsida; order Zingiberales; family Zingiberaceae; genus Zingiber; species Zingiber officinale. Next base: position 57,378,531 of record NC_055993.1, read on the forward strand.
CATTACAATAAGATAAAACAAGAAGTCCAAAGCAAAAATAAGACAAAGAAAAAAGGATTAGAAATAATGTAAACATGAAGATAACAGAAAGAAGAATTAGATACAGAAAAGAAGATGTGAAAACAAGAAGAAAGGGCAGGAACACATTCTAGAATGGAGTCAAATATGTTGCTTGAGAATAGAAGGTAAAAATTCTAAAGCAATTTTGTTCTTCTTTGAAAAATAGTGAGGGAGATGTGTTCTAACAGCTTTCTTCTGCCACATTCATGGACATACTACATTGCATATTGATTTTGTCAAACAGACAAGTCTAAGATAGACAAATGCTTTGAAAGCTAGGAATAGAAAAAAGATAAGAGAAAAGTAGGCAAACAAGTGCCAACAAGCTACATGAGAGACCTCAATTTGTTGTATCATTTTCTCCAGCAAACAGACAAATGAATCATTGGTATCCTCAAACAAAATATAGGGCTGGAGGTAACATTAGCAAAACGCATGAATGAAAATATTTGGACAAGCGGACAACGATTCCAGGAGCAACAAGGAATACATAAAATTATAGATGACCACAACCAAGATTACGATCTGAGGAGCCATAAGGCTTCTCCGTTTCTGGTCGTTCAACGACCCATAACAATATAGCAATTAGAGCAACACAAAACACATAAGAAATAAAGGGCAAAAGAGACAACCCGGTTCCAACTGATCTTTGTCAACAAGCGACAGTATACCAACATAGTACTCCGGACCAACCGAGGAAGACACGATGGCATGGTTCTCATCCATGAGCTCCTTAATGAAGCTGTGTCTTCTCCAGCGTCTCCTCGTCGTGGATGCCACTTGCGACGGAGAGGTGGAGGAGCTGCTCCAAGAGAAATAGGGTTATGTTTATCAATTTAATGAAGAAGAAGGAGATGCAGGAGAAGGTTGGAGTACCATGTGAGGGTATTTGTCTTCGTCTATGACTTTGATGTTCTCAAGCTTGATGTTGAGGTATTGGTCGACGGAGTGGAGGGTTCCTCTGATGGCGAGATCGTTCTTCAGCTCCACTGTCACTTCTTTACCTACCAACTCCTTGAAGTACGAGAAGAAGAGCTGCAATGAAACGAAAGCCAAATCGAGATAAGGAGAGAAAAACTTCAACCGCAGGGAGTCGAGGATGACAAAGAACGCTGTAGTCGAAAGCAAAGGTACCATCTTTATAGCAAAGATCGAGAGGGAGAGAGGAAAGAGGGCAGCGGTGAGGAGGTTTCTCTCCTATCTCAAGCATCCGGTCAAAGAGCATGACTGCAGCCTCGAATTCACCCATCCGCGTGTATCCAGCCAAAAGTGTACCCCACGGACTACATCCCTTTTAGGCATTCCATCGAACAGGTTGCGCGTGTGCTCAATTTGGCTAGCCTTCACATATCCATCCATCAAAATATTATAGGAAACGACATCACGAAGCGAGGGGCACTCGTCGAAGATAGTCCTTGCTTTGGGCATCGAGTAGAAAGAAGAATAGGTGTTGATCAAAGTGTTACGGACGTAGAGGTCATCGGCGAAGCCAAACACGATCGCTTGGCAGTGGACGATGTCGGCGAGGAAAGGGTGGCGGAGGCGGGTGCATGCCTTGAGGGCGAAGGGAAAGGTGTGGAAGTCGGGGGGGGGGGGGGCACCGCGGAGCGGCGCATGCAGGCATAGAGGAGGAGAGCGGAGAGAGGGGAGGAGAGAAGGGTGTGGACACGCATGAGGAGGTTGTAGGGGAAGGCAGATGGAAAGGGGATGGCATGGAAGAGGGAGAGGGCGTATCCGACAGAGGCGGTTGATGCGGCAGGGAGGGAGGAACGGTGGTTGATGGCGGTGGGGAGGAGGAGGGTGAGCGTGTAGATGAGCTTGGCGAGAATTGGGGAGGGATACAAAGAGGTAAGGCCGTGGATGGTGGCATGGGCATGGATGGCCTTGAGGTGGCGGAGGCTCTTGCAGCGGCGATGGAGGAGATGGAAGAGCTGACGGTGGGAGAACTCTCGCGATGGCATAGATTAAGCTCCCCCTAGTCATCTTCATCTTACCTCCCTCCGCCGCTACTACTCTGAAACCCTAGAAAACAAGACCAACTCGTCACCTCTCCTTTCTCGAAATGCGAAGAAGGGTTCCTCTTCTTACCCAAAGGGAGGAGGTGGAGGAGATGCGTCGTGAGTCAATCCTGATCGGGAGAGGAAAAGGCGTCGATCTTGTAACACCCACGAATTTCTATAAGTACATGAGTAATTATTTCCACTAGAACTCAGAAATAAGAGAAGGAGAAAGAAAAAAAAAGAAGAAAATAAAATAATGATATATAATAATAAGATAAGAGGAGAAGGTCAAGGATTGAACCTTGAACCTCTCACAAACAATGGAGAAAGATTTATGGCATGATCACCACTAGGATAGAGAGTAACATATGGATAGGAAGAGATGAAAATGTTAGTTAAACGAGAGAAAAAGAAAATAAAGAAAGAAGCAAGAGAAAACCAAATTTGCTTACCTCTTTTTCCTCTTGGTTAAGAGAAGGAACAAGAAGAAGACAAGTTGCCTTCCTCACTTCTCCTTCTTCTCATTTTCATGAGAACCAAGGGAAGTGACATGGGAGAGTTAAGAAAGGGAGTAAATGAAGGCATAAATTCCCCTCATGGTGAATAAATAGAAAAATGAGAAAGTAAATCCCTCATTTTCTCCTCCTTCCTCCTCCTTCCTCCTCCTTCCTCCTTTTCTCTTCTTCACCGAAACTAAGAGGTCTTCCCTCTCCTTGATCCAAACACTAGGTCAAGTTTATTCTCCAAGAAAACTAAATTTCAGGAAGAAGTCTTCAAGTTCTAGCCCTTCCAAGCAAAGGAAACCAAAGGAGACACAAGAAGAAGAAGCTCCTTCCTTACTTAGCTCCAAGGATATTCTTCCCTTAAGAAAGAAAAACCACAAGCGAAAGGATGTAAGTTTCCCTCACCTGTGGTACAATAGCTCTACGATTGTCATGTAAATATATTGCTAGAAAAAAAACCCTATGTTTGTTTCATGAGGGTTTCGGCCCAAAACAAAAATAAGAAAGGTTTTAAGAACTTGAAAACCAACTAGGTAAGTTCATGATGTTTCCTATGATATGTAATTGATGATAAGGGGGTTAAACTAATATTTTCATGCTGGAATGTTTTGTTAGAACATAAGTTTATGGGCTTAGACTTTCGGCCAAGAAAGAACAAAAGAACTAGAAAAAAACTCTAGACCTAAAACAAAACATGTTCTCTTATCCTTATGATATGTACCTTATGGTAGATGGTGTTGTTGATGTTTTTCCCACTTGTATGTTAATTTAAAATTGATTCCATCTTCATGAACTTTCGGCTATGATAGAGTTGAGGGCCTAAAAGGGCTTAAAACCTAAAAGTTTAGCATGCTATGATTTTCATAAGACAAGATAGGAAGCTAATATGACATGCCATGATCTTAGGTTAAATTGAACTATAATTTTTATGTATATTATGTTTCGGCCATGTTAAGACTTGAACCCTAGGAAAGTTTAAATCAAGCCTAAGATACTTATGATCTTCTTGAAGAAAAGATATGAAGTAAACTAATGTTCTTATGTTGCTTGAAACTTGAATTTGCTTATTCTACAACTTTCGGCCACACTTGGTTCTTTGACCTAGGATGCTCAAAATTCTAAACTAAGTGGTCCATGTTATTCCTTGAAATGAATGCTAGGAAATTCTTATGGTCTTCATGCTATTATGCCACTAGAAACCTAATTTCCATGCTTAACAAGATTCGGCCACATTAGGTTAAAAAACTTGAGAAGCTTGACACTTAGACTAAAAGTACTTATGGTGTTTCTCATGATATGTATTGGAATATTGGTATGAAGTTAAATCTTTTTTTTATGTTACATGTAACCTAGAAACATGTTGCTAGGGTTTCGGCCATATTGGGGTTAAAGGCTTAGAGAACTTAGAACCTAAATCAAACATGCTCAAGTTGTTTCTCATGAAATGTGATGTGACAATGGTTAGGGTTTTCATGATTGTATGATGTTTATAGCCAAAATAAAGGCTTAATGGGTTTCGGCCATGTTATGAAAAAGGAAACTAGAAAGCTTGGAACCTATACCTAACATGCTTAAGATGTTCCTTATGTTCTAAGAAATGATAAATGTTTAAGGTTCACTTGTTCTTTTTGTTGTTTGCTAACCCAAACCATCTTACATGTTTCGGCCACCCCTTGTTACTAGGGTTAAGGACCTAATTAGATTCTCCCATGAACTTCACATGCGATGCTTTATGATATGTTAAGAGTATGACATGCTGTGATGTCTATTTATGTATGCTAGGTCAAATTTCATGATATGCTATGTACTTAAGTTCATGATATGATGTGTGCTCAGTTTCATGATATGCTATGTATTTACTTTCATGATATGTTGTGTGCTAAATTTCATGATATACTATGGGCTTATTTTCATGATATGCTGTGTGCTCAAAGTCATGATATGCTATGTGCTTAACTTCATGATATGCTGTGTGCTCAAATTCATGATGTACTATGTGCCTAAACTCATGATATGCTATGTGCTCAAATTCATGATATGCTATATGCTGTGTGCTTAAACTCATGATTGGTTGTATGCTTAATTATGCATGTGTTCATGATATGCTGTGTGCTCAAATATACATGCATTAAGCTATGCCTAAAAGAGTTACTTCCCTATAAGTGGGATCAAGAGCACTCTTCATGATATGAATATGACATGAGTAATATGGACTATGTAGATATGACCTGCTATTTTACTTTTAAGGCTTGTACCAAGGGTGGGCTCCATAAGCGCCCCGGGGTCGATGGACTAAGAAACGGGCCTAGTATATGTATGCCTTGTAGGGTTCAAGACTTGCTACCTTGAACCTACTAGGGCGCGCGCATTTATGTACGTGGTACAAGCCGGGATCCCCTCTTATGTTGAGATTATGTTTAAGTATCTATGCTATACGTTTAAAAAAAAAAAAAGAAGACATAATGCATATGTTCCATGATGTATGTTTAAGAGTTCACCCTGCATATACCTTAGGAATAAACCATGATAATTATGATGATCATGTTATGATATGCCATGCTACCTTGTGTTTATGCCATGATTATGCCATGATATCTATGATGATGCTTATGACATGTATGATGATCATGTATGCTATGCCATGATACCTTATGCTATGATGTATGTTTTATGATTGATGACATGCTATACGGTTTCTGTGAGTAGGAAAGGAACTTACTAAGCCATGAGTGCTCACAGCTTACTTTCTTGTACCACAGATAAGGACAAAGGATGGATGAACTAGGAGAGCAGCAGGAGGGGCTAGCAGGATGTGTGTGGCAGTGACTGGCTAAGAAGAGACCTGCTTTTTGTTTAATGGAAATTATGCCTAGTTTATATAGGACTCTATGACATTTTATCATGTTTACTCTATATGTCTTGAAATAATGTTAAGTATGACATGTGGACTCTATGTTTCAAAAAAAATATTTTACAAGTAAGACTTCCGTTGTAATAAGTTATTAAGTTGTTAAGTATGGTAAGTAACCCCCGTCGCCTTAGCAGGAGGGGCGGGGCGTTACAGTTTGGTATCAGAGCGAGGTTAGCCTCTCACTACACACATGTCAAGCCTTCCTCCTGCCGCTCCAAGTAAGAATTTATATGTTTAAGTTAAATTCTTTTATTATGATGCTTTAATATTATGCATGTTTACTTATTCTGTTTGATTATGATAGTCACAAGTTTAGGATAGGAATGCATGCTGGTAGAGTAAGAATGATAACGACCTTATGTTAAATTGGATAGAAATAATGATAATTTATTGTCATTAAATGAAGATAAGCATGGCTAGGAGACGCACTGCTCGAGCTGACGAGACAGCGACTCCACCGGATCTGACCCAGGTAGTTACTGATCTCCAGCGTCAGATCACGGAGCAACAACAATTGATCTCAACTTTAATGGGTCAGCAAGGAAATCCTACCACCCCGCCAGTGAATCAGAACGCAGCGCCAGTTATTCCAGTAGTTGCACTAGTACCACCGATAGCCCCTATTCCGGTGGTCCAACAGGAGACCTACTTGATACAGTGGCTACGGCTGAAACCGGAGAATTTCTCAGGTACTTGAGAACCATGGGATGCCCAGGCCTGGTTCAAGATAGTGGAAAGTATAGTAGAATTGCTGGACTGGCCCGTGTCAGAAAAGATCAAATGTGTATCATTCTGTTTTTCTGGAGACGCAAGGATGTGGTGGGAAAGAGTGAAGGCAAAGAGACAGATTAATCTAATGACCTGGACGGACTTCGAGACAGAGTTCTTTGAGGAATTCTTCCATATGCAAGTAACGAACCGACACTATGACGAATTCACCGAATTTCGGCAAGGTGACCTATCAGTGAACGAGGCAGTGAAACGCTTCAACCGATTGGCATGCTTATGTCCAGAGTTGGTTCGCACGGAAAGGGAAAGGGTCAAACTGATGCTGAAAATGCTCCGACCTGAGATAGCACTGAACGTAGCTGGCAGAGTTAATAGACCACAGACTACAGAGGAACTAATCAGTAGTGCCCTGATCACGGAGCACTATCAGGAAGCAATGAATGAGAATAAGAGCCAGTCTCGAACAGATGGACAGAGATCCTCAGGTAGCAAAATAAACTAGAAGGGGACCTCTACCGGAAAAAGGAAGCAATGGGACAATGCTAAAGGTGGCCCAATGAATAAGCAACCGAGATACCCCCGGTGCACTATTTGCGGAAAGCTGCATTCCGGAGTATGTCACAAGGGTTCAAGGAGGTGCTATAATTGTGGAGGGGAAGGACATCTGGCCAGAGACTGCACCAACCGGGTTCAAGCACCACCCCAGCAGAATAACCAGAACAGGAGTGTTCCCTCACAACTACATCAAATGCAAGGTGCAATAGAAGGGACTTCAATCAGCCAAGGAAGATTGGAAGCCCCGCCAACTACAAACGCCAGGGTTTTCGCGCTCACCAGAGAAGATGTGGCGAATGCCTCTACAATCGTCACAGGTCAGCCGCCTATTTCTAGTCAATATGCTAAAGTTCTATTTAAAATAGAAGGCAAACCAGTGGACGAATCTATCGGGAAACCAAGAAATATTTCATGTCATGGAGTCGAGAGTATCTCCGGACGACTCTCCACCCTGACCATAGCACCCACCCTATTCGATAATATATTAGAGAAGCAAACCAGTAACCAAAGCCTCCAAAAGATTAAACAAGAGATCTTAGGAGGAAAGGATAACGGGTTCCGTACCGCGGACAGTGGAATATTACATCTTAGGGATCGATTATGTATTCCCGAGGATCCCGAGCTACGAAGGAAGATATTAGAAGAAGCTCATTCCACGCCCTGTGCAATGCATCCGGGATCCACCAAAAATGTATCAGGATCTGAAAAAGAAATTCTGGTGGGCTGGTATGAAAAGAGATGTGGCTCAGTATGTCAGTGCCTGCCTGACTTGTCAGAGGGTTAAAGCAGAACACCAGAGGCCAGGAGGATTACTGCAGCCTGTCCAAATTCCAGAATGGAAATGGGAAGATATCTCTATGGATTTTATTTCAGGATTACCCAACACAACGAACGGCTATGACGCTATATGGGTAATCGTGGATAGATTAACCAAATCCGCCCACTTCCTAGCAATCAAGATGACTTATTCAATCGAGCAACTGGCTCAACTATACGTCAAGGATATTGTTAGGTTACATGGGATTCCTAAGACCATCATTTCAGACAGAGATGGTCGTTTTGTTTCACATTTTTGGGAAGGCATCCAGAAGACTCTGGGTACAAAGCTATTATTCAGCACGACCTTCCACCCTCAGACCGATGGACAGACGGAGAGAGTTAACCAAGTACTAGAGGACATGTTATGAGCTTGCGCATTAGACTTCAAGGGGAGCTGGAGCCGGTATTTATGCCTAGCAGAATTCGCCTACAACAATAGTTATCAAGCTACTATTGGGATGGCACCTTACGAGGCTCTGTACGGGAGGAAATGTAGATCCCCGATATGTTGGTACGAAGGCGGTGAAAAGAAGGAAATGGGGTTTCAAACCGAATTCATCGATATCACCACCCGCGCCATACAGAACATCCTCCAACGAATAGAAACTGCACAGAGCCGACAAAAGAATTATGCAGATAAACGACGAAGGCCATTGGAATTCAGCGTCGGAGACTCAGTATTTCTCAAGGTAGCTCCTATGAAAGGAGTTATGAGGTTTGGCAAGAAAGGAAAACTAAGTCCGCGCTATGTGGGGCCATACCAAGTTCTGAAAAGAATCGGCAAGGTAGCCTATGAATTAGAGTTACCTCAAGAGATGTCAGCCATTCACAACGTGTTCCACATTTCGATGTTAAAGAAATGTATTCCGGGCACAGACCAAGTGATCGAACCACAGGCAGTACAAGTGCAAGAGGACCTGACAAACGAGAGCCGACCAATTCAGATATTGGATCGAGACGTCAAGAGACTAAGGAACAAGGAAGTACCCTTTGTAAAAGTCCTGTGGCAAAATCAACGACACGAAGAAGCTACGTGGGAACGGGAAGATGATATGAAACGGAAATATCCATCGTTATTCTAAGTTCGAGGATGAACTTTCTATGAGGTATGGGGTACTGTAACACCCATGAATTTCTATAAGTACATGAGTAATTATTTCCAATAGAACTCAGAAATAAGAGAAGGAGAAAGAAAAAAAAAGAAGAAAATAAAATAATGATATATAATAATAAGATAAGAGGAGAAGGTCAAGGATTGAACCTTGAACCTCTCACAAACAATGGAGAAAGATTTATGGCATGATCACCACTAGGATAGAGAGTAACATATGGATAGGAAGAGATGAAAATGTTAGTTAAAGGAGAGAAAAAGAAAATAAAGCAAGAAGCAAGAGAAAACCAAATTTGCTTACCTCTTTTTCCTCTTGGTTAAGAGAAGGAACAAGAAGAAGACAAGTTGCCTTCCTCACTTCTCCCTCTTCTCATTTTCATGAGAACCAAGGGAAGTGACATGGGAGAGTTAAGAAAGGGAGTAAATGAAGGCATAAATTCCCCTCATGGTGAATAAATAGAAAAATGAGAAAGTAAATCCCTCATTTCCTCCTTCTTCCTCCTTCTTCCTCCTTTTCTCTTCTTCACCGAAACTAAGAGGTCTTCCCTCTCCTTGATCCAAACACTAGGTCAAGTTTCTTCTCCAAGAAAACTAATTTTCAAGAAGAAGTCTTCAAGTTCTAGCCCTTCCAAGCAAAGGAAACCAAAGGAGACACAAGAAGAAGAAGCTCCTTCCTTGCTTAGCTCCTAGGATATTCTTCTCTTAAGAAAGAAAAACCACAAGCGAAAGGATGTAAATTCCCCTCACCTATGGTACAATAGCTCTACGATTGTCATGTAAATATATTGCTAGAAAAAAAAACCTATGTTTGTTTCATGAGGGTTTCGGCCCAAAACAAAAATAAGAAAGGTTTTAAGAACTTGAAAACCAACTAGGTAAGTTCATGATGTTTCCTATGATATGTAATTGATGATAAGGGGGTTAGACTAATATTTTCATGCTGGAATGTTTTGTTAGAACATAAGTTTATGGGCTTAGACTTTCGGCCAAGAAAGAACAAAAGAACTAGAAAAAAACTCTAGACCTAAAACAAAACATGTTCTCTTATCCTTATGATATGTACCTTATGGTAGATGGTGTTGTTGATGTTTTTCCCACTTGTATGTTAATTTAAACTTGATTCCATCCTCATGAACTTTTTGCTATGATAGAGTTGAGGGCCTAAAAGGGCTTAAAACCTAAAAGTTTAGCATGCTATGATTTTCATAAGACAATATAGGAAGCTAATATGACATGCCATGATCTTAGGTTAAATTGAACTATAATTTTTATGTATATTATGTTTCGGCCATGTTAAGACTTGAACCCTAGGAAAGTTTAAATCAAGCCTAAGATACTTATGATCTTCTTGAAGAAAAGATATGAAGTAAACTAATGTTCTTATGTTGCTTGAAACTTGAATTTGCTTATTCTACAACTTTTGGCCACACTTGGTTCTTTGACCTAGGATGCTCAAAATTCTAAACTAAGTGGTCCATGTTATTCCTTGAAATGAATGCTAGGAAATTCTTATGGTCTTCATGCTATTATGCCACTAGAAACCTAATTTCCATGCTTAACAAGATTCGGCCACATTAGGTTAAAAAACTTGAGAAGCTTGACACTTAGACTAAAAGTACTTATGGTGTTTCTCATGATATGTATTGGAATATTGGTATGAAGTTAAATCTTTTTTTTATGTTACATGTAACCTAGAAACATGTTGCTAGGGTTTCGGCCATATTGGGGTTAAAGGCTTAGAGAACTTAGAACCTAAATCAAACATGCTCAAGTTGTTTCCATGAAATGTGATGTGACAATGGTTAGGATTTTCATGATTGTATGATGTTTATAGCCAAAATAAAGGCTTAATGGGTTTCGGCCATGTTATGAAAAAGGAAACTAGAAAGCTTGGAACCTATACCTAACATGCTTAAGATGTTCCTTATGTTCTAAGAAATGATAAATGTTTAAGGTTCACTTGTTCTTTTTGTTGTTTGCTAACCCAAACCATCTTACATGTTTCGGCCACCCCTTGTTACTAGGGTTAGAGACCTAATTAGATTCTCCCATGAACTTCACATGCGATGATTTATGATATGTTAAGAGTATGACATGCTGTGATGTCTATTTATGTATGCTAGGTCAAATTTCATGATATGCTATGTACTTAAGTTCATGATATGCTGTGTGCTCAGTTTCATGATATGCTATGTATTTACTTTCATGATATACTGTGTGCTAAATTTCATGATATGTTATGGGCTTATTTTCATGATATGTTGTGTGCTCAAAGTCATGATATGCTCTGTGCTTAACTTCATGATATGTTGTGTGCTCAAATTCATGATGTACTATGTGCCTAAACTCATGATATGCTATATGCTCAAATTCATGATATGCTATATGCTGTGTGCTTAAACTCATGATAGGTTGTATGCTTAATTATGCATGTGTTCATGATATGCTGTGTGCTCAAAATTATGATATGCTGTGTGCTCAAATATACATGCATTAAGCTATGCCTAAAAGAGTTGCTTCCCTATAAGTGGGATCAAGAGCACTCTTCATGATATGAATATGACATGAGTAATATGGACTATATAGATATGACATGCTTTTTACTTTTATGGCTTCTACCAAGGGTGGGCTCCATAAGCGCCCCGAGGTCGATGGACTAAGAAACGGGCCTCGTTAGGGATGAGCTCCTAAGTGCCCCTAGGTCGATGGACTAAGAAACGGGCCTAGTATATGTATGTCTTGTAGGGTTCAAGACTTGCTACCTTGAACCTACTAGGACGCGCGCATTTATGTACGTGGTACAAGCCGGGATCCCCTCTTATGTTGAGATTATGTTTAAGTATCTATGCTATACGTTTTTTTTTAAAAAAAAAGACATAATGCATATGTTCCATGATGTATGTTTAAGAGTTCACCCTGCATATACCTTAGGAATAAACCATGATAATTATGATGATCATGTTATGATATGCCATGCTACCTTGTGTTTATGCCATGATTATGCCATGATATCTATGATGATGCTTATGACATGTATGATGATCATGTATGGTATGCCATGATACCTTATGCTATGATGTATGTTTTATGATTGATGACATGCTATACGGTTTCTGTGAGTAGGAAAGGAACTTACTGAGCCATGAGTGCTCACAGCTTACTTTCTTGTACCACAGATAAGCGCAAAGGATGGATGAACTAGGAGAGCAGCAGGAGGGGCTAGCAGGATGTGTGTGGCAGTGACTGGCTAAGAAGAGACCTGCTTTTTGTTTAATGGAAATTATGCCTAGTTTATATAGGACTCTATGACATTTTATCATCTTTACTCTATATGTCTTGAAATAATGTTAAGTATGACATGTGGACTCTATGTTTCAAAAAAAAAATTTTACAAGTAAGACTTCCTCTATAATAAGTTATTAAGTTGTTAAGTATGGTAAGTAACCCCCGTCGCCTTAGCAAGAGGGGCGGGGCGTTACAGATCTAAGAAGGGGAAGAGGGAGATGAAGCTGAGAGAGATGGTTTGACGGCCTGCGGCGAGGAGGAAAGTGGTGGTGGTGTCGCGACGGTATACGGTGCATGACGCGATATAGGTTTAGGTTTGGAGAGAAGAGTGAAGTGTTACAAATTTCAGCTAAGTATTGGTGGGAAAAATAAATTATTTTATTTTATCATAAACACCAGGTTTTAAAAATAGCTATTAAAATCGGTGTCTATTAACAAAAAAAAAGGTGCTCATAGACATCGGTTTAAAAAACCGATGTCTATGAGTGAAAATCTACGCTTATAGACAACGGTTTTTGGAAAAACCGGTGTAAAATACTCAAAGACATCGGTTTTTGCTTAAAACTATTGTTGTTCCATCGATGTCTATGAGGGTTTTTCTTGTAGTGACATTCTAATGATAACTTTTGGATAACGGTGGATTGCCAATATGAATATACACCGACACATGTATGAACTAACCCAAGAAGTGGCCAAGCTAATATTACAAACTCCTGAAACCTCCTCCTCTCAAGCCTCTAAGAGTTGTCTCGCCCGCTACAAGAAACTCGTGAGCTTCTTGAGGCGGAACTTCTAAATTCAATCAAATGGAAAGCCTCTGCCATAAATTTTGAGGAGAAAGCTAAGTCAGAAACCCTTCTTCGCACTGAATTAACGTCCAAAGTGGATACCTATGCTGCCGAGAATGCTCAATTGTTATCCCAACTATAGACGTTGAAGGTGGAATTGGCTGTGAAGGATGCTGCTATAGAATCTAAGAATTCTGAATTAAATTCCCTAAGTTTGTCCCTAGATTCGATTAAAGCAGAGCTAGCCTCCAAGGAGCTCGAGTCAAAAGCATCCCAAGATGCTTTAGTTACCTATCAGGCAGGGGAAGCTGAACGATTTGAAAAGGGGACAAGAGCCCTCCTGGAATCTTCTGAGTTTAACACTCCTATTGCTACCTATATTGGCAAAGCTTTCACTCATGGGGCTGAGAGAGGTATAAGGAAACTGAAAAAGAAAGGGATGTTAGTTTCTGATCCTCCTACTAACTTCCTTGACCGTCGGGAACTACTTGCTACCATACCCTCCGACCTGTTTCCTAATTTGCTCTCAGTCTATGTTTTCACTATAGAACAATCTTGAGTGTTAATTTTTTCATATGATGTTATAATCATGGATTTCTCTTTGCTGTTGCCTATGTAGTGAATATTCAGCAATTTATATGGCTTTTAATGTTAGCTTTGATTGGTGGGGTTTTATTGTTGGAGAGTTAAGTTATTTGTTCAGAAATGTTTTGTTATCTTCACAATTATCACTTATTTATTTAACAATTTTGCCCTGCTTTTTGTAACTATACAAAATTATTCTTATGTTGAATTTCATCTAAGCTTAATATTCAATCAACTATTAGTGATCAATCAAATTTGTCTTTATGTCATTTAAATTTAATATTCATTCGGTCGTTAACAACTAATCGAATTTATTTGTATGTTTAATACCATACCTGGTTGATCATTAACAAATGATTGAGTTTATGTCGTGGTTTCCTTTGAATTTTATACCCGACCGAGCCTTTTATGACCGGTCGAGTTTATATACTTTTTAGATTAACTTGGAATTTTGATAAGCTGATGCTAATCGGCCAAACTTGTAATATAAGAAATCTTTTTCAGATTCCCCGAACTTTCTATACTTAATTTTAGTAATGATTTTAACATCTCGGAAATACAACTTTTTGTATCGACTACCCATACTGTTCTTTTATTGGTGACATGCTTGCTATGACGTTTGGCGTGTACTTATTTTACTATACTCACCGCCTCACTGCTCCATCCAACGATTCTTCTTTAATGTCGCTTTTCTTATCATTTTAATCCAACGCCCCTACTTAAATTGTTTGTTTCGATGCCCTACCCTGGCTTCTAAAGGGAAAATAGAAAAAATCCCTAATCACTTTGTCTTCCTCCTCTCGTTTGTGTTTTTCTTATTCTTTGCTCTCCGTTACCATTTCTCGTTTCTCTAATCTCTTTCTGTTGACAATGTCAACCTCCTATGAATGGTACATCCAATGTGTTTCTAAGTTTTCTAAATCAGAAGCCTATGAGATTCGGTGTAATTACAACTTCCCTTCATATATGGTCACTTCTAAGCATAAGGATCACCCCCATCTTCCTCCTCCCGCAAGCGTGGCGATTTTCTGGGAACAGGTTATGTGTGATTTTAGATTTCCCATTCATCCTTTCTTTGCTGATGTTAGTATATATTTTAAACTTCCCCTAAATCAACTCATTCCCCAGTCATTTTCGATCATGGCTGGTTTTGTTATTGTTTCCCGTTTACTAGACTTTCCCTTATCTGCTCGACTCTTTCACCATTTCTTCATTCCCCGCCAAGTGGAAGAGGATGTTTTTAAATTACAATCTTGCCCTAAAACTCCCTTATTTTGTAGAATTCCTCCTCAAGGGGAATGACGGGATAAATTTTTCTTTATGCGTCTTCCTTCTTCACCTCTATATCCCATAGCTTGGCGTCGAGAGCTTCCCCTATTTGTAATTAGGCAATGTTTCGGAAGACCCTGCCCTCTGGTCTTCAATGGGGAAATTAAAGGGCGCAAAGTTTAATTTACCTGCCCTAATCGCCGAAGGCTTATTATTTGTTTTTGGTCTTAGCACAATAGAAGCGACCTTGGATGTTCCCTTTGGTAAAATTATCCTTTTTACTCATGTTTTGAACTGTTTTTTGTGTTATTGTTAATGCAAATTCTTATTTTCTCTCCGGCTGATGTTATTCTTCCTACCCTCATGTACAAGAATAATCGCTTGACGAGGGCAGATTTAACTAGACTGGGTGAGAAACTGTTGAGAGATCATCCTCCCCCTTCTACCCTTGGCCAACTATCCCCTTCCGAACAACCTCAGGAGTCCTCCCACTCCTCAGAATCAGAGGGTCCTTTCACGATGAAATGCCAGCCACCTCGTACCCCAAGTCCTTGTCCTCTCTCGGATACCATAGCTACTTTTGAACAGATTCCCATTGTTCCTGCCGAAATCTCCTATTCCAGAGGTAAAGAACTTGCTCCTCCTACACATGCTTGCTCTAATTTTGCATTACTTATGATGAGACTAGGACTCCTCATTCCTGCCTCTCCTATTATTCACCTAGATGTTTCTTTATTAGAGGAAGCACCTATTGCTCCTGAGGCTACATTGCCCCTTCTTCCAGCTCTACCTTCTTCTTCTACTAGGTCCTGTGCTAAGAGAACTCCTCGTAGGAGATCAGTTAATTCTGGACCTGCTACAACACCTATTGAGTAGGACCCTCCATTAGCTAGCCTCCCATCTCCTAATTCTTCTTCACCAGCCTCTGAACATCATCCTTCCTCTTCCTCACCATTTACAAGTTCTCCTCGTCCTTCTATTTTATTTCAACAGGGTCATAGTTTACCATCCCTACTTGGTCAAGCTCCTACCTCTACCCAGTGTGGATTATTACAACTAAAGGGGGCATTGGCTGAGTCTTGGTTGCAATCTCAACTGCTTCTAAGAAGAAGCACCTACATTGAGCGTGTCGTCGACCATAATCGCCAAGCCACTGCGGTAAGTTTTTGAATTTAACTTCCTTGTTTGATACTTACAAAATGTAATCTTACTACCATTTCCCTTAGCTATATGCTTCGAGTTTGAACTTGGGCAAGATAGTTGTGGATTTGGAGAGGACTAATCAAACCTTAAAGAACAAGGTAGAAGAGTTACAAGCTACTTCCAACCTTCCTAATAATGAACTCCTCCAGCTACGGGATAGGGTGAAATCACAAACTAAATTTACTGTCAATTTAGAAAAGACTCTACAAGACACTCGCCAGATGTTACAATCTAAAGAGGAGGAAAGAAGGAACTTGGAAATACAGCTAGAGGGGCTTAATTCCACACTCAGTATAGAAAGGGCTTTAAAAGATAAAGCCCTCTCAGAGGTTACTCATAAAACCTCTTTACTGAACCAACTGGAACAATCACATGGTTTAGGATCTTATGATTTAGCTCCACAGTTGGCTTCCAAGGACTTTGCCTTCAACAATAAGAAAAATTACGAGCCCAAGATTTACAAATAAGCTCTCTCCTAAAAGAACTAGAGGATGCTAAGGCAGAGAACACCGCTTTACAAGAGGAAAGAGGTAACCTGCAATCTTAACTACAAGCATACAAAGTAGAAGAGGAAGAGCGCTGGCAAAGTAGACGCAAAGCCTACTTAACTTCTCTTGAATTTGGTGGGGAGTATGCTAGACACATTGTAAGAACTCTCACCCACTCGGTTGATGGAGTAATCCAACAACTAAAAGAGGCAGGTTGTTTATCTAAAGTCTCTCCTTCCTTGTTCATAGATCATCGACGACTCAACCGAGAACTCCCAGAAGATCTTTTGAGAGAATTTGAGTAGACTTTGGGTTTTGTGTTGACATTCAATAACAATTTATAACTGATGTGTGTCATTCACTATTTAGAAAATGTTACTGAGAGTTTATACTTATTTGTCCTTCCTTGTATGATTTGTTTTTCTTTAGAACCAACCAAGCGTTTGTATGAATCACCTTTTCTAATATGTTGACCATATGAAAAAATTACATATGAAAAAATTATATTCAAAGGAAGTAAATCCTCCATTCATCTTCTGAATAAGTTGTGATGATAAATAAACTTATTTCCTGATGTTCTTCAGGTTCATATGATAAATTAAGCGTCTTGCCCAAGCATGAGGTACTCCTAGCATTGATCGGATTTATATACCCAGGCAAAATTAGTTATCTGCTATATATGTGTTCCTTTGGATTTTCCTAGTTGTATAGAAGAATGATTGAGTTTACACGCCCGAATGAAATTGGATGTATGCCCGAGAGAAATTGAATATATGCTGTATAGATTTCTTTCAAGCTTTCCCGACTACATAGAAAATTGGTCGGGTGGGCTTGCCTGAGCGAAATTGAATATATGTTGTATAGATGTTCTTTCGGGCTTTTTCTACTACATAGAAAATTGATTGGGCATGCTCGCCCGAGCGAAATTGAATATAAGTTGTATAGATGTTCTTTTGGGCTTTCTCGAATGCATAAAAAATCGGTCGGGTAGGCTTGCCTGAGCGAAAATGAATATATACTATATAAATGTTCTTTCGGGCTTTCCCGCTGCATAAAAAACTGGTCGGGTAGGCTTGCCCGAGCGAAATTGAATATATGACGTATAGATATTCTTCCGGGCTTTCCCGACTACATAAAAAATCGGTCGGGTAGGCTTGCCCGAGCAAAATTGAATATATGTTGTATAGATGTTCTTTTGATCCTTCCTGCCTATATGGAAGACCCGTCGGGTTGGTACACCCAACCGAAAATAAATATATGCTCAAGTACTGTTAATGTTCAAACTCATGATTGATCTTAGAGAAGGTTTAAAGTCTCTGGTTCCCCTTAAAGAAGCCAAGTCGGTCACTCCTTAAGGTCCCCGATCGACTTCTTTGAAAGTTTAAAGTCTCCGGTTCCCCCTAAGGAAGCCAGGCCGGTCACTTCTTAGGGTCCCCGATTGACTATTATGGAGTTTAAAGTCTCCGGTTCCTCCTAAGAAAGTCAGACCGGTCACTCCTTAGGGTCCTCAATCGACTGTTATGGAGGTTTAAAGTCTCCAATTCCCCCTAAGGATGCCAAGCCGGTCACTTCTTAGGATCCCTGTGTTAGAGTGTATACTAAAAGCCTAGCTTTTGTATAAACATTTATTTAGAAATAAAAGAATCACATTGGTCAATATCTACATTTATTTGTTAAGTGTAGTTGTTCAATTAATTTATATTGTAGATAACATGGTGTGTGGTGTCACACACAGAAGATCGTGTTATCAGTTCTTTATAAATTAAAAACAGTTGCTCACGACTAAGATGGAAAGAAACAAACTGTTGGAATAGTCATAGTGTAATTAGGTATTAGTTTATCTTGACTAATAAATTACACTAGTACACTCTATGTGTATTGAGTAGGACCATTTAAGGTAAGTTATTTTTATACTGACTTAATAAAAGAACTAGACTTTAATTATTAAGGAAGTGTGTGCTCTTAATCCTAATATAATAACAAGCACATATATTTAGAATTTATTTATTTGACTTATCAAAGAGTGAGATTTAGCTTGATAAATCAAAAGGCCCGATAAGTTGGGAAATAATATACTTATAGTGTGTGTTGTTGATTATAGAAGGAAACTGTGTCCTAGTAGTCTAGGTTGAGAATGTCCCCAAGAGGAGCTCATAAGGATTGTCATGTTAAACCCTGCAGGTGGACTTAGTCCGACATAACGATAAGGTTGAGTGGTACTACTCTTGGACTAAGAAATTAATTAAAGTAAGTTGTCAGTAACTTATTTAATTAGTGGGCATTCGACATCTTAAACACAGGGAGAATAACACACTCATAATATGAAGGAGCCCAAAACGTAATTTGGGATTGGTGCGGTAGTTCAATAATAATTCTTTAGTGGTATGAATTATTATTGATGAAATTAAGTTGGGTGTTCAGGGCAAACACAGGAAGCTTAATTTCATCGGGAGACCAAAACCAATTCCTCCTTTCGGTCCCTATCGTAGCCTCTTATTTATAAAACCTTGTATCCATCCAAGCCTATCTTTAAGTCCATGTTATTGGCGTTGCTATCCATGGATGCTTCATGTTGCTGTGATCAATGAGAACAGCAAGTTCCCAATTGTTTGCTGTGAAATGTCGATTGCTTAACAGAACAACAACTCATGTTTTTGCTTGTCAATTGAGTCAACGTGAGAAGCTTTGTTTTGCTTGCCAATTGAGTCAACGTGAGAAGCTTTGAGAAGCTTGCCAATTGTCAATGTGATCGCATGGAATTAAGAGGAGAGGAGTTTTAATTAAAATATTTCTTTTTGTGGGGAGATGTTTTAAAAGGAAGTTTTAATTTTTGACGAAAACTTTCTTTTTTGTAAATCATCTACATCTTTAAAAGAAAGATTTTAATTTATAAAAAATTTTCTTTTATAACCAGCCATGAAGAGATAAATTATTAGAGAAATTTTTATTAAAAATTTCCGGAAACAAATTAGGAAGTTTTAATTCTTGTATTAAAACTTTCCTTGTTTGGAGCTTGTAGGTGGCCGGCCATGTAGATAAAGAAAAGGAAATTGAATTTTAATCAATTAAATTTTCCTTTTCATGGCAAAAGGAATTAAGGAAGTTTTTATTTAAATTTCCTTATTTTCCAAGACCAAGGATTATAAAAGAGAGGGTAGGGGTGCCTTCATGGCAAACAACTCTCTTCTATTTCTTCCTCTCTTTTCCTCCTTGGTGGTGGCCTGCCCTATTGCTTTTCCCTCTTCCTTTTCTTTCTTCTTCATTGGCCGAACCTCATCATCTCTTAGAGCTTGAAGGTGGCCAGATTCTAGCTTGGAGAAGAAGGAGAGAAAGGAAGCATCCCTTGGAGCTTGGTAGTGGTGGCCGAACCTCATCTATTCTTGGAGTACTTGTGGTGGCCGAACCTTGCAAGGAGAAGAAGGAGCTTGGGTGGTTCTCATCTCAATAGATCGTTGCCCACACAACGTCCAAGATAAGGAGAGGAATACAGTAGAAGATCAAGAGGTCGTAGCATACAAAGAAAAGGTATAACTAGTTATTATTTTCCGCATCATGCTAGTTATTTCTTTTTGTATGAATTCCAAACACAAGAGGCATATGATTCTAGATTTTCGGATTAGATATTTGAAGTTGTGTTTCTTTTGTTTTGTTTTTTGATCTTGTTATTCGATTGTTCTTTTTAGTTAAACCTAATGTTATTTTAGGAAATTAAATATTGAATTTCGTTAAGAGGCTTTGTCGAGGCAGTGGTGGATATTCCCATACCCAAGAAGGTCATGTGCCTCGCCATGTTTGACCTGTGAGCCAATTTCTGAAATGATATTTAATTGAATTTATAACATGGGTGGATTTGGATTAATAATATTAAGTTCCGTTTGCAATCCAAGTCTAAACCATTAAGAACAGATAAGTTAAATTTGTAATCAATAATGTTAAGTTCCGTTTGCGATTTCGAATTTAATTTCTAAAGAACATAATAGGTTGTTAGGAAAGGTTCAACACTTGTACAAAATTTTTGTACAGTGGAACCGGTACGATCTTCCTAGGACCAACCAATACCCTGATCGACTGTTATGGAGGTTTAAAGTCTCTGGTTCCCCTTAAGGAAGCTAGGTCGGTCACTCCTTAGGGTCTCCGATCGACTATTATGGATGTTTCAAGTCTCTAGTTCCTCCTAAGGAAGTCAGGTCGGTCATTCCTTAGGGTGCCCGATCGACTGTTATGGAGGTTTAAAGTCTCCGATCCCCCCTAAGGAAGCTAGGCTGGTCATTCCTTAGGACCCCCGATCGATTGTTATGGAGGTTTAAAGTCTCCGGTTCCCCCTAAGGAAGCCAGGCCAGTCACTCCTTAAGGTCCCTAATCGACTGTTAGGGAGGTTTAAAGAAGAATGTATGTCTCTCCCAAATAATATTGCATGTATGTTATCTGTCATTTGTATTAAAAATGTTCGAAGGAAATACAAAAATGACTTACAGGCATATTTGCTAAGTTCTATATGGTTGTAAATGATTATTACTCCAAGGTCGTTCGAGTGTTTTTCCTTCTACATCTTAAAGGTAATAGGCGCCCGATACAAGTTTCTGTAAGATTTTGTAAGGTCCTCCTCATTGCGGCTCCAGCTTGTTAACATCTCCTACGGGCTTGATACGCTTCCATACTAAATAACCTACTTGAAAAAACCTTAAGATGACTCTCTTGTTGTAATTCTATCTCATCTGCTGCCGATAAGAACTAAGTCGGGTTGCTGCTTTGTCCCATCTTCCTCTATTAAATCAAGCTCTATAAGGCGTCAATCTGCATTGTTGTCATCATAAAGTCTTCTCCGGTTGGACTCCACTCCAACCTCAATTGGAATTACTGCTTCCCCACCATAAACCAAATGAAAAGGGGCAATTCCTGTAGCCTCTCGAGGAGTAGTACGATGTGCCCACCATATATTGGGTAATTCATCTACCCAGCTATCACCCACATGATCTAATTGTTAGTTAGAGCCCTAGAGCCAATCATTTGATGATTGTATGGACTCATGTATATCATATTCTTGTATATTAATAAAGGCATTTGTTTGATTATTATACTTAATTGTATTAGTGTCAAATAAACTAAGTATAATAGCGTCCTTGAGTAGAAGGTTCATACCTATATCAATCGATTAGTTGAATCAATAGTGAGATGATATAGGGAACACTACTCTAAATCATTCCTAGTCGAGTATTAACATTCAGGGACAATGTTAATGCAATAAGACTAGCATGTAGGTCAGCTCGATGACTTGATCTCACAAGTCATGGATATAGAGATATCAAGCTGACACATGGGTATGCATTAGAGAATGTATACTGAATGACCCGCCATGAGAAAGTATCATGGATCGTTATATGAGTGTCATATACTTTCTCATGTGGCTATTAGTATGACTATTAGTCCTTAGACCTGAAGTCACCATGGATCCCTACATAAGGAGTTATGTACTTTGGTTTCGTCAAACGTCACCCGTAACTGGGTGGACTATAAAGGTGATTACTGGGTATATAACGAATTATGTATAGGGATGTGAGTGATGTAGATGGGATCTATCCCTCCCATATGACGGGAGCGACATCGGTATTCTTGATAGAGTGAGACCACTAAGTGCATGGCCATGCCCAAATGAGTCAACATTAGATGTTGAGCTCATTTGATCGAGTGAGTCTACTTGGAGTTCAAGATTTAGATTGATTAGAGGATGACACGGTCTATGCCTCACATTGATCAATCTAGATGTCTAGGATAGAAGGACACTTGTCATTATTTTGTGAGTAGTCACAATTGGTAGTCACAATTGGTAGTCACAAGGTGATGTCGGATCTCGACATTCTTGTAACTTGGGTAGTAATGATGTGTTGCTAGATACCGCTCATTACTTATGCTCCTAAATGGGTTTAGGGCATTGCCAACGTTACAAGAACCTATAGGGTCACACACTTAGGACAATTAGGTGGAGATTAGGTTCATTTGATGAACCAAGAGGATTAGATTCATTTGATGAATCAAATTGGATTAAGAGTAATCCTAATTGGGCTAACTTGAGTTCGACTCAAGTTGATTCATGTGTTAAATGAGTCTAATTTAGATTTTGACTCATTGAATAAATTCAATTTAATGAATTAGATTCATTATATTAAGTTGGCTCGAATCAAATGGTTGGATTAGATCCACCATGGTAGAGATTGAGTCAAGTTTGACTTGACTTGAGAAGGAAGACCAAAGGTCAATTTTGACTTGACCTTTTGCCACCTCATTGGTGAGTTGGCATTAGGTGGACCAATAATGATGTTCCACATCATCATGGGTGCCACCTCATGGAAGTTACAAAGTCACTCTCTTAATGGTTTCATATTAATTGCAATTAATGCAATTAATTGGTAATGGTTTCATATTAATTGCAATTAATGCAATTAATTGGTGTGTTTTTGAAAGTGGCCGGCCACTTGGTTTTTGAATGTGAATTTGATTTTTCATTCAAGTGGTGTAACTTCTTCTTCTTCCTTGTGTTCTTCCTCTCAAGCTCTCCCTCTCCCTCTCCTCCTCCCTTGGCCGAACCACATAGGTGCTAGCACACCTTGGTTTTTTGGTCATCTCCATCTAGTGTGTCCGTGTGGATACTTCTAGAGGACCGGCTCTTGACGGTCTTGAGATCGGACGAGCGGGAAGCGAAGGGCATCGCTACAAGGGTAAACATTTTCTCGTAGATCTAAGTAGTAGATCAGTTTTGAACTCGTACAAGAAATAGTTTTCAATTTTGTATACGAATCTTTGCGGATCTACGGCTTTGGGTCCTTCGGGGTTTCCGCGACGTTTCCATTGGAAGAATCCAACAGTGGTATCAGAGCCACGTGCAAAGACTTGTACGAGTTAGTTTTTGGTTTTTGGAAAACAAAACTTCTGTGATTTTCTGTAAAAATTCAATTTTTATGTTTTTATGGGTAATTTTTCCTTATAGGCGAAGCACAAGTGTCTCGGCACTTGTAGGCTTCGGCTATCGGGAAGAATTTTCCCAAACGGCTTCGTTTCGACCCAAAATCTTTTGGGACAGCGGACTCGGGTGCCTTTAGATCGCAACGGAGCAACTCACGATGGTTAGATCGTGGGTAGGGGCGCTGCCCCTAACCCCGCAAGGGGATTTGCTCCGCGATCGCACCCGAAATCGCTAAAAACGAACCCGTCGGGAAGATTTTTCCGAAACGGTAATGTCTCGGCCCAAATCGTTTTGGGATAGCGGGTTTAGGCGCTGTTGGATCGCAAAGGAACCCTCGCGATGGTTAGATCGCGGGTAGGGGCGCTGCCCCTGGGCCCCGCAAGGGGATCCGTTCCGCGATTGCGCCCGAAACCGCTAAACGGGACCGCCGGGAAATTTTACTTGTAAAATTGTAAAAAATTATTTTTAAAATTACAGAAAATAAGAAAATATATAATTTTGAATTATATATTAATTTTGTGATAGTCATGGCCCAAAACCCAATATGATTGGTTGTATTGTAATTCATAATACGACCTGCGTGCCGTGATGTGTTTTCGCGTGTTGTATTTATTTTATTATTCGCGACCTGCGCGTCGTGCCTCGTCTTTTATTCTTGTTGTAAATTAGATTTAGACTCTAATGTAACTCGAGTTTCAAATTGTAATGTACAAATTGGAGCGGTGGAGGGTCCACACAAGACGGAGTTCCGAGGCGGGCACGAGCAACACAAGGTGGTCAAAGGGAGGAGCTTGGAGAAGCTGTTGACCCTAGGTTGACCATTTGATCTTCTCATTGGCTTGAGAAGTTCGTAGTAGGGCCATGACTAAATCACAAATAGATTAATTAATTAATTATTATGTATCTGATGCATGTTTAATAGTTAATTAATTAATTAGTGCCTTAACGATTAGATTAGATCTAAGTCGTGCACATGATGCACCCTTGCGATTAGATTAGATCTAAGTCGTGCACAAGATGCATCCTTCTCGATTAGATTAGATCTAGATCGAACCAACTCTAAATGCCTAACCGTGCCGTGATACCTATCACTACCTCGATCACATGTATTGTTGAATCTGCCAAAGCAGAGCAATACATATTATCTTGGTAGGGTACGGAGGGACAATCTTGGTCCCGCCTATCAACGCATGAGTGAATACAAACTCAATTAGATTGAGTATTCCTAGTTACTCGGTTGGATCGAGTCAACTATAGGCATTATTCCAACGGTTGGAAAAGATAGGTCAAAATCACATTTATATTAACTCTCGGGCGTATTAGCCAAAGCTAACTCGAGTTTTAATATAAATGCGGATATTGATTCTATAAACAAGAGTTGCATAGAGATGTAATTGGTAATCGTTACCTACCGATCATACTAAGCCTTGGGCATATTAGCCAAAGCTAACTCAAGGGTTAGTATGATGTGGATCTTGTCCCACATGAATTAAGGTATTCAGTGGGAGCATCATTTAGTTAAAGGCCTAATTAAATGATTTTAAAAGAATATGATATATTTATTTCTGCAAATTTTTCTGTTGTAGATAACCATGACGTCAAATACGAACACTTTCTCCCTGCGATCTGTCCTTGAGAAGGACAAGCTCAACGGAGCGAATTTCCTGGACTGGTACAGGAACTTGAGAATAGTTCTCACCCAGGAGCGTAAGCTGTACGTTCTGGAGCAGCCCATTCCTGAGGCTCCTCCTGCCAATGCCCCACGAGCCGACAAAGATGCTTACAAGAAGCATCAAGACGACGCATTAGATGTGTCCTGTCTAATGCTCGCGACCATGAACTTAGAGCTTCAGAAGCAACATGAGTTGATGGGCGCTTTTGATATGGTTGAGCATCTTCGCCAACTATATCAGGGACAAGCAAGGCATGAGAGATTTGAGATCTCGAAGGCACTATTTCAGTGCAAGATGTCAGACGGGGCTCCTGTAGGTCCTTATGTACTCAAGATGATTGGGTACATAGAGAACCTACAAAGACTGGGGTTCCCACTTGGCCAAGAGCTGGCCACTGACTTAATCTTGCAATCCTTGCCGGATAGCTATAGTCAATTCGTTCTGAACTATAACATGAACGAGATTGACAAGCCACTGCCCGAGCTACTTAGTATGTTAAGAACTGCTGAGATTAACCTTAAGAAGGTTAAGCCCATTCTGATGGTTCAGAAGCACAAGGGCAAGGGCAAGCCCAAAGGTAAGGGAAAGTCCCAAACCAAGGGCAAAGGCAAGGCACTGAAGCCTGAAGGAGGGGTCACCAAGGATGCTACCTGCTTCCACTGCGGTCAGACCGGGCACTGGAAGAGGAACTGCAAGGTATACTTGGAGGATCTAAAGAAGAAGCGAAGTGAGACTTCCACTTCAGGTATATATGTTATAGAAGTCAATCTATCTATTTCTACATCATGGGTATTAGATACTGGATGTGCTTCTCACATTTGTACTGATGTGCAGGCGCTGAGCATTGGCAAAGGGCGAGGTGGACCTACGAGTAGGCAATGGAGCACGGGTTGCTGCTGTTGCTGTAGGAACTTATCAGCTATCTCTGCCCTCTGGGCTTGTACTAGATTTAGATGATTGTTGTTATGTGCCTGCTCTTACTAAGAACATAGTTTCAGTTTCTTGTTTAGACAAGAAAGGATACTCTTTTATAATAAAAGACAAATGTTGTTCTGTTTATTTAAAAGATATGTTCTATTGTAGTGCACCACTAATAAACGGACTCTATATTCTAGACCTTGAGAGCCCTATCTATAACATTAGTACCAAGAGGTTCAAGTCAAATGACATGAACCAAACCTACCTCTGGCACTGTCGCTTAGGTCATATAAATGACAAGCGCTTATCCCAGCTCCATAAGGATGGTTTGCTGGACTCATTTGATTTAGAATCATATGAGATATGCGAGTCATGCCTACGAGGCAAGATGACCAAGACGCCCTTTAGTGGGCATAGCGAGAGAGCAACTGATTTGTTAGGACTCATACATAGTGATGTATGCGGCCCTTTCAATGTTGCTGCTAGAGGCGGTTATAGGTACTTCATCACATTTACTGATGATTTCAGTAGATACGGTTATGTGTACTTGATGACACATAAGTCGGAATCCTTTGAAAAGTTCAAAGAATTCAAGAATGAAGTACAGAACCAGCTTGGCAAGAGTATTAAGATACTTCGATCCGATCGAGGTGGAGAATACTTAAGCCATGAGTTTCGTGACTATTTAGCTGAGTGTGGGATTCTATCCCAACTCACTCCTCCTGGAACACCATAGTGGAATGGTGTGTCCGAAAGGAGGAATCGTACCCTATTAGATATGGTACGATCTATGATGAGTCACACAGATCTTCCGACATCTCTATGGGCATATGCTCTAGACACGGCAGCTTTCATACTCAACCGAGTTCCATCAAAGGCCGTGATAAAGACACCATATAGGATATGGACTGGGAGAGATGCCCAGGTGTCTTTCATGGGGATTTGGGGGTGTGAGGCTTACGTACGACGTCAAGTCTCAGATAAGTTAGGACCCAAATCCGACAAGTGTTATTTCATTGGATATCCCAAGAAAACTAAGGGATATTACTTCTACATTCCCAGTCAGCACAAGGTAGTTGTGGCAAAGACTGGGGTCTTTCTAGAAAGGGACTTTGTTTCTAGAAAGACTAGTGGGAGTACCTTTGATCTTGAAGAAGTTCAAGATGCGAACGATAGCACTGGAGCCTCGATGGAAGTTGAACTAGAACAACAAAGTGTTGTGGATGATGTTGTTCCACAAGGAGTTGAGGAACAACAACCAGTTCAAGTAGACATACCTCTTCGCTGGTATGATAGGGTACGTCGTCAGCCTGAGAGATATTCATTTCTCGTGTCTGACCATGATGATGTTGTGCTCATAGAGGATGAGCCTAACACCTATCAGGAAGCTGTGATGAGACCATATTCCGAGATATGGCGGATGGATATCAAAAACCGCGTTTCTGAATGGAAACATACTCGAGGATGTGTACATAACACAACCTGAGGGTTTTTGTAGTTCCACAGCCATAGGATCTATCATGTATGTCATGTTATGTACTAGACCTGATGTCTCGTATGCTATGAGCATGACGAGCAGATACCAGTCAGATCCAGGTGAAAGTCACTGGATAGCGGTCAAGAATATTCTTAAGTACTTGAGAAGGACTAAAGAATATTTCTTGATATATGGAGGCGATGATGAGCTAGCTGTAAAGAGTTACAGTGATGCTAGCTTCCAGACCGACCAGGATGATTAAAAAATCACAGTCGAGGTTCGTGTTTTGCTTGAATGGTAGTGCTATGATCTGGCAGAGTTCACAGCAGTTCTACAACGTTTCCATCTCATTCGAGAGATTATCGATAAAGGAGATGTGAAGATTTGCGGAGTAACTACAGAGGCTAACATTGCAGATCCCTTGACCAAGGTTTTGGCACAAAGAAAGTATGATGGTCACACTAGGTCTTTAGGCTTTAGAGCTTATACTGATTGACACTAGTGCTAGTGGGAGATTGTTAGTTAGAGCCCTAGAGCCAATCATTTGATGATTGTATGGACTCATGTATATCATATTCTTGTATATTAATAAAGGCATTTGTTTGATTATTATACTTAATTGTATTAGTGTCAAATAAACTAAGTATAATAGCGTCCTTGAGTAGAAGGTTCATACCTATATCAATCGATTAGTTGAATCGATAGTGAGATGATATAGGGAACACTACTCTAAATCATTCCTAGTCGAGTATTAACATTCAGGGACAATGTTAATGTAATAAGACTAGCATGTAGTTCAGCTCGATGACTTGATCTCACAAGTCATGGATATAGAGATATCAAGCTGACACATGGGTATGCATTAGAGAATGTATACTGAATGACCCGCCATGAGAAAGTATCATGGATCGTTATATGAGTGTCATATACTTTCTCATGTGGCTATTAGTATGACTATTAGTCCTTAGACCTGAAGTCACCATGGATCCCTACATATAGAGTTATGTACTTTGGTTTCGTCAAATGTCACCCGTAACTGGGTGGACTATAAACGTGATTACTGGGTATATAACGAATTATGTAGAGGGATGTGAGTGATGTAGATGGGATCTATCCCTCCCATATGACGGGAGCGACATCAGTATTCTTGATAGAGTGAGACCACTAAGTGCATGGCCATGCCCAAATGAGTCAACATTAGATGTTGAGCTCATTTGATCGAGTGAGTCTACTTGGAGTTCAAGATTTAGATTGATTAGAGGATGACACGGTCTATGCCTCACATTGATCAATCTAGATGTCTAGGATAGAAGGACACTTGTCATTATTTTGTGAGTAGTCACAATTGGTAGTCACAAGGTGATGTCGGATCTCGACATTCTTGTAACTTGGGTAGTAATGATGTGTTGCTAGATACCGCTCATTACTTATGCTCCTAAATGGGTTTAGGGCATTGCCAACGTTACAAGAACCTATAGGGTCACACACTTAGGACAATTAGGTGGAGATTAGGTTCATTTGATGAACCAAGAGGATTAGATTCATTTGATGAATCAAATTGGATTAAGAGTAATCCTAATTGGGCTAACTTGAGTTCGACTCAAGTTTATTCATGTGTTAAATGAGTCTAATTTAGATTTTGACTCATTGAATCAATTCAATTTAATGAATTAGATTCATTATATTAAGTTGGCTCGAATCAAATGGTTGGATTAGATCCACCATGGTAGAGATTGAGTCAAGTTTGACTTGACTTGAGAAGGAAGACCAAAGGTCAATTTTGACTTGACCTTTTGCCACCTCATTGGTGAGTTGGCATTAGGTGGACCAATAATGATGTCCACATCATCATGGGTGCCACCTCATGGAAGTTACAAAGCCACTCTCTTAATGGTTTCATATTAATTGCAATTAATGCAATTAATTGGTAATGGTTTCATATTAATTGCAATTAATGCAATTAATTGGTGTGTTTTTGAAAGTGGCCGGCCACTTGGTTTTTGAATGTGAATTTGATTTTTCATTCAAGTGGTGTAACTTCTTCTTCTTCCTTGTGTTCTTCCTCTCAAGCTCTCCCTCTCCCTCTCCTCCTCCCTTGGCCGAACCACATAGGTGCTAGCACACCTTGGTTTTTGGTCATCTCCATCTAGTGTGTCCGTGTGGATACTTCTAAAGGACCGGCGCTTGACGGTCTTGAGATCCGGCATCATTTGGACGAGCGGGAACGCGAAGGGCATCGCTACAAGGGTAAACATTTTTCTCGTAGATCTAAGTAGTAGATCAGTTTTTGAACTCGTACAAGAAATAGTTTTTCGAATTTTTTATACGAATCTTTGCATGGATCTACGGCTTTGGGTCCTTCGGGGTTTCCGCGACGCGAAAAAGCGATTTTCGTGGCCCGAAGAACCCAACACTAACTTGGTTTTAAGTCCTCTGATTATCTCCTTATTAGTCACTTCAGCTTGTTGCTCTGGGATATGTCACAGAGGTAAAAGCTTGTGTAATACCATAATCAGAACACCATTTCTTAATTCTCCTTCCTTAAAATTGTCTCCCATTATCAGAAACTATTTTGTGTAGAATACCAAATATATAAACAATATGATGTCATAAAAATTTGATAACTGCATGTTTAGTAATTCTAGTCAATGGTTCTGCTTCCACCCATTTGGATAAATAATCTACTACCACCAATAAGAACCTTCTCTGGGCAGGCGCAAGAGGGAAAGTCCCGACTATGTCCATGCCCCATTGATCAAAAAGACAAGATACTATTGAAGTCTCACCAATTGAGCATCATCTGCTTGTAAAGTAAGCCAAAAATATCCAACTAATAATATCTTCCTAGCAAGAGACTTGCCTCCCATATGACCTTGATCCACCTCTTGTAGGATATACTGTATGTCATCTGATCCGACGTATTTAAGTAGAGGACTAGAGAAAGTCATCTTATACAAGTGATCTCCAATCATAGTATATGGACTTGCTCTCTTCTTGAATACTCTAGCTTGTTCTGTATCAGTGGATAGAATTCCTTGCCGCAAGAATAGAATAATTGGTGTTCTCCAATCACCCTGAATTTCTAAATTAGCTTGTTGCTCAACACAAGACACTAATAACATCTGTTCCACTGGTTTGTCGAAGTTCCAAGGCACAACGACAGAAGCTAATTTAGATAACTCGTCTGCTACTTGATTATCTGTTCGAGAGATCTTCTTTATACTTACCTCATGAAATTTAGCCTGTAATTTATCAAAGGCCTCTACATATAGCTTGAGTCTCTCATTAATAATTCTAAAATTACCCATTAATTGTTGTGATACCACTTGGGAATCAGAATGAATTACCACCCTAGCAGCTCCGACATGCTTAGCAGCTTGCAAGCCGACTATCAATGCCTCATATTCAGCCTCATTATTGGTAGCTCTATAATTCAGTCTAACAGATAATTGTATTCGATCCTCCCTAGGAGATATAATAAGAACCCCAATTCCACTGCCCTGTCAAGTAGAAGATCCATCAACACAGATAACCTAGGTTTCTTCTGTTTCAGGATTTTATACTTCTATTATGAAATCCGCCAAAGCTTGAGCCTTGATGGTCGTCCGAGGCTGATATTGTATGTAATATTCACTAAGCTCAGTCGTCCATTTGATCAATCTTCTAGATGCTTCTGGGTTAACAAGTACTCGACCGAGAGTGCTATTAGTTAACACTATAATTGGGTGTGATAGAAAATAAGGGCGTAATCCCCGAGCTGATAGAACTAATCTATAAGCTAACTTTTCGAGTGTCGTGTATCGACACTCTACTCCCTTTAATAAATGGCTTAATAAATACATGGTAATTATTCTTTTTCTTCCTGCCTTATTAATACAGAACCAACAACATGATTGTTAGCCGATAGATACATCCACAAAGTTTCTCCTACTATTGGTTTAGCTAATACAAGAAGAGTAGACAAGTATTCTTTAACTCCTCGAACGCCTTGCTGTAATCCTCATCCCATTGAAACTTAGTTGCTCGTCGGAGTACCTTAAAGAAAGGGAGACTCCGATCGGCTGACCGAGAGATGAAGTGAGATAGGGTAGTAATCCTCCTTGTCAATCTTTGAGCCTCCTTCAAGCTCTTGGGGGAGTCATGTCTTGCAATTCTTTCACCTTCTGGGATTGGCCTCTATGCCTCGCTCGGTCACCATGTATCCCAAGAACTTCCCACTCCTGACCTCGAATAAACATTTGTTGGGATTGAGTTTGAGCCCGTACCTTCTCAGAGTCTTACAAGTTTCTTCAACATCAGCACATAGACTAGAAGCTCTTATAGTTTTTATAAGAATATCGTCCACATAAACTTCTATATTTCTACCAATCTGCTTCTGAAAAACCTTTTCCATAAGCCACTGATAAGTATCCCCTGCATTTTTGAGACCAAAAGGCATAACATTATAACAATAAGTACCTTCAGCAGTTATAAAGCTAACATTTTCCTGATCGACCTTAGCAAGCGGAATTTGATGATACCCCTGATAAGAATCCAACAAACTAATAAATTCATAGTCAGTCATAGAATCCACCACTTGATCTATGCAGGGTAGAGGATAATAGTCTTTCGGGCAGGCCTTATTGAGATCTCTGAAGTCAATACACACTCACCATTTGTTGCCTGGATTAGAAATTAGAACCACATTAGCCAACAAGCTTGGGAATTGTACTTCCCGGATATATCCAGCCTACAGTATCTTATCTACTTCCTCTTCGATGATCTTATTCTGATTAGCCCCAAAATCCCTCTTCTTTTGCTTGATCGGCCAGGCATCAGGATAAACATGAAGAGCGTGCTCCATAACTATTGGCGCAACACCTTTCACTTCTTTAGGTGTCCAAGTGAATACATCACTATTTTTTGTCAAGCATTTATCAAGTCTTCTCTGAGTTCAGGATCGAGGTCGGAATCGATATGTGTGGTAGCTTCCAGTCAGCCAGGTTGTATTTACACTTCTTCCTTTTCTTCATATATGAGAGTGGGCATCTTCTCATGAATGGCGTTGAAGTCCATCCTTTGAGCTTTTCGGGCGGCATTAGCTTCTGCCCTGACAATCTCCACATAACACTTACATTCTGTTATCTGATCTCCTTTAACCTCCCCTACTTGATCATCCACGGAAAATTTTATTTTCTGACAGAAAGTAGAAACGACCGCCCTGAATTCATTCAAGGTTGGTCGACCCAAAATGACATTATAAGCTGATGGGGCATCCACCACTATGAAAATCGACCGGCAAGTTCGTATAAGAGGCTCCTCCCCCAAAGATATGGCCAATTTTATCTGACCCAATGGTTGTACCTTATTGCCTGTGAATCCATACAATGGAGTGACCATAGGTTGAAGCTCGCTCAGATCAATCTACAACTGGTCAAAAGTTTATTTAAAAATGATGTTAACAGAGCTACCAGTATTAATAAAAGTATGTGAAATACTATAATTGGCTATAACAGCCTTGATTATCAACGCATCATCATGGGGTACTTCTACCCCCACCAAATCTTGGGGTCTAAAACTGATCTCTGGCCCGGCCGCCTTTTCAGCACCTCATCTGACAGCATGGATTGTTAGTCGTCAAGCGTGTGACTTTCTCGCTCGGTTGGAATCACCATTAGTGGGTCCTCCTGTTATTATACTAATGTTACCTCGAGCGGCATTACTACAATTTTCTTCCTTTCGGGCTGATGATGGCTCTGATTGTGCTTGGCCGAGTGCTTGAGTTGATGCCATAGGGAGGGGCAATATTCCTGTTTGTGACCCGCTCAGTTGATATTCAATCTTGAGCGGGCTATTTTGTTGAGGATATGGCCGGCGATTCTGGATTGGAGAACACTGACGATATCGATTATTGCCTGCTTGTTGATTCTTCAAAGTGAAACAATCCTTCGTATTATGAGTATTTGTCAAATGGTGTGTGCACCATCTTTGGGGAAATTATTGAGGAGCTCTCATGTACTGCACTACTTGGGGTCATGGCTCGGGATGACGATGGGGCAGGTCCGCTTGAGGTCCTTTAGGAGGTTGAGCAGGTCCCCCCGGGCGGGATACCACTGGAATCGGTGCAGGGGCGCAAACTTCTTTCTTGCAAGCAGCTTGAGCCTCTTTCACATTGATAAATTCAGAAGTCTGTTCAATTAATATATCGAAATTGGTAGGAGGATTCCTAACCAAATTCTTGAAGAAATCATTATCATTAAGCCCCTGAGAGAAGATGTTGTTGGAACCCCAAGGTTGTTTTGGTGTGATCAACAAGTTAAGTTAGGTCCTGCGTTGTATTTAACCTTGTGTCTAAGTGTGCAGGAGCTTAGGAGCACAGGTACTCGAGTGGAAGACGTAGCTAGCGAGAAGGACGGCACGTGGTGCGTCCGAGGGACGAGGCGCTGCGGAAGAGTACACTGGAGGACGAGAAGGAAGTGCGCGCGATGGTTCCGAGGTACGAAAGCCGGAGCGGAAGATTGCTCGGGGAGCAAGAGACGCAGCTAGCGCGAAGGTCGGCACGGGGTGCGATCGAGGGACGAAGTCTGCGGATGAGTACCCTGGTGGACGAGAAGGGACACGCGGCAATTCCGAGGGACGAGAAGCCGGAGGGAAGCACGCTCGAGAAGACCGGAAGATGAGTTCGGGTGAGCCCTATTCCGGATGTCAGAGATCACCCAATCAAGCGGATCCGGAGCAGAAGACCCGGACCGAGACGGGGACTTAACGGAGAAGTGGTCCCGGACAAAAATTCAACCGCAGTTGACTTTTTGCTCAGGGGCGCCCGGACCCTGATTTTGACCAAGATCACGATTTACGCGATTTGAACGTTGGGGGATAAAACTTTATCCCCCCCAGGGCGCCCGGAACACTTCCAGGCGCCCCGACCAAGGCTATAAATATAGTCTTGGTCCAGAAGCTTTTCATCAGTTCAGAAATTGTAACAACACTTGTGTGCTTCCATTGCTTTGATTAGCTTCTTTCTTTTTGTGCCTACACTGCTGTAAACGAGGCTTCTCCGCCTGAAGGAGTTTTTAGTGCAACCATCTTCCTTGGATTAACAACCTCCCCGGTTGTAACCAAGTCAAATCCGGTGCCTCATTTTTATGCTTTATTTTCTGCTTAATCTATTTTTCAAGTGTTAGCGTAATTGTTCGAGAAAGGGTTGTGTTTTATTCAGGGCTATTCAACCCCCCCTTCTAACCGGCCCAACGGTCCTACAGGCTTCAGGAGGACTAACCGCCGAACGAAGCAACGAGATGGCCGAATCTAACATCCACCCGCCAAAATTCGAGGGGAACTTTACAAGCTGGAAGAAGCACATGGAGGTATTTTTCGGTACCGATTTTGATTTATTATTAATAATGGAACTCGGTTTTGAAGCTCCCGAGGGCAAAACAAAAAGTCAATGGACAAAGAAAGAGCAGGCCGAGTACGTGGCAAAAAAGAAAGCAGAATTCCATCTGCTAACCGTACTTCCTCCACAAGAAGTCAACCGTGTCGGCACCTACAATTCGGCAAAGGAGCTTTGGGAGAAGTTCCTTGAATTACACGAAGGAACATCCGAAGCCAAGCTTGCGAGACAGGACTTACTTCGCAACCAGCTCACCAACCTCCGTCTTGAAGAAGGTGAAACAATTGCACATCTACACTCGAGGATACAGGAGCTCATCACCGGACTTTCGAATCTCGGAGAAGAGGTAAGTAACTGAGATTCGCTAAGGTACGCTTTAAATTCCTTCCCTAGAAATTCAAAATGGGCATCATTAGTAGATGCCTTTTACATTTCGAAGGACTTTGAAAAAATTTCATTAGAAGAATTTTTTTCAACATTTGAAGTGCATGAGTCAAGATGTGCAGGAATGAGAGAGCCAAAGAACAACGTCGCCCTCAAAGCTTCGAGAGATGAACCTGAATCGGAATCTTCTCTCGACGACGAGGAAATGGTAATGATGGTAAGACGATTTAAGAAGTTATATAATTCTAGAAAAACTAACCATCCACAGGGTAGAAAGAAAAGAACGATCCGCTGCTACCATTGCGACGAAGAAGGGCATGTCAAGGACAACTGCCCAAAGCTGAAGAACAAAGACAAGGAAAAGGGTAAGAAGCCTATCCAAAAACGAAAGGCCCTGAAAGCGACGTGGGATGATACGTCGTCTGAATCGGAAGTCGAAGCATTCTCCGGACTCGCACTGATGGCGAGTCATCAAGACGACGACTGTGATTCAAGCTCTTCCGAAATGAGCATCGAGAGCATCGATGAAGGGGGAGACACGTCGGAAGAAAGCAGCAGCTCAGGGGGAGAAACAGACAACGAGATCGACAAGGTAAGACAGGTACGATCTCTTCCTCCCGATTAAATGTTTAAGTTTGTTAAACTTTTAACAAAAGATTGCTTCAAATTAGAAAGTGAAAATAAAAATTTAAAAGTAATTCTAGCTAAGTCTTGTCCCTTAGAAGAATTAGATAAATTAAAACTAGCAAATGAAAAATTGAAACTTGAAAATGATGATTTGAAAATTCAAGTAGATAACTTAAAAAACCATGCATGTTCATCTAAAACCAATGTTAGAAGATTTAATAATTTAAATTGGTACTTTAAATATCACCCTGGACAAATTAGGAACATTTCAAGAAAATATGTTCCTAAAAACTTTTTAGTTAATCCAGTAGGTTGGAACCTATATTGGGTTCCTAAATCATGCTTAAATTAACTTTAAAATTAAAATTTGCGCTTTAAGTGAGAAAATTAAACAAAGAATTTCTTTATGAGGCTTTGTCTAAGGAAGTGGTTGTTGTTCCAATAACCAAGAAGGCCTAGTGCCTCGCCACGACCTGGAAGCCAAAATATTGAAATAAATGTTTAATTAACTTACTAATGAAGCATTAATACAAGAATTAATTATTGCTTGAAAAAGGTTATTCAAAACATTTTATTTCAAATTAGAAATTTACTTACTTAGAATCTCTTTAATCTAAAAAAAAATCATTTTTATTGTTAAGAATCTTTTTAAACAAGAAATCTCAGCTTAAATTACTTAGAAAAACTTTCTAAATTTCTTAAAAACTTAGAAATTTATTGAAATTTTTTTTAACCCTTAGATTGTTTTTCATGGAACCCCATTTTTATTGTGATCAAAGGGGGAGAAGGGAAAGTATAAGTCTAGGGGGAGGTAGAAAAAATTGCAAATTAAAATTTAAAATTTTAATTTTTTCTATCATGTTGCATATTATTGCAATTAATTTCATATCTATTGTTGACCCTAGCTTAACTTGGGTTGATCACACCAAAAAGGGGGAGATTGTTGGAACCCCAAGGTTGTTTTGGTGTGATCAACAAGTTAAGTTAGGTCCTGCGTTGTATTTAACCTTGTGTCTAAGTGTGCAGGAGCTTAGGAGCACAGGTACTCGAGCGGAAGACGTAGCTAGCGAGAAGGACGGCACGCGGTGCGTCCGAGGGACGAGGCGCTGCGGAAGAGTACACCGGCGGACGAGAAGGAAGTGCGCGCGATGGTTCTGAGGTACGAAAGCCGGAGCGGAAGATTGCTCGGGGAGCAAGACACGCAGCTGGCGCGAAGGTCGGCACGGGGTGCGATCGAGGGACGAAGTCTGCGGATGAGTAGCCTGGTGGACGAGAAGGGACACGCGGCAATTCCGAGGGACGAGAAGCCGGAGGGAAGCACGCTCGAGAAGACCGGAAGATGGGTTCGGGTGAGCCCTATTCCGGATGTCAGAGATCACCCAATCAAGCGGATCCGGAGCAGAAGACCCGGACCGAGACGGGGACTTAACGGAGAAGTGGTCCCGGATAAAAAATCAACCGCAGTTGACTTTTTGCTCCGGGGCGCCCGGAACCAATCCGGGCGCCCGGAGCTGTCCGGGGCGCCCGGAATGCTTCCGAGCGCCCGGACCCTGATTTTGACCAAGATCGCGATTTACGCGATTTGAACGTTGGGGGATAAAACTTTATCCCCCCCAGGGCGCCCGGAACACTTCCAGGCGCCCCGACCAAGGCTATAAATATAGCCTTGGTCCAGAAGCTTTTCATCAGTTCAGAAATCGTAACAACACTTGTGTGCTTCCATTGCTTTGATTAGCTTCTTTCTTTTTGTGCCTACACTGCTGTAAACGAGGCTTCTCCGCCTGAAGGAGTTTTTAGTGCAACCATCTTCCTTGGATTAACAACCTCCCCGGTTGTAATCAAGTCAAATCCGGTGCCTCATTTTTATGCTTTATTTTCTGCTTAATCTATTTTTCAAGTGTTAGCGTAATTGTTCGAGAAAGGGTTGTGTTTTATTCAGGGCTATTCAACCCCCCCTTCTAGCCGGCCCAACGGTCCTACAGATGCTTACCAAGATCTCTGTAGTGGTTGATGGGACATCAATGACCACTTGATTAAATCTCTTAATATAAGCCCTGATAGATTCCTTAGGCCCTTGCTTAATAGAAAAAAGACTCCATGGAGTTTTATGGTACATTCGATTGCTAGAAAAATGATGCAAGAACACCTTACAGAAATCCTTGAAGCGACAAATAGAATTCTCCAACAGTCTCTTAAACCATCTCTGAGCCGCTCCTCTAAAAGTGGTAAGAAATATTCGACATTTGACTCCATCAGTTAATTGTTGTAGAAGTGCTACATGCTCAAACTTGAGAAGATGATCTTCGGGATCAGTTGTCCCCGAATATTCTCTGACATTTAGGTTCTGATAGTGTGTGGATGGTCGACGGAAGGATGAAAGATTTCCCAAGATCAGAAAATACTCCTCAATGATCCTGTGCACAGTTAAATGATCCAACAAAGCGTTAGCGACCTAAGACCGGAGTGGGGATCCCTGGCTAGGCCCTCCGACGCTCAAGTTAGTTCCTCTCAAGAAGATGAAGAACCGTAGTGAAAGTGTTTACGAGAAAGTAGAGTTCAGATGCTAATGTTTGCATGCATGTTTTAGCGTACCTTATGTTGGTTGCTACTCGAAATACCATCCTAGTCCCCCTGTATAAAAATTTGTACAAGCATAGAACTATCCTAGCTACCCATGTGCTCTACTAAAGTTAAATTTGGATTGCAAACGATGCTTAACATTATTAATCCAAATTTCCCTTTAGAAGTTAAACTTGGATTGGGAACGAAACTTAACATTCTTACTCCAAGTTCAACCGATGTAATCTTCCTAAGTTAAACCATATTACAGAAGTTGATCAAATATCTATATCAAGGATCGACTTCCAGGTCAAACATGTCGATGCACTAGACCTTCTTGGGTATGGGATCATCCACCACTACATAGACAAAGCCTTTCAAAGAAATCGGATATTTAAACTTCTCATAGTAAACTAGGTTTAACTACAAAGACTTCAATAGAAGCACAATATCGAAACATGAAATCGAAACGAAAATCGATAACAAAAATGTAACTAAAATCGATAACCTCTTGTGTTTGGTTTTTCAAGATCTATACAAAAGATGAACTAATTATGATACGGAAACTAATAACTAGTTATACCTTTTATATCTTATAGACCTCTTGATCTTCTATTTATTCCTCTCCTTCTCTTGGACATCGTGTGGGCGACGATCTACCAAGATGAAATCCACCCAAGACTTTTCTTCTTGCTTCCATGTTTCGGCCACCAACAACCTCCAAAGGATGATGAGTTTCGACCACCAACCAATCTCTAAGGGATGCTAGGAAGCAATGCCTCCTTTCTCCTCTTCTTCTTCAAGAAAAATCTGGCCACCAAACAAGCTCCAAGAGATGATGTCGCCGACCACCAAAGAGGAAGAGAAGGAGAATAGGAAGGGCTGGCCACAAGGAATAAGAGAGGAGGAATAGAAGGTGTGTTGTTGGGTGAGACACCCCCTCCTTCTCTTTTATATTCCTTGGTCTTGGCAAATAAGGAAAGTTTTAAACATAATTAAAACTTACTTATATTCCTTGCCAATGACTAAAAAGGAAAGTTTTAAAACAAAAAATTAAAACTTCCTTTCCTTCTTGTCATGGTCGGCCATATCTATTGCTTCAAACAAGGAAAGTTTAAACATAAAATTTAAACTTCCTTATTTGTTTCCGGTAAGAAATTATAATTAAAAAATTTCTTTCTTTAAATCCCTTGTTGGTTGTAAAAGGAAAATTATATAAATTAAAATATTTCTTTTAAAACATGTGGATGGTTGCAAAAAAGGAAAGTTTTATCAAAAATTAAAATCTTCCTTTTAACTACAAATAAGGAAAGATATCAAACATTTCTCTTAATCCTTTGTAGAAAG
This sequence comes from Zingiber officinale, assembly GCF_018446385.1. NCBI lineage: Eukaryota > Viridiplantae > Streptophyta > Magnoliopsida > Zingiberales > Zingiberaceae > Zingiber > Zingiber officinale. Next base: position 57,418,152 of record NC_055993.1, read on the forward strand.
CTATAAAAGGAAAGATTTAAAATATTAAAAACTCTCTTTTAAAACCATGGCTACCACATAAGGAAAAAATTTAAAATTTAAAACCTCCTTTTAATCTTAATGTGGTCGGCCACCCTTGCTTGGGTTCCAAGCTAGGGCCGGCCACAACTTGGCTCCCTTCTTGGTTTGGTTTGGCCGACCCTAGCTTGGGCCAACCTGATATCTCATATCCAACTTATGAGATTAAGTCATCCAATGGCCTATATACTGTTGGATCGAAAGCGCTAGAGGGGGGGTGAATAGCGCTCGCGGCTATTTCATGTTTTTCGGAAATCGTTCGAGTAATTTAAACGCAGCGGAAAGTAAATGAAACAAACGCAGAGACACAGAAGAATTTACTTCGTTCGGAGCATAGATCGACTCCTACTCGAAGGCCCGCGATCCTTGATCACTTTCCGTGGGTAACAACTATAGAATCGATGATTACAAGATTAAATACAGTTAAGTGCAGTAAGAAAAATTATACCAACGAACAGTAAGTAAAGAACTTCAGAGCTTTAAGTCGTTGGAGCAGTAGGGCCTTGTTGAAGCGTACGGAGCAGCACACAAGAGCATAGGTTCTTCTTTCTGAGAGTTGTTGTTCGAAGCTGCATCCTAAGCCTCCTTTTATAGCCTCTGCAAGTCTGATCCAGATCCCCAAGTCTCAAGATCAGCTTTGACCCGAAGCGGATCGGTCGACCGATCCTCATGTTCGGTCGACCGATCAGATGATCTCCATCGCATCTGATCCGTCGATCCGTCGCTCCCTTCGATCTGATCAAGCTCTATCCCTGGCTTCAGTCGACCGATCCCAAGTTTCGGTCGACCGATCAGTCTCCTCTGACCCGCTCACCTCGGCCTGATCCAGTCAACACTTATCCAGGTTCAGTCGACCGATCCCAAGGTCCAGTCGACCGATCCCTGATCGAGCCTGGACTAACTCCTGGAAACCTGATCTGCCAGGTTGGGGGTTCGGTCGACCGATCCCAAGGTTCGGTCGACCGATCCCGGTCAGTCCTAACCCTGCACAAAAGTATTAGTTTCCTGCAAAACAGAGTTAGAATACAAAAGATAATATATAGAAATAAATTTGACAATCATCGGACTGTCCGGGTCTGACTTCATGTTTTCGACCGGAAACCCTAGGTCGACCCGACGCCTACTGTTCCCTCTACGGGGAACGCGTCCTCACCTACTCCACTCAGGAGATTTACCTGCTGCCAGTGCAATCCTCCAGATCGACTGGACTTTTGCTTGGTGCTCGATGCTTCCGGACTTTCTGCTGGACGTCCGCTTCCCGGCTGGTCCAGTCTTTCACCTGATTCGCGACACCAGGACTTTCCACCTACGGTTACCCCCCCCCCCCCCTCTAGGACTTTTGCCTGAAGCACTCGACCCACCAAGACTTTCCGCATAGGGTTACCACCCCCTATGACCTAGGGTTTTTACCTTGCCTAACCACAGTTAGGACTTACCTGAAATGCTCACAACACACCTTAACTTTGAATCCTTTGCCATTATCAAAACTCAGGTTCGATCGTCGGATGCTTCCCGTACCAACAATCTCTCCCTTTTTGATTATGGTAACCCAAATTCAAAGTTAAGTAAACCAAATCTATTAACAGATTTTAAGTGAGCAAGCTTAAGTATATAACTTCAAATAAAAGCATAACTTAAGCTAACACTTGAACTTTGTGAAGCTCCCCCTTAATACAGGGCTTCCTTTTACTTTTGAATTTCCTACCTACTCTCCCCCTTAATAAAAGCAACACTTTTTACTTTTGAATTTCCTACTCTCCCCCTTTGCCATATATCAAAAAATATAAGCCAGTTTTAAGCAATTTTTTAATTTTTCTTATTGAAAGACAGATTAGGCTTGAAAGATTGGATAAAAGCTAAATTGACTTTTGAAAAGAGTTTTCACCTAAGTTTGAAAAGGCTAACATATAGTAGACTGTGAAGGACAATTTTAGCCACTTTTGAAACTTAGTTGTTTTTGAAATATACTTAGCTAAATTTTGAAAATCTTAAAGAAAAAATTGAAGTCTCTTTTTTACTTAGCAAAAGAAATATTTTGAAAGTAGTGATTTTTAATACTTTTAGGTAAGTAAAAGTAGCTTAGTATAAAAACTAAGTTTGAAAAAGTTGGAAGGTTTCTATATGAACTACTTAGCTTAGTCTTTTGCAAAGATTGAATTTTGAAAAATAGAGTTTACGTTAAAAAGACACTTAGCTTAATTTGAATAAAATAATACTTATTGTTGAAAACATAGGAGTAAGAACTTTTTAATTTTTAGAAAGAAGAGGGAGAAGCTAAATATTTAGTTTAGTTAATCAAATTGGTTGGTCCTTAAGTCCAAGCATGAGTTAAAATTTGTTTTGATCAGGTATCAGAGCCCTAAAGTACAAGCATGCTTAATCTTAATATTTCCTTCACCAACTGTCTAATCTTTAGTTATTTGCTGATTGCCTAGAGGGCAGCAGCTTTCACTTGGTTAGTCGAGTTAAGTCCTTTAGTCCAGTTAGATTTGACTAAGGCTGGAAGACTTGACTTGATTACTGTTAATAAAGTATTTAACACCCAGACTCATATTGATGCACAGAAATAAGCATTCTTGAGTCCAGGCTGTACCTTATGCATCTCACACCATTCTATATTTTGCAAACACAAGCAAGGTATACCTAGGTGTTTGTGAGATGCTCGGGCTTAAATCTAGGGGAACAGGATTTCTAGGGTAGAGCCTAGGCTAAGTCATATATTTGAAAATTCTAAGAAAATGGGATTTTAAAATCATTAGTTTTCCTAGATTTTGAAAAGAATAAAAGAATGAGTTTTGAAGTAAGTCAGTGAATTTTGAAAATTAATATCTATTCTACCCAGCACATTCCTATTTGTCTTCTAAGTGCACTGAACTCAAGTTCAGGTAAGGGTTTTGTGAAAATATCAGCTAGATTTGATTTGGACTCAACATAGTTGAGTGCAAGTTCACCTTTAGCTACATGATCCCTTACAAAGTGGTGTTTTACCTCTATGTGTTTAGTCCTAGAGTGGTGAATCGGATTTTTAGTTAGATTAATTGAGCTTATATTATCAATTAAGATTTTTGTATTTTTGTATTCTAATTGATAGTCTTTTAAGGTATGCATCATCCACAAAAGTTGAGAGGCACACTCTCCTAGGGCTATGTATTCAGCTTCAGTGGTGGACAGAGCAACACAATGTTGCTTTCTGCTTGACCAACTTACTAGGCACTAACCTAGGATTTGGCAGCTACCACTTGTACTTTTTCTATCTAACTTGCACCCGGCATAGTCTGAGTCAGAATAGCCAAACAGGTCAAAGGTGCTAGTTCTAGGGTACCAAAGTCCTATATTGAGGGTTCCTTTTATATATCTAAGTATTCTTTTAACATATGTTAAATGTGATTCTTTTGCACAAGATTGGTATCTTGCGCACATACCAACTGCAAATATTATATCTGGTCGACTTGCAGTTAGATAGAGTAGGCTTCCTATTATACTTCTATAGTACTTTGGATCTACTGATTTTCCTTCTGGGTCCGAGTCAATGTTGATGTTAGTGGCCATTGGGGTATTTATGATTTTAGAATGTTCCATGCCAAATTTCTTAATTAGTTCTTTAGCATATTTAGTTTGGTAAATGTAGATTCCATCTTTTGTTTGTTTAATTTATAAACCTAAGAAGAAATTTAGTTCTCCAACCATACTCATTTCAAACTCATTTTCCATTAATTTAAGGAATTCTTTTAGAAATTTAGAGTTAGTTGAGCCGAAAATTATATCATCAACATAGATTTGAGCTATGAAGATGTCTTTTTCTATAGTTTTTACAAATAGAGTTGGATCTATGTGACCTTGGTTAAAGCCTTTGGATGTTAAGTAATTAGATAGCCGTTCATACCATGTTCTAGGAGCTTGTTTAAGTCCATATAAGGTCTTTTTCAATTTAAATACATGATTAGGGTAGTCTAAGTCCTCAAATCCTGGGGGTTGGTTTACATAGACCTCTTCTTTAATGAACCCATTTAGGAACGTGGATTTTACATCCATTTTGTACAACTTAACCCTTTATGTGCTGCATAGGCTAGCAGCATCCTAATGGATTTGAGTCTAGTTACCGGTGCATAGGTTTCATCATAATCTAACCCTTCAACCTAACTAAAACCTTTGGCTACTAGTCTGACCTTGTTTCTAACTATTTCACCCTTATCATCCAATTTGTTCCTAAATACCCATTTGGTGTCAATTATGGACTTATCTATGAGTTTAGGTACAAGTTTCCAAACTTGGTTTCTTTCGAATTATGCTAGCTCTTCCTGTATAGCAATGATCCAGTCTGGGTCGGGTAGGGCCTCTTCTATAGTCTTAGGCTCAATCTTTGAAATAAGGGCAATCTGACTTATATTTCTATATGAGGATCTGGTTCTGACTCCTAGGTTTGGATCACCCAAAATTTGGTCAGGTGGGTGAGAGGTACTTGCTCTAGTTGGTCTTATAATTGGGTCAGAAACCGGTTCCTCTGGTTTATTAGTGTTGGGATGAATTTCATCGTCTTCACTAATTCTTGGATTAATGTCAACATTTTCGTTTAAGTTAGGTAGATTATTTTCTTCATCAAATATTATATTAGTTGTTTCTTAAACTTTTAGGGTATTTTAGTTATAGACTCTATAGGCCCTACTGGTTGTGGAGTACCCTAAGAAGATTCCTTGGTTGGATTTGGGTGTAAATTTTCCTAAGTAATCTTTAGTATTTAAAATATGAACTTTACATCCAAAAACTTTTAGGTAGTTTAGGTTGAGAATTTTATTATAATACATTTCATGAGTTTTATTGTGATATTTGTTAATTAGAATTCTATTTGGAATATAATTTGCTGTATTTATGGCTTCGGCCCAAAATTGATGACTTAAGTGATATTCATTTAGCATGGTTCTAGCGGCTTCTTGCAGGGTTCTATTTTTACGTTCCACTAGACCGTTTTGTTGGGGGGTTCTAGGACATGAAAATTCATGTTGGTATCCATTGATTTTACATAATTGAGTAAACCTATGATTTTCAAATCCCCCCCCCCCATGATCACTTCTTATTCTTTTAATTTTAGTATCTTTTTCATTTTCTGTTAACTTGCAAAAATTACTAAATCCTTCAAAAGTTTCATCTTTTGTTTTAGAAATTTTACCCAGGTGAACCTAGAGTAGTCATCAATTATTACTAAGCAATACTGGTTCTTGCTTAGTGACTTGGCTCCATGTGAATCAAATAGGTCAAGGTGAAGGAGCTTAAGTAAAGAGTTAGTTCTTTCTTGATTAGTTGACTTGTGGGTTGACTTGGTTTGTTTTCCTTGTTGACAAGCATTACAGATTGAGTTTTCAATAAATTTTAATTTGGGCAAACCTTTAACTAGACCATTTTGACTCATTTTTGAAATGAGTCTAGTGTGAGTGTGACCCAGTCTTCTGTGCCACAACTCAGTTTCCTCTTCTTGTGTTAGAAAACACTTTAATGAGGAAGTGGGTAGATCAATTGAATACATATTATTTTTCCTAAGCCCCTTAAGTGTGATTTATGGATTTTAAATATTTTTAACTAAACAACTAGATCTGTCAAAGGTAACTAAGTATCCACTATCACATAATTGGCTTATACTTAGAAGATTAAAATTGAAGTTTTCAACTAATAGAACTTTTCGAATAATAAAATCGGAACTAAGTTCAATGTTACCTCTTCCGATTACCTTAAGTTTGTCGTCGTTGCCGAATGCAACAGACCCTAAATTCTTTAGTTTGAGCTTTGTGAACTTTACTTTATCTCCAGTCATGTGTCTGGAGCATCGACTATCTAACATCTACTGGTCCAATTCTTTATGTTCCTACACATAAATTGTTTGAATTGGACTCTATTTGATGAAAAGAAAGTGAAGTGATTGAGTTTGAGTTTGTATTTGTTGAAACAAAGATCTAACTTTATTTTGAAGTTTATAAATTTAAGTTAACTAATTTTAAAATTAATTTTGAAAAGTTTTTTAAATAATTTTGAAATTAATTTTGAAAAGCTTTTTTAAAGAATTTTGAAATTAATTTTGAAAAGATTTTTAAATAATTTTGAAAAGTTTTTTAATAATTTTGAAATTAATTTTGAAAAGCTTTTTAAATAATTTTGAGATTAATTTTGAAAAGATTTTTAAATAATTTTGAGATGAAAAGTTTTTTAAATAATTTTGAAATTAATTTTGAAAAGATTTTTAAATAATTTTGAAAAGTTTTTTAAATAATTTTGAAAAGTTTTTAAATAATTTTGAAATTAATTTTGAAAAGATTTTTAAATAATTTTGAGATTATTTAAAATTATATTAATTTGAATTAATTATAGTTACAAATTTAATTTGAATTTTAAATTCCTTAGTCATCTCACCCGATCTAAATTTTCACTCAGGGAATCCTATAATTTTTATGAGATAAATTGAGGTTCAATTTTAGGGTCATGTTTAACTTTGTGTTAGATTCAGATTTAGCTTTGGGTTCTACAAGTAATCATTCTTTGGATAAACTTCTCGGCTATGGTGAGTCACAAGGAACTCATTAAAGTAACCATGCCTTCCAGGTTTTCCAAATAGTCCTACCCATTGAACTTAATACTAAACCTTGGTCTAACTAGTTAGGATCCATTTAAGGGTAGCTTCGGTCAGTTCCACTTGGCCAAATGCACCAGGTCGAAGTCATATCTTCCTAGACATGCGATGCCCAAGCTTCCCCAACGTACTATCATCCAAAAACTTCACCAGTACCGTGGGTCAAGTTAAACGTAGCCCATTTTTTCTAACCTTAATTACCCTACCGGGTAGTCTACTCTTGTTTACCCATTTCGGGTAGATTAAGTTTGGTTACCCAGTCGGGTAGTTTAGTTAGGGGTGCCAGCTATTCTGGTTTCTCCATCTAAATTTTTATTTGATTTAAATTGAATTTTTGAATTTTGATTTAAGTTCGAATTATTTTTTAATTTAATTTTGAATATTCATTTTTGAATTTTAATTTAATTTCGAATTTTTTAATTTAATTTTGAATTTTTAATTTTTAATTTAATTTCGAATTTTTAATTTAATTTTGAATTTTGAATTTTAATTTAATTTCAAATTTTTAATTTAATTTTGAATTTTAAATTTTAATTTTAAATTTTGAATTTTATATTTTAATTTAATTTTGAATTTTGAATTTAATTTTGAATTTTGAATTTTAATTTAATTTCAAATTTTTAATTTAATTTTGAATTTTTAATTTAATTTCAAAATTTTAATTTAATTTCGAATTTTGAATTTTAATTTAATTTTGAATTTTTAATTTAATTTTGAATTTAATTTAATTTTGAATTTAAAGTTCGTTTAATTAATATCGTTTTTCTTTTTGCTCCCCTTGGATCATAGCCTCGATATGGTCTATCGAGGTAGTGTAGTTGATCCTTCGGGATCCAATATTGACCAAGTCCAACTTGATTAATCAATTTGGACTTGGGGATCCATGCTTGGACTGTTTTTCTATCTGTTCTTTCTACAAGAGATAAGTAGGATTTATATTTTCTTTTTGGTTTAAATCTTAGACCAGTTCTATTGTAAACGGCTCTTTGTGTCCCAAGAATTTGGTCAAATTCTTGGAACCTAAAGAAAACCGTTCTAGTGTTTTCTCCAGATCCTTGACTTGAGTTTTCAGGCTGGAATTCTCTTCCTCCAATTTTTGGACTTGAGTTGAGTTTCCAGTCTGAACTACTTCAGTCAGAGATTTGGAGTTAGTCGCTTCTTTAAGGATTTCTACTTCCTTTAGAAAGGACTTAACTCTAAGGTTCGACTTAGCTAATTTTCGCAATAAGTAATTAACTAGATTATTAAGGCGAGGGATTAGGCCCTTCGAAAACGGATACGGATCCGTGGCTTCGCTCCGACTCGGCCTCCGACTCCGTCTCACTCTCGGATTCGTCGATCTGGTCCTGGGCCATCAGTGCGAGTAAACTCGTCTGATCGAGTTCATCGTCGGTATCTTCTTCTGAGGATTCGTCCCACATCGCCTTTAGGGCCTTCTTCTTTCTTTGCTTCTTCGCATCCTTTTGATTAGGGCAGTTGGCCTTGATATGCCCCTTCTGGTTGCACCCGTAACAGATCACTTCGAACTTTACCTTAGAACTTGGTTGGGCCTCCTTGGATTGGACTACCTTCTTTAGGTCCTTCTTGTTGAAGCCTTTCTTCTTCTTGTAGAGTCTCTTCACAAGGTTCATGAGCTCCGTTGTTAGTTATTCATCTTCATCATCTGAGTCGGGTTCTTCTTTTGACTCTGGTTCAGTTCTTCATCGTGATCTCGGTTCGCGCGTTCGACTGGTACCTGCAACTAAAACAACTCCCTTCTCGGTTGGTTGTGCATTAGTCTGCTCATGTAATTCAAACTCACAGAATAATTCATCTAAATTTATTGAAGATAAATCCTTGGAGACTTTGTAGGCATCTACCATTGATGCCCACAATGTGCTCCTCAGAAATGAATTTAGTGCGTACCTTATGACGTCCCGATTCTCTACTTTTTGCCCTATTCCGTGGAGAGAGTTGAGGATGTCTTGAATTCTTGCGTGTAGAGAACTTGCCATCTCACCTTCCTGCATTTTCAGATTATATAGTTTATTAAGTAAAAGATCTCTTTTACTTACCTTGGTGTCAGAGGTGCCCTCGTGGAGTTCTATCAATTTCTCCGACAGCTCCTTTGCGGTTGAAAATGGACCGACTCTGTTGAGCTCCTCCTTGGTAAGACCACACTGGAGGGTGTAGGTAGCTTTGGCGTCGGCTTCCACCTTCTTGATTAGGGATGGCTTCCAGTTCTCGCAGGGTGTAGGCTTGTCGTCTTTATCCGTTGGCAGATCAAAACCAGTCTTGATTATCATCCAGGTTTCGAATTGGATTTTCAGGTAGGTTTCCATTCGTCCCTTCTAGTACCCGAAATCTTCTCCGGAGAAGAGGGGGGGACGAACGGTGTTGAAACCCTCTTGTTGGGCCATTGAGAGAATATGCAAAATAAAAAAAAATATGTTCCAAGACTAAGTCTTGGATTAGTAGTGAGGGAGTAAAGAATTGAAAAAGAACTAACTCGAGTGGTGTTGCACCTACCTTGAGCGAGATCGATACGAACGGAAAAAAAACTGGAATATAGTAATAATACTAATTTCAGTTGACTCCGAAAAATTTAAAACACCGCGAAAAAATTACGTGATTGGTGGTTGCACCAAATCAACGCGACCCCGCTCTAATACCAATTGTTGGATCGAAAGCGCTAGAGGAGGGGGGTGAATAGCGCTCGCGGCTATTTCACGTTTTTCGGAAATCGTTCGAGTAATTTAAATGCAGCAGAAAGTAAATGAAACAAACACAGAGACATAGAAGAATTTACTTCGTTCGGAGCCTAGATCGACTCCTACTCGAAGGCCCGCAATCCTTGATCGCTTTCCGTGGGCAACAACTATAGAATCGATGATTACAAGATTAAATACAGTTAAGTGCAGTAAGAAAAATTATACCAACGAACAGTAAGTAAAGAACTTCGGAGCTTTAAGTCGTTGAAGCAGTAGGGCCTTGTTGGAGCATACGGAGCAGCACACAAGAGCACAAGTTCTTTTTTCTGAGAGTTGTTGTTCGAAGCTGCATCCTAAGCCTCCTTTTATAGCCTCTGCAAGTCTGATCCAGATCCCCAAGTCTCGGGATCAGCTTTGACCCGAAGCGGATCGGTCGACCGATCCTCATGTTCGGTCGACCAGCATCTGATCCGTCGATTCGTCGCTCCACTTCGATCTGATCAAGCTCTATCCCTAGTTTTGGTCGACCGATCCCAAGTTTTGGTCGACCGATCAATCTCCTCTGACCCGCTCACCTTGGCCTGATCCAGTCGACACTTATCCAGGTTCGGTCGACCGATCCCAAGGTCCGGTCGACCGATCCCTGGTCGAGCCCGGTCTAACTCCTGGAAACCTGATCTGCCAGCTTGGGGGTTCGGTCGACCGATCCCAAGGTTCGGTCGACCGATCCCAAGGTTCAGTCGACCGATCCCAAGGTTCGGTCGACCGATCCCGGTCAGTCCTAACCCTGCACAAAAGTATTAGTTTCCTGCAAAACAGAGTTAGAATACAAAAGATAATATATAGAAATAAATTTGACAGTCACCGAACTGTCCGGGTCTGACTTCGGGTTTCCGACCGGAAACCCTAGGTCGACCCGACGCCTACTGTTCCCTCTACGGGGAACGCATCCTCACCTACTCCACTCAGGAGATTTACCTGTTGCCAGTGTAATCCTCCAGATCGACTGGACTTTTGCTTGGTGCTCGATGCTTCCGGACTTTTTGCTGGACGTCCGCTTCCCGGTTGGTCCAGTCTTTCACCTGGTTCGCGACACCAGGACTTTCCACCTAGGGTTACCGCCTCCTAGGACTTTTGCCTGAAGCACTCGACCCACCAAGACTTTCCGCATAGGGTTACCACCCCCTATGACCTAGGGTTACCACCCCCTAGGGTTTTACCTTGCCTAACCACAATTAGGACTTACCTGAAATGCTCACAACGCACCTTAACTTTGAATCCTTTGCCTTTATCAAAACTCAGGTTCGATCGTCGGATGCTTCCCGCACCAATATATGCTACTCTCAACGCATTAATATTGTCCTTGCATATTAATGCTTGACTAGGAATAGTTAAGAGTAGTATTCTATGTATATCTACAATATCTCACTATCAATTCAACCAATTGATATATTATAGATTAGAACCTCCTACTCTAGAATATTATTATACTTATTCATTTGGTACTGAATTGAAGTAAATATAATAATCAACTTTGCCTTTATTAATAATGAAATATGATACAAAAGGAGTCATTTACAATCATCTCATAATTGGTACTAGGGCTAATACTAACAATCACCCACTAGCACTAGTGTCAATTACTGAAATATCTAATACCTAGTGACCTAGTATGATCATCATTCTTCCTCTGTGCCAAAACATTTGTCAAGGGATCCGTAATGTTAGCATCGTTCGGTACTCTGCATATCCTTATATCTCCTCTATCGATAATCTCTCGAATGAGATGGAATCGTTGTAGTATATGCTTGGATCGCTGATGAGAGTGAGGTTCATTATCCTATCCAATAGCCCTATTGTAATCATAATAGAGGTCTATTGGATTTTCTATACAAGGAACAACACCAAGCTTTGTAATAAACTTTTGGATCCAAACAACCTCTTTAGCAGTAGCTGAAGCGGCAATGTACTCGGCCTCTGTTGTAGAATCAGCGACTGTGTCTTGCTTTGAACTCTTCCAGCTCACAGCACCACCATTTAAGCAAAATACATACTCTAACTGCGATCTATAATCATCCTTATCAATTTGGATGCTAGCATCGGTGTAACCCTTTACAGCAAGCTCTTCATTGCCTCCAAAAATCAAGAAATAGTCTTGATTCCTTCTCAAGTACTTAAGAATATTCTTGACTACTGTCCAGTAACCTTCACTTGGATCTGACTGGTATCCATGCATCATGCTTAAGGCATACAAGACATCTAGACGAGTACAAAGTATGACATACATGATAGATCCTATAGCAGATGCATAAGGAATCTAATCCATGCAGTCCCTTTCTTCCTTAGAAGAGGGGCATTGAGTCTTCGAAAGACTCACACCATGTGACATAGGCAGGAATCCCTTCTTGGAATTCTCCATGGTAAAATGTTTAAGCACCTTGTTAATGTATGTACTCTAGATTAGGCCAAGCAATCTTTTAGATCTATCTCTATAGATCTTGAGGCCTAAAATGTATTCTACTTCACCTAAGTCTTTCAATGAAAAACAATTCTCAAGCCAATTTTTCACCGACTGAAGAGTAGGGATATCATTTCCAATGAGAAGTACGTCATCTACATACAATATGAGAGAGATGACTGTGTTGTCAATAACCTTCTTGTAGATACAAGGTTCATCTTCATTCTTAATGAAACCAAACGCTTTGATTACATCATTAAAATCGGAGATTCCAGCTTCTAGAAGCTTGCTTCAATCCATAAATATATCTTTGCAATTTACAAACCTTTCCAGCATTCTTTAGATCTACAAAACCCTCAGGTTGTGTCATGTACACATCCTTGAGGAGATTTCCATTAAGAAATGTAGTTTTGACATCCATCTACTAGATCTCAAAATCATAGTAAGCTACAATAGCAAGCATGATCTGAATAGACTTGAGCATCGCAACTGGTAAAAAGGTTTTATCATAGTCTATACCATGAATTTGCTTGAATCCTTTTTCTACCAATCTACCAGATCTATATAGTCCATCCATGTCAGTCTTCACCTTGAAGACCTACTTACACCCAATGGGTTTGATTCCTTCAGGTGGATAAACTAAAGTCCATAGTTGGTTAGTGTACATAGATTCTATTTCGGATCTCATGGCCTCTAGCCATTTCTCAGAATCTGTGCCCTGTACAGCTTCCTGATAAGATGTAGGCTCATTAATGTTGGTGCGGGAAGCATCCGACGATCGAACTCGTGTTTTGATAAACGGCAAAGAATTCAAAGTTAAGATGTTTTGTAGTCTAACAAGTCTACTTGAGGATTTCAGGAAAGTCCTAGCTGCGGTTAGGCAAAGGGAAAACCCTAGGGGGCGGTAACCCTAGGTCATAGGGGGTGGTAACCCTATGCGGAAAGTCTTGGCAGGTTGATGGCTTCAGGCAAAAGTCCTAGGGGGTGGTAACCCTAGGTCAAAAGTCCTGGTGTCGCGAACCAGGTGAAAGACTGGACTAGCCAGGGAAGCGGATGTCCAGCAGAAAGTCCGGAAGCATCGAGTGCTGAGCAAAAGTCCAGTCGATCTGGAGGATCGACTGGCAACAGGTAAATCTCCTTAGTGGAGTAGGTGAGGACGCGTTCCCCGTAGAGGGAACAGTAGGCGTCGGGTCGACCTAGGGTTTCCGGTTGGAAACCTGAAGTCAGACTCGGACGGTTCGGAGATTGTCTATACTTCTTTTATAATGTTTATTGTGCTAACTTTGTGTTGCAGGATAGTGTTTGGGACTAACGCATCTTGCAGGAGCAAAGGAGCAACCTAAAGCCTCGGATGAACAGTGTCCGAGGCGCCTCCATGGAGCTTGGAGGCGCCTCGGGTGCAAAGGCTGAGCTGGCTGCGAAGCACCATTGGAGGCGCCTTGGAGAAGGCAGAAGGCGCCTTGGGAGGCGCTTTGAGAGGGATATAAGGCGCCTTGAATGGATAAAATTCGACCAGGTCAGTTTTGATCCACGCGGAAGATCAGGCAGTATGGAGGCACCTTGAACACCCTTTATAAAGGGGTTTCGACCAGCACTTCAGACCAACGAATTACAAGTGATCTTTCATCAACGTGCTGCTCCAAAAGACGCTCCGAAGTGCTGCTACAAGTGCCCGACGACCCGAAGCTTCAGAATTAGCATTTCTTGTTGTCGGTATAATATTTATAGCTTTTATTTGTACTCATAATTGTAACCTTTTAACGAGCTTATAGTTGTTGCCCACCGGAAGCGATCAAGGATCACGGGCCTTCGAGTAGGAGTCGATCAAGGCTCCGAACGAAGTAAAAATCCTCCTGTCTCTGTGTGCTTACTTTGTTTTATTCCGCTGCTTAATTACTCCGATTGTTCTTACGATTCCGATAATCGAACAAGATAGCCACGAGCGCTATTCACCCCCCCTCTAGCGCTTCTCGATCCAACAATTGGTATCAGAGCGGGGTCGTCTTGAATCAGTGCAACCATTATTCGAGACAATTTTTTTCGTGGTTTTGTTCGGAGTCGATTAGAATTTAGCCTCATAGCTATATTCTAATTTCTTTTTACGAATCAATTTTCTGCTCAAAGCTGGTCAATACCACTTGAGCCTGTTATTTTTTCCTTCCTCCCGCACTACTAATCCAAGACTTAGTCTTGGAATAGATCTTGTTGTTTCTATTTTTTTTTTGTAGATCTAAATGGCCCAACAAGAAGGATTTAGCACTGTTCGTCCACCATTATTTTCCGGAGAAGACTTTGGATATTGGAAGGGGCGAATGGAGATTTATCTAAAGATCCAGTTCGACACCTGGATGATCGTCAAAACAGGACTGCAACTACCAACTGGTACAGACGGTAAGCCTACATCCTGTGAGAACTGGGAGCCCGCATTTATCAAAAAAGTGGAAGCCGACGCCAAAGCTACCTGCACCATCCAGTGCGGTCTGACCAAAGAAGAGCTCAACAGAGTCGGTCCATTCTCCTCCGCAAAGGAACTATGGGAGAAACTGATCGAACTACACGAGGGCACCTCGGAAACCAAGGTAAGTAAGCGTGATCTGTTACTTAACAAATTATACAATTTGAAAATGCAGGAAGGCGAGATGGCAAGTTCTTTACACGCTCGAATTCAAGATATTCTGAACTCCCTTCATGGAATCGGGCAAAAGGTAGAAAACAGAGATATAATAAGGTATGCTCTTAACTCATTTCCTAGGAGCTCATTGTGGGCATCAATGGTAGATGCCTACAAAGTCTCTAAGGATTTGTCTTCCTTAAAATTAGACGAATTATTTAGTGAATTTGAACTCCATGAACAAACTAATGCACAACCATCCGAGAAGGGCATTGCTTTAGTTGCAGGTACAAGTCGAACAAGGGAATCAAGAGTACGGCGAAAGATTGAATCGGAATCAGAAGACGAACCCGACTCAGAAGATTCAGAGGATGAACTGACCAGCGAACTAGTGAATCTCGTGAAGAAGCTCTACAAGAAGAAGAAGGGATTCAACAAGAAAGATCTAAAGAAGACAGTTCAATCCAAGGAGGCTCAACAGAACTCAAAGACAAAGTTCGAAGTCACTTGCTACGGGTGCAACCAGAAGGGGCATATAAAAGTCAACTGCCCCAATCAAAAGGAAGCCAAGAAGCAAAGAAGAAAGAAGGCCCTAAAGGCAACCTGGGACGAATCTTCTTCGGAGGACGAAGACGACGAACTCGACCAAACGAGTTTACTCGCATTGATGGCCCGTGACCAGATCATCGAATCCGAGAGCGAATCAGAAGCCGACTCCGAGCAAAGCCACGGATCCGCATCCGTTTCCGAAGGGCCAGACTCCGCTGTAAGTATTCCTAGGCTTAATAATTTAGTCAATTATTTACTTCGCAAATTAGCCAAGTCAAATTTGAAAATTAAGTCACTTTTAAAAGAAGTAACCATTCTTAAAGGAGTAACTCACTCAAAATCTTTAACTGAAGATTCAACTCAAGTACAACAACTTGAGAAAGAAAATTCAAATCTGAAAAATCAGTTAAATGATTTAAAAATTACTTTAGAAAAGTTCTCTCTAGGCTCCAAGAATTTGGATCTAATTCTTGGGACACAAAGAGCCGTTTTCAATAGAACTGGGCTAGGATATAAAAGTAAAAAGAAATATAAATCTTATTTATCCTTAATAAACAAACAAAGTAGTAAATCAGTCCAAGCATGGGTCCCCAAGTCCAAATTGATAAATCAAATTGGACTTGGCCAATACTGGGTTCCGAAGGATCAAATATACTACCTCGACAGACCATATCGAGGCCGTGATCCAGGGAAAGCTAAAATGAAAACGATCTTAATTGAAAATTCGAAATTAAATTAAAAATTCAAATTCAAAATTTAAAATTAAAAATCAAATTCAAAATTTAAAATTCAAAATTAAATTACAAATTCAAAATTTAAAATTAAAAAACAAATTCAAAATTTTAAATTCGAAATTAAATTAAAAATTAAAAATTTAAAATTAAAAATCAAATTCAAAATTTAAAATTCGAAATTGAATTAAAAATTCAAAATTAAATTACAAATTCAAAATTTAAAATTAAAAATATAATTCAAAATTTAAAATTCGAAATTAAATTAAAAATTCAAAATTAAATTACAAATTCAAAATTCAACAAGTCGAAATTATGAAAATGAAAAGTAGATGGAGGATCCAAACTAGCTGGCTCCTCCAACTAAACTACCCGACAGGGTAACTGAACCTAATTTACTCGGAATGGGTAAAACAAGAATAGATTACCCGGTAGGGTAATTAAGGTTAGATTAAAACGGGATAAGTTTAACTTGAACCACAGTACTGGTGAAGTTTTTGGATGATAGTACGTTAGGGAAGCTTGGGCATCGCATGTCTAGGAAGATATGGCTTCGACCTGGTGCATTTGGCCAAGTGGAACTGACCGAAGCTACCCTTAAATGGATCCTAACTAGTTAGACCAAGTTTTAGTATTAAGTTCAATGGGTAGGACTATTTGGAAAACCTCGAAGGCATGGTTACTTTAATGAGCTCCTTGTGACTCACCATAGCCCAGAAGTTTATCCAAAGAATGCTTACTTGTTGAACCCAAAGCTAAACCTTATTCTAACAAAAGACTAAACCAAACCCTTAAATTGAACCTCAATTCATCTCACAATAATTATAGGATTCCCTGATTGAGAATTTAGATCGGGTGAGATGACTAAGTAATTAAAACCAAACTGATAATTAATTTAAATTATTTTAAACTTAAATTTTAAAATTATTTTAAAGAAAAACTTAAATTTTAAAATTATTTTAAACTTAACTTTCAAAATTATTTTAAAAACTAAAATTTCAAAATTATTTTAAACTTAAATTTCAAAATTATTTTAAACTTAACTTTCAAAATTATTTTAAAAACTAAAATTTCAAAATTATTTTAAACTTAAATTTCAAAATTATTTTAAAAACTTAAATTTCAAAATTATTTTAAACTTAAATTTCAAAATTATTTTAAAAAACTTAAATTTCAAAATTATTTTAAAAACTTAAATTTCAAAATTATTTTAAACTTAAATTTCAAAATTATTTTAAACTTAAATTTCAAAATTATTTTAAACTTAAATTTCAAAATTATTTCAAAAACTTAAATTTCAAAATTATTTTAAAAACTTAAATTTCAAAACTATTTCAAAAACTAAAATTTCAAAATTATTTTAAATTTCAAAATTATTTCAAAAACTAATCTATAAGAAATTTGTTAATTAAAAAAAAAAAATTGCACACGTAGAATCCGAAGGCGCCTCCTTCTAAGAGGAGGCGCCCTCAATCAGCGGTGGGAAATTTCCCGCCGCCCACTTAAGGCGCCTTAAGAAGCCCTTAAGGCATATTATTATTACTCCTTCTAAGAGGAGGCGCCCACTTGCCTTGACATATTATTGACATATGGGATCTTTCTGTTACTCAGCTTTTGATGTATATCTTGGATGTTTTAAATTGATTAGACTTATTATTACTCAGTTTTAGGTGTTATGTTCTATTTTTTTTCAAATTCTAGAAAAAACAGTTTTCAAAACTCCAATTTTTTCCTAGATTTTAAAATTCTGGAATTAACCTAGGCTTTCCCCCTAGATATCATGTTCCCCTAGAATTAAGCCAGAGCATCTCACAAGCATCTAGGTTTACCTTGATTGTGATTGAAAAACATAGAACGACGTGAGATGCATAGAATATAGCCTGGACTCAAGAATGCTTATATCTGTGCATCAATATGAGTCTGGGCGTTAAATATGCAATAAACATTAATCAAGTTAAGTTCTCCAGCTCTAGTCAAGTCCATCTGGACCAAAATAACTTAATTTGACTAACCTAGTAAAAGCTATTGTCCTATAGACAATCAACAAGTAACTAAAGCTTAGACAGTTGGCAAAAGATACTCGATTTTTTTTGTTACGAATATTTTGTTCTCTATGGCTCTGATACCTAATATATCAATCTAGTGAACATGACTTGTGCTTGGACTTAAGGACCAA
This sequence comes from Zingiber officinale, assembly GCF_018446385.1. NCBI lineage: Eukaryota > Viridiplantae > Streptophyta > Magnoliopsida > Zingiberales > Zingiberaceae > Zingiber > Zingiber officinale. The sequence goes on from NC_055993.1 coordinate 57,436,037, forward strand.
CTGAACTTAAATGAATAGTCTTGTCCTAAAAAAAAAAACTTAAAATATTAATCCAATTAACCTTAACTTTCAAACCCTGTTGAACATTGCTAACCTTAATCATATACAATTCATTCAAACACATATTATTGCCCATTTTTGAGTTATAGCAAAGGGGGAGAGTAGCAAAAATGTAAACATAAAATTCAAGTTAAAAATTAAGGGGGAGCAAAAGTTAAGGGGGAGCCAAAGTTAAGGGGGAGCATATAGGGCAATTAGGGTAAATTTGCTTTAGTTACCTTGTTCATCTATACTCAGCAGATTTGCCTGTGTTAAAAATGTTTATCTATTCATTTGTTTACTTAACTTTGAATTTGTGTTGCCATAATCAAAAAGGGGGAGAATGTTGGTGCGGGAAGCATCCGACGATCGAACTCGTGTTTTGACAAACGACAAAGAATTCAAAGTTAAGATGTTTTGTAGTCTAACAAGTCTACTTGAGGATTTCAGGAAAGTCCTAGCTGCGGTTAGGCAAAGGGAAAACCCTAGGGGGCGGTAACCCTAGGTCATAGGGGGTGGTAACCCTATGCGGAAAGTCTTGGCAGGTTGATGGCTTCAGGCAAAAGTCCTAGGGGGTGGTAACCCTAGGTGAAAAGTCCTGGTGTCGCGAACTTTGTGCTAACTTTGTCCTGGAGACTGTCTATACTTCTTTTATAATGTTTATTGTGCTAACTTTGTGTTGTAGGATAATGTTTGGGACTAACGCATCTTGCAGGAGCAAAGGAGCAACCTAAAGCCTCGGATGAACAGTGTCCGAGGCGCCTCCATGGAGCTTGGAGGCGCCTCGGGTGCAAAGGCTGAGCTGGCTGTGAAGCACCATTGGAGGCGCCTTGGAGAAGGCAGAAGGCGCCTTGGGAGGCGCCTTGAGAGGGATATAAGGTGCCTTGAATGGATGAAATTCGACCAGGTCAGTTTTGATCCACGCGGAAGATCAGGCAGCATGGAGGCGCCTTGAACAGCCTTCAAGGCGCCTTGAACACCCTTTAAAAGGGGGTTCGACCAGCACTTCAGACCAACGAATTCCAAGTGATCTTTCATCAACGTGCTGCTCCAAAAGACGCTCCGAAGTGCTGCTACAAGTGCCCAACGACCCGAAGCTTCAGAATTAGCATTTCTTGTTGTCGGTATAATATTTATAGCTTTTATTTGTACTCATAATTGTAACCTTTTAACGAGCTTATAGTTGTTGCCCACCGAAAGCGATCAAGGATCGCGGGCCTTCGATTAGGAGTCGATCAAGGCTCCGAACGAAGTAAAAATCCTCCTGTCTCTGTGTGCTTACTTTGTTTTATTCCGCTGCTTAATTACTCCGATTGTTCTTACGATTCCGATAATCGAACAAGATAGCCACGAGCGCTATTCACCCCCCCCCCCCCCTCTAGCGCTTCTCGATCCAACAATTAAGACTAACTAGCACTACATCACCGTTGTCAGACAAGATAAAAGAATATCTCTCAGGTTGATGATAGGTCCTATCAGATCTGCGTAGAGCTTGTGCTATTTTAACAGGTTGTTGCTCCACAACCTCTTGCGGTGTAACAAAATCATGATCCATAATATCTTGTGGTACCTGTTCAGTTTTCATTAAGGCTTCGGTGCTAGTTTGTATATCTTGAATTTCTTCAAGATTGACTTGACTCCCACTAGTTCTTCTAGAAACAAATTCCCTTTCTAGAAATACACCAGTTCTGGCAACAAACACTTTACCTTGTATGAGATTATAGAAGTAATATCCTTTTGTTTCCTTGGGATATCCTACAAAATAGCACTTGTCTGATATGGGTCCTAGTCTATCTGAGACTTGTCATCAAACATAATCCTCACAACCCCAAATCTTCATCAAAGACATTTTGGGACTCTTCCCAATCCATATCATATATGGTGTCTTTATGACGACCTTATATGGAATGCGGTTAAGTGTGAAAATGGTCGTCTCTATAGCATATCCCAGAAGGAAGTAGGAAGTTCTGTTTGACTCATCATCGATCATACCATATCTAATAAAGTATGTTTTCTCCTTTCCGATACACCATTCCATTGTGGTGTTTTAGGTGGAGTGAGTTGAGATATGATCCCACACTCAACGAGATGGTCATAAAATTCTTGGCTAAGGTATTCCCCACCTCGATCTAATCAAAGTATCTTAATACTCTTGCCAAGTTGATTTTGTACTTCATTCTTGAATTCTTTGAATTTTTCAAAGGATTCAGATTTGTGTCTCATCAGATACACATAGCAATATCTATTGAAATCATCAGTAAAAGTAATGAAGTAATGGTAGCCTCCTCTAGCTACTATTCTGAAAGGGGTGGATACATCTGTATGTATGAGTCCTAACAAATCATTAGCTCTTTCTCTATGTCCATTAAATGGAGTCTTTGTCATCTTACCTTGAAGACAAGATTTGCGTGCCTCATATGATTCAAAATTAAATGAGTCCAAAAGTCCATCCTTATGGAGTTGGGATATGTGACTCTCATTTATATGACCCAAGCAACAATGTCAGAGATATGTTTGTTCAAATCATTAGACTTGAACCGTTTGGTATTTATGTTATAGATTGAGTTGTCAAAATCTAGAACATAGAGTCCATTCACAAGATGTGCACTACAATAGAACATTTCATTAAAATAAATGGAACAACATTTGTCCTTTATTACAAACGAGAATCCTTTCTTGTCCATACAAGAAACAGAGATGATGTTCTTAGTTAAGACAGGCACATAACAGCACTCTTCAAGTTCTAAAACAAGCCCAGTGGACAAAGATAAGGAATATGTTCCTACAGCTATAGCAGCAACTCTTGCGTTATTGCCTACTCGTAGGCCCACTTCACCCTTTGTCAATGTTCTACTACTTCTCAAGCCCTACACATTTGTACAAATGTGAGATGCTCATCCAGTATCTAATACCCATGAAGAAGTAGATTGACATCTATAACATTTATATCTGAGGCAAAAGTTTCACTTCTTTTCCTTTTCACTTCCTCTAGGTACAATTTGTAGTTCCGCTTCCAATATCCATTTTCACCACAGTGGAAGCAGATTCCTTCCTTAGCCAACCCACCTTTAGGTTTTAATGTATGAGCTTTGTCCTTGCCTTTGACTTGGGTCTTACCCTTACCTTTGGGCTTCCAATTGCCTTTGCCCTTTGGCACCATTAAAATGGTGCTAGGCTTTGCCTTCTTAAGGTTGAGTTCAGTAGTTCTCAACATGCTCAGCATCTCAGGCAAAGACTTGTCAATTTCATTCATGTTATAGTTCATGACAAATTGACTATAGCTTTTGGGCAATGACTACAGAATTAGGTCAGTGGCCAATTCTTGGAGTAGTGGAAATCCCAATCTTTGTAGGCTCACCACATACCCGACCATTTTGAGTGCATAAGGCCCTATGGGACTTCCTTCTTGCATTCTGCATTGAAATAGAGCTTTGAGATCTCAAATCTCTCATACCTTGCTTGTCCTTGATATAGTTGTCTAAGATGTTCAACCATATCATAAGAATCCATGTTCTCATATTGCTTCTGAAGCTCAGAGTTCATGGTAGCGAGCATAAGGCATAATACATCTAATGCATCATCTTGATGCTTCTAATAAGCATCCTTATCAGTTCTAGTGGCAGTAGTGGCGGGTGCTTCAAGAATGGGCTGCTCTAAGATGTACAGTTTTCTTTCTTACTTGAGAACTATTCTAAGGTTTCTGTACCAGTCTAAGAAGTTAGCTCCATTGAGCTTGTCCTTATCAAGGACAAATCACAAAGAGAGAGTATTTGATGTATTTGATGACATGATGATCTACAATAATAAAATGCAGAAATAAGTATCATACTTTGATCATTTAACTAGACCTTTAATTAAATGATTCTCTCACTAAATTGTAAAGCTTTGGTAGGAACAAGTCATGGATGTAGTTTTACCCACACTACTAGCTCCAAATCCAATCGCAATGACATTCATGTAAGACAATATCCATTTATACCACATCTTGAGTTAGCTTTGGCTAATCGCCCAAGACTTAGTATAACTTAGGTAGGAAAAATTTACCAATTACATCATATGTAACTCTTGTATCATTGTGTGAACAAGACTATTTGTTCATTTGCCAATCTTATGAAATTTACATTATAACTCATCTTGAGTTTGCTTTGGCTATCGCCCTAGACTAGTATAATTTGAATTCATTGTATGAAATATGCCTCTAAGTTCTCAACTTAGTTAAGTCACACCCAAAGTTTTAGTAGTTGGACATCACAATTGTACTGTCACACTCTAGCAAGATAAATCGAGTCACTTTGCTTTGGCAAAACTTGAATGCAATTGATTGAGGTAGAAATGAGTACCAAACTTTGGTAGGCATATTTAAAAAGACCTAATCATGGTTAAACTACACATGCATCGCATACAATCATAGCATATCATGACATACATCACATATATGCATAAATAAATGTGACATGGTTATGACCCCATTTTCTATGATCCTCTCAAGCTAATGAGAAGATCATAAGGTCAACCTAGGTCAATGCATCTTCTCCAAGTGCTTCCTTGGTCGTCGTGTGTTGTTGTCCTCCTCCCTTTTTCACCATCGTCCAGTAGACTTGTTCTTCTCTAATTTGTACATTACAAAATCTAAAGAAAACTAGAGTTACATTCGAGTGTAGTCTAAATTTACAACAAGAATGAAAGAGGAGAGGCGCAACATGCAGACCGTATTATGAATTACAACACACACATCCAATCATATCAGGGTTTAAGGGTCATAACCATGCACCATGTCATATAACATTCACAATCTATCATCGTATACAATTTACTATTATTTAAACAACTAATTATAAGCCACAACTCCATGATGGTCTCGTTAAAAACCTCTTGGCTGAAACTTGCTCACAATCATGCAAATCATAATAAACATATCATGAAATTTCTATATCACATATGAAATTCTACTACAACTTAGTATATGCCTTCACAAGTGGCTCTAATACCACTATAAGGAACTAGGGTGCTAAACACGTGAAAGCGCAGCGGAAAACATCTAGTTTCTCCAGAAGAATCATGCGAAAGGAAACTATATACTAAGATTTACATGAGATGGAGTTATACCTTTGTTACATCCCCTTTGCAATCCCGACAACAACGTTTCTTTAGATGCAGATCTTAGCGCGATCAATGTTAGACCCCATGGTAGTTTTGATGTGATCAACCAAGTCAGTTAGGTCCTACTTTGTGTTTGATCCCTGTGTCTGAGTGTGCAGAGCTTAGGAGCAGAGGAAGTCGAGCGGAAGACGCAGCTAGTGAGAAGGACGGCACGAGAAGGGAGCCGACGGGCTCGGTGCGTCCGAAGGACGAGAGAGCTGCGGAAGAGTACTCCGGTGGAGCGAGAAGACCGTGTGCGGCGTTCGAGGGACGAGAAGTCGGACGGAAGCCTGCTCGAGGAGAGGCCGGGAATTGGGTTCGGGTGAGCCCTATTTCGGTTGGCCGTAATCACCCAAAAGAACGGAGCTTCGGAAGCCAAAGTGAAGAAGAAAAGGAGACAAAAGAGGCTGAAATTACTGTAGCAGAAATTCTGTAGCAGGAACCTTGAAGGCGCCTTAAACATATTGAAGGCACCTTAAACATATTCAAGGCGCCTTCAACATTGAAGGTGCCTTGAAAGGCTTGTTTAAGGCGCCTTGAGCCAGGTCAGTTTGACCGTTTGCGCTGTGGATAAAGTTTTATCCACTGACCGAGCTGGAGGCACCTTAAACCTTGTTGGAGGCGCCTTGGACTCTCGGGATAAGATTTCCAGGACCTATATAAAGGCCCCTGGAGCTAGGAAAGTAACAACAACTCAATCAATCAACTGTGTACTCTTTCCTAGCAATAGTTCTAAGCTTCCAAAGTGTAAAAGGCTTCTCCGCCTTCAGCAAAGAAGATTTTTCTACTGAGCTTTTTCTACTGCCCTGGATTAACAACCTCCTTGGTTGTAACTAGGTTAAATCTTGTCTACTACTTAATTTCTATTTCCATGCTTGTTTTAATTTTACTATTGCTTTTCTGAGTTGAAATCCGAGGAGGGTATAGTTAATTTTTGTTTGCAACAATTCACCCCCCCTCTTGCCGGCCTCTGCTGCACCTACAATCAAGTGGTCGAGCCTCTATGGTATCCACACGACAAACTGTTTGTCTCACAAACTCACAAAGTGGAGAATGAAGCAACCAAAAGTTGTGCTAGCAACCCTTCTTGGAAGTTTTGGCCAAGTGGAAGAGAGGAGGAAGAAGAGCAAGAACACCAAAAAACTTATCATCAAATGAATCCAAAAAACCCCTTTTTATAGATTCATGAAATTGTCTCATGTCTTAATATCAATTGTCTTAATTGACATTAATATAGTCTCAAAGGATGCCATGCTCAAGGATAAATATTCTCTTCTCTCTCAATCCATGTTTTGAGTTGTAGATACTATATTTATCATCTCTTGGTTGTATTTCTCTTATAATCGAGTAGATCTCTAGATCTAGGATGTAGGAAGTAGTTATGTTGTGATGTTGATGTATGGACTTGTATTTGGATATTTTCCTATGTAATGATGTGTTTACCACTTGTTCTATGTGTTATGCCTTTTATGTGTTTGACGAAATGTGTGAATGGTGTAAACATGTAGAAGTGAGAGGTTTGTCTCTATGCTAAAGTTGCTACTAGAATGGATAACCGGGGGATCATTAGTGACAGAGGATACCCATTCAACTAGATATATTATGCCCTTAGTGATAGAGGACATCGATACTTACCCAGTTTCTATAGTCAGAAAATCACAACATAGGGACTAATCTGTAAAGAGTTGGCCACCATGTAGAGAAGTTACTGTGGATTGTAAGATCATGGGACCTGATGACAAGGGGTATCCCCTACTTGTTAGTTAGAGCCCTAGAGTCAATCATTTGATTATTGTATTATGGACTTGTTGTATCATATTCTTATATAAATAAAGGCATTTGTTTTGGTTATTATACTTACTCTTATTGGTGCCAAATAACTAAGTATAATTGCGTCCTTGAGTAGAAGGTTCTTACCTATATCAATCGATTGGTTGAATCGATAGTGAGATGATATAGGGAACACTACTCTTAATCATTCCTTGTCGAGTATTAACATTCAGGGGCAATGTTAATGCGACGAGACTAGCATGTAGGTCAACTCGATGACTTGATCTCACAAGTCATGGATATAGAGATATCAAGTTGACACATGGGTATGCATTGGAGAATGTATACTGAATGACCCGCCATGAGAAAGTATCATGGATCGTTATATGAGTGTCATATACTTTCTCATGTGGCTATTAGTATGACTACTAGTCCTTAGACCTGAAGTCACCATGGATCCCTAAATAAGGAGTTATGTACTTTGGTTTCGTCAAACGTCACCCGTAACTGGGATGTGAGTGATGTAGATGAGATCTATCCCTCCTATATGACGGGAGAGACATTGATATTCTTGATAGAGTGAGACCACTAAGTGCATGGCCATGCTCAAATGAGTCAATATGAGATATTTAGCTCATTTGATTGAGTGAGTTTACTTGGAGTTCAAGATTTAGATTGGTCAGAGGATGACACGGTCCATGCCTCACATTGATCAATCTAGATGTTTAGGATAGAAGGACACTTGTCATATATTGTGAGGAGTCACAATTAGTAGTCACAAGGTGATGTTGGATCTCAACATTCTTGTAACTTGGGTAGTAATGATGTGTTGCTAGATACCGCTCATTACTTATGCTCCTAAATGGGTTTAGGGGCATTGCCAACGTTAGAAGAACCTATAGGATCACACACTAAGGACAATTAGATGGAGACTAGGTTCATATGATGAACCAAGAGGATTAGATTCATGTGATGAATCAAATTGGATTAAGAGTCATCCTAATTGGGCTAATTGCGTTGGACTCAAGTTGATTCATGTGTTCAATGAGTCTAATTTAGATTATAACTCATTGAATTAATTTAATTAAATGAATTAGATTCATTATATTAAATTGGCTTGAATTAAATGATTGGATTAGATCAACCATGAGAGAGATTAAGTCAAGTTTGACTTGACTTGAGAGGAAGAGGAAGAGTCAAGTTTGACTTGACTATTTGTCACCTCATTTGTGAGTTGGCATTAGGAGGATTAATGATGATGTGCCGCATCATCATGTTTAGCACATGTGTGTGCCACCTCATGGAGGTTACAAATCTCTTTAATGGCAACATTAAATGAGAATGGGGGTTTCAATTCCCATTGTGGCCGGCCACTTATGGTGTTGAATGAGATTGATTTTTCATTCAAGGGATATTGATTCCATCTTCTTCCTCAAGCTCTCTCTTCTTGCTCTCCCTCTCCTCCTCTTGCCGTGACAGATCAAGGGTGCTAGCACACCTTTGTTTAGTTTTTCTCCACCCATTTGTTCATGTGGATACTTCTAGAGGATCGTACGCTTGACGATCTCGAGATCCGGCACTTCCTTGGACGAGCGGGATTCGTAAAGGGCATGCATCAAGGGTAAAAGGTTTTCTCCATGTAAATCTAATTTAGAACTAAGTCTAAGAAACTCGTACTCATAATGTTTTCGAAAGTTTTTACTTCGCACGGATCCGGTGACGGGGCTTTCGGGGTTTCCACGATGCGAAAAAGCGGTTTTCGCGGCCCAAAAAACCCAACAGTGGTATCAGAGCCACGTGCGAAGTCTTGTACGAGTTTATTTTGTATTTTTATGAAAATAGCAGATCTGTAATATTCTATAAATTTTCTAATTTTATAGTTTTTATGGGTAATTTTCTCGTAGAAGCGATGCACAAGTATTTCGACACTTGTAGGCTTCGATTACCGAGAAGATTTTTTCGAAACGGCAAGATTTCGCCCCAAATTTTTTTGGGACAATGGGCTAAGGCGCTATAGGATCGCTAAGGAACACTCGCGATGGTTAGATCCCGGGTAGGGGCGCTGCCCCTTGTTGGGTTCTTCGAGCCGCGAAAATCGCTTTTTCGGGTCGCGAAAACCCCGAAGGACCCAAAGCCGTAGATCCGTGCAAAGATTCGTATACAAAATTCGAAAAACTATTTCTTGTACGAGTTCAAAAACTGATCTACTACTTAGATCTACGAGGAAAATGTTTACCCTTGTAGCGATGCCCTTCGCGTTCCCGCTCGTCCAAATGATGCCGGATCTCAAGATCGTCAAGCGCTGGTCCTCTAGAAGTATCCACACGGACACACTAGATGGAGATGACCAAAAACCAAGGTGTGCTAGCACCTATGTGGTTCAGCCAAGGGAGGAGGAGAGGGAGAGGGAGAGCTTGAGAGGAAGAACACAATGAAGAAGAAGGAGTTACACCACTTGAATGGGAAAAATCAAATTCACACCCAAAAACCAAGTGGCCGACCACTTTCAAAAACTCACCAATTAATTGCATTAATTGCAATTAATATGAAACCATTAAGAGAGTGGCTTTGTAACTTCCATGAGGTGGCACCCATGATGATGTGGAACATCATTATTGGTCCACCTAATGCCAACTCACCAATGAGGTGGCAAAAGGTCAAGTCAAAATTGACCTTTGGTCTTCCTTCTCAAGTCAAGTCAAACTTGACTCAATCTCTACCATGGTGGATCTAATCCAACCATTTGATTCGAGCCAACTTAATATAATGAATCTAATTCATTAAATTGAATTGATTCAATGAGTCAAAATCTAAATTAGACTCATTTAACACATGAATAAACTTGAGTCGAACTCAAGTTAGCCCAATTAGGATTACTCTTAATCCAATTTGATTCATCAAATGAATCTAATCCTCTTGGTTCATCAAATGAACCTAATCTCCACCTAATTGTCCTAAGTGTGTGACCCTATAGGTTCTTGTAACGTTGGCAATGCCCTAAACCCATTTAGGAGCATAAGTAATGAGCGGTATCTAGCAACACATCATTACTACCCAAGTTACAAGAATATCGAGATCCGACATCACCTTGTGACTACCAATTGTGACTACTCACAAAATAATGACAAGTGTCCTTCTATCTTAGACATCTAGATTGATCAATATGAGGCATAGACCATGTCATCCTCTAATCAATCTAAATCTTGAACTCCAAGTAGACTCACTCGATCAAATGAGCTCAACATCTAATGTTGACTCATTTGGGCATGGCCATGCACTTAGTGGTCTCACTCTATCAAGAATACCAGCCGTGTGAATCCACACGGCCGTGTCACCCAGGCCGAGAGCAAGAAGAAGGAGGTCGTGTGGAGACCACACGACCATGCCACGGGTCGTGCGGTGCCCGTGCCCTACTCTATAAAAGGGGGTTTCTTCCCCTTTCTAAGGGAGGAAGGCACTCCCTTTGGGGAGATCCATCTTGGTGTTGATCCTCACCTTCTCCGACCTTCATCCGATGATCCAAGGCCATCTCCATCTCTGTATCGACTCCGGAAGCTCAGGATTGGATCCCAAGATCACTCAATGCTATTGGATAAACATTCCTCTTCTCTTCTCTTCTCTTCAATTAGGGATTTGAATGCTTGTGATCTTTATGTCTTTGGATCTCTATGTTAGTACCATGTAGTAGATCCTTTGTTCTAGGATTAAGGGAGTAGTTGTGGTGTGATTTGATATAAGAACACATAGATATGCCAATTTCCTATCTAAATGATGTTAGCATATTTTGTATCTATTTGATCATATGTGAATTCATGTTATTAGACTCAATTATCATATTTGATTGAATGTTTATGTGTGCTTGTGTATCTTGTAGACGGATACCCTAGATCATATGGCCGAGGGATGCTAGTGAGAGGCAGATCCCACTAACGGACATCTAGAGTGTCATCTTGAAAGGTGAAGCAAGTCTCTACAAGGAAATGGGATAGTTAAATTCAATTATCACCTTCATCTCTATGTACATTGAGTAGTGCATGTGTTTCTGTGTTGTATGACCGAGGGACGCTAGTGACAGGTAGATCTCGCTAACGGACTTCATAAGAATCATACCTATTTGATTGCTAGTGATGTTGATCTAAGTCCCTTATCGGTTGTCCTCTGTAGGGGAGAACCGGCTACTTCCTACAAATGCATGTGAATTGATTATGTGAATTGGTAAACCATGTTATATTGATGAATATCACAATGGAACCGAGCTCATAGAACACTCACAAAAACCAAGTTCCTCATTTACTTTTCTTATTCTAAGTCTTGTTTCTTTATTTAGTACCCTTCTTATCTTAGCCAATCGTTTTGCTAATTCTTCATGAGACATCATTAGTGCTTATAACCAGTCCCTGTGTATTTGATATCTTTTATTACTAATGATGAAACCGTGCACTTGCGGTATCGTAATAAGTTTTTGGCACCGTTACTGGAGGTTGCGCTTATAACATTAGCGATAATCATTTGAGTTCTAGTGTTGTTCAATCCTACCTGCATATCTAGCTTGGTCAAATAAATATGGTGCTATTTACTTTTTTTTTTTTGTTACTTCTACATGTCTATCTTGTTCTGACTATAATCATTTAAATGGACATGTTTAAATTGAACACTAGATTGAAAGAGTTATTTCATAAGTTTGACTAAATTTCTGTGTTGAACTCTAATACTCTTTTCTATGAGATTTGTTGTGCAACTAGCCATATATATGATAATTGTCCAACATTATTTGACCGTACATATAGAACGCATGTTGAAAGAAGGGGTGTTTTCTCTAACTTTAATCAAAGGTCAGAGCAAAATTTTTATAAATATTACAAAGAAATAGGTCATTCAATTGAAAGTTGCTACAAGCTATACAATTTGGGAACATCAATAGATGAACTCAATAGAAAATTAGATGAAATGGCCTCATCAAATTCACACACATATGGCTCCAACTCGAAAGACCCCCAATTTTCTTTTAGCTTCAATAAGGGGCAAGGCAACTATGTAGATGCTATGGAAGCTAATCATTGTCTGTAGTGGATAGAATTTTGAAAGGTTTAGAGGAGCTTCAAGCTCTTCAAGCTGAATCCTGCAAGGGCATCAAGAAAATGAATGGTACGCTTGAGAGTATAGACTCAACAAATAATAGAACTTTAGCTAATCTCTTAGCTTGGCAAAAGTCTATAAGGAGAAAATACTGTGATGAGCTTGAGGATCATGAATTTGAGACTTTGATAAAGGAGTGCACCACTTTAATTCCATTACCTCCTAATATCAAAGATCCAGAAGAACCTTCCCTTCCTACATCTGAACTAATTTACAGTCACATTGTGGAGGGATGTGTAGGGATGACCCAAGAATCACTCCCCTTAGTCTCACAACCATTAGTCACTTTAGATGATGTAGGACATGAACTAGTTGATATTAAGAGTGTAGGGACTTGTGCAATAGAAGCAAAGTCTCAAGAATCACCTCTTTTAGTAAGACCACCACTTGAGCCAAAACCTTCCTTATCTAAATATCAAACCATGTTCAATGATTTACTTACATTAGTGATTGGTAAAAGTCAAATTTTAATTAATTTATCTACTCTTACTAATCAATTCTTTTTTGAGCATGGTGGTGGCAGGACATACGTTGCACATGAGTCACAAGGACAAGATAGTGTTGAACCTTTGAAGGAGGGGATATTTGCTGAAAAGCTGAGAGCCCTTGGTAAGAGGGTTCTAAAATATCTTACCCCTCCAAGAGCAAGATTTTGATAAATTTAATGAGGTGGTCGAGCTAATGACTTTAAACAAACACTTCTTGGGAGACAACCCAAGTTCATTTTCCTTATTTTCATTTATGTCTTTAGCTCTTTCTAGCTTTATTTCTTTCTTTATAATAAACCTATATCATCTACTTAATTTTTGTTGTCTATTTTCTTTTATAGGACTCAAAGATTAGAAAGAGTGCAACTACATGATGGAGAAGTTAACATGGGCATTTGGCATGCATCATTTGATAACTTCTCTTACTTTAAATCTCCTCCACATTGTTTCTAGTTTTCATTGGGGCAATGAAAAGTTTATGTCTAGGAGGTGTTTGCACAATCTAAATTTTATACTTCTCTTTTATATTTTTAGCACTTTACTTTTAGCATTTTCATTTGTTTGGTTTGTTCCACATTTTGTTTTGCTTTGCTTGCTTTCAGTTTCTGCTTATGCCTTTGTTTTGTTTGCTAGACTTGTTTTTGATCGTCACTTGATTGTCTTTTGAAATATTTTGTGGTATATCGAGAACATCATTCCTTGCCACTACTGACTTGTCCAATAGCAAAATTGTTTGCACGTTCATTTCTTGATTCATGTTGTTGTGTACATAATGCTAGTATGTTTACTATACCTCTTTACTCTATCTCAAATAGCATGAAATGAGCTAAGTATTGTGCAGAGACAAATTTGAATTTTGACTTAACGTTAAGGATCTTATTTTCATTTTAGTTAAACTTGAATGGTTGAAATCATTGAAATAGTCATGATTCATCTTATTTGTTTAGTACTTTAGTTCCCATGGTGATTTCTCAAACTACATTTTGATTACTAGATGATGCTTAATCATGTGCTCATTTGAAAAAAAATCAAATATCCCAACATTTGCATGTATGTGCATTTGTGCTTTAAAGCATTGTACCTTGCAATCACCTAAAAAAATGATGAATAAATAAGAGATATAAAAAATAGTTGTTATGAGTGAAGACTAGCAAATTACCCCTTTGAGACCAAGTTAGCTACTGGGAAAATAACTGTTATGTTTCTCTTGATATCGAATACGCCTTTGAGACCTTGAGTGGATTGAGGAATATGAACCAAGTGTGTGGCAGGTAAGTGTCTATCACCGGGAACATTTGGAACTCGATTGGATGATAACTTGACTAAGACAAAGATTGAAACTTGAAGAGTTTGGATCACTCATTGCACTGTGCACAAGAAACTTATGCTTAGGCCATGCTTGAGTTATCTCTGTGATCATGCTCACCAATGAAACTTGTGGATAGAGTTAGGAAAGTGCACTAGGGATTATGATGTATTATAGAGCACATGAGTTTAGATTGTGGCATTTTACTTGAGGACAAGAAAAGGTGTAAGTCTGATGGTGTGATATGCGTAGATTATATAACTTTTATGCATATTTTGACGCACATTCACATACTTTACGCATGTTTTATCTATGCATTTTTATACCCCTTATCTTACTTTCAATATAATTACTCTTCTTTGTTCGGAAATCTTCTCTTTGTATATTTTTTGTTGACAGGAGTCAAATTCAAAGAGAAAATGACGTTTGTTGTCGATCTAGACAGCAAACGAAGGGAAACAATAGTAGCCGTGTGACTCTACACGGTCGTGTCAAAGAAGCAAGGAGGAGGATGACTCTGGTCGTGTGAAGCCACACAGCCATAAGACACGACCGTGTCACCCCACCAACAACAACCAGGGCATGGTCGTGTGGATCCACATGGTCGTACAACATTTCCAGAGAGCAAGAAGACTTCGGTTGTGTGACCCACATGGTCGTGTAGCCCATCCAGACCCAATGTAGAACACGGTCGTGTGAATCCACACGGTTGTGTCACCCTGGCTGATAGCAAGAAAAAGGAGGTCATGTGGAGGCTACACGGTCATGCCATGGGTCGTGCAGTGCATGTGCCCTACTCTATAAAAGGGGGGGTCTTCCCCTTTCTAAGGGAGGAAGGCACTCCCTTTAGGGAGATCCATCTTGGTGCCAATATTCACCTTCTCCAACCTTCATCTAACAATCTGAAGCCATCTCCATCTCTGCATCGACTCCGGAAGCTCAGGATTGGATCCCAAGATCACTCAACGTCATTGGATAAGCATTTCTTTTCTCTTCTCTTCAATTAAGGATTTGAATGCTTGTGATCTTTATATCTTTGGATCTCTATCTTAGTGCCATGGAGTAGATCCTTGGTTCTATGATTAAGGGAGTAGTTGTGGTGTGATTTGATGTAAGAATTCATGAATATGCCAATTTCCTATCTAAATGATGTTAGCATATTTTGTATCTATTTGATCTTATGTGAATTCATTTGTTTGGACTGAATTATCATGTTTGATTGAATGTTTGTGTGTTCTTATAGATCCCATAAAGGGATTCCCTAGATCGTATGACCGAGGGACACTAGTGATAGGAAAATCCCGCTAACGGACGTCTAGGGTGTCATCTTGAAAGGTGAAGCAAGTCTTTGTAATGAAGTGGGATGTTTAAATGCAATTATCACCTTCATCTCTATATACATTAAGTAGTGCATGTGTTTTATGTTGTATGATCGAGGGACGCTAGTGATAGGCATATCCCACTAATTGACTTCATAGGAATCATACCTATTTGATTGCTAGTGATGTTGATCTAAGTCCCTTGCCGGTTGTCCTCTGTAGAGGAGAACCAGCTATTTCCTACAAATGCATGTGAATTAAGGATGTGAATTGGTGAACCATGTTACATTGATGAATATCACAATGAAACCGAACTCCTAGAACACTCACAAAAACCAAGTTCCTCATTTACTTTTCTTATTCTAAGTCTTGTTTCTTTACTTAGTACCCTTCTTATTTTAGTCAATCATTTTACTAATTCTTTGTGAGACATCGTTAGTGCTTATAACTAGTCCCTGTGAGTTTGATATCTTTTATTACTGATGATAAAACCATGTACTTGCGGTATCATAACACTTCTAGGTCAGTGTCTAGTAAGCCAGTTCAATAGAAAGCAACACTGTGTCACTTTATCCACTACTAAAGCAGAGTACATAGTGTTGGTCCCTTGCAGCCGGCAAGAGGGGGTGAATTGCCCTACAAAAAAAATAAAATATCTTTCTCAACTCGATCGAGCTTTAAAATAATTACACACTTAAAGAAATATTACAAAATAAAAGAGAAGTATGGGATAATCAATTTAATTGGTTGGCAATCAAATGATTGCTATTCCAAGGTAAATGGGCTAACAATGAAGATATCATTCTTGAACGAAATGCCGAAGGTGGAGAAGCCTCGTACACGTTAATCTCATAAATGAAAAATAGAAAGAAAATTGAAGTACAAAGTGTGTTGTTCTAAAAGGAGAAGATCAGGACTCTATTTATAGCTCATAGGTCAAAAATGACCGTTTGCTAATGTTGCATGGTCCAAGCACCCGGACCCGCTCAGGGTGCCCCTAGTGGCAAATCTTATCTCCTTACAAATGACTATGCAATGAGCAAAAGATAATATTTTATCTGGTCCGAATGCTTAGAACAGCTCCAGGCGCCCGAACCGCCTTCGAACAAGGATGCCCTGATGAGGCACCCCCTCCTGAACCAAAGTAATCTGGGCACCTAGAGTAGCCCCAGGTGCCCGGACTTGGGGCCTGGAGTAGCTCCATGTAACGCCTGCCCTCCCTGCTAACCCTAAGGGACGGGGCTACGATACTCTATGTACAAATAACAGCGGAAGACTTAAAATGATTTTCTTAGTTTAATAAAAACTTTTCTTTTGTTTCCTTTTCATCAAATCCGAACTACACTATCATGGCCTTAATAACATGATATCAAAATTTGTAGAAACATAACATCAAGTCACACATACGGTACTACAATTCATGATAACAAAGCATAGTTCTTTAAAAGTTTTTAAAGCAGGTTCTTATTTGGTTGCCTAGCCACTGCCACACACATCTCCTTGCCTCTCCTGCTGCTCCTCTAGCTCATCCAGCTTTTTCCTTTATCTGTGGTACAAGGACAGTAAGCTGTGAGCACTCATGGCTCAGTAAGTTCCTTTCCTACTCACTAAAACCGAAAATCATAGTATAATCAAAGAATGTCTCAACATGGCATCATTTCAATTAGTCATGACATAATGTAACATACTCCTTTAAGCATATCATGCAACATGAAGGAATCATAACTAGTCATGGCATATCATAGCGTAAGCATAGCATGAAGCATAATATAATCTTATCTAATCATGGCATATCATACACATGGACATATCATGGAACATAACATAATCATATCTAACCATGGCATATCATAAATCATCATAAGGTATATGCAATATGATTTTGGAAAACATGTATCCGAAAAACATGTGTATGTCTCATGACCTTTAAAACCATTTCTTCTTACATATATACTTGAACATAATCTCAACTTAAAGGGGATCCCGGCTATGTACCACTTACATATTGCGCGCAACCTATGTAGGTCCAAGGTAGCAAGTCTTGAACCCTACAAGGCAAACATACTAGGCCCGAGTCTTACTCCATCGACCTAGGGGCACTTAGGAGCCCATCCCTAACGAGGCCCGAGTCTTATTCCATCGACCCCGGGGCGCTTATGGAGTCCACCCTTGGTACAAGCCACATAAAGTAAAGTACATGTCATACTTATACATATCATACATCATAAAAGTATGCATCACTTAGGCACACATCATATCATAAAAGTATGCATCACTTAGGCATACATCATGTCATAAAAGTATGCATCACTTAGGCATACATCATATCATAAAGGTATGCATCACTTAGGCATACATCATGTCATAAAGGTATGCATCACTTAGGCATACATCATACCATAAAAAATATGCATCACTTAGGCATACATCATATCATAACAATATGCATCACTTAGGCATACATCATATCATAACAATATGCATCACTTAGGTATAGATAATAAAAACATGCATATTTTAAGCATAAAGAATATCATCAAGCATGCATAATTTAACCACATAGCATATCATGAAAGCATGCATATTTTAAGCACTTAACATAGCATCAAAGCATGCATAATTTAACCACATATCATAACATAAAGCATGCATATTTTAAGCACTTAACATAGCATCAAAGCATGCATAATTTAACCACATATCATAACATAAAGCATGCATATTTTAAACTCATATCATATCATCAAAGCATGCATAATTTTCCCACATATCATAACATAAAGCATGCATATTCTAAACTCATAACATATCGTAGAAATTCTCATCTTGTATAGCTCACAAGCATACATGTCTAAGCATAAAAGTGTATCATGTGCTCATCCAATCATAAGGAACAATGTAACATGATTAACTTGGGTACTAAGCTTCCTAATCCCTTGGGTTCTTATCTTGGCCGAAACCCTCTTAGTGCCAATTTAGGTTTTAAACAACATCCAAGCATGTAGAACCTAATTCATTCACATATTATTTTCATAGGAAGTATCATAAACAAGGTTTACTTGGACTCTAAGTTCTCCAAGTCCTTAAACCTCATTTGGCCGAACCTTAACAAATGTGAAACAAGGTTCTAAATGACATAAAGCATGAAAACCTTAACCATATTTATAGCATTTGTTTCAAGGAATATGGTAAGCACAATTGAGTTAGTTCCTAACTCCTTTAAGCCCTTAAAATTAGGTCTTGGCCGAAACTTACAAGTACTCATTTAGTGTTTCAAGCAAGCATACAAGCATGTGAACTTACTCTAACATCATGTATAAATTCATAAGTGGCCTCATACAAGTAGTCATGGTCGAAACTTCCCTTAGCATCAATTTTGGTCACTAACAATATGTAGCATGTAAATTTTAGCTTTCTACATTTCATATTTCATGGAGAGTGACATGAGCATGTTCAAGTAAGTTCTAGGGTTTCTAAAGCATGTATTCCCTTCATGGCCGAGACTCAAAGGTGTCCACTTGAATCATAGTTAAATATATAAGCATGTGAACACAATCAACATGTTATCTCAATTTCATAAGAAGCCTCTTTAACACATGAGGTCTAAATTTTAGGGTTTCTAGGTCTTTAAACCCTACATGGCCGAACCTCATCAAGCATAGAATTTGTTCAAATGGCATAAAAGCATAGCAAGTCATAACGCATTTCATAACATGTATATAAGTCAAGCACTATAAGCATACATTTAAATTGTGTCTTAGGTTTCCTAGGTTTTTCCTTTCTTTATCTCATAGCATATCTTTGGCCGAAACCTTCAAGTCTTTAAACTAGGTTTTAGGTGGCCTAAAGTATGGAAAACCTAAACAAGTTTTATGGCAAAAATATTTAAGAAACTATACTTACAAGTTTGGTTCACAAACAAGCTAGGACCCTTGTGGTCTTAATTAACATATATCATGCAACCAATTTTCTTATACTCTAATTAAGCATGGGAGCATCAAACAACTTTCATATCTTATTGTCATGGAAGTTTTGAGCATGTTAAAAATCTGTTTAAGATATTCTAAAGCATCCACCTTACCATGGCCGAAACTTTAGAAGTGATGTTCATGAGTTTCTATCAACATACAAGCATGCAACTCTTTAAGAAACTCTATATTCTATCATATAAACATGGTAAGTTTAAATTCAAAGTCTTCCTAACCCTAAACCCTTCCTTGGCCGAAACTTGTGAGTGGGATAATTTTGGTTCCAAGTAACCTTCAAGTATGAAAACGATAATGGATCCTTAACCATTTATTTAGAGGGTTTTGTGCAAGTTAGGTAAACAATTAAATTCCCTAGCCCTTACAAAACCTTTTTGGCTGAAACTCTAGGGTTAGATACATCCCTAATCCAACATCACATATATATAAAAATATGAGAGAAAACCTTCTTACAAAGCATAGAAAAATTATCATGAATCAAAGCTTATATTAAACATTCCTAGGATCAACAAGTCCTTTCTTTGGCCGAGTTTTCACAACTTTGTTTCTAGGTTTTAAAATCCACATAAAATCCAAAAACACATTAAAACTACTTGTACCACAGGTAAGGGGATACTTACATCCTTTTCTCTTGTGGTTCTAAAGTGTGGTGATGGAAGAAGAGGTCTCTTCTTCTTGTTCTCCTCCTTTGATTTCCCTTGGTAGCCTTCCTTGTATT
Organism: Zingiber officinale; assembly: GCF_018446385.1. Lineage (NCBI taxonomy): Eukaryota > Viridiplantae > Streptophyta > Magnoliopsida > Zingiberales > Zingiberaceae > Zingiber > Zingiber officinale. The sequence continues at coordinate 57,455,938 of NC_055993.1, forward strand.
CTAGGAGGAACCTTGTTTTTTTTTTGGGGGGCTAAAAATGGAGGAGAGGGGGTTGAGGTTCTCGGTGATGGAGAGGAGAGAATGAGAGAAATGAGAGAAAAATAAAATCTTCTCTTTACATACTCTCTTTTATGTTAAGGGGGAAGAGGTAGCAAAATTGGTTTTTGCTTTCCTTCTCCCTTAGCCCCTTTTTTTCATTTTTATTTTTATTTTATTTATTTATTTGTTCTCATCATTCATGATGAAACAAGGGGGAATGAATCCCCTTAATTCCCTTCTTTAAGTCACGGCAAAAGAAGAAGAAGAGGGAGAGAAAAGAAGGAAGGCAAGTTGCCTTTCTCTTGCTCTTTTCTTGTTTTCTTTTGGCTAGCTTTTACTCTCACCCTTATCATGAGTTTCCCTCCTTTGCTATCAATATATTATTCCTATCCCAACTGGTTATTACCCATTAATCCTATCATTTACATCATGAGAGGTTCAAGGTTCAATCCTTGACCATTCCCTATTTTTTTTTATTTCTTTTTATTTCTTTTTGGTTCAACATTCTACTAATATTTTTCTAAGGTAAATTCATCATTCTCATATTTATCTTAAAAGCTTAGTGGGTGTTACACTCCAAGCGCTCGAACTCTTGGCGCTCGAACTCCAATCAACTCAGTGTTAACTTTCTATCCAAGAATTTCGCTTTGGCTTCACTCGCTTGAGTGATCTTAACCATCCGGAAAAGGGCTCACCTGAACCTATTTTCTAGCTTTCTCGAGCAATCTTCCGCTCTGGCTTCTTATCTCTCGAAAACTCCACACGCTTTCTTCTCGTCTACCAGCGTACTCTTATGCAGCAACTCGTCCCTCAGATGCACCGAGCTCGTCGACTCCCTCCCGTGTCGTCCTTCTCACTAACTGCATCTTTTGCTTGACTTCCTATGCTCCTAAGTTCCTGCATAATTAGACACAAGACATCAAAAGACAACAAGACCTAACTTGACTTGGTTAATTACATCAAAATTATCATGGGATACTTACACATAGCCATGGGGGAATGTGTATCTCAACTATTATAGATGATGTACACTTTAAAAGATTATCAATTAGAATACAAAAAAAAAAACAAAAATTTTAATTGATAGCATAAGTTCAATCAATTTAATCAAAAATTCAATACACCACTTAAGGACCAAATACATAGAGGTTAAGCATAAGGGATTATATAGCTAGGGGTGATATTGTATTTGACTATATTGAGTCCAAATCAAACCTAGCATATATTTTCACAAAGTCCTTACCTGAACTCGAGTCTAGTACACTTAGAAGGCAATTAGGTATGTGCTTAGTATAATAGATTCTAAACTTTTCAAAATCATTCTTTTTATTGTTTTTCCTTTTCAAAAACTTTGGTTATTTTTCAAAAACCTTATAAACTTAAAAAATAAATCAGCTTAGTTTCAAAATTCTAGGATAAATTATTTTATTTTCTTTAAAATTTTTTATTTTACTAGTACTTCCAAAGATTGGACTTAGCCTAGGTTTTTCTCCTAGAAAGTATGTACTCATAGGTTTCAGTTAGAGCATCTCACAAATACACTAGGAATGCTTTGCTTATGTTGGGCGTTACACTTGACAGACGAAAGGGTTCGTCCCTTTCGCTACTGCAAACGCATGTTTGCTGCAAATGCCAGGGAGACGAAGGGGCGTCCTTTCCCCTTCGTCTTCCTTAGTCTTCTTATAAGAAGCGTCCAAGTGCAGATCGTAAGGAGGGGCTTTTTGGCGAGGTGATCAGGGAGCATCGAGAGATCGTGTGAGAGCAAAGGGAGAGCATTCGGCTGGGATTTGGTTTGTGAATGTTGAAGCACTTTCCGGTTGCTCCGTGATCGTGCTTCCGACAGCGGCAACCTCTTCATCGACCGCCAGCGTCTTCAACAGCACTTCGGGAGATCACTGTAAGTTTATAATTACCGCATCGCTTTGTTTTATCTTTATATAGTTTCGATTTCATGCTCTCAAAACTACCAACAATGGTATCAGAGCATGTATAGTTTTGAAAGTATGGAAATCGACGCGAAAAAGCTCACATTTTTTCTTCTTCTGTCGCGAAGAATAAGGTGAACCGTAAATTGAATCGATTGAATTTTCTTTCTAATCGATTCAAAATCGTGACAGAGAAAAAAAAAATAACGTAAACTGTGCATGAATTAATTCATTAATCGATTCGATTTAATTAAATCGATTGAAATAAATTTCAATCGATTCAAAATCGTAGTGCACAGTATGTCCGTTTTTTCGAATCAGTAAGAAAAAAACTCGTTGAATCGATTCATGAATCGATTCAAGATTTGAAAGAAAACGGAATGAACAGTGCTTTTAACGAAGCACAATGAGAAGAAGAAATTACTTCAATCGATTGAAGAGAAGAAAAATAGAATTTTACGAAGCACTGGAAAGAAAAAAAACCATCAACTGAATCGATTCAGGTATCCTTGAATCGATTAAAGGCATGAATAGTTTGTTTTTCTTCAAAGCATAGTAAATCGTAATCGTTGCATGCAGAACTACTGTTTAAGATTTAATTGATAATCAATTAAATAAACAGTGCATGAGTTAAACTTTAATTAAATATATTTATTAATTAATTAAATACATAAGAAAATGTATTATTAATTAATAAATAAATATTTAATTAATTTATGGTTCAATTTACTGAAAATAGAATCAGACCAACTTGTCTGATCAAACCCGGGTCTGGTTTAAATTATTGATTGATTTAGGCAGACCAATTTGATTCAATGATACCTAAAGCTGGTTTAAATTATTTGTTGGTTTAACCAGTCCGGTTTATTATTGAATTAATTGGGTATTCTTGATTACAGAAGTTGGGCTAATCAAATATGACCGGATTAGTTCCGTTGTGTCAAAATTTGATCAAAAACATTGGATTTGTTCTAATGAGTCAGACTTAATCCAATGGGCAATTGGACGAGTCAAACGAACCTGAGTTTGATTAATAAGTCTGTGATTGACTCAAATGGGCTTAAACGAGAACAGAACATAGGTCCAATTAGATTAGTTCTAATGAGGACAATAGACTAAGTTTAACATCCAGACTCCTGATTGACCGGTCTAATGGGTCAGTCAACTTAAACTCCTAAAAATCGAGAAGTTTTGTTTTTCTTGATTTATAATGATGGTATACCTGTATAAATTGAATTAAACTGGTTTTGTACTGACTTATTTAAATTCAATTTTTCAAATGGCACAGACGATTACCACATTGACTCGTCGCGAAGTGCGCCGAAACCAGCTCCGAGAGGAGATTCAGGAGATATAGTATAAATCTGCTTATGGAGTTGACGGACATGTTAGACGGCTGGATAGACTATTTTGGAAACTTGAGCAAGAAGAGTTTTCAGTCCTGGACAGTTATAGGATCTGGGCATTGATGCATTCATTGCCAGAGTATCCCAGGATAATAGCAGACTATGTATGGGGGCGTCATCAAGGGCGTGTCACATATTCAGTACTGTGTGAGGAACTACTTCACCATATGGGCGAAGAAGAGCCTGAAGAGTCTGAAGAGGACCAGGAGATGCTCGAGGAAGATCCAGAAATGGATCTAATGGAGAATCCTGAAGCTACCCCATCTGAGATTATCCCAAATGAGTCCAGGTTAATAGGGATAGTGCTGGCTGCTATACTAGTGTTTGTCCTAGTGGGAGCAGTGATGGCCTATCTAGTTTATTAGTGTTCTGTTTGCTGTCGTTATGTACGAGCAGTGTTAGCTCATCTAGTTTTTGAGTCATGTAATAATTTCTGTTGTTTTGTATGAACAGAATTATATAATAAAAGTTATGTTATATGTTAACTAACTTGGAAATGATTAGTTCATTTCATGATATGATTCGTTCATATAAAATGATTTATTCATTAGTTGGGATATGTGTAATATAATTGATCAGTATTGATTAGATTAGAACATACAAATGATGAGTGGAAATAATGTTATCACTTGATTTTGTAAACTAACTCTAATTTACACTGAGTCAATAAATAGTTGCACATATATAAATTACACTGAAATAATAAATAATTTGTTTATTTATGTAGATCATGGCAACTAAAAACATCATAGCTGAACTCAATAAGGGTGAGAAATTATATGGGGATAACTACAAAATCTGGCACCTCAAGATACAATATGTTCTTGAGGAACAAGAAGTTCTGGAGGCTGTAAACCAAATCATGGAGGAACCGGTTGATGGTTCCACAGGATAGCACAGACGTGACCTTGATGCCTATAAGGCATGGAAAAGGAAGGACTCCATTGCTAAGGGTATATTGATTAGTTCAATGGTGGATGACCTGGTATTTGAGTATGAGCCATTACCATCGGCTCATGCTGTCTGGGTAGCCCTTAGAGAGAAGTACAGTGGAGTCAGTCTGAGTAAGCTCCGTCAGCTAACTATCAAGTTTGATAGTTGTAAGAAGCGCTCGAATGTTACCATGGCCCAACATCTCAGGGAGATGGGTAACATGATTCGAGAGCTTAAGACTGCTGGTTATACGTTGACCGATGAACAACAGGTTCAGGCAGTTATCCGTTCCCTTCCTGATTCTTGGGAAACGATGAAACAGAACCTGACCCATAGTGAGAGTATCAAGACTTTCACTGATGTCTCACGCCATGTGGAACTTGAGGCGGAGAGAATTGAATCCGCAAGGATTTCAGGTCAAGCTTTTGTAGCTGAAGGTTCTGGTTCCAAGAATAAGAACAAGTAGTTCAAGAAAGGAAAGGGGGAAGGAAAGGAGGCTAATGCTGTTGCTGCGAAAAACCAAATCAAGAAGAAAGGAAAGAAATATGGACAAAAACCTAAGAGCAGGTTGACTTGCTTCAACTGTGGCAAGAAGGGCCATTTTGCTCGGGATTGTACTGAGGCTAAAAAGGTAAATCCAATTTTGTCTTCTTTCCATGAGCAATATGTTGCAAGTACAGTGTTGTTTGCTGATTCGTATCCTTTGTGGATTGTAAATTCAGGAGCAACGAACCACGTAGCTCGTGATCGAGCTACATATGTGGAGTACTGTCGGGTACCAGCTGGCAACAAATGGATATATGTAGGAAACAATGCAAGAATTAAAGTCAAAGGAATTGGCACTTGCAAGCTCAACCTACGTGGTGGAGGCACCTTGTTTCTACATGATGTCCTATACGCTCCTGAGATTCGACGAAATCTGGTTTCCGTTATTTGTCTTCTTGATTTAGGTTACAATGTGAATTTTTATAGCCGTTGTATGGAACTTCGAATTAACTCTGTGTTAATTGGATATGGTTATGTAACAAATGGTTTTATGGTTCTTGATGTAGAACCAAATAATAATAGTTGTTTTTCAAACATTACTCTTACTAGTAATGCTGATGTTAATGATGAAATTTGGCATGCTAGATTGGGACATATAAGACAAGAACAAATGAATAGATTAGCTAAGGAGGGCCTATTAGGCACTCATGCTAATATTAACTTGTCTGTATGTGAGCATTGTCTTGCTGGAAAGACGACTAGGAAACCGTTTGGTAAGGCTATTAGGGCTGAATCACGATTGCAATTAATTCATTTGGATATTTGTGGTCCGATGAATATGAAGGCTAGAAATGGGAGTTCTTATTTCATTACATTTATCGATGACTTCACACGTTTTGGTCATGTGTATTTGATTTCTCACAAATCTGAAGCATTGGATTGCTTTATTCGTTACTTGAACGAAGTTGAGAATCAAATGGAACGTAAGGTTAAAACCTTACGCACTGACAGTGGAGGAGAATATTTGTCTGATCAGTTCAAGACAATGTGTAATGAGAAAGGGATTATTAGACAGCTTACTATCCCTGGAACTCCACAGCAAAATGGGGTTGCTAAAAGAATAAATAGGACTCTTCTTGAAATGGTTAGGTCTATGATGGCACAGGCTAATTTGCCAATCTCTTTTTGGGGAGATTCATTATTAGTTGCGACCTATATACTTAACAAAGTGTCTTCAAAGTCAGTTCCATCTACCCCACATGAACGTTGGACAGGCAGAAAATCGGATTTAAGTAATCTGAGACCTTGGGGGTCAGCTGCCTATGTTCATGATAAGACTCACGAATATGGAAAATTAGGACCCAGAGGTAAGAAGTGTATCTTTATAAGGTACTCTGAGACTTCTAAGGGTTATGTTTTTATTGGTGAGCAACAAGATGGAACCATCTCTGAGATAGAGTCAAGAGATGCTACTTTTCTAGAAACTGAGTTCCCAACACGAGGTGAAGTTGATAAGACAATTCCTCTATATGAGATAGAGGAGGAGGATAATGTTCCTTTATCAACAAATCAGGAGATGCCTGAATCTAGTCAACCGAGTGGGAGTAATTTGCCACTGAATGAGTCAGTTTCTCAACAGTCTAACCTTCGAAGAAGTAGTCGTCAGATTATTCCTCGGAGAAGGTTTGATATTGAGAATGAGGCATTGATGGTTCTCCCAGTTGATGATGAGGAACCTCGAACAGTTGAGGAAGCTTTGAGAAGCTCAGTTAGACAAGAATGGAAAATTGCAATGGATGAAGAAATGGAGTCAATGAGGAAGAATCAAGTTTGGGATTTAGTCGATCTTCCTCCGGGCCGAAGGGCTATTGGGAATAAGTGGATTCTCAAAGTAAAGAGGAAAGCAGATGGATTGATTAATCGATACAAAGCTCGATTAGTTGCAAAAGGATATACCCAAATGGAGGGTATTGACTTTGAAGAGACATTCTCCCCAGTTGTAAAGTTTGTGTCAATACGTGTCATCCTAGATATAGTAGCACCTTATGACATGGAATTACATCAGATGGATGTAAAAACGGCTTTCCTTAATGGTAATCTTGATGAAGAAATCTATATGGTACAACCAGAAGGTTATGTTGCTGAAGGCCAAGAGAAAAGAGTATGTAGACTTTGGAAGTCTATATATGGACTAAAGCAAGTGTCAAGACAATGGAACATAAGATTTAATGAAGTAATATTATCTTATGGTTTCGAAATGATCAATGAGGATCATTGTGTTTACCTAAGAAAGGAAAAAAGGAAAACTTGTCATTTTATCATTATATGTTGATGATATGCTAATAGCTGGAAGTGACATAAAGAGTGTGATAGAAGTTAAAAGTTGGCTTTCATCACAATTTGATATAATAGATATGGGAGAAGCAGAGTACATCTTAGGAGTGAAGATCGTTAGAGACCGATCAAAGAGGCTTTTGGGTTTGTCTCAAGAAGCGTATATCACTAAAATGCTACAACACTTCAATATGTCAGATTGTAACATTGAACAGACGCCTATTGCGAAAGGTACTGTCTTGAGCAAAAGTATGTATCCCAAGACTCCTGAGGAAATAGCCGAAATGAAGAAGAAACCATATGCCAGTGCTATTGGTAGTTTGATGTACATTATGTTGTGTACTCGTCCCGATATAAGCTATGTTGTTGGCTTAGTTAGTCGTTTCCAGTCAAACCCAGGATCGAGACACTGGAAAGCGGTGAAGAGGATATTCAGATATCTTAAAGGAACAGCTGATTATTGCCTCTGTTTCCAAGGATCAGATATGAGCCTAAGTGGCTACTCAGATGCAGATTGGGCAGGGGACCATGATGACAGAAAATCCACATCTGGCTATGTCTTCTTGCTAAATGATGGCGCCATCTCATGGAACAGCAAGAAGCAAGCTTGTGTAGCCTTGTCGACAATGGAAGCTGAGTATGTGGCTTGTGCAGCAGCTGTGCAAGAGGCTGTCTGGCTAAGAAGGTTCCTGAAGCATCTGAGGATTGCTGAAGATAGTGGGAGTCCTGTTACTATGTACTGTGACAGTCAAGCTGCGATAGCTTTTTCCAAGGATCCCAAATATCACAGCAAAGGCAAGCATATAGAAATTAAGTATAATTTTATAAGGGATATTGTTGACAAGAAAAAGATTATTCTTTAGTACATCCCTATACGAAATATGCTTGCTGATCCTTTTACTAAGTCATTGACTAAAGAGTCATTTCATGGGCATATGAAGTCTTTGGGACTTCGGAGAATGTAACAATTGTAAAGACATTTTGATAAATGAAAATTTCCATGATCTATTCAGTGTATATGTCTTGGTTACATTCGAATAAAAATCTCGATAAGCATGTTGGCAGATTGGGATTGGTCCACTCACATGGACAATCATCTCTATTTGTTAAGTACGAATAGAGGTAAGACCGTTGCTTATAGGACAGCTTTTGTAGCTGTGAATAGAGACATACCCATAAGTTAAGGTCGCCTTGATATTTGTGTCAAGATGAGATCATTTGTGTAATGATTGGAGTAAATACACCCACCATTTACTGAATCTGCTTGAAGCCAGATTAGAATTCATATGTTGAATTCAGGATTAGACATTGGGAATGTCTAGATCAAAATATGTACGATGTTAAATTTGGGAAAAACATGCGCTCTTTTTGGTAAAGAGAATAACATCGTAGCATGTGATTCATACCACATGTGTTGTGGCGACAAGAAGGGTTGTAGGAGAATGGATCTCTGCTTCTCTACTATGTGAGACCCTTGAGATTATAAGTTAATCTCGATTTTACCCTAAGTGACTATTTAGCTGTCTACTTGAAGTTCTGATCAGTGTCTGCTACTTTAGCATGTTTCCTATTGGCTATGGATGATTCGGTCTATGGAGCATAACTAGGAAAACAACTTATTAGAATGAATGGATTCTAGCTAAAAAGGAAGATTAAGATTGATTTACATCTACGACATTTATTCACTGGTACCGGTTACATTTTTAGTTCAGTACATAAAATGTAATTGTGAATAATTTGTTTGATTGGAGGTGTTGAACATGCTCTTGACATATGGTCAATATGAGGGATTAAAGATGTTCATGATGATGTAAATAATTTAATCTGGGGTAAAGGTAAGCCATTTATGTCTATGATTCGTTCTATGGACATTTATGTCTCTAATTTGTTCTATGGAGCAGCTAAGTAAGGTGTGACAATCTTCTTAGCAATTGAATGCTCACTGTGCTTGCTGCCGCACGAACCATTTTCCCTAATGTATGGAATGGATGTTCTGATCTGGTCTTCGTGACTTGATTCTCATAAAGTCTGTGTGACTTATTTGGTCTTTGTGACTAAATTTTGCTCTGGTCTTCGTGACTTGATCCTCATAAAGTCTTCGTGACTTATTTGGTCTTTGTAACTAATTTCGCTCCGGTCTTCGTGACTTGATCACCTTGTAGTCTATGTGACCATATGGATTGACTTGGACGAGTGGGAGATGTTGGGCGTTACACTTGACAGACGAAAGGGTTCGTCCCTTTCGCTGCTGCAAACGCCAGGGAGATGAAGGGGCGTCCTTTCCCCTTCGTCTTCCTTAGTCTTCTTATAAGAAGCATCCAAGTGCAGATCGTAAGGAGGGGCTTTTTGGCGAGGTGATCAGGGAGCATCGAGAGATCGTGTGAGAGCAAAGGGAGAGCATTCGGCTGGGATTTGGTTCGTGAACGTTGAAGCACTTTCCAGTTGCTCCGTGATCGTGCTTCCGACAGCGGCAACCTCTTCGTCGACCGCCGGCGTCTTCAATAGCACTTCGGGAGATCACTATAAGTTTATAATTACCGCATCGCTTTGTTTTATCTTTATATAGTTTCGATTTCATGCTCTCAAAACTACCAACAGCTTATGTATAAAAAACACTTAGAATGGTGTAAGATGCATAGGGTTACTGCCTGGACTTTAAAATACTTATATTTATGCATCAAATAAGTCTAGGCTATAAATACCAATTCAAATTGATCAAGAACTAGATCAATTACTTAACCTGACTAATCAAGTGAACGTTACTATCTTAAGGTAAACAACTAGTAGCTAAAGATTAGATATTTATTCTAAAAAATGTGGATGTTTGTTTTTAGTTTTAAAAAAATTCTCTTTACTTTGATCCTTACATACTTGGACTCAAGGATAAAAATCATTGATTTTCCCCTCAAACTTATTGCACTTACTTAAAAAGTTTTTAAGACATTAATCAAGGAAAAGATTAAAAAGTTTTTTAATAAATAGTTTCTTTTCTCCACTTAGTAGTTTTTGATATGTCAAAGGGGGAGTAAACTAAGTTAAGTTAAATTATTTTTAAATATTAAAGTGTTAAGTTAAATATTTTTTCAAAGTTAGAAGTTAATATTTTTAAATTTTCAAAGTTAAAGTATTTTTTATAATTTTCAAAGTTAAAGTATTTTTAAAATTTTAAAGTTAAAGTATTTTTTAAATTTTTAAAGTTAAATATTTTTTTCAAAGTTTAAGTATTTTTCAAAATATTTTTTAAAGTTAAAGTATTTTTCAACTTTTTAAAGTTAAAGAATTTTTCAAAAAGAAAGTGAGTATTTTTCAAAAAGCAAGTTAAATTTTTGAAGTACTTTAAAGTTAAGTTTTTTTTGTTAAGTACTCTTCAAAAAGGAAAGTTAAGTATTCAAAAAAAACAAGTTCAACTATCCTTAAAAAAAATAGAGTTTAAACAAAGTATTTTTAGCTAAGTATATTTAGCTAAGTGTTTACCTAAGGATTTTAAAAGAAAACTAAACTTTTGAAAACTAAGTTTTTTGCTAAAAAAGTGCTATATTTCAAGGGGTGTTTATGAACTCTTAAGAATTCTTAGTTGTATTTCAAAACTTAAAAACTTAGTTTTTGGAAAGATTCTTTTTCCTTACTTATGAAAATACTTACTCATTCTTACTTGTTATCTATGTACTTAACATAACTATGAAATGTGTTGTCATAATAAAAAAAAGGGGGGGAGATTATTGGGGTAGGGAGCACCAGACGATCGAACCTAAGTTTTGATAATGGCAAAGGGTTTTAAATTAAGTGTTATTTTTTTCCTAACAAGTTAAACTAAATGTGTTGGAAAGTCCTAAGTGATCTTAGGTAAAGGGAAAGTCTTAGCTACGATTAGGTAACGAAGTCTTGGTCTAAGGGACTGGGCAAAGTTTTGACGGGCCAAAGATGTTGGGCAAAATCCTAGAGTCAAGAATGCTAGGTGAAAGTCTTAGGGGTTGTGGACACTAAGCAGAAGACTAGACGGGTCGGGGATTAGACGTCCAGCATAAAGTCCTAATGTATCGGATGTTGAGCAAAAGTCCAGACAATCTGGAGGACCAGTCTGACAAAAGTCCTAATCTCTCTTGAGAGGAGTAGCTAAGGACACATTCCCCAAAGAGAGAACAATAGGCATCAGTCTGACCTAGAGTTTTAGTGAAATTCAAAGTCATGACCAAATAGTCTAGAGATTGTCAAATTTAAACTTTATATTATTTATTGCCTAGAACTAACTCTTTTTTCTAGAAAGTGAAGTGCTAGAAAAACACAATCTAAGCACTCAGAGGGGATCCTGGCACCTGGAGCCTGGTGCCTGGGCATGTTTCGACGAAGAAGTAGCCCATGCGGGCGCTTGGCCAAGTACCCTGGTGGTCCGGGCGTCCGGAGGTGCTCTAGGTGCCCGGACGGCCAAAATTTGATCAACATTCTGAGTTAGAGTGTGATGATTGGCTGACCCACGTTAGCAGTCCAGACACCCAAAGGGGATCCAGGCGCCCGAACATGGATAAACTTCAAGGATGAAGTCTCAAAGAGAGTTTGCCACATCAGCAGATATAAAAGGAGGCTTTGACCTGCAGCTTCAACACATCATTCCAATCATCTTCCACTCATGTGCACTACTCAGCAAATGCTTCTATGATTCCCAAACGCTACTTCGATGACCGAAAGCTCGATTCTTCAAATATGTAGATCGTTGATATATTTAAATTATTTCAGTTCTTCAAAAGTTGTAAATCTCTACTTCTACTATTTTGAACTGATAGTGATTACCCATTGAAAGCACTGAATGAGTACAGACCTTGGAGTAGGAGTCGTCACAGGCTCCGAACTAAGTAAATCTTGCCCTTGTTAGCATTGCGTTTTCTTTTCTTTATTTCGTTGCTACTTATCTCTTGAAAGTTTTTAAATGAATGTAAAAGTCATGAGCGTTATTCATCCCCCCTAGTGTAAGGATCCTTCAATGCCTCGAAGGCACGATCGGGGCGTGTTGCTCTTGGTGCTAGAATGGGGGTTGGACAAGGTTGTGCCCAAGAGGCATGGCCTGGGAGTGTCCAGCTCAGTTGTTGCATTAAGGCTAGACATGGTTGTGCCTAGGAGGTATGTCCAAGGCATGTCTGGCCAAATGATAGAGGCACAGCCGTGCTTAAGAGGCATGATCTTTCCTAAGAGGCACGGCCAGGCCATGCTCAGTTTTGTGATGAGTCTGGGCTAGATACGACCGTGCTTAGCAAGCATGGACAAGGCATGTCTAGCTTGGTAGAAGGAGACAAGGCTGCTGGAGACTCTGGGTGAGGCATGGCCAGGGTGTGCTGAGCGCTAGAAGCTCCATTTCCGCTCCGTTCTTTGGTTATTTCATCCAGAGGAGCATGCCCGTATCATGGGACACAGTCAAAGTGTATTTCTTGTTGTAACTTCTTGTTCTAAGGCCTAAATGACTCTATTTTTGCTCTAAAAATACATCATTTCAATGAAAACAAGCAAAGAATAGTCTTTCGAACTAAAAGAGTAAAACAAACAAAAAGGAAGATACAAATATGTTAATGAAATACCACAAAATGGATGTTAAACAATGTTAAAATGCACGTAACAAACACACACGTCACCCTGAAAATAGGTATCATATTTGGGTAGGTACGTCGGTATAATTCCAAAAGTTTATACTAGTTACTTCGGGATAAACCACCTACATGCACATAAATATTGAAGTAAGAGAGAGAATAGTATTTAGGGCTTCAGTAGTCATCATGGCAAAATCAAAATCCTAAAATTACTCCCCAAGATCTAATCTTCCAATACTTTTCAAGTTTTCTCGATTTATTTCCTTTCTTTCTCAACTCTAGTGATTTTTGATTCTCTAGATAATATGTTTCATGATTCTAACTAGTACTTGGTTTTACAATCCTTGTGAGAACAATATCTTTTACTACTTGACGACAGTCTCGCACTTACGATTTTCTCCCATCATAATTGGAAATAGTAGAAAATGGAGTATGAGGGACTCAACTCAAGTCAATCCCTACGTATGTTAGGTGTCAAAATGATGTCATGACCTCCAGCCTGTGAAGTATAAGTCAAATCATATATCTTCACCAAGTTGTAGGTTTACTACTTGATTGTAGTAAAGGAGGGTAGATAGACCATAGTGTTGGCACTACTCAGAATTCCATTATGTTTCCCCTGTACAAAAATTTGTACAAGCACAGAACTTTTCCTAGCAACCCACGTGCTTTTCAGAAATTAAACTTGGATTGTAAATGAAACTTAACATTATTAATCCAAGTTCAACCCATGTGTTCATCATAAGTTAAACCATATTACAGAAGTTGATTAAATATCTATTTCAAGGATTGGCTTCCAGGTCGTTGGCGAGGCACTCGGCCTTCTTGGGTATGGGATCATCCACCACTTCCTAGTCAAAGCCTTTCAAAGAAATTGAATATTTAAACTCCTTATAGTAAACCCTAGGTTAAACTACAGAGACCTCAATCAAAGCACAAGATCGCTAGCCTCTTGTGTTGGTACTTCAGGATCCATACAAAGGAAAAATAAACTAGTACACAGCTGAAACAATTAACTAGTTATACCTTTCTTTGTAGCTTAAAGACCTCTTGATCTTCTGCTGTATTCCTCTCTTCCTCTTGGATGTCGTGTGGGCAACGATCTACCAAGACGTAAAAACCACCCAAGTCCTTCTTTCTTCCAAGACTTTCGGTCACTAAGGGATCAAAGCTAGGAACACCACCTCTTGTTCTTCTTTCTTCCTTGCAACCCACCGGCCACAAGATGGTTCAAGCCTCTTGATGCCACCGGCCTTAGGTGACAAAGCAAGGGGAGAATAAGAATATGAGGGGGGCGGCCACAAGGAGAATAGAAGAGGAATAGAAATAGTGTAGATGATTATTTCCTCTAAGACACCATCTATTCTCTTTTATAATTCTTGGTAATGGCTAAAAAGGAAAGATTTTAACAACAATTAAAATCTCTCTTTTAAATTTCCTATTGTGGATGGCTACAAAAGGAAAGTTTTAAAATTAAAAATCCCCATTTTAAACATTGTAGATGGCTATAAAAAGGAAAGATTTTTAAAATTAAAACCTTTCTTTAAATCATGGTTACAAAAAAGGAAAGTTTTAACAAAAATAAAATCTCTCTTTTAAACCATTGTAGATGGCTACAAAAGGAAAGATTTTTTAAATTTAAAACTCTCTTTTAAAACCATGTGGATGGCTTCAAAAAAGAAAAGTTTAATTTAAAATCTCTCTTTTAAAACATTGTAGATGGCTACAAAAAGAAAGATTTTAAAAATTAAAAATCCACTTTTAAACTCAACTTTGGTCAGCCCCTTGCTTGGGCACCAAGCAAGGATGTAGCCGGTTATAAGGATGACTTGGGTGGATACAAGGCTTTATACATAGAGACTACAACATGGACCTAGTGGAGGAATTGATTTTGGCCTTCTGATGAGCTTGAGCTTCTTGTATTCGACCCAAACACCCAACTCAAGTTCATCAATAATAACTCATACCACTAAAGAGTTATTATTGAACTATCGCACCAATCCCATATTACATTATGGGCTCATTCTTATCATGAGTGTGTTAATCTCCGTGTGTTTAAGATATCGAATATTCATTAATTAAATAAGTTATTGACAACTCACTTAATTAACATCTAGCTCCAGGAGTAGTACCACTCAACTTCATTATCATGTCGGAACTAAGTCCACCTGCAAGGTTTACATGACAATCCTTATGAGCTCCTTAAGGGGGCATCATCATCCTAATAAATAGGACAGGGTTTCCTTCTATAATCAACAACATATCATATAAATAATATTATTTCCCAACTTATCGGGCCTAATAATTTAACGAATAAATTTCACCCTTTGATAAATTAAAGAAATAAATACTAATACATGTGCTTGTTATTATATCGGGATTAAGAGTACGCACATTCATAATAATAGAGGTTATGTTCTTTTATACAGTTAGTATAAAAGGAACAACCTCAAATGGTCCTGCTCTATACACACATAGTGTACTAGTGTAATTTTATAGTCAAGATAAATTAGTACCAAATTACATTACAACCATTCCAATGGTTTGTCCCAATCTATCTTGGTTGTAAGCTTCTATTTATAATTTATAAGGAACTGATAACATGATCTTCTGTGTGACACCACACACCATATTATCTACAATATAAATTAAATAGGCAACTACATTTAACTAAATGCAGACATTTGACCAATGTGATTCTCATTTCAAAATAAATGTTTATACAAAAAGGTAGGCTTTTAGTATACATTCTAACAATCTCCCACTTATACTAAAAGACTATGCTGCCATACATATAATCCCTATCCCCTAAACATGTCCATCAAAAGCTCTCGCCGGAAGGGCCTTAGTGAAAGGATCTGCCAGATTATCTTCTGATGCAATCTTGACGACAACAACTTCTCCTCGCTTTATGATGTCCCGTATCAGGTGGTACTTGTGCTCAATGTGTTTACTTGCCTTATGGGCTCATGGTTCCTTCGAGTTTGCTACTGCACCACTATTATTACAATAAATTGTGATAATTTTTGGCAACCCAGGAATCACATCTAAGTCCATCAAGAAGTTTCTGAGTCATACAGCTTCTTTGGCTGCCTCAGGGGCTGCCACATACTAAGTTTTCATGGTGGAGTCCGAAACGCATTTCTGCTTAACACTCCTCCATGCTATGGCTCCACCTCCTAAAGTAAACACATACCCTGAGGTCGACTTACTATTGTCCCTATCTGATTGGAAGTCCAAATCTGTGTAACCCACAGGGAGAAAATCATCTGCCTGGTAAACTAGCATATAATCTCTACTCCTTTTCAGGTACTTCAATATATACTTTACGACAATCCAATTTCCTTGTCCTAGGTTACTTTGATATCTACTAACCATGCCCATGGTAAAATAAATATCCGGTCTCGTACATAGCACAACATAAATTAGACTTCCTACAGGCGAAGTATAAGGAACTGCCTTCATCTCCTCTATTTCCTTTGATGTTTTAGGAAGCATCTCTTTAGATAAAGGTATTCCATGCCGAAAAGGTAGAAAACTATTCATGGAGTTTTGCATGCTAAAACGAGCTAGAATAGTATCGATGTATGCAGCTTGGGATAAGCACAACATTCTTTTCTTGCGGTCCCTTATTACTTTGATCCCAAGAATATGTCTACATTCTCCCAAATCCTTCATATCAAACTGCTTGGGCAACCATACCCTTACGTCTGACAACACTTTAATATTGTTGCCAATGAACAAAATGTCATCTACGTATAGTACAAGAAATACCACCACGTTTCCGTCACTCTTCTTGTATACACAAGACTCATCCGGACACTGAATAAATCCTTAAGACTGGATCACTTCATTAAATCGGATGTTCCAAGATCTCGAAGCTTGTTTCAATCCATAGATGGACTGATTGAGCTTACATAAAAGATGCTCTTTGCCCTTCGCAAGAATCCCTCTGGTTACTTCATATGGATATTTTTTTTAAGACTTCCATTAAGGAAAGCTGTCTTGACATCCATTTGCCAAATTTCATAATCCATATGAGCGGCAATAGATAAAAGAATTCGGATAGACTTAAGCATGGCTACCGGCGAAAAGATTTCCTCATAATCGATTCTCTCTTTCTGAGCATATCCTTTTGCAATAAGCCTTGCTTTGAAGGTTTCCACCTTCCCATCTGTCCCTCTTTTTCTTTTGTAGACCCATTTACATCCAATGGCTTTTACACCATTTGGTGGTTCTACAAGCTCCCAGACCTGATTAGAGTACATAGATTCTATTTCAGAGTTTATTGCACTTTGCCAAGATGCTGCATCTTTATCTTGGAGTGCTTCATCATATGTTCAGGGATCAGGTTCATGTTCACCAGGGATCAAGTCTGAAGATTCTCCCAAAAACATGAATCATCAGGTTGCCTAACAACCCTCCCACTACGACAAGACACTACTTGTAACTGTACATCATTTGTAACACGTGTTGCAGTTTCTTGTGGTATCTCATCTTGTACTGTTGGTACTAAAGTAGACGTGTCTTCTCTTATTTCCTCAAGAATAATTTTACTCATGGGCTTGTGATTCATTACATAGTCCTCTTCTAAAAATCGAGCATTGGTACTAACAATGACCTTCTGATCTTTAGGACTATAAAATAAGCCACCTTTCGTTCCTTTAGGATAACCCACAAACAAGCAAACTTCTGTACGTGATTCCAACTTATCAACATCTCCCTTCAGCACATGTGCTGGACTACTCCAAATTCGAATATGTTTCGGACTAGGCTTATGCCCATTCCACAATTTTGTGGTAGTAGAGGTTACTGACTTAGAAGGTACTAAGTTCAGAATGTACACTGCCGTTTCCAGAGTATATCCCCAAAATAAATTTGGTAATTATGAATAACTCATCATTGATCTAATCATTTTCATAAGAGTCATATTCCTTCGTTCTGCCACACCATTCTGTTGGGGTGTACCAGGTGCAGATAGTTGGGATTGAATCTCAATCTCTGATAAGTAACTTCTAAACTCTCCTAAGAGGTACTCGTCACCACGATCAGATCGTAGTGTCTTGATACCTTTACTATGACGTTTCTCCACATCAGTCTTATATTCTTTGAACTTATCAAAGCACTCAGAATTACGGCGCATCAAGTAAATGTACATGTATCTCAAATAGTCGTCTATAAAAGAGATAAAATATTCGAAACCACCTCTTGCCTGGATAATCATAGGTCCACACAAATCAGAATGAACCAATTCCAACACATCTTTGACTCTATACCCCTTGGCCTTAAAAGGTCTCTTGGTCATTTTTCCTTCCAAGCAAGATTCGCAGGTTGTAAAATTTTCCACCACTAATGAACCCAAAGGTCCATCGGCTATTAGCCTTTGAATCCTACTCAAGTTAATATAACCAAGCCTCAGATGCCAAAGATATGTTTGGTTTATTTCTGAATGTTGCTTTCTCTTATTAGAATTAGAAGATGTGTTATTAATTTCCATTTGTTGTATTATGGGAGTTATTGGATTTAGAGTATACAAATTACCAACCAACGTACCAGAACAGATAACTACCCTATTTTTCTTGACAACTACTTTGTCATCAAAAGAAACAGAATATTCATCCATAAATAGTTTAGACACTGAATCAAGTTCTTTCTAAAACATGGTACATAAAGATAATTTCTCAAAATCAATGTTTTATTTCTATCAAAAGATAAATAAACATCTCCGACTGCAACAGCTGTCACTTTTGTAGCATTGCCCATGTAGACGTTAATCTCCCCTTCATGTAGTCGTCTAATTTCCTGTAACCCCTGCAATGAATTGCAGACATGATCAGTGGCTCTCGTATCTACATACCAGGTACAGATAGATAACACCACTAAACATGTTTCAACCACTAGAGAATAAGATATACCTTTATTGTTCTCCTTTCTGCGAGGATAGCCCACTTTCCAATGTCCAGACTGCTTGCATGTGAAGCACTTGCCCTTCGGCTTCTTCACACCTGCATGCGACCCAGTCCCTAGAGATCGATTCACTTTCTTTGCTGAACCAACTTGTTTCTTTTTCTTCTTTCTGCCTTTCGGCTTAAAAGCAGAAACATTTTCAGCAATGTGAATTTGAGAACTTTGACAAAATAGCCCTTCTGCTGCTTGAAGTTCTATCAGAAGTTCCGCCAACAAATAAACCCTTTTGTTCATATTGTAGTTCAGGTGGAACTGCTCAAGACTTTTAGGCAGCGTTTGGGGAGTGATATCGACCTGGGTTTCCCCATTGATTTCTGCTCCAAGGACTTCCATCTCATTTAAAAGAGCCATCATTTTGAGGATATGATCCCTTACGAGTGTCCCCTCAATCATGGTGGTCGTCATCAAGTTTCTCATAGCCTCCTATCTAACAGCCCGATTCTGGTGTCCGAAGAGTTCCTTGAGATTGTACATCATGTCATAAGCGGTAGGCATGGCCTGATGTTGATGTTGCAGCACATTTGACATGGAAGCCAAAATGTAACACCATGCCATCTCATCTTCCCTGACCCATTTCTTATGATACTCAATCTCCTCTTCACTAGAATCGCTTTTAGGCAGGCTTGGACAGATCTCAAAAAGTACAAACTTGTAACCTTCAGCAGTTAAGACAATGTCCAAGTTTCATTTCCAATCAATGTAATTGGGACCAGTAAGTTTGTTTTCTTTCAATATAACAGTAAGAGGATTGAAAGCCATTTGAAATCCTAAGAATCACAAAATATTTGGTCAAAACTTTAGAATTTAAAATAATAGTGATTCCTCAAACAATATCATATAAATTCACCAACACCATAAAACATCGTGAATTTTCTATGTCACAATAGTGTAGATGTATACAAATTCAAACATTTGTAAGAGGGGGGTTTACCCATTAATTTTATTATCTTGTCAACCTAACTTTATGACACATAAAATTAATAGTTGATTTTTCTTCGGTCACACAAATAATAGCAGTGACTCTGATGGGGAAGATACTATTAAATGTGTCTAAGTGTATACTATTACTTGATACTTAGTCCATTAAATAGGATTATGCCCCTTTAGATGGAGAAGATCACACAAACCTAAATAATTTTCTATAATCATCCATAAAGGGAGTTTGATCTAGTGATTCGCAAACAAACTCATCCGATGTGGAGGAAGGCACTCAAAGCCAACATGCAAGTTTGAATGCATCACTTACAAACCTGTAATAGAGACCACGGAATTTAAATAATTCCTCTCCCACTTAGTTATTTAAAATGAGGAATTTTAACTTGCACACACACAGCACATATAAACAGTATAAAAGGCAATAAATATGAAAAATAATTTTCCAACTATTATGGCTTCATCCATAGCTGCCCTCCGTGTGCCACTAATCCTAGCCGCTGCCAACGAGTCATGTCGTCGCGTCTATCTTGCTTCCTTTTCCGCTGCGCCTCTGGTTCTCAAATAGCACCACACCTCGCAAGGATACGATCCGCAGCAAAAATAAAATTTTACATTTATCGATCCTATATTCCACAAGGGAATGTGCATGTAATATAGATCGAATAGAATGTAAAATCCTAAAACTAATACAACTCCTGCTATATTTAATAATTACAATCATGCACACACATAAAATGCCCTTGACATGCCCGAGGGTCCAAATCACACACAAACACAATAGGGCCATAATTGTTTGAACTAGGATGCCTGCAACCACAGAGTTAATCTATTTGCACATCCTACTATTATCCTGCCTAAATTTATGTATGAAAAGTGCATAATTTAACTGAATACTAAACACACAGAGGCAGAAATCTAGCTCTGATACCAATTGTTGGTGCTACTCGGAATTCCATTCTGTTTCCCCTGTACAAAAATTTGTACAAGCACAGAACTTTTCCTAGCAATCCATGTGCTTTTCATAAGTTAAACTTGGATTACAAACCAAACTTAATATTATTAATCCAAGTTTAACTCATGTGTTCATCAGAAGTTAAACCATATTACAGAAGTTGATTGAATATCTATTTCAAGGATTGGCTTCCAGGTCGTTGGTGAGGCACTCGGCCTTCTTGGGTATGAGATCATCCGCCACTTCCTAGTCAAAGCCTTTCAAAGAAATTGAATATTTAAACTCCTTATAGTAAACCCTAGGTTAAACTACAGAGACCTCAATCAAAGCACAAGATCGCTAGCCTCTTGTGTTGGTACTTCAGGATCCATACAAAGGAAAAATAAACTAGTACACAGCAGAAACAATTAACTAGTTATACCTTTCTTTGTAGTTTAAAGACCTCTTGATCTTCTGCTGTATTCCTCTCTTCCTCTTGGACGTCCTGTGGGCGACGATCTACCAAAACGCAAAAACCACCCAAGTCCTTCTTTCTTCCAAGACTTTCACCCACCAAGGGATCAAAGCTAGGAACACCACCTCTTGTTCTTCTTTCTTCCTTGCAACCCACCGGCCACAAGATGATTGAAGCCTCTTGATGCCGCCAACCTTAGGTGAGAAAGCAAGGGGAGATTAAGAATATGAGGGGGTCGGCCACAAGAAGAATAGAAGAGGAATAAAAATAGTGTACATGATTATTTCCTCTAAGGCACCATCTATCCTCTTTTATAATCCTTGGTAATGGCTAAAAAGGAAAGATTTTAACAACAATTAAACTCTCTCTTTTAAATTTTCTATTGTGGATGGCTACAAAAGGAAAGTTTTAAAATTAAAAATCCCCTTTTTAAACATTATAGATGGCTACAAAAAGGAAAGATTTTTAAAATTAAAATCTTTCTTTTAAATCATGGCTAAAAAAAAGGAAAGTTTTAACAAAAATAAAATCTCTCTTTTAAACCATTGTAGATGGCTACAAAAGGAAAGATTTTTTAAATTTAAAACTCTCTTTTAAACCCATGTGGATGACTTCAAAAAAGAAAAGTTTTTAAAATTTAAAATCTCTCTTTTAAAACATTGTAGATGGCTACAGAAAGAAAGATTAAAAAAATTAAAAACCCACTTTTAAACTCATCTTTGGTCGGCCCCTTACTTGGGCACCAAGCAAGGATGTGGCCGGCCATAAGGATGACTTGGGTGGATGCGAGGTTTTATACATAGAGGCTACAACAGGGACCTAAAGGAGGAATTGGTCTTGGCCTCCTGATGAGCTTAAGCTTCCTGTGTTCGACCCGAACACCCAACTCAAATTCATCAATAATAACTCATACCACTAAAGAGTTATTATTGAACTACCGTACCAATCCCATATTACATTATGGGCTCCTTCTTATCATGAGTGCGTTAATCTCCTTGTGTTTAAAATATTAAATGTCATTAATTAAATGAGTTACTGACAACTCACTTAATTAACATCTAGCTCCATGAGTAGTACCACTCAACTTCATTGTCATATCGGAACTAAGTCGACCTGCAAGGTTTACATGACAATCCTTATGAGCTTCTCAAGGGGACATCATCATCCTAATAAATAGGACACAGTTTCCTTCTACAATCAACAACACACCATATAAATAATATTATTTCTCAACTTATCGGGTATATTGATTTAACGAATAAATCTCACCCTTTGATAAATTAGAGAAATAAATACTAAGTACATGTGATTGTTATTATATCAGGATTAAGAGTACGCATATCCATAATAACAAAGGTTCTGTTCTTTTGTATAGTTAGTATAAAAGGAACAACCTCAAATGGTCTTGCTCTATTCAGACATAGTGTACTAGTGTAATTTTATAGTCAAAATAAATTAGT
Source organism: Zingiber officinale (assembly GCF_018446385.1). Taxonomy (NCBI): domain Eukaryota; kingdom Viridiplantae; phylum Streptophyta; class Magnoliopsida; order Zingiberales; family Zingiberaceae; genus Zingiber; species Zingiber officinale. The sequence continues at coordinate 57,478,403 of NC_055993.1, forward strand.
ACCAAATTACACTACAACCATTCCAATGGTTTATCCCAATCCATCTTGGTTGTGAGCTTCTATTTATAATTTATAAGGAACTGATAATATGATCTTCTGTGTAACACCACACACCATGTTATCTACAATATAAATTAAATGGGCAACTGCATTTAACTAAATGCATACATTTGACAATGTGATTCTCATTTCAAAATAAATATTTATACAAAAAGCTAGGTTTTTAGTATACATTCTAACACATAGTAGGCTATAATCTCAATGAAATCCATGCAATGATTAGGGAAAAATAATATTATCTAAATACCTAGTGGGCATAGGAATAAAGGTATATTGTGCATGCCTAATCTTAAGTGTCTCATAAGGAAACCTAGGGTCTAGACTCATTTGTTAGGAGGTGTCAGCCTCAGTGGCTTTACACTTAGGTCTAAAAATATTTAAATGAATAACCAACAGTTAATACTAAAATGAAACCAATAACTTGAAATAGATCAAGTTAGAGTAGTTACCTAGGCATCGTATCCAAAAAGAGGCTAAGGACTCAAAACTTTTGGTCGGAAACGACTTAGTCACGACTCAAATCAATTTTAGAGGAGGTTTAGAGAGTGGAAGGCATGAAGGGTGACTGTAGCTTTGGTCGACCGCATAGAGATAAGGTTGATTGGGAATGTCTAATCAAGATCACCCGTGACTGGTCAGTCAAGCAACCTTAGTCAACTACCAAGCAGCCGATAGCATAGTTTTCACAGTCGAATTAAAGATCATTAATTCTTGTATTGTTTGAACCTAAGCAATCGGACGTGGTCTGGTCGACCCCAGTTTGGTGTTTCACCTACCAAATCAAACGAGTTTGCCGTCTTTCGGGATCAGGGTCTAAGCGCCTAAAATGTCTTTGGGCAAATGGAAGGTCAAGGGTTGACTGCATAACTTAAATCTAATTAAACAAAAATTATCCTAACTTAAGGTTTTAATCAATTAAGTTCAATCAGATTACGAAAACACTCAAATAAATATTTTTGAAATATTTTTATAGAGAAAATAAAGTTTGAAAATATTTTTTAAGGTTTAACTTTTTGTTTCCAGCTTGCCTATCATAAGATAGAAGCTTTCAAATAGTTGGTCAAATCTAGTAAGAATTTTCAACTGAATATTTATGAAATATTAGCAACCAACATTGGAACTTAACTTGATCTATTTAGAGTTTTTAGCCCCGATTCATCCAGATGCACTAACATAAGTATTTAAAATCAAGGCTTGGACCTAAGTATCTCATGTCGATATACGTGGAGTGTTTATGAGATGAGTTGGCTATCTAAATCTATAGGTGCATGCAGTATATAGTAAGAGCAAGGCTAAGTCCATGTTTGCATAAAAGGAAAGGAAAAAAAAATTGACTTTAAAAAAATTAGTAACTAAACATAATTTTTAGCAAGGAAGTTAGTTTGATACAAATTTTCAACCTAGTCTTAACAAACATGCAATTGATTTGAACTCCCACTAAGTGGGAGATTTATTTCGATCAACAATTGACTTTAATTTTGAGCATGCGTATAAACTAGAGTTAGAATAATTTAAGTTAACATAGTGAATGTCTTGTCTAGGAATCCAAAATGTGTTATTTTCTCTTTGATTAATCAAACAAGATTTAAGAACCCATGATAACTTACGTTTAACATTCTTGTTTATATTCAACAAAGATGATAAGAAATGTTGCTATGACTTGAGTTAAACCCAAGTCCAGTTTCATTGTATGCAACTCGTTGAGATCTAAACATCATGTCTAAATACTTGGATCCATATGTGAATTTGCTCAACATTAATTTTAACTCGACAATGATTTTTTAAGTTAGAATTCGCTTCCTCAAACTTTAACACTTGAGTTAAGGTTCCAGTTTGAAAAATCCTAATTGTTAAGTCAAAATTGGTCTTTTCCTAAGGTATTTAACCTACTTAAGTAAAGATTTGACTTGAGACTTGTACTTCGCTAAAGTCCCAGTTAAGTAAGAAATAGTAAAGTTTTTTCAGTGATTAGTTTTGTTGCCCCATCAGTTGACTCGTCTGAATTGTTGATTTGACTTAACTCAAAGACATACTCAAACTTTGATTTGGATTTAAACTTGGACATCTCTTCTATTGCCATCAAGGATAATAGGTTGACTTGATCTAAATTTGAGTCAGATTTTAAAGAGGACTCATCCCAAGTCTTTTTAAGTGTCTTCTTCTTCTTGTTGTTGCAAACTTCCTTTTCTTTATCCTTTAGAAGTGGACACTCTGATTTGAAGTGTCCTTTCTAATTGCATTCGAAACACCAGGAAGTGGCCTGATCTTTTCTTGAGAACTCCCTTTTTATGAACTTAGAGAACTTTTTCTTCGAATCATCCTCTTGACTAGATTGGCAACTTCCAAAGATAGATCATCTTCATAACCATCTTCATTGGTTATGCTCCGAAATCAGATTCCAACTCTTTGAGATGTTTTTTTTTATTTATTTATAAATTCGATAAAAATTATATTAATAAACATCATTCACAAGTTTTATTCTTGATCATTATTCATGAACATGATTTGTAAATAGTTCATAATTTTTGTTCACAAATATTAACGAACTAAACATAAATACTTACAGTCATAATCCCCTCGAGGCGGTGCGGTAGTTGAGGCATGGGATGTTGCCACATGAGGTCTTGGGGTCGAAACTCGGCGCGTCCGAGCATACCCTCCCCCATGCCTTGGCCACTTACACTAATGATTAGTAGTCACCCATGATTTACCTTCTCCGTGTTGACCTAGGGACGGATTAGCAGGGACACTAGAGACAAGCAAATCACCTTTATACCATATAAATACTTATGATCATTTATTTAATTTAATGAATTATTCAAACATATTCATTTAGTTACTAAATCAAATATTAAATTTGCTCATGAATTTTTAATTCATTAAAACGTTAGTCAGTACAATCTAAAGCTATTTTGAGTAGCAAAACTGGACCAATTAGATCAAACACAACGCAACTTAATTAGCCTATTTAAGTGATGTGTCGAATCATGTTTGATATGAACCATAATGATTCGTGTTAAGCACAACCTGTTACTTCACGGGTCTTCACCGACACAAGCACAAACTTTAGGATCTAAATTAAGTATGCAGCAGAATCACATTTACTCCCAGATAACCCTTTGAAGTTGAACATATTCGATGAAGGACCAAGAGGTTGTGACGGCAAAATTAGTACGTACCTTGTTCTCGCACGAACAAAGTTTAAGAAATATGACAATCATTCAAAGTTAAGTGTATTTGATCAAGGCCTATTAATAGAGGAAGAAGGCACAACTTCCTCAATCCATGCGCTCCATATTGAAACTAACAGGGGTTAAGCTTATGATCTAAAATAGGCGTTTCTTGGGACATAACCTATTTTGTATTTTAATTTTTCAATTTTTTATTGTTTTGAAATTTGATGTTTTGATTTAATTTTTTAAGTATGTTCAAGACGCTCAAGAGTATAAGGCCTAATTTTTCGAAGGAACCGAGAAGAACCACAATGTGTTTGTGGTAGCCACCACAACCGTCGTTCATATGAGAGTGAAAAGTTGGAAATTTTATGGAGACAACATCAAACACAGCCTATCCATGGCAGGCACCATGACCATAGCCCCTTTGTGCATTGAAGAGCGAACATTTATCTCTAGGTGATTTCTATCCACCTTCATAAGTCGAAGAGTTTGGTTAGATTAGTATTTTGTTTACTTAGTTTTAGCTTTTCCTTAATATCATGTCATTTTTTTATTTTGCTTTTATTTCACACATTATCATATTTATTCTGTTCTGCATCTATTTGTTTGTTTCTATTTGTTTGTTTCTGATAGTACGACATTAACATGTTAAAATTTATTATCTTTGTGGACATATGTTCATATCTTTAGTGATTTATTTTTTTTAGCATTATTGAGTATTTGGCAAAAATAGAATTGTGTATGTAATTTAGTAATTTTAAAACTTATCTATATGATTTGAATATTCAGCAACTTCAATAATTTACCGTAAATCAATGTCTCCATATTTAAATGTCTATTTCCCAATTATATTGATGTGAAGATCGTATAGGGATGAGCCAATCAACTTTGCACTCATCAAAATTTAACAACCACCCTTCAAATTAGAATATCCCAAAAGTTCAACCAAATGGACTCACTTCTTATCATCCAAATTCAACCATTATCGTCTACGGTAAACTTCAGTCAATTGACTTGGTACACCCAAGTCAAAATTATTAAAATGCTCCTTTGATATATTTTTTTAAAACTTAATGTCAAAATGCTCTGAAATCAAGCTCCAAAGCCACCCATACATTCTAATTGTTCACGTCATGTTGGATTTTTTTTTATATATAAGAAGCCCGAAGCAACCATGGCTCCGTGCGAGATAGCGAGAGGCACCCCAGGTTATGGCATACAATCTCTTAAATATGACTCAACAGTACACTGATACAATCTCTTAAATATGATTCGATTTGTAAAGTATTTTTCATTAACGGGATGACAAATTTAAAATGTTGGATTGTTGAATCACACATTGCAAGTGCTTTCAGATTTATCACGGTTGATCAGAAATTTTTATGAGACCCCGAACCAATCCAAATGACTAGATCCCTAATGCTAACTAAAAAAAAAGCTAGAAGCGGAGAAAAAAAAAAAAGAAAAGCCGTAGCAGCCTCCTGTCCAAGCCAACCGAAACCTCCAATTTTCAATTAAAATTACATACGAAAGAGTTTCCATTAAAATCCCCATTCAACACCCTAAGAACCAATACGAGTTGCAAATTGGAGGACAAATTGAACCATTGACCAAGTTGCATGTTGGGCATTAAACATGAAAATAAACTAATCGAGTCTAGAGATGGGAAAATAAAGGTGATAGAAGCTGTTACTTTTTTCCCAGTAAAAGCGCCTCTACAATAACATCACTCATGCCATCCGCCAACGGAAACATGTGGCCTGCATCTGGAACTTCATGAAACTGAATCCACGATAGCTTTTGGCTGATATAACGTGAAAGGCTGAATGGCACAATGGTATCCTCTGTGCCATGCCACAGATGAACGGATCCTTCATTGTTGGGAAATGGGTTGTCAAGTTCTAACGGACTGAACTCCCAGTGACCGAACCCAATGATCATGTCACGATGAAGCGACAGGTATTCTCCTTGTTGCCTTACTTGTGCCTAAAATTCGCAGGCATAAAGTTAAATCAGAGAAGTATTGCCTCATTATGACTACTTGTTAGGTTTTTCAAAAAAAAAAAAAAAAAACTCCAAATTTCTATGGCACCATGGCAAATAAAAAAATTGGCATAGCATTGGTTTCTCTATGTAAAAATGATTTAATTGGTATTGAACGTATAGGTGACAAACACATCTTCATGTTGACTGCTTTCTCTACATAAAATAAAGAAACACATTAACAAAGACAGTTTAGTGAAACACAATCAGAAACAAGTATTCATTTTCAGCTGAAATTTGCTAATTTAATAGGGAAATGTAAGTGATAACAACTTTGAGAAAAGATATTTGCAAGTACAAAAGAACTACTGTCAATATAAACAAATTCTCCCCCTCCAAACTATAGGATGCTGTTTTCTTTTATTTTCTAACATGTTGAATCAACCAGATTCACATTTGTGCACAATTATCTTTGATTTTGTAATATTCAGATTTAACGACTTGTGCAAAAGTGATAATTTTCTCAATAGAACTCAGATATAATATTCAAACGTAGTAATCAATACCAAAAGCTGAAACCAATAAATTAATATTTGCAATTTAACTAACAATTCATAAATGAGAAGTAGCTAGTGCTAATAGCTATGCAGGCAAAAGGACATGCAAGACTGTCTTACCGCATATTGCTCTCTGAGCGCAAGCTTTGGGAAGACCTTGAGGTCTGCAGATGAAAAACCATCAGCACGTTTATATATAACACTTAAACCAGGAAACAATTTCTGAGTGTTCCACCAGTATGTCAACCAAGGAGCATAATGAGCTACTCCAACTGCCCATTTATCTTGCAGGAACTGCAGATTATAAGCTTCCTTTGATAAATTAGAAGGAAAACCACGCCACCAATAATTGGAAACAGGGGCAACAATAGCAGCTCCAGCAAGCCTGTTCCAACCCAATATCAAATGACAATGTCAAAAGAAGTTAATGTCCCAATAAAAGTAAACAAAATATATTTGTTACCAACAGACAGACACCTCTCCACTGATAAAATTGCAATAGTTATCACTGTAGGTAGAGTTCTTTTGACAACAACCATCAAGCTTTTATTCCAGTAAGTAGGGTTGGTTATATGGATTCTCCTATGCTATTAGGCTTCATCCCTTATAGTTATCACCATAGGTAGAGATTAAACCATGCATATAATTAAACCATGAAAATATTCCAAATAGGTATTGATATTACTAGTATTTATAAATTAGAGTCATAATATTCAGCCTCAGGTTGATTCAAATATATTAGAGATATTCAGCTTGTTAACAACATCCTCAATTATGGAAGTTCCTAAGAGTTTTGTCAAGAAGTTTCTTAGTTGATTATTGGAGCTAACAAATGAGGTGACAATTTCATTAGACTTCACTCTCTCCGATGAAGTAGCAATCAATCTTGATGATCTTTGTTCTCTCATTAAACACTAGGTTAGAGGTTGTGCAAAGAAGTTTAGTTGTTGTAGCTTAACTTCATTGGTTCTATAAGAGGATATCCCAACATAGTTATTGATACGGGTTGTAACGAGCGAACCCAAAAGATGACGTGGCGGTCAAGGCAAGGGGATGTGACAGTCAAAGTCAAGGTGACATGACAGTCAAAGCTAAGGGAAGAGAGCATTCCCCACCTAGCTTCGTTGTTCGCCTAGCGTTAAGGCTCTTAGGTCTAGTCCGACAGGATTACAAGTCGGGCGGGAGAAAGCCGATCGGATTTTAAGCCGGTCGAACATAAGAGGTTTGGTGCTTTACTCTTGAACTGAAAAAATAACATGTCTAGTCATTCAATAGCCGACCAGGTTTAAAGACGGCTAGCATTATAGGTCGGCCGGAATGTCTAACCCACCTCACAATCGACCAACAATATGTATGGTCAAAATAAGTGGCAGCCTCCCCGAGGCTCATAAATATCTTTGCATGCCCTGCCAGATAAAAGCCCGGCCGGGATTAAGGCACTTATTCTCACAAATCTCTTTATGCATACCCGGCCAGATAAAAGGCCGATCGAACATAAGGCACTTAGTTTCATATTGATTCCCAAATGGATTTCCAGCACACACAATTCGTCATATGGTTTTTTGAATAGATTTCCAGTATGCCCAATGCATCATATTATTTTCCGAACGGATCGGTAATATTATGCAGAACATAACTGAGTAGCTTAATGCAAAGACAGGTATAAAGATGGCCGACCTTATGGGCCGGCCAAGATATACTCAGCACAATACATAACAAAGCAGCTCAATGCAAGAACAAGTATAAAGACGATCGGCCTTATGGGCCGGCCAAGATATACTTAGCCGACAACAAGAGCAGAGAATCCTAACAACATGTTAGAATAACAACCACATGTCAAAGAATATTCTGTTAGAACCTTGTTCAAGGATTATTTATTTCTCATCAACCGACCACTTATAACACCATATTCCTTCAATAGCCTCAACAATAGCATAAGTTATAAACGACAAAAGAGATATATATATGGGTAAATGAAAGATTCCTCGAAGAATTATTGCACATTGCCTAGATTGTACACGTTTCATTACCCAACAACCTCTAACATTCTTAGCCACCTCATGATTACAGAGGTTATGAGAGGTGATACATAAGGGGTCCTCTCTGTTGGCAAGGTACATTCTCTGAACATCTAAAACTTACTCTCGTGCGCACGTTCTTTACTGTTCTTCATTCACTCGACCAGAATTGTACTAACTTGAATGTCGGAGGGCCTTCGCCAGGTACTCCCCCTTAGTTTTTGGATACTTATGTTTTGTTTGCTCGTCTGAGTGTGCGCAGGATCAAAAGGAAGCCTCTCAATGGAGTGAAAAGTTTTCTCTCAGTCAACAACCAAGCCACCGTGCCAAGCGTCATCTCTGTAGTTTTCAGACATGATTAAATTTGGCACCATCTGTGGGAACTTTCGCCTGAATCTAAAGATCAAAGATGGAAGAAGTTGGACGACTCACCACCGTCACTTTAACGCAAGAAGAGCTAGAGCTGCTTATCAACGGCCGAGAACAAAAACTAGCATAGCAGCAACAATAAGCAACTACCAGTGGTAATTTGCCACATAATCCTGTAGCATCGACAACAACCCATCAAAGGGAAAGAGGGGCTCGGGAGGAAGGCCCCGCCCATCTACCTACCTCTCGCGCCTCATTCACCTATCCCACGTCATCAAGCGCTCTTTCATACGCCGCCCGAGTACATAGGTCAAGGACTACACCAAGAATCTTCTAGAGAAGCACCTATCCGAGACGGGCGGAAAGGAAAAGCCCTCGCAATTTGCATCTCTCCCGAGTAGATTAGTACCTTGTTCTCTCAGGAGTGCTAGAATGTTAGTATTAACCCTAATACCAATTATGAGATGATTGATAAAGGCAATTTTGTATCATATTTCATTAATTAATAAAGGAAAAATTGGTTATTATATTTACTTTAGTTCAGTGCCGAATGAATAAGTATAATAATGTACTAAGATAGTAGGTTCTAGTCTACAACATATTAATTGGTTGAATTAATTATGTGATATTGTAGATATATAGAACGCTACTCTAAACTATTCCTAGTCAAGCATTAATATACAAGGACAATATTAATGTGTTGAGACTAACATGTAGGTCAACGGATGACTTAATCTCACAAGTCATGGATATGAGATATTAGGTTGACACATAGATATATATTAGAAAATATGTACTGAATAACCCGCCATAAAAATGTTTCATGGATCGTTATATGAGTGTCATAAGCATTCTCATAGTGACTATTAGTATGAATAGTCCTTAAACCTGAAGTCACTACAGTTCCCTACATAAGGAGTTATGTACTTTGTTATCGACAAACGTCACCGGTAACAAAGTAGACTATAAAGGCGATCACTGGGTATACAATACATTATGCGAAGGATGTGAGTGATGTAGATGGGATCTATCCTTTGGCCATGACCGGTCATATGGGCGGAGTTAATAAGAGTCAATATGCTCAAATGAATCAATATGCGATATTGAGCTTATTTGATTGAGCGTGTCTACTTAGAGATGAAGAAACACTAAGATTGATAAGAGGATGACACAGTCTATGCCTCATTGATCAATCTAGATATCAAGGATAGAAGGATTGAGTCATAAAAGGCAATAGACACGAAAAGGTTAGTTCAGATCTCGACATTCTCATCACTTGACTAGTAACGATGCATTGCTAGATGTCACTCATTGCTTATGTATCTAAAATAATTTTAGATACATTGCCAACGTTACGAGAGTCTATTGGGTCACATACAAAGAATATGTTTACTTGGAGATGGATTATAGGATTAAGTCTAATCCAAATTATACACATTGACTTAGACTCGAATGAATTCGAATTAGACTCATTAAGTAATGGGTTAGATTCATTGACTTATTGGGTTAATGGTTAATCCAATATACTAAATCCAACCCATTAAGATTAATGAATATTAATAGAGGTTAATACATCATTAATCAAAAGGAAGATCAAGAGACACACTTTTGGTATTCATTGGATGAGTATAAAAGTCATTTGTAAAAGTAACCTTTAGGTGAAGTAACATTTTTGGTGAAGTAACCTTTTTGGTAAAGTAACTCTTTTAGTAAAGTAACCCTTTTGTGAACTAACCTTTTGGGTGATGGGATCTTCTTGGTTTTTACTCTTCTTCCTCTTCTTCTCTTGGCCAAAAATAACCTTGTGTAGTTACTAGCACAACAAAAATTATTTCTTCCCAAGTCATGAGTTTGTGAGACAGACAAAGAATGTATTCGTGTGGATACCGTAGAGGCGCGGACGTGCTGATCACGCTAAGATCTACATCCGAATCAAAGTTGTTGTCGGAAGTATCAATTCACGCAACAAAGGTAACTATTCTACCTGATAGAATAGGAAAACGTAGTATATAATATTCGTAAGGATCTCTGGACAGATCCTTTTTTTGTTGCGTTACGTGTTGTTTTATGCATAAGATCCCTACATAGAAGATAAGCTACCAAAACATTATCAGCTCCTGACGATAGGTGAATACTCAGGGTCAAGTGACCCTGAAGATCACCTCCTCAAATTTGAGAATGCCACCCTCCTGCATCAATATACGGATAGTGTAAAGTGTCGTGTGTTCCTTACCACACTCGCTGACTCGGCACAAAAATGATTCAAGCGATTGCCGACAGACTCCTTTCACTGTTTCAAGGATTTCCGTAAGATTTTCCTTTATCATTTCGCCATAAGTCAACGTTACCAGAAGACCCCCTAGCCTTTTCTTTCTCAAACAGGGGCCATCAAGTGGCCATGGATGTCCCAACAGCCACAACTGAAATTCTGGTGTGCCTTCTCCCAAGGCCTTATATTTCGCTCCTTAATCAAAAGACCTCCAAGGAACTTCGACCACTTACTTGAACGTGCGACCGAGTTTATTAATATCGAGAAGGCGCAGACCGCCCGAAAGAAGGAAGTCACCGCACCAAATGCAGTTCTAGCGCCTGAGCGCTAAGCATTACCCGCTCCGCCACATAGAGAACCACGAATGGGTCTTCACCTTCATCGTCAAGAACCACGACCACCCTAGGCTGTGCAACATGTTGAGGCCGAGCGAGAAAGGTATCTCGAGCCCCCTTGGGGAACCTCGCGGCGGTGATGCGCATACCACCAGTTAGCCACTCATGACACCCAAGATTGCTATAATCTGGCAAATAGTCAGACCAGCAATCAAAGATTCCACCGACGCACTCCGTCACCTAACCATCGCCCTTATCACCGGCCGAGCGATTCACCCAGAAGAGACCAGCGAGAGGTCGAGCAGCGCCAAAGAACACCCCCACCACCACTATACTGGGCACCGACTCCGACTCAAGTTCAACAAGAGCCCCCGACAAGGCAAAAGAGAATCGCAATAATGCCACCTGGGACAATATCAGCATGATAGCCGAGGGACCCACCGATTGAGACTCCAACCAAACAAGAAAATCACATGCTCGCCGATTGAAAATCCACGCGATCGGCTGTAGTACAGAATAAGTAGCCGGGCCTGAAATCAACTTCGGGCCTAAAGATTTGGAGGGGTGGAAATACCCCATGATGACGCTTTAATAATTAAAGTTGTTATAGACAATTATAACATTTACTATACTTTTGTTGACACAGGCAGCTCAGTCAACATCATCTTCAAATAAGCATTTGAGTAGCTGGAAATAGACCCGAGCGAACTTCAACCCATGGTGACTCCTTTGTATAGGTTCATAGGCAATGAGGTCCAGCCGCTCGGCCAAATAAAGTTAGTCATATCCTTAGGGGAGAAGCCCCTAATGAGGATACGTTGATCGACCTTCATAGTCGTAGACGCACCAACCTACAATGTCATTTTGGGTCAACGGACCCTAAATGAATTTCGGGCAGTAGTCTCAGCCTTCTACCATAAAATAAAATTCTCCGTAGATGATAAAGTCGGGGAAGTCAAAGGAGATCAACCAGTGGCACGCAAGTGCCGTGTTGATATAATGAAAACTGAAGCCAGTTTGCTCGAAAGATGCAATGGATGGAAGTTAACAACATCTGGGAAGCACCACCTGCCCTAGTCTATAAAAAGAAGGAAGAGGTATAAATTCAACCAGGCCGACTAGAAGCCACTAACCAAGTAGCTGTTGACCTACCTCTGGGACTTAAAGAAGAGCTTGTTGCATGTTTAACGCGTAACAATGATGTTTTCACTTGGGAACCCAAGGAGATCACAAGCGTCTCTCCCACGGTCATGGAGCATGTACTTCATGTCTTCCCTGAAGCCCGGTCGGTCAAGCAGAGAAAGAGAGATTTTGGGGCAGACCAGAATAAGATCATCCATACAGAAGTAGACAAGCTATTGGAGGTCGGCTACATCCGAGAAGTGCAGTTCCGGAGCTGGTTAGCCAACGTGGTCCTGGTGTCCAAGGCGGAAAACAAATGGAGGATCTGCATCGACTTTCGGGACCTCAACAAAGCATGCCCCAAGGATTACTACCCCTGGCTGAGAATTGACCAGATAATAGATTCAACTTCTGGCTGTCAGTTAATTTGCATGTTGGACGCTTATCAGGGATACCATTAAGTACCGCTCACCAAGGACGACTAGGAGAAGGTTAGTTGTACAACCATTGAAGGCACTTACTGTTATAATGTTATGTCGTTCGGACTAAAGAATACAGGTGCTACCTATCAACGACTTATAAACAAAGTGTTCCGAAAGTAGATTGGGCGAAATATGGAGGTTTATGTGGACGATATCTTTATCAAATCCCTTAGGGCGATCAACCTGTGCACCGATATGGAAGAAACCTGCTAGACTTTAAGGCAATACGAACTAAAGCTCAACCCCAATAAATGTTTGTTCGGAACAAAAAGAGGGTGGTTCCTGGATACATTGTGACCGAATGAGGGGTAGAAGCTAACCCGAGCAAAGTGCAAGCCCTCCAAGACATGGCTCCCTCGCACAATCTGAAGGAGGCGCAAAGACCAACCGGTCGGATCACAGCCTTGTCTCGCTTCATCTCCCGATCGGTCGATCGAAATTTGCCTTTTTTCAAGATTCTCCATCGAGCGACCAAATTTTAGTGGGATGATGATTGCGACAAAGCTTTTGAGGAGTTAAAAAATTATTTGTTCGCCCTACCTATACTTACCAAGCAAGCAAACCTTTGTGGGTGTATTTGTCATCCAATCGCAGTCAAGTTAGTGTTAGTGAGGCAGGAGGGAAAATATCAACAACCTATATACTTTTTGAGTCATTTATTGAAAGTAACAGAGTGTTGTTACACCGCACTCGAGAAATTAGTATATGGACCGGTTTTAATTGTTCGGAAGTTACGACCTTATTTCATTTCTCACCCGATCATGGTACTTACTAATAGCACTCTGGGTCGAGTACTTGTCAACCCAAAAGCCTCCGGGAGGTTAATCAAGTGGGCTACGGAGTTCAGTGAATACGATATTCAATATCAACCCGGAGCGACCATCAAGATTCAAGCCTTAGCTGATTTCATAACAGAGGTGCAAAACCTTGAGCTTGAGGAAACTTGGCAAATATACATGGATGGATCATCCACTCGGCAGGGCAGCAGAATAGGTAGATATCACCTAGGGAAGACAGAATGCAACTATCCGTGCGGTTGAATTATCAGTCCACCAATAATGAAGCAGAATATGAGGTACTAATAGCCAGCCTGCAAGCCGCAAAATATGTGGGAGCTGCTTAGGTCTTAATTTATTCAGACTCTTAGTTGGTCGTGCAGCAATTATCAGGAAATTTTGAAATTAATAATGAGTAGCTCAAGCTCTATGCAAAAGCATTCGAGAAGTTTAGAGTTGAGTTCCAAGAAGTAATCATACAAAAGGTTCCTCGTGCAGAAAATCAAACAACAGATGACTTGGTCAAATTAGCTTCCGCCATAGTTCCATGGACCAGGATAAGCCAGTAGAACAGACACTATTAGTGGCTTGCATTGAACGACAGGACAACCTTGAATTGCAGAGTGATTGGAGAACACTCATCATTTTATTTCTACAACAAGACATCTTACCAGCAGTGGGAGAGCAGGCACACATGATCAAGAAAAGAGATGGTCGATTCACTATGATTGGAGAACATCTTTACAAACAAGTTTTCTCATGTCCTTTACTCAAATGTATCGGACCGAACGACGTGCAATGCATTTTACAGGAAGTATATCAAGGTTCTTGTGAAAGACATGCGGGCAGCTGGTCTCTCGCTAGGAAAATATTATTGCCCGAATATTTTTAGCCCACTTTGCAGGCTGATGCAACTCAGTTAGTAAAAACTTGTTTATCCTGTGAAAAGCATCAGAACATCCCACACCACTCCACGAAGTTACTGAAAACTTCCATTCTCTCCTGCCCATTCAATCAGTGGGATATGGATATAGTAGGGCATTTTCCCGTCGCACCTACCCAGATAAGATTTTTGTTAGTCACAGTGGATTATTTTTCAAAATGGGTGGAAGCAGAGCCATTGGCCAAGATTACCGAGCAGATGGATATCAAATTCTTATGGCAGTATATTATTTGCAAGTTCGGAATTCCACATAAACTAGTATCAGATAATAGAAGGCAATTCCAGGGTAGAAAAATCCGAGAGTGGTGTTCAACCTATGGTCTCACACAGGCCTTCACATATGTGGCTTACCCCAAAAATAACGGCCAAGCATAAGTGACAGATAGAGAAATCATCAGAGGGTTTAAAACCAAATTAGACCATATCGGAGGAAGCTAGGTTGATGAATTGCCCAGCGTACTATGTGCATATCGTACAACCCCAAGAAGCGACAGGTAAAACCCCTTTTCATCTGGTTTATGGTGGTGAAGCAGTGGTCCCGATCGAGATTGGTGTGGAATCCGATTGAAGGCAGCTGTACGATGAGGACAATGTCGACTGGCACCTTATGGAGCTTGATCTAATTGAAGAAGTCAGATACAAAGCGGCAGCTCGGATAATGGCATACCGTCGACGAATGAGGCAGAATTATAACAGAAGGGTCATCCCCAGGTTTTTTTCAGGTTGGTGATCTGGTCTGGAAGCGGATTAAACCAGTCGGAGACGTCAACAAACTTGAGCCACAATGGAGAGGACCATATAAGGTGGTGCAAAAGTTCGCCTCGGGCTCCTACTACCTCGAAGACGTAGAAGGGAAAAGGTTAAAGCGACCCAAAAATGTGAATCATCTACAGCCTTATAGGGCTTGAACGCATGTAATTCGCTCGTGTAAAAATTTTAAACCTAATGAGAATGCAGGCAAATTCATCTGAGAATTCCTTCAAGTGCCAGACTCCCGAACCAATGGCTGGGTTATCAGCGAGCATACTCTCGCGCCTTTATATTCCAAATTCCCGAGCCTCCGGTCGGGTTATAAGCAAGCATACTTTCGCGCCTTCAAGTTCCAAACTCTCGATCCTTTGGCCGGGTTACAAGCAAGAATGCTCTCGTGCCTTTATATTCCAGGCTCTCGAGCCTCCAGTCGGGTAATAAGCGAGCATACTCTCGCGCCTTTAAATTCTAGACTCCTAAATTCCCACACAGGTTCTAATTATAAGGGGTTCATTGTATTAGCTAGTCTGGTTATTCCGCTCGGCATCGTTATTTCGTCCGGTTTATTATTCAATTCGGTAATCAATTATAAAGATTTCATTCAGAGGTTCTCGCCAATATATTAAGAGGTTATACAAAGGTTCTTACCAATATATTAAGGGGTTATAATCGTCCGGTCAGATTATTCCACTCGGCATTAATATCTCGTCCAGCCTATTATTCAGCCCGGAGACCCCTTATGATACAATTCATTTATTCAGCTTGATCATTCAGATCAGTGTTATTATCACACTCAGTCTATTATGCGAATTAATAAAAATTTCATAAAGAACGCATACGGAAGCTATTTTACAAGAAGTACTGGTGGTTCTAAAGATATACAAGAAAACAGGTGTGATTTAACAATGTTTAATGCACATCTTGACATTTAATTTCTGTTCTTTTCAATAATTATACACCATGAAAACATAACATGAAAAATATTAATCGAATTTGCTCAAAAAATCCTTCAAAATCTCTTTGAGAAGTCGATGGCGGTCTATGGATTGTCGAGGAGGTTCTATTAATAGATAGGTGTGCTCCCATAATTGTTGAACAATTCCTCCGACTGCATGGCAGAGTGTTCTCGAGATGCGCTTGGCAAATTTCTTACTGAATTCGTGAGAATCAAGATGAGCCTCACAACCCTCTTCCTCCCCGGCCTTGTAAGTTTCTAGCTCAGCCTTTGCAGCCTGTAATGATCCCAGTCGAGCTGCTTACGTGCCCAATTTCCTCTGTTGTTCCAGTATCACTAAGTCCTTGGAGGATAATTCGCCGGTTTGTTCAGAGGATTAGACATGTGAGAAAGTCTCAACTCCTCTAGCAGGGCAGTTTTTTGAGCCAAGTCTGAAACGACCCTAGCCATCATAGCGCTTTCTACTTGGAGCTGGGACTCGCTGGTTTGTAGCAAGATTTCCAATCTTTTCTTATCCATCCGTTGAGAATCCACTAATTGTTGAAATTCCTTCAAAGTTTGTCCTATATTTAGGAGAAGCCTGCCTGAGCTTTAACCTCTTCTTGTAAGTTAGTCATCTCGGTACTTGGAGCAGATGCGGCAGCTTCTAACTCCTCTACTCATTCTCAGGATTTTATTAGCCCGCTCCAAGTCCACAACCAGTTGGCTTAAATGGATCCCAGAAATGTAAAGCTGAAAGAGAATAACAATGAGATTTTAATTCATAAGGTAGGCCAAGTTGGGCAAGTTGGGAGCTTACCGCAGTAGCATTTTGAGTGTGTTCATCCACGCACGCCGACACCGTGGACCCTTTTGACTATCCACGTGCTTGCACCCAAGATTCGGCTAACGGGCCATTTAGCTTCAGTACTCTGTAGGAACATGAGGTAGTAGCCCCTAGCCCTTGTTGAGATGGCAATACGTAGGATTGTTTGAAATACTAATGGGGTCAGTCGAAGTGTTGGGCCTTGAAGGAGGTGCGCCAGAAGCCCTTGGAGACACTGAATGAACGGCTAGAGAGGGTTTTGGTATTGTCCAGACCGACACAGGATCTCACAAGACTACGAGGTGTAGGACCGACTAGCTTTGTAACAAACATTTGCCTCGAACTCCCCAATGTGGTGGAAGGAACGCCTAAGGCTTACGGCGACGTCGGCCGAGCAGATAAAGATTCCGGCATTGTCTCGATCGGCCTGCGATCTTGGAAGACCGCACAAGGCACAAGTGTAATACTGGTCGGCTTCATAGCACGTCTAGATCGACGACGCTTTGGTGGCGGCTCTTTTCCTCGAGCGGAGAAAACCTCGGTCATATCAATTGAAGCTCGTTCGTCCGGAGCTTGCTCATGTAAATCCAAGTTTCCAATCAAGGTCTTTTGCACTTGAGTATAAGGGGAGCATCTGAATCCGATGAATCAGAAGAAGAGGTTTCTATGGGAAAATCTATGGGAGGAAGGTAGCCGACAGAGATGAGGCTTGCTCGATTTTGTGCGCCTTTAGTAGGGCTTCACCTAGTTAATTCAGAGCGTCCTTCATTACCCGAGTATTTTTAAAGAGAAATGTCGGGGTAATAGCCTTCGCTACAAAAATAAGTAAATACGATGAGAAAGACCTTCATAGATAATTGGGAGGGAATGATAAAAATTCCTTACCAAAAGTGGCACTTAGCCCAAGGTCAATCGGACTAAGCCCAAAAATGTATAGCAAGCCCTTTATAGTCAGCTCGGGTAGACTGAACTTCCATCCTCTCAGCTTCTCCAAGGCCTTGCATAAGGTCGTATCCATGCGGATATTGCCCAAATCTGGAATAGGGGGAAGGTGCTGCTGCTATGTCGTTGGGCGCTGCTATGTCGTTGGGCAAGACAAAGAATTCGGAAGTCGAATGAAGAAGTATTTACTTCTCCACTCACTCTAAGGTGGAATTCTATCAAATAAAGTCGTCTTAGGACCATACACGAAAATAGAACAAGACATCTGTCACTTGTTGAGGGTAAAAGTAATGATAGAATAAGTGAGGAGACAAAGGGACGCCAAGTAGACAGAAAGCAACCGTGGCACCACTTAGAATGTGAATGGTGTTTGGGACAAGTTGATGAAGTGGAATACGGAAGTATTGGCTAACAACGGCAAAGAAAGGGTGGATAGGGAAGCGAAGCCCTGCTACAACCTGCTCCTTAAAAACAACGACACTTTCGCTAGGAGGAAGGTGGGGACGACTTGGCTATTAGGAATGACTACGTAGGTGGGGAGCCCATAGTTGAAACGAAGATCGTCGACATCCACAACGTAAAGATCTGAGGAACAAAGTGTGTACAACACGCTATCCTCAGCCATTCTAAGGAAGAAGATGAAAAGAACGAAGAATATGGGAACAACGAAGAAGGAGAAGAAGTGAATGCGCTAAGGGTCTCAAAATTTTCTTATGAAATCCCTTAAAAAGTTACTTTTTGAGCATTTTTTAACAGAGCCATCGAATCGTAACAATAAAGAGGCGAGCTAACTTTCGAACCGCAGGATGGTGAGATGAAATTATGGGTACATGGAAAAGTGTATATTGAAGATAGTGTAAGTACACACGCGTTACCAATAGAAAGCGTGTGTTGGTAATTGATGTGACAAGTACTTAGCCAAAAATACCAGCGGATTTACCGAGGTGGACTTTGATTTTTGCACAACTCTTAAGGCAGCCTAATCAGCCCAAATCCCAAGCGAGTTTTTAAAGACTTGCCCAAGAGGATAGTAGTATGTGGGACAATAATCGAAAGGCAGGCAAAATTTGTTCGGTACTAGTTTTAACTCTGAACGGAATTAATATCGAACGGATCTAATCCCGCACAACCCCAAATATTGTCACCCTTAACTAAATAAGCATTATCTGTCATAGTCTATCCAGCTTTAAAGTTTGGACGAACATGACTCCGAATGATTTCTAAAAAAGTGTTGCGCCTTCCTAAGTAGTCCTCACCACATTATATTCCGTCCGGACTTTGGCCCGGACGAATGTATGTTGTCCTTAATTTATTATCCACACTCAAAAAAAGCAACAGTTATTAGCCCATCCAAACTTTGGCCCGGACGGATGAATGTTGTCCTTAATTTATTATACACACTCAGAAAAAGTAACAGCTATTAGACAATCAAACATTAAAGTGAAGACAGAAGATAAATTCAATAGGAACTTGACATATGGTGAATACAAATATTAAGTTCTAGTTCATTAACTAAGTAGAAAGGACAAAGCAAATCACAGTAAATTTGGAAACAAGCTGAGCGGACGATTCTAGAGTAATTTCTTGAGGTCAAGGAAGTGAGCGGGAGGTTCAGAAGCTAGATATCCGCCCTCCCTTAGTTACTCCACCGCACCATCCACCCCAAGAAGAAAAGCTTTGTTGATGGAGCTAGCGATGGGTGCGCTAAATTCGCGTGATTAAAGGAGAGCCTTTTTCCTTGTTTCAAACCTCTCGTTCTCCCTCGTATGGTAGGCTTCCAAATCTGCTCGAGCAACTATTAGTTCGGCCAAGAGACCCATCAGCTCAGATTCATTGACAGATAATGTGGTTTGGGCGATCGCTAGGTCCGAGTGCAAGCCATCCCACTCAGCATTTCGAGTCGCCAACTCAGATTCTTTGGTGGCTAGCTCAGTGTCATATGTAACTTTTAACTCCTTTAGTTAAGAAGAAAGGCGTTCAACCTCTGCAGTTTTCTCGTCCAGCTCCGCCTTCACTTTTGCTCGGAGAGTTGTGTCTGATCGGAGTTGGGCTTTAGAAGTCTCCAAGGTGGTCTTTAAGTTGGCTGCTTTCTCGAGCTCAGTTTTTGCCAACCTTTAAGTTTCTTGAAGTCGAGTCTCTAGCTCGCTTAGTCAATCACGAGAGGGTACGGTAGCAGCCTCAGAAACGCGCTACATCATGGATTCATTTTCCCGAGTCAGGACGAACAATTGTTATGCAAGGCTCATTCTAATCGCCCAACGCTATAAGACAAACAACGTTAGAAACATCCAATATGAGTAACGATAAATAAAATGATATTACCTTAGTCAGTTCATATGAATATTCATCAGCCAACTCCACAGGAGTAAGCTCGCTAAGCTGGTTTCCTGCATCCTCCCAGACATCTGTTAAATGACCCCTCAGTAGTATTTTGCCAGTAGGTGAAGAGGCAGTTGCTGAAGAAACTATAGCCAATGCAGACGGTAAATCGAAAATTGGTAAGGCCTCCACGCCGTAGCAAAAATGGAGATCGGAAAGGTCCTCCCACGAGGAGCCACAAGGGGAGCAGGAGTCGGAGGGTTGCCTGGCGGAAAAGTGACCTCCTGTGCTTGAGCGACTGCCGGCGTGAGACTAGTAAAAGGAAGGATAGACAAGGTCCGCTCGAAAGATTGCTCTGCCGCCTCCTCCTGGACGAGATTTTCCCGGGCTAGAGATGAATGTGTGGAACGCGCTTCAATGGAGGTACTTTAGTAGAGGGAGCTCGTCCTTCAGCGACTTGGGCGTGGACAAGCCTTCGCCTTTTGCATCTCTTTTGTGGGTCGACATCCGTTTCCGTCGGAAAATCCTCAGACACCGAGAGAGGATCGGGAGATAGCTCCCCAGAAGTAGCAGCCATGCTGGATTCGGCCGGCTGGCTACTAGAGGCCCCACTGGAAGAGACGGTCGGTTGAGCAACCCACTCAGCTAATAGTGCTCGCTCTTGAGCAAGGAGCTCCTCTTCTTCTAAGTTAATCTCCTCAACAACTAAGGCTTCAAAGATGGCGTCCACTACATAAAATAAAAAATACCTTAGCTAGTGATAATGCAATGACCAAGTTATCAAAACTTACCGAAAGAGCAAGGAAGCTTCTTTCGAATGTAACTCAAGCCAAACAAATACAAAAGGTCTTCGCGCAGCCACTTGTGAATTTTAAAATGTTGGTCGCTCAGCTTAATGGAATAAGAAATAAAGGTTGGATCCTGCTTAAACTTTCCAAGGTCAAGAAGAGGAGAAAAGGAAGATTGTCATTCAACCGACCAACTAGCAGGTTCAGGCATCTCCATAAAAAAAAGCGAAAACTGCCTTTGGACGAGACAAGAAAAGAAAAACCCCGAACTCTGATTTCTTGAGGTAAGAAAATATTTAGAGATTGCGAGGTGTAAGAAGGCATTCGGGGCAAACTGTTGTAAAGGGATATTAAAATATCGACTCACCTTCGGCATGAATGGAGGGACGGGGAAACGTAGACCGGCTACTAACTGGTCCTTAAAGAAGGTGATGTAGTTAGTAGAAGGATGATGAGGACGAGCGTCCGAGGAAGAAATGACAATGCAATAACTGCCAAGGATTTCATACCCAGAGCGAGCTCTATCAGAATCATCAAAGTCTGAGCAGGTAAGGGTATAACAAGAGGCGAAGGATTCTTGAGCCATGAGTGAATACAAAGCAAACAAAAAACGAACAACTTACTGGATCGCTTAAAGCGCAAAAGAGAAGAAGTTTGCAGAAGAGAGGTCGCCGGAGAGAAAATCGGGGAAGACAAAAGGCAAAGTGCTAAGAGTATGTGTCGTTTAGGGTTTTAATAAAATATAACTTAATTACAACCGTTTAATCAGAACGGCATACGCCCAGAGGAGAGATGTGTCGTTGAGTCGTACAAAGAGGTGTGCGTCAAAGGCCGTTTCAAAAACGAGGAGTGGTGCCACGTGGCAGTCACCCATAAATAGGCATTTATGATGGCGATGACAATCAAATTATTTTGTTGTCAAAGCGCCTCTCCGCACATCCTCGGTACTCCCTTCTAAAGAACATACCTCTGACAGGCAGTTTTTGAAAACATATTACCAAGTGTCCAACGCATAAATAGGATTCTTGAGTCATGATAAAAGGGGGGAAAACAAGAATTTTTTGGACGACTCTAGTAAGAAAAAATGTTACTAAGTGTTCAAGGCGTAAAGGAAAACAGGAATTTTCCGAACGACTCTAGTAAGAAAAAATGTTACTAAGTGTCTAAGGCGCAAAGGAAAATAAGAATTTTTCAGACGACTCTAGTAAAAGGGGTGAACAGACGAAAAATTGAACTTGGATCTAATCAGTTGGCTACACCTCTTTCGAATAAACTTGAAGGGGAGACTAGTGATATGATTGTAACGAATAGACTCAGAAGATGACGTGGCGGTCAAGGTCAAGGGGATGTGGCGGTCAAAGTTAAGGTGACGTGGCGGTCAAAGCCAAGGGAAGAGAGCATTCCCCACCTGGCTTCGTTGTTCGCCCAACGCTAAAGCTCTTAGGTCCAGTCCAACCAGATTACAAGCCGGGCAGGAGAGAGCCGACCGGCCCTTAAGTCGATCAAACATAAAGGGTTAGATACTTTATTCTTAGACTGAAAAGATAACATGTCTGGTCATTCAATAGCCGACCGAGTTTAAAGACGGCTAGCATTATAGGTCGGCCGAAATGTCCGACCCACCTCACAATCGACCAACCATATGTATGGTCAGAATAAGCTTCCCCGAGGCTCATAAATCCCTTTGCATGCCCGACCAGATAAAAGGTCGGACGGGATTCAGGCACTTATTCTCACAAAATCTCTCTATACATGCTCAGCCAGATAAAAGGTCGGCTGGGCCTAAGGCACTTGGCTTCATATTGATTCCCACATGGATTTCCAAACCACAGTTCGTCATATAGTTTCTTGAACAGATTTCCAGCACGCCTAATGCATCATATTATTTTCCAAACGAATCACTCATATTATGCAGAACATAACTGAGTGGCTTAATGCAAGGACAAACATAAAGACGGCTGACCTTACATAATAAAGCAGCTCAATCCATTGGCAGGCATAAAAACGATCGACCTTATGGGCCGGACGAGATATACTCAACCGACAACAAGAGCATAGAATCTTAACAACATATCAGAATAACCACATGACAGAATATTCTACTGGAACCTTCTTCAAAGATTATGTCTCTATCAGCCAACCACTTATAACAGTATATTCCTTTAATGGCATCAGCAACGACATAAGCTATAAACGATAAAAGTGATATACATATGGGTAAACGGAAAATTCTTGGGACAATTATTACACATTGCCTAGGTTGTACACGTTTCATTACCCAACAACATCTGACATTCTTAACCACCTCATGATTGCGGAAGTTATGAGAAGTGGTATATAAAGGGAGTCCTCCGTTGGTAAGGTACCCATCTGAAACTTACTCTCATAGGCACGTTCTTACTGTTCTTTATTCACCGGGTCAGAATTATACTGACTTGAGCGTCGGAGGACCTTCGCCAGGGACTCCCCTAGTTTTTGGGCGCTGACGTTTTGTTTGCTCGTCTGAGTGTGCGCAGGATCGAATCTCCGTAGAGTGAAAAATCTTCTCTCAGTCAACAACCAAGCCACTATGCCCAGCGCACCATCTCTGCAATTTTCAAACAAGATCAGTTATAAAATGTTTGACCTAGTAAAACTCATATTCGTTAGGTCATGATCTTATACCTCACCTCTGCACATCTAGATAAAATAGTTTTTTTCTTCATCTCCTAGGAAATCAGGTTACAAAGTCTAAGGTGACTCAAGTTCCAAGGATGAAACTTTCCATAAGGAGGGAGGAATGTGAAGACCGGTCAAATCCGAGGAGTTGTAACTCCCGAATAAAGGTAGTAATGGGGTTAGTGGGATCATGGGGATGTGGAGATAAGGGGGTTAGTGAGAGATCAAAATTTTACCCATATAAATAATCATACACCCATCGAAGGGAAATTTTCATGGTAAGAGAAGACAGATTCCTGACAAAATTATTTTAGCAAGGAATGAGAAGTCACTGTCGTATCAATTTCTAAGGAGAGTTGTAAGTGAGCTTATTATGCAAATTATGATTTCCGAAAGTGATAGTTTTATTTTTTTAAAAAATTATTTTGTTTCACTACTGATTACTAGATTATTACTGATTGCTGTCATTACTAGATTTTTGGACACTAAATTGATCATGAATTAAATAGTAGAGATACATATTCTGAACACCAATTACTACTGATTACTGACCTCTCCTCTAGGAGGGATAATTCTAAAGGGCTGATATCAGTTTAAGCATGAGGAACATGATTTAATTTCATTGCCTACATTAACATCTGTGTTGAGATTATTATTATTATTTTACTACTGAAAACTACTACTTTTCATGAACTACAATATTTGTATTTTATCCCCCGCTTGTTGAGTGACTTCCAAATCACTCACCTCTTATAATCTATTTCAGTTAGAGATGAAATTGGAATCGAGAATGAGGTCGAGGATGGAGAGCAAGTCGAGTTTTAGGAATGGTGAATCAGCTTCAATTACTGACAGGAAGATTAGAATTATGCTGCAATCATGAATTTTTAATTTAAGTGAATGTAATTTAATTCATTCGAATGGTGTAAACAGTGTACTATTTATTTTGGGAATGAAAAGACTGATTTCTTTGGTAATTACTATACTGTTGAGGCTAGTTATTTTCGAATTTTGGATTTGAAAGCAACACCAATGTCAGTCGTCGGTTACTGGGCATGACACACTTTCTCTCCCTTCCAAAACATACATAACTCCACCAATTCACCAAGTCACCCACAACCCATCTCCTTCCTCCTGAACCTCCCCCATCGCCCCCGTCGCCGGCAACCGCCACTAGCACACTAGGTTAGCTTTTATATATTTCTAGTAAGTTTTTGTTCATCTCGCTATTCACTATTCACTCGGCTTCTGGTCAATAAGAAGATTATGTAGGAGAGATGACCTAGTGCTTCAAGGCGTAGCATTGGAATTGCTATGTAGATTTTTGTTTACCAAGGGTTCGAATCCCTCTCTTTCCGTTTATTTTAATTCACCAACGTTACTGAATCAAATCAAATACCATCTCAACAAAAGGACCCTTATTTGATATAAATTCTCAATTCCTAATCACATTCCTGTGATTAGTTTTTTTCTTTTATTTAATTATTGAAGATTAATGACGGAAAATGAGAAACAACCGGAAGTGGAATTGAAGCGAAAGTCTAGTGATATTGTTAAGGATTATGGAGTGTTAAAGAAGAAAGAGATTAGATCACTTGCAAATTGTGTAAGAGGCTTAATAATGAAGGGGCTTACCAGATGAAGCACCGCTTGAGCACATAAAGAATGATGACAATTTATAATATTATGTATAAAAAATAGTTAAAAAAATTCAACCACCTAGGAAACCGAGGCGGTAGGCAGTCACGGACCGCCCCACCACTGACTACAGCCATTTACAACATTGGACAAAATAAAAAAATGATATATTAAATAAAAATGTGATTAGTAAGTCATTTCTTACTGCCAAAAGTAAGAACATCATATCCTTTATAGTAAGCAAATTTGTTCTCAATATATAGGACTGGACCCTTCGACGTTGTTGATGAATTGGTCCATGCTTCAAATGTGTGTGTTGGACACACCCCCCAAAAAAAACAAACACACACACACACACACACAAAGAAACTAAATTTAGACACAAATTTTTGTTTAAAGGGTAGGATGTTGTACCTCTAATAAAAAAGCTATATAGGGACAAGACTCCCTAAAGTCAGCATGACATAACCCCTACACCGTGATAACCATTCTCTCTTTCTCTCTAATCACATGTTGCATTGTTGCTACCACTGCCCCACTAGCACCCTTCGCTGCCTTCCTCAACTAACCACAAATTAAAGATTACACCACTAATGCCAATCAAATTCCACTAGCACCAAGTGAGGAAGAGAGGTCAATGGCTTCAAATTGATTGAGAAATTATGACTCAAAAGAGATCCACAATTGAGATATAGCAAGTGACATCATTGATGCATTGCAACAAAGGGCCGGTTGATGGTTAAGATGGGGGAAGTGACT
Organism: Zingiber officinale; assembly: GCF_018446385.1. Classification (NCBI taxonomy): domain Eukaryota; kingdom Viridiplantae; phylum Streptophyta; class Magnoliopsida; order Zingiberales; family Zingiberaceae; genus Zingiber; species Zingiber officinale. Next base: position 57,504,107 of record NC_055993.1, read on the forward strand.
AAGAGACGTAACCATGGTTTAAAGTGTCGTGCCGAGACAATCGAAACGGGCGAAACATCTCGTTCCGCTCGGCGACTGGCACCAGCATAACCCCGACACCAAACCCACGATAGGTGTGACGTATTGTGCGACCCCATGGTCATAACGGAGGGTTCGCTCAACCATGCAACAACAGCGGAGAGGTCACATAACCCTTCTGCTGCCGCCGCGGAGGCATCGTGTGACCTTGCGGTCTGCAGAGGGGTCACACACGGCTAACGCAGTCGCGCCAAAGGAGTCACGCAATCCCCGTGGCCATAGCTGGTCGCGCAACCCCTCGACAGTGCCGAAGTCGTGCAGGCTCGCGAGTGGTGTCAGATTTCAGTTTTTTTTTAATTAAACTTAGGTTAATTATTTTAATCAACTCCTAGTTAAGATAGAGATAATCTAAAGAAACTTTATTAAACCCTAATAAAATTATCTAATTAATTTTATATTTCATTTATTTTAATTTAAAAATTATAATAAAATTTTTATTTATTTATTTATCTATTTTCATATCTTTTCCTTTTTAAAAATATTATTTTTTATATTGTTTATTTTTTAAATATTTATGTTAAATATTTTAGTTTTTAATTAATATATTTTATATTTAAAAATTATCGAAACTATATCAGTATAGCATGATACGATACCGAAACCGTATCACTCCGGTCCAGGACCGAAACCTTGGCATAGGTCGAAATTTTAAACCTTGGACGTAAGAAGTCCTCTAACAATAGATGATTGGTACTCATGTCAAACCTCCCCTGTGTTGATCTCAATCTTAGCAAGTAGATGACACCCTATATGCTTATGTGCTCATTCAAAAAGGAGGAAAGTAGAGGCATTTTGGTAGTCTTGTGGTAGTCCCCTCTACATAGGTGGACTCTATGCTTCTTGGCTCAATCACAATGAAAACCCTCGATTGAGATCACAAAGAGGAGGACCAAGATATGTTATGATTCAATGCTATTGGAGAATAATTTCCATTATTACTTAAGGTAGGCCTCTACATATGTATATTATTAATTAATATAAATATCACAATCACGGTCTGATACTAGTATTTACATATTGGTCTATGATAGACTCATATCTTTATGTCTAAGAATCTGTTAAGATTTGGTCAAGGAATAACACTAGTTGGGAAAAAAAGTTGGTGAATTTATCAATCTAGCAAATTGAAACTCATATAATACAAACTCTTCTTAAAATATAACTAAGGACATAGTAAATAAATATCTGATTCAAAGATTGACCTTGGTCATGATGTTCTATCTATTAAACTTCTTGGACCATAATGTCCATAAGAACTTTTTGTATTGTGTAAGTCAAAGCTAAACCAAATTAGTGGAGTTCAAAGAAACTAAGTGGTCCGACAGTCAATTCCTAGATTGGAATTTACATCTTTCATAGGCCTCCTACAATAAGATGGCAAGTCCATCAGACCATAAGAGATTTGTCTAAAAGCTCTTCTTTGAATTTTCTGAGTTTGTTGGTGCTATTTTGTCAAAGCATGTTGCAGTAGAAATTTACATTTTCCATTCTTTATTGATATGAATATGCAGCTTATTATGAATTCAGTATTACAGGATATAAAGTAAGAGTAAATCTGAGAAGAGATGTTTCAAACTTTTGTAGTTTGGAACTTTGGCTTTAAGAGTGCAACTTTCTCAATAACAAACATCACCATAGAGAAAATGTTTAAAACCAAATAATCAAGGAAAAGGTTCCTCTATTAGAAGGGGAAGTGATTTTATTGCTGAGGAAGACATCCCATGGTCAAAGTATGTAAGATGTTAGAATCCAATGAGAATTATATTCTAAACTAGTTAACTGACTGGACCATACCTGTGCGGAATGTACTTAAGAGTAGTCCAAGTAAACTCTCCTCCCATTGAAAACCCAATAACATAAAATTTAGGTCCAAGTTCCAATTGGTGAGCCAACTCTTCAATATCTAATGCAATACTTTTCTCGGTCATCTTTGGGTTAGGATCACTCTGTCCATATCCAGCTCTGTCAAATGACAGCATATAAATCCCTAGTTCTTCAATCAATGCCTGAAAATTCACATGGTCCATATACTTACCAGCTTACACTAATTGGGTCCAAGGATATTGGAACAGCTAGAAGACATAGAAAAGGTGATTATTACCGGGGATATTGGGAATACATCATATCTGCAACAGTCAAAACCATGGATGAACACTATCTTGTACTTGGCTTTTTCTTTCAGAACTCCATTCTCCAAGTAGGCCAAATGCCTTCCATCTTTGAGCTTAATTCTTGAAGCTGTTACAGGAGGACCATCTTTAGACCCACAAATCTTTGCAGGTGGAGGCTGAATTAGATGATATGACCAAGCTATTAGCCCCACAAATAGAATGATTGAAAAATTTAGCATCATCCCTGTATTGCAAATTCATAGTTTAGTTGATTAAAAAAATAAGAGAGATAATACTAGAGAATAGAAGCATGGAATAAATCAAATAATCTAAATAGGTCACGTCTAGCTCCTTTCTTCCACAGAAAATACGTCTACCTACAAGCAACAAATTAAAAAGAAGAATAGAAGAAGGGGTGAAAATTATAACTACGAAGAAAGGTTCTTGACAAAGAATATGGAAAGTAATTTTTTAACGAAATAGTTTGACTATAATTCTTGTTACAACTCCTAAGCATTTTTTTAATACACTTTCAGAGATTTCATTTCCACAAGCACAAATTAACTAAAAACAACTTAGGTAAGAAATCACTGTTAGAAAAATTTGCATCTTTGTTTTAACATATGGTATATGGGATTACAACATGAACTAGTTATTAAAGTGAGGTGAGAAAGACAAGTAACCTTCACATGATTATGATTTCATAATGATGAACAAATTGTTCGAACCAGTTAAATAGAAAGCTATACATATTGCATTAGTTGTCATGTGAATAATCTCTGGAGAAAATGCATAAGTAATAAGCACACCACGTATAAACAGCTAAAACTGCAAAGTGTGTATACACATGTAGAAAAAATGAAAAAAAGTAAAAACACATGCATGCACCCACACTATCATAAAATCATACAATACAGAATAAAATTCTCATAGTCTATATAGTAATATCAAGCAAATGAAGCAATAATTCTCACTGGTACTATAAGTCTTCCTGCTAATGAAAACATTATAACCAAAACAAAATATTCAAAATTGATGTTCACTGGTATTGTAAATCTCTTTACTGCTAAAGAAAGGTATTTAAACAACAAATTATGCAAGATTGATGTTCATCAAGTAATTATCAATTTGTGAGTCTTCAGATCCAACAAGTTCACAAGTTTTGGGATTCAGATCAGCAGAACTGTTCATATGGCCAAGTCGTTGTGGCATCTGTACTTCAATATTACATGAGAGATCTAGCATCTCTGGACTTCATCTCTCTATGGATTAGCATTTTTCTTAGATTCAACGGGTGGCAGTAACTTAGTAGGAATTTATCGATTCGGTCAATTTTGTCAGTTTACATTAACTACCAGTCTTTGCTCACACAATTTCAATATCCTATTCCTAATATATCCATGTAATGATGTAAATTTAGCAAACATTAAAGCTGACTTATAGACACTGGATAGAGACCTTCAGATGATTACTTCAAACTGATTATACAAGGAATCAAAAAATGTTACACCAAAAGAATCTCATAGATCCCACTACCCTTCAACCAACGTACTGAAAAATAATCATGATTGACGCAACAAAATCAACGTAGGAGTTCAGCAACACTTCTGCAACAGCCCTTTGGAGTTATTTAAGGTTCAACTTATGCATGCAATGAACGATGCTAAAAATAGCAAAATAAATAAATAGATAGAAATAACTGCGTCGACCTTGGAATCTAAACTAAGTCAAAAATTCACAACCTCGATTCATACAGAAGAAATAACAAGGAACGGATGCAAAGTGTTGTAACTTTTTACAATAGTGAGTTGCAAACAGGAAAAGATCGAAACTTGAAATAGGAAAGAAGAAACAAATCATGTTTCCAAGCAAATGAAGGTGAAGAGACCTCCAGATAGGAAAGAGGAACCAGCGCGCGCATTCTTCCGAGTGTGAGCTCTGGCAGAAGCAGCAGAGACCTTCCTCGAAGGGCCTGGCATGGCTTGTTTGCGTCTCCTTCCCTGCCGCTCCCTTCCTCCGACCGGAAGACAACTTCCCCTGTTGTAACGATGCAAGAGGTCCACGAGATCCCTTTCTTCTACGATCTTCAATTCTAGCTCCTAATTTTAATTTTTAATTGAGCCCTTAATTTATTTTTTACTTACTAATTTACTACCTTGTTGATTTAAAAATTAATATTAATTTGATCTCAACTCTCTCATGCATTTAGAGATTTTCACAAAACTTAAAAGCATAATGTTAACACATGATGTGAGCAAAATCAAGATTAAACCATTGAATCTAAACAAATTTTCAATATAGTGATTTTGGATCAATTCTTTACACTTACAAACTAATTGAGAAAAATAAAATTTGAAGTTTTAAATTGAGAGTCGAAAGAAATATTAAGTTTAAGGGGGTAAATTGAGATGCATCGCAGTATAGAATTTTATAAAGAACAAATAAATAAGGTTCCTTTTTACTTTGGTCATTATCTAAAGATTCTCATTTTGGGATAATTTAGATTAATCACGAAAAGATTAAAACTAAAAAGAAAATACTTAAAGTCATTTATACTTTTAATTTTTCAGATACGATAAATACATAAATTATATAAAATATTTGGATTCTTTTATCATTTCAAAATTTAAGCAAATTATAATTAAAAAAATAGAAAGTTAGGTGCCATTTTATAAGAAAGGCGAAAAAATAAAGAAAATAAAAATAGTAAAATCATTCCCATAAGACAAATATTATTTCTAAAGTTGCGTTTTTCCGTAAAAAGAAAGGAGCGGATGAAGTTTGGGCATTCTTACTCACCTTGAGACCCAAATTAAATGATGGGCAATTGATTAGTACGTAATTCAACATGAAACTCAAAAAGTCTAGTCACGTGGCCGGCATTAACATAAGTGCAAAAATTAAAATGGTATATTTAAAGAATATTGATTCACCAGTGTTTCCCGTACTGTTCAAATTGTTTAAATCGAAATTGAAATTTATTTAAACTAATTCAACTTATTAATTTTTCAAAAAAAAATAAAACAAGTAAACCGAACCAATACAGCATCTATTAATTTAATCAAAAATCAAATTAAGTGAAAACACCAGTACCTATGCTAACTAACTTGACCACGTAGTCAGCCTCAACTGGACCACCCCTTCATATGCTTCTCAGGCACAACTCTTTCCCATGGATCAATGATCCGACCAAACTCATTCAACTCGAATGGAGAAAAATACTGTATGAATATGAGATTCGAAATCTAAGGGTGCGTTTGGTTTGCTCCATTTTCATTTTCATTTTCTGAAAAATGTGTGTTTTTCGTTTTTTTAGAAAATGACTTTTCCGCGTTTTTCGTTTTCTTATAAAACGTTCTCTCATTTTCTTAAAAATGAACGTGGAAAACGTAAACCAAACACGTTTTTCATTTTCTCAGAAAATGAAAACAGAAAACAGCGTGAAAAACGTAAACCAAACACCCCCTAACATTTTTTTTTTTTTACTGAATATGCAAGCGGGACTATTGGAATAGCTATATTGGCTTAGATTTGATAGCCTTATAGAGCAACAGTACTCATCCAGTCATATAGGACTAGTTTAGTTGGTTGAAGTCAACCCTATTCTCTATCACTGCCCAGGCACTTTGCTTCCCAACAAAACTAACTTGGACTTGAACTATCTCGCTTTGCACCTTCACATTCGTCTTCATTAGATTTAATTGAATTAAGAAATTTAAAATTGAAATCAAACTCGAATGGGCAAAAATCGTAAGTACATGATTATCATCAAATAATAAAAAAAATCTATCTAACAGGGACTATAAAACCACATACTAATCAAAATCATGAAGCAGATTATCTAGACAATCATAAATCACAAGAATCGAGAAAGAAAGAAAAAAAATCAAGCACGAGAAGTCGTAGGAGAAATTTGATTTTGAGAAGTGATTCTAGGATTTTGATTTCATCACAATGACTATTGACACCTCAAATATTATTTACTTTCTTATCTCAACATTTATAGACATGCAAGTAGTCTATTCCGAGATACTAGTATAGACTTTTAGAATTATACTAGTGTATCTACTTAAACGTGACACCTATTTTTAAAGTAGACTTACTAAAGTAATCACTTTCTCAAGGAGGATACTATCACGACACCCCCACGGTCTCTAGATGCTAGCCCTTATTGTGTAACGTTGAATAGGGTAAACCTATTAGGTTCTATGATAGTCAATGATATCCTCGTAAGATTTTGGACTACTTTTGTGACTAACTTCTCGCGCCTCGATCTTTATAGGTTAGATATTTGAGTTTATCTTTCAATCATTCCCCGCGTCCCGTGAGATATGAAAATACATGGTTAGTGTCATAATCATATACGCGCAATAAAGTCATATCATGGATAAACATATTATGTGATAAAGACAGATAAATAAATATAGAAAATGAAAGTCAACAATACATCAGACTACTTTCTCATCCTAGAATTTAGAGTACTACTCAATAGAGATGGAGTTAGAATTGAAAAACAAGAGAAGACATCTTAGAACTCAAATCAAAGAAAAAAGAAAGCTTAGTCGTGATGTTGTTGATGTCTTTGGAAGAATTTCCAAGATCTATGGTGGACGGAAACTTCGATGACTCCTTAGAATGACTCTTGTAGTGTTCCCTGCCTCTTTCAAACAAGAGCCTCCTAGGCTTTTTTATAGCCATTGGGATCGACTAAAAAGAAGGTAAAATATCAAAAATAGTGAAATGCCACCATCGCACCATGGCCAAGTTGTGTCGCTCCACACAACTGAAGTCAAGGGGCGGGTCGAACACGACCGTTCTAGTGTGCACAACCAGATCATGTCCAATGTTGTGACGAAGAACGCAATCCTGACTTGGGGCACAACTTGGGTGTGTCAAGTGTTGGATCAAAATAGTGCAATAGATGAGGGGGGGGGGGGGGGGGGGGGGAATATCGCGCTTAAAACTTTTCTTATCGTATTTTAAAAACAATCAGAATATGCAGCGGAATGTAAAATACTCAATTCGGTTACTTGGTTCGAAGTCTAGGTCGACTTCTACTCCAAGGTCCGCGATCCTTGACCGCACCGATGGACAATCCACTAAAACCCTTCTTTTTGAAAATCTCGGAAAGAAGCAGTGCGTACAATATGCAAGATAGTAACACCCTACTATCTTGTAAGAGTTTAAGTACAATGCAAGTTTAAATAAATGTACCGACAATAATAAAAGACGGAGCTTGGTCAGCACTTCTGAATGGAGCAGCTTGCAAGTTGTAGAGCAGTAGCACGATCAACAGAAGCTTGCACAGATATGAATTTCGAACCAAACAATGTTACTCAGCCTTAGACCTCGAGCTCTCTTTTATAAGAACCGTCGACGTTCGGTTGACCGATCCCTGGGTTCGATCGACCAAACCAGCTCCCTTCCATCCTCCCTGAGATCTGATGTTGATTCGATCTTCGGCATTAACTGATCATTAAGGGTTCGGTCGACTGATCATTCTTTTTGGTCGACCGAACAGTATCCTTCCCTATTCATCAAGATTTGCCAAGATGTGCGCTTAATGCTGCATTGATGAGATGATTGTTCGGTCGACCGATCATCATGCTTTCCTTCTGCTTCTGATCAATTTGAAATGTGCTGAGTCATCAGGATTCGGTCAACCGATCATCTAGTTCGGTTGACCGATCATCTAGTTCGGTTAACCGATCAAGCTTTGATCGAACTCCGTTTTAGTCAGAACTTGTACCTGCTCCGAGTTGGCCTTGTTCGGTCGACCAATCAGGCCGAACCAGCAAAACAGTGTTAGAGAATAATCCTGCAAAATAGATGTTAGCACAATAATAATACATCTAATGCATGAGTAAAAATAGACAGTTCAACTATCTTGATCTCAACTTAGAAACCTTCCCGGTTTCTTCAGTTGGATCAGCGACCTTAGGTTGTTCCCTTCAGGAACCCGACCTCACTGTCGCTCCTCTAGTTGTTTACCTCAACTTACCTGCCAAACATTGATCCTCCTGATCTGTTTGGACTTTTCACTTAGCCTTGATCGGCTAGCCAGGACTTTCTCTCGATCTTCGGTCCTCCAGACTTCTCGATCTCACTGCCAAGTGTCAGGTCCTCTCGACCCACTTAGTCTTTCCACCTGGGTTCCACGATCTGCTAAGACTTTTCCTATCTAGCCTCCAACTAGGTCTTTCCCGGTTGAGTAAACAGCCTGCATACTTAGTTAGCTTGTTAGATCACAACAAGACTTAACTTAAACCTTTGACAACATCAAAACTAAGGTTTGATTCTGGCGCAACTTGCACCAACAATCTCTCCCTTTTTGATGTTTGGGTAAACAACCTGCACACTTAGTTAACTTGTTAGATCACAACAAGACTTAACTTGAACCTTTGACAACATCAAAACTAAGGTTTGATTCTGGCGTAACTTGCACCAACAATCTCTCCCTTTTTGATGTTTGGGTAAACAGCCTGCACACTTAGTTAACTTGTTAGATCACAACAAGACTTAACTTGAACCTTTGACAACATCAAAACTCAGGTTTAATTCTAGTGCAACTTGCACTAACAATCTCCCCCTTTTTGATGTTTGGCAACCAAGGTTCAAAGTTAAGTTATAAAGTACAGAAATAAACAAGCATTTTTAATTTACACTCTCTCCTTGAGTTGAACAACTCTCCCTGAATTCACCATCTCTCCCCCTTTGACACACATCAAAAATAGGGGAAGCTAATAAATAGTTTTAAAGAATTAAAGTAGAAGTTTGATAAAAATATTAGAGAGAAAGACTTTTTAAAAATTTGTAAAGTTATAGATTAGGAAAATGTGAAAACAAGAATTTTGAACACTATATAAGATTTGAAAATTTTAAGTTAATGAATTGGAAAAGATAAACTAAAAATTTTGAAAAATATGTGGAAAGTAAAGGTGAAAATTTAACAAAGTTAGGAGCGTAAGATAAAATTTTCATAAAGTTTTGAAAAATTTCCAAAAAAATAGAATTTTTAGAAAATTTAAGGAAAGACAAAATACGAAAATGAATAATTAGAATGTGTTATGAAAAATATTGAATAATTTGCAACAATATTTTATAAAAGAGTAAAAATTTAGATATAAGCTCCCCCTAAAATTGAGAATTTCCTAAAAGTCTAAGCATGGTATTAAAAACTAAAATATTGAAGGCGCTGGAATTTCGTTCTGTTTCAATTTCCCCTGTACAAAAATTGTACAAGTATAGAATTTTTCCTAGCAACTCGCATTTTCGATCAGACATGTGTTTGATCAATCGAACAAGTACTTGACGGATCAAAGCACACCTTAATCGAAATATAAGATCGCTGGCCTCTTGTATTGATATTCAGGATCGATACAAAGAAAACTAAACTAATTACACAGCGGAATCAAAGAACTAGTTGTACCTTTCCTTTGTAGCCAAAGACATTTGATCAAAGTAATTCTCATTTCAAAATATTTTAAAATAGATGTTCATACAAAAGCTAGGCTTATAGTATATATCCCAACAATCTCTCACTTATAGTAAAAGGCTATGTTGCCATAAATGCTGTCATACATCTTATTCCTGTTGATACAGTCTGACCTGGCTGTTGTTTTGATGTTGACACTGATTTAAGTTTGTATCAGATATTGATTAAACTCAGAATGACTACTGATCGAGGTTGATCAGTTGGGAGGGAAAGTCCTGATGAGTAAAGCCAGGCAAGGGAAATCCAGATGGGTCAAGACATCTGGTGAAAAGTCCAAGCAGGGAGCTTGGCACGGGAAAAGTCCAAGTATGGTGACTTGGCACGAAATGGTCAGAGAGGGCTCGGTAGCTCGTTCTCTGGACCGGACGAAGTCGGAGAGGGCTCGGTAGCTCGTTCTCCGGATTAGGTCAGAGAGAGCTCGGTAGCTCGTTCTCTGGATCGGACGAAGTCGGAGAGGGCTCAGTAGCTCGTTCTCCGGATTAAGTCAGAGAGAGACTTAAGTGGACATTCCATGGCACATTGGATCGGTCGGTAGACCGATCCAGTGACACATGAATCAGTGGATCGGTCGGCAGACCGATCCAGTGTGAGTTCCATGGATCGGTCGATGGCGGATCGGATGACACTTAGTAGCACGCGGTGAAATCGATGCGACCGATCGAGAACACTCAGCACATCGAGTGCAATCTGATCGGTCGGTGAGACCGATCAGAGAAGCCTGTAGAAGAAAGAAAGAGGTGGATCGGTCCGTGGACCGATCCACACTCAATCGATCGGGCGGATCGATCGAGAACACTCGAGCACCGGGTGCAATCGTCGGCCGTGAGACCGATCGGAGAAAGCCCGAAGAAAGAAGAGGTGGATCGGTGCGGACCGATCCACACTCAATCGATCGGTCACTACGACCGATCGAATGGCCTCGACCGATCGGCACGACGGTCCAAGGCATTGGATCGGTCGGTGACCGATCCACACTCGATCCGTATCAGTGATTCCTTCACTGCTTTTGATATATCTCATTCATTTATGTGATGTAATCCTCTGTGCTGTTAGCTTTTGAGTTTGCAGGTTAACAGGTATCATTCCAAGCCTAATTTCAAATTAAGTTCATAAGAGGAATGCGACAAATGGTCTTTCTGCTGGTTTCAGCGGCGCATGGTGCATTTCAGGCATCAACGGATACTGCTGTGATCTGGCTGCGATATGCTTGACTCCTGGGGATTGGTTCGAGCTCAGAAGACGCCAGTGTTGACTGTGATATCATTGGTGTGAGTTCAGGGAACCAGGTAAGGAGGAAGAGGGATTGGCTGCAGCGCTGATTTGCGCAGTTTGGACCAGATCTGTGACAGCAGAGATCAGGTTTTGAGAAGCAGTAAAAACAGTGAGAGGAGAACAAGAATGACAACAAGAAAGCTTGAAAGAAAAGTCTGTGCTGTTGTGCGAAGTTCTTGAGCTCTCGGGTGAATTGCGATCTCCGTTCTGCTACTGATCCTCGCGTGGTTGTAAGCATTTTTATTCTCCTGTGCCACCGAGTTTCTGTAAGTCTCGTGCTTTAACTTAGATATTTCTTGAGACGCTGTGGGGAGGTTACTCCACCGAGAAGGAGGATTTGTAGCCGGAAGTTATCCGGGGTGAGATCTACCGAAGATCAAGGAGTCGTCCACCTTACGGACACGCCGAGGAGTAGGGGCAAGTTATCCCCAAACCTCGTAAATCCTAGTGTTAGTGTTCTTGTGTTTTTCTTTCCTTTAGTTGTCTAATTCCGCTGTGCTAACAATTATTTGTGTAGAAGTTTTGTTTAAGTTTTTAAAGGGGTTATTCACCCCCCCCCTCTAGCCATCTAAGATCCCAACAAGTGGTATCAGAGCAAGGGGCTCTTTGATTCGGATTAACACCCAAAAGAGCAAACAAGGATGACTATGAAGGAAGACTTTAGCACAAATCGACCACCCTACTTCGAAGGAGCAGATTTTCAATATTGGAAGGGCCGCATGGAGTATTACCTCAAGACCGACATTGCCATGTGGTTCTCAGTCAAGGAAGGTTTCACACCGCCAAAGGATGAAGAAGGTAAGGAACTCGATTCGTCAAGATGGTCTACCGAACAACTCCGCAAAGCACAAGCCGATGCCAAGGCTATGGTCACCTTGCAATGTGGAATCGCCAAGGACCAACTCGTCAAGGTAGGTCTGTTCTCGAGCGCAAGAGACCTATGGAACAGACTCATCGAGCTCCAAGAGGGAACTCGAGATTCTCGGATTGCCAAGAGGGATCTATTCTTGAATCTAACCATGAAGGACAATGAAACGGTAAGTGAGCTTCATGGGAGATTCAAGGAGATCATCAACGGTCTACACTCTGTGGACAAACGAGTGGAGAATCGCGATCTAGTAAGGTACGCTCTTAAATCTTTTCCTAGGAATGCCTTGTGGTCATCTATGGTAGATGCCTACAAGGTATCCAAGGATCTTTCCATTGTTAAACTAGATGAATTTTTCTGTGAGATGGAACTTCATGAGCTTGCTAACAAAGGTCAAAAAGAGAAGGGTATTGCTTTATTTGCAGGACCAAAGAGCAAGGAGGGAAGAAGGAAGAAGGAAAAGAAGAAGGAAAAGGAGATTTCCTCATCCACCTCTTCCTCCGAATCCGATGATGAAAGTGGATCATCATCAAGTGAGATGGCGAACTTCGTAAGAAGGATTATGAGAAGAAGCCGAAGATACAAAGGAAAAGGTAAAACTAATGATCAAAATTTTGATAAATCTAATGTTGTATGTTATGAGTGTAGCAAGAAAGGACACATTCGGAGCGAGTGTCCGAAATTAAAAAGGAAGGAGGAACGAGCCAAAAAGAAGGAGGAAAGAGGCAAGAAGAAGAAGGCTCTCAAGGCCACTTGGGATGAGTCCTCATCAAGCTCATCGGAGGAAGAAGAGAAGATGGAAAAGAGCACACGACAATTAGCACTCATGGCAAGGGAGGTTTCCGACTCCGAAAGTGAGGGAGATTCGAGCGACGCTTCAACCGCGGCTTCATCATCGTCGGATGATGAAGAGGTAACCTCTTCTCATATAGAAAAGTGTTATAAGACTATCACTCACCTATCTACATTGCTTAAAAAGTCAAAAACAGAAAATAAAGTGTTAAAAGAAGAAGTAAAAACCTTAAGGACCCTTAGGGAAGATGAGGTCGATGACCTACATCTAGAAGTCCTTGAGGATGAGAACAAGGCGTTAAAGGGTGAGGTTGAGAAACTCAAGAAAATGCTTGAGAAATTCTCAACTAGCTCTAAGACTCTAGACATGATTCTAAATGCCCAAAGGGCAGTCTACAACAAGGCCGGGCTAGGGTACCAACCCAAGGAGTCGAGTTTCATTTCTCTAATATCTAGAACTCAACATAGTAGATCACATGTTTCTAGGGCTCATGGAACTAGGAAAGGTATGACCAAGGCATGGGTTCCTAGGTCTTTCGTTGTAGAAGCATTAGGTCCCAAGATTTGGGTACCTAAAACCTCTATCTTCCGTGTCTTGTAGGCATTGGTCGAGGGGGAGCATCTATCAACTTGGTTTGTTGATAGTGGATGCTCCAAGCACATGACCGGGGACAGATCACTGTTTACAACCATTCAAAACAAAAGTAGAGGTAATGTGTCTTTTGGTAATAATGGTAGCCTTAAGGTTGTAGGAGTTGGAGACATTCATATATCCGAATGTCTCCATATCAAGAATGTCCTTCTAGTCAAGGGGATGACTTTTAATCTCCTAAGTGTCAGTCAATTGTGTGATACGGGTTACACAATTGAATTTCATTCAAGTCAATGTTTGGTTAAACACATTGACACACTTGACACGGTACTAGTAGGCACAAGGGTTGATAATATTTATCAAGTATCGTTTAAAAGTGCTACTAATGCTTTGATTAAGTGTTTCATGTCGAAAGAAGAAGAGTCTTGGCTATGGCATAGAAGGTTGGCACATGTAAACATGAAGAACATCCGGAAGTTGGCCAACCAAGGATTAGTGCGAGACTTACCCAACATCAAGTACCACAAGACCAAACTATGTGATGCATGTCAAAAGGGTAAGCAAACAAAAGGTGTTCATAAAGGTAAAAGCACTGTAAGTACATCTACTGCTTTAGATTTATTGCACATGGACCTATTTGATTGCAGTAGTGTAATATCATTGAATGGAAGTAGATATTGCTTGGTAATCGTTGATGACTTTACTAGATACACATGGACTTTCTTCTTGAAACATAAGGACCAAACTATAGATATTTTTATTTCTTTTTGTAGAAGAACTGAGAATGAAAAATCGACAATAATTAAAACCATTAGAAGTGATCATGGTGGGGAATTTCAAAATCATAGGTTTTTAGAGTTTTGTCAAGAAAAGGGATATAGGCATGAGTTCTCTACTCCAAGGACCCCACAGCAAAATGGGGTTGTGGAGAGAAAGAACCGAGTCCTACAAGAGGCTGCACGAAGCATGCTCAATGAGTACTCACTACCGAGCTACTTATGGGCTGAAGCTGTGAATACAGCTTGCTATGTGCAAAATCGAGTTTTAATACATAGGTTTTTAGGAAAGACTCCCCATGAACTTTGGTTTGGGAAACCACCTACAATTAAACATCTTAGGGTGTTTGGTTGTAAGGTGTTTATTTTGAACACCAAGGACCATCTTGGGAAGTTCTCGGCGAAGGCTGATCAAGGGATACTGGTCGGGTACTCTCTTACCAGCAAAGCCTATCGAGTCTACAACAATAGGACTAAATTGATTGAAGAGTCCTCTGATGTAGCCTTTGAAGAAATCCCTAACTTAAATGATCAACCAAGGGATGTAGGAGAAATTCAATTTGAACTTAGAAATCTAAGTTTGAATGATCAAAATGAAGAACGAGTCGAAGTTGACTCTGATGTTGATGAGCAAAGGCAACAAAGAACTCAATCTGATCCTTTGCCTGATATTGAGTCCTTGCCTGTGCCGAGTGAGACCATTCATGAGGCTCCACCAACACCAAGACAATCTAGGATAGCCACTAGTCATCCCCAAGACCAAATTGTGGGAGACATCCACCAAGGGGTTAGGACTAGGTCATTCTTTAGAAATGAGTCTAATGAAGTCGCATTGATTTCAGAGATTGAACCAAAAATAGTTGATGAGGCATTGCACGATCCTGATTGGATCTTAGCTATGCAAGATGAGTTAGGTCAATTTGAAAGGAGCCAAGTGTGGGACTTAGTTCCTAGACCTAAGAAGACCACCATTATTGGAACTAAATGGGTCTTCAAAAATAAGTTAAATCAAAAGGGAGAAGTTGTAAGAAACAAGGCAAGACTTGTAGCCAAGGGCTATAGTCAAGTCGAAGGTCTCGATTATGATGAGACTTATGCTCCCGTGGCTCGATTAGAGTCCATTCGTTTGATGCTAGCTTTTGCTGCACATAGAGGTTTCAAGCTCTATCAAATGGATGTTAAATCTGCCTTCTTAAATGGTTTCATTAAAGAAGAAGTCTATGTTAAGCAACCACCGGGGTTTGTGAGTACCGAAGCTCCAAACCACGTATACAAGCTCAAGAAAGCTCTTTATGGGCTTAAACAAGCACCTCGAGCATGGTACGATAGGTTGTCAACTTACCTATTAGAAAAGGGCTTTGTAAGAGGCCAAATAGACTCAACACTATTTCTACGTAGAGATGGTGAAAACATTTTTGTAGCCCAAGTATATGTCGATGACATAATTTGTGGCTCAAATAACAAGGGCTATTTGAATGAATTTATTTCTCATATGGAAAGTGAGTTTGAGATGAGTCTAGTAGGAGAATTGACATTCTTCCTTGGACTTGAAATCAAACAAACTCGAGATGGAATTTATGTCCATCAGACAAAATACACTCAAGAGATGCTTAGAAAATTCAATATGAGTGACTCTAAGGAAGTGTCCACTCCAATGGCGACAAACACTCACCTTGACAATGATGAGAGTGGAAAACCAATTGATCTAACGCAATATAGAAGCATGATTGGTAGTCTTCTATATCTCACAGCTAGTCGACCGGACATACTCTTTGCTGTGGGCATGTGCGCTAGGTATCAAGTCTGTGCCAAGGAATCTCACTTAATTGCAGTTAAGAGAATTCTGAGATACCTTAAAGGCACAATTAGAGTAGGTCTTTGGTACCCACGTACTGAGTCTTTTGACTTGATAGGTTATACCGACTCCGATTATGCTGGGTGCAAATTGGATCGGAAAAGTACTAGTGGGGGCTGCCAATTTTTAGGTTCATCTTTAGTTAGTTGGTCAAGTCGGAAGCAACATTGTGTTGCTCTCTCCACGACCGAGGCCGAATATATTGCCATGGGAGAGAGTGTATCACAGCTGTTGTGGATGATACACACCCTAGAGGATTATGGACTTTCTTATAAGGGTGTACAAGTGCTATGTGACAACATTAGCACGATCAACCTAACTAAAAATCTAGTCCATCATTCAAGGACCAAACACATTGAAGTGCGTCATCACTTCATAAGAGATCACGTAGCTAGGGGAGACATTGCACTCACATATGTTGAGTCAAAGTCAAACCTAGCTGATATTTTCACCAAACCCCTTCCGGAGAATGAATTTAGTCATTTAAGGAGGGAGTTGGGAATGTGTTTGGCTCCTTAGGTCCTTAGGACTTCATCATGATCAATAAGGATAAATTAAAATGACAAGAGAAATTGGGAATGATTTTGGGCAACTTGGGAACATCTCACACAAACTATAAGGTTTAACAAAATATTTTTGTTTGCTAGAAATGGGGTGAGATGCTAGGAACAACCAAATTATTCAAAATGTATCATGCATCCCTTGAATAATTAGGTTGAAGAGACATTAATTGAGTATGGGGAACACCATTACATAATTCATGTGTAATTGGTTCCTTGATCTTACTCATATATTCCAATCAAGGAATCTTGATTGGACTTTTGTCTAAAAAGTGTCTAACTATGGGTGATTTGTTGATTGATATTTTTGATTGATACTTAACATGCCTTGATTAAAAAATTAGGACAAGTTGTTTATATTTTGACAAACTTGAAACTGATCATAGCAATCCTAGGTCTTAATTAATACCTTGTTTCACTATATGGTTTTATAAGGTTTTCTGAGATTGGAATTCTAAGATTCCAAATGTCTGAGTTTTTGGATTTAAAGTCTGAAACTTTCAGGCTCTACACAAGCTAAGACCATAAGAGCTCATTTTTTTAATATACTTGTGGGTGTTGATTCTAGGTTATGAATTTGGGAGATTCTGAATTCTTGAATTCTGAAATTTTCAAAATTCCCGATAGATAACGGCTCATATTTTCAGTTACTGAAAATTATATCAGACACTGATCGGTCCAGGGACCGATCAGGATGATGCCTGATCGGTCTCCACGATACCTGATCGATCTCCACGACCGATCAGGACATTCCTGACCACGGTTCATTGATCGATCCAGGGATCGATCAGGAGACAGATCGACCCTACTGATCCACATCTGATCGGTCCAGGGACCGATCAGGAAGATCCCTGATCGGTCCCCACAACCAATCAGGACGATCGCTGACCGATCAGGACGTTCCCTGATCGGTCAGGATTTCTCTGTTCTGACAGCCGTCCGATCAGATCACACTGTGCACTATCCCCTCATTAAATCCTCCCGACCTCCTCTCTTCCCGATCTTCTTCCTTCTCAAAACCCTAGCCGACCGACTCATAACCTAGCCGACGCCCCTCTTTTCCTCCCGTCTCTCGACCCATCATCTTCTAAAAGCCGAAAGTCACAATGGCGCCCAGGTAACTCTTCTTCCTCCCGAGATTTGTTCATTCTTAGCATTTTAGTTTCTTTTCACATTTTCTCTATGTGTGTTGTCTCGGTTCTCTCTGTGTGGCTCCCGTGGACTCCCATTTGCCCCGACCGTGTCCACATCTTTATCTATTTAGGAAGAAAGCAGCCGGTGAGGGTTCTTCTAAGTCCCCAGCTGAGAAAACCAAGTCTCCTGCTCCCTCTCGACCCCAACCAGCTAGTTCTAGTAGATTCCCAAACCGCCAGTTTGAGCTAGCATTTCAACAAAGGACATTCAAGCTGCTTCCATGTCGATCTGTGGATCGAAAGTGGATGGATGAATTTTGTCCCTCTGTATCCAAAACCCTAGCCTATTATAAACTTGATTCGGTAGTCTACCTAGAAAGGGACATCAATCTTGACCTAATATCTGAATTCTATAACAACCTTCATCAAAACCATGATGGTGTTTATAACACTCGAGTCGCTAAAAGAAATATCGATTTCTCCATCAGAGAATTCTTTAGGTATCTAGGTTGCCGTATGTGTTCAGGAGATCCTTTTCCCTTGTATCCTGATTTACCAGAGTCACTACCTCCTCCACTTGATGTATCACCTGATGATATTTATGAGTACTTCTTCAGGCAGCCTAGACGGGATGGACTAGATGAGCTAGATGTTGACTTCCCTACTTTTGCAGCCTTGAGATTATCTCCTCAAGACTATATTCTTTTTAAGATTGTCACGAACTGCCTTCTACCTATCACATCTAAACCATTATCTGAGATCCGTTCCTATCATTGTCTTATGCTTTATGGTTTGCGTCGGCGTCTCGATTTTGAAATCATGTCGAGCATCTACTCCTCGATCATATCATATTCTAAGCCTAGCGACTCCACTATTTATATGCCTTATGGGCATATAATTATTGATTGGCTCGAGACCCTTCAGGTTGATGTCTCTAAGGGTAGAATAGTCAAAATGGTCAGGCAGGATTGCCGACTTGGGAAACGGGCATTTTCCAAGTCTGGCATCATAGGGCAAAATGGGGATGTTCGGTGGAAGGATGGGAGAGCACTGGGTGAGTTACCACGGGGACCTCCACGACAGGTTGCTGCTCCTCCTGCTGCCGACGATGGAGAGGCCGATCCCGATCGCTTGGCGGATCGTCGAGTGGAGAGCCGCTTTGATCAAGACGATGAGATGATATCTAATGGATGGCTGCGATTCGGATAGACCAGCTACGATGACTGCGGGCATATTGACCGGCCGATGATATGCGCATCATCGGTGGTGACACGGCGATTGCTACTCGGATAGATGGCACGCTACCCGCCTCCGCAGTCTTACCCAGGCTATCCTTCCTCCCGCCTCAGGATTTCACCCCTCCTGCCGATGATGGTGATGTTCCTCAGTGTGAGGATGTTGATTGATACAGTTTGTTTGTTGACTGTCTGCATTTTGGATGTTATTTGTTAGTCTTTATGACTGACCTGGATGTTTGCACTTCTGATGCTACTCCTGTATTTATGCTACTCAGTTTTATATTTGCTTGCTCTTTATTATGCTTCATTTTCTATCGGTTATTAATATGCTGTTCACTTGCATGTCTTGTTTGTCTTTTATTTCCTTATTACTGTCTTAGAATACACTTAGAGGGAATTCTAAGTGCTTTAAGAACTAGACAGTAAGGGTTAAGGGGGAGTTCTTTAAGTTATCTTACCTTATTCGCACCTTTTCGGTGTTTGACAAAGGGGGAGAAGATAACTAAGTTTAGATGAATGCAAATTTGATTTTGGAAATTTGATTTTAGAAGATCCTCACATAGTGTTGTATCCATCTTAGGGGGAGGATCTTGATTCCCCTAAAATTATGAAAATTTGAACAATTCTGATCTAAACTTAAATCGTGTTGTCAAACAACAAAAAGGGGGAGATTGTTGATACAGTCTAACCTGGCTGTTGTTTTGATGTTGACACTGATTTAAGTTTGTATCAGATATTGATTAAACTCAGAATGACTACTGATCGAGGTTGATCAGTTGGGAGGGAAAGTCCTGATGAGTAAAGCCAGGCAAGGGAAATCCAGATGGGTCAAGACATCTGGTGAAAAGTCCAAGAAGGGAGCTTGGCACGGGAAAAGTCCAAGTATGGTGACTTGGCACGGAATGGTCAGAGAGGGCTCGGTAGCTCGTTCTCCGGACTAGGTCAGAGAGGGCTCGGTAGCTCGTTCTCCGGATTAGGTCGAGAGAGCTCGT
Source organism: Zingiber officinale (assembly GCF_018446385.1). Taxonomy (NCBI): domain Eukaryota; kingdom Viridiplantae; phylum Streptophyta; class Magnoliopsida; order Zingiberales; family Zingiberaceae; genus Zingiber; species Zingiber officinale. The sequence goes on from NC_055993.1 coordinate 57,523,869, forward strand.
TCTCCGGACTAGGTCGGAGAGGGCTCGGTAGCTCGTTCTCCGGATTAAGTCGAGAGAGACTTAAGTGGACATTCCATGGCACATTGGATCGGTGACCGATCCGGACACATGAATCGTGGATCGATCGGCATCGATCCGGAATCGAGTTCCATGGATCGGTCGATGACCGATCGATGACACTCGAGCACATCGAGTGAAATCGATCGCCCGCAGATCGATCGCAGCACATCGAGGTAACTGATCGGTCGTGAGACCGATCGGAGAAGAGCTGCAGAAGAAAGAAGAGGTGGATCGGTGCGCGGACCGATCCACTCAATCTGATCGGCCCGCGGATCGATCGAGAACACCGAGCACATCGGTGCAATCTGATCGTGAGACCGATCGGAGAAGAGCCGCAGAAGAAAGAAAGAGGTGGATCGGTCCGTGGACCGATCCACACTCAATCGATCGGTCACTACGATCGATCGAATGGCCTCGACCGATCGGGCTGCTCGATCGGTCCAGCGTGATCGGCCCGTGACCGATCCACACACTCTGATTTGTTCGCTGTATCAGCGATTCCTTCACTGCTTTTGATATATCTCATTCATTTATGTGATGTAATCCTCTGTGCTGTTAGCTTTTGAGTTTGCAGGTTAACAGGTATCATTCCAAGCCTAATTTCAAATTAAGTTCATAAGAGGAATGCGACAAATGGTCTTTCTGCTGGTTTCAGCGGCGCATGGTGCATTTCATGCATCAACGGATACTGCTGTGATCTGGCTGCGATCTGCTTGACTCCTGGGGATTGGTTCGAGCTCAGAAGATGCCAGTGTTGACTGTGATATCATTGGTGTGAGTTCAGAGAATCAGAGAAGGAGGAAAAGGGATTGGCTGCAGCGCTGATTTGCGCAGTTTGGACCAGATCTGTGACAGCAGAGATCAGGTTTTGAGAAGCAGTAAAAATAGTGAGAGGAGAACAAGAACGACAACAAGAAAGCTTGAAAGAAAAGTCTGTGCTGTTGTGCGAAGTTCTTGAGCTCTCGGGTGAACTGCGATCTCCGTTCTGCTACTGATCCTCGCGTGGTTGTAAGCATTTTTATTCTCCTGTGCCACCGAGTTTCTGTAAGTCTCGTGCTTTAACTTAGATATTTCTTGAGACGCTGTGGGGAGGTTACTCCACCGAGAAGGAGGATTTGTAGCCGGAAGTTATCCGGGGTGCGATCTACCGAAGATCAAGGAGTCGTCCACCTTACGGACACGCCGAGGAGTAGGGGCAAGTTATCCCCGAACCTCGTAAATCCTAGTGTTAGTGTGCTTGTGTTTTTCTTTCCTTTAGTTGTCTAATTCCGCTGTGCTAACAATTATTTGTGTAGAAGTTTTGTTTAAGTTTTTAAAGGGGCTATTCACCCCCCCTCTAGCCATCTAAGATCCCAACAATTCCCATCCCCTCAACATGCCTATCAAAAGCTTTCGCCGGAAGGGCCTTAGTGAAAGTATCTGCCAGGTTATCTACTGATATAATCTTGGCGACAACAACCTCTCCTCATTTTACGATGTCTCGTATCAGGTGGTACTTGCCCTCAATGTGTTTACTTGCCTTATGGGCTCGTGGTTCCTTCGAGTTTGCTACTGCACCACTGTTAATACAATAAATTATGATAACTTTGGGCAAACTAGGAATCATATCTAAGTCCATCAAGAAGTTTCTGAGTCATACAGCTTCTTTGGCTGCCTCAGAGGCTGCCACATACTTAGCTTCCATGGTGGAGTCTGAAACGCATTTATGTTTAACACTCCTCCATGCTATGGCTCCACCTCCCAATGTAAACACATATCCCAAGGTTGATTTACTACTGTCCCTATCTGATTGGAAGTCAGAATCCGTGTAACCCACAGGGAGCAAATCATCTGTCTGGTAAACCAACATATAATCTCTAGTCCTTTTCAGATACTTTAATATATATTTTATGGTAGTCCAATGTCCCGGTCCTGGGTTACTTTGATATCTGCTAACCATGCCCACGGCAAAACAGATATCCGATCTCATACATAGCATCGCATACATTAGGCTTTCTACAACCGAAGCATATGGAACTGCCTTCATCTCCACTATCTCCTTTGGTGTCTTAGGACACATTTCTTTAGATAAAGGTACTCCATGCCTAAAAGGTAAAAAACCTTTCTTAGAGTTTTTCATAGTAAAACGAGCTAGGATAATATCGATATATGAAATTTGGGATAAGCACAACATCCTTTTCTTGTGATTCCTTATTACTTTGATCCCAAGAATATGTCCACATTCTCCCAAGTCCTTCATATCAAACTGCTTGGACATCCATACTCTTACGTCTGACAACACTTTAACATTGTTGCCAATGAGCAAAATATCATCTACGTATAGTACAAGAAATACCACTACGTTTCTATCAATTTTCTTCTATGCACAAGACTCATCCGGACACTGAATGAATCTATGAGACTAGATCACTTCATCAAATCGGATGTTCCAAGATCTCGAAGCTTGCTTTAGTCCATAAATGGACCGATTGAGCTTACATACAAGATGCTCTTTGCCCTTCGCAATGAATCCCTCTGGTTGCTTCATATAGATGTTTTCTTCAAGACTTCCGTTAAGGAAAACTATCTTGACATCCATTTGCCAAACCTCATAATCCATATGAGCAGCAATAGATAAAAGAATCCGGATAGACTTAAGCATGACTACCGGCGAAAAAGTTTTCTCATAATCGATTCCCTCTTTCTGAGTATACCCCTTCGCAATAAGCCTCTCTTTAAAGGTTTCCACCTTTCCGTTTGTTCCACTTTTCCTTTTGTAGACTCATTTACATCCAATGGCTTTTACACCATTTGGTGGTTCTACAAGCTCCCAGACCTGATTAGAATGTATAAATTTTATTTCAGAGTTCATTACACTTTGCCAAAATGATGCATCTTTATCTTGGAGTGCTTCATCATATGTCCATGGATCAACTTCATGTTCACCAGGAATCAAGTCTGAAGACTCTCCCAAAAATATGAATTTATCAGGTTGTCTAATAACCCTCCCACTACGATGAGGCACTACCTGTAATTGTGCATCATTTGTGAAACGTGTTGCAGTTACTTGTGGTATCTCATCTTGTACCATTGGTACTAAAGTAGAAGTGTCCTCTCTTATTTCTTCAAGAACAATTTTTCTCATGGGCTTGTGATTCATTACATAATCCTCTTCTAAAAATCAGGCATTGGTGCTAACAATGACCTTCTGATCTTTAGGACTATAAAACAAACCACCTTTCATTCCTCTAGGATATCCCATGAACAAGTGAACTTCTGTACGTGATTCCAACTTATCAGCATCTCCATTCAGCACATGTGCTGGACTACCCCAAATCCGAATGTATTTCAAACTAGGCTTACACCTATTCCACAATTCTGTGGGAGTAGAGGGTACTGACTTAGAAGGTATCAGGTTTAGAATGTATGCTGTCGTTTCCAGAGCATATCCCCAAAACGAATTTGGTAATTCTGAATAACTCATCATTGATCTAACCATTTCCATAAGAGTCATATTCCTTCGTTCTGCCACACCATTCTGTTGGAGTGTGCCAGGTGCAGACAATTGGGATTGAATCCCGACCTCTGATAAGTAATTCCTAAACTCTCCTAAGAGGTACACTCCACCACGATCAGACCGTAGTGTCTTGATACTTTTACTATGACGTTTATCCACATCAGCCTTATACTCTTTGAACTTATCAAAGCACTCAAACTTACGGTGCATCAAGTAAATATACCCATATCTCGAATAGTCATCTATAAAAGAGACAAAATATTCGAAACTACCTCTTGCCTGGATAGTCATAGGCCCATACAAATCCGAATGAACCAATTCCAAAACTTCTTTGGCTTTATACCCCTTTGCCTTAAAAGGCCTCTTGGTCATTTTTCCTTCCAAGTAAGACTCGTAGGTCGGAAAGTCTTCCACTACCAATGAACCCAAAGGTCCATCGGCTATTAACCTTTGAATCCTACTCAAGTTAATATGACCCAACCTTAGATGCCAAAGATATGTTTGGTTCATTTCCGAAGGTTGCTTTCTCTTATTAGAATTAGAAGATGTGTTATTAATTTCCATTTGTTGCCTTGTGGGAGTTATTGGATTAAGAGTATAAAAATTGTCAACCAACGCACTAGAACAGATAACCACCCTATTTTTCTTGACACCCACTTTGTCATCAAAAGAAATAGAATATCCATCCATAAATAATTTAGAAACTAAAATTAAGTTCTTTCTCAAACATGGTATGTAAAGATAATTTTTCAAAATCAAAGCTTTATTCCTATCAAAAGATAAATAAGCATCTCCCACTACAACAACCGTCACTCTCATAGCATTGCCCGTGTAGACGGTGATCTCCCCTTCATGTAGTCGTCTGGTTTCCTAGAACCCCTGCAATGAATTGTAGACATGATCAGTGGCTCACGTATCTACACACCAAGTACCAGTAGATAACACCGCTAAACGTGTTTCAATAATTAATGAATAAGATATACCTTTATTGTTCTCCTTTCTACGAGGACAATCCACCTTCCAATGTCCAGACGACTTGCATGTGAAGCACTTGCCTTTCAGCTTCTTCACACCTGCCTGCGGCCCAGTCCCTTGAGGTCGAACCACTTTCTTTGTTGAACCAACTTGTTTCTTCTTCTTCTTTTTGCCTTTCGTCTTAGAGGCAGAAACATTTTCAGCAATGTGAACTTGAGAACTTTGATGAAATAGTCCTTCTGCCGCTTGGAGTTCTGTTAGAAGTTTCGCCATTGAATAAACCCTTTTGTTCATGTTGTAGTTTAGGCGAAACTACTCAAAACTCTTGGGTAGCGTTTGGAGAGTGATATCGACCTGGGTTTCCCCATCGATTTCAGCTCCAAGGACTTCCATCTCATTCAAATGAGTCATTATCTTGAGGATATGATCCCTTACGGGTGTCCCCTCAATCATGGTGGTCGTCATTAAGTTTCTCATGGCCTTTGCCTGGCAGGCTGATTCTGGTGTCCGAAGAGTTCCTTGAGATTGAGCATCATGTCATAGGCAGTGGGTGTGAACTGATGCTGATGTTGCAGCACATTTGACATAGAAGCCAAAATGTAACACTACGCCATCTCATCTGCCTTGACCCATTTCCTATGTCTCTCTATCTCCTCTTCACTAGAATCCTTATCAGGCATGCTAGGACAGACCTCAAGTAGTACGAACTTGTATTCTTTAGCAGTTAAGACAATGCCTAAGTTTCGTTTCCAATCAATATAATTTGGACCAGTAAGTTTATTTTCTTTTAAAATAATAGCAAGAGGATTGAAAGCCATTTTGAAATCCTGAGAATCACAAAATAAAATATTTGGTCAAAACTTAAGAATTTAAAATAATATTGATTCCTCAAACAATATAATTTAAATTCACCAACACCTCAAAACACTGTGAATTTCGTATGCCACGATAGTGTGGACATATACTAATTAAAACATTTGTAAGAGGAGGTTTTACCCATTAATTTTATTATCTTATCAACCTAACTTTATGACAAATAAAATTAATTATTGGTTCATCTTCGCTCACACAAATAATAGTAGTGACTCCGATGGGGAGGATACTATTAAATGCGCCTAAGTATATACCATTACTTGATACTTAGTCCATTAATTAGGATTGTGCCCCTTCAGATGGAGAAGATCACACATGCCTAAATAATTTCCTATAATCATCCATAGAGGAAGTTTGATCTAGTGATCCGCAAACAAATTCATTCGATATGGAGGAAGGCACTTAAAGCCAACGCGCAAGTTTGAATGCATCACTTACAAACCAGTAATGGAGACCGTGGAATTTATTTAAATAATCCCTCTCCTACTTAGTTATTTAAAATTGAGAAATTTTAACATGCACACACATCACAGCACATAAAAACAGCATCACAACACATAAAAACAGCATATAAAGGCAGTAAATATGAAAATAAAATTTCTAACTATTATGGCATCATTCATCGCTGTTCTCCAATATGCCGCCAATGGATCAAGCGTCGCGTCTATCTTGCTTCCTTCTTCGTCGCACCTCCGGCTCTCAAAATAGCACCATGCATAGCATGGATACAAGCCACAACAAAAAAAAAATAAAAATTTACATTTATCGATCCTATATTCCACAAAGGAATTTACATGGAATCTAGATCGAACATAATGTAAAAAAAAATACAGCAACCGACTGTATTTAATTATTACAATCATGCACAATACAAAATAACCTCGACATGCCCGAGGTTTCAAATCATACATAAACACAAAAAGTCATAATAGTTGGACCTAGGATGCCTGCAACCATAAAGTTAATCTTTCTTGCACATCCTACTATTATCCTGCCTAAACTTATATATGAGCAGTGCATAATTTAACCGAAAACCAAACACACAGAGCTAGAAACCATGCTCTGATACCACTTGAAGGCACAGTAATTCCGTTCTATTTCAATTTCCCCTGTACAAAAATTGTACAAGTTCAAAACTTTTCCTAGCAACCCGCATTTTCGATCAGACATGTGTTAGATCAATCGAGCAAGTACTTGACGGATCAAAGCACACCTTGATCGAAATATAAGATCACTTGCCTCTTGTATTGGTATTCAGGATCGATACAAAGAAAACTAAACTAATTACACAGCGGAATCAAAAAACTAGTTGTACCTTTCCTTTGTAGCCAAAGACCTCTTGATATTTCGTTGTATTCCTCTCCTCTTCTTGGAGGTCGTGTGGGCGATAATCTACCAAGACAGCAAACACCCTCCCCTTCTTTTCTCCCAAACCGCCGGCTACCAAGAGAGGCTATAGGATGGGGCACCTTCTCCTCTTCTTCTTCTTCTCCAAGTCGTCGCCCACCAAGGAATCTAAGCAAGAGGCGCCGACCCCTAGCAAGGAAGGAGGAGGCGCCGACCCTAGTAAGGAAGAGGAGGTGTTGACCCTAGCAAGGAGATGGAGGTGGCACCGACTGGCAAGGAGATGGAGGTGGCGCCGGCCCTAGCAAGGAGGAGAAGGCGGCGCTGGTCCTAGGAAGGAAGTGGAGAAAACCAAAAACTAACTTGGATGGGTGGATGAGAGGCTTTATATAGAGGATACAACAGGGACCTAGACGAGGAATTGGTTTAGGTCTCCTGATAGACTTGGGCTTCCTGTATTCGGCCCGAACACTCAACTCAAGTCCATCAATAATAACACATACCACTAAAGGGTTATTATTGAACTACTGCACCAATCCCATATTACAATATGAGCTCCTTCTTTTCATGAGTGTGTTAATCTCCCTGTATTTAAGATATCGTATGTCCGTTAATTAAATGAGTTACTGACAACTCAATTAATTAACATCTGATTCCAAGAGTAGTACCACTCAACTTTATTATCATGCCGGACTAAGTCCACCTGCAGGGTTTACATGATAATCCTTATGAGCTCCTAAAGGGGACATCATCAGCCTAAATAATTAGGACACAGATTCCTTCTATAATCAACAACACACCATATAAATAATACTATTTTTCAACTTATCGGGCCTATTGATTTAACAAATAAATCTCACCCATTGATAAGTTAAAAAAAATAAATACTAAGTATACATGCTTGTTATTATATAGGGATTAAGATGACGCACATCCATAATAACAGAGGTTCTGTGTTAGTATGTAGTCAGTACAAATCTGGCAACCTCAAACGGTCCTGCTCAATACACACATAGTGTACTAGTATAATTTTATAGTCAAGACAGACTAATATCAAATTACATTACAACCATTCCAATGGTTTGTCCCAATCCATCTTGGTTGTGAGCTACTATTTATAATTTATAAGGAACCGATAACATGATCTTCTGTGTGACACAACACACCATGTTATCTAAAATATAAATTAAATGGACAACTACATTGACATATATATAAATATAAAATGCAAACATTTGACCAACATGATTCTCATTTCAAAATATTTCAAAACAGATGTTCATACAAAAGCTAGGCTTATAGTATACTTCCCAACAAAAATACCCTTATGATGAAATGTCCAACCTTTGTACTAAGCTAAACTACCACAAGATAGTAGCTATTGACTCAGGTTGGTCAATTTGAGCATTTAGAACTAACTAGGTTGTTACTAGCTAGTAAACTCAAACTGATCAATGCATATTCACTACAAAAAAATTGGGATTCTACAACACTTAAACGACAACGCTTTTTATAAAAAGCTTTGTCTATTTTTTTTAACAACGCTTTTAGTGAAAAGCGTTGTCTATTTCATTATTTTCTTATTAATAGACAACGCTTTTCTAAAAACCGTTGTCTATTAGTGATTTTTACGGGTCAAAGACAACGCTTCGTAAAAAGCGTTGTCTATTAGACTTTGTTTTAGTGTCTACGGCAACGTTTTTTAAAAAGTGTTGTCTATTATTAAGTTCTCATCTAAATCTTGATTAATACAAACCGTTGGATCTAAGTAAGGAGTAGTAAACCCGAACCCTTCTCCCAACTCCTATCTTTCGATCATTTTTTTATCCCGAACCCTTCTCCCAACTCCTCATCTCACGCGGCCTTCTCCATCCAACTCCTCTCCGGCGAACCACTCCTCTGAACTCCTCTCCGTCAAGACCACACCTTCGTCAAGCGGCAGATCCCGATGCTGAGGTGATCGACCACGACAGATCGACCCATCTCTTCGCCTCCTTCGCCCCCGACGTTGAGGCGGTGACTGGTATAAGGAGGACAAGATGAGCGTGAGTCCAGTGCCGACCTCGGACACCCATGGTAACCTGGACAAGCAGATCGCGCAGCTCAGTGCAAGCCGCTCGCCGTACAGGAGGTTACATCTCACCCTTTCCCTCGCTTATTTTCGTCCGATCGCTCCTTCGATTTATTCCTTGTCTGGTCAAGATGTTTGTTTTGGGGGTTTTCTGCTCGATTCATGCGTATTCTTTACAGATCTGAGGTTGAGTGGGTTTTTTGCTAGAAAAAAAACGTAGCCTGCTAGACGCCTCTCGCCTATGCAACCCTAATGGAGTCCGTCGTGGCATCGGCAGTGATCCCATCGTCGCCGTCTCCCCTCTCCTTCTTCTTGCCTAAGAGAACAACGCCTCGGCGCCAATTTCTTTCACTGATCGCCTCCAAGAGCGGTTCGTGCCCTTTTCCTTCTTTTTTCCCCCGTATTTGATTCGGTCGCTGTTTTAATTTTCTGCTTTTGCATCATTTTAGATCGAGAAGATGAAAAGGATCTTAATTTTGCGTCTGAGAGCACCAACCTTGTGCCTTTCCTCGGCGGTCGCGGTTCCCTTTCCCACCTTCCCAAGGTTTTTTGTTCATTTCAACTGCTTTTCTTCTCTTCCTATTTCTGGGATGGGGGAAGCTCTCCTTTTTAAAGCTCCTTTTGTGATCTCTTATTAGGATGCAGCGATGGGGTTGGTTTTGAGTGCTGCAGCTGGAAGAGGGAGGACGACAGGATCTGGAATGGAAGGCCCTCCCATCCCAGCTGACGCTGATTCAACTGATCAGACCGTTCTTACCTTCCCATGGTCCTTATACACCAAATCTCCCCAACGTCGGATGCGCGTCTCCTTCACTTGCAACGTCTGTGGCCAGCGAACGACTCGCACCATCAACCCCCATGCTTACACTGATGGCACCGTCTTTGTTCAGGTACTTTACAAGTCACTTTTCGAACGCAGCAGTTTTCCGTTCGGTCCTCTTCCTTGTTAGCAGCAGGGATTTGTTTCCTCTTTCTGATGCAAACTCAACGTTTTGGCCAGTCCATTTTTCATTCCTGGACTGTAATGATTTTCTTTGTTGGACTATGGGGTGGGTTAGTGTCGCTTGTTAATGAATAATCTGATGATTTATTTATCCGATGTGATTTAATTATTTCTCCTTGATACAATTATAAATGCTTTAATTTGTTAGAGATGATGGGAAATAGTTTATCTTATCAACATGTCATTCAGAATTCAGTTTTTGATTGAGCTGATTTTTCTTGTAAGTTATATAGAAAAAATATTCGTAGAGGTTTCTATTGTATCTTTTCATAAGCCTCTCGAAATTTATGAAATATTACTCAAGTTATGGGAGGACTCCTCTAGTTACATGCATTAACTGTTTGTTCTATTAACAAGGAATAGAGGTAAATGCTTCTATTCCCTTCTTGTGTCTTGTTAATTGCTAAAAGTTCACAATGAGTTCACATTGTTAAGACATTATCTTTTGTAGTCCAATGTTTGTTTAGTGTTCTTTTTTTCCCTCTGAAAATAATATTTGAAATTTCTTGCAGTTTATCATTGGGAGTTAATATTTATATTTATAAGTTTTTCAATAAAATTTCAGGTTAGGGTGCTTTGCAAAAAAACTAAGGAGGTTTTAATGGAAGAAAGCAATGTTCAGGTAGACATTACTTCTTTTAAGTAAGTTATTCAATCTAGTTAAGGCCCTTATTAAAGTATAACGCTGTTGAATTTCCTTGAAGTTGTTCACTCGCATGCTGGCCATGATCATTCTCTATTAAAATTAGAAAGGAATGTAAACAACACAAACCTCAACTGATGTCTCATAAGAAGTTCTTATAGAACTTCATTGGTTGTAGGCGTAGAAGCTTACTATAGATCTGTATTATTGAACTTCAGGATATTTGCTTGTATTACAAGATATATACTTCATGTAAATATGAAATAAAAAACACAGATGCAACATAAGATAAAAATTGAGAAATGGATGTTATACTGAGTACTACAAACCACAGTTTATCATATTATAGTTTATTTAATTTGTATAAGATTTAGTGTTAACCATCGTAACTTTTCGCACCGTTCTATTTCCAAAACAAATAAATAATAGGCATGGTCAAGATGGTTTATGAATGAATGGCTTCAGTTATTGCGTTGTAGTATAGACCAAAACAAATGTTATTTTTAATTTTAAGTGTGGTGTATATATCACATTTATAACTGAGATACGATACATGTGTATTTTTTTGGTGTGTTCTGGTAGGGATTGTATGATTAATGTGTTATTTTGCTTGTATATTTTTTGAAGGCTTAATTTCATGAGGTATATTTTCTTTTTGTAGCTCTATGATATTTTTGCAGTGACACTTATTGTATATTTTTTTCTTTGTAGTATGAGGTCATATTTGTTCCCTATCATTTATTTGCATGCTCCACAAGTCATTTTATCTGATTGTGATGCTCTCCTAGAGTGCGAAACATTTTTACCATCCATAAGCTACTAACTAGTTCCCATTTCCCATCTTACTCTACATTTCTTTTAGTAAAATTTGAATCAGTCTTAACTATTTTTTTTATTTAGTATATTAAAGCTGTTAAATGTTGGATCAAGCTTTTTGTACTCATTTCTTTTATTGGCTTGATTGTATCTTATAAATGTTCTAACATTGTCCACAATCTTTCTCAAACATTTGTCACTAAACCTTTCCTACCTTCAACAGCAAAGTTGATTATCATTGCAAACAACTGCCCACCACTCCGTAAGTCTGAGATCGAGTACTATACAATGCTGGCGAAGGTTGGAGTTCATCATTTCAGTGGAAGTAAGTGATATTCATAGTTGTTTGCTTGTTTTTTTATTCGTCATTTGATTTCATCCTCTAGTTGCGTTCCATGTAGTAGATTGAACTAAACTTCAATCACCAAGAACATTAAAAGTTATTTTACTAATTGCTATGCCTTTCTTATTCAAAAATGACTTTTTAAAAATATGTTCTATTTTTCGATACAGAACTCGTTTATTTTGATTGTTTTGCTTCTTTTGAGAGCCATCAGTAATTGCTATGCCTTTCTTTCTGCCGTTTGAAGAAACATTGCATTTCTGCAAGATTTTTTTCTTTCTTTCTGCAAGCATTTCATTTCTGAGTAATGAGTTTTGGTTCATTTATAGAAAATAGCTAGTAGAAGTAATTTTTTGATTCCAACTATTGACTATAATTTTTTGTTTATATTTCAGGCCAACTGTTCAATCTGTTCAAAGCTCACAAAGATCCTAGACAAAATCCAATTGCTCACAAGATTGTTTTGTGCTCTTTTATTTTATTTGTGAATATCACTATCTACTTTGAAACAGAATTAGTGTTAATTTTGATATTTACTAGCTTCTCATGTAATTAAATATTAATATTACTTCAATGTCAGAATTCTATTATTTTGGTATGAGTTTGAAATCATTAGCTGAGTTGATTATATGTAAAATTCGAATCTAGATATGGTAAAAGAAAAATAATAGTTTCGTAAATATAAAAATAATGATTTTTAAATAATTTTTTTTATTTTTTTCTTTAAAACAACAACGCTTTTAAAGCGTTGCAAAAGCGTTATCTTTTCTACCAAAAACAACGCTTTAAAAGCGTTGCAAAAACGTTGTCTTTGCATAAACTGACAACGCTTTTAAAGCATTGCAAAAGCATTATCTTCGCTACAAACGACAATGCTTTAAAAGTGTTGTCGTTGAGTAGACTTTTAACAACAGTGCCTTTAACAACGCTTTTTCAGACACAAAGACAACGCTTTAAAAGCGTTGTCTATTAGCTTTTTTCTTGTAGTGATTATTTATAGCCCAGATTTATAATGATGCACTGACTTAAGCATCTAAAATTTTAGGCTAAGTCCTAAGCATCCCACCCATTTTAGGTTGTACAAGCAAGGGATCCTACTATGCTTATGAGATGCTGGCTCCTAAAACTATAGGATCATGCAATTCTACGGGAAAGACCTAGGCTATTCCAAAAAGATAAAAGATTTGAAATAGGTTTTGAAAACAAAAATTTGAAAGGGGGTTTTTTACAAAAACAATTTGAAAAACTACTAAGTAATATTTTCAAAAACCAGTTAAGAAACCTATTCTATAAACGACATGTAAAGAATAATAAAAAACAACTGAAGAGAGATTAGTACCCAAAAGACTACATAGTCATAATGCAAAGCATCCCATAAGTACAAGTCACAAATAATAGTTTCAGAGGTCACTCATCCTCATCCTCATCCACATCATCAGCTCGAAAATAATCAAACATCCTCCGCTGCTCTCTCTCTAATGCATTAGTACGGTCTATCATCCTTCGCAGCTCGAAAGTCTACAATTTATCCTTGGAGAGAGTTGTACTGATCATTCTTCTTTCTCGAAGATGACTAAAGAAATTACTAGTCGGTGGGGGAGGTGCGTGGGAACTGCTCTGAGCCATATCAAAATAAGGCATTAAGGCATATACTGGATTAATAATCGGTGGAACAAGTACTTTAACTGGAATCAGATCATCTTCAGCAACAGCTTCCTCGGCAGCCAGTGGAACGTAATATGGATGGGCCCGTTTATACACAAGACCCTCGGCACTAGTCCTAATCCTAGTCAAAGACAACTACCTAATCCCAATAAAATCAAATTCAGACAACTCAATTAGTTTACCACGGTGAAATCCTACCCCTAAAGAAGTAATGTACGCAGTGAGGACATGACACTAGATCATGTGGACTTTATTCGAGGTGTTGTACCTCGAATAGTAAATAATAGATCGGAAGACCCAGTGCCCTAAGTCAAAGTCAAGATGGTGTCTATTCACAATGAATCAAAAAATTCAAGCAGATCCTGAAATCCAAAGTCTCTAGCAGGCTTCTCTCGCTCATGGCGTTCCTGAGGTGTACCCCGCCAATGATATGAGTTCTCGAAGGAAGACTCAAATTCATGATAAAAAATCTCATGATCATCGAGATCCTGCGCTACTAGACCCTGGGTTAACTCTGCAACTCGCCTTCATAAATCCTCAATCGTCATGTCCTAGACATTACGACCATGTTGCTCGGTTTCCTCCATCAAAGCTTGCCTATTGTTGTGACCACGACTACGACCACAATGACTCACCATTGGATTTGACGATGACCTTCTCATGGCTCTGATACCAACTGATATTAGGTAGGATAGCGATTATCTTGTGAGTTATCGAGAAAGAAAACTTAAGGAGAAAACAAGAAGAGAATCCTTTTTAAACAAAGAGTAATACACTGTTCTCTAAGTTTTACCACAATAAATTTTTTTATTATGAATAAAGGATAATTTCTCAGCATCTAAATATGACTCTTAACCTAAGCTCAAAATAAAGGAAAGAAATTACAATTAACGTATCTTAATTCTAATCTCATAAAGAAAGGAAATAGATTTTTTATCCGAAAAGAAAAGTACATAATTGAACGATCTTAACACAAAACAGGACGCACATCAAGACAATTCCTCTCCTATAAATACCAAGAATACTAAAATTACCCTAAATACCCTAAAAACTAAAATTACAACTTAAAAGGGTTTAAACGGTGACATTTGGAAATAGATCTCGATGACAATGAAGTCCTCTGCTCACAATGAATCAAAAAATTCAAGCAGATCCTGAAATCCAAAGTCTCTAGCAGGCTTCTCTCGCTCATGGCGTTCCTGAGGTGTACCCCACCAATGATATGGGTTCTCGAAGGAAGACTCAAATTCATGATAAAAAAATCTCATGATCATCGAGATCCTGCGCTACTAGACCCTGGGTTAACTCTGCAACTCGCCTTCGTAAATCCTCAATCGTCATGTCCTAGACATTACGACCATGTTGCTTGGCTTCCTCCATCAAAGTTTGCCTATTGTTGTGACCGCGACTATGACCATAATGACTCGTTATTGGATTTGACAATGACCTTCTCATGGCTCAGATACCAACTGATATTAGGTAGGATAGCGATTATCTTGTGAGTTATCGAGAAAGAAAGATTAAGGAGAAAACAAGAAGAGAATCCTTTTAAAACGAAGAGTAATACATTGTTCTCTAAGTTTTACCACAATAAAATTTTTTATTATGAATAAAGGATAATTTCTCAGCATCTAAATATAACTCTTAACCTAAGCCCAAAAAAATGAAAGAAATTACAATTAACATATCTTAATTCTAATCTTATAAAGAAAGGAAATAGATTTTTTATCCGAAAAGAAAAGTACATAATTGAACGATCTTAACACAAAACAGGACGCACATCAAGACAATTCCTCTCCTATAAATACCAAGAATACTAAAATTACCCTAAATACCCTAAAAACTAAAATTACAACTTAAAAGGGTTTAAACGGTGACATTTGGAAACAAAATTTAAGGATTAATGTTTCACTAGTAATAATCATAGGTTTTCAAATTCTGCATGCGTAACCACTGACAAAGTCTAATTCTGAGTCTTAAGTCAAAAGTTATGGCCTTTTGAAGTTTGAAGGGTCATATTGAGCTTCACCATGGGTTGACCCTGCATCATTATTCCTCCAAGTATTCTTTTTTTTTGCCAAGTGTTAGCTCCCAACGGACCCACCTTGGACTTAACCTAGTTCTCAACTAGGTCTTTCACTGTCTAGCCCTACTAAAACTTCTATTATCTAGTTCTCAACTAGGTTTTTCACTGCCTAGCCCCACTAAAGCTTCCATTCCTTAGTTCCCAACTAGGTATTTAATACGCACACTCCATATATTGTACTAGAGTGTATCAAATTATAATTAAAGTTATTGAACCCCACTACACTAAGGTAGTATAGAGATGACTCAAGTTGTCTCTTACTAGGAATGTAACGATAAGATGATAGCTCTAGGATTGCTTTGTTATTGCTTAGGCTTTTATCTGAAAATTGGGGGGGGGGGGGGGGGTTAGGTTTGAGTGCTAAACCTAACAAATAAAGAGTAATACAAGTATGACATCTAATTCTAATTAATGAAAGACAGTGCAAGTAGAGGAAACCTAATCTAACCTAAACTACGATTGTAAGAAAATTAAAAGTAACATAAAGTAAGACATTCAACGAAAAAATTAAGTATGGAACAAAATCTAGAGCATTAAAGAAACATAATCTAATCTAACCTTATAGCATTTAAATGAAGACATAAACATATGAGAAATATAAAACATTTAATTAACAAAGCATTGCAAGAATCTAAACTAAGAAAATGCAAAACCTGGATGATAAACATTAAGTAAATTATGTGCAAATTGAACATGGGAGATCATCGATTAATACAAGCTTCAACACACAATTGAAAGACATTAACTAAATTAATCAATAATAATCCAAACCAAGCGTTGTTGCTTAGAATAGCCATAAGGGGAGAGTGCTTCCCGGAATGAGAGAAAGGAGCTGTGGTTGGAAGAATGAAAGGAGGAAGAAGTCGATTCCTCCTCCTCTTCTAACCCGGAGAGGAGGTGGAGCTTTGGTGGAGAAGAGCAAGAAGTGGGCGGCGCAAGAGAGCGGCGTGAGGGAGAGATCAGGAAGAAGATTATGGGGCTTCCCCTCTTCTAATCCGAAGAGGAGAAGATGATGATGGAGGAGGTTGGCCAGTTGGCTAGCAGTGATGAAGGGATGGAGTATGACCGTCGTCCAGTGGTGGATCCGAAGAGGTGGAGTGATGGCGTCAAAGGCTAAGGGTGTGTGATCGATTAGCGTGAGGGAATGGTGTGCATCGGGGGCAGGAAGAAGAAGAGAACTCACAATAAGGTAGAGATCCGTTAGAGAAGTGATCTCCATGAAGCTAGTATGCCATCATGATCTTAGATCTAAATGCATGGTCCAGAGTGCTTCGAATATTAATCAACGACTGGATCAATCTAGCTCTAGATTAAAGCTTCATATCTTAATTAATGGTTGTGATCTACTCTCCTTTGAGCTTGATGGACTAAATCTTTGAAGGATGATTCAA
This sequence comes from Zingiber officinale, assembly GCF_018446385.1. Classification (NCBI taxonomy): domain Eukaryota; kingdom Viridiplantae; phylum Streptophyta; class Magnoliopsida; order Zingiberales; family Zingiberaceae; genus Zingiber; species Zingiber officinale. The sequence goes on from NC_055993.1 coordinate 57,540,635, forward strand.
AACTCGAATCTTGGATAAACGATCCAAATGACTTCAAATTGGCTCTCTTCAATTAGTCCTAAATTTGAGCCTAAATTTGGTCTGATCTAACTCGAGTCCTTAGCCCTTTTAATCACCTATAAGTCAAAATTTAAATATTAGCATCATATAACATAAGTTAAGGATAAATTGCATTAAAGATAAAAAATGAATACAACTCATGAAATATAATATAAATGCTAATTTATCTCACGAGAAGATCAAAAAACACAAATATAGGAGCCTAATTATCATGACAAAATGATAGTTATCAAATCCCCCCATACTTATTTCTGCACATCCCGAGCAAGCAAATAAAACTTAAACAAAACAAGACTTTGTAGGATCAATACGTGCTAGGGGGTGAATAGCACTCGTGGTATTTTCATGTTTTTTGTAAAGCACAAAATGAAATGCAGTGAAAAATGAGTAAAGGAAAGAGAAATAATTCATAAAAATATAAGTAATTTTACTTGGTTCAGAGCATGTAACGACTCCTACTCCAAGACCCACACTCGTTGAGTGTTTACTTTAGGTCACTATCAATTCGGAATAGTAAAAATATGAGTACAGTAGATTTATAACTTAAGTATTATAAGTGCAAATATACCGACAACTTCTAAGGATCTGGAAGGTCGAGCTTTCCATCATCGGAGCAGAGTTGGGGAGTCGTATAGGATCAGAGCAGCGCGCAGAAGCTTGTCTGAGTTCATTGTATTGAAGTGCTGAGTCAAAACCTCCTTTTATAGCCAAATTGAGTCTGATCCAGATCCACTAATCTCAGGATCAGGTTTGACTTAACTTTGATCGGTCAATTGATCCCCCAGATTGGTTGACCAATCTTGCCTGAATTGGTTCATCTTCCCATCTAGATTCTACCACTTCGGATGAGTCTTCGTTTGGTTGATCGATTCCGCCATTCGGTTGACCGATCCACCATTGCTCCTTAGCTTATCTGGTCTGATTAACCCGACCCGATCAACCCACTTCTTATCCACTTATCAGTCAACTAAATACGACGTTTGGTAGACTGATCCTTGGTCAAAACTTAGCCGCAAGTTGATCTGATTTCTAGGGTTTGGTCGATCGATCTGAAGGTTCGGTTGACTGAACAAGGCAAAAATTTGAACCTACGCAATTATTAGTTTCTTGCAAAATAGAGTTAGAATAAATGACAAATAACATGTAAAGATATGTTTTAATAGCCTTCGGACTATCCGATCCTGACTTTAAGTTTTACTGAAACTCTAGGTTGGACCGATACCTAATGTTCCCTCTTTAGAGAATGTGTCCTTACCTACTCTTCTCAAGAGAGTTTACCTTTTACCAGATCAGTCTTCTAGACCATCTGGACTTTTACTCAACATCCGAGACTTCAGGACTTTTTCGCTGGACGTCCGATCCCTGACTCGTCCAGTCTTTCACCTGGTGTCCGCGCCCTCCAGGATTTTCACCTAGAGTTCTTAACTCTAGGATTTTGCCTGAGGTCCTTGACCTACCAAGACTTTGTCCAGTCCCCCAGATCAGGACTTCATTTCCTAGCCACAGCTAGGACTTTTCACCTGCCTAGACTCCACTAGGACTTTCCTACAAACTCATTCACACTTGCTAGATAGCAAAATAATCTTAACTTTGAACCCTTTTGCCATTATTAAAGCACAGATTTGATCATCTAGTGCTCCTTATACCAATAATCTCCTCCTTTTTAATTATGACAACATACTTCAAAGTTAAGTTAAACAAGTACATAATACTTTAACCAAATTAAGAACAAGTAAATAAGTAAGAATTTATGAAAGCTATTTCAAAGGGTAAGATTTTTCTAAGTTGGAGATTTTAGGCTCCCCCTTGAATATAGCACTTTCTTAGCCAAATAAACTTAGCTGAATTTTTAATTTTTGAAACAAAACTTAGCTTAAGAAAAAAAATACTTAGCTAAATTTTAAGCTTTATAAATGACTTAGCTTTTTCTTTAAAACACTCAGCTATATTTTAAGCTTTTAAAAATGACTTAGCCTTTTCTTTTAAACACTTAGCTATATTTTAAGCTTTTAAAAATGACTTAGCTTTTTCATTAAAAACTTAGCTAAATTGTATGCTTTTAAAATGACTTAGCTTTTTCATTAAAAACTTAGCTAAATTTTAAGATTTTATTTTTCAAAAATACTTAAGAAAAATGCTTAAGTAAACTTTTAAAATATCAATGTCAATTTTGAAATATCAGTTTTCAAAAACACTTTACTCTTTGAACCATTCTTAACTTTGAAGAGAAACATTCTTAACTTTGAAAACTTACTTTTGCTCTCCCTTTGACATATATTAAAAAGAATTTTAAAATAGAGAAAGCTTGTAAAATTAGTAATTATTTTTTTAAAAAAAAATTACAAATTAAAAAATATTTTACTTTAAGCTCCCCCTTGATTAGTGCCTTAAAGATTTTAACTAAGTGCTTTTAGTCTGAGGGGAAAGTTAATGATTTTTATCCTAGAGTACATGCATGGAAAAATCTCAAAAATAATCATTTATTTTTCTTAAAAAAATGTCTAACATTTAGCTACTAGCTATTTACCATAAGATAATAATATTCACTTGGTTAGTCAAGTTAGGTAATTGATCCAGTTAGTTTGACTAAAAAGGATAACTTAACTTGATTAATTTGTTGAATTGGTATTTATAGTCCAAATTTATATTAATGCACAGACATAAGCATTTTGAAGCCCAGGTATTTCTAGTGTACTTGCGAGATGCTCTGGCTGAAACTTATGGGCACATGCTTTCTAGGAGGATAGAGACCTAGGCTAAGTCTAATCTTTAAAAATACTAGTAAAATTGGGAGTTTTGAAAAAAATTAAAATAATTTATCCTAGAATTTTAAAACCAAGCTGATTTTGAACAGATAATATAATTTTGGAAAATCATAACTTTTGAAAAAACAATAGTATGAAAGGAATGATTTTAAAAATTTTAGAATCTATTCTACTAAGCACATACCTAATTATCTTCTAAGTATACTGAACTCAAGTTTAGATAAGGGTTTTATAAAAATGTCTACTAGATTTGACTTGGACTCAACATAGTCAAGTACAATATCTCCCCTAGTTACATGATCCCTTAGAAAGTGATGCTTAACTACTATTTGTTTAGTCCTTGAGTGGTGTATTAGATTTTTAGTTAGACTGATTGAGCTTATATTATCAATTTAAATTTTTATATTTTTATATTCTAATTGATAATCTCTTAAAGTATGCATTATCCATAACAGTTGAGATGCACATTTCCCCATTGCTATGTACTCTACTTTAGTAGTGGATAAGGAAACACAGTGTTCTTTTCTACTGTATCAGCTTTCTAGGCACTGTCCTAGAAGTTGACAGCTTCTACTTGTACTTTTTCTATCTAATTTATACTCAAAATAGTCTGAGTCAAAGTATCCAGTTAAGTCAAATGTGGTAGTCCTAGGGTACCAAAGTCCTATACTTAGAGCCTCCTTAATGTATCTAAGTATCCTTTTTATATTAGTTAAGTGTGATTCTTTTGCACAAGATTGGTACCTAGTATACATACCTACTGTAAATAAAATATCAGGTTGACTTATAGTTAGGTAAAGTAGACTTCCTATTGCATTTCTATAATATTTTAAGTCTACTAGTTTTCCATCTAAGTCAGAGTCAATTTTAACATTAGTTGACATTGGGGTATTAATATTTTTAGAATTTTTTATTCCAAATTTCTTAATTAATTTCTTGGCATATTTTTTTTGAAAAACATAAATTCTTTCTTTTGTTTATTTTATTTGTAATCCTAAGAAAAAATTGAGCTCTCCTACTAAGCTCATTTCAAATTTTTTTTCCATTAACTTAATGAATTCTTTTAAAAATTTAGTATTGGTTGAGCCAAAAATTATGTCATCTACATAAATTTAAGCTATAAAAATATCTTTTTCTAAGATTTTAATAAATAGGTTTTGATCTATTTGGCCTTGGTTAAACCCCTTAGATATTAGGTATATTGATAGTCATTTATACCAGGCCCTAGGTGCTTATCTGAATCCATATAAAATTTTCTTTAACCTAAGGACATGGTTTGGGTGATCTAAGTCTTCAAATCTTAGAGGTTGATTTACATAGACCTCTTCTTTGATAAACCCATTGATTTACATAGACCTCTGCCCAAAATTGGTTACTTAGGTTATATTTATTTAGCATGATTCTAGAAGCTTCTTATAATGTTCTATTTTTTTGTTCTACTAGACCATTTTATTGGGGAGCTCTAGAACATGAAAATTTATGATTATATCCATTAGTTTGATAAAATTCGATAAATTTATGATTTTTAAATCCCCCCATGATTACTTCTAAGTTTTTTATTTTTTTTTATATTTTTTCATTTTTTATTAATTTACATAAATTATTAAAGATTTCAAAGGTTCATTCTTAATTTTTAAGAATTTTACCCATGTAAATCTTGAGTAATCGTCAATTATTACTAAGTAATATTGGTTTCTACTTGTGACTTGGCTCCATGTGAATCAGATAGGTCTAAGTGTAGGAGCTCAAGTATTGAGTTGGTTCGATTTAGGTTAGTTAGTTTATGGGTTGACTTAGTTTGTTTACCTTGTTGACAAGTATTACAAATTATATTTTCTAAATTTTAATTTAGGTAGACCTCTAACTAAGCCATTTTGACTCATTTTTTAAATGAGTTTGAAGTGAGTGTGACCCAGTTTCTGTGCCACAATTTGGTTTCCTCTTGTTGTGTCAAGAGACACTTGAGTGAGGAAGTTGGTAGGTCAATTGTGTAAATATTATTTTTTCTAATTCCCTTAGGTATAATTTCAAGATTTTTGATATTTTTGATTATACATTTAGAGTTAGAAAATGTTACTAAATAGCTAGAGTTACATAGTTGACTTATACTAAGTAAGTTGAACTTAAATTTCTCAAATAATAAGACTTTTTGAATAATGAAATCGGAATTCAGTTCAATATTATTTATTCTGATTACCTTAAGTTTTCTGTTGTTGCCAAACGCAATCGACCCGAAGTTCTTGAGTTTTAGCTTAGTGAACTTCAATCAGTCTCCAGTCATGTATCTGGAGCATCCACTATCCAATATCCATTGGTCCAAATCATTATGTTCCTACACATAAAGTATTTAATTTGGATCCAATTTTGACAGAGTATCAGATAGATTGATTGAATTCAATAACTTAATTTTCTATCTCACCCAGTCTAAGTTGTTAATCATGTTATAACTATAGGTTATTGTGAGATGGTTAATTGAATTTAATTTAATTTTGATTTAATTAACTTAATTTAAGTTTAATTAGGTTTATTTTAATTTGGTTTGATTTGATTTGATTCATGTTTGATTTGATTTAATTGTAATTTGGATTTGATTTAGGTTTAATTAGGGTTTGATTTAATTTTAATTTGATTTAGGTTTTAATTAGATTTGATTTAAGTTTTAATTAGATTTGATTTAGGTTTAATTTAATTTGATTTGAGTTTTAATTAGATTTGATTTAGGTCTAATTTGATTTAGGTTTATTTTAATTTGATTTGATTTGATTTAGGTTGAATTTAATTTAATTTGATTTAGGTTTATTTTCATTTTACTAATTTAACCTAAATCCAACTCACCCTCTTCTAGATTATCAATCAGTGAATCTTATGAGTTAGTTATTTTAATCTTCAATTTAGATTAAAATCTAAGGATTGATTTACATTTGAGTTAGTTAATTAAATATTTATTTCAATAATTGATTTTCAGGCTGTGGCGAGGTACTATGTCTTCTTGGATATTGGAACAACAACCACTTCTAGATAAAGGTTTTTAAAAAAAATTAAATATTTAATTTTCTTTCTGAGAATCGTTGGTCTAACTAAACAAGTGTCAATCAAGCCTAAGTCTTTATCTATCCTAATCTAGGAAAGTATAAGGAAAGCAGTAAATCAAATATCAAACAAAATTATTGAATAAGGATGATCTTTCTATTGACTCCCCCTGGATCATAGCCTCGATAAGGTCTGTCAAGATAATAAATTTTATCCTTGGGGATCCAATATTGATCAAGTCTAACTTGATTAATCAAGTTGGACTTGGGGACCATGCTTGGACTACTTTACTATTTATTCACTTAACAAGAGACGGGTAGGATTTAAATTTATGTTTGGCCTTATACTCAAGTCCGTATCGATTGTATACGACCCTTTGTTTCCCAATAATTAGGTCAAGGTTCTTGGAACCCAAAGTGAACCATTTCAATGAGTCTCTAAGTTCCTTAACTTGTCTTTTCAAGTTAGAATTTTCTTCCTTAAGTTGTTGGACTTGAGTTGAAGTTCCAGCTTGAACTGATTCAATCAAGGAGTTTGGGTTAGTTACTTCCTTGAGGGCTTTAACATCCTCTTGGAGTGACTTGACCCAGAGATTGGACTTAGATAACTTTCTCGACAAGTAGGAAATTAAGTTATGCGATCTAATTAAAGAGATACTTACATTGGTTTGGGAACCTTTTGAACTGGATACGGATCTGTGGCTTTGCTCAGACTCAGCTTCCAATTCTATCTCAGAAACGGATTCGATGACTTGCTCTTGGGCCAAAAGTGCTAGGAAGCTTGTCTATTTGAGGTCTTCATCAGAGTCTTCTGATGATGATTCATCCCACGTTGCTTGTAGTGCCTTCTTTTTTCATTGCTTTTTTGCTTCCTTCTAGTTTGGACAGTTTACCTTGATGTGTCCTTTCTTGTTGCAGCTGTAGCAAGTGACTTCAACTTTTGTTTTCTAGTTTGGGCTTGGTTACGTCGTCTTTGACTAGATATCCTTTTTGATCTCATGTTTTGTGAAGTCCTTTTTCTTGTACAATTTTCATACAAGGTTGATGAGCTAGGTGGTGATCTCATCGTCATCTTCTAAGTCTGATTCATCTACGGACTTGGGTTTAGTTTGGTAGCTGATTTTTGGTTCCCGCGTTATGCTTGTACCTGTTACCAAAGTAATACCTTTCTCAATCAACAGTGCATTAGTCTGTTCATGAAGTTCAAATTCCAAAAATAGCTCGTCTAATTTAATTAATGAAAGATCCTTAAATACTTTGTAAGTATCTACCATGGATGCCCGCAAACTATTCCTTGGAAAGGCATTAAGTGCATACCTGATAATGTCACAGTTTTCCATTTTCTGCTCGATCGCGTGGAGGCCATTGAGTATATCCTGGATTTGGGCATGTAATTGACTTGTCAATTCACCATCCTGCATTTTGATGTTATACAATTTATTAAGAATTAAATCTCTCTTGCTTATCTTAGTGTCGGAGGTGCTCTTGTACAGCTCGATTAGCTTTTGCCATAACTCCTTGGCGATGTTGAAGGGGCTAACCCAATTCAATTCTTCTTTGGTTAATCCACATTTGAGGGTCTGGGTTACTTTGGCGTTGGCCTCAATCTTTTTTATTAGACTTGGGTCCCAGTTTTCACACGATACTAATTTCAACTTGTGTTTTGAGGTGATTGATGTGCAAAAACCGCAAGCGCACTGTTGTCGTCAAGTAATAAAATTTATAAGTCGATCTCACAAGTACTGAAGATTAAATGCTAGTTAGTTTACACTTCGAATTTAGATAGACAAAATTGATGAGTGTTTGTTTTGAGATTTTCAACTAAAATGTGAAAGTAAAAGAAGGTAAATTGAGGAAGTCCTTAGTTTAGTGAATGTTTTAGGTCGTTGGTTTCATTATAATGGTGAATGTTGTGCTATAAATTTACCCTTCCCTAGTTCTCTACTTATATGATTATAGAACAATCTAAATTGCTACTAAATACCAACCCGTGATGGCGTATCGGAGTACTTCTCCTGCCAGTAACCAAGTATGCTATCAAGTGAAGAAGTAATCTAGAGAGTTTGGATTTTTAGTAGAGTACCTCCTGTCACAAGGTCTCTCCCGGGTTTACATCTCTAGATTACCCAGGTCACTTGCGTAGCATATGATTAGGAAAGACCCATGAGGTCTAGTGATAGATTTATCTATACATAAAATTGTTCTCCCTTAGGAGGTTATATTCTTTATAGAAGGATAGTTACCTTAGATGCTCAATGTTAAATAAGTATCCTAAGGCCATGCCGAGCTATATCGAAATTCACACAAGAGGCAACAATTCATGCATTTACTCAATGAAAATTCAGGTTTATGTTTAGATTTAGACACACAACAATGTATCTATTACAGAAATGAGATCTACGTATACAGAAATGTAATCCAGATAGATAAATTCATGTCCATAAAAAGAGTCTTCTTACAAGCAATTCATCGAATAGAACATATGGATATAAGCTCCATCAAACAAGGAAATTGATAATTCAATAGAGTTTACAATATCCACTCATTACAATTACTTCCTACATCCTAAAATAGTTTTAATCTACTCCATAATAGCTAGAAATGTAATCCAAAGACTCATAATAAAAAAAATCCAAGAGAAGGAGGAGGAAATCTTATCCTTTGATGTTGATTGAAGCCTTTGATGTAGATCTTTGTGTGTTGACAAGGATGGAGCAGTAGAATGGCCTCAGATTGGCTAGTTGATGCCTTCGGATGCAAGGATTTAACCTAGATGGTCTCCTCCCATCCACCAAGCTTCCTCCCTTGTGGAGGAGATGAAGTGCCCGTCTTATAGAGGTGAGGCATGAGGTGCCTGTGCCTAAAGGCACGGCTAATCCTCTCCCTGGGCATCTAGCTATGCCTTTTGGCATGACTAGAGATAAATTGGCTCTACCAAGATAGCTTGGTTATGCCATTTGACACGACTAAAGTTGTCTCTAGCTTCTTGGCCATGCCTTTTGGCATGGCCAGAGCAGAAACTACTCTGTGTTTAGCCTTCTGGGCCTTGCCATTTAGCATGACCTGATCTTCAAAATTGGGATTTGGAGGCATGGTCATGCCTCTAGGCATGACCAATCTCAATTCCCCTCTGGAAATGGCCATGGGCTGGCTCTTGGCCATGCCATTTGACACAGTTAGAGCCAGTTTTGCTCCTCTTATTCCCAGCAGTAACCACTGCTTGGTTCATCTATCTTAGATCTACCCAAAGTCTAAAGAGTGTTCTCAATAACAAGAGAAATCTAGAGTTTGTTTTCTTAGTAACCTAACTTGGTCTCAAAGGGGCAAACATCTAGTTTCCACCTATGACAACAAATTTTTCAATCCCTTATTTCATATGCCTTATTTTTTTTTTTCAATTGTACATTTGTAATAATACAATTAGTGGGATTTTCATTTTTCCAAACGAGTTTTAATACTTTGAGCATCAATCTAATAGCCAAGGTGTAGTTAAGAAATCACGATGGGAAATTAAATACACATCAAATTCAATGAATCATGACTATTTTCAAAACTTTCAACTATCAAAATAAGGAAAGGTGTATAGAGATCCTCAAGCTAGACTATAACCAAATCTTTTCAATGAAAAACAATGCTCATGTCCTGCTATTAATGATAGAGAAAAGTAGATCATCAAACATACTAGCACTCATATCCTAACAACATGAATCTAAACCATAAATGTGCAAAAATTTTTGTTATCAAACAAATGTCATGTTCATTTTGTTCCACTATAGATAGATAAATAGATCACTTAATATACTAACACTAAGAAGTATAACTCATGAAATCCAGATAATAAACGTGCTATTAGTTTACTCATGGATAAGTCAGCAGTAATAGTATGGATAGTGTAACTCTAATGCCTCAAAATTTGAAAGAAAACAATGTACAGACTAAGAAAGCAAACTGCAAAACAAACTGCAACTGTGCAAAAATCCCTTCCAGACTTGGGCACTTTATTGTTCTCAATGAAATGGAAAGAGGGAGGGAAACGAGCAAGTCTACTGATCCTGTCTGAGAGCTTGCGAGATGGAGCACTGGGCGGCGATGGATGATGGCAGATTCTGATACTGATGAACAAGAGAGGATCCGAGAAAACTACAGCGGATCTCACTGACACTTGAAGACTAGATAATAGATCTGAGAAAACCAAAGCGGATCGTATGAATGATATCCCACAAAAGGGAACTCCGGTGAGATGGCTCCGGGGATCAGTGGAAACTCTGCAATCCTGTGGATGAGACAATCTCGTCTCCCTGCACATAATGAGACCGACTAACAAAGGGTTAGTGACCTAAGATCGGGGTGGGAATCTCTGGCTAGGCCCTCCGACGCTCAAGTTAGTCTCCAGGGAAAGGGAGAAGAGGCAGAAACTGTATGAAAATTAGGGTTTAATTGGGATACGATGCGTATGCTTGCGTACCTTGCCAATGGAGAGGATTCCCCTTTTTATTCCACCTCATCTAACCTCCACAGTCATGAGGTGGACCCTGATTTGTTAAAATTTGTTAAGAGATGACATAAGTTAGAACTGCAATAATAATAGTTTAAGGAATCTTTTTTCTTACCCCAGATGTACCTTCTTTGTCATTTAGCATACCTGCGGAGAATTCTAGAAGATATTTATCGCCAAATTGATTAAGCTGTCATATGATTGTATATTGTTATGGTTCACCTGGTGTGATTCACCTATTACATGTGCTTGGTTAGTCACATAAACTTATTTGGCATATATGTGGGATATATTCTATCCATATTAGTTTTAGTTCTATACTCGATTGGCTACTTATACCTGACCAAGACTTCATTATAAATATGCCAGAAGCCATGTAAGGTTGAAGACCTTTATGCCCAATCTACTTCTTACACCTGACCTATCTAGTGAATCTGGGCGATCACACCTTTGCCCTTTAACTCTTCCTTTGGTCGATCGTATGCCATTAAATACTTCTAAGCTCGACCGGTCTATTCGGCTGACCCTACCTTATCGACCGAGACTAATTAGTCGGGGTGTATATAAACCTTTAGGATAGATTAATGCTAAGTGCTTCTACTTTCGATCGGTCTCTTATACTCGACCGGTCTTTGCTCACCAAACTCATATGCTCAGCCAGTCTTTTGAGCACGTCCGACCCTACATCATTGACTAAAATCATCTAGTTGAGTCTGTAGAGACACCATTATCCGATAACCCTTCCTTCAACCAGCTGTAGGTTAAGGGTTATATGAGACCAAATACATCTGTGTTCGTCCGATCTATGGAACCAGGTCAACTTTTATCCATCAAGCTTATAGGCTTGATCGTTATATTACGTTCGTTCAATCTTTGTCTATTATGTACAAGGTCATGAACTTTTACATTTGGATGACTTTCTATGTTGGGTTTGTCATGTATGCCCAGTCGAGTACCCGTGCTCGACCAGTCTTTACTCACCAGATTCATATACTTGAGCAACCCAGCTATGTTCCGTACCACCCATGGTTAAACTCTCTTTACATCAGATCGATCCTTTATACCCGACCGACCGAACCTACTTGGTCAGTCTTTTCGGCCGATCCTACACGCTCGGTCGGTCCTACCTGCTCGGTTGGTCTTACATGCTTGGTCGGTTTGTCAAACCCGACCTATCTCTGTCTGCCATGCATGTAGTGACTCCCCTTTGCCGGGTCTAACCTTTTCCGGGCGGTCCCTCCTCTCGCCCTTTCCAGCCTTTCTCACCTTCGTTATCCTTCTTTCTTTCCCTTGAGAGAAAAAAGGGGGTCCCCTTATCAGTAGCCTCCCCTTCAAGTCTAGTCGAAGGAGGTGTAACCGACTAAATACCCAAGTAAGTGTATCCTTTCTTGAATATGGTAAAATATTGGGTATTCAAGAAAGGATACACTTTCTTGAATACCCAATATTTTACTCAGTCACTTATTAGCTTGCTGTTTGTTTATCCAGGTAAGTGTTCCCTTCCTATTTAGTCCTTCCTACTCCAGCAGACCGCCCTCATCTCCCTCCTCCAGGGAGCGTTGCTGTCTTTTGGGAACAAACAATTTTCAATTTTCGCCTCCCTCTTCATCCTTTTTTCGTTGTTGTAAGTCAATATTTCAACATGCCCTTAAATCAACTTATCCCTCAATCCTTCTCCATATTATTTGGTTTTATCGCTGTTTCCCAACTACTTGACTTTCCTCCTTCCCCTCGTTTGTTCCATCACTTTTTTGTCCTTCGTCAAGTAGAAGATAGTCTTTTTAAATTTCAGAGTCGTCCTAAGGCTATCCTATTTAACAAAATTCCAGCACAGGCGGAATGAAGGCAGAAGTTCTTCTTCTTGCGTCTACCTTCTCCTCCTCCATATCCCATCACTTGGCAGAGGACTCTTCCCACTCTTCCAAATTCCTCAGATGGTACTACTGACTTGACATTTTATGAGTCCATGTCAAAGTTGAAAGGGGCTAAATTTTACTTGCCCGCACTAACTGTTGAAGGCTTACTTTTTTATCTTCGGGATAAGCTCTATAGACATAGAATTGGAGGCTCATTTTGGTGAATTACCTACTTTCTGTTGTATTCATTTGATATCTTTGGTTTGTTTCTACTAAAAAGCATATGGTTTTTGTCTTTTTCAGTTGATGTCATTTTCCCTGCTCTGTTGTATAAGAATTCAGGGTTGACAAAGCCAATTTTGGCTAGGCTAGGAGAAAGGCTATTAGAGAATCGTTGTCTTAATCCGACCACTTCATCCCTCGGTCTGCTCCCTCCTCAAGAGGTCCCTGCTGAGAAGACTGAATCTTCCGAGGAAGAGAGACCCTTCACTGTTTGACGGGAGGTTACACTTGTTTCAAAGAGTAGCTTGGCTCCAATCGTTATCTATGAATCAAAGCAAATTCCCATAGTTCCTGCTGAGATGTCTCGTGAGAGGGGTAAGGAAATTATGCCTTATACTCACATCTGTCCTAACATTGCTCTTAACATGATACGACCAAGTTTATTGATTCCGCCCATTCTTCCAGTTACTCCTGTTCCCGAGATAACTACGGGTGTGCCGCTGTCTCCTCCGCCTTCATAGATTTCCTCTCCTACTGCTATTGCAGTGAGGGCTAGAAGAACCCCCTGTAGGAGGTCCTCCAGTTTGGCCACCCAAGATGTTACTATTAGGCCAGCTGTGGATTCTACGCCCTTCATTTTACTTCCCTCCATTCCCATTAGTGCACCAAGACCCCCTCTGATTTCTAGCATTGGTCCTGATCCCCCTCGCTCTAGCTCACTACCTTCTCCTCCCATTCCAGGGCTGCTGCCTTCCTCTTCTGCGGGTCTTGCAACTCCAACCCCTCCTCAAGTGCTTTTCAAACTGTCCCAAGGCCTTCCCTCGTTGTTAAGGAACGTTCCTCCTTCCGTTGGCATTCTTCAGTTGAAGGACTCCATAGACGACTCCTGGGTGTAAGGCCAGAACTCTTTGAGGGGCAAGAGCATTTTTGATTAGGCTGACACATACAATCGACAAGCCTCCTCTGTAAGTATTTTAGATATATCTTTCCAGTTTGTGTATACAGTTTTTAATCATGTTATCATGTTTATCTAGTTTTTTGCTTCATGCTTCTATATGGGCAACTTGGCCACTGACCTAGAGAGGGAGAACAGAGAATTGAGGAATCAATTGAGGAGTCTAAAGTTAACTCCTCCTACTCCAAGTAATGAGGTCATTCAACTTTAAGAGAAGATAAGTTCTCAAGCCAATACGATGGCCCTTTTGGAGAAAGATTTGCAACATCATCACCAAATGTTAGAGGTTAAAGAGGAAGAGAAAAAGGCCTTGGATTTGCAAGTACAGAGCCTATCTTCTCAGTTGAGTGTTGAAGTGGCCCGGAAGAATAAGGCTATTTCAGATGCTATTCTTAGATCTTCTATCCTAGAACAATTTCAAACTTCTTTCTCTAGGTCTCCAGATTCAGTTCAAGAGTTAGCTTCCTAAAATTTTGAGTTATTACAACTACAAGAGAGATTGAAAGCTCAAGATTCGGAAATAGATTTCCTTACCAAAGAATCAGAGTGTCTCAAAACTGAAAAGGTCAATCTTCAAGAGCGAGCGGAACTCCTTGAATCAGAATTACAGACCTATAAGATGGGAGAAGAGAAAAGATGGGAGGTCCGCCGTCGAGAATACCTGACCTCTCCTAAGTTCACAAATGAGTTCGTCGGTTGCATGGTAGGGCCCTTAAATCATTCAGTTAATGGGTTTCTGACACAATTGCGAGAAGGAGGGTTCTTACCCCCAGAACCTCCTCCCCAATTTATAGATCGTCGGCAACTTAACAAGGAGTTACCTAAAGAACTTGTCAGCAGTTTCAAGTAGGACTTTGGTGCACCAGTAAAACTATATGTGTTAAATTCCTTTGAGGCCATATTTATGAAGATTACTTTCTACTCTAATCATGCTTATAAATGAATTTTCAGAATGAATATATGTTAACCAAACCATGAAAAGGAGAATCTGTAAAGTAGTTGGGTGCATATGGTATGTTTCTAGATCATGAATAACTAACTGAGAGTCATGACATACTTGCTTGTTTTCAAGATTGCCCTTATTTCATTTCAGAACTTGGGGCTATTTTAATTGTAAATGTACTCTTAAGCGAATGTAAGAAAGACACCACCTTGCTATTCTCCTGTCAGGGATACACTCCTGAGTGAATTCGCCTCAATATATGAAGGTCGGAGAGTGGATAAATTTCGGTTGAGCATATACTTCCGTGTGAAGATGGTATTTGAAACTTAATGTATTGATATATTCTTGGTCGAGCTTGTTCTCCTGATCTACTCTCGATCAGGTATGTGACCCCGAGCAAATATAAATTAATATGAGAAGGTCAGAGTATTATCGTGCTTTAGCCGAGCATGTTCTTCCGAGTAAATCCAAATCAGTGTGAAAAGGCGAGCGAATATGAAATAACGCCTGAAATCTAGTTGATTAATATATTCCGGCTGGATCTATATTCTTGACCAAATCTGGTGTGATGTGGAGAGGTACAAGTGTTGCTATCTCTCAATCAAGTAAGTACTCTCGAGCGAATTTGCAAAGTATCGATATATCTCTGTCGGGCGTGTAATCACGAGCAAATTTGTTTTGATGTCAGAAGACCAAAGTACTGCTATATCTTGGTCTGGCGTGTAATCCTGAACAAATTTATATTGATACTAGAAGACCAAAGTATTGCTATATCTCGGTCGGGCGTGTAATCCTGAGCGAATTTGTATTGATACCAGAAGAGACCAAAGTACTGCTATATCTCGGTCGGGCATGTAATCCCGAGCGAATTTATATTGATACCAGAAGATCAAAGTATTGCTATATCTCGGCTGGGCGTATAATCCCGAGCGAATTTATGTTGATACTAGAAGACCAAAGTATTGCTATATCTCGGTCGGGCGTGTAATCCCGAGCGAATTTGTATTGATACTAGAAGACCAAAGTATTGCTACATCTCGGTCGGGCGTGTAATCCCGAGCGAATTTGTATTGATACCAGAAGACCAAAGTACTGCTATATCTCGGTCGGGCGTGTAATCCCGAGCGAATTTATATTGATACCAGAAGACCAAAGTATCGCTATATCTCGGTCGGGCGTGTAATCCCGAGCGAATTTGTATTGATACCAGAAGACTAAAGTATTGCTATATATCAGTCGGGCGTGTAATCCCGAACGAATTTATATTGATACCAGAAGACCAAAGTATTGCTATATCTCGGTCATGCGTATACTCCCGAGCGAATTTGTATTGATACCAAAGACCAAAGTAATGCTATATCTCGGTCGGGCCTGTAATCCCAAGCAAATTTATATTGATACCAGAAGACCAAAGTATTGCTATATCTTGGTCGGGCGTGTAATCCTGAGCGAATTTGTACTGTTTCAATCTTAGGATTCTCTTCTGTCTTCCAGGAAACACTGTTAGATGTTCCCTAAAATTTCTTGATTAATTGGTGTCGAGCGAAGAAAAACTTACTTGAGCTATGAAGGTTTAAAGTCTCCGATTATTCTTAAGAAAACCAGCCGAGTTACTCCTTAAGGTTCCCGGTCGACTTCTATCGAGCGGAGAAAGCACGCCTAGATAGATCTGAGCAGAGGAAACACGCTCGATGACTAGAGGTTTAAAGTCTCCGGTTCCCCTCCAGGAAGCCAGCCTGGTCACTCCTTGAGGTCCCCGATCGACTGCTATCGAGCGGAGGGAGCACGCTTAGATAAATTTTAGCGGAGGAAACACGCTCGATGACTAGAGGTTTAAAGTCTCCGGTTACCCTCCAGGAAACCAGTCTGGTCACTCCTTGAGGTCACCGATCGACTGCTATCGAGCGGAGGGAGCACGCTCGGATAGATTTGAGCAGAGGAAACACGCTCGATGACTAAGGTTTAAAGTCTCCGGTTCCCCTCCAGGAAGCCAGCCTGGTTACTCCTTGAGATCCTCGATCGACTGTTATCGAGCGGAGGGAGCATGCTCTTAAGAAAACCAGCCGAGTTACTCCTTAAGGTTCCCGGTCGACTTCTATCGAGCGGAGAAAGCACGCCTAGATAGATCTGAGCAGAGGAAACACGCTCGATGACTAGAGGTTTAAAGTCTCCAGTTTCCCTCCAGGAAGCCAGCCTGGTCACTCCTTGAGGTCCCCGATCAACTGCTATCGAGCGAAGGGAGCACGCTCGGATAGATTTGAGCGGAGGAAACACGCTTGATGACTAGAGGTTTAAAGTCTTCGGTTCCCCTCCAGGAAGCCAACCTGGTCATTCCTTGAGGTCCCCGATCGACTGTTATTGAGCGGAGGGAGCACGCTTGGATAGATCTGAGCGGAGGAAACACGCTCAATGACTAGAGGTTTAAAGTCTTCGGTTCCCCTCCAAGAAGCTAGCCTGGTCACTCCTTGAGGTCCCCGATCGACTGTTATCGAGCAGAGGGAGCACGCTCGGAGGAGAATTGTTTGGTTCATTCTAGTAAATGCATGCACTGATTAAATAGTATGCACTTGCGTCTTTTCCTTATACTCAAAAATTAAATGAAATATAAGAACAAATTACAAGCGTACTTGTTAGGCTCTATATGGTTGTAAGTGGTTTGCACTCCAAGGCCTCTCAAGCTTTCTTCCTTCTGAGTCTTGGAGATAATAAGAGCCGGAAGCAAGCTTCTATATAACTTTGTATGGTCCTCCCCATTGGGGTGCCAATTTAGTAACATCACCCACATGTTTGACACGCTTCCACACTAAATCCCCTACTTGAAAGAATAGGGGGATAACCCTTTTGTTGTAATTTTATCTCATTCATTGTCGATAAGATATAAGACGAGTTGCTGCCTTGTCCTGAGCTTCTTCAATAAGATTGAGTTCCATAAGACGCCGGCCATCATTATCTTCATCATAGAGTCGTCTACGATCAGATTCTATCCCCACCTCAATGGGGACTACTGCTTCCCCACCATATACTAGCTGAAATGGGGTTATCCCCGTGGCTTCTCGAGGGGTGGTGTGGTAAGCCCAAAGCACACTGGGTAACTCATCTACCCAACTACCACCAACATGATCTAGTTTAGTCTTAAGTCCTCTGATGATTTCTCTGTTGGTCACTTCTGCTTGCCCGTTACTTTGTGGATATGCTACAGAGGTGAATGGCTGGGTAATACCATATCCTCCACACCACTCTCTAATTCTCTGTCATTGGAATTGTCTTCCATTATTAGAGACTAATTTATGCGAAATACTAAATCTGCAAATAATGTGTTGCCACAAGAATTTGATGATTGCGTTTTCAATAATTCTTGCTAACGGTTCATGTCACGCCCAAGGTAGTCCCTATCAGAAGAAATTTTGACAACATCTCTCCTGTACGAGTGACAATATGAATCCAGAATACATATATCTATACGTCGGCCACACACGACCGGAACAATACAATACAAATAAGAAACAAACCACGCAGTTTATATCAACATTCCACACAGTTCAACATATAATCAATCCACGCAGTTTAATATAGAAAGACGATAAAGAATCCTTAAAGATATATGTAAACATCCTACTCCACTACAACGAAGAAAACAAAATCCACGAAGTAATGAGAAAATCCGCAGCGAAAAACAAAGTAGCAAACCCGAATGTTCAATGTCCACAATACAAACCCACAATACAAGTATATAAGATGCAAAAGTAAAATATAATCCGACAAAGAAAATCCTCGCGATAATGGGGCTAGCAACTAGAATATCTCCCAACGACCTCAACCTGAAAAGTAGTAAGGTAACGGTGTGAGTCCAAAGAACTCAGTAGGTAATCCAATAGACATGTACATCAACATATAACTACCAGTAACAATCCTACAGTATAGTATCCTAATAGTACAACATATAGTACAGTCTCCTAACAGTACAACACATAGTACAGTCTCCTAACAGTATAACAGGTATGCATAACTGGATAAACTGCAGTAACCAACAATAAGCATGTAATACAGTCTACTGCAAGAATAATAAGAAATGCATAACTGAAATAAACTGTACTCACCTGCGAGGCTTGTGCAACTGACTGTGAACATACACAGATAAAAATAGTCAGAGCAAAAGCATGTATCCTGTATGCATGTCAATCATATGCAATCACCAAAATGTATCAATCATAAAGAATGCAATCTGTGCATATGATGCAATATGACATGGTCACCCCTGACGTCAGTCAGCCGTCTCACACGCGATGGCGAGACCGAGTGGGTAGGGCTGTGACACCGTGCACTCTATCGTCACTACCCCTGAAGAGTGACCGAGTGGACGGGATGCACCGGAGTACACCTATCCTCCAACCTCAACCATAGGAGGGAGCGCAATGCTCTCATCTCCTGGTACACAATGACGGGGAGGGACCCCGGCGTGCTACCACGCTGCCTATCACACTACCCATGAGTGGAGCCTCCAGCGGAGCACCACCGAGCAACCTACACACCCTGTGTGCTGTGCCACTACCCATGCAGTGGTCACGTGGTGCGCAGGTCAATGTAGCCGGCCAACGAGCTCAACAATAATGGAGTCGTCAATCGCCCAGCATGCAATCATGCGATATGGTGCATGCGGCTACAGTATGTCATACCTGAACATATCCTCCTCCATATGTGTAGATGCCAAACAGATAAACACATATATAACAATGATAATAAACAGCATGAATCCAACATCACATATCCAACATATCTATCATCTAATCCAGTATAGAGGGAAGCACAATAAATACATCTATCTCTATGAACTCAGATAAGCATAGCAAGAAAGAAAAGCATTCCAAACTAAGGTATAATAGCTATCAGTAGAAGCATACATCAGGTATCAACTAAACTAACCAGGGAAGTACTAACTACCAACACTAGTAAGTATATATAAACTGCACATATCATAAGACACTATCAAGAGATAAGTCAAAGGGTACCCGCCTCAAATAGAAGGTACAATCAAGCAAGCCAAAGTCGAGACGCCCATCTCGAATCAGAATCCTGTGTCAAACAAACAATATATATATTTTATTTAGCTAAATTCAAATGAATAGCTAAATAAAATTCATAAAACCAAATTAGGGCAAAACCCTAATCAAGTCAATCGCATCCTACCTAAATAAAATCTAACGGTCAATTAGGGTTAGTTACCTAATCCCTAATCACCAGTTAGATTAGAAACATAAACTTAAATTAAATCTAATAATTGACTAGGGTTAATTGTCTTAACCCTAATCATTCCATTAGATTAATTTAAGTAATTAAATCTAATCACACTAATCATGTAATCAAATTATCCCTAATGCAATACATAAACCTAAAATAACTGTTCTACAGCAAGATCAAGAACCCTACATACAATTAACAACTAGTATAATTCATCTACATCATGCATAACCATCTAGAAATCATATCACACCATGATCTACAACTAAGATCAAAAATCCAATACCTTACCTAAATTCCCAGCACTGTTCTGTTGATCCACACAAAGAAATGGTGCTGCCAGGAAAGGTAGCTGCTGTTGGAGAGTTGCTGGAACTAGAAACGCTGCTGTAAACCACCTCAATGACCATAATTCCAGCATCACAGCAACACAACCTCGCTGCTAAAATCCTTCCTACTGATCGGATGAAGATAACATCTCAGGCGATCAAGAAATCAACACCATAGAAATGGAACAGAACCGCACATTGCTGCTATCAATCGGATCAAGCAGGAATCCAGAAGGAAGACTACTGATCAAGCACAACCATCCTTCTAGCCTCTGCCCGGCAGCTCAAGAACACCTCCCTGATACCAATATCTCCAAATCTGTGACCTAATTCAACCGAAAAGAAGATGAGGATCAGTAACAGAGAAGAAGACCTAAGCTTACCTGAATCGGTTGTCTCCAGAAGGTATCACCCAATCCGATCCACCTTGAGGAGCCACGGATCATTTTGTGAACAACTCAAGAAGGAGGAAATGAAGGGTCAATCAATCGGAGACAATGCAAACCAAGCCCTCCACCATGCCCTAGCCACCGAGCCGTCATCGTTTATGCACAAGAACTGGCCAGTGAAGCAATCGCTCCACCAAAAAGCTTGGACAGCGTCACTAATGTCAAGAATCCAGCGATGGTACTCAGGCGGCGTAAGAGGATGAGATTGTCGGAAACAACCCTCTGTCGGTGTTGGGGTGTCGGATCGTTTGCGTGAGAGAACAGAGAGATCGGAGAGAGCGAGAGAAAGGGCTTCGGCTAGATCAGAAGGGGTCACGGCCAACGGTTGAACAACCGGCGCAGGCGGCTGTGATCGGTGACGAGCGGAGGCGATTGGGAAGAAGAGAGGAAGAAGGGAGAAGGAAAAGCTGGGCGTCAGGGGAGAAAATAAGGTCGGGATCGGCGATGAGGGAAAAGAAAAAGGAAATATATTTATAAAACATTTCCTCACTTAAATGGGTATCCCAAAATATGCTTTATCCGAACCTGAAATTGATCCCCTCAAAATCCGTCGTACGAGTTTCAAAAAATTCTCAGAAAATTTCTAAAAATTAGGGAAAAATTTTATAAGGCTATTTCTCAAATAACCCTATTATTTAAATTTTTTCAATATCTTACAGTTCAGCTTCCACCCACTTTGAGAAATAATCTACAACTACCGATAGAAACCTTCTTTGAGCAGTGACTAGGGGGAATGTGCCTACTATGTCCATATCCCATTGATCAAAAGGGCAAGAAACGATAGAAGTCTTCAATAGTTGGGTAGGATGATGTGGGATATTCTGATGCTTCTGACAAAATAGACATGCCCTTACGAGTTAAGCTGCATCTTCTTGTAGGGTAGGCCAGAAATACCCGGCCAATAAAATTTTACGCGCTAAAGATCTGCCCCCAATATGACTACCACACGAACCTTGACAAACCTCTTGTAAGATGTATTGTATATCTTCCGACCCAATGCATTTGAGCAAGGGACAAGAAAAGGACCTTTTGTAAAACTGATCCCCTATCAAAGTATATTTGACGACTTTCTTCTTAAAGACTCTTGCTTGTTCGACATCACCTAGCAAGGCACCTTGCTACAAAAAGGATATGATTGGTGCTCTCCAGTCTCCTTGTATCTCCATGTTAGCTTGTTTTTCAATACAAGACACCAATACTGTTTGTTCTATTGGTCGATCTAGGTTCCAAGGTATCACTGCTGACGCAAGCTTTGCTAGTTCATCTGCCACTTGATTTTCTGATCAGGGGATTTTCTGTGTATTTACCTCTTGGAATGTAACTTTCAATTTATCAAAAGCTTCTGCATATAATTTAAGTCGATCACTACTAATCTCAAACTTGCCTTACAATTGTTGTACTGCCTGTTGAGAATCAGAGTAAATCCATACCCGAGCAGCTCCAACATGTCGAGCTGCTTGCAAGCCAGCTATTAATGTTTCATATTCTACCTCATTGTTGGTGGCTCTATAACTTAGCCGGACAGAAAGTTGAACCCGATCCTCCCGGGGAGATATAAGAAGAATACCGATGCCACTACCCTGTCTGGTAGAAGACCATCTACATAAATCTTCCAAATCCCTTCTTCTTCGCGTCCCTGCACTTCTATTATAAAATCTGCCAGAGCTTGACCTTTAATTGCCGAACGAGGCTAATATTGTATGTCGTATTCACTGAGCTCAGTTGTCGATTTGATAAATTACCCGGATGCCTCTGGATTAAGGAACACTCGCCTGAGAGTACTATTAGTTAATACTATAATTGCGTGCGATAGGAAGTAAGGCCACAATCTTCTAGATGTTAAGACTAAGGCATACGCTAATTTTTCAAGTGTAGTGTACCTACACTCGACTCCTTTCAATAGATGACTTGAAAAGTACACGGGTTGCTATTCCTTCCCCTCCTGCCTCACCAGTACTGAGCCTACAGTATGCTCATTTGTTGAAAGATAAACCCATAAGTTTTCTCCTACTATAGGCTTAGCTAACACAACTAGGTTTGACAAGTATTCTTTCAATTCTCGAAATGCGTTGTCACATTCTTCATTCCATTAAAATTTATTAGCCTTTCAAAGTATCTTAAAGAAATGAAAACTTTGATCGGTTGAGCGAGAGATGAAGCGGGATAATACAGTGATTCGCCCGGTTAGCCTTTGAGCTTCTTTCATATGCGTGGAGGCTCTATATCCTGGATCACTCAGACTTTGTTGGGATTTGCCTCTATCCCTCGTTCGATCACCATATAGCCCAAGAATTTGCCACTTCTAGCTCCAAACAAGCATTTACCAGGATTGAGCTTGAGTCCATATTGTCTTAAGGTTTGGCATGTTTCCTCTATGTCTCTGCACAAATCAACAGCCTAAAGAGATTTAATCAAGATGTCATCCACATACACTTCCTTATTTCTTCCTATCTATTTCCGAAAGACTTTATTCATAAGCCTCTGATAAGTTACTCCTACATTTTTTAGTCCAAAAGGCATACCGTTATAACAATAGGTACCCTCAGCTGTAATAAAACTAATCTTCTCCTGATCCTCCTTAGCTAGAGGTACTTGATGATAGCCCTGGTAGGCATCCAACATACAAATGTACTTGCATCCGGCGGTGGAATCCACCACTTGATCAATGCGCGGCAAGGGATAGAAATCTTTCGGGCAAGGTTTGTTGAGGTCCCGGAAGTCAATACACACTCTCAATTTATTTACTGGTTTAGGTACCAGGACGACGTTGGCTAACCAACTGGGAAATTGCACTTCCCTAATATATCTTGCCTCTAGTAGCTTATCTACTTCTTCCTTGATGATCTAATTTTGGTCGGATCCAAAATCTCTTTTCTTTTGCTTGACAGGCCTAGCATTAGGATAAACATGTAATGAGTGTTCCATTACTAGAGGGGAAATACCTATGACCTCCTTGGGAGTCCATGCGAATACGTCGTTGTTCTGGTTCAAACATTGTATCACTTCAGTTTTGAGTGGAGGGTCTAAGTCGGCTGCCACATAAGTCGTAGCTTCTGGTCATCCAGTCTGTATTTGTACCTCCTCCTTTTCTTCGTATATCAAACCGGGCGGTTTCTCCTAGATAACATTAACCTCCATCCTTTGAACTTTGTGGGTGACATTAGCCTGCGTTCAGATGATCTCCACATAACACATTCGTGCGAGTAATTGATCTCCCCGGACTTCTCCTACTTGGTCATCGACGGGGAACTTAACCTTCTGGCAGAAAGTAGAAACGACCGTCCGAAACTCATTCAAGGCCGACCGACCCAATATGACGTTATACGCAGATGGTGCATCTACCACCATAAAATAAGATCTCCTGGTTCTCATGAGGGGTTCCTCCCCTAGAGAGATAGCCAATTTTATCTGGCCGAGCGGTTTAACTTCATTACCCGTGAAACCATAAAGGGGAGTCACCATGGGCTGTAGCTCACTCGGGTCTATCTGCAACTGATCAAAGACTTTCTTGAAAATAATATTGACAGAACTACCGGTATCAATGAAAGTACGGGAAATATTGTAGTTAGCTATAACCGCTTTTATTATAAGAGCATCATCGTGGGGGTACTTCCACTCCCTCTAGATCTTTAGGACCAAAACTGATTTCTGGTTCCGCTGCCTTTTCTATGTTGCACCCAACTGCATGGATCTGTAGTTGTCGAGCGTGTGCCTTTCTCGCGCGATTAGAGTCGCCATCAGTAGGCCCACCCGTTATCATATTAATATTGCCTCAGGCTGTATTGCTCTGATTTTCTTCCTACTAAGCAATCGCTATCTCGAGTTGTGATGGTTCATGTGTCCGGGATGGCCCGCCCGGTACCTGTAATGTCCCCTGTTGTGTCTCAGTTGCCTGATATTCTCGTTTAGGGGGACTGTTATGCCTCTGGTAGGGTTGTCGATTAGGAGATCGCCGATGATAGCGATTGTTGTTGGTTCTCTAGTTTCTTAAGGCAAAGCAATTTTTAGTGTAGTGCGTACCCGACATATGATAGGTACACCATCTTCGAGGGGCTTCTTGTGGCATCTCCACATGCTGAACTGCTTGCGGTCTACACTCAGGCTGGCGAGGTGGCGGGGGGGGGGGGGGGGGGGCCCCCCCGGGGCCCCCTTGGCGGATGAACAGGGGTTATAGCTCCCTTGTGAACTGTGGTTGAGATAGGCACTATACCTTCCTTCTTGCGAGCCGCTTGAGCTTTTTTAACATTAATGAATTCAGTAGCTCGCTCAATTAACAAATCAAAATTGGTTGGGGGATTACGCACTAAGTCCTTGAAAAAATCATTATTGTTGAGGCCTTGAGAGAAGACACTCACCAATATCTCTGTAGTAGCATTAGGAACATCGATAGCTACCTGATTAAATCTCTTGATATATGCTCTGATGCTTTCCTTAGGCCCTTGTTTGATGGAGAAAAGACTCTAAGGGGTCCTGTGATATCTTCGATTGCTAGAGAAATGATGCAAAAATGCTTTATGGAAATCCTTGAAGCATCGAATAGAGCCCTCTGGTAAGCATTTAAACCATCTTTGAGCTACTCCACCAAGGGTGGTGAGGAACATTCGGCATTTGACCCCATCAAAAAATTATTGTAGCAGAGAGGCATTCTCAAATTTAGCAAGATGATCCTCTAGGTTTGTTGTCCCAGAGTATTCCTCAACATTCAAATTCTGATAGCGCTTTGGCAATGGGTCATCAAGAACCCTTTGAGAGAATGGAGTAACAATTCTTTCAGGGGAGCTATTGCTAGTCACCATTTTCTTTTGCGTTTTTCCTTTACTGGTGCTTCATCAGAGGACTCTTGCAACACCGGCTTTCGTCCTCCTTGTTTTATGGGAGTGCAAAAAATTCATGAGGATGTCTAGTGGGGGAAATAGGGGCAGGGGTTATATAAGCCACATCATCTTCTTCCATACCTCTATTTTTGTGGCGATCTGTAGTCGAGATCGCCGGATTTATTGCTACCGGCAAGGTACCTCCGGTATTAGTCTGCTGCTGCTATTGTTGTTGTAATGCTTTCTGAACCCTAGAGTTGATGAGCGATTCCAAGTCTTCTTGGGTTAGAGTAATAGTGTTAAGCTTTCCAGCGTCCTCCATCACGTATTCTCAGATTCAGGTAATAAATTTCCCACAGACAGTGCCAAATTTGATTTTGTCTGAGAGCTTACGAGATGGAGCACTAGGCGACGATGGATGATGGCGGATTCTGATACTGATGAACAAGAGAGGATCCGAGAAAACCACAGCGGACCTCACTGAAACTTGAAGACTAGATAATCGATCCGAGAAAACCAAAGTGGATCGTATGAATGATATCCCACAAAAGGGAACTCCGGTGAGATGGCTTCGGGGATCAGTGGAAACTCTGCAATCCAATGGATGAGATAATCTCGTCTCCCTGCACACAATAAGTCCGACCGACAAAGCGTTAGTGACCTAAGACCGGGGTGGGAATCCCTAGCTAGGCTCTCTGACGCTCAAGTTAGTCTCCGGCGAAAGGGAGAAGAGGCAAAAACTGTATGAAAATTAGGGTTTGATTTGGATGCGATGTGTATGCTTGCGTACTTTGCCAGTGGAGAGGATTCCCCTTTTTATTCCACCTCATCTAACCTCCACAGTCATGAGGTGGACCCCGGTTTGTTAAAGTTTGTTAAGAGATGACGTAAGTTAGAACTACAATAATAATAGTTTAAGGAATCTTTTTCTTACCCCAAATATACCTTCTTTGTCATTTAGCATACCTGCGAAGAATTCTAGAAGATATTTACCGCTAAATTGATTAAGCTGTCACATGATTGTATATTGTTATGGTTCACCTGGTGTGATTCACCTATTACATGTGCTTGGTTAGTCACATAAACTTATTTGACATATATGTGGGATATATTCTGTCCATACTAGTTTTAGTTCTATACTCGATCGACTACTTATACTCGACCAAGACTTCATTATAAATATGTCAGAAGCCATGTAAGGTTGAAGACCTTTATGTCCAATCTACTTCTCACACCTGACCTATCTAGTGAACCTGGGTGATCACACCTGGCCACCCGAGATTGATGGGTCAGACGTATGAGGACGCCTTTACCCTTTAACTCTTCCTTCGGTCGATCGTATGCCGTTAAACGCTTCTACGCTCGACCGGTCTATTCGGCTGGCCCTACCTTATCGACCGAGACTAATCAGTCGAGTGTATATAGGCCTTCATGATAGCTTAATGCTAAGTGCTTCTACTTTCAATCGGTCTCTTATACTTGATCGATCTTTGCTCACCGAACTCATATGCTTGGTCATTCTTTAGAGCACGTCCGACCCTACATCATTGACTAAAATCATCTAGTTGAGTCTATAGAGACACCATTATCCGATAACCCTTCCTTCAACCAGCTGTAGTTTAAGGGTTATATGAGACCAAATGCATCTATGTTCCTCCGATCTATGAAACCTGGTCAGCTTTAATCCGTCAAGCTTATAGGTTTGATCGGTATATCACATTCATTTGATCTTTGTCTATTATGTACAAGGTCATGAACTTTTACATTTGGTCGACTTTCTATGTTGGGTTGGTCATGTATGCCCGGTCGAGTACCTGTGCTCGACCGGTCTTCGCTCACTAGATTCATATACTTGAGCGACCCTGCTATGTCCTGGACCACCCATGGTTAAACTCTCTTTACATCGGATTGATCCTTTATACCTGACCAACCGAACCTACTTGGTCAGTCTTTTCGGCTGATCCTACACCTTCGGTCGGTCCTACCTGCTCGGTTGGTCTTACATGCTCGGTCGGTCTGTCAAACCTGACCTATCTCTGTCTGCCATGTAGCAACTCCCCTTTGTCGGGTCTAAGCTTTTCCGGGTGATCCCTCCTCTCGCCCTTTCCAGCCTTCCTCATCTTCGTTATCCTTCTTTCCTTCTCTTGAGAGAAAAAAAGGGGGTCCCCTTATCATAACCCATATCATCTACCACCCGCCGAAGGCTGACCACCCGAAGGAGGTCTGCTCTCTGGCCCAGGGAGATATCTAGGGACTTAGGGAGATAACCCATATTTTTATGGTACTGTATATCGAGGCCATCTATTGACTAGTGATATCCATGGAGTCCATAAATTCATTTATTCTCCCTTGGTGAGTGTAGTAGTCTCCCATAAAATTGGATACTCTACTATAAAAACCATCCCTCTTCTAAAATTGATCCTGTACATATCAGAGCTGATCATGAGTGAAGTCTCAGTGATCCTCCAACATCTTATGAGAAATGTCTTTCTTCTCATTAAGAGAGTCCAATGATGTATGTAAATAAGAGAAGTCAAAGCTAGATGACCCCGCACTACCGTAAGCAAAAGAATGTCTAGCCAGATCGGAGAATCTGACTAGCGACGAACCTCTAGATGAGGGATACTCGTGATGCTCTCTCGGGGATGCGGAGGAACCGAGAATTGGGTCTTTAATAATCCAATTGTTGGGGTTATGAATTGTTGTGTACTCGAAATTTGGTAAAGGGATAGGAAACCCTTCCCTTATAGGAAAATTGAATCCGATTTCATCTCGACAAATCATTTTCATTGCTAGGCATGTGTCAATGTCTATTTTGATATTTCCATGTATAGTTTCTAGACTTGAAATGTCTAGTTTAAGCTTCCTAGCAATGGTCGTAATGAAACCACCAAATACAATTGTTTTCAAGTTTGCCTTACCCGCTCTCTGCATAATTTGAAAAAAAATAGAACCCTCTAGCAAATTCTACCTTGTGAATCATGGCCCATATAGAGTAAAGCTCCACCTTTCTTACCACATCATCACTCTCACCTGTATCATAGATCATCTTGCTCATAACACGGTGAAGGTATCAAAAGATGAGGTTCTGCATATGGGAGGCTTTAGACCTAGATGGGTCATGGGGTTCACTTAGACTAGTGATTAAGCTCCAAAATGAATTGGCATTATATCTGTAATCAAACTTGCAAGATACCCCCGTGAGTAATCCAAAATAATTATTAAATTCATAAAGAGTCCAAAGATAATCATGATTCATTAATCTAAAACTAATTTACCCATCATGATCATCATCAGAAGTGAAATTAGACTCTAAAGAACTCAAAAATTCAAGGGCAAGACATGGGTAGGTTGGTTCACTAGTGTACATTATATCACTCCAATTAAGATTACCAACCAACTAATCCACATCATCTTTTATTCCTAAGTATTTCATGATTGTACTGCCCATATAATGTGTACAAACTAACTTACGGCTAAACGAATTATTAAATCTAGATTTTTGATCTTCATTTCTAAGCATAACACCGAATTTGTTAGTTTTACCTTCATCTACGGCAGGACGCTTTCCTTTCCCTTTTACTGGAGCCTTTTCCTTCATGGGTGCTTTGCTCTTTCCTTTATCCTTCTTCGGATCATCCCCTCTGCTGGATCCACCCAACCTATGAATGTGTTTTATGACGTTAGATATATCAAAGTATATCTAAGATGGGAAGATTTATTTATAAATTAAGGACTTAGATCTGATGAAGAAAAGGCAAAGATGAAAAGAGAAAAGAATAGATCTAGATTTTTGAGTGGATAAAGGAAGAATTTATTCAATGTCTACTCTTATTCGAAATAGAAAAGGAAAATTTTTAAGGTGGGGAGAGTAGATCTTGTGTAGGAAGAAGAGGTTTTAGAAGGGAAAGAGTGTAGAAGAGGGAGATAAATGAATAATGGAAGAAGAAGAAGCTTTGAGAAGGTTTGGGGCGTGATGCTATGGCCACTGTGCCCTAAGACATGGCCATGACTAGGTTTATATCCCAGCTGTGTGTTATTAGCACGACCTGTGCCATTCGTGCCAAATGGCACAGGCTATGCCAACTTGGCACTGCCAAATCAGCATTTCTCCCTTATGGTCATGCCTTTTGGCATGGACAGAGCCAACATAGTTCTGTTTCTTGTCCTGTGCCCGTGCCAAATGGTACGATAAGCATCCCTTATTGCTTGGTGCCCATGCTAGAAAGCACGGGCAGAGCTAAAATGGCTCTGGTTTTACTGTCAAGCCCGTGCTAATGGCACAGGCATGGGCTTATTTGTTCTCCAGGTCGTGCCGATTGTCACGACCAAAGTCAAATCTAGACTATGGCTATGGGAAATTACAAGGATAGCATTATGGTCATGCTAAAAGGCACAGCCAGGTCCATAAACTTGGACATGGCCCCTGATTTCCTCCAAATAAAAGTCATGGCCAAGTTCATGGCTACATTTTGAAGCTTCTGTAGTCATTGGCCTTCATTGTTTATTCATCAATAACATGAAAAGTATAAAGATGAATGTATTACGCTCTACAAGATGGAAAATAAAGGAATAAAATAAGAAAAGAAAACTCTTAGGGGTGCCCCCAAGAAGCGCTTGTTTTAGATCCTAAGCTTGACTCTTTCACACAGCTCAACAAGGAGCCTTTGCCTTAAAAGGGAGATGCTCCCCTCCACAGCCAACTGTGTCAGCCCCCTCCATCATCTATGTCCCCTTCTCGACAGTAGCACTGGGGCATGTTTCTTTCCTCACCGGATCCTGAAAATATGGTGAATTGGAAGGATGGTGAAGCCAAACATGGTGGTTTCCTACCAAAATTGCATCTTGTTCCCCCGAACTAACTATTATGTCTAGGGGTTGAGTCGGGTGATACAAAAAATTTTTTAGCCTGTCTTCTCCAAACCTACAACCATCTGCAATTAACAGTAAAGTGTTTGAAGAAGAAGAGTTTGAAATCAGTTCAAAAGAAGGATATGGTGAAACTTGGGATAAGTTAAAGGTAAGCTCTTCTTTGCCAACTTTTAGTGATATCTTGTAATTCTTCACATCTATGTTTGCTCTAGCTGTGGTGAGGAAAGGCCTTCCAAGAATTACAAAATCTATACGGATGATAAAAATCTCTATTTTTACCTTCACATCTTCAACTATATCTAGTAGATATCTGCATGTTGAGTCTGCTAGTTGAAGTGTAATGGTAGTTAGCTTCAAATCACTTAAACCTAGCTTCTTACAAATAAAAAATAGCATGAGACTGACTGTAGTGTCTGAAATAACTTATTTAATTAAGGATATTTATTGGATTAAATTATAATTTAATTAGAATTAAAATTTATTTAATTAATGAGATTTATTGGATTAATTATTATTTAATTAGATTTCAAATTTATTTAATTAAAGGTATTTATTGGATTAATTAGAATTTAATTAAAATTTAAATTTATTTAATTAAGGATATTTATTGGGTTAATTGTAATCGTTCATTTGATTTAATTAAGAA
The DNA here is from genome assembly GCF_018446385.1 of Zingiber officinale. Lineage (NCBI taxonomy): Eukaryota > Viridiplantae > Streptophyta > Magnoliopsida > Zingiberales > Zingiberaceae > Zingiber > Zingiber officinale. Next base: position 57,571,305 of record NC_055993.1, read on the forward strand.
TTTACTTATATAAATAGACCTAATTAATTAAGTTAGCCTACAATTAGAAAATTTGGACTAGTGAATTATATTAAGAAAATAGTAAGATACAAATATATAAAGATTTAATATAATTTATGTGTATAAATTATCCATCTAATCAATATGGAAATGAAATATAAATAATATATATTATATGTATTAAATATAATATATAAACTATATAGTTAAAAATGTATATATATATATATATATATATATATATATATATATATATATATATATATATATATATATATATATATAAAAGAGACTATATTGTATATTTGTAATTATTGTATTATGTATATGGTATATATATATATGGATTTATGAAATTTAATTTAATATAAAATTAATGACTTAGTATATAAAAATATAAAGACTTAGCATTTATATGTGTATAAATTTTTATAGATTATTCATCTAATTAATATAGAAATAAAATATAACTAATATATTATATAATATAAAATGTATAATATAAATTATAAAGCATAAATGAAATTAAATAAGGAAAAGGTAAGATTAATATAACGTGTAACTAAGAAATATTATATAAAATATATAATATAAAATATATAGTATAAATGAAAAAAGATGACTTGCCGCCGGCCCTAAGCCTCTCACCTCACCCAATTCCGCCGGTGCTACAACTCCAAGAGAAGACAACTAAGGAGGGGTTGGTAGCCAAGATTTGAAGGCATGTTTTCAACTATGTTAATGCTTTAGATTAGCTTCTATGTCTTGTCAATTTTGGGTACCATAGATTGAGTTGTGATGCTTTAGTTTAAGTCCTTTCTTTAAAGCCCTTAAAGGTATTAAATGGAGGATTTAGATTTTATAGTTTCCTATGTTCTTTTCGTCTTTAAGAAGTTGATGCTATGGTTTAGGTGTTGGTGCAACCTTAGGTCAAGGTTGACCTGGTTGACCCGACTCGAGGTGACTTGACTCGAGTTGTATTTTGATGTTTGACTTGGGAAGATTGTCGGTGCAACCGTAGGTCAAGGTTGATCTGGTTGAGTTGCATGTTGATGTTTGACACTCGCAAGAGAAGTTCTATTCTTGATATGGGACAAGAATAGATGTTTGGGAGATTATTGGTGCAACCGTAGGTCAAGGTTGACCTGGTTGACCTGATTCAGGAAAGAGTCCAAGTATGGAGACTTGGCACTGGAAAAGTCCAAGTATGGAGACTTGGCACTAGAAAAGTCCAAGTATGGAGACTTGGCACGGAGAAGTCCAAGAAGGGAGCTTGGCACGAGGGAAAGACCTAACTGGGATGTTAGGCAGGTGGAAAAGTCCTGGTGAGTGAAGCCAGGCAGTGGGAAAGTCCTAACTGGGATGTTAGGCAGTTGGAAAGTCCTGGTGAGTGAAGCCAGGCAGTGAGAAAGTCCTAACTGGGATGTTAGGCAGTGTGGAAATCCTGGTGAGTGAAGCCAGGTAGAAAGTCCTGGTGAGTGAAGCCGGGCAAGGGAAAATCCAGATAGATCAAGGGTGATCGGACATCTGGTGTTGAGAAGTCCAAGTGAGTGAAGCTTGGCATATGGAGTCGGAGAGGGCTCGGTAGCTCGTTCTCCGAATTAGGTTAGAGAGGGCACTCTAAACCTATGAGTTGGATCGGTGCAGATCGGTGGAAACTCGATGTTTCTGATCGGTGCGGTGACCATCAGATTCCACTCGAGCATGTGGAGTTCTGATCGGTCCCCGAACCGATCGGTGTGATCAGTGAAGAAGAAGCTCTGATCGGTCCGAGGACCGATCAGGTGTATCTGATCGGTCTCCACGACCGATCAGAGACGCAATCGCCTTCTTGAGAGCTGGGATCGGTCCGGGGCGATCAGCACAGGGCCTGATCGGTCCCCACGACCGATCAGATCAGCCAGACCGATCGGTGAGCCTGATCGGTCTGGTCCTAGCCGTTGTGACTCAATGGCTAGGTTCTTTCGGGCTTCTGTGTTCTGAAGTCTCTCCTTGCCTACTTCTTCTTCCTTCTGGAAGTTCTCTCCTGCCTGAAGCTTCTGCTTCTTCTTCCTGCTGAGCTTTGTTGAGCTCGTTGGGTGCTAAAGCTTCGCGTGAGCTTCTTCCTGTTGCTGGTTTTCTAGCTAGGCTTGGATCCGAGAAGCTGCTGCTTCACCAGGGTTCCTGCTGAGCAAGTGTTGTTTACATTTCTGTTCTTGTTTTCTTGTTCCTATTTGTACTCCTATTGCTGTTGCAAAGATTGTGGTGAGGTTTCTCCACCCACAAGGAGTATCTATTAGCCGGGTTTCCGGGGACTCATCCACCGACGGATTGGTAGGCTTCGTCCACCTTACGGACACGCCGAGGAGTAGGAGTTCATCTCCGAACCTCGTTATATGGTTTGTCTTTCTTCTCCTGTTTTCTTTCTATGTTGTATTTCCGCTGCACTAACCTAATCGTAGGAAGAAACGCGAAAGATTGGGGTCGGCTATTCACACCCCCCTCTCTAGCCGTACGAAGGATCCTAACAAGTGGTATCAGAGCAAGGCCGCTCTTCGACGGATCAACACCCGGGGGAGCACGGGCTAGAGATGGATCTCTATGGAGAAGATGTCACGATTCAACCCTCCTACGAGTCTCACGACAACTTCACATATTGGAAGGTAAGGATGATGTATTTTCTTAGAACTAATATGTTACATTGGTTTTGTGTACAAGAAGGGTTTTCCCCTCCGATGGATGAGGAAGGAAAACCTATCAAGAAGAAGGAGTGGACGAAAGAGCAAATCCGACAATCCGAAATCAATGACGAGGTAACAAAAATTATTGAATTTGCTTTGCCTAATAATGTTTTGTGCAAGATAGATAGGTACAACAACGCCAAGGAATTGTGGAACAATTTGGCAAAATTCCATGAAAAGGAGCCTAGTGAGCCAAGTAGCTCACATCATGGAGGAAGCGAATTGGAAGTTGAGGGCTACTCAACATCCAAGGAAGAAGAGGAGGAGAGCTCTTGTTCAAGATCGGAGCAAGAAGAGGCATCTACCTCCGGAAGGGATGAAGAAGAAAGCTCATCTCCATCCACAAACCTAGGTAACTCAAACACTTTAATTTCGAGCAAATTACATATATTATGCTTTGAGTGTAGGGAGTATGGACATTACAAGAGCAAATGTCCAAAGAGAGTTAGGAAGACTCCACCGGCACCTAAGGTCAAGGAAGCCGGAGGCCCGATACGCAAAGGCAAGGAGCACGTGGTGTGCTTCCAATGCAAGCGAAGGGGACACTATAGGAGCCAATGTCCGAGGGGGAGGCAACCTCACAAGGACAAGAAACCAAGCACATCAATAGGGGGGCTAAGGCAAATCCTAAGGTAATCTCTAAGGTTCATTATTGCAATTCTAATAAAACTCATGCTAGTAGTTTTGTTGCAATTGTTAATAATGATAAGCATGTTAACTTTAGGAACCAATACATGTGCTTAGGAGCTAAACATGTTAGCCTAGGTAAGGATAACACTAGAAATACCAACCCTAGGATTAACGCTTCTAAAGTTAAGGAAAACCTAGGTAGAAATCCCAAGAAGACTAGACACATGCCTAGGAATATCTCAAGAGAAAATGACAAATTAACACTTGAGGTATTAGAGAGGGAAAATCAAGTCTTGAGGTCAAGACTTGATAATTTAGAAAAGGCTCTTAAAAACATGGAGAAGTCATCTCTAGGGTTTAAGAGTCAAAAACCCAAGTCCAAGGACAATAAAGGTTTGGGTCACAAACCTAAGTCCCAAGTGGTCAAGCCCACTTATCATAGTGTTCCATTCGATTATGGAACAAAACCTAGGGCTAGGAAGACCACCACCAAGGTCACAAGGGGAGTCACCCCTAGAGTTGATCTTGATGAGTCCCAAATGACCAAGGCTTCAAAGCCTAAGAGGGTCATTAGGAGGGTTGCTAGGGAAGTCATCCCTAGTGAATATTTAGTGAACCCAATGAGCTCTAATAGGTATTGGGTTCCTAGGAGCATCTTCTCTATCCCATAGATGGGTTAGAGAGTGTCAACTCCAATTAGAAGGGTAGTTAACCCAACTTTGAGGATATTGACACTCAAGGAGCATTTTCAAGGTTTTGATAACCTTTGAAAATGAAAAAGAATTATTATTTACTCCTTGAAGAGTAAATTGTGCCATATTTGAAAAATATCGATTTTAATCTTATTTGGCACAATTCAAGAAAACCTAGAGAAATACCATAATTGGGATTTTGGTTTTCTCTTAGGGATATATGGGCAATCTACGGTTAGATTTTAAGTTAGCTAAGGCTAAGGATACTTAGATAGGGAATTTAGGTATTTTATTTGTGCTAACTTGCCATGATTGGTTGCCATATGCCATGCCATGACATCATATTTAGTTTATTATCATTTGAAATGTCATGATAATGCTTAGGCTAGTTTATATGTCATGCTTTATTTAAGTTTTCAAACTTTATGCCATGACATCATGACATTGGCACATATTTTTACTTATGATATAATTATATGACATGTCATCATCTCTTGCATTATAATCAATGAAATTGATTTAAGGACAAACATATAATTTGATATTGAGATCAAATTGGTGTTTAGAAAATGCATGAGAACTTAGCCTAAGTTGACCTTAACCCATATCTCACATCAAATTGACTTGAATGTGGTTTGATACACCTTAGATGTGTGTGAGATATTAGGATCATGAGTTAGGATCAAGGTGCATTGTCCTTGTACCTAGATGACCCTAATTCAAGAAATTAAGGATCATAGGGAAAGCTTGTGTACAAGTCATGTACATCTAGCCCTAAGATTATGGTCCTAAATTCAAATGGTTTTAAAAGCATTTTAAAATTGATTTGAAAAACCTTGATGAAGCTTTCCTAGTGATAGCATTCATCATTGAACATTGTGATACAAAGTTGAGTTAAACTTGAACTATTTCAAAGTTTTTGAACTTTGTATCAAGATTGAAAAATGGAAGTTATTTTCATAGAAAACTATTTTTCCTTGATAGTGTATGTTATGAGGAATGTATCCTCAAAATTTTATAATTTTTTAAATTTTCTGTGATTTTCTAGAGGTTTCTGAATTTCGGGAGAAGAAATCAGAAATTTGATATCAGACTTGTGGACCGATCAGGAGGTAGCCTGATCGGTCCAGGGGGTGCTGGATCGGTCACTATGACCGATCCAGGGAATCCCTGATCGGTCTGGTGACCGATCAGGGCGTGCCAAATGCTGATTTTTCGACTGTTTTGTCTGAAATTTCAGCTGGGAGTTGGTGTTTTGGATTTCTAAAGGTTTGAAACTCACCAAGACATTGTTGGTGCAATGGTCAAGGGGGAGTTAACCTTTAGGGGGAGTTAACCTTTAGGGGGAGTTTTACCTATTAGTCAAGGGGGAGTTGACTTTTAGGGGGAGTTTTTACTTCTAAAAGACTTGAGTGATATGAGATTATCACTAAGTTAATTATTAACTCTAGTGTCAAGGGGGAAATTAAGAGTTTCAATGAAAGGTATGGGACTTTCATTAGGAAGAAACTTTTGACCTTGATACCCTCCTTTTTCTTTTTGATGTGTGTCAAAAAGGGGAGAGTGTTCATTGGAGAATTATTGGAGAACCCAAGTTAGGTTATCGGGTTAACCTAAGCTAGGGGAAGAATGTCAAGGAATGTTCGAGAAAAGAACATTGGAATTCTTTTTGATGTGTGTCAAAAAGGGGGAGAATTATTGGAGAACCCAAGTTAGGTTATCGGGTTAACCTAAGGGGAGAATGTCCGGAGAATGTTCAAGGAAAGAACATTGGACATTGGAAGATGGTTGGAAAACCTAAGTTAGGTTATCGGGTTAACCTAACTTGATTATGGGTTTTGTCAAACATCAAAAAGGGGGAGATTGTTGGTGCAACCTTAGGTCAAGGTTGACCTGGTTGACCCGACTCGAGGTGACTTGACTCGAGTTGTATTTTGATGTTTGACTTGGGAAGATTGTCGGTGCAACCGTAGGTCAAGGTTGATCTGGTTGAGTTGCATGTTGATGTTTGACACTCGCAAGAGAAGTTCTATTCTTGATATGGGACAAGAATAGATGTTTGGGAGATTATTGGTGCAACCGTAGGTCAAGGTTGACCTGGTTGACCTGATTCGGGAAAGAGTCCAAGTATGAAGACTTGGCACTGGAAAAGTACAAGTATGGAGACTTGGCACTAGAAAAGTCCAAGTATGGAGACTTGGCACGGAGAAGTCCAAGCAGGGAGCTTGGCACGAGGGAAAGACCTAACTGGGATGTTAGGCAGGTGGAAAAGTCCTGGTGAGTGAAGCCAGGCAGTGGGAAAGTCCTAACTGGGATGTTAGGCAGTTGGAAAGTCCTGGTGAGTGAAGCCAGGCAGTGAGAAAGTCCTAACTGGGATGTTAGGCAGTGTGGAAATCCTGGTGAGTGAAGCCAGGTAGAAAGTCCTGGTGAGTGAAGCCGGGCAAGGGAAAATCCAGATAGATCAAGGGTGATCGGACATCTGGTGTTGAGAAGTCCAAGTGAGTGAAGCTTGGCATATGGAGTCGGAGAGGGCTCGGTAGCTCGTTCTCCGAATTAGGTTAGAGAGGGCACTCTAAACCTAGGAGTTGGATCGGTCTGCAGACCGATCCAGTGAAACTCAGTGTTTCCTGATCGGTCTGGTGACCGATCAGATTCCACTCAGTAGCATACTGTGGAGTTCCTGATCGGTCCCTGAACCGATCAGGTGACGATCAGAAGTGAAGAAAGAAGCTCCTGATCGGTCCAGGGACCGATCAGGTGTATGCCTGATCGGTCTCCACGACCGATCAGGAGACGAGTGCGCTCACGGCTGAGAGAGCTGGGAGAGCTGGGATCGGTCTGGGGACCGATCAGCACAGGGCCTGATCGGTCCCCACGACCGATCAGGCAAGCCCCAGACCGATCAGGCTGAAGCCTGATCGGTCCAGGTTCTAGCCGTTGCGTAGCAACGGCTAGTTCTCTGCTCTTCTTCTTCGCAGGTATAAAAGAGGGCTACAGGACTTCGATGAAGTCTCTCCTTCAGCTACTTCTTCTTCCTTCTGGAAGTTCTCTCCTGCCTGAAGCTTCTGCTTCTTCTTCCTGCTGAGCTTTGTTGAGCTCGTTGGGTGCTAAAGCTTCGCGTGAGCTTCTTCCTATTGCTGGTTTTCTAGCTAGGCTTGGATCCGAGAAGCTGCTGCTTCACCAGGGTTCCTGCTGACTTCAAGAAGGCAAGCAAGTGTTGTTTACATTTCTGTTCTTGTTTTCTTGTTCCTATTTGTACTCCTATTGCTGTTGCAAAGATTGTGGTGAGGTTTCTCCACCCACAAGGAGTATCTATTAGCCGGGTTTCCGGGGACTCATCCACCGACGGATTGGTAGGCTTCGTCCACCTTACGGACACGCCGAGGAGTAGGAGTTCATCTCCGAACCTCGTTATATGGTTTGTCTTTCTTCTCCTATTTTCTTTCTACGTTGTATTTCCGCTGCACTAACCTAATCGTAGGAAGAAACGCGAAAGATTGGGGTCGGCTATTCACACCCCCCTCTCTAGCCGTACGAAGGATCCTAACATTAGGTTCCTTCCTCATCTCTATTTGGAAATTAGGAAATTGTTAATGCTTCCATTGATTTTAGAACTTGTAAGTTTCAGGTTTTATGGAAACTTATGTTCTTTTATATTTTAAGAAGATGATGCCATGGCTTAGGTTCTTCCTCACCTCTACATGGAAGCTAGAGAATTATTTATGTTCCCATCAAATTTAGAACTTGTAGGTTTTGGTTCCATAAATGTAGTTCTAAATTCTATTTTTAGAAGTTATATAGTTTGATGTTGCACTTCATGTATGTTTCATGCTTCTAGTTGTTTTCCTTTAGAAGATAGAAGACCATTTGATGCTCAATTCAAAGTATAAAACTTGTAAATTTCATATTTATAGGAGTAGATTAAATTCTATTTTTAGAAGTTATATAGTTTGATGTTGCACTTCATGTTTGATCCATGCTGCTAGTTGTTTTCCTTTAGAAGATAGAAGACCATTTAATGCTCAATTCAAAGTATAAAACTTGTAAATTTTAGATTTATAGGAATAGATTAAATTCTATTTTTAGAAGTTATATAGTTTGATGTTTCACTTCATGTTTGTTCCATGCTTCTAGTTGTTTTCCTTTAGAAGATAGAAGACCATTTGATGCTCAATTTGAAGTATAAAACTTGTAAATTTCAGATTTATAGGAGTAGACTAATTCTATTTTTAAGGGTTTAATCACCATGAGGTTGCTCTACAATGATTTCATGTGCTTCTATTTGTTTTCCATTAGAAACTAGAGATCTTTGCATGCTTATGTTTAGGTTCACGATTATACCTTGTTTATGTTGCTAAGCATGCACATGCTAAGCTGATGTACAAGTCTATGCTTAAGCTTATGATATAAAAATTACATGCTTACGTTTAGATTTATAATTACACCATGTTTATGTTTATGCATGCTCACACTATGTTTATGCACAGAATGATGATGAAATCCAAGCTTAAGATTATGTTGTGAATTTGCATGTTTGTGCTTAAGTTTATGTTCATGCCCCTCTTATATCTGATTACAATACCTTAAAGTGATAATGATAATGATTTAATGAGGATACCTGAGAGAAAAGACCCCAGAGGGAGCCTGTTTACGGAAAAAGACTCTAGAGGGAGCCCAATATCTGGTAAGTTGGATATAACAAAGTGATAATGATAATGATAATGATAATGATAATGATCAAGATTTAATGAGGATACCGTGAGGAAAAAGGCCCCAGAGGGAGCCCAATATCGGATAAGTTAATTGGGACAAAATGATAATAATTAAATAGGAACACCATAATGGAAAAGGCCCCAAAGGGATCTTGTTTATGAGACAAGGTCCCAGAGGGAGCCCAATATCAGTTTTCCATGTTAGGCCACGACCTAGTGACGAGAGTGCTGACGCCCCACCACTAGATACCATGATTTTATAGCTGAGATTGATCAATCAACCATATAATGATAGCTAGTCACTTTCAATGATTCCTACCTTAAAAAGATTTATGATATATTATGCTTATATTATGCTTATATACATGCTCACAATTATGTTTGTTAGTATGCTTATGTTTATGCTTATGTACAGGCTCATGATTATGTTTGTTCGTATGCTTATATTTATGCTTATGTTGTGCTTATATACATGCTCATGATTATGTCATCATATGCTTATATTTATGCTTACGTTATGCTAATGTACATGCTCATGATTACATCTGTTTGTATGCTTATATTTATTCCCTCATGCTTATGTCGATGCTTATTGCATACGTTCGTGGTATGTTAGTAGGATGGTCCCTAGTTACCTAAAACGTGGTTTCCCTTAGTACACTAGATTATATGCGCTAACTATTGCATGACATGATTTTGAATATTCTGAGTCTCTCGACTCATAGACTTTAACCTTTCTTTTCCAGACAATGGAACAAATGAGACAGGAGATGTTGACTAGTGAGCCAGCTCGAAACAATGGAAGTACAACCCAAAGACCTTTTAGTTTAATTTCTGCATTTAGCTATATTATTTTTCAAACAGTCTATGTAATTTTATTTGAACTAAGAAATCGCTATGGAAGTATGAGTAAGTGACATCCACAATTACATTTAAGAATTTTAAAAAAATAACAAAGGAAAAACTAGGGACGTTACACTGACGCTAGCTCCCAAATCACAAAAGGCCTTGTTAATAATCGTGTCCTTGATTTTGCATGGAATTAAAAAACTAACTAGATCTTGGAGCTTGGGAGGAAAGGAATTCAAAAGCAATGCACTAACTTCCTCCATTAAAGCCACTGTCTCAAACCCATCCTTCTTTCTCTTGTTTGAAATTATCTCTCTCATAAACTTAGAAAATTTGGGCATTTGATATAGAGCATCCAACAGAGGTATATCAATATAAATTTCTCTAATCTTTTCTAACATTTTTTCAAACTCTGCATCTTTCTACGGTCTAAGCATTCTTTGAGGGGATGAAACTATTTGAATCTTGGTTGCAGGTGAGAGCTCTCCAACCTCAATGGTAATCTCTTCTTCATTTTTATCCTGCTCTAGATGTAGGAAAGAAAAAGATGGCTCTTCACTAATCTTAATTCCATCTTCGACTGTAGTGGTCACTCGAGGATTACCCAAGGTCCGCCTACTTCTGTAACGCCCAAAAATTCTCAAAATTATTTTAGAAATATTCTATGAATTTTCTAGAATTTTAGAATATTTTTGTGGAATTTTTAGAGTAGCGGAAGTAGCAAAAACAAATAGAAGAGAAAATAGCCTACGCGGGAATTGAACCGAGACCTATGAGGCCCTATGTCTTATAGATAGCTTTAGTAACCAAGTAAATCCAGCAGGGCCGTGCTGAAAAGAAAGGGAATCAGTTATATTTAAATTTGAGTTGGGCCGAATTAACCACTTAATATAAATAGGGAATTAAGTGAAGAGTTATTTTATTTTAACGTAACTCTCTCCTCCCTCACACTAGTCACGCCGCCCTCTCTCTTTCTCCCTCATCTCTCGGCGCCAACCACAAGCAAACCTAGGGTTTCACCCCTAGGGACATAAGGGCTCTTCCGGCGACGACTCCGACATGAGGACGCTTCTCTCCACGAGAAGAACGCGTAGACGCAAGAGAATCGTCGAGAAGATCGTCTCCACCAGAAAACTAGCGACTAGATTCGTAAGAAAACTAGCGCAGGAGGTAAGAAACCCCTCACCTGCAGTATAAGTAGTTCTCGTGTGATTGCATGCTTTAGTTTAGTAGTATATGGATTTGTGGCACATAGGGTGTGCAACAGCGCACGCCAAGTGCCCGATAGTATGTTCAGCACCATTAAAATGCGACTTAGGCATTTTAATAGTTAGCTAAATGTGATAGAAGCATTTATTTAGTATATGCAGCTTTACTACAGCCTATATGGGACTACGGTCCAATGGGTGGGCTCCCACAGTCGCCTCTAGGTTCAGATAACCTAGCTTTAGGTTCAGATAACCTAGAAATAGCAAAATAAGAAAATTTAGCTATAGCCAGTATGTTATTTTAGCAGTGGCACTGTACTGGATCATATATCCATTGGGTTGGGCTCCCACAGTCGTCCCTAGGTTTAGATAACCTAGTAAACCCTACTGAATTCGGGACTTGCAAACCCGGGTCTAGATAGGGATGCGCGCATAGCAAGTACAGTTGCCGGGCCCAAACAGCAGCATGATTATTATTTTAATCTATTTATGAAAATAGTTTTCAAAACTTCACAAATAGTTATGTGAATTCAGTACAGCTCTAGCATTAGTTGGAATTAGCTCAGCTCAGTTTTGTATCAATTTAGTTTCCTATTGATACAATATGATAGCTTATGTTAGCACTTGTTGCCATGACTAGTTTGTTTGTATGCCATGCTATGCTTTTACCATTCAGCATATATTTCAAATAGCATATTTTAAAAACATAAATTGCATCGTATGCATGTTTTAGTGAGGTAGATGGTTTCTTACTAAGCGTAAATCTTACAGATACTTCTTTCCTTATACTGCAGATAAAGGTAAAGGAAAGATGGATTAGCGGAGGCTGGAGGTTAATGCGATGAAGATGTGTGTGGAAGGAACCTGGAATGAAGATCTTGGATAAATTAGCAAACTAAGACTTTAGTTTTATATAGTGTTATTTTCCGCATTTCTAATTATTTTAATGCCTTGAATCGTGAAAGACTTGCTTAGATTGTCAGTACTTATGCTCATAATCCTAGTTATGTGTTATTGGTATGTTCCCAGCTAATATAGAACTCTTGTAGGTGAGTTTGGCACAAAACAGTGCTGAAATCAGAGTTTTGCTACGAAATCAGAAACCCCGATCGATCAGTGGATCGATTGGGGGCCCTCAATTGATTAGCGGATCGATTGGGAGCCTGGTTCCGCGAACAGTAAGCTTCTGGATCGATCAGCCGATCGATCCAGTGGCATTCTGTCGCAAACAGATAGTTTAGGGATCGATCGTTCGATCGATCGGGAAATCGCTCCCGCGAACAGAGAGCACTAGAATCGATCACTGGATCGATTGACCAATCTGGATCGATCAGCCGATCAATCCAGAGTATTACCCGAGCACAGTAGCGATCTGAATCGATCCATGGATCGATCAAATAGCTTGCAATCGATCAAGTTCAGTCTGGATCGATTGGGAAGTTGGGTTTCGACCAAGAGACCTTGTAATTCAGCTTCGTGACCATAGGGGATGTAGGATATGCCATATATACCTTAAATTGCATCCCTTAGCACATGTAGGACCAAGAACTTGTATTAGCTTAGCAAGGTTTTAAATTGATACAGTTTTCCACACTTAGACTTACTAATGGTCATGGATATAGCTTAGCACAGCATAATGTGACGGTCCGGCCTTACAACCTAGCCAGTAGAAGGCGGGTCGTTACAGAGTGGTATCAGAGCAGAAAGTTCCATACTTCCTACACACACATCAGCATTGAACCTGCAGCTTCCAAGTAAAAATATCTCTCACTTGTTATGTTTATTGCTTTCATGTTTGTAGATAACTAAAGTATGCTTATCTGTAATAGTAACAAACATGATAGTATTAGCTATGTGACATGAACATTCAGTTATGTTGTCCTTCGTTCCTTTAGAAATGGCAAGAGGACGCCCAGCTAGAAGGGCACCAGCTACTGAGTCCCAGCATGAGGCAGGCAGTTCAGTGCCTCCCCCAGACCTTACAGCAGTAGTGGCTCAGTTACAGAAGCAGCTAGCAGAACAACAACAGGAGATAACCACCTTAAAGGCTAATCAGCTGAATACCCCCACTGTTACCCCGGAACCAAACATAGCAACCCCTGTTGTTATAAAGGTTCCACCAGTCTAGCATACAGCACCAGTAGCCCCAACAGCAGAGGCAAAGAAAGAAGCCTATCTGATCCAGTGGCAGAGAGTCAAGCCCGAGAACTTCTCAGGCACCAGTGAACCATGGGATGCTCAAGCCTGGTTCAAAACGCTGGAGAGTACGATGGAGCTTCTGGACTGGCCAGAGCATGAAAAAGTGAAGTGCGCCTCCTTCTGCTTGACAGGAGATGCACGTGTTAGTTAGAGCCCTAGAGCCAATCATTTGATGATTGTATGGACTCATGTATATCATATTCATGTATATATATTAAGGCATTTGGTTTTTGGTTATTATGCTTATTTGTATTAGTGCCAGATAAAATAAGTATAGTAAAGTCCTAGAGTAGAAGGTTCATACCTATATCAATCGATTAGTTGAATCGATAGTGAGATGATATAGGGAACACTACTCTAAATCATTCCTAGTCAAGTATTAACATTCAGGGACAATGTTAATGCAATAAGACTATCATGTAGGTTAGCTCGATGACTTGATCTCACAAGTCATGGATATAGATATATCATGCTGACACATGGGTATACATTGGAGAATGTATACTGAATGACCCGCCATGAGAAAGTATCATGGATCGTTATATGAGTGTCATATACTTTCTCATGTGGCTATTAGTATGACTATTAGTCCTTTGACCTGAAGTCACCATGGATCCCTACATAAGGAGTTATGTACTTTGGTTTCGTCAAACGTCACCCGTAACAGGGTGGACTATAAAGGCGATTATTGGGTATGTAATAAATTATGCAGAGGGATGTGAGTGATGTAGATGGGATCTATCCCTCCCATATGGCGGGAGCGACATCAATATTCTTGATAGAGTTAGACCACGAAGTGCATGGCCATGCTCAAATGAGTCAACATGAGATGTTGAACTCATTTGATCGAGTGAGTCTACTTGGAGTTCAAGATTTAGATTGATTAGAGGATGACACGGTCTATGCCTCACATTGATCAATCTAGATGTCAAGGATAGAAGGACATTTGACATATTTTGTGAGGAGTCACAATTGGTAGTCACAAGGTGATGTCGGATCTTGACATTCTTGTAACTTGGGTAGTAATGATGTGTTGCTAGATACCGCTCATTACTTATGCTCCTATATGGGTTTAGGGCATTGCCAACGTTACAAGAACCTATAGGGTCACACACTAAGGACAATTAGATGGAGATTTGGTTCATATGATGAACCAAGAGGATTAGATTCATTTGATGAATCATATTAGATTAAGAGTAATCCAAATTGGACTAATTGAGTTGGACTCAAGTTGATTCATGTATTCAATGAGTCTATTTAGATTATGACTCATTAAATCAACTTAATTTAATGAATTAGATTCATTATATTAAGTTGGCTTGAATCATATGGTTGGATTAGATCAACCATGAGAGAGATTTGATCAAGTTTGACTTGATTTGAGAGGAAGAGAAAAAGTTATGTTTGACTTGATTTTTTGCCACATCACTAGTGAGTTGGCAAGATGTGGACCAATAGGATTGCTCCACATCATCAATGTGTGCCACCTCATGGAGGTTACAAGCCTCCATAGCATTTGATGTGGCCGGCCCACATTAAATGAGGAGGTTACACTTGTTGCCATGTCATTTAGTGAGGTGGCAAGATGTGGACCAATAGTGTTGATCCACATCATCCTAGAGTGCCACCTCATGGGGGTTACAACTCTTAATGGTCTCCACATTAATTGGAATTAATTTGGGGGTTACACCTCCTAGAGTGGCCGGCCACTTGATGGCTAAGGGGTTTTTTGAATTTCCTCTCATTGATTCATTCACTCTTCTTCTCCCTTGGGTGCTCTCTCTTCTCCTTCTCCCATTCCTTGCCCGAACACTCCATTGGTGCTAGCACACCTTGTGTTTTGGTCATCTCCTTCTACTTGTGTCCGTGTGGATACATATAGAGGTTGTCTACTTTGACAACTAGAGATCCGGCGACATCTTGGACAAGCGGGAACGCGAAGGGCTTCGCAACAAGGGTAATGATCTTAACTTTAGTGTAGATCTAAAATTTTTACAAACTCGTACAAGAAAAGGTTTTTCTATAATTTTGTTTACAAATCTTTGCACGAGATCCATGTCTTTGGGTGACTCGGGGTTTCCACGACGCGAAAAAGCGGTTTTCGCGGCCCGAAGAACCCAACATTGGTATCAGAGCCACGTGCAAAGACTTGTACGAGTTCGTTTGTATTTTTATGAAAAATATACCTTCTGTGATTTTCTGTAAAAATTGAGTTTTTAGAGTTTTTATGAGTAATTTTTCCGTAGAAGCGAAGCACAAGTGTCTCGGCACTTGTAGGCTTCGGCTGCCGGAAAGTTTTCTTTTAAACGACTTCGTTTTGCCCCAAATCCGTTTGGGATAGCGGGGTTGGGTGCCATTAGATCGCAAAGGAGCAACTCACGATGGTTAGATCGTGGGTAGGGGAATTGCCCCTACCTCCGCAAGGGAATTTACTCCGTGATTGCACCCGAAATCGCTAAAAACGAACCCGCCGGGAAGATTTTTCTGAAACGGCAATGTCTCAACCCAAATCGTTTTGGGACAGCGGGTTTAGGCGCTGTTGGATCGCAAAGGAACCCTCGCGATGGTTAGATCGCGGGTAGGGGCGCTGCCCCTGGGCCCCGCAAGGGGATCCGTTCCGCGATTGCGCCCGAAACCGCTAAACGGGACCGCCGGGAAATTTTACTCATAAAAATTGTAAAAATTATTTTTAAAATTACAGAAAAATTATGAAAAATATATAATTTTGAATTATATATTAATTTGTGATAGTCACGGCCCAAAATACCCAATAAAATTGGATTTGTGTTGTAATTCATAATACGGCCTGCGTGCCGTCATATGATTGTGTGTGCTGTATTTTTATTTTTTTCCACGGCCTGCGCGTCGTGCCTTTCTCTTATTCTGGTTGTAAATTAGATTTAGACTCGAATGTAACTCGAGTTTCAAATTGTAATGTACAAATTGGAGCGGTGGAGGGTCCACACGAGACGGAGTTCCGAGGCGGGCACGAGCAACACAAGGTGGTCAAAGGGAGGATCTTGGAGAAGCTGTTGACCCTAGGTTGACCATTCGATCTTCTCATTGGCTTGAGAAGATCGTAGTAGGGCCATGACTAAATCACAAATAGATTAATTAATTAATTGTTATGTATCTGATGCATGTTTAATAATTAATTAATTAATTAGTGTCTTAACGATTAGATTAGATCTAAGTCGTGCACATGATGCACCCTTGCGATTAGATTAGATCTAAGTCGTGCACAAGATGCATCCTTCTCGATTAGATTAGATCTAGATCGAACCAACTCTAAATGCCTAACCGTGCCGTGATACCTATCACTACCTCGATCACATGTATTGTTGAATCTGCCAAAGCAGAGCAATACATATTATCTTGGTAGGGTACGGAGGGACAATCTTGGTCCCCCCTATCAACGCATGGGTGAATACAAACTCAATTAGATTGAGTATTCCTAGTTACTCGGTTGGATGGAGTCAACTATAGGCATTCTTCCAATAGTTGGAAAGGTAGGACAAAATCACGTTTATATTAACTCTCGGGTGTATTAGCCAAAGCTAACTCGAGTTTTAATATAAATGCGGATATTGATTCTATAAACAAGCGTTGCATAGAGATGTAATTGGTAATCGTTACCTACCGATCATACTAAGCCTTGGGCGTATTAGCCAAAGCTAACTCAAGGGTTAGTATGATGTGGATCTTGTCCCACAAGAATTATAGAATTCAGTGGGAGCATCATTTAATTAAAGGCCTAATTAAATGATTTTTAAAGAATATGATATTTATTTCTGCAAATTTTCTGTTGTAGATAACCATGACGTCCAACACGAATTCCTTCTCTCTGCGATCTGTCCTTAAGAAGGACAAGCTCAACGGAGCAAATTTCCTAGACTGGTACAGGAACCTGAGAATAGTTCTCACTCAGGAACGTAAACTGTACGTTCTGGAGCAGCCCATTCCGGAGGCTCCTCCTGCCACTGCCACGCGAGCTGACCGGGATGCTTACAAGAAGCATCAAGATGACGCATTATGTAACACCCACTAAGCTTTTAAGATGAATAAGAGAATGATGAATTTGCCTTAGAAAAATATTAGTAGAATGTTGAACCAAAAAGAAATAAAAAATAGGGAGTAGTCAAGGATTGAACCTTGAACCTCTTATATTATAATTTATAGAATTAATTAGTAGAAACCAATTGGGATAGAGAGAAGATATTGATAGCAAGGAAAGGGAATGCATGATAAAGATAGGAGTAAAGATCTAAAAAGAGAAAGTAAGAAAAGAGCAAGAGAAAGGCAACTTGCCTTCCTCCCTTTCTCTCTCATTTCCCTCTCTTGCCGTGACATTAAATGGAGAATGAAGGGGATTCATTCCCCCTTGTTCTCATCATAAATGATGAGAATAAATTAGAAAATAAAATAAATAAAATAAAATAGAAAATGGGTTAAAGGAGAAGGAAAGCAAAAACCAATTTTGCTACCTCTTCCCCCTTAATATATATATATATATATATATATATATATATAAAGAAGATGATGTAAAGGGAAAATTCTATTTTTCTCTCATTTTCCCTCATCCTCCCTCTCCCTCACCGAACCCTCAGTCCCCTCTCCTCCATCTTCGGCCCCAAGCCAAGGTTTTCTCCTAAGAAAGCCTAAGATACAAGGAGGACTTAGCAAGGGAATCAAGGGAAGGGAACTAGAAGAAGAGGCTACTTCTTCCATCACCACACCTTAGATCCACAAGCGAAAAGGATGTAAGCTTCCCCTCACCTGTGGTACAAGGCGTTTTACGTACTTTTCAGATTTTATGAGGATTAGAAAACCTAGAATAGAATTTAAGAAAAATTCGGCCAAAGAAGAGTTTTCAAATCTAGGAAGGTTTAAACAAGTCCTCATTTCATGATATTTTTCTATGCTATGTAGGAAGGTTTTCCTTCATATTTTTATACCTATATGATGCTTGGTCAGAGGAGTATCTAACCCTAGAATTTCGGCCAAAAATATTTTAAAGAGGTTAGGGAAATCATTGTTTAACCAAACTAGTACAAGATTCCCTCCATGATTTACTAAGGGTCTTTTATTGGTTTTTCTTGCTTGAAAGTTACTTGGAACCAAAAGAAATCCACTCATATGTTTCGGCCAAGAAAAGAGCTTAGGGTTAGGAAGACCTTTAAATTTAGGTAACCATGTTTATATGATAGAATATAGAGTTCTCTTAAAGAATTGCATGTCGAATATTGCTAGAAATTCATGAACTCTTCATTAAGATTTTCGGCCATGATAAGATGGATAGCTTAGAAAAGCTTAAACAAAATTTTAACATGCTCAAGACCTCTGTGATATTAAGATATGAAAGTTGTTTAATGCTCTCATGCTTAATTAGGGTATAGAGAATTTAGTTACATGATATATGACATGTAAGATCACAAGGGTCCTAGCTTGTTTATGAACCAAATTTGTATATGATGTTCTTAGTAATTTTTGCCATGAAACTTACTTAGGCTTTCCATGCTTTAGGCCACTTAAAACCTAGTTTAGAGATAGGTAGGTTTCAGCCATGAGGAAAAATAAAAGAAAAAGGAAAGAAACCTAGGAAGCCTAAGACACAATTCACATGTATGTTTATTATGCTTGTCTTTATACATGCTATGAAACTTGTATGACTTCCTATGCTTTTAGGCTATTTGAAGCAAATTTAAACACTGATGAGTCTCGGCCAAGTAGGGTTTAAATGACCTAGAGGCCTTAGAATTGAAACCAAATGTGTTAAAAATGCTTCTTATGGAAATATGATAATATGTTGATTGTGTCACATGCTTGTATAATTTTTCCATGACCTAAATGGACCATTATATGTTTCGGCCATGAAGGGATAGATGCCCTAGAAACCCTAGAACAAAAATTAAATATGCTCATGTCACTCTACATGAAATATGATAAGTAGAAAGCCAAAGTTCTCATGCTATATGTTGTTTAATGACCTAAAATGAGGCTAGGGTAAGTTTCGGCCATACCCATTGTATGATGCCTTATTGTGAATTTATACATGATGTTAGTTCAAGTTCACATGCTTGTATGCTTGCTTTTAGCCCTAATGAATACTTGTTAAATTTCGGCCATGACATATGTTAAGGGCTTGAAGAACTTAGGAACTAGCTCAAATATGCTTACTATGTTACTTGGAAAAAAAAATGCTATAAATATAGTTTAAGGTTTCATGCTTTCATGACATTTGGGACCTTGTTTCACACCTGATAGGGTTCGGCCACATGAAGTTTAGGGACTTGGAGAACTTAGAAACCAAGTTAATCATGCTTATAATGCTTCCTATGAAATTGATGTGATGATAATTTAGGTTCCACATGCTTGGAGGTTGTTTTTACCTAAATTGAGATCTAAGGGGGGTTCGGCCATGATAAGAACCCAAGGGATTAGGAAGCTTAGAACCCAAGCTAACTATGTTACCATGTTTCTTATGATAGTATAATCACATGATACACCCTTATGCTTAAACATGTATGCTTGTGATTTATACTTTCCATGATATGATATGTGCTTAGAAATATGCATGCTTTGATGATATGCTATGTGCTTAAAAAAAATGCATGATTTCATGATATGCTATGTGGATAGAATTATGCATGCTTTGATGATATGCTATGTGCTTAAAATATGCATGCTTTCATGATATGCTATGTGGATAAAAAAAATGCATGCTTTCATGATATGCTATGTGGATAGAAATATGCATGCTTTGATGATATGCTATGTGCTTAAAATATGCATGCTTTCATGATATGCTATGTGGATAGAAATATGCATGCTTTGATGATATGCTATGTGCTTAAAATATGCATGCTTTTATGATATGCTATGTGGATAGAAATATGCATGCTTTGATGATATGCTATGTGCCTAAAATATGCATGCTCTCATGATATGCTATGTGGTGAAAATATGCATGCTTTTATGACATGATGTATGCCTAAGTGATGCATACTTTTTATGACATGATGTATGCCTAAGTGATGCATACTATTTATGATATGATGTATGCCTAAGTGATGCATACTTTTATGACATAATGTATGCCTAAGTGATGCATACTTCTATGATATGCTATGTGACTAAATGATGCATTTTTATACATGCTACTTTACTTTGTAAGGCTTGTACCAAGGGTGGGCTCCTAATCAGCCCCTAGGCCTTTGGCTGTGTGATCCAGGCTAGTAAAAACAAAGGGATGGGCTCCTTAGTACGCCCCTAGGTCTATGGCTTTGTGATCCGGACCTAGTTCCTAGTATGATTCAAGACTTGCTACCTTGGATATACTTAGGAAGTGCACATATCTACGTGATTTATCTATGTGTGGTACAAGTCGGGGCCCTGATTATGTTGATATTATGTTCAAGTATATATGTAAGAAGAAATGGTTTTAAAGATCATGAGCCATACACATGTTTTTCGGATACATGTTTTCAAAATCATATTGCATATATCTTATGATCATGTTGTGATGATGCTATGATTTATGATATGCCATGATTAGATATGATTATGTTATGTTTCATGCTATGCTTTAAGAGCTTGATATGCCATGCCACCTTATGATGATACTATGATATGCCATGATTAGATATGATTACGTTATGTTTCATGCTATGCTTTAAGAGCTTGATATGCCATGCCACCTTATGATGATACTATGATATGCCATGATTAGATATGATTATGTTATGTTTCATGCTATGCTTTAAGAGATGATATGCCATGACTAGTTATGATTTTGTTATGTTGCATGATATGCTTAAAGAGTATGATATGTTATACCATGACTAGTTGAGATCATGTTATGTTGAGACATTCTTTGATCATGTGATGATTTTCGGTTTTAGTGAGTAGGAAAGGAACTTACTGAGCCATGAGTGCTCATAGCTTACTTTCCTTGTACCACAGATAAAGGAAAAAGCTGGATGAGCTAAAGGAGCAACAGGAGAGGCCAGGAGATGTGTGTGGCAGTGGCTAGGCAACCAAATAAGAACCTGCTTTAAAAACTTTTAAAGAACTATGCTTTGGTATCATGAATTGTAGTACCGTATGTGTGACTTGATGTTATGTTTCTACTAATTTTGATATCATGTTATTGATGCCGTGATAGTGTAGTTCGGATTTGATGAAAAGAAAAACAAAAGAAAAGTTTTTATTGAACTAAGAAAATTATTTTAAGTCTTCCGCTGTTTTTAAAAGAAAAATCTGTACATGGAGTATCGTAGCCCCGTCCCTTAGGGTTAGCAGGGAGGGCGGGCGTTACACATTAGATGTGTCCTGTCTAATGCTCGCAACCATCAACTCTGAGCTTCAGAAGCAACATGAGTTGATGGGTGCTTACGATATGGTTGCACATCTTCGTCAACTATATCAAGGACAAGCAGGGCACTGGAAGAGGAACTTCACAGGACACCTGGAAGATCTTAACAAGAAGAGAAATAAGATTTCTACTTCAGATATAAATGTTATAGAAGTCAACCTCTCTATTTCTTCATCGTGGGTATTAGATACCGGATGTGCTTCGCACATTTGTACTAATGTACAAGCACTGAGAAATAGCAGAGCATTGACAAAGGGCGAGATAGACCTACGAGTAGGCAATGGAGCACGGGTTGCTGCTGTTGCTGTAGGGACTTATTTTCTATCTCTGCCCTCTGGTCTTATACTAGAGTTAGACGATTGTTGTTATGTGCCTGCATTGACTAAGAACATTATATCAGTTTCTTGTTTGGACAAGAAAGGATTCTCGTTTATAATAAAGAACAAATGTTGTTCTGTCTATTTAAACGATATGTTTTATTGTAGTGCACCTCTGATGAACGGACTCTATATTCTAGACCTTGAGAGCTCTATCTATAACGTTAGTACTAAGAGGTTCAAATCGAACGATATGAACCACACCTATCTCTGGCACTGTCGCTTAGGTCATATAAATGACAAGCGCTTATCCCAGCTACATAAGGATGGTTTGCTCGACTCATTTGATTTAGAATCATATGAGATATGCGAGTCATGCCTACGAGGCAAGATGACCAAGACTCCCTTTAGTGGGCACAACGAGAGAGCGACTGATCTGTTAGGACTCATACATAGTGATGTATGTGGCCCTTTCAATGTCGCTGTTAGAGACGGTTATAGGTACTTCATCACATTTACTGATGATTTCAGTAGATATGGTTATGTGTACTTGATGACACATAAGTCGGAATCCTTAGAAAAGTTCAAAGAATTCAAGAATGAAGTACAGAACCAGCTTGGCAAGAGTATTAAGATACTTCGATCAGATCGAGGTGGTGAATACTTAAGCCATGAGTTTCGTGACTATTTAGCTGAGTGTGGGATTCTATCCCAACTCACTCCTCCTGGAACACCATAGTGGAATGGTGTATCCGAAAGGAGGAATCGTACCTTATTAGATATGGTACGATCTATGATGAGTCACACAAATCTTCCGACATACCTTTGGGGCTATGCTCTAGACACGGCAGCTTTCATTCTCAACCGAGTTCCATCCAAGGCCGTGATAAAGACACCATATAGGATATGGACTGGGAGAGATGCCCAGGTGTCTTTCATGAGGATTTGGGGCTGTGAGGCTTACGTACGACGTCAAGTCTCAGACAAATTAGGACCCAAATCTGACAAGTGATATTTCATCGGATATCCCAAGGAAACTAAGGGATATTACTTCTACACTCCCAGTCAGCACAAGGTTGTTGTGGCAAAGACTGGAGTCTTTCTAGAAAGGGACTTTGTTTCTAGAAAGACTAGTGGGAGCACGTTCGATCTTGAAGAAGTTCAAGATGCGAACAATAGCACTAATGGCTCGATGGAAATTGAACTGGAACCACAAAGTGTTGTGGATGATGATGTTCCACAAGGAGTTGAGGAACAACAACCAGTTCAAGTAGACATACCTCTTCGCAGGTCTGATAGGGTACGTCGTCAGCCTGAGAGATACTCTTTTCTCTTGTCTGACCATGATGACATTATGCTCATAGAGGATGAGCCTACCACCTATCAAGAAGCTGTTATGAGACCAGATTTCGAGAAATGGCTAGAAGCCATGAGATCCGAGATGGAATCCATGTACACCAACCATGTATGGACTTTGGTTGATCCACCTGAAGGGGTAAAATCCATTAGGTGCAAGTGGATCTTTAAGAGAAAGACTGACATGGATGGACTTATCTATAAGGGTCGCTTGGTAGCTATAGGTTTCAAGCAGATTCATGGTATTGATTATGATGAAACCTTTTCTCCAGTGGCGATGTTTAAGTCCATTCGGATCATGCTTGCTATTGCAGCCTACCATGACTATGAGATATGGCAGATGGATGTCAAAACCGCGTTTCTGAATGGAAACCTACTCGAGGATGTGTACATGACACAACCTGAGGGTTTTGTAGATCCACAACATACTAGTAGAGTATGCAAGCTGCATAGGACTAAAGCAAGCTTCTCGGAGCTGGAATCTTCGATTCGATGATGCGATCAAACAGTTTGGTTTCATCAAGAACGAAGATGAGCCTTGTATCTACAAGAAGGTTGTAGGGGACATAGTTGTCTTCCTCATATTGTATGTTGATGACATACTACTCATTGGGAAGGACATCCCTATGCTTCAGTCTGTCAAGACCTGGCTAGGGAGTTGCTTCTCAATGAAGGACTTAGGTGAGGCATCCCGCATTCTAGGGATACAGATCTATAGAGATAGATCTAAGAGATTGCTTGGCCTAAGTCAGAGTACATACATTGACAAGGTACTCCTTCGGTTTGCCATGCAGAATTCCAAGAAGGGATTTCTGCCGATGTCACATGGCGTGAGTCTTTCGAAGACTCAAGGTCCCTCTCCTAGAGAGGAGAGAGATCGCATGGATCAGATCCCTTATGCCTCAGCCATAGGATCGATCATGTACGCCATGCTATGTACTCGACCTGATGTCTCGTATGCTTTGAGCATGACGAGCAGATACTAGTCAGATCCAGGTGAAAGTCATTGGATAGCGGTCAAGAATATTCTTAAGTACTTACGAAGGACTAAAGAATATTTCTTGATATATGGAGGCAATGATGAGCTAACTGTAAAGGGTTATAGTGATGCCAGCTTCCAGACCGATCAGGATGATTACCGATCGCAGTCAGGGTTCGTGTTTTGCTTAAATGGTGGTGCTGTGAGTAGGACACAGTAGCTGATTCTTCAACAGAGGCCGAGTATATTGCTGCATCAGAGGCAGCAAAGGAGGAAGTTTGGATCCGCAAGTTCATCACTGAACTTGGGGTGGTTCCTAGCATCGCTGATCCAGTTCAGCTCTATTGTGACAACAATGGAGCTATAGCACAGGCGAAGGAACCTCGCTCACACCAGCGGACCAAGCACATACTACGGCGCTTCCATCTCATTCGAGAGATCATCGATAGAGGAGATGTGAAGATTTGTAGAGTACCTACAGAGGCTAACATCGCAGATCCCTTGACCAAGGCTTTGGCACAGAGGAAGCATGATGGTCACACTAGGACATTAGGCCTTAGAGCCTATACTGATTGGCACTAGTGCTAGTGGGAGATTGTTAGTTAGAGCCCTAGAGCCAATCATTTGATGATTGTACGGACTCATGTATATCATATTCATGTATATATATTAAGGCATTTGGTTTTTGGTTATTATGCTTATTTGTATTAGTGCCTGATAAAATAAGTATAGTAACGTCCTAGAGTAGAAGGTTCATACCTATATCAATCGATTAGTTGAATCGATAGTGAGATGATATAGGGAACACTACTCTAAATCATTCCTAGTCGAGTATTAACATTCAGGGACAATGTTAATGCAATAAGACTAGCATGTAGGTCAGCTCGATGACTTGATCTCACAAGTCATGGATATAGAGATATCATGCTGACACATGGGTATACATTGGAGAATGTATACTGAATGACCCGCCATGAGAAAGTATCATGGATCGTTATATGAGTGTCATATACTTTCTCATGTGGCTATTAGTATGAATATTAGTCCTTTGACCTGAAGTCACCATGGATCCCTACATAAGGAGTTATGTACTTTGGTTTCGTCAAACGTCACCCGTAACAGGGTGGACTATAAAGGCGATTACTGGGTATGTAATAAATTATGTAGAGGGATGTGAGTGATGTAGATGGGATCTATCCCTCCCATATGACGGGAGCAACATCAATATTCTTGATAGAGATAGACCACGAAGTGCATGACCATGCCCAAATGAGTCAACATGAGATGTTGAGCTCATTTGATCGAGTGAGTCTACTTGGAGTTCAAGATTTAGATTGATTAGAGGATGACACGGTCTATGCCTCACATTGATCAATATAGATGTCAAGGATAGAAGGACATTTGACATATTTTGTGAGGAGTCACAATTGGTAGTCACAAGGTGATGTCGGATCTCGACATTCTTGTAACTTGGGTAGTAATGATGTGTTGCTAGATACCGCTCATTACTTATGCTCCTAAATGGGTTTAGGGCATTGCCAACGTTACAAGAACCTATAGGGTCACACACTAAGGACAATTAGATGGAGATTTGGTTCATATGATGAACTAAGAGGATTAGATTCATTTGATGAATCATATTGGATTACGAGTAATCCAAATTGGGCTAATTGAGTTGGACTCAAGTTGATTCATGTATTCAATGAGTCTAATTTAGATTATGACTCATTAAATCAACTTAATTTAAAGAATTAGATTCATTATATTAAGTTGGCTTGAATCATATGGTTGGATTAGATCAACCATGAGAGAGATTTGATCAAGTTTGACTTGATTTGAGAGGAAGAGAAAAAGTCATGTTTGACTTGATTTTTTGCCACATCACTAGTGAGTTGGCAAGATGTGGACCAATAGGATTACTCCACATCATCAATGTGTGCCACCTCATGGAGGTTACAAGCCTCCATAGCATTTAATGTGGCCGACCCACATTAAATGAGGAGGTTACACTTGTTGCCATGTCATTTAGTGAGGTGGCAAGATGTGGACCAATAGTGTTGATCCACATCATCCTAGAGTGCCACCTCATGGGGGTTACAACTCTTAATGGTCTCCACATTAATTGGAATTAATGTGGGGGTTACACCTCCTAGAGTGGCCGGCCACTTGATGGCTAAGGGGTTTTTTGAATTTCCTCTCATTGATTCATTCACTCTTCTTCTCCCTTGGGTGCTCTCTCTTCTCCTTCTCCCATTCCTTGGCCGAACACTCCATTGGTGCTAGCACACCTTGTGTTTTGGTCATCTCCTTCTACTTGTGTCCGTGTGGATACATATAGAGGTTGTCTACTTTGACAACTAGAGATCCGGCGACATCTTGGACAAGCGGGAACGCGAAGGGCTTCGCAACAAGGGTAATGATCTTAACTTTAGTGTAGATCTAAAGTTTTTACAAAATCGTACAAGAAAAGGTTTTTCGATAATTTTTTTTACGAATCTTTGCACGAGATCCATGGCTTTGGGTGACTCGGGATTTCCGCGACGCGAAAAAGCGATTTTCGGGGCCCAAAGAACCCAACTACTTGAGCAAGAAGAACATGCTACTTGAGCAACTTGATTCTCAAGCATTTTTATGTGTTTTTCTTGGTTATCCATTCTTGAATTTATTTACTTTTCTAAATTGTCCAACCTGATGTTCATTTGTTTGATGTCAAACTTCATTTCATTCTGATTAACTAGTATCTCCTCAAGAAGTTTCTCAAATCGGCTTGGTTGTGGATTTGATTGTTGTCCAAAGTCTTGATTGTTCTTATATGAGAAGTTGAGATGATTTTTCCACCCTGGGTTGCAAGTATTGGAGTAAGGGTTCTTTTACCTCTGGTTGAAGTTACCGATAGCATCACACTGTTCCACTTGAGATAATTGCATACTGATAGCTCCAAGAGGACAAGAATCCTTCAGGTGTTCTGAGGCTCCACATACTTCACATGATATAGAAATTGCATTTACAGGGCGTATATTTATGTTCTCAA
Source organism: Zingiber officinale (assembly GCF_018446385.1). NCBI lineage: Eukaryota > Viridiplantae > Streptophyta > Magnoliopsida > Zingiberales > Zingiberaceae > Zingiber > Zingiber officinale. Next base: position 57,598,372 of record NC_055993.1, read on the forward strand.
ATTGCTTTGATAGAGATCAAGATTTGCAGTAATCAATTCAATGACATCCACATTGTATTTTCCTAGTATTTTTTTACTCCTTCTTTCTGAAGCCCATTGATGATGGTTATGTTTCACACTTTCGATAATGTCTTCTGCTTCATCAAGGTCCTTGTTCATTAATGTACCTCTTGTAGTAAAATCCAACGAAACCTTTATCAGATAATTAATTTTGTTGTAGAAAGTGTGAATCACGAGCCACTTTTCTAGTCCGTGATGTGGGCAGTCTCTCAACATTCCCTTAAATCCATCCTAAGCTTCATAGACAGATTCAGAGTCTGTTTGCTTGAAGCTTGCAATAAGATTGCAGAGGTATGCTATCTTACTTAGAGGAAAGAACTTATCCAGGAAAACCTGCTCACACTGAGCCCAGGAAGTGATATTGTTTGGAAGCAAGAAATTTAGCCAGATTTTTTCTTGATCTCTCAAAGAAAACCCAAATAATAATAATCTAATGACTTCTAGAGGAACTCTATTGATATGCATCATGCTACATAATTCCTTGAAGTTGTCAAGACGATGATTTGGACCTCCATCGGACCACCTCCATACTAGTGATGTTGAACCATGGAAATAAAAGATGGTTTTAATTCAAAGTGATTGGCCTCAACTATTGGTCTAGAGATACTGAATCTTGGCCCTCTTACGTAATCCATCAGAGGTTTGTTTGCCATGGTTCTCTGTTCTTACTCTTGTTGGTTCTTTTGTAGATTCAGTCTTCGATGGAATGTCTGGTTGATCTCAAGATCAATTGGCAAAAGATCTATAGTGTTTCATCACATACAAAGACAAGAAGCAAACTAGAATTTGTTGTTTTTGAGTTTAAAAGAAAGTAAATTACAAAATTGAAATTGTACAATTAAAATACAGTAATGAAAAGATAAAGAATAAAGGATAAGAACTAAAAAGTTAAAGAACTAAAGAATTAAAGAATTGAAATAATTGCCTAACCAAACTCTAATGCAAACAACTAGATTTAAAACACTTAGTTCCTCAGTGCCAAAAATTTGATGTGTAAAAATCACAAGCGCATAGTCATTGTCAAGAAATAAAATTTATAATTCAATCCCACAAGGACTGAAGATTAAATGCTAGTTGGTTTTACACATTGAATTTAGATAGACAAAATCGATGAGTGTTTGTTTTGAGATTTTCAACTAAAATGTGAAAGTAAAAGAAAATAAATTGAGGAAGTCCTTAGTTCAGCGAATGTTCTAGGCCGTTGGTTTCATTGTAATGGTGAATGTTGTGCTATGAATTTGCCCTTCCCTAGTTCTCAACTTATATAATTGTAGGACAATCTAAATTACTATCAAATACTCTCCCATGATGGTGTATCGGAGTACTTTCCCTGTAACGACCCGCCTCCTACTAACTAGGCTGTGAGGCCGGACCGTCACATTATGCTGTGCTAACTATTCCATGACCATCATTAAATCTAAGTGCGGAAGCTGTACTAATTAAAACTTTGCTAAAATATCATCATTTCTTGGTTCTACATGTGCTAAGGGGTGTAATCTAAACTATTCAGGACATATATTACATCCCCCAATGGTCAAGGAACTTAACTAAGAGTTTCTTGCTGATATCAGGCCTCCCAATCGATCCACGGATCGATTGGAATGGCCGGATCGATCCATTGATCGATCCAGGTGGCTACTGTATGCGGAAGTCAGGTTGGATCGATCCAGTGATCGATCCAGCACGCTACTGTGCTCGGGCCAATATTCTGGATCGATCGGCTGATCGATCCAGACTAGCCAATCGATCCAGTGATCAATCCCAGGGTCTACTGTTCGCGACAGAATTTGCTGGATCGATCAGCTGATCGATCCAGAAGCCTACTGTTCGCGGTACGAACTCCCCAATCGATCAGCTGATCGATTGAGAAGCCTCCAATCGATCGACCGATCGATTGCGGTTTCTGATTTCATACCAGAACTCTGATTTCAGCACTGTTTCGTACCAAATTCATACACGTGAGTTCTAACATGGCTATAAACATACTAACAACATTTAACTGACATTCTAAGCATGATTACTAACAATCTAAACATGTCTTTCATGATTCATGCATCAAAATAACTAAAAATGCGGAAATAACGTTATATAAAACTAAAGTTTTAGTTTGCTAGTCTCTCCAAGATCTCTACTCCAGGTTCCTTCCACACACATTTTCATCATTGCATTGACCTCCAGCCTTCGCTAGTCCACCTTTCCTTTACCTTTATCTGTAGTATAAGGAAAAGTATCTGTAAGCTTTCGCTTAGTAAGAAACCATCTACCTCACTAAAACATGCATACGATGAGTTCATGCTTTTGAAAGATGCTGATTGAAAATATGATGGAGAATGCTAGGCATGGCATACTATTATACTAAACATAGAAACCAAGAGCTAATCATGGCAATAACTGAAGTATCAACAAGAAAGGACTAAACTGAAATATAACTGAGTTAAACTAGAGCTGAACTAGAACTGATTTTAAAATATAATCACATGACTGATTGTGAGTTTGGAAAGCTATTATCATAATAGATTAAAATACATAATCATGTTGCTAATGGGCCCGGCAACTGTACGTGCTGTGCGCGCATCCCTAACTAGACCCGGGTTTGCAAGTCCCGAATTTAGTAGGGTTACTAGGTTATCTGAACCTAGGGACGACTGTGGGATCCCAACCCAATGGATATCTAATCCAGTACAGTGCCACTGAAAAGTAAAATACTGAACATAAGCTAATAAATTCTTGTCTTGCTTTTACTAGGTTGTCTAAACCTAGAATTAGGTTATCTAAACCTAGAGGCGACTGTGGGAGCCCTCCCATTGGACATCTAGTCCTGTAAAAGCTGGAGCAAGACTAAATAAGCTATAAAATGCTTCTATTGCATTTATTTGGGCTACTAAAATGCCTAAGCTGCATTTTTCTGTGCTAAACCATTTAAATCGAACACTTGGTATGCGCTAATTCACATCCTTTGTGTCGATAATCCATATATTACTAAACTAATACATGAAATTCACACGAGAGCTACTTATACTATAGGTGAGGGGTTTCTTACCTCCTGTTCGTAATTTCTTACGATTCTAATCACTAGGTTTCACGGACGAGAGATCTCTTCAACGATCTTCTCGCGTCTATGCGTTCCTCTCGCGGAGGGGAGCGTCCTAGTGCCCTTGATGTTGCCGGGAGGTGCTCCTAGGGCCCTTGGCTTGGTGCGCCGAGAGAAGGAGGAGGAGAGGAAAGGGGCGGCGTGAGGCTAGGGTGAGGAGAAGAGAATCACGATTAAAAATAAAACACTCACTTAATAATTTCTTATTTATATTAAGTGGTAATTCCGGCTCAACTTGAATATAAATTTAATTATTTCCCTTTCCTTTCAGCACAGCCCTGCTGGGTTCACTTGGTTACTAAGGTTCACCATAAGTCATAGAACCCAATAGGTCTCGGGTTCAATTCCCGCGTTGGCTATTTTACGGTTTTATTTGTTTTTGCTACCTTCGCTACTCTAAAAATTCTATAAAAATATCCTAAAATTCCAGAAAAATCATAGAATATTTCTAAAATAGTTTTGAGAATTTTTGGGCGCTACAATCCCCCATACCTTATAAAAAGTTCATCCTCGAACTTAAAATAACTCTGGGTACTTCTGTCTCATGCTGGCTTCTGTCTCCCATGTTGCCTCTTCTGCTGTGTGACTTTGCCAAATGACTTTTACTAGTGGTACTTCCTTGTTCCGTAATTTCTTAACTGCTCGGTCTATTATCTGAATAGGCCGACTATCATAGCTGAGGTCTTCACGGACTTGTACCAGCTGGGGCTCAATCACCTGGGTGGCATCTGGGATATGCTTCTTCAGCATAGAGACATGAAATACGTTGTGGACAGCTGACATTTCCTGGGGTAGCTCTAACTCATATGCTACCTTGCCCACTCTTCTGCTGATAAGGTATGGCCCCACATATCTGGGACTTACTTTGCCCTTCTTCCCAAAACGCATCACTCCCTTCATGGGAGCTACTCTGAGGAATACTGAATCCCCAACTGAGAACTCTAAAGGTCTACGCCGTGTATCAGCATAACTTTTCTGGCGGCTCTGAGCTGTCTCTATCCTCTGGCGGATCTGCTGTATAGCTGCTGTGGTATCTGCCACTTGATCTGTCTGAAGCTCTAGTTCTTTCTGCTCACCACTCTCATACCAGCAGATTGGAGATCTACACCTCCGCCCATAGAGAGCCTCGTAAGGTGCCATGCCGATGGTGGCCTGATAGCTATTGTTGTATGCAAATTCTGCTAAACTCAGATATTTGCACCAACTTCCTTTGAAATCTAGGGCACATGCTCGGAGCATATCTTCAAGTACCTGATTTACCCGCTCCGTCTGTCCATCTGTCTGAGGATGGAAAGCTATGCTGAACTTTAACTTCGTGCCCAAAGCTGACTGTACACACTCCCAGAAGTGTGATGTGAACCTACTGTCTCTGTCTAAAATAATGGTTCGTGGGACTCCATGCAATCTGACAATCTCTTTGAGGTACAACTGAGCTAGCTGTTCCATGGAGTAGGATATCCTGATAGCTAAGAAGTGGGCTGATTTAGTCAACCTGTCGACTATTACCCAGATGGTATCAAAACCATTCGTGGTTCTGGGTAGTCCCACTATGAAATCCATAGAAATGTCTTCCCACTTCCATTCTGGTATCTGAATGAGCTACAAAACTCCTCCTGGTCTATGATGTTCTGCCTTAACCCTTTGACAGGTTAGGCAGATGCTGACATATCGAGCGATGTCTCTCTTCATCCCAGGCCACCAAAAACGTTTCTTCAAGTCCTGGTACATTTTGGTGGAGGCAGGATGCATCGCATAAGGAGTCTTGTGAGCCTCATCTAGAATCTTCCTGCGTAGTTCCTCCTGATCTGGAACACATAATCTGTCACCAAAGTACAATACCCCACTATCAGATACTCTGAATTCTCCACTGTCTGATTCTGTTAATCCTTGCTTGATCTTCTGAATTTCAGGATCCTGTTCCTGAGTTGTCTGAAGATCACCAAGCAAGGTAGACTCTAACGTCATAGTAGAGAGCTGTCCAACTATGAGCTCAAGACCGAAGTCTGTGATCTCCTTCTGTAGGGGTGGTGCCATGGCTGCTAGAGATAATAGAGCAACACTGGATTTTCTGCTAAGTGCATCTGCTACCCTATTTGCCTTTCCTGGGTGGTAGAGGATGTCTATATCGTAGTCCTTGACCAGTTCTAACCATCTGCGCTGTCGCATATTCAGATCCTTCTGAGTGAAAAAGTACTTCAAACTCTGATGATCTGTATACACTCTGCACTGAGCTCCATACAAGTAATGTCTCCAAATTTTGAGAGCGAACACCACTGCTGCAAGCTCAAGGTCATGAGTGGGGTAATTCCTCTCGTAATCCTTGAGTTGTCTGGAGGCGTAGGCGATTACCTTGCCTTCTTGCATCAGCACTGCTGCTAGTCCCAACTTAGAGGCATCACTATATATATCAAAGCTATCTGCATTCTCTGGTAGGGTCAGAATAGGTGCACTGGTCAATCTTCTCTTTAGCTCGCTAAAGCTGTTCTCACAGTCCTCTGTCTACTGAAATTTTCTGTTCTTTCTGGTAAGAGCTGTCAGTGGGGAGGCTATCCTAGAGAAGTCCTCTATGAATTTTCTGTAATAACCTGCTAATCCCAGAAAGCTCCTGATCTCACTGGCATTCTTGGGTCTTTTCCAGTTACGCACAGCTTCTATTTTACTGGGGTCTACCATGATACCATCCTTTGAGATGATGTGACCTAGGAAGGACACCTGATATAACCAAAATTCACATTTTGTGAACTTGACTTACAACTGGTTCTGCTGAAGGGTCTGCAGTACTATTCTCAGGTGCTCTTCATATTTTTCCTGAGTTCCTGAATAGATAAGGATGTCATCGATGAATACGATAACGAACTTATCTAAGTACTCTCTGAATACTCTGTTCATGAGGTCCATGAAAGTAGCTGGAGCATTTGTCACACCAAAGGGCATGATTACGAACTCATAATGTCCGTATCTAGTCCTGAATGCTGTCTTGGGTATATCCCCTTCTTTAACTTTCACCTGATGATATCCTGATCTGAGGTCTATCTTAGAGAACACTGATGCTCCCTTTAGCTGATCGAACAGGTCATCGATTCTGGGAAGAGGATACCTATTCTTGATCGTGACTTGGTTTAGTGCCCGGTAATCTATACACAGGCTCATGCTCCCGTCCTTCTTCTTCACGAACAATACAGGCGCTCCCCACAGTGAGTGACTCGGACGTATGAAGCCCTTGTCAAGCAGCCCCTGTAGTTGCTCATGAAGTTCCTTCAGTTCTGCTGGAGCCATGCGGTAAGGCGCTTTGGAGATAGGATTTGTACCGGGAATGAGTTCTATCTCGAATTCAATCTTCCTGTCTTGTGCTAAGCCTGGTAACTCTTCAGGGAAGACTGCTGGGTAGCCACATACGACCCGGACCTCTGCTAGCTGTTGGTCCTTGTCATGGCTGGTACTGACTACGTGTGCTAAGAACCCCGTACATCCTGAATCCATTAACCTCTGTACCTTCATAGCTGAGAGAAATTTCTTGGGCTTTCGCTTTGGTTCTCCGACGAACTCAAACTGTGCTTCTGCTTCAGGTTGGAATACGACTTTCTGTTTACGACACTCTATGGAAGCACCGTATCTGATCAATAAGTCCATTCCGAAGATGACATCGTAGTCAGTCATATTTAGCACCATCAGATCACAAAAGAGTTCTCTGTCTGCTATAATGACTGGCACTGCTCTGAGCCAGTGCGTGGATGCCATAATTTCTCCTGAAGGTAACGTTGTCAGAAACTGACTACTGAGTACCTCTGGAGGTACTGCTAACTTCTCAGCAAATGCTCTGGATATATATGAATGGGTTGCCCCAGTATCAAATAAGACAGTTGTACTTTGCTGTAAAATACTAATCTGACCTGTAACAATCGAGGCATTTGCTACGTCCTCCGGTCGTGAATAGATCCGCATTTGTCGAGCCGGAGGGGCTTCTAGTCCGCTCGCTAATGTGGGACAATCTAAAGCGGCCGCATCCGATGCAACCGGCCGCTTGGCTTCGCATCGATCGGTTGTGGTGGAGGAAAGCTGGCCTTGTTCGGACTGCTTGGCCATGTGCCCTTCTTGTCCACACTCAAAGCATCCTCGTGCCTCACGACAAACCTGTGGTGGAATTTCCATAAGTAGCACACTTTGGATAATCGGGTTGTTTGCTAGTGGCCTCCTTTGGGTAACTCCCTGCGCTTGTTGCCGGAGTTCCCTTTCCGGTTGGAGCTGTGCTGTTGTTTCCGAGTGCCGAACCTCCTTGACCTTTAGATTCTGCGAGAACTTGCTTCTGCTATTTGATATTGTTCTGTTAGAGCACTGCTGACTAGTTCTTCGGTGGTTTGTGGCTGTGAATGCCGCCAACCACGTTCATTGCTATTTCCTCGGATCTTGAGCATCAACCGACTCTTTCTTTCTCCTCCGACTAGTTCAGGCATAGACGAGCCAATCTATTGAATTTCTTCACGGCTTCCTCAACTGATAGGTTGCCGAAACTCGATGAACTCGTCGAGTGGCGGTTTGTGACCCGCATGTGAAAGAATTCTTCAAAGAACTCCTTCTCAAAGTCCGCCCATGTCATCCATTGGGCGCTTCGCTCTAATTCTCTCCCACCACATACGTGCATCTCCTATAAGCGAAGGGCGCACTTCACCTTCTCATGTTCCGGCCAGTCCAGGCTTTCCAGTGTCTTGAACCAAGCTTGAGCATCCCATGGTTCACTGGTGCCTGAGAAGTTCTCGGGCTTAACTCTCTGCCACTGGATCAGATAGGCTTCTCTCTTTGCCTCTACTACTGCTGGGGCTACTGGTGCTGTAGGCGGGACTGGTGCAACCCCTAAGACGACTGGCATTGCTAAGTTTGGTTCCGGGGTGACTGTGGGAGTATTCTGCTGATTAGCCTTTAAGGTGGCTATCTCCTGCTGCTATTCAGCTAACTGCTGCTATAACTGAGCCACCAATGCTGTCAGGTCTAGGGGAGGCACTGAACTGCCTGCCTCATGTTGGGGCTCAGTAGTTGGTGCCCTTCTAGCTGGGCGTCCTCGTGCCATTTCTAAAGACATAGAGGACATACATAACTGATCTAATCATGTTTATATGACTACTACTACAATTTTGTCATGTGCTATCATATATAAACATGTTCTAGTTATCTATAAACATGAGCTATAAACAGAAAACAAGAAATGTAAATAGAGTGAGAGGTATTCTTACTTGGAAGCTGCAGGTTCAATGCTGATGTGTGTGTAGGAAGTATGGAAACTGCTCTGATACCACTCTGTAACGACCCGCCTCCTACTAACTAGGCTGTGAGGCCGGACCGTCACATTATGTTGTGCTAACTATTCCATGACCATCATTAAATCTAAGTGCGGAAGCTGTACTAATTAAAACTTTGCTAAACTATCATCATTTCTTGGTTCTACATGTGCTAAGGGGTGTAATCTAAACTATTCAGGACATATATTACATCCCCCAATGGTCAAGGAACTTAACTAAGAGTTTCTTGCTGATATCAGGCCTCCCAATCGATCCACGGATCGGTTGGAATGGCTGGATCGATCCATTGATCGATCCAGGTGGCTACTATATGCGGAAGTCAGGTTGGATCGATCCAGTGATCGATCCAGCACGCTACTGTGCTCGGGCCAATATTCTGGATCGATTGGCTGATCGATCCAAACTAGCCAATCGATCCAGTGATCGATCCCAGGGTCTACTGTTCACGACAGAATTTGCTGGATCGATCGGCTGATCGATCGGCTGATCGATCCAGAAGCCTACAGTTCGCGGTACGAACTCCCCAATCGATCAGCTGATCGATTGAGAAGCCTCCAATCGATCGACCGATCGATTGCGGTTTCTGATTTCATACCAGAACTCTGATTTCAGCACTGTTTCGTGCCAAATTCATACACGTGAGTTCTAGCATGACTATAAACATACTAACAACATTTAACTGACATTCTAAGCATGATTACTAACAATCTAAATAGGTCTTTCATGATTCATGCATCAAAATAACTAAAAATGCGGAAATAACGTTATATAAAACTAAAGTTTTAGTTTGCTAGTCTCTCCAAGATCTCTACTCCAGGTTCCTTCCACACACATTTTCATCATTGCATTGACCTCCAGCCTTCGCTAGTCCACCTTTCCTTTACCTTTATCTGTAGTATAAGGAAAAGTATCTGTAAGCTTTCGCTTAGTAAGAAACCATCTACCTCACTAAAACATGCATACGATGAGTTCATGCTTTTGAAAGATGCTGATTGAAAATATGATGGAGAATGCTAGGCATGGCATACTATTATACTAAACATAGAAACCAAGAGCTAATCATGGCAATAACTGAAGTATCAACAAGAAAGGACTAAACTGAAATATAACTGAGTTAAACTAGAGCTGAACTAGAACTGATTTTAAAATATAATCACATGACTAATTGTGAGTTTGGAAAGCTATTATCATAATAGATTAAAAACATAATCATGTTGCTAATGGGCCCGACAACTGTACGTGCTGTGCGCGCATCACTAACTAGACCCAGGTTTGCAAGTCCCGAATTTAGTAGGGTTACTAGGTTATCTGAACCTAGGGACGACTGTGGGAGCCCAACCTAATGGATATCTAATCCAGTACAGTGCCACTGAAAAGTAAAATACTGAACATAAGCTAATAAATTCTTGTCTTGCTTTTACTAGGTTGTCTAAACCTAGAACTAGGTTATCTAAACCTAGAGGCGACTGTGGGAGCCCTCCCATTGGACATCTACTCCTGTAAAAGCTGGAGCAAGACTAAATAAGCTATAAAATGCTTCTATTGCATTTATTTGGGCTACTAAAATGCCTAAGCTGCATTTTCCTGTGCTAAACCATTTAAATCGAACACTTGGTATGCGCTAATTCACATCCTTTGTGTCGATAATCTACATATTACTAAACTAATACATGAAATTCACACGAGAGCAACTTATACTGCAGGTGAGGGGTTTCTTACCTCCTGTTCGTAATTTCTTACGATTCTAATCACTAGGTTTCACGGACGAGAGATCTCTTCAACGATCTTCTCGCGTCTATGCGTTCCTCTCGCGGAGGGGAGTGTCCTCATGCCCTTGATGTTGCCGAGAGGTGCTCCTAGGGCCCTTGGCTTGGTGCACCGAGAGAAGGAGGAGGAGAGGAAAGGGGCGGCGTGAGGATAGGGTGAGGAGAAGAGAATCACGATTAAAAATAAAACCCTCACTTAATAATTTCTTATTTATATTAAGTGGTAATTCCGGCCCAACTTGAATATAAATTTAATTGTTTCCCTTTCCTTTCAGCACGGCCCTGCTAGGTTCACCTGGTTACTAAGGTTCACCATAAGTCATAGAACCTAATAGGTTCCCGCGTAGGCTATTTTACGGTTCTATTTGTTTTTGCTACCTTCGCTACTCTAAAAATTCTATAAAAATATCCTAAAATTCCAGAAAAATCATAGAATATTTCTAAAATAGTTTTGAGAATTTTCGGGCGCTACATTCCCTGCCAGTAACCAAGTATAGTATCAAGTGAAGAAGTAATTTAGAGAGTCCGAGTTTTCAGTAGAGTACCTCCTGTCACAAGGTCTCTCTCGGGTTTACGTCTCAACCAAATAGTTTTGAGTAGAGTCCGAGTTTACGCCACAATCGATGATTCAAGCGATTGTCGGAGAATTCTATTCATCGCTTCAAGGATTTCCGCAAGGTATTCTTACACAATTTTTCTAGTAATAGGAGGTACCATAAAACACCTTGGAGTCTCTTTTCTATTAAGCAAGACCCTAAAGACATCAGAGCTTATATTAAGAGATTCAACCAGATGGCTATTGATGTTCCCTCGACCACCACGGAGATCTTTGTAAGCACCTTCTCTCAGGAGCTTAATGATAATGATTTTTTTAAGGATTTGGTTAGGAATCCTCCTACCAATTTTGATATATTAATTGAGCGGGTTTTGGAGTTCATTAATGTGGAGGAGGCTCAAGCTGCCCGCAAGGAAGAAGTTAACACTTCTACGCCGATTCCAATAGTGGTCCGTCTGGTGGGACCTGCCCAACCCCCTAAAGGGCCTCGGGCGGATTCACACCATGGTCATCCCGAGCTCGGCCTCAAGCAGTACAACACGTAGATGCTCCTACACATTTCCCGTAAAGGTGGTGCGCTTATCATCTGACCAGCATCCACAACACAGAAAACTATTTCACTTTAAAGAATCAACAGGCGGGTAACACCCACTATCGGCGGCATTCTCCAATACCAAATCGCCGACGATATTCGTGATAGAATAGTCCTCTTAAAATTGAATATTAACTGGGCGGATCGTAGGCGGGAATATTACCTCTCCCTACTGTACAAGCACAAACACCTGACCAAGCACAATCAAGACCACCATCTACTCGGCAAGAGAAAAATCGCAATAATGCCGCTCGTGGTAATATTAATATGATAGCTGGAGGACCCACTGATGGTAATTCCAACCGGGCAAGAAAGTTGCACGCTCGACGATTGATGATTCACGCTATTTGGTATAGTGCTAAGAAGGCAGCAGAGCCAGAAATCAGTTTTGGGCCCAAAGATTTAGTAGGGGTAGAAGTACCCCCATGATGATGCATTAATAATTAAGGTTGTTATAGCCAATTACAATATTTCACATACTTTTATTGATACTTGTAGCTTTGTTAACATTATCTTTAAACAGGCTTTTGATTAGCTGCAGATCAACCCGAGTGAGCTTCAGCCTATGGACACTCTATTATATAGGTTTATAGGCAACGAGGTACAACCATTGGGTCAAATAAAGTTAACCATATCTTTAAGGGAGGAGCCCCTTATGCGGACACGCCGATCGATTTTCATGGTGGTGGACGCCCCATCAGCATACAATGTTATATTGGGTCGACCAGCCTTGAATGAATTCAGGGTGGTCGTTTCTACCTTCTGCTAGAAAATAAAATTTCCTATGGATGATCAAGTGGGGGAAGTTAAAGGAGACCAAATAGTAGCACGTAAGTACTATGTGGAGGTTGTAATAGAGGAAGCTATTGCCACTCGAAAAGCTTAGAGGATGGATATTAACGCTATTCATGAAAAGCCATCCACACTTGTATATGATGAGAAGGAGGAGGTGCAGATACAAATCAGCCAACCTGAAGCTACTACCTACATCACGTCCGATCTGGATATGGATCTCAAGGAAGACGTGGTAAAATGCTTAATGAGAAACAATGACGTGTTCGCATGGACACCTAAGGAGGTAAAAGGTGTTGCACCAACAGTTATGGAGCACGCTCTGCATGTATACCCAGATGCTTGGTCGGTCAAGCAAAAGAAAAGGGACTTCATAGCCGATCAAAACAAAATTATCAAGGAAGAAGTGGATAAACTACTGGAAGCCAGATATATTAGGGATGTACAATTTCCCAGCTGGTTGGCTAATGTGGTCTTGGTTTCTAAGCCCGGTAATAAGTGGTGAATATGTATTGATTTCTGGGACCTTAACAAAGCTTGTCCAAAGGATTATTATCCTCTGCCTCAAATAGATCAAGTGGTGGATTCTACAGCTAGATGTGAATTCATCAGTATGCTGGACGCCTATCAAGGATATCACCAAATTTCACTTGCCAAAGCAGATCAGGAAAAGGTTTGCTTTATGTTGGTCCCCATTGGTGTTTTGATGTGATCAACCAAGTTGGTTAGGTCCTACTTTGTTTGATCCCTGTGTCTGAGTGTGTAAGAGCTTAGGAGCGCAGGAAGTCGAGTGGAAGACGTAACTAGCAAGAAGGACAGCACGGGAAGGGAGCCGACGGGCTCAGTGCGTCCGAAGGACGAGAGATCTGCGGAAGAGTACTTCGGTGGACGAGAAGAACGTGCACGGCATTCGAGGGACGAGAAGTCGGACGGAAGCCTGCTCGAGGAGAAGGCCGGAAATTGGGTTCGGGTGTGCCCTATTTCGGTTGGCCGGAATGACCCAAACGAACGAGACTTCGGAAGACGAAGTAAAGAAGCAACCAAGCTGGAAAAGCTGCCAGCCAGCTTGGAGGCACCTCCATCAGGCTTGGAGGCGCCTCCAGCTTGAGGGCACCTTCAACCCCTGTTGAAGGCGCCTCGGACCCGGCAGAAATAAACGTTGAGCTGTTTGGATAAAGTTTTATCCCCTCTCTCATTGGAGGCGCCTTGTGTAACGCCCGCCCCTCCTGCTAGGGGTAGGGGTTACTTACAAACATACATGCATATTAATCTATTTCTAAAGCAGCGGAAGTATTTATTTATATATTCTTTTATAATTTTAAATTACTTTTCTTTTAAAACCAATAAACTAATTATCTGAACCTTTATAATCATATGAGCATGTTAAGCAAAATTTAAAATTAAAAAAAAAGACATGATATCAATTTCCAACATAAGCATGAATAGGTATTAAGAAATCATGCAGCACATTAACATAAGATAGGCATAGTTCATATCAAGCATAAATTAGCATAAGCAGGTCTTTTCCTTAGACGAGCCACTACCACACACATCTCTTGCCCCTCCTGCTGCTCCCTTAGTTTATCCATCCTTTACCCTTATCTGCGGTACAAGGAAAGTAAGCTATAAGCACACGGCTTAGTAAGATCCTTTCCTACTCACAAAAACCATGTATCATAGCATAATCACATAAGCATATAGCATGGAGACATAATTATCTAAAACATCATATCATCTAAAGAGCATCATGTCATATCATATCATAACATAAAAGTATATCATGTCATATCATATCATAACATAAAAGAGCATCATGTCATATCATATCATAACATAAAAGAGCATCATGTCATATCATATCATAACATAAAAGTATATGCAAGATGTCTTTCAAAAACATGCGTCATGTCATGTGCGAGATGTCTTTTAAAGAAATATCATATAATACTTAAATATAATCTCAACATGAGGGCCCGGATATGTACCACATAACATAAATGCGCGCAATCCCTAGGACGGGGTAGCTAATCCCGAACCTACTAGGGATACTAGGTTCGTACTACGTTCGTCGACCTAGGGGCGAACTAAGGAGCCCATCCCTTGGACACTAAGGTCCGGTACAAGCCACATAAAAAGTAAAGTAGCATGTCATATTTACTTATCATATCATGAAGAGTGCTCTTAGTCCCAACTAATAGGGAAGCAACTCTTAGGCCTTTACTTGTCATATCATAAGGAGTGCTCTTAGTCCCAACTAATAGGGAAGCATCTCCTAGGCCTTTATTTGTCATATCATAAAGCATGCATACTTGAGCATATAGCCCATCATAAGAGTCATTATCATGCATGATTCATAGGCATACATAAATGAGCATATGACATATCATAGGGAAAACATAATTCATGCATGGAAAAAGAAACATTAACTAGCATCTCCTAATTCATATCATAGCATGTGAGACACATAGTAAATCATAATTAGGTTTCTAACCCTAATTCCATGAAGTGGCCGAAAAATGCAAGGTATAAATCTAGGTTACAAACAACATGGAAACATGTGAACCCTAAACCAATTTCATATCATATATCATAAGGAACATGATGAGCATGTTTAGTTTAGGTTCTAAGCTTCCTAGGTCCTTTAATCTTGTTATGGCCGAAACTTGCCAAGCATCAATCTAGGTTACAAACAACATGAAAGCATATGAACCCTAAACCAACTTCATAACACTTATCATAAAGGACATCATGAACATGTTTAGTTTAGGTTCTAGGCTTCCTAGGTCTTTTAATCTTGTTATGGCCGAAACTTGCCAAGCATGAATCTAGGTTACAACAACATGAAAGCATGTGAACCCTAAACCAATTTCATATCATATATCATAAGGAACATAATGAGCATGTTTAGTTTAGGTTCTAGGCTTCCTAGGTCCTTTAATCTTGTTATGGCCGAATGTTTAAGGAGCATGAAACTAAGTTTAAGCAACATACAAGCATAAGAATATCAAGCTAATTTCATATCATATCATAAGGAAAATCATGAGCATGTTAGATTTGATTTCTAAGCTTTCTTGGACCCTTAACCTCATCATGGCCGAAACCCTAAGGTGGGGTGCATCTAGGTTCCAAGCAACAAGCAAGCATGAAACCACTAAGAAATCTTCAGACCATATCATAAGGAAAGTCATGAGCATGATAGATTAAATTTTACACTCTCCTAGACCTTCATTTCTATCATGGCCGAAACCCTAAAACCCTAAAGTGGCATGGATTTAGGTTCCAAGTAACATACAAGCATGAAAAACACTATGAAATCTTCATACCATATCATAAGGAAAGTCATGAGCATGATAGATTAAATTTTAGGCTTTCTTAGACCTTCATTTCTATCATGGCCGAAACCTACTAGGCATAAATCTAGGTTACAAGCAACATAAAAATATTAGAATTCTAAACATAACTCATAACCTAAGTTACATATCATAAGGGACATCGTGAGCATGTTTAGTTAGGTCTTAAGCTTTTCTAGGTCTTCTTTTCATGCCTTAGCTGAAAGTTCAAAGAACACGAATCTAAGTTCTAAGCAACGTACAAGCATAAGAACACTAAACTAATCTTCTATCATAGGGTACATATATCATAAAAAAACATAGTGAGCATGTTTAGTTTAGGTCTTAAGCTTCCTTAAGTTTTTTTTTTTTTGTAATTTGGTGGCCGAAAGTTTCATGAAGCAACCCTAGGTTTTTAAGAAATCTAAACTCATGGAAAAACACATGAACAACTTGTACCACAGGTGAGGGGATACTTACATCCTCTTGCTTGTTTTTTCTTAAAGAAGGTACCCTTGTGAAGAGGAAAAGAAAGCTTCTCCTTCTAGTTTTTCCTTTTGCTTCTCTTGCTTGTAAGGAGTAGATCTTGAGGACCTCTTCTTGTGAATTAGTTTTCTTAGGGAGAAAACCTTAGCTTGGATTCAGAAATGGGAGAGGGGAGAGTTCTAGGTCTCGGTGGAGGAGGAAGAAGGAGAAAGAAGGAGGAGGAAGAAGAAGGAGGAAGAAGTAGCCAAACTTTCTTTCCCTTCTCTTCTCTCATTCCTATTTATTCTCAATGAGGATGAAAAATGTCCCAATTCATCCCCTTGATTCCTCTATTCTCTCACCTCTTCATTCCCATGAAAATAGAAAGAAGAAGAAGAAAAAAAGGCAACTTGCCTTTTGTCTTTTGCTTGCTTCTTCTCTTAACCAAGAGGAAGAGGAGAAAAGCTACTTGACATTCTCTTGCTCCCTTACTTAATCATACTCTTACTTTTAACTACAATTTCCATTCTTTACTAATCATATATCATTCATGACTCTATTGGTTATCATACACCAATTTAGCTTTATCTATTATGAGGGGTTCAAGGTTCAAGCCTTAACTCCTCTTTTTTTTATATTTCTTTTTGGTTCTATTTCCCTTTTCCTTTTTATTCTAAAAGAGAATACCCTTATGTGTAGCTAAAAATATTTCATGGGTGTTACACCTTGGACCTTGTTGGAGGCACCTTGGACCCTCGGGATAGACTTTCCAGGAGCTATATAAAGGCCCCTGGAGCTAGGAAAGAAACACAACTCAAGCAATCAATTCTGTAGTCCTTTCTAGCAACTAGTGAGCATTTTAAGTGTGTAAAAGGCATCTCCGCCTTCAGCAAAGGAGTTTTCTTACTGCGCTTTTCTTACTGCCCTGGATTAACAACCCTCTTGGTTGTAACTAGGTTAATTTCTGTCTCCTTTTATCTCTGCTCTTAATTTTATTTTAGTTGCTTAACTTTTGAGTTGAAAGATCCGAGGAGGGTATCATTTTAATTTTTCAGAAAAAATTCACCCCCTCTTGCCGGCCTCCGCTGCACCTACAATTGGTATCAGAGCAAGACCGCCTCAGAAGGATTAATCGCCGACTGAAGCACAACGATCAAGACGATGGCCGGTGCAAATATTCATCCTCCAAAGTTCGACGAGGATTTCGCTATATGGAAGCAAAAAATGGAGGTGTTTTTTAAAACTGAATTTGATATACTTTTAATAATGAAATATGGATATGCAGCGCCGAAAGATAAAGAAGAAAACACGTGGAGCAAGAAGGAGCAAGCCGATTTTGTCGCCAACGGAAAGGCTGAGTTCCACCTGCCCAGCGTTCTATCACCTCAGGAGGTAAATCGGATCGGAAGCTACGACTCCGCGAAAGATCTCTGGGAAAAATTCCAGGAGCTTCACGAAGGTACATCCGAAGCGAAGCTAGCGAGGTGCGACATTCTCCGGACCCAGCTAACGAACCTCCGGATGAACCAAGGTGAGAAGGTAGCGCAACTCCAAGCGAGGATTAAAGAACTGATCAGCAATTAAGCAACCTTGGAGAAGAAGTAACGAACCGGGACTCGATCCGATACGCGCTCAACGCCTTCCCGAGAAATCAAGAATGGGCGTCCTTAGTAGATGCGTACTACATCTCTAAGGACTTCGAGGTAAGTACTCTAGAACAATTATTTTCAACTTTTGAACTTCACGAATCTCGAATTGCAGAGCCCATTGGAGTAGAAAAGACAAGTCAGAACATTGCTTTGAAGGCAAGAGCAAACGGTTCTGACTCCGAAGCCTCGATCGACGAAAACGAGGTTACATTAATGGTAAGACGATTTAATAAGTTTTTTAAATCTAACAAATTTAGATTGCAGAAGCATGAGCGAAAAAGGAGAACGATTCGTTGCTACAACTGCAACGAAGAAGGGCACATCAAGGATGATTGCTCGAATTAAAGAGCAAGCAGAAAGAAAAGGCTAGGTACAAGAAGCCAGAATCCTCCAAGCACAAGAACCTGAAGGCCACTTGGTCAGATTCGTCGTCTTCCGAATCAGACATCGAAGTCTTCTTGGGGTTAGCGCTAATGGCTAACCATCAGATAGAAGAAGAGTCAAGCTCAGAGATGAGCATAGATGAAGGGGGAGGAACATCTTCAGTAGAGAGCGACGATGAAGGGGGAGCGTCACCGAGTCAGGTAAGTCAGGTACGCAATCTAACCCCGACTCAGTCTTTTCTCTTTATTAAATCTTTTTCTAAAGACTTATTCAAATTAGAAAAAGAAAATGCTAAATTAAAATTGAACCTAGCAAAAGCATGCCCGTTAGAAATGTATGATCATCTAAAATCAGAAAATGATAAATTAAGATTAGAAATTGAAAAATTGAAATATGATGCATGTTTAAAAACAAATAAATTTCCAAACTCAAAATTAAAAATTTATGGAAAATTGAATTGGTACATTAGAAACCATCAGGGTCAACTTAAAAGAGTGCCCAAGAACAATGTACCCCCTAAATTTTTGAATAACCCTGTAGGAAGGAACCTCTATTGGGTTCCAAAATCTATACTAAATTAATCTATTTAATTAAGGCTTTCAGAAGCAAAATTAAATGTTAAAATTTCTTTATGAAGCTTTGTCTAAGGAAGTGGTTGTTGCTCCAATAACCAAGAAGGCCTAGTGCCTCGCCACGACCTGGAAGCTGAAATATTGAAATAAAATATTTAATTAAACTTTCTGAAAAAGCATTAAACTAGAATTAAATAATGCTTTGAAAGTTTTATTGTTCAAACATTGTTTAAAAAATTAAATATTAATTTTTTAGAAATTATTTTTGAAAAATTCTAAAAATTATGATTACTTAGAAATTTTTTTTTAAAAAACTCTGACGAAAATTCTAAAAATTATGTTTACTTAGAAATTTTTGTTGGAAAATTCGACTTTTACACAAATTTTTCTAACTTAAAAAATTGCTAAAATTCTTTCTGTTACCCTGCTATTCGCTGTGATCAAAGGAGGAGAGATAGGTACAAGTTTAGAGAGGAGAGAATTTTTTTTTAAATTAAATTTTTTTTTTGGTTAAACACTTAATTTAGTAGTTGTAATTTTATTTATTGCAAACTAATGCTTAACATGCTAGTTTAGTAATTTCCTTTAAAATTATTGTTTTGTGTATACTTTAACCCTAACTTGAACTTGGGTTGATGCACATCAAAAAGGGAGAGATTGTTGGTTCCCATGGGTGTTTTGATGTGATCAACCAAGTTGGTTAGGTCCTGCTTTGTTTGTTCCCTGTGTCTGAGTGTGCAGGAGCTTAGGAGCGTAGGAAGTCGAGCAGAAGACGCAGCTAGCGAAAAGGATGGCACAGGAAGGGAGCCGACGGGCTCGGTGCGTTCGAAGGGTGAGAGAGCTGCGGAAGAGTACTCCGGTGGACGAGAAGAACGTGCGCGGCGTTCGAGGGACGAGAAGTCAGACGAAAGCCTGCTCGAGGCGAAGGCCACAAATTGGGTTCGGGTGAGCCCTATTTCGGTTGGCCGGAATCACCCAAAAGAACGAGACTTCGGAAGACGAAGCAAAGAAGCAACCAAGTTGGAAAAGCTGCCAGCCAGCTTGGAGGTGCCTCTAGTTGAGGGCGCCTTCAACCCGTGTTGAAGGCGCCTCGGACCCGGTAGAAGTGAACGTTGAGCTGTTGGAATAAAGTTTTATCCCCTCTCTCGTTGGAGGCGCCTTGGACCCTCGGGACAGACTTTCTAGGAGCTATATAAAGGCCCCTGGAGCTAGGAAAGAAACACAACTCAAGCAATCAATTTTGTAGTCCTTTCTAGCAACTAGTGAGCATTTTAAGTGTGTAAAAGGCATCTCCACCTTCAGGAAAGGAGTTTTCTTACTGCCCTGGATTAACAACCCTCTTGGTTGTAACTAGGTTAATTTCTGTCTCCTTTTATCTCTGCTCTTAATTTTATTTTAGTTGCTTAACTTTTGAGTTGAAAGATCCGAGGAGGGTATCATTTTAATTTTTCTAAAGCAATTCACCCCCTCTTGCTGGCCTCCACTGCACCTACAATTTATGTAGGTACAGCGGAGGCCGGCAAGAGGGGGGTGAATTGCCTGCACAAATTAAAACTACCCTCCTCAGATTTTCAACTTGAAAGTGCAATAACAATAATAAAAAAGAAACTTAAAACAATAAAGCTAAACAGAAGGACAGAGAAGATTGGGAGTTAACCTGGTTACAACCAAGAAGGTTGTTAATCCAGGGCGATGAAAAGCGCGCACTAGAAAAATCTCCTTCTCTGAAGGCGGAGAAGCCTTTTACACTCTTACAGCTCAGAACTATTGCTAGGAATTGATTACAGAGTTGATGGAATAGTTGATTACTAATTCCTAGTGTTAGGATGTATACTAAAAGCCTAGCTTTTGGTATAAACATTTATTTAGAAATAAGAATCACATTGGTCAAATTTCTACATTTATGATAAATGTAGTTGTTCAATTAATTTATATTGTAGATAACATGGTGTGTGGTGTCACACACAGAAGATCATGTTATCAATACCTTATAAATTATAAACAGTAGCTCACGACCAAGATGGAAAGGAACAAACCATTGGAAGGTCGTAGTGTAATTAGGTATTAGTTTATCTTAACTATATAATTACACTAGTACACTTAGAGTGTATTGAGTAGGAGACCATTAGAGGTCATTTTTTTATATACTGACTTTATAAAGAAACAAAGACCTCAGTGTTAGGACCTTCGGATGGCTAGAGAGGGGGTGTGAATAGCCTCTTCGCAAACTTACACAAATTTTCTTCCAGAACTTTGTTAGCACAGCGGAAATAAGCAAAAACAAACTAGTACAAGGAAGAAAACAAAACACCACTAACACAATGATGTACGAGGTTCGGGGATAACTTGCCCCTACTCCTCGGCGTGTCCGTAAGGTGGACGATCCTTTGATCTTTCGGTAGATCAACCCCCGGACAGATTCCGGCTAAGTATTTCTCCTTCTCGGTGGAGAAACCTCTCCACAAAGTCTCAAAAGGATTTAAATGAAGCACAAGACTTACAGAATTTGGTGGCTACAATGAATGCACTATTAAATTACAGCCACAATGAAAGCAGAGCTTAAAGAAGCGGATCCTCAGCCAAGAGCTCCACACAGCACTCTTACTTAATCGACGATAGATAGTTTTCAATGCAAAAACATTACCCCAACCTCTCTTCTTTCTCCTTCTTATTTCTCTGCTTTCTTCACTGCGTTTGCCTGCATCGAATCACTGCAAGCTGCATAGAATCGATGCAACCTGTATCAAATCACTGCAATCAACTCAGGCATCGCCAATCACTCCTCCTCCTCATCTGGTCCTCTGAACTCACACCAATACCATCCATGGTCTTCACTGGTGTCTTCTGAGCTCGAACCAATGCCAAGGAGTCAAGCTGATTGCAGCCAGTGCATACCCAGATCGCCAGTATCCGTTGATGTTTCAAATGCACCATTTGCAGCCAAACTCAGTAGAAAAACCATTTTGTCTTATTCCTCTGATAGACCTTAATTTGAATTCAAGCATCGCCATGATACCTGAAACCTGTAACTCAAAAAGCTCACAGCAGATCGTTAGTTCAGAGAAATCAGAAGTTGCAGAAAGACAGCAGAATACAAACGCCATTGCTGTGGATCGGTTAGCGGACTGATCCATGGCTCTCTGGACCGATCAGGACACATCCTGATCGGTCTGGGATGGTGCTGATCGGTCCCCAGACCGATCAGCCAACTCTGTGTGAGAGTTGGCCTCGTCTCTGATCGGTCTCCAGACCGATCAGTAACTCTCACAGAGCCGCACTGATCGGACTCTGATCGGTCTGTGGACCGATCAGGCCTTAGACTGATCGGTCCCCAGACCGATCAACCAATGTGTGGATCGGTCCTCAGACCGATCCCCCCTCTCGCTTTGAGTCCCAGCGTTTCTGATCGCTTCTTTCTGATCGGTCTGTAGACCGATCAGATAACCCACAGAAACTTTCTGTGTGGTTCCTGATCGGTCATGAGACCGATCAGGTGACTTAAGTATCACTGGACCGATCCAGACAACCAGAATTTCACTGGATCGGTCAACAGACCGATCCATAGCTCTCTGTGTTAGTTTTAGAGCCTCCCAGCCCTAAACCCTAACATCTTCCTAGTCCAGAGAACAAGCTACCAAGCCCTTTCTGACCTAGTCCTGAGAACGAGCTGCCGAGCCCTCTCCGACTTCGTCCGGTCCAAAGAACGAGCTACCGAGCCCTCTCTGACCTAGTCCGGAGAACGAGCTGCCGAGCCCTCTCCGACTTCGTCCGGTCCAGAGAACGAGCTACCGAGCCCACTCTGACCTAGTCCGGAGAACGAGCTGCCGAGCCCTCTCCGACTTTGTCTGGTCCAGAGAATGAGCTACCGAGCCCTCTCTGACCTAGTCCGGAGAACGAGCTGCCGAGCCCTCTCCGACTTCGTCCGGTCCAGAGAACGAGCTACCGAGCCCTCTCTGACTTTGCGTGCCAAGTATCCGTACTTGGACTTTTCCTCTCCTCATGATCATCCTTGATCATCAATCAGTCTGAGTTTAATTAATGTCTGATACAAACTTAAATTAGTGTCAACATCAAAACAATAGCCAGGTCAGACTGTATCAACAATCTCCCCCTTTTTGTTGTTTGACAACACGATTTAAGTTTAGATCAGAAATGTTCATATTTCCATATTTCCCTAATTTTAGGGGAATCAAGATCCTCCCCTTAAGACAGATACAACACCATGTAAGGATAGGGGAATCAAGATCCTCCCCCTAAAGCCAAACTTTCATTTATCTCTAAACTTAGTTATTCTCTCCCCCTTTGTCAAACACCGAAAAGGTGTGAATTAGGTAAGAAAACTTGAAAAGACTCCCCCTTAACCCATACTGTCATTTTCTTAATTCACCTAGAACACCCTCTAAGTGTATTATAAGACAGTGATAAAGAAAAGAGAGACATACAAGACATGACATATGAACAGCATATTGAAAACCAATAAGGAGAGAAACATAAAGAAAGTAAATAAACAGCATAAATAGATGAAATCAGTAAGTATCCAGGACAGACATGCATATCCAACAACCAACATCCAAAACATAGATAGTCAAAATGACATCATGGAACAATGTATATCAATCAGCCTCCTCATCATGAGGAGCATCAACATCATCAACTGGAGGAATGGGTCCCTGAGGTGGCATGCCGCTGCTCGAGGATGGATAGCCCGGGAAATCCTGTGGAGGTGGGTATCTGGCCATCCAATCCATAATCGTCTGATGTGTCGCCAGCTGCTGACTGCGTAAATCATCGTAGCGCTGGTCAATCCGGACGCGCAGCCCGTGAAGCTCAACAACCAGCAGCTCATCGTGCCGATCAAAGCGACTCTCCAGCTCGGCGATCTGCCAGCGCAGATCAGGATCGGCCTCTCCATCGTCGGCAGCAGGAGGAGAAGCAACAGGAGCAACCTGTCGTGGAGGTCCCCGTGGTAACTCACCTAGTGCCCTCCCATCCTTCCACCGAACGTCCTCATTTTGTCCTATGATTCCAGACTTGGAAAATGCCCGCTTCCCAAGTCTGCAATCCTATCTGACCATCTTGATTAATCTACCCTTAGAGACATCAATCTGAAGGGTCTCGAGCCAATCTGTAATTATATGCCCATAAGGCATATAAACAGTGTAGCCGCTCGGCTCACTATAGGAGATGATCGAAGAGTAGATGCTAGATATGATGTCAAAGTCGAGATGCCGACGCAATCCATAAAGCATCAGGCAATGATATGGTCGGATCTCAGACAATGGTTTAGATGTGATAGGCAGAAGGCAGTTTGTGACAATTTTAAAAAGAATGTAGTCTTGAGAGATAATCTCAAGGCTGCAAAAGTAGGAAAGTCAACATCTAGCTCATCAAGCCCACCCGGTCTAGGTTGTCTGAAGAAATACTTATAGACGGAGTCAGGTGTGACATCAAAAGGTGAGGGTAGGGGGTCTGGTAGATCAGGAAATATCGAAAAGACATTACCAGAACACCTCCGACAATCGAGATATTCAAAGAAGGATGAGAAACTGAAATCAAGAGTCCGCTTAGCAACTCTTGTTTTATAACCTACATCATTAGGAATCTGATGAAGGTTGTTATAAAACTCAGAGACCAAGTCATAGTTGATATCCCGTTCTAAGTAGACAAGTGAGTAAAGTTTGTAGTAGGCAATGATTTCAGACACAGTTTGACAAAATTCGTCCATGAATTTACGATCTACAGACCTACAAGGGAGTAATTTGAAAGTTCTTTGTCTAAAGGCTTCCTCAAAATTGTGGTTCGGGAATCTCCCAGAAACAGAAGGTTGAGGTCGGGAAGGAGCCTTAGCCTTAGACTTCGACTTAGCAGGTGACTTAGAGGTACCCTCACCCTCACCCACTGGTTTCTTCCTAAGGTGTAACAATGTGAACCAATAGGGGAAATAAGTGAGCACCGGAGCCATCAACACCTAAAAAGCACAAAATGTTGGTGCGGGAAGCATCCGACGATCGAACCTAAGTTTTGATAATGGCAAAGGATTCAAAGTTAAGGTGTGTTATTATCTAACATGTTGAATGAGTGTTTCAGGAAAGTCCTAACTGCGGTTAGGCAGGTGAAAACCCTAGGGGGTGGTAACCCTAGGTGGAGAAAAGTCCTAGCTGCGGTTAGGCAAAGGGAAAACCCTAGGGGGTGGTAACCCTAGGTCATAGGGGGTGGTAACCCTATGCGGAAAGTCTTGGCAGGTCGATGACTTCAGGAAAAAGTCCTAGGGGGTGGTAACCCTAGGTGGAAAGTCCTGGTGTCGCGAACCAGGTTAAAGACTGGACTAGCCGGGAAGCGGATGTCCAGCAGAAAGTCCGGAAGCGTCGAGTGCTGAGCAAAAGTCCAGTCGATCTGGAGGATCGCATTGGCAACAGGTAAATCTCCTGAGTGGAGTAGGTGAGGACGCGTTCCCCATAGAGGGAACAACAGGCGTCGGGTCGACCTAGGGTTTCCGGTAGGAAACCCGAAGTCAGACTCGGACAGTCCGAAGACTGTCATTATCACATCTATTATGTTTTATGTGCTAACTTTGTGCTGCAGGGTATATTTGGGACTAATGTATCTTGCAGGGACCAAAGTGTAAAGATTAACCTCGGATGAACAGTGTCCGAGGTGCCTCCATGGAGCTTGGAGGCGTCTCGGGCGCAAAAGCTGACCTGGCCGCAAAGCAGGGTTGAAGGCGCCTCGGTTGGCTGTGGAGGCACCTTGGAAGGCGCCTTGAAGACCTATGAAGGCGCCTTCAAGGTGATAAGCGCAGAATGGTCAGCGCTCATCTGCACGGTGGACTCGGAGCTATGGGGGCGCCTTCGGAGGCTCTCAAGGTGCCTTGGATGCCCTTTATAAGGGGTCTTCGAGCAGCAGTGAAGATGAACAACTGCCAAGCGACCCTTGTGCTGCGTGCTGCTCAATCAACAACCCTGAAGTGCTGCTACGAGTCCACGACGACCAGGAGCTTCGAGATTACGATTCTGTCGTCGGTATACTAGTTTTTTACTGTACTAATTGTAAATCTTGTACTCCTTTTCGTACTTATAAGTGTTGCCCACCGAAAGCGATCAAGGATCACGGGCCTTCGAGTAGGAGTCGACCTAGGCTCCGAACGAAGTAAAACTTCTTGTGTCCCTTTGTGATTGCATTCGTTATTTCCGTTGCGTATATTTACTTTGATAGTTTTACGATTCCGATACGATCAAAATAGCCGCGAGCGCTATTCACCCCCCCTCTAGTGTTGGAGTGTATACTGAAAGCCTAAGCTTTTGTAAACATTTGTTTTGAATAAAGAATCACATTTGGTCAAAGTATCTACATTTGTTTGTAGTTGTTCATATAATTTATATTGTAGATAACATAGTATGTGGTGTCACATGCAGAAGATGATGTTATCAGTACCTTATAAATTATAAACAGTAGCTCACGACTAAAATGGAAAGGAACAAACCATTAGAAGGTCGTAGTGTAATTAGGTATTATTTTATCTTGACTATATAATTACACTAGTACACTCAGAGTGTATTGAGTAGGACCATTTGAGGTCGTTTCTTTTATACTGACTTTATAAAGGAACAAAGACCTCAGTTATTATGGAAGTGTGTACTCTTAATCCTAATATAATAACAAGCACATATATTTGATATTTATTTCTTTAATTTATCAATGGGTGAGATTTAGTTCGATGAATCAATAAACCCGATAAGTTGGGAAATGGTATCACTTATAGTGTGTGTTGTTGATTATAGAAGGAAACTGTGTCCTAGAGATACTAGGTTGATAATGTCCCCAAGAGGAGCTCATAAGGATTGTCATGTTAAACCCTGCAGGTGGACTTAGTCCAACATGACGATAAGGTTGAGTGGTACTACTCTTGGACTTAGATATTAATTAAATGAGTTGTCAGTAACTCACTTAATTAGTGGACATTCGATATCTTAAACACAGGGAGACTAACACGCTCATAATAAGAAGGAGCCCAAAAATGTAATTTGGGATTGGTGCGGTAGTTCAATAATAGTTCTCTAGTGGAATGAATTATTATTGATAAAATTAAGTTGAGTGTTCGGGGCGAACCCGGGATGCTTAAATTTATCGGGAGACCAAAACCAATTCCTCCTCTCGGTCCCTATCATAGCCTCATATTTATAGAGTTCTATACCCACCTATACCCACCTTCTATACCCACCAATAGGGGGCCGGCCAAGCTAGCTTGGGAACCAAGCTAGGGCCGGCCTAGGTATAAAATTGGGTGGCCGGCCCTAGCTTGAACCCAAGCTAGTGGGGGTCGGCCAAATTAAATTTAAAAGGAATTTTAATTTTAATTTTTATTATGTGGAAGAAATAATTTATTAAAGAGAATTAAAATTAAAATATCTCTCTTGTAAAAGATCTACAAAAGATTAAAGAAAGAGATTAGATCTCTTTCCTTATTTGTAGATTGGTGAGATATTTTATTTTCTCTTTAAAATTATTCACATATTGATAAAATTAAAATTATAGAAATTTCCTTTTATCAACCATGAAGAGATTTTTAAAGAGAAATTTTATTTTTAAAATTTCCGGAAACAAATTAGGAAGTTTTAATTGTTGATTAAAACATTTCTAATTTTTTCCTTCATTGATGTGGCCAGCCATTGGTTTTGATTTGGGAAATTTTATTTTATTTTTCTCAATTAAATCATGTCAAGGAAATTAAGGAAATTTTATTGTAATTAAATTTCCTAATTTACCTAGGCCAAGGAATATAAAAGAAGGGGTAGGGGTGCCTTCATGAGACACAACCTCTATTATTTTCTCTCCCTCTTTTGTTCCTTGGTGTGGCCGACCATCATCATCATCTCCCTCTCTTCCTCTTGTGGTGGCCGAGCCTCTCTCAAAGGCTTGGAGCTCTTGTGGTGGCCGGATACTACTTGGAGAAGAAGAAGAAGAAGGAGAGGAAGCTAGCATCTCTTGGAGCTTGGTTAGTGTTTTAATTTTCTTCCTTGGCGAAGCTTCTTTCTTTGTGGCCGAACCTAGCTAGGAGGAGAAGAAGGTGGTTGGTGGTTTCTCATCTCGGAAGATCGTTGCCCACACAACGTCCGAGGTTAGAAGAGAAATACGGTAGAAGATCAAGAGGTTTTTCTACAAGGTATAACTAGTAATTTTTCTTTCCGCATCATGCTAGTTATTTATGGAAATAATACCAAATACAAGAGGCTTACGTTCTAGAATTTCGAATATGTTTTTCGATGTTGTGTTCTTTTGTTTTTTCTTTTCCTTGTGATTTGATTGTTCTCTTTGGTTAACCTAAAGTTATTTTAGGAAATTAAATATTAGATTTCTATAAAAGGTTTTGTCTAGTCGGTGGTGGTTGCTCCCATATCCAAGAAGGCCATGTGCCTCGCCACGTCAGTACTGGGAACCAATTATGGAAATTAATATTTAATGGAATTAATAACTTAAGGAGACTTAGGTCGAACGTGTTAAGTTCCGCAGTTGATCCAAGTCAAAACCTAAAAGAACAAATAGATTAAGTTTTGGATCAAACGTGTTAAGTTCCGCAGGCGATCCAAAATTTAATTTAAAAGAACACATGGTAGCTAGGAAAAGGTTCAGACCTTTGTACAAAATTTTTGTACAATGGAACCTATAGGTTTTTCGAGTAGCAACCAACAATTGGTATCAGAGCTAGGGTTTTGCCTCTGTGTATTTGGTATTAGGTTAATTATGCACATGTCATACATAATTTAGGCAGGTTAATAGTAGGATGTGCTAACTTTGTGGATGCAGGATCCAACTTTTATGGCTTTTAGTTATTATGAGTGTGATTGGACCCTTGGACATGTCAAGGGCATTTATATGTGTGTGCATGATTGTATTAAAATACAGCAGGAGCTGTATTTAGGTTTATTAGGATTTTATTTTTGATCTAGATACATGTACATTCCTTTTATGGAATATAGGATCAAAAATGTAAAATTCTATTTATGTCATGATCGAATCTTGCAAAGCGTGGAACCTTCTAAGGACCAGAGGCGCAGCGGAACAAAGAGCAAGATGGATGCAACAGCTAGACCCGGTAGCGATGGCCAAATATGGCAGCAGCTTGGGATGACAACACACGGAGGACAACTAGAGATAAAAGCCATAATAGTTGAAAATTAGATTTTCTATTTATTGCTTTTATATTGTGCTGTGTGTGCATGTTAGTTTACAAGTTTAGTAGGCTAGCATAGTTAAAATTCCTCATTTATAAATAACTAAGTGGGAGAGGGATTTTTAAGTAAATCCCATGGTCTCCATTACTGGTTTGTAAGTGATGCAAACAAGCTTGCGCGTTGGCTCTGAGTGCCTTCCTCCATAACGGATGAGCTTGTTTGCGGATCACTAGAACAAACTTCCAGTTTTGGATGACTATAGGAAGTTAATTAAGAGCGTGTGATCTTCCCCAACGGAAGGGGCATAATCTTATTAATGGACTTAGTGTCAAGTAATGGTATACACTTAGACACATCTAATAGTATCCTCCCCATCGGAGTCACTGCTATTATTTGTGTTACCAAATAATACCAACTATTAATTTTATTTGTCAAAAGTTAGGTTGACAAGATAATAAAATTAATGGGTTAAAACCCTCCTTTTACAAATGTTGAATTTGTATACGTCCACACTAACGTGGCATACAAAATTCACGGTGTTATGAGGTGTTGGTTAATTTAAAATAGTATTGTTTGAGGAATCAATATTATTCTAAATTTAGAGTTCTGACCAAAAGTTATTTATGATTCTTAGTATGACTTTCAACCCATCGTCCATCATACTTCAACTGAATTGACTTCTTGGACCTAATTACATAGATTGGAAAAGAAACCGGACATTGTTCTTATCAAAAGCTATAAATTTGATCTTGACCGAGCAAAGGCTCTCAAGCACCCATCGTGAATCTACCCAAGAGGAGATTGAATTTCATAGGAAATGGGTAAAAGCGTGAGATGGCGCGGTGTTACATTTGGCTTCAATGTCAAATGTATTGCAACATCAGCATCAAGATTTACCAACAACCTATGATATTATGAACAATCTCAAGGAACTCTTTGGTCATCAGGATAGGGCTTCTAGGCAAGAAGCCATGAGAAAGATAATGACTGCCACCATGCAAGAGGGTACTCCTGTAAGGGATCATATCCTAAAGATGATGGCTTATCTGAACGAGATACAGATCCTTGGAGGAGAAATTGATGGGGAAACCCAGATCGATATGATCCTCCAAACGCTACCTAGAAGTTTTGAGCAGTTCCGCCTGAACTATAATATGAATAAAAGGATTTATTCATTAGGGGAACTACTGACAGAACTTCAAGCAGCAGAAGGATTATTTCGTCACAATTCTCAAATTCACTATGCTGAAAATGGTTCTACTTCTAAACCGAAAGGAAAGAAGAAGAAGAAACAAGCTGGCTCAGCAAAGAAAGTGAATAAATCTCAGAGTACGGGATTTAAAGCTGGAGTGAAGAAGCCCAAGGGCAAGTGCTTCATCTGCAAGCAGGCAGGACATTGGAAGGCGGACTATCCTCGTAGGAACCAAAACAAAGGTATATCTCATGCTCTAGCTGTTGAAACATGTTTAGCGGTGTTATCTACCAGCACCTGGTGTGTAGATACGGGAGCCACTGATCTTGTCTGCAATTCCTTGCAGGGGTTCCAGGAAACCCGACGACTATCTGAAGGAGAAATTACCGTCTACATGGGCAATGCTACTAAGGTGGCAGCTGTTGCAGTGGGAGACGTCTACTTATCTTTTAGTAGAAATAGAAATTTGGTTTTAAGAAATTGTCTTTATGTACCCAGTTTTAGAAAGAATTTAATTTCAGTTTCTAAACTGTTTTTAGATGGATATTCTGTTTCTTTCAGTAACGATGTAGTTATTAAAAGAAATAATGTGATTATCTGTTCTGGTGCATTGGTTGGCAATTTGTATACTTTAAATCCAATTTCTTCCACAAAGCAAAACATGGAAATTTATAACTCATCTTCTAATTCTAATAAAAGAAAAGAACCTTCGGAAATGAACCAAGCATATCTTTGGCATCTAAGGCTTGGTCATATTAACTTAAGTAGGATTCAGAGGCTTATAGCCGATGGACTTTTGAGTTCATTAGAGTTGGAAAATTTTCCAACTTGTGAATCCTGCTTAGAAGGTAAAATGACCAAAAGGTCGTTCAAGGCCAAGGGGTATAGAGCCAAAGAAGTGTTAGAATTGGTTCACTCTGATTTGTGTGGTCCTATGTCTGTCCAAGCGAGAGGAGGTTTTGAATATTTTGTCTCTTTCATAGACGATTATTCAAGATATGGATACATTTACCTAATGCGCCGCAAGTCCGAGTGCTTTGATAAGTTCAAAGAATACAAGGCTGATGTGGAGAAACGATTAGGTAAAAGTATCAAGACACTACGATCTGATCGTGGTGGCGAATACCTCTTAGGAGAGTTTAGGAATTACTTATCAGAGGCCGGGATTCAATCCCAATTGTCTGCACCTGGAACACCCCAACAGAATGGTGTAGCAGAACGAAGGAACAGGACTCTTATGGAGATGGTTAGATCGATGATGAGTTATTCAGAATTACCAAATTCGTTTTGGGGATATGCTCTGGAAACAGCAGTATACGTTCTGAACTTAGTACCTTCTAAATCAGTTTCTTCTACTCCCATAGAATTGTGGAATGGGCGAAAACCCAGTCTAAGACATATTCGGATTTGGGGTAGTCCAGCACATGTGCTGAAACCAGATGCTGATAAGTTAGAATCCCGTACAGAAGTTCGCGTGTTTGTAGGATATCCCAAAGGAATGAAAGGTTGTTTATTTTATAGTCCTAAAGACCAGAAGGCCATTGTTAGCACCAATGCCCAGTTTTTAGAAGAAGACTATATAATGGATCACAAGCCCAGTAGCAAAGTTGTTTTGGAAGAACTTAGAGAGGACATGTCTACTTCAGCACCAACAGTACAAGATGAAGTACCACAAGAGACTGCAACACGTGTCACACATGATACACAACCACAGACAGTGCCTCGTCGTAGTGGGAGGGTTGTAAGGCAGCCTGAAAGATTCATGTTTTTGGGAGAGTCTTCGGACTTGATCACGGGTAAACATGAACATGATCCACGAACATATGACGAAGCACTCCAAGATATAGATGCAGCATCTTGGCAAAAGGCAATGAATTCTGAAATAGAGTCTATGTACTCTAATAAGGTCTGGGAGCTTGTAGAACCACTTGATGGTGTAAAAGCCGTTGGATGCAAGTGGATCTACAAAAGGAAAATAGGGACAGACGGGAAGGTAGAAACCTTCAAAGCTAGGCTTGTTGCGAAAGGGTACACTCAGAAAGAGGGAATCGATTATGAGGAAACCTTTTCACCGGTGGCCATGCTTAAGTCTATCCGGATACTCTTATCCATTACTGCTCATATGGATTATGAGATTTGACAAATGGATGTCAAGACAGCTTTCCTTAATGGAAGTCTTGAAGAGAACATCCATATGAAGCAACCAGAAGGGTTCATTGAAAAAGGCAAAGAGCATCTAGTGTGCAAGCTCAATCGGTCCATTTATGGACTAAAGCAAGTTTCAAGATCTTGGAACATCCGGTTTAATGAAGTAATCCAGTCATATGGATTTATTCAAAGTCCGGATGAGTCTTGTGTATATAAGAAGTGTAACGGAAACGTGGTGGTATTTCTTGTACTATACGTAGATGATATTTTGTTAATTAGCAACAATGTCAAGGTATTATTAGACGTAAGGGTATGATTATCCAAACAATTTGATATGAAGGACTTAGAAGATTGTGCACACATTCTTGGGATCAAAGTTATAAGGGATCGTAAGAAAAGAATGTTGTGTCTGTCCCAAGCTTCATATATAGATACAATCCTTGCTCGTTTTAGCATGCAGGATTCCAAGAAAGGTTTCTTACCTTTTAGACATGGAGTAGCTCTATCTAAAGAGATGTCTCCAAAGACGTCGAAAGAGATAGAGGACATGAAAGCAGTTCCTTATGCTTCGGCTGTAGGAAGCCTAATGTATGCAATGCTATGTACGAGACCTGATATCTATTTTACCGTGGGCATGGTCAGCAGATATCAGAGTAACCCTGGACAAGGACATTGGACTGCGGTAAAGCATATATTAAAGTACCTGAGAAGGACTAGAGATTATATGCTAGTTTACCAAGCAGACGATGTAACGCCCACCCTTCTTACCCTAGGGCGGCGCTACGTTCGTACATACTTCAGTTATACTATGGCAGCGGAAGAACAAAAATTTTTTTTCTTCTTTTTAAACATTCATTTTATAAGCATGATATCACAGATTAAATGTGCATATGTTGATTCTATAACTAATCATATTAATTTGTCCGGATCGTTCTTTGCCGAGCCACCACCACACACATCACTATCTGCTCCTCCTGTTGCTCCTCTAGCTCATCCAGCTTCTTTATCTGCGGTACAAGGAAAGTATGCTGTGAGCACTCATGGCTCAGTAAGTTCCTTTCCTACTCACTAAAACCGAAAATCATCGTATATTAATATCATGTGTAGTATCATAAGCATACGACATACAAGGGTATCATATTCATATCATGACATTATATCATCAGATAATTCAAGCACATATGTAGGCAATGCATCATGAATTTGAAAGCTTATACTTATAAGTACTTGAAATTCATATCATCATTAGAGGGGATCCCGGTTTGTACCACATACATAATGAGCGCGCTTCTAAAATAGGTCCAAGGTAGCAAGTCTTGAACCCTACCATACATACATACTAGGTCCGAGTCTTACTCCATCGACCTAGGGCATTCAGAAGCCCATTTCTGACGAGGCCCGAGTCTTATTCCATCGACCCCGGGGCGTTTACGGAGCCCACCCTTGGTACAAACCATACAAAAATAATTTATCATGCATAACTATCATATCATATCCCTAACAATCTTTCATGCATTTCATTTTTCATTTCTTTTCATTATGTATAGCATTTCCTATGCTATCACATATCATGGCATTTACATAACATAAATTTCATTCTTTTCTCATTATGTATAGCATTTCCTATGCTAACACATATCATGGCATATACATAACATAAATTTCATTCTTTTCTCATTATGTATAGCATTTCCTATGCTATCACATATCATGACATATACATAACATAAATTTCATTCTTTTCTCATTATGTATAGCATTTCCTATGCTATCACATATCATGGCATATACATAGCATAAATTTCATTCTTTCTCATTATGTATAACACTTCCTAGGTTCCTTTCCTTTTTTTTTTCTTTTATTTTCAATTATCTTCTAAACAAGAAAACAAATACATGATCCTTAACATTTCATAGGGAGAACCTCGTACTAGTTGGGTAAAACAATAATTTCCCTAGCCTCTTAAAACTATTTTTGGCCGAAATTCTAGGGTTAAGTACTCCTTTGATCAAGCATCATATAGGTGTAAAAACATGAAGAAGATCCCTTTTCCATGGCATAGAAAATCTATCATGTAGTGTAGACTTAGTTAAACCTCACTAGATTTCGAAAGCTCTTCTTAACCGAATTTTCTCAAACTTGTTTCTAGGTTTTAAAATCCTCATAAAATCTGAAAAATATATAAAAAGCCTTGTACCACAGGTGAGGGGAAGCTTACTTTCTTCGCTTAAGTTTCCTAGAGTTGAGAACTTGCTTGGACCTTTCTTCCTTGCTTGCTTTGCTCGGCACCAATGGAGGAGAGGAGTGGCTAGGTCTTTTGGTGGAGAGGAGGAGGAAGAAGAGGCTTCTCTTTCCTCTTGTGTTGCTCGGCAACAACAAAAGAGAAAGAGGGAGAGAGTGAAGAGGAAGAAGAGGTTCTTCCTCTTGTGTTGCTCGGCAACAAGAAGAAGAAGAGAGGGAGAGGTGAGTCTCGGCACAAAAGGGAGGAGAGGAGGAGAATGAGTGGGGGATGAAGTTGAAGTCACCCCTCCATGCCTATTTATACTAAAATGAGGGGAGGAAACTTGACTTGATTCATCCTCCCTATTCATTTCTCCCCTTAAATGACAAGAATATTCTAGAGAAATGCCTTTTGAGTTCTCTCTTTTCTTTCCCTTAATTTCTCTCTTTTCTCTCCTTTAATTAAAATTCCTATCTCTCCTCTTACAATATCCTCTCCTATCCCACTTGGTTAACACATGCATGCATCCACAAGAGAACCAAGGATCAAAACTTGTTTATGTATATTTTTATTTCTTTTTACTTCCTTTTCCTTTTAAGTAGAAAGAATCCTTTCTTATTCTTAACTACTTAATCCTTTCTCTCCTTATCAATAATTCTCCTATCCCCTTTGGTATCCTATACATGTTCCTTACAAGAGATCCAAGGTTCAAACTCTCTTCTAACATTTTATTTTCTTTTGTACATAATAATTCGTATATTACTATATTATGCATTATGCATAAATATTTCATACATATATATATTATCTCATATTTCTTCCTTTTGTCCATATTGATTCCATACATTTTAAATTATGCATAGATGATTTATATTCTCAACTTTATTTTTCTTTCATAAAGTTTTAATCATCTA
Source organism: Zingiber officinale (assembly GCF_018446385.1). NCBI lineage: Eukaryota > Viridiplantae > Streptophyta > Magnoliopsida > Zingiberales > Zingiberaceae > Zingiber > Zingiber officinale. Next base: position 57,633,564 of record NC_055993.1, read on the forward strand.
AATCCATCTTAATATTTAACTTAGAATATTTACACCTTCTTTTCATTCGTACTCTCATTATCCTTACTTTCTTATCTAGGCTTTCTAGGGGTGTTACAGACGATCTGCTCCCTGTGGGTTACACAGATTCAGATTTCCAATCAGATAGGGATAACAGTAAGTCTACATCAGGCTATGTGTTTACTTTAGGAGGTGGAGCCATTTCATGGAGGAGTGTTAAGCAGAAATACGTTTCGCACTCAACCATGGAAGCTGAGTATGTAGCAGCCTCTGAGGCAGCTAAAGAAGCAGTATGGCTCAGGAATTTTCTAATGGACTTAGATGTGATTCCTGGTTTGCTCAAAATCATCACAATTTATTGTGATAATAGTGGTGCAGTTGCAAACTCGATGGAACCACGAGCCAATAAGGCAAGTAAACATATAGAGTGCAAGTACCACCTGATACGAGATATCGTGAAGCGTGGAGAAGTTGTCATCGCCAAGATTGCATCAGCGGATAACCTGGCAGATCCTTTCACTAAGGCCCTTCCGGCAAAAGCTTTCGATCGGCATGTGGAAGGAATGGGAATCAGATGTATGGTAGAAGATATGGCAACTTAGTCATTAGTATAAGTGGGAGATTGTTGGAGTGTATACTGAAAGCCTAAGCTTTTGTAAACATTTGTTTTGAATAAAGAATCACATTTGGTCAAATTATCTACATTTTTTTGTAGTTGTTCATATAATTTATATTGTAGATAACATAGTATGTGGTGTCACATGCAGAAGATGATGTTATCAGTACCTTATAAATTATAAACAGTAGCTCACGACTAAAATGGAAAGGAACAAACCATTAGAAGGTCGTAGTGTAATTAGGTATTATTTTATCTTGACTATATAATTACACTAGTACACTCAGAGTGTATTGAGTAGGACCATTTGAGGTCGTTTCTTTTATACTGACTTTATAAAGGAACAAAGACCTCAGTTATTATGGAAGTGTGTACTCTTAATCCTAATATAATAACAAGCACATATATTTGATATTTATTTCTTTAATTTATCAATGGGTGAGATTTTGTTCGATGAATCAATAAATCCGATAAGTTGGGAAATGGTATCACTTATAGTGTGTGTTGTTGATTATAGAAGGAAACTGTGTCCTAGAGATACTAGGTTGATAATGTCCCCAAGAGGAGCTCATAAGGATTGTCATGTTAAACCCTGCAGGTGGACTTAGTCCAACATGACGATAAGGTTGAGTGGTACTACTCTTGGACTTAGATATTAATTAAATGAGTTGTCAGTAACTCACTTAATTAGTGGACATTCGATATCTTAAACACAGGGAGACTAACACGCTCATAATAAGAAGGAGCCCAAAAATGTAATTTGGGATTGGTGCGGTAGTTCAATAATAGTTCTCTAGTGGAATGAATTATTATTGATAAAATTAAGTTGAGTGTTCGGGGCGAACCCGGGATGCTTAAATTTATCGGGAGACCAAAACTAATTCCTCCTCTCGGTCCCTATCATAGCCTCATATTTATAGAGTTCTATACCCACCTATACCCACCTTCTATACCCACCAATAGGGGGCCGGCCAAGCTAGCTTGGGAACCAAGCTAGGGCCGGCCTAGGTATAAAATTGGGTGGCCGGCCCTAGCTTGAACCCAAGCTAGTGGGGGTCGGCCAAATTAAATTTAAAAGGAATTTTAATTTTAATTTTTATTATGTGGAAGAAATAATTTATTAAAGAGAATTAAAATTAAAATATCTCTCTTGTAAAAGATCTACAAAAGATTAAAGAAAGAGATTAGATCTCTTTCCTTATTTGTAGATTGGTGAGATATTTTCTTTTATCTTTAAAATTATTCACATGTTGATAAAATTAAAATTATAGAAATTTCCTTTTATCAAACATGAAGAGATTTTTAAAGAGAAATTTTATTTTTAAAATTTCCGGAAACAAATTAGAAAGTTTTAATTGTTGATTAAAACTTGTCTAATTTTTTCCTTCATTGATGTGGCCGGCCATAAGTTTTCAATTGGGGAAATTTTATTTTATTTTTCTCAATTAAATCATGTCAAGGAAATTAAGGAAATTTTATTGTAATTAAATTTCCTAATTTACCTAGGCCAAGGAATATAAAAGAAGGGGTAGGGGTGCCTTCATGAGACACAACCTCTATTATTTTCTCTCCCTCTTTTGTTCCTTGGTGTGGCCGGCCATCATCATCATCTCCCTCTCTTCCTCTTGTGGTGGCCGAACCTCTCTCAAAGGCTTGGAGCTCTTGTGGTGGCCGGATACTACTTGGAGAAGAAGAAGAAGAAGGAGAGGAAGCTAGCATCTCTTGGAGCTTGGTTAGTGTTTTGATTTTCTTCCTTGGTGAAGCTTCTTTCTTTGTGGCCGAACCTAACTAGGAGGAGAAGAAGGTGGTTGGTGGTTTCTCATCTCGGAAGATCGTTGCCCACACAACGTCCGAGGTTAGAAGAGGAATACGGTAGAAGATCAAGAGGTTTTTCTACAAGGTATAACTAGTAATTTTTCTTTCCGCATCATGCTAGTTATTTATGGAAATAATACCAAATACAAGAGGCATACGTTCTAGAATTTCGAATATGTTTTTCGATGTTGTGTTCTTTTGTTTTTTCTTTTCCTTGTGATTTGATTGTTCTCTTTGGTTAACCTAAAGTTATTTTAGGAAATTAAATATTAGATTTCTTTAAAAGGTTTTATCTAGTCGGTGGTGGTTGCTCCCATATCCAAGAAGGCCATGTGCCTCGCCACGTCAGTACTGGGAACCAATTATGGAAATTAATATTTAATGGAATTAATAACTTAAGGTGACTTGGGTCAAACGTGTTAAGTTCCGCAGGAGATCCAAGTCAAAACCTAAAAGAACAAATAGATTAAGTTTTGGATCAAACGTGTTAAGTTCCGCAGGCGATCCAAAATTTAATTTAAAAGAACACATGGTAGCTAGGAAAAGGTTCAGACCTTTGTACAAAATTTGTGTACAGTGGAACCTATAGGTTTTCCGAGTAGCAACCAACATCTAGCGCGTCTCGATCCAACACAAAATGGTGAGAAATGAATCCGAAATGCCAAGTTATAGAGAAGTAAAGAGTTACCTTGGTGCCATTGAAGTTTTGGCTGGAGCTTTGGCTAGGGTTCCGGCGTGCAAAGAGAAGAAAAGGGAAGAGAAGGTGTAGGGAAGAGTCGGCTAGGGTTCCGCGTGAAAGAGATAAAGAAGGGATCGGGAAGATTTAAGGGTTTATTGATGGGTGTACAGTTGATGAAATGATCGGACGACTATCCGATCAGGAGTGTCAGGAGCCTCCTGATCGGTCCATGGACCGATCCAGGAGAATCCTGATCGGTCTGAAGATCGATCAGGAGACTATCAGTACTCGCTGATCGGTCCCTGGACCGATCAGGGAACTTCCTGATCGGTCGGTAGACCGATCAGAGAATGATCAGTGGCCTTGCGTGCCGGATTGATCTGATCAGTCTCCGGACCGATCAGGGAACACTCTGATCGGTCTGTAGACCGATCAGAAAGTGGTCAGTAGCGTGCCAGGCTGACCTGATCGGTCCGTAGACCGATCAGTGTCTGATACTTAGTTCTCCAGTAATTTCAGTAACTGAAATTTGTAATTTCAGTTACTGAAATTCATAGAGATGTTCGATAGTTCGTGGAAGTTTCTCTAGGAAAACTTCCAAGTTCAGAACCAAGAACCTGGAGGATCTATAAGCATAACGATCACCTAAACATTATGGCCTGAACTTGTTTATAGCCCTAAAGTTGCATACATTTAGAAAACAGACAACTTAAGGTCTGAAAACTGAAATTTTTTACCTTTGTTATGTTCAGTTTCAAGTTTGTCAAAATATAATCAACTTGCTATTATTCTTTCAAGGACTTGTCCTTGTATCAATCAAAATCATGAAAAACATCGTTCAAGTGTATCAAACAGTCCATCAACCAAAGTTTCATAATTTCAAGGTAAAGGTCCAACCAAGTTTCCTTGGTTGGAATATATGAGTAAGATCTAGGAACCAAATACACATGAAATATGTAATGGTCTTCCCCATACTCAATTTATGTCTCTTCAACCTAATTATTCAAGGGATGCATGATACATTTTGAATAATTTGGCTGATCCTAGCATCTCACCCCATTTTTAGCAAACAAAAATCATTTATTAAAACTTATAGTTTGTGTGAGATGTTCCCAAGTTGCCCAAATTAATTTCCCTATTTCTCTTGTTGTTTTAATTGTCCTTATTGATCATGATGAAGTCCTAATGGCCTATTGAGCCAAACACATTCCCAATTCTCTCCTCAAATGACTAAATTCATTTTCCGGAAGAGGTTTGGTGAAAATATCGGCTAGGTTTGACTTTGACTCAATATAGGTGAGTGCAATGTCTCCCCTAGCTACGTGATCTCTAATGAAGTGGTGACGCACTTCAATATGTTTGGTCCTTGAATGATGGACTGGGTTTTTTGTTAGGTTTATTGTGCTGATGTTATCACACAACACTTGCACTCCCTTATACAAAAGTCCATAATCTTCTAGAGTGTGGATCATCCACAACAATTGTGATACACTCTCTCCCATGGCAATGTATTCAACCTCGGTCGTGGAGAGAGCTGTTGGAGTGTATACTGAAAGCCTAAGCTTAGTAAACATTCATTATGAATAAAGAATCACATTTGGTCAAATTGTCTACATTTGTTTGTAGTTGTTCATATAATTTATATTGTAGATAACATAGTATGTGGTGTCACATGCAGAAGATGATGTTATCAGTACCTTATAAATTATAAACAGTAGCTCACGACTAAAATGGAAAGGAACAAACCATTAGAAGGTCGTAGTGTAATTAGGTATTAGTTTATCTTGACTATATAATTACACTAGTACACTCAGAGTGTATTGAGTAGGACCATTAGAGGTCGTTTCTTTTATACTGACTTTATAAAGGAACAAAGACCTCAGTTATTATGGAAGTGTGTGCTCTTAATCCTAATATAATAACAAGCACATATATTTGATATTTATTTCTTTAATTTATCAATGGGTGAGATTTAGTTCGATGAATCAATAAACCCGATAAGTTGGGAAATTGTATCACTTATAGTGTGTGTTGTTGATTATAGAAGGAAACTGTGTCCTAGAGATAATAGGTTGATAATGTCCTCAAGAGGAGCTCATAAAGATTGTCATGTTAAACCCTGTAGGTGAACTTAGTCCGACATGATAATAAGGTTGAGTGGTACTACTCTTGGACTTAGATATTAATTAAATGAGTTGTCAGTAACTCACTTAATTAGTGGACATTCGATATCTTAAACACAGGGAGACTAACACACTCATAATAAGAAGGAGCCCAAAAATGTAATTTGGGATTGGTTGCGGTAGTTCAATGATAGTTCTCTAGTGGAATGAATTATCATTGATAAAATTAAGTTGTGTGTTCGGGGCGAACACGGGATGCTTAATTTTATCGGGAGACCAAAACCAATTTCTCCTCTCGGTCCCTATCGTAGCCTCTTATTTGTAGAGTTCTATACCCACCTATACCCACCTTCTATACCCACCCAATAGGGGCCGGCCAAGCTAGCTTGGGAAACAAGCTAGGGCCGGCCTAGGTATAAGATTGGGTGGCCGACCCTAGCTTGAACCCAAGCTAGTGGGGCCCCAAATTAAATTAAAAATGAATTTTAATTTTAATTTTTATTATGTGGAAGAAATAATTTATTAAAGAGAATTAAAATTAAAATATCTCTCTTATAAAAGATCTACAAAAGATTAAAGAAAGATATTAAATCTCTTTCCTTATTTGTAGATTGGTGAGATATTTTATTTTTCTCTTTAAAAATTATTCACATGTTATAAAATTAAAATTATAGAAATTTCCTTTTATCAACCATGAAGAGATTTTTTAAAGAGAAATTTTATTTTAAAATTTCCGGAAACAAATTAGGAAGTTTTAATTTGTTGATTGAAACTCTCCTAAATTGTTCTTTTGATTGTGGCCGGCCATCACAAGGTTGATTGGGAAATTTTATTTTATTTTTCTCAATTAATTCATGTCAAGGAAAATTGAGGAAATTTTATTGTAATTAAATTTCCTAATTTGCCTAGGCCAAGGAATATAAAAGAAGGGGTAGGGGTGCCTTCATGAGACACAACCTCTATTATTTTCTCTACCTCTTTTGTTCCTTGGTGTGGCAGGCCATCATCATCATCTCCCTCTCTTCCTCTTGTGGTGGCCGAACCTCTCTCAAAGGCTTGGAGCTCTTGTGGTGGCCGGATACTACTTGGAGAAGAAGAAGAAGAAGGAGAGGAAGCTAGCATCTCTTGGAGCTTGGTTAGTGTTTCGATTTTCTTCCTTGGTGAAACTTCTTTCTTTGTGGCCGAACCTAGCTAGGAGGAGAAGAAGGTGGTTGGTGGTTTCTCATCTCGGAAGATCGTTGCCCACACAACGTCCGAGGTTAGAAGAGGAATACGGTAGAAGATCAAGAGGTTTTTCTACAAGGTATAACTAGTAATTTTTCTTTCCGCATAATGCTAGTTATTTATGGAAATAATACCAAATACAAGAGGCATACGTTCTAGAATTTCGAATATGTTTTTCGATGTTGTGTTCTTTTGTTTTTTCTTTTCCTTGTGATTTGATTGTTCTCTTTGGTTAACCTAAAGTTATTTTAGGAAATTAAATATTAGATTTCTATAAAAGGTTTTGTCTAGTCGGTGGTGGTTGCTCCCATATCCAAGAAGGCCATGTGCCTCGCCACGTCAGTACTGGGAACCAATTATGGAAATTAATATTTAATGGAATTAATAACTTAAGGAGAGTTGGGTCGAACGTGTTAAGTTCTGCAGGAGATCCAAGTCAAAACCTAAAAGAACAAATAGATTAAGTTTTGGATAAAACGTGTTAAGTTCCGCAGGCGATCCAAAATTTAATTTAAAAGAACACATGGTAGCTAGGAAAAGGTTCAGACCTTTGTACAAAATTTTTATACTGTGGAACCTATAGGTTTTCCGAGTAGCAACCAACAAGAGCAACACAATGTTGCTTCCGACTTGACCAACTAACTAATGATGAACCTAAAAATTGGCAACCCCCACTAGTGCTTTTCCGATCTAATTTGCACCCAGCATAATCGGAGTCGGTATAACCTATCAAATCAAAAGACTCAGTACGTGGGTACCAAAGACCTACTCTAATTGTAACGCCCGCCCTCCCTGCTAACCCTAAGGGACGGGGCTACGATACTCTATGTACATATTACAGCGGAAGACTTAAAATAATTTTTCTTAGATTAATAAAACTTTTCTTTTGTTTTCATATCCGAACTACACTAATATGGTTTCCATAACATGATAACAAGATAAATAGAAACATAACATCAAGTCACCCATTTAGTACTACAATTTATGAAACCAAAGCGTAATTCTTAAAAGTTCTTAAAGCAGGTTCTTATTTGGTTGCCTAGCCACCGCCACACACATCTCCTTGCCTCTCTTGCTGCTCCTTTAGCTCATCCAGTTTTTTTCCTTTATCTGTGGTACAAGGAAAGTAAGCTATGAGCACTCATGGCTCAGTAAGTTCCTTTCCTACTCACTAAAACCGAAAATCATCACATGATCAAAGAATATCTCAACATAACATGATCTCAACTAGTCATGGCATAACATATCATACTCTTTAAGCATATCATGCAACATAACATAATCATATCTAATCATGGCATATCATAGTATCATCATAAGATGGCATGACATATCAAGCTCTTAAAGCATAGCATGAAACATAACATAATCATATCTAATCATGGCATATCATCTCTTACAGCATAGCATGAAACATAACATAATCATATCTAATCATGACATATCATAAATCAAAGCATCATCACAACATGATCATAAGGTATATGCAATATGATTTTGAAAACATGTATCCGAAAAACATGTGTATGTCTCATGATCTTTAAAACCATTTCTTCTTACATATATACTTGAACATAATCTCAACTTAAAGGGGATCCCGGCTATGTACCACTTACATATTGCGCGCAACCTATGTAGGTCCAAGGTAGCAAGTCTTGAACCCTACAAGGCAAACATACTAGGACCGAGTCTTACTCCATCGACCTAGGGGCACTTAGGAGCCCATCCCTAACGAGGCCCGAGTCTTATTCCATCGACCCCAGGGCGTTTATGGAGCCCACCCTTGGTACAAGCCACATAAAGTAAAGTACATGTCATACTTATACATATCATACATCATAAAAGCATGCATCACTTAGGCACACATCATATCATAAAAGTATGCATCACTTAGGCATACATCATATCATAAAAGTATGCATCACTTAGGCATACATCATATCATAAAGGTATGCATCACTTAGGAATACATCATGTCATAAAAGTATGCATCACTTAGGCATACATCATATCATAAAGGTATGCATCACTTAGGCATACATCATGTCATAAAAACATGCATATTTTCACCACATAGCATATCATAAAAGCATGCATATTTTCACCACATAGCATATCATAAAAATATGCATATTTCTATCCACATAGCATATCATAAAAGCATGCATATTTTCACCACATAGCATATCATAAAAGCATTCATATTTTCACCACATAGCATATCATAAAAACATGCATATTTCTATCCACATAGCATATCATAAAAGCATGCATATTTTCACCACATAGCATATCATAAAAGCATGCATATTTTCACCACATAGCATATCATAAAAGCATGCATATTTCTATCCACATAGTATATCATAAAAGCATGCATATTTTCACCACATAGCATATCATAAAAGCATGCATATTTCTAAGCACATATCATATCATGGAAAGTATAAATCACAAGCATACATGTTTAAGCATAAGGGTGTATCATGTGATTATACTAATATAAGAAACATGGTAACATAGTTAACTTGGGTTCTAAGCTTCCTAATCCCTTGGGTTCTTATCATGGCCGAACCCCCTTAAATCTCAATTTAGGTAAAAAAAACCTCCAAGCATGTGGAACCTAAATTATCATTACATCAATTTCATAGGAAGCATTATAAGCATGATTAACTTGGTTTCTAAGTTCTCCAAGTCCCTAAACTCATGTGGCCGAACCCTATCAGGTGTGAAACAAGGTCTCAAATGTCATGAAAGCATGGAAACCTTAAACCATATTTATAGCATTTTTTTCCAAGTAACATAGTAAGCACATTTGAGCTAGTTACTAAGTTCTTCAAGCCCTTAACATATGTCATGGACAAACTTTTAACAAGTATTCCTTAGGGCTAAAAACAAGTATACAAGCATGAGAACTTGAACTAACATCATGTATAAATTCATAATAAAACATCATACAATAGGTATGGCCGAAACTTACCCTAGCCTCATTTAGGTCACTAAATAACATATAGCATGAGAACTTTGGTTTTCTACTTATCATATTTCATGTAGAGTGACATAAGCATATTTAATTTTTGTTCTAGGGTTTCTAGGAAATCTATCCCTTCATGGCCGAAACATACAATGGCCCATTTAGGTCATGAAAAAATTATACAAGCATGTGACACAATCAACATATTATCATATTTCCATAAGAAGCATTTTTAACACCATTGGTTTCAATTCTAAGGCTTCTAGGTCTTTTAAACACTACTTGGCCGAGACCCATCAGTGTATAAACTTGTTTCAAATAGCCTAAAAGCATAAGAAGTCATACAAGTTTCATAGCATATATAAAGACAAGCATAATGAACATACATGTGAATTGTGTCTTAGGCTTCCTAGGTTTCTTTCCCTTTTTCTTTTATTTTTCCTCATGGCCGAAACCTACCAATCCCTAAACTAGGTTTTAAGTGGCCTAAATCATGGAAAACCTAAGTAAGTTTCATGGTAAAAATTACTAAGAACATCATATACAAAGTTGGTTCATAAACAAGCTAGGACCCTTGTGATCTTACATGTCATATATCATGTAACTAAATTTTTCTATACTCTAATTAAGCATAAGAGCATCAAACAACTTCCATATCATAATATTACAGAGGTCTTGAGCATGTTAAAATTTTGTTTAAGCTTTTCTAAGCTATCCATCTTATCATGGCCGAAAATCTAAAATAAGAGTTCATGAATTTCTAGAAATATTCAACATGAAATTCTTTAAGAGAACTCTATATTCTATCATACAAACATGGTTAATTAAATTTAAAGGTCTTCCTAACCCTAAGCCCTTTTTCTTGGCCGAAGCATATGAGTGGATTTCCTTTGGTTCCAAGTAACTTTCAAGCAAGAAAACCAATAAAAGACCCTTAGTAGTTCATGGGGGAAATCTTGTACTAGTTTGGTTAAACAATGATTTCTCTAACCTTTTGAAAATATTTTTGGCCGAAATCCTAGGGTTAGGTACTCCTCTGATCAAGCATCATATAGGTATAAAAACATGAAGGAAAAACCTTCCTACATAGCATAGAAAAATATCATGAAATGAGGACTTGTTTAAACCTTCCTAGATTTGAAAGCTCTTCTTTGGCCGAATTTTCTTAAATTCTTTTCTAGGTTTTCTAATCCTCATAAAATCCAAAAATCACATAAAAAGCCTTGTACCACAGGTGATGGGAAGCTTACATCCTTTTCGCTTGTGGTTCTAAGGTATGGTGATGGAAGAAGTAGCCTCTTCTTCTAGTTCCCTTCCCTTGTTCCTCTTGCTAAGTCCTCCTTGTATCTTAGGCTTTCGTAGGAGAAAACCTTGGCTTGGGGCCGAAGATGGAGGAGAGGGGGCTGGGGTTCTCGGTGATGGAGAGGGGAGAATGAGAGAAATGAGAGAAAAATTAGAATTCTTCTCTTTACTTGCTCCATTTTATGTTAAGGAGGAAGAAGTAGCAAAATTAGTTTTTGCTTTCCTTCTCCTTTAGCCTTTTTTTTTTATTTTTATTTATTTATTTATCCTCATCATTCATGGTGAAATAAGGGGGAATGAATCCCCTTAATTAGCCTCTTTTATTTTCGGCAAGAGAAGAGAGAAAGAGGGAGAGAAGGAAGGAAGGCAAGTTGCCTTTCTCTTGCTCTTTTCTTGTTTTCTTTTGGCTAACTTTTACTCTCACCCTTATCATGAGTTTCCCTCCTTTGCTATCAATATCTTCTCTCTATCCCAATTGGTTTCTACTAATTAATTCTATAAATTATAATATAAGAGGTTCAAGGTTCAATCCTTGACCTCCTCTTCTTTTTATTTCATTTTATTTCTTTTTGCTTCAACCCACTTCCTTTTATTTTTCTAAGGCAAAATCCTACATTCATATGCTTATCTTAAAAGCTTAGTGGGTGTTACAGTACCCCGTACCTCATAAAAAGTTCGTCCTCGAACTTTAAAATAGCTACATCAGGTGGCACTGAACTTTCGGCTGAGTGCATCGGCCACTTTGTTCGCCTTTCCTGGGTGATAAAGAATCTCGCAGTCGTAATCTTTAACTAACTCGAGCCATCGGCATTGCCTCATATTCTGGTCTTTTTGCGTGAAGAAATATTTCAGACTCTGATGGTCGGTATAAATCTTACACTGGGCTCCATATAAATAGTGTCTCCATATTTTGAGAGCGAAGACCACGGCTGCTAGTTCTAAGTCGTGAATGGGATAATTCTTCTCATGCTCTTTAAGTTGTCTAGAAGCGTAGGCAATGACTTTGCCATCTTGCATGAGTACAGCTCCAAGTCCTGTGATGGAAGCATCACTGTACATATCGAAGCCTCTGTTGGTTTCCGGGAGAGTAAGAATCGGAGCACTGGTCAGTCTCCTTTTTAATTCCGCGAAACTCTTCTCGCAAGCTTCTGTCCATTCATACTTTGTATTTTTCTTGGTGAGGGAGGTCATAGGGGTTGCAATTTTGGAGAAATTCTCTACGAATTTCTTGTAATAGCCTGCTAGCCCGAGAAAACTCCTGACTTCGCTGGCATTCCTTGGTCTGTTCCTGAAGCTCCTTTAATTCAGCCGGAGCCATACGATAAGGTGCCTTTGAGATCGACTGAGTACCAGGAATCAATTCGATCCTGAATTCTATCTCTCTGTCAGGGGCCAATCCTGGTAGTTCATCAGGAAATACTTTTGGATAGTTGCATACTACCCTGACATCTTCTAATTTCTGGTCTTTGACTTGATTGGTGTTAACCACGTGCGCTAGAAACCCCATACATTCTTTATCTAACATCCCTTGTGCTTTAATAGATGACAATAACTTCTCCGTTCCTTTTGATTCCCCGAAAAATTTAAATTCTGGTTCATTTTCGGGTCGGAAAATCACTTTCCTTTTGCGGCACTCGATTGAAGCGCCGTATTAGCTAAGGAAATCCATGCCCAATATTATGTCATAATCCTGCATATCAAGTACTATCAGATTGCAGTAGAGTTCTCTGTTTGCGATCCGAATGAGTACTGCTTGCAGCATATGGTCCGATGGCATAATCTCCCCGGATGGTAAGGTTGTTAAGAATGTGTCCTCTAGAGTTCGGAGTGGTATATCTAGCTTCTTCATAAAAGGTGTTGAGATGAACGAGTGTGTTGCCCCGGTATTAAATAATACTACAGCATACTGATTGTAAATAAGTAGCTGACCTGTGACAACGGTAGAGGCATTCGCCACGTCCTCCTTGGTAAGAGAGTAGACTCTGGCGTTCGTCATAGTAGGAGGGGCCTCTAATCTTCCTTGGCTGATTGAAGTCCCTTCTATGGCAGCTTGCATCTGGTGAAGCTGTGCGGGGGCACTCCTGTTCTGAAAGTTCTGCGGAGGTGGTGCCTGAGGTTGAGTTGGGCAATTTCTCGCTAGATGGCCTTCCTTTCCGCAGTTATAGCACTTTCTGGTACTTAGGAGACATACTCCAGAATGCATCTTCCCACATGTGGCACACTGAGGGTACTTGGTCTGCTTATTGGCCGGACCACCTTTTGGTTTATTCCACTGTTTCCTCTTCCCCCTGAGTTTCCTTTCCAGTTGGTTCTGGTATTGTGCGATTTTTGTCCTCCGGTCAGTGCTTGGTTCTTGCCCTTGTTCATTGCTTCCTGATAGTGCTCGGTAATCAGGGCACTGCTGACTAGCTCCTCTGCAGTCTGCGGTCTATTAACTCCGCCGGCTATCTCGGGTCGGAGCATCTTTAACATTAATTGGACCCTTTCTTTTTCAGTACGGATCAGTTCTGGGCACAGTCGTGCTAGGCGGTTGAACCTCTTGACGACTTCGTTAACTGACAGATCACCTTGCCGGAACTCAGTGAACTCATCATAGTGCTTGTTGGTCACTTGCAAGTGGAAGAATTCCTCTAAGAACTCTGTCTCAAAATCCATCCACTGCATTTGGTTTATTTGTCTTTTCGCCTTTACTCTGTCCCACCACATCCGGGCATCTCCGGTAAGGCAGAACGACGCACATTTGACCTTCTCGTGTTCAGGCCAATCCAGTAGTTCCATTATGCTTTCCACGGTCTTGAGCCAGGCTTGTGCATCCCATGGTTCGCAGTTTCCCAAGAATGCTTCCGGCTTGAGCCTTTGCCACTGAATCAGATAGGCCTCTTGTCGGACCATCGGAGTAGGAGCTGCCGGGGGCACTGGTGCGGCTGTAGGTATAACCAGTAGTGCATTCTGATTTATCGGTGGGGTAACTGGGTTGCCTTGCTGACACATTAAGGTAGTGATCAGCTGTTGTTGCTCCGCGATTTGATGCTGGAGGTCTACGACTACCTGCGTCAGGTCTGGTGGAGTCGCTGTCCCTCCGGTTCGGGCATTGCGTGTCCTAACCATGTTTATCTAAATAAGGACAAACAGACTAGTGTAAGTGGTTATCGTTTTTAGCCCATCTAATGTACTGTTTTGTTTCTATCTATTTGTTCTGGTATTATTCCTAAACTACCAATACGTAATCCTAATCTAAATTATAACTAAAAGCATGGAATAAGGCATCAAACATAAGCAAGCAGAACATGAACTAAAGCATAAGCATCATAAGGAAAAATAAAGAATAGAGTGACAAGCAATATAACATAAAGAAATAAAACATAGGCAATATAACAAGGAATATAAATAAATAAAGCATAAGTTATATAACATGAAAATTAAGCATCAACATATAACAAGAAAATTAAACATAAGCATTCTTACTTGGAGCGGCAGGTCGGAGGCTTGATGTGTGTGTAGTGACTGTAACGCCCGCCCTCCCTGCTAACCCTAAGGGACGGGGCTATGATACTCTATGTACATATTACAACGGAAGACTTAAAATAATTTTTCTTAGATTAATAAAACTTTTCTTTTGTTTTCATATCCGAACTACACTAATATGGTTTCCATAACATGATAACAAGATAAATAGAAACATAACATCAAGTCACCCATTTAGTACTACAATTTATGAAACCAAAGCATAATTCTTAAAAGTTCTTAAAGCAGGTTCTTATTTGGTTGCCTAGCCACCGCCACACACATCTCCTTACCTCTCCTCATCCAGCTTTTTCCTTTATCTGTGGTACAAGGAAAGTAAGCTATGAGCACTCATGACTCAGTAAGTTCCTTTCCTACTCACTAAAACCGAAAATCATCACATGATCAAAGAATATCTCAACACAACATGATCTCAACTAGTCATGTTATGTTGAGATATTCTTTGATCATGTGATGATTTTCGGTTTTAGTGAGTAGGAAAGGGACTTACTGAGCCATGAGTACTCATAGCTTACTTTCCTTGTACCACAGATAAAGGAAAAAGCTGGATGAGCTAAAGGAGCAGCAGGAGAGGCAAGGAGATGTGTGTGGCGGTGGCTAGGCAACCAAATAAGAACCTGCTTTAAGAACTTTTAAGAATTACGCTTTGGTTTCGTAAATTGTGGTACTATATGGGTAACTTGATGTTATGTTTCTATTTATCTTGTTATCATGTTATGGAAACCATATTAGTGTAGTTCGGATTTGAAAACAAAAGAAAAATTTTATTAAACTAAGAAAATTATTTCAAGTCTTCCGCTGTAATATGTACATAGAGTATCGTAGCCCTGTCCCTTAGGGTTAGCAGGGAGGGCGGGCGTTACAGGTTGGTATCAGAGTATCGTAGCCCCGTCCCTTAGCATTACAGGGAGGGCGAGCGTTACAGGAATCTCATTTAATCTCATTTAATTTTTTTTCCTTATGTCATATTGTTGTCACTCTTCTTCTTACATTTCTTTATGTTGTTTATGCTTTAGCTTCATGTTTTACTTGCTTATGTTTAATGCTTTATTCTATGCTTTTAGTTATAAATTTAGATTAGGATTTCATATTGGTAGGTTAGGAATAATACCAGGCTAAAAACGATAACCACTTACACTAGTCTAATTGTCCTTATTTAGATAAACATGGTTAGGACACGCAATACCCGAACCGAGGGAACAGTGACTCCACCAGACCTTACGCAGGTAGTCGCAAAATCTCCAGCATCAGATTGCCGAGCAACAGCAGCTGATCACTACCTTAATGGGTCAGCAAGGCAACCCAGTTACCCCACCGACAAATCAGAATGCACTACCGGTTATACCTACAGCCGCGCCAGTGCCCCCGGCAGCCCCTACTCCGATGGTCCGACAAGAGGCCTATCTGATTCAGTGGCAAAGGCTTAAGCCGGAAGCATTCTCGGGAAACTGTGAACCATGGGATGCACAAGCCTGGCTCAAGACCGTGGAAAACATAATGGAACTATTGGATTGGCCTGAACACGAGAAGGTCAAATGCACGTCGTTCTGTCTTACCGGAGATGCCCGGATGTGGTGGGACAGAGTAAAGGCGAAAAGACAAATAAACCAAATGCAGTGGACATATTTTGAGACAGAGTTCTTAGAGGAATTTTTCCATATGCAAGTGACCAACAAGCACTATGACGAGTTCACTGAGTTCCGCCAAGATGATCTACTGTGCCCAGAACTGGTCAGCCCTGAAAAAGAAAGGGTCCGATTAATGTTAAAGATGCTCCGACCCGAGATAGCTCTGAACGTAGCCGGCGGAGTTAATAGACCGCAGACTGCAGAGGAGCTAGTCAGCAGTGCCCTGATTACCGAGCACTATCAGGAAGCAATGAACAAGGGCAAGAACCAAGCACTGACCGGAGGACAAAAATTGCATGATACCAGAATTGACTGGAAGGGAAACTCAGGTGGAAAGAGGAAACAGTGGAATAAAACAAAAGGTGGTCCGGCCAATAAGCAGACTAAGTACCCTCAGTGTGCCACATGTGGGAAGATGCATTTTGGAGTATGTCTTCTGAGCACCAGAAAGTGCTACAACTGCGGAAAGGAAGGCCATTTGGTAAGAAATTGCCCTACTCAGCCTCAGGCACCACCTCCGCAAGACTTCCAGAACAGGAGTGCCCCCGCACAGCTTCACAAGATGCATACCGCCATAGAAGGGACTTCAATCAGCCAAGAAAGATTGGAGGCCCCTCCCACTATGACCAATGCCAGAGTCTACTCTCTTGCTCAAGATGATGTGGCGAACGCCTCTACTATCGTCACAGGTCAGCTATCTAATTTCAGTCAGTATGCTAGAATTTTTATTCAATGCTGAAAGTGAACTGATGAGGGAATCCATCGAGAAACTGAAACATGTTTCGTATCCGTTAGTTGAAACCATGTCCAAACGACTCTCTACCCTCACCATAACACCAACGTTATTCGAGAACATGTTAGAGAAGCAAACAAGTGACCCGAGCCTTCAAAGAATTAAGCAAGAAACCACAGAAGGAAAGAATGACGGGTTCTGTATCGCAGACGATGGAATATTATACCTCAGGGATCGATTATGTATTCCAGAGGATCCAGATTTGCGAAAGAAGATACTGGAAGAAGCCCATACAACGCCTTATGCAATGCACCCGGGTTCCACTAAGATGTACCAGGACCTGAAAAAGAAATTTTGGTGGTCCGGTATGAAAAGAGAAGTGGCTCAGTACGTCAGTACTTGTCTGACCTGCCAAAGGGTAAAAGCTGAACACCAAAGACCCGGCGGATTATTACAACCTGTCCAAATTCCAGAATGGAAATGGGAAGAAATCTCCATGGATTTCATTTCAGAACTACCCAAGACGACAAACGAATATGATGCTATATGGGTGATCGTGGACAGATTGACGAAGTCTGCACACTTTTTGGCGATCAAGATGACTTATTCAACTGAACAACTAGCTCAACTATATGTTAAGGAAATCGTCAGATTACATGGTATCCCTAAGACCATTATTTCTGATAGAGACGGACGTTTTGTCTCACACTTTTGGGAGTGCGTTCAGAAGGCCCTCGGCACGAAGTTATTGTTTAGCACAGCCTTCCACCCACAGACTGATGGGCAGACTGAAAGAGTAAATCAAATATTGGAGGATATGTTAAGAGCATGTGCCCTGGACTTCAAGGGGAGCTGGTGCCGATATTTATACCTGGCAGAATTCGCCTACAATAATAGCCACCAAGCTACTATTGGAATGACACCTTACAAAGCTCTATATGGGAGGAAGTGTAGATCTCCTATATGCTGGTATGAAAGTGGTGAAAAGAAGGAAATGGGGTTCCGAACGGAACTTATTGATGACACCACCCGAGCTATACAAAAGATCCGTCAACGAATAGAAACTGCTCAGAGTCGGCAGAATTATGGCGCAGGCCGCTAGAATTCAACATCGGAGACTTGGTATTCCTTAAAGTATCCCCCATGAAAGGGATAATGAGGTTCGGAAAGAAGAGCAAGTTAAGCCCACGATACGTAGGACCGTATCGGATTTTAGAAAGAGTGGGCCAAGTCACATACAGACTAGAACTACCTCCAGACATGGCAGCCATTCACAATGTGTTCCATGTATCGATGCTCAAGAAGTGTATTCCCAGCACAGATCAAGTGATTGAGCCACAGTCGGTACAGGTTCAAGAGGACCTAAGTTACGAAAGTAGACCTATTCAGATCCTAGACCGAGAAGTCAAGAGGTTAAAGAACAAAGAAATACCCTTAGTAAAGGTTCTATGGCGGAATCAACGATTCGAAGAAGCCACCTGGGAACGTGAGGACGATATGAAACAAAAGTACCCGGAGCTATTTTAAAGTTTGAGGATGAACTTTTTATGAGGTACGGGGTACTGTAACACCCACTAAGCTTTTAAGATAAATATGAGAATGATGAATTTGCCTTAGAAAAATATTAGTGGAATGTTGAACCAAAAATAAATAAAAAGAAATAAAAATAGGGAATGGTAAAGGATTGAACCTTGAACCTCTTATACTATAATTTATAGAATTAATTAGTAGAAACCAATTGGGATAGAGAGAAGATATTGATAGCAAGGAAAGGGAATGCATGATAAAGATAGGAGTAAAGATCTAAGAAGAGAAAGCAAGAAAAGAGCAAGAGAAAGGCAACTTGCCTTCCTCCCTTCCTCTCTCTTTTCCCTCTCTTGCCGTGACCTTAAATGAAGAATTAAGGGGATTCATTCCCCCTTATTTCATCATGAATGATGAGAATAAATTAGAAAATAAAATAAATGAAATAAAAATAGAAAATGGGTTAAGGGAGAAGGAAAGCAAAAACCAATCTTGCTACCTCTTCCCCCTTAACATAAAAGGGAGCAAGAAAAGAGAAGTTTATTTTTCTCTCATTTTCTCTCATTCTTCCTCTCCCTCACCGAAACCATCAGTCCCCTCTCCTCCATCTTCGGCCCCAAAGCCAAGGTTTTTCCCCTAAGAAAGCCTAAGATACAAGGAGGACTTAGCAAGGGAATCAAGGGAAAGGAACTAGAAGAAGAGGCTACTTCTTCCATCACCATACCTTAGATCCACAAGCGAAAAAGGATGTAAGCTTCCCCTCACCTGTGGTACAAGGCTTTTTATGTGATTTTCGGATTTTATGAGGATTAGAAAACCTAGGAAAGAATTCTAGATAATTCGGCTAAAGAAAGGGTTTTCAAATCTAGGAAGGTTTAAACAAGTCTTTATTTTATGATATGTTTTCTATGCTATGTAGGAAGGATTTTCTTCATGTTTTTATACCTAATTGATGCTTGATCAGAGGAGTGCCTAACCCTAGAATTTCGGCCAAAAATATTTTAAGGAGGTTAGGGAAAACATGGTGTAACCAAACTAGTACAAGATTCCCTCCATGAACTACTAAGGGTCTTTTATTGGTTTTCTTGCTTGAAAGTTACTTGGAACCAAAAGAAATCCATTTATATGTTTCAGCCAAGAAAAAGGTCTTAGGGTTAGGAAGACCTTTAAATTTAAGTAACCATGTTTGTATGATAGAATATAGAGTTCTCTTAAAAGAATTGCATGTTGAACATTGTTAGAAATTCATGAACTCTTATTTTAGATTTTCGGCCATGATAAGATGGATAGTTTAGAAAATCTTGAACAAAATTATAATATACTCAAGACCTCTGTGATATCATGATATGAAAGTTGTTTAATGCTCTCATGTTTAATTGGAGTATAGAAAATTTGTTACATGATATATGACATGTAAGATCACAAGGGTCCTAGCTTGTTTATGAACCCACTTTGTATATGATGTTCTTAGTAATTTTTGCCATGAAACTTACTTAGGTTTTCCATGCTTTAGGACACTTAAAACCTAGTTTAAAGATTGGTAGGTTTCGGCCATGAGGAAAAATAAAAGAAAAAAGGAAAGAAACCTAGGAAGCCTAAGACACAATTCACATGTATGTTTATTATGCTTGTCATTATACATGCTATGAAACTTGTATGATTTATTATGCTTTTAGGCTATTTGAAGCAAGTTTATATATTGTTGAGTTTCGGCCAAGTAGGGTTTAAAAGACCTAGAGGCCTTAGAAATGAAACCAAAGGTGTTAAAAATGCTTCTTATGGAAATATGCTAATGTGTTGATTGTGTCACATGCTTGTACAATTTTTCCATGACCTAAATGGACCATTGTATGTTTCGCCATGAAGGGATAGAGGCCCTAGATACCCTAGAACAAAAAATTAAATATGCTTATGTCACTCTACATGAAATATGATAAGTAGAAAGACAAAGTTCCTATGCTATATGCTGTTTAATGACCTAATTGAGGCTAGGGTAAGTTTCGGCCATACATATTGTATAATATCTTGTTATGAATTTATACAGGATGTTAGTTCAAGTTCACATGATTGTATATTTGTTTTTAGCCCTAATGAACACTTGTTAAAAGTTTGACCATGACATATGTTAAGGGCTTGAAGGACTTAGGAACTAGCTCAATATGCTTACTATGTTACTTGGAAAAAAATGCTATAAATGTGGTTTAAGGTTTCCATGCTTTCATGACATTTGGGACCTTGTTTTACACCTGATAGGGTTCGGCCACATGAAGTTTAGGGACTTGGAGAACTTAGAAACCAAGTAAATCATACTTATAATGCTTCCTATGAAATTTATGTAATGATAATTTAGGTTCTACATGCTTGGAGGTTGTTTTTACCTAAATTGAGATCTAAGGGGGTTCGGCCATGATAAGAACCCAAGTGATTAGGAAGCTTAGAACCCAAGCTAACTATGTTACCATATTTCTTATGATAGTATAATTACATGAAACACCCTTATGCTTAAACATGTATGCTTGTGATTTCTACTTTCCATGATATGATATGTGCTTAGAAATATGCATGCTTTGATGATATGTTATGTGCTTAAAATATGCATGTTTTTATGATATGATACGTGTTTAGAAATATGCATGCTTTGATGATATGTTATGTGCTTAGAATATGCATGCTTGATGATATGCTATATGCTTAGAATATGCATGTTTTTATGATATGATATGTGTTTAGAAATATGCATGCTTTGATGATATGTTATGTGCTTAGAATATGCATGCTTGATGATATGCTATATGCTTAGAATATGCATGCTTTTTATGATATGCTATGTGGAAGGAAATATGCATACTTTGATGATATGCTATATGCTTAAAATATGTATGCTTTTATGATATGCATGTTAATATGATGTATGCCTAAGTGATGCATACTTTTATATGATGTATGCCTAAGTGATGCATACTTTTATGACATGATGTATGCCTAAGTGATGCATACTTTTATATGATGTATGCCTAAGTGATGCATACTTTTATGACATGATGTATGCCTAAGTGATGCATACTTTTATATGATGTATGCCTAAGTGATGCATGCTTGTATGATGTATGATATGTATAAGTATGACATGTATTTTACTTTGAATGGCTTGTACCAAAAGGGTGGGCTCCTTATGCGCCCCTAGGTCGAATTACGGGCCTAGTAAAGGGTGGGCTCCTTACGTGCCCCTAGGTCGAGCTACGGGCCTAGTTTCCTAGTAGGATCAAGACTAGCTACCTTGGATCTACTTAGGATGCGCGCATTATGTATGTATGTGGTACTAAGCCGGGGCCCTGAATATGTTGATATTACGTTCAAGTATATATGTAAGAAGAAATGATTTTAAAGATCATGAGACATACACATGTTTTTCGGATACATGTTTTCAAAATCATATTGCATATACCTTATGATCATGTTGTGATGATGCTATGATCTATGATATGCCATGATTAGATATGATTATGTTATGTTTCATGCTATGCTTGATATGCCATGCTACCTTATGATGATGCTATGATATGCCATGATTAGATATGATTATGTTATGTATCATGCTATGCTTTAAGAGATGATATGCCATGACTAGTTATGATTTTGTTATGTTGCATGATATGCTTAAAGAGTATGATATGTTATGCCATGACTAGTTGAGATCATGTTATGTTGAGATATTCTTTGATCATGTGATGATTTTCGGTTTTAGTGAGTAGGAAAGGAACTTACTGAGCCATGAGTGCTCACAGCTTACTTTCCTTGTACCGCAGATAAAGGAAAAAGCTGGATGTGCTAAAGGAGCAGCAGGAGAGGCAAGGAGATGTGTGTGGCTGTGGCTAGGCAACCAAATAAGAACCTGCTTTAAGAACTTTTAAGAATTACGCTTTGGTTTCATAAATTGTAGTGCTAAATGGGTGACTTGATGTTATGTTTATATTTATCTTGTTATCATGTTATGGAAACCATATTAGTGTAGTTCGGATATGCAAACAAAAGAAAAGTTTTATTAATCTAAGAAAAATTATTTTAAGTATTCCGCTGTAATATGTACGTAGAGTATCGTAGCCCCGTCCCTTAGGGTTAGCAGGGAGGGCGGGCGTTACAGGTTGGTATCAGAGCCTAAGTTATTGCCAGCTCACTACACAAACATCAAGCCTCCTACCTGCCGCTCCAAGTAAGAATGTTTATGCTAAATTTACTTGTTATATGCTTATGTTTAATTTTCTTGTTACATGTTTATGCATAATTTTCATGATTATATGACTTATGCTCTATTTTTTTCTTTCTTGTTATATTGCCTATGCTTCATTTTCTTTACTACATTGCTTATGCTTTATTTCCTTATGTTACATTGTTTGTCATTATATTCCTTATTTTTCCTTATGTTGTTTATGCTTTAGTTTCATGTTCTACTTGCTTATGCTTTATTCTATACTTTTAGTTATAAATTAGATTAGGATTACATATTGGTAGGTTAGGAATAATACCAGAACAAATAGATAGAAACAAAACAATAGGTTAGATTGGCTAAAAACGATAACCACTTACACTAGTCTGTTTGTCCTTATTTAGATAAACATGGTTAGGACACGCAATGCCCGAACCGGAGGAACAGTGACTCCACCAGATCCGACACAGGTAGTCGCAAACCTCCAGCATCAGATCGCAGAGCAACAACAGCTGATCACTACCTTGATGGGTCAGCAAGGCAACCCAGTCACCCCACCGGTGAATCCACTACCTGTTGTACCTACAGCCGCACCAGTGCCCCCGGCAGCCCCTACTCCGATGGTCCGACAAGAGGCCTATCTGATTCAGTGGCAAAGGCTTAAGCCGGAAGCATTCTCGGGAAACTGTGAACCATGGGATGCGCAAGCCTAGCTCAAAACCGTGGAGAACATAATGGAACTATTGGATTGGCCTGAACACGAGAAGGTCAAATGCGCGTCGTTCTGTCTTACCGGAGATGCCCGGATGTGGTGGGACAGAGTAAAGGTGAAAAAACAAATAAACCAAATGCAGTGGACAGATTTTGAGACAGAGTTCTTAGAGGAATTCTTCCATATGCGAGTGACCAACAAGCACTATGACGAGTTCACTGAGTTTCGGCAAGGTGATCTGTCAGTTAATGAAGCCGTTAAGAGGTTCAACCGCCTAGCCCGACTGTGCCCAGAACTGGTTTGAACTGAAAAAGAAAGGGTCCGGTTAATGTTAAAGATGCTCCGACCCGAGATAGCTCTGAACGTAGCCGGCGGAGTTAATAGACCACAGACTGCAGAGGAGCTAGTCAGCAGTGCCCTGATTACCGAGCACTATCAGGAAGCAATGAACAAGGGTAAGAACCAAGCACTGACCGGAGCACAAAAATCGCACAATACCAGAACCGACTGGAAAGGAAACTCAGGTGGAAAGAGGAAACAGTGGAATAAAACGAAAGGTGGTCCGGCCAATAAGCAGACCAAGTACCCTCAGTGTGCCACATGTGGGAAGATGCATTCTGGAGTATGTCGTCTGAGCACCAGAAAGTGCTACAATTGCGGAAAGGAAGGTCATTTGATAAGAGATTGCCCTACTCAGCTTCAAGCACCACCTTCGCAGAACTTCCAGAACAGGAGTGCCCCCGCACAGCTTCACCAGATGCAAGCTGCCATAGAAGGGACTTCAATCAGCCAAGGAAGATTGGAGGCCCCTCCCACTATGACCGATGCCAGAATCTACTCACTTACCCAGGAAGACGTGGCGAACGCCTCTACTGTTGTCACAGGTCAGCTACTTATTTACAATCAGTATGCTGTAGTATTATTTGATACCGGGGCAACACACTCGTTCGTCTCAACGCCTTTTATGAAGAAGCTAGATATACCACTCCGAACTCTAGAGGACACGTTCTTAACAACCTTACCATCCGGGGAGATTATGCCATCGGACCACATGCTGCAAGCAGTACTCATTCGGATCGCAAACAGAGAACTCTACTACAATTTGATAGTACTCGATATGCAGGATTATGACATAATTTTGGGCATGGATTTCCTTAGCAAGTACGACGCTTCAATCGAGTGTCGCAATAGAAAAGTGATTTTCCGACCCGAAAATGAACCAGAGTTTGAATTTTACGGAGAATCAGAAGGAACGGAGAAGTTATTGTCATCTATTAAAGCACAAAAGATGTTAGATAAAGGATGTATGGGGTTTCTAGCACACGTGGTTGATACCAATCAAGTCAAAGACCCGAAGTTAGAAGACGTCAGAGTAGTATGCAACTACCCAAAAGTATTTTCTGATGAACTACCAGGGTTGGCCCCTGATAGGGAGATAGAATTCGGAATCGAATTGATTCCTGGTACTCAGCCGATCTCGAAAGCACCTTATCGTATGGCTCCGGCTGAATTAAAGGAACTTCAGGAACAGTTATCCGTATTACTCGACAAGGGACTTATTCGTCCTAGTCACTCTCCATGGGGAGCTCCAGTGCTATTCGTAAAGAAGAAGGATGGGTCTATGCGAATGTGTATAGACTACCGAGCGCTGAATAATGTGACGATCAAGAATCGGTACCCACTCCCACGGATCGATGACCTGTTTGATCAACTGAAGGGTGCGACTGTTTTCTCAAAGATAGATCTACGATCCGATTATCATCAAGTGAAGGTGAAACCAGATGATATACCAAAAACGGCATTTCGAACCCGATATGGACACTATGAGTTCATAGTTATGCCTTTCGGAGTAACCAACGCTCCTGCAGTATTTATGGACCTGATGAATCGAGTATTTATGGCATATCTTGATAAATTTGTGATCGTCTTCATTGATGATATACTTATCTACTTGAGAACTCCAGAAGAACATGCCGAACACCTGAATACTGTACTACAGATCCTTCAAGAGAAACAACTATATGCAAAATTCTCCAAATGCGAGTTTTGGCTTGACCGGGTAATATTTCTAGGTCATGTCATCTCCAAAGATGGAGTCATTGTGGATCCAAGTAAAATCGAAGCTGTGAATAGCTGGAATCGACCAAAGAATGCCAGCGAAGTCAGGAGTTTTCTCGGTCTAGCAGGTTATTACAGGAAATTTGTAGAGAATTTCTCCAAAATCGCAGCCCCTATGACAGCCCTCACCAAGAAAAATATAAAGTATGAATGGACAGAAGCTTGCGAGGAGAGTTTCACGGAATTAAAAAGGAGACTGACCAGTGCTCCAATTCTTACTCTTCCGGAAACCAACAAAGGCTTCGATATGTACAGCGATGCTTCCATCACAGGACTTGGAGCTGTACTCATGCAAGATGGCAAAGTCATTGCCTACGCTTCTAGAAAACTTAAAGAACATGAGAAGAATTATCCCATTCACGATTTAGAACTAGCAGCCGTGGTCTTCGCTCTAAAAATATGGAGACATTATTTATATGGAGCTCAGTGTAAGATTTATACCGACCATCAGAGTCTGAAATATTTCTTCACACAAAAAGATTTAAATATGAGGCAACGCCGATGGCTCGAGTTAGTTAAAGATTACGACTGTGAGATTCTTTATCACCCAGGGAAGGCGAACAAAGTGGTCGATGCACTCAGCCGAAAGTTCAGTGCCACCTGATGTAACTATTTTAAAGTTCGAGGACGAACTTTTTATGAGGTACGGGGTACTGTAATACCCACTAAGCTTGTAAGATAAATATATGAATGTGGGATTTTTCCTTAGAAAAATAATAGGAAGTGAGTTGAAGCAAAAAAAAGGAATAAAATGAAATAAAAAGAAGAGGAGGTCAAGGATTGAATCATGAACCTCTTATATTATATTTCATAGAATTAATTAGTAGAAACCAATTGGGATAGAGAGAAGATGTTGATAACAAAGGATGGAAACTCATGATAAAGGTAAGAGTAAAAGCTAGCCAAAAGAAAACAAGAAAGGAGCAAGAGAAAGGCAACTTGTCTTCCTCCCTTTCTCTCCTTCTTCCTCTTTGTTGTTGCCGAAAATTTAAAGAGGGAATTAAGAGGATTCAATCCCCCTTATTTAATCATGAATGGTAAGAATAAATGAATAAATAAAATAAATAGGAAATAGGAAAAAAAAAGGCTAAGGGAGAAGGAAAGCAAAAATCAATTTTGCTACCTCTTCCCCCTTAACATAAAAGGGAGCAAGAAAAGAGAAGGTTATTTTTCTCTCATTTTCTCTCATTCTTCCTCTCCCTCACCGAAACCATCAGTCCCCTCTCCTCCATCTTCGGCCCCAAAGCCAAGGTTTTCTCCTAAGAAAGCCTAAGATACAAGGAGGACTAAGCAAGGGAATCAAGGGAAAGGAACTAGAAGAAGAGGCTACTTCTTCCATCACCATACCTTAGATCCACAAGCGAAAAGGATGTAAGCTTCCCCTCACCTGTGGTACAAGGCTTTTTATGTGATTTTCGGATTTTATAAGGATTAGAAAACCTAGGAAGGAATTTAAGAAAAATTTGGCCAAAGAAAGGGTTTTCAAATCAAGGAAGGTTTAAGCAAGTCCTTATTTCATGATATTTTTCTATGCTATGTAGGAAGGATTTTCTTCATGTTTTTATACATAAATGATGCTTGATCATAGGAGTACCTAACCCTAGAATTTCGGCCAAAAATATTTTAAAGAGGTTAGGGAAAATATTGTGTAACCAAACTAATGCAAGATTCTTTCCATGAACTATTAAGGATCTTTTATTGGTTTTCTTGCTTAAAAGTTACTTGGAACCAAAAGAAATCCATTTATATGTTTCGGCCAAGAAAAGGGCTTAGGGTTAGGAAGACCTTTAAATTTTAAGTAACCATGTTTGTATGATAGAATATAGAGTTTTCTTAAAGAATTGCATGTTGAACATTGCTAGAAATTCATGAACTCTTATTTTAGATTTTCGGCCATGATAAGATGGATAGTTAGAAAAGCTTAAACAAAATTCTAATATGCTCAAGACCTCTGTGATATTATGATATGAAAGTTGTTTAATGTTCTTATGTTTAAATTGAGTATAGGAAAATTAGTTACATGATATATGACATGTAGGATCACAAGGGTCCTAGCTTGTTTATGAAGCAACTTTGTATATGATGTTCTTAGTAATTTTTGCCATGAAACTTACTTAGATTTTCCATGCTTTAGGCCACTTAAAACCTAGTTTAAAGAATGGTAGGTTTCGGCCATGAGGAAAAATAAAAGAAAAAGGGAAAGAAACCTAGGAAGCCTAAGACACAATTCACATGTATGTTTATTATGCTTGTCTTTATACATGCTATGAAACTTGTATGATTTCTTATGCTTTTAGGCTATTTGAAGCAAGTTTATATACTGTTGAGTTTCGGCCAAGTAGGGTTTAAAAGACCTAGAGGCCTTAGAAATGAAACCAAATGTGTTAAAAGTGCTTCTTATGAAAATAGGATAATGTGTTGATTGTGTCACATGCTTGTATAATTTTTCCATGACCTAAATGAACTATTGTATGTTTCGGCCATGAAGGAATAGATGCCCTAGAAACCCTAGAACAATAATTAAATATGCTTATGTCACTTGACATGGAATATGATAAGTAGAAAGACAAAGTTCCCATGCTATATGTTGTTTAATGACCTAATTGAGGCTAGGGTAAGTTTCGGCCATACATGTTGTATAATGTTTTGTTATGAATTTATACATGATGTTAGTTCAAGTTCACATGCTTGTATGTTTGTTTTTAGCCCTCATGAACACTTGTTAAAAGTTTGACTATGACATATGTTAAGGGCTTGAAGGACTTAGGAACTAGCTCAATATGCTTACTATGTTACTTGGAAAAAAATGCTATAAATGTGGTTTAAGGTTTCCATGCTTTCATGACATTTGGGACCTTGTTTATATACTGATAGGGTTCGGCCACATGAGTTTAAGGACTTGGAGAACTTAGAAACCAAGTAAATCATACTTATAATGCTTCCTATGAAATTCATGTAATGATAATTTTGGTTTTCACATGCTTGGAGGTTGTTTTTACCTAAATTGAGACCTAAGGGGGGTTCGGCCATGATAGGAACCCAAGGATTTAGGAAGCTTAGAACTCAAGTTAACTATGTTACCATGTTTCTTATGATAGTATAATCACATGATACACCCTTATGCTTAACCATGTATGCTTGTGATTTATACCTTTTTATGATATGATATGTGGATAGAGATATGCATGTTTTATGATATGATATGTGTTTAGAAATATGCATGATTTGATGATATGTTATGTGCTTAGAATATGCATGCTTGATGATATGCTATACTCTTAGAATATGCATGTTTTTATGATATGATATGTGTTTAGAAATATGCATGCTTTGATGATATGTTATGTGCTTAGAATATGCATGCTTGATGATATGCTATATGCTTAGAATATGCATGCTTTTTATGATATGCTATGTGGAAGGAAATATGCATACTTTGATGATATGCTATGTGCTTAAAATATGTATGCTTTTATGATAAGCATGTTAATATGATGTATGCCTAAGTGATGCATACTTTTATATGATGTATGCCTAAGTGATGCATACTTTTATGACATGATGTATGCCTAAGTGATGCATACTTTTATGACATGATGTATGCCTAAGTGATGCATACTTTTATATGATGTATGCCTAAGTGATGCATACCTTTATGACATGATGTATGCCTAAGTGATGCATACTTTTATATGATGTATGCCTAAGTGATGCATGCTTGTATGATGTATGATATGTATAAGTATGACATGTATTTTACTTTGAATGGCTTGTACCAAAAGGGTGGGCTCCTTATGCGCCCCTAGGTCGAATTACGGGCCTAGTAAAGGGAGGGCTCCTTACGTGCCCCTAGGTCGAGCTACGGGCCTAGTTTCCTAGTAGGATCAAGACTAGCTACCTTGGATCTACTTAGGATGCGCGCATTATGTATGTATGTGGTACTAAGCCGGGATCCCCAATATGTTGATATTATGTTCAAATATACATGTAAGAAGAAATGGTTTTAAAGATCATGAGACATACACATGTTTTTCGGATACATGTTTTCAAAATCATATTGCATATACTTTATGATCATGTTGTGATAATGCTATGATTTATGATATGCCATGATTAGATATGACTATGATATGTTCCATGCTATGCTTTAAGGGATGAGATGCCAT
Organism: Zingiber officinale; assembly: GCF_018446385.1. Lineage (NCBI taxonomy): Eukaryota > Viridiplantae > Streptophyta > Magnoliopsida > Zingiberales > Zingiberaceae > Zingiber > Zingiber officinale. Next base: position 57,662,907 of record NC_055993.1, read on the forward strand.
GATTAGATATGATTATGCTATATTTCATGCTATACTTTAAGAGATGATATGCCATGACTAATTATGATTTTGTTATGTTGCATGATATGATTAAAGTGTATGATATGTTATGTCATGACTAGTTGAGATCATGTTATGTTGATATATTCTTTGATTATGTAATGATTTTTGGTTTTAGTGAGTAGGAAAGGAACTTACTGAGCCATGAGTGCTCACAGCTTACTTTCCTTGTACCGCAGATAAAGGAAAAAGCTGGATGAGCTAAAGGAGCAGCAGGAGAGGCAAAGAGATGTGTGTGGCGGTGGCTAGGCAACCAAATAAGAACCTGCTTTAAGAACTTTTAGGAATTACACTTTGGTTTCATAAATTGTAGTACTACATGGTTGACTTGATGTTATGTTTTTATTTATCTTGTTATCATGTTATGGAAACCATATTAGTGTAGTTCAGATATGCAAACAAAAGAAAAGTTTTTATTAATCTAAGAAAAATTATTTTAAGTCTTCCGCTGTAATATGTACGTAGAGTATCGTAGCCCCGTCCCTTAGGGTTAGCAGGGAGGGCGAGCGTTACACTAATTGTGCCCTTAAGGTATCTCAAAATTCTCTTAACAACAATTAAATGAGATTCTTTGGCACAGACCTGATATCTAGTGCACATGCCCACAGCAAAAAGTATGTCCGGTCGACTAGCTGTGAGATATAGAAGACTACCGATCATGCTTCTATATTGCGTTAGATCAACTGGTTTTCCATTCTCATCATTGTCAAGGCGAGTGTTTGTCGCCATTGGAGTGGATACTTCCTTAGAGTCACTCATTTTGAATTTCTTGAGCATCTCTTGAGTGTATTTTGTCTGATGGACATAAATGTCATCTCGAGTTTGTTTAATTTCAAGTCCAAGGAAGAATGTCAATTCTCCCACCAGACTCATCTCAAACTCACTTTCCATCTGAGTGATAAATTCATTTAAATAGCCCTTGTTATTTGAGCCACAAATTATGTCATCGACATACACTTGGGCTACAAATATGTTTTCACCATCTCTACGCAGAAATAGTGTTGGGTCTATTTGACCTCTCACAAAACCCTTTTCTAGTAAGTACGTTGACAACCTTTCGTACCAAGCTCGAGGTGCTTGTTTAAGCCCATAAAGAGCTTTCTTGAGCTTGTACACGTGGTTTGGAGCTTCGGTATTCATAAACCCCGGTGGTTGTTCAACATAGACCTCTTCTTTAATGAAACCATTTAAGAAGGCCGATTTAACGTCCATTTGATAGAGCTTGAAACCTCTATGTGCAGCAAAAGCTAGCATTAAACGAATGGACTCTAATCGAGCCACGGGAGCATAAGTCTCATCATAATCGAGACCTTCGACTTGACTATAGCCCTTGGCTACAAGTCTTGCCTTGTTTCTTACGACTTCTCCCTTTTGGTTTAACTTGTTTTTGAAGACCCATTTGGTTCCAATAATGGTGGTCTTCTTAGGTCTATGAACTAAGTCCCACACTTGGCTCCTTTCAAATTGACCTAACTCATCTTGCATAGCTATGACCCAGTCAGGATCGTGCAATGCATCATCAACTAATTTTGGTTCGATTTCTGAGATCAAGGCGACCTCATTAGACTCATTTCTAAAGAATGACCTAGTCCTAACCCCTTGTTGAATGTCTCCCACAATCTGGTCTTGGGGATGACTGGAGGCTATCCTTGATTGCCTTGGTGTCGATGGTGCCTCATGAGTGATCTCACTAGACACAGGCAAGGGCTCAGTATCAGGTAAAGGATCAGACTGAGCTCTCTCTTGCCTTTGCTCATCGTCATCGGAGTCAATTTGGACTCTTTCTATGTTTTGATCATTTAAACTTAGATTTCTAAGTTCAAATTGAATTTCTCCTACATCCCTTGATTGATCATTTGATTTAGGGATTTCTTCAAAAGCTACATCCGAGAACTCTTCAATCAACTTAGTCCTATTGTTGTAGACTCGATAGGCTTTGCTGATGAGAGAGTACCCGACCAGTATCCCTTCATCAGCCTTAGCCGTGAACTTTCCAAGATGATCCTTGGTGTTCAAGATAAACACCTTACAACCAAACACCCTAAGATGTTTGATTGTAGGGGGTTTCCCAAACCAAAGTTCATGGGGAGTCTTTTCTAAAAACCTATGTATCAAGACTCGGTTTTGCACATAGCAAGCGGTATTTACCGCTTCAGCCCATAAGTAGCTCGGTAGAGAGTACTCATTGAGCATGCTTCGTGCAACCTCTTGTAAGACTCGGTTCTTTCTCTCCACAACCCCATTTTGTTGTGGGGTCCTTGGAGTAGAGAACTCATGTCTATATCCTTTTTCTTGACAAAATTCCAAAAATCTATGGTTTTGAAATTCTCCACCATGATCACTTCTAATTGTTTTAATTGTTGTTGATTTTTCATTTTCAGTTCTTCTACAAAAGAAAATAAAAATATCTATGGTTTGGTCCTTATTTTTCAAAAAGAAAGTCCATGTAAATCTAGTAAAATCATCAATGATTACTAAGCAATATCTACTTCCATTCAATGAAATAACATTACTGCAATCAAACAAGTCCATATGCAATAAATCTAAAGCAGTAGATGTACTTACAATGCTCTTACCTTTATGAGGCGCTTTTGTTTGCTTACCCTTTTGACATGTATCACATAGTTTTGACTTTTGGTACTTGATGCTTGGTAGGCCTCGCACTAATCCTTTGTTGATCAGCTTTCGAATGTTCTTCATGTTTACGTGGGCCAACCTCCTATACCAAAGACACGATTCTTCTTCTTTTGACATGAAACACTTAGTAGAAGCATTAGTAGCACTTTTAAACGATACTTGATAGATGTTATCTACTCTTGTGCCTACTAGTCAAGTGTGTCAATGTGTTTGACCAGACATTGACTTGAGTGAAACTCAATTGTGTAACCCGTATCACACAATTGGCTGACACTTAGGAGATTAAAAGTCATCCCCTTGACTAGAAGGATATTTCTGATTTGAAGACATTCGGATATATGAATATCTCCAACTCCTATAACCTTAAGTCTACCATTATTACCAAAAGAAACATTACCTCTATTTTTGTTTTGAAGGGTAGTAAAGAGTGACTTGTCCCCGGTCATGTGCTTGGAGCATCCACTATCAACAAACCAAGTTGATAGATGCTCCCCCTCGACAAATGCCTACAAGACACGAAAGATAGATGTTTTAGGTACCAAAATCTTGGGACCTAATGCATCTACAATGTAAGACCTAGGAACCCATGCCTTGGTTACACCCTTCCTAGTCTCATGAACCCTAGAAGCATGTGATCTATGAAATTGGGTTCTAGACACTAGTGAAATGAAACTAGACTCTTTGGGTTGATATCCTAACCCGGCTTTGTTGTAGACCGCCCTTTGGGCATTTAGAATCATGTCTAAGGTCTTAGAGCTAGTTGAGAATTTCTCAAGCATTTTCTTGAGTTTCTCAACTTCACTCTTTAAAGCTTTGTTTTCATCCTCAAGAAGCTCTTGATGTAGGTCATCGACCTCATCTTCCCTAAGAGCCTTCAATTTTTCTACTTCATCTTTTAGTGATTTAATTTCTGTTTTTGATTTCTTGAGAAAAGTAGATAAATGAGTAATAGTTCTATAACACTTTTCTAAATGAGGCGAAGTTACCTCTTCATCATCCGAAGATGATGAAGTCGCGGCTGACGTGTCACTTGTGTCACCATCACTTCCGGAATCCGGTTCCTCCCTTGCCATGAGCGCTAGTTGACGAGTGCTTTTCTCCTTCTCTTCCTCCGATGAGCTTGAGGAGGATTCATCCCAAGAAGCTTTGAGAGCTTTCTTCTTCTTGGCCCTTTCCTCCTTCTTCTTGAGTTTTGGACACTCGCTCCGATAGTGTCCTTTCTTGCTACACTCATAACATGTAACGTTAGTTTTATCAATATTTTGATCAATAGACTTACCTTTCCCTTTGAATCTCCGGCTCCTTCTCATGATTCTTCTCACGAAGTTGGCCATCTCGCTTGATGATGATCCTCCTTCATCATCGGACTCGGAGGAGGAAGAGGATGTAGGAATTTCTTTCTCCTTCTTCTTTTCTTTCTTCCTCCTTCCATCCTTGCTCTTTTCTCCTGCAACTAAAGCAATACCTTTCTCTTTTTGACCCTTGTTAGCAAATTCATGAAGTTCCATTTCACAAAAGAATTCATCTAACTTAACAATTGAGAGGTCCTTGGAGACCTTGTAGGCATCTACCATAGATGACCACAAGGCATTCCTTGGAAAAGCTTTGAGAGCGTACCTTACGAGATCACGATTTCTACGCGTTCATCCACGGAATGAAGACCATTGATGATCTCCTTGAACCTTCCGTGTAGTTCACTTACCGTTTCGCTCTCCTTCATGATGAGGTTTTGTAGTTGGTTTAGGAACAAGTCTCTCTTGGCGATCCGAGAGTCTCGAGTTTCTTCTTGGAGCTCGATGAGCTTGTTCCACAAATCCTTTGCACTCATGAATGGACCTACCTTGACAAGCTGATCGTTGGCTATTCCACATTGTAGTGTGACCACCGCCTTGGCATCGGCTTGTCCTTTGCGAGTTTGCTCGGTGGACCACCTTGACGAGTCTAGTTCCTTACCTTCTTCGTCCTTTGGAAGTGTGAACCCTTCCTTGACCGAGAACCACATGGAGATGTCGGTCTTAAGGTAATACTCCATGCGGCTCTTCCAATATTGGAAATCCGCTCCGTCGAAGTAGGGTGGACGATTGGTGCTAAAGCCTTCCTTCATAGCCATCTTCTTGCTCTTTAGGGTGTTAGTCCGGATGAAGAGCGCCAAGCTCTGATACCACTTGTTAGGACCTTCGGATGGCTAGAGAGGGGGGTGTGAATAGCCTCTTCGCAAACTTACACAAATTTTCTTCCAGAACTTTGTTAGCACAGCGGAAATAAGCAAAAACAAACTAGTACAAGGAAGAAAACAAAACACCACTAACACAATGATGTACGACGTTCAGGGATAACTTGCCCCTACTCCTCGGCGTGTCCGTAAGGTGGACGATCCCTTGATCTTTTGGTAGATCAACCCCCGGACAGATTCCGGCTAAGTATTTCTCCTTCTCGGTGGAGAAATCTCTCCACAAAGTCTCAAAAGGATTTAAATGAAGCACAAGACTTACAGAATTTGGTGGCTACAATGAATGCATAATTAACTTACGGCCACAATGAAAGCAGAGCTTAAAGAAGCAGATCCTCAGCCAAGAGCTCCACACAGCACTCTTGCTTAATCGACGACAGAGAGTTTTCAATGCAAAAACATTACCCCATCCTCTCTTCTTTCTCCTTCTTATTTCTATGCTTTCTTCACTGCGTTTGCCTGCATCGAATCACTGCAAGCTGCATAGAATCACTGTAACCTGTATCGAATCACTGCAATCAACTCAGGCATCGCCAATCACTCCTCCTCCTCATCTGGTCCTCTGAACTCACACCAATACCATCCATGGTCTTCACTTGTGTCTTCTGAGCTCGAACCAATGCCAAGGAGTCAAGCTGATTGCAGCCAGAGCATACCCAGATCGCCAGTATCCGTTGATGCTTCAAATGCACCATTTATAGCCAAACTCAGTAGAAAAACTATTTTGTCTTATTCCTCTGATAGACCTTAATTTGAATTCAAGCATCACCATGATACCTGCAACCTGTAACTCAAAAAGCTCACAACAGATCGTTAGTTCAGAGAAATCAGAAGTTGCAGAAAGACAGCAGAATACAAGCGACATCGCTGTGGATCGGTTAGCAGACCGATCCATGGCTCTCTGGACCGATCAGGACATATCCTGATCGGTCTGGGATGGTGCTGATCGGTCTGTGGACTGATCAGGCCTTAGGCTGATCGGTCCCTAGACCGATCAGCCAACTCTGTGTGAGAGTTGGCCTCGTCTCTGATCGGTCTCCAGACCGATCAGTAAATCTCATAGAGTCGCACTGATCGGACTCTGATCGGTTTGTGGACCGATCAGGCCTTAGACTGATCGGTCCCCAGACCGATCAGCCAATGTGTGGATCGGTCCACAGACCGATCCCCCCTCTCGCTTTGAGTCCCAGCGTTTCTGATCGCTTCTTTCTGATCGGTCTGTAGACCGATCAGATAACCCACAGAATGCTTCTGTGTGGTCACTGCACAGAAACTTTCTGTGTGGTTCCTGATCGGTCACGAGACCGATCAGGTGACTTAAGTATCACTGGATTGGTCTGTGGACCGATCCAGACAACCAGAATTTCACTGGATCGGTCAACAGATCAATCCATAGCTCTCTGTGTTAGTTTTAGAGCCTCCCAGCCCTAAACCCTAACATCTTCCTGGTCCAGAGAACGAGCTACCAAGCCCTCTCTGACCTAGTCCTGAGAACGAGCTGCCGAGCCCTCTCCAACTTCGTCCGCTCCAAAGAACGAGCTACCGAGCCCTCTCTGACCTAGTCCGGAGAACGAGCTGCCGAGCCCTCTCCGAGTTCGTCCGGTCCAGAGGACGAGCTACCGAGCCATCTCTGACCTAGTCCGGAGAACGAGCTGCCGAGCCCTCTCCAACTTCGTCTGGTCCAGAGAACAAGCTACCGTGCCCTCTCTGACCTAGTCCAGAGAACGAGCTGCCGAGCCCTCTCCGACTTCGTCCGGTCCAGAGAACGAGCTACCGAGCCCTCTCTGACTTTGCGTGCCAAGTATCCGTACTTGGACTTTTCCTCTCCTCATGATCAACCTTGATCATCAATCAGTCTGAGTTTAATTAATGTCTGATACAAACTTAAATCAGTGTCAACATCAAAACAACAGCCAGGTCAGACTGTATCAACACTCAGTTATTATGGAAGTGTATGCTCTTAATCCTAATATAATAACAAGCACATATATTTGATATTTATTTCTTTAATTTATCAATGGGTGAGATTTAGTTCGATAAATCAATAAGCCCGATAAGTTGGGAAATGATATCACTTATAGTGTGTGTTGTTGATTATAGAAGGAAACTGTGTCCTAGTAATCTAGGTTGAGAATGTCCCCAAGAGGAGCTCATAAGGATTGTCATGTTAAACCCTGCAGGTGGACTTAGTCCGACATGACGATAAGGTTGAGTGGTACTACTCTTGGACTAAGATATTAATTAAATGAGTTGTCAGTAACTCACTTAATTAGTGGACATTCGACATCTTAAACACAGGGAGACTAACACACTCATAATAAGAAGGAGCCCAAAATGTAATTTGGGATTGGTGCGGTAGTTCAATAATAGTTCTCTAGTGGAATGAATTATTATTGATAAAATTAAGTTGTGTGTTCGGGGCGAACACGGGATGCTTAATTTTATCGGGAGACCAAAACCAATTCCTCCTCTTGATCCCTATCGTAGCCTCTTAATTATAGAGTACTATACCCATCTATACCCACCTTCTTACCCATCCCATAGGGGCCGGCCAAGCTAGCTTGGAGACCAAGCTAGGGCCGGCCAAAGTTTGGTTCATGGGTGCTTCAAGGTGGCCGGCCCTAGCTTGGGTTCAAGCTTGGTGTGGCCGGCCCAAATTAAAATAAAAGGTTTTTTATTTTTAAAATTTTCTTATGTGGATAACATGATTTAAAAGAGAGTTTAAATTTTAAATCTTTCCTTTTATAAGATTCTACAAAAGATTAAGAGAAGAGCTAAATCTCTTTCCTTATTTGTAGATTAAAAGGTTGATTTTAATTTTGGTAAAAACTTTCCTTTTTAATCATGTTCATGATTTAAAATAAAGTTTAAAAATTAAAAATTCTCTTTTATTAGTTTCTACAAAAGATTAAGAAAAGATTTGATATCTTTCCTTATTTGTAGATTAAAAGAGATTTTAATTTTTAGAGATAACTTTCTTTTTATCCACATGTTTAAAAGAAATATTTTAATTTATTAAATTTCCTTTTTATAAACCAATCATGAAGGGATAAAATTATTGGATAAATTTTTATAAATTTCCCGAAACAAATTAGGAAGTTTTAATTTTTGTTTTAATTAAAACTTTCCTTGATTTGGGGAGAAGAGTGGCCGACCAAATAAATTGGAGAAGATAAAATTAATTTTAATTAAATAAATTTTCTATTTCAATGGCAAAAGAATTAAGGAAGTTTTTATTAAGTTTTCCTTATTTGCCAAGACCAAGGATTATAAAAGAGGGGGTAGAGGAGGCTTCATGGTGAACAACCTCTATTATTTTCTCCCTCTTTTCTTCCTTGATGTGAGCGGCCTCTTCCTCTTCTTCTCTTCTCTCCATCCTTTGTGGCCGAACCTCACATCTTCTTTGGAGATCATGTGGTGGCCGGATTCTTGCTTGGAGAAGAAGGAGAGAAAGCTTACATCCCTTGGAGCTTGGTTGGTCGAAAAAGATCTTCATCTTTTGGGAAGCATTGTGCTTGGCCGAAGCTTGAAGAAAGGAGAAGAAGGTGCTTTGGTGGTTTCTCATCTCGGAAGATCGTTGCCCACACAACGTCCGAGGTTAGAAGAGGAATACGGTAGAAGACCTCGAGATTTTTGCTTGCAAAAGAAAAGGTATACTAGTATTTAATTTCCGCATCATACTAGTTTTACTTCTTTGTAAAAATACCAAATACAAGATGCATGCGATTCTAGTATTTTGAATTTGTTTTCGATGTTGTGTTCTTTTGTGTTTTCTTTTCGAACTTGTGCTTCGATTGTTCTTTTTGGTTAACCTAGAGTTATTTAAGGAAATTAAATATTAACTTTCCTTAAAAGGCTTTGTCTAGTCGGTGGTGGTTGTTCCTATATCCAAGAAGGTCTTGTGCCTCGCCATGTCAGTACTGGAAGTCAATTTTGGAAATTAATATTTAATGGAATTAATAACCTAGGTGATTTGGATCGAACGTGTTAAGTTCCGCAGGAGATCCAAGTCAAAACCTAAAAGAACAAATAGATTAAACTTTGGATCAAACGTGTTAAGTTCCGCTGGCGATCCGAGTTTAATTTAAAAGAACACATGTTAGCTAGGAAAAGGTTCAGACCTTTGTACAAAATTTTTGTACAGTGGAACCATTAGGTTTTCCGAGTAGCAACCAACAATTGGTATCAGAGCTTGGGCTTTGCCTCTGTGTATTTGATATTAGTTCAATTATGCACATGTCACACATAATTTATGCAGGATAGTAGTAGGATGTGCTAACTTTGTGGATGTAGGATTCAACTATTATGGCTTATAGTTATTTTGTGTGTGATTGGACCCTTAGACATGTCAAGGGCATTTTATTGTGTGTGCATGATTGTATTATAAAATACAGCAGGAGTTGTATTTAGTTTTATTAGAATTTTATTTTTGATCTAGTTACATGTACATTCCTTCGAGGAATATAGGATCAAAAAATGTAAAATTCTATTTATGTCGCGGATCGAATCTTGCAAGGCGTGGAACCTTTTGAGGACCAGAGACGCAGCGGAACAAGGAGCAAGATGGATGCGACAACTAGACCCGGTGGCGGTGGCCAAAGATGGCAGCAGCTATGGTTGGCGACACACGGAGGACATCAATAGATAAAAGGCATAATAGTTGAAAATTAGTTTTTCTATTTATTGCTTTTTTATGCGGTGTTGTGTGTGCTTGTTTGTATGCATGCTAAGTAGGCTAGCATAGTCAAAATTCCTCACTTTAAGTAACTAAGTGGGAGAGGGATTTATTTTAAATAAATTCCACGGTCTCCATTACTGGTTTATAAGTGATGCAACAAGCTTGCGCGTTGGCTCTGGGTGCCTTCCTCCATATCGGATGAGCTTGTTTGCGGTTCACTAGCTTAAACTTCCATTTTGGATAACTATAGGAAGTTAATTAAGAGCGTGTGATCTTCCCCATCGGAAGGGGCACAATCTTATTAATGGACTTAGTGTCAAGTAATGGTATACACTTAGGCATGTCTAATAGTATCCTCCCCATCGGAGTCACTGCTATTATTTGTGTGATCCAAGAAAACCAACTATTAATTTGTCTAATAAATAGGTTGACAAGATAATAAAATTTAAAACTCCTCTTACAAATGTTTGATTTTGTATACGTCCACACTATCGTGGCATGCAAAATTCACGGTGTTTGAGGTAATTTTATTTTGTCATAAAGACTTATTGACAAGGTAATTAATGGGTAAAACCCTCCTCTTACAAATGTTTAAATTTTGTATACGTCCACACTATCGTGGCATGCAAAATTCACGGTGTTTGAGGTGTTGGTGAATTTAAATAATATTGTTTGAGGAATCAATGTTATTTTAAATTCAAAAGGTTTTGACCAAATATTTGATCAAAGATAGATCAACTATTAATTTTATTCGTCATAAAGTAAAGTTGATGAGATAATAAAATTAATGGATAAAATCTCTTCTTTGATTTTGTATACGACCACACTATCGTGGCATACAAAATTCATGGGGATTTTAAGGAATTGATCTTGACCAAATATTTTTTTGATTCTTAGGATTTAAAATGTTTGTCAATTCCCTCGTTGTTATACTATAGAAAAGACTTAGTAGTCTAAATTGTAATGATTGGAAATAGGACTTGGACATTAAGGTAGTCTGTCTTCTTAGAACTAAGAACAATATAGGTGTATTTAATTCATTAGTTGAAACATGTTTAGTGGTGTTATCTACTAGAACCTGGAGTGTAGATATAGATGTCATTAATCATGTCCACAATTCATTGCAGGGTTCCAGGAAACCCGACAACTAAATGAAAATAAAAACACCGTCCACATGGGCACTACTATAAAAATGGCAGCTGTTGCAGTGGGAGATGTTTATCCTTTGATAAGAATAAAATATGGATTTTAAGTAATAACTTTTACGTACCAAGTTTAGAAAGAACTAGTTTTCAGTTTCTAAACTATTCAAAGAACTTGATATTCTACCTCTTTTAATAACAAAGTTGTTATTAAGAAAAAGAGGGAAGTTATCTGTTCTGGTAGTTGGATGGCAATTTATAAATCCAATAACTCCCACGATGCAATAAATGGAAATTAGTAACACGTCTTCTAACTTTAAGAGAAAGCAACCTTCGGAAATGAACCAATTATATCTTTGGCATCTAAGGCTAGGTTATATTAACTTGAGTAGGATTCATTGGTAGCTGATGAACTTTTGGGTTCATTGGTAGTGAAAATCTTTCCAACCTACGAGTCTTACTTGGAAGGAAAAATAACCGAGAAGCTTTTAAGTATAAGGGGTATGGAGCCAAAGATACATTGGAATAGGTTCATTCTGATTTGTGTGATCCTATGACAAGAGTTAGTATCGAATATTTCGTCTATTTTATAGACAACTATTCAAGATACAAATACATTTATTTGATGTGCCGCAAGACTAAGTGCTTTAATTAGTTCAAAGAGTACAAGGCTGATGCGGAGAAATGTTAAAGTAAAAGTATTAAGTCACTATGGTAAGATCGTAGTGGCAAGTACCTCTTGGGATAATTTAGCAGTCACTTATCAGAAGTCGGGACTCAATCCCAACTAACTGCACCTAGTACACCCCAACAGAATGGTGTAGTAGAAAGAAGGTATAGGACTCTTATGGAAATAAGTAGATTGATGATGAATTAATTACCAAATTCGTTTTAAGGATATACACTAGAAACAGAAGTGAACATAATACCTTCTAAAATCAGAACTCTCTACTCTGATAGAATTGCAGAATGGGCGTAAGCCTAGTCTAAAGCATATTCGGATTTGGGTGGTCTAGCACATGAGAGACATTGATAAGTTTGGCAGGAGTTCACTTGTTTGTAAGTTATCCTAAAGAAACAAAAGTAGGTTTATAGTCTTAAAAAATCAGAAGGTCATTGTTAAAATCAATGACCGATTTTTAGAAAAGGACTATGTAATAAACCACAAGCCCATAAGTAAATTTGTTCTTAAAGAAATTATAAAGGAAATGTCTAATCTAGTACCAACTGTACAAGATGAAATATCACAAGAAACTGCAACACGTATCATAAATGATACATAGACAGTGGCTCATCGTAGTGGGAGGGTTGTCAAGCAAACCTAAAAGATTCATGTTTTGGGAGAGTTTTTGGACTTGATCCCAAATGAACATGAGTCTGATCCCGGACATATGATGAAGCACTCCAAGATAAAGATGCAGCATCTTGGCAAAAGAGCAATGAATACAGAATTAGAATATATGTATTCTAATAAAATCTGGAAGCTTGTAGAACCACCAGATGGTGTAAAAGCCATTGGGTAAAAATAGGTCTACAATAGGAAAAGATGGATAGACAGGAAGGTGAAAACTTTCAAAGCAAGGCTTGATGAAAAAGGAAACTTTTTCACTGGTAACCATGCTTAAGTCTATCTGGATTCTTTTATCTATTTGGTAAGTGGATGTCAAGACAACATTCCTTAATGGAAGTCTTGAAGAAAGCATCCATATAAAGTAACCAGAAGAGTTCATTGCAAAGGGCAAAGAGCATCTTGTGTGCAAGCTCAATCAGTCTATGGACTGAGGTAAAGCTTCAAGGTCTTGGAATATCCGGTTTATCAAAATCCAGACCTATGGATTTATTTAGTAACCGGATAAGTCTTGTGTATACAAAAAGTGTGATGGAAACGTGGTGGTATTTTTGTACTATACGTAGATAACATTTTTGGTAGTTGGAAACAATATCAAAATGTTATCATAAGTAAGGGTATGGTTGTCCAAACAATTCAATATGAAGGACTTGGGAGAATATATATATTCTTGGGATCAAAGTAATAAGGCATCGCAAGAAAAGAATATTTTACTTACCCCAAGCTTCATATATCGAAAAAAATCCTTGCTCATTTTAAGCATGCAGAACTCCAAGAAAGGTTTCTTATCTTTTGGGCTTGGAGTAGCTTTATCTAAAGAGATGTCTCCGAAGACATCAAAGGAGATAGAGGAAATGAAGGCAGTTCTTTATGCTTCGGCTGTCGGAAGCCTAATGTATGCTATGCACGAGATCAAAAATCTGTTTTGCCAAGGGCATAGTTAGCAGATATCAAAGTAACCCTGGACAAGGACATTAGACTGCAGTAAAGCATATATTGAAGTATCTTAGAGGCACATAAGATTATATGCTAGCTTACAAGGCAGTTAATTTGGTCCCTGTGGGTTGCACGGATTTTGATTTCCAATCGGATAGGGACAATAGTAAGTCAACCTCGGGGTTTTGTGTTTACTTTAGGAGGTAAAGTCATAACTATGGAAGAGTGATAAGCATATGTGTTTATCTGGACTCCACCATAAAAGCTGAGTATATGGCAAGCCTCTGAGGTAGCCATAAAAGCTGAATGACTCAACATCCTCAAGATAGACTTAGATATGATTTCTGGTTTGTCCAAAGACTATTACAATTTATTGTAATAAAAGTGGTGCAGTAGCAAACTTGAAGAAACCATGAGTCTATAAGGTAAGTAAACATAATAGAGCGCAAGTACCACCCAATACGAGAAATCGTATAAACGAGGAGAAGTTGTTGCTACCTAGATTACATTAGATGATGACCTATAAATCTTTTCACTAAGGCCCTTAAGGCAAGAGCTTTTGATGGGCATGTTGAAGGGTTGGGAATCAGGTGTATGGCAGCAGAGGTAGCAGCTTAGTCTTTTAGTATAAGTGGGAGATTGTTAGGATGTATACTAAAAGCCTAGATTTTGGTATAAACATTTATTTAGAAATAAGAATCACATTGGTCAAATGTCTACATTTATGATAAATGTAGTTGTTCAATTAATTTATATTGTCGATAACATGGTGTGTGGTGTCACACACAGAAGATCATGTTATCAATACCTTATAAATTATAAACAGTAGCTCACGACCAAGATGGAAAGGAACAAACCATTGGAAGGTCGTAGTGTAATTAGGTATTAGTTTATCTTAACTATATAATTACACTAGTACACTTAGAGTGTATTGAGTAGGACCATTAGAGGTCATTTTTTTTATATACTGACTTTATAAAGGAACAAAGACCTCAGTTATTATGGAAGTGTATGCTCTTAATCCTAATATAATAACAAGCACATATATTTGATATTTATTTCTTTAATTTATCAATGGGTGAGATTTAGTTCGATAAATCAATAAGCCTGATAGGTTGGAAAATGATATCACTTATAGTGTGTGTTGTTGATTATAGAAGGAAACTGTGTCCTAGTAATCTAGGTTGAGAATGCCCCCAAGAGGAGCTCATAAGGATTGTCATGTTAAACCCTGCAGGTGGACTTAGTCCGACATGACGATAAGGTTGAGTGGTACTACTCTTGGACTAAGATATTAATTAAATGAGTTGTCAGTAACTCACTTAATTAGTGGGCATTCGACATCTTAAACACAGGGAGACTAACACACTCATAATAAGAAGGAGCCCAAAATGTAATTTGGGATTGGTGCGATAGTTCAATAATAGTTCTCTAGTGGAATGAATTATTATTGATAAAATTAAGTTGTGTGTTCGGGGCGAACACGGGATGCTTAATTTTATCGGGAGACTGAAACCAATTCCTCCTCTCGGTCTCTATCGTAGCCTCTTAATTATAGAGTACTATACCCATCTATACCCACCTTCTTACCCATCCCATAGGGGCCGGCCAAGCTAGCTTGGAGACCAAGCTAGGGCCGGCCAAAGTTTGGTTCATGGGTGCTTCAAGGTGGCCGGCCCTAGCTTGGGTTCAAGCTTGGTGTGGCTGGCCCAAATTAAAATAAAAGGTTTTTTATTTTTAAAATTTTCTTATGTGGATAACATGATTTAAAAGAGAGTTTAAAATTTTAAATCTTTCCTTTTATAAGATTCTACAAAAGATTAAGAGAAGAGATAAATCTCTTTCCTTATTTGTAGATTAAAAGGTTGATTTTAATTTTGGTAAAAACATTCCTTTTTAATCATGTTCATGATTTAAAAAAAAGTTTAAAAATTAAAAATTCTCTTTTATTAGTTTCTACAAAAGATTAAGAAAAGATTTGATATCTTTCCTTATTTGTAGATTAAAAGAGATTTTAATTTTTAGAGATACTTTCTTTTTATCCACATGTTTAAAAGAAATATTTTAATTTATTAAATTTCCTTTTTATAAACCAATCATGAAGGGATAAAATTATTGGAGAAAGTTTTATAAATTTCCGGAAACAAATTAGGAAGTTTTAATTTTTGTTTTAATTAAAACTTTCCTTGATTTGGGGAGAAGAGTTGCCGACCAAATAAATTGGAGAAGACAAAATTATTTTTAATTAAATAAATTTTCTATTTCAATGGCAAAAGAATTAAGGAAGTTTTTATTAAATTTTCCTTATTTGCCAAGACCAAGGATTATAAAAGAGGGGGTAGAGGAGGCTTCATGGTGAACAACCTCTATTATTTTCTCCCTCTTTTCTTCCTTGATGTGGCCGGCCTCTTCCTCTTCTTCTCTTCTCTCCATCCTTTGTGGCCGAACCTCACATCTTCTTTGGAGATCAAGTGGTGGCCGGATTCTAGCTTGGAGAAGAAGGAGAGAAAGCTTACATCCCTTGGAGCTTGGTTGGTGGAAAAAGATCTTCATCTTTTGGGAAGCATTATGCTTGGCCGAACCTTGAAGAAAGGAGAAGAAGGTGCTTTGGTGGTTTCTCATCTCGGAAGATCGTTGTCCACACAACGTCTGAGCTTAGAAGAGGAATACGGTAGAAGACCAAGAGGTTTTTGCTTGCAAAAGAAAAGGTATACTAGTATTTAATTTCCGCATCATACTAGTTTTACTTATTTGTAAAAATACCAAATACAAGAGGCATGCGATTCTAGTATTTCGAATTTGTTTTCGATGTTGTGTTCTTTTGTGTTTTCTTTTCGAACTTGTGCTTCGATTGTTCTTTTTGGTTAACCTTGAGTTATTTAAGGAAATTAAATATTAGCTTTCCTTAAAAGGCTTTGTCTAGTCGGTGGTGGTTGTTCCCATATCCAAGAAGGCCATGTGCCTCGCCACGTCAGTACTGGAAGCCAATTTTTGAAATTAATATTTAATAGAATTAATAACCTAGGTGATTTGGATCGAACGTGTTAAGTTCCGCAGGAGATTCAAGTCAAAACCTAAAAGAACAAATAGATTAAACTTTGGATCAAACGTGTTAAGTTCCGCAGGCGATCCGAGTTTAATTTAAAAGAACACAGGGTAGCTTGGAAAAGGTTCAGACCTTTGTACAAAATTTTTGTACAGTGGAACCATTAGGTTTTTCGAGTAGCAACCAACACCTAGTTCCAGAGGCCTTTATATAGCCTCTAGAATTTCTATCTTGGATGTCCGAGGCACCTCCAATAGAGGTCCAAGGCGCCTCCAATAGAGGTCCAATGCGCCTCCAATTGAGGTCCAAGGCGCCTCCATCGAGAGAGTGGATAAACCTTTATCTGAAAGCTCAACGTTCACTTCTGCCAGGTCCGAGGCGCCTACAACAGGCATTGAAGGTGCCTTCAAGCTGGAGGCGCCTCCAAGCCTGATGGAGGTGCCTCCAAGCTGGCTGGCAGCTTTTTCCAACTTACTTGCTTCTTTGCTTCATCTTCCGAAGTCCCGTTCTTTTGAGTAATTCCGGACAACCAAAATAGGGCTCACCCGAACCCAATTTTCAGCCTTCTCCTCGAGCAGCCTTCCTCCCCGACTTAACATCCCTCGAACGCCGCGCACGTTCTTCTCACCCACCGGTGTACTCTTCCGCAGCTCTCTCATCCTTCGGATGCACCGAGCCCGTCGGCTCCCTCCCTATGTCGTCTTTCTCGCTAGCTGCGTCTTCCGCTCGACTTCCTGCGCTCCTAAGTTTCTGCACACTTAGACACAGGGGTCAAACACAAAGCAGGACCTAACCAACTTGGTTGATCACATCAAAACACCCGCGGGGTCCAACAATCTCCCCCTTTTTGATGTGCATCAACCCAAGTTCAAGTTAGGGTAAAAAATAGACAAATAGTAATTTTAAAGAGGATTATTAAACTAATATTTTAAGCATAAATTTGCAATAAGTAAAATTGCAACTAAATAAAAGTTTAAGAGAAAATTTTTTTTTGAAAAAATTATCTCCCCCTAGACCTGTACTAATCTCTCCCCCTTTGATCGCAACAAAATGGGGTAAGATTATGATATTTAAAAATATTTAGCAGATTTTTAAGTTAGAAGAATTTTGAGTAAGATGAATTTTCTAAAATTTTCTAAATAGAATGGAATTTTTCAAAATAATTTCTAAGTCAAAATTAATTTTTTGAATTTTCAAAAAAAATTCTAAGTAAACTGAATTTTTTAGAATTTTTCAAAAATGTTAAAAAAACTATCAAAGCATTATTTAATTCTAGTTTAATGCTTTTTCAGAAAGTTAATTAAACATTTTATTTCAATATTTCAGCTTCCAGGTCGTGGTGAGGCAATAGGCCTTCTTGGTTATTGGAGCAACAACCACTTCCTTTGACAAAGCTTCATAAAGAAATTCTTTGTTTAATTTTCTCTCTTGAAAGCCTTAATTAAGTAAATTAATTTAGCACAGATTTCAGAACCCAATAGAGGAATAGAGGTTCCTTCCTACAGGATTATTCAAAAATTTAGGGGGTACATATTTCTTGGGCACTCTTCTAAGTTGACCCTGATGGTTTCTAATATACCGATTCAATTTTCCATGAATTCTAACTATTGATTTTGGAAATTTATTTAAGCATGCATTATTTTTTAATTTTTCAACTTCAATTTTTAATTTCTCATTTTCTGATTTTAGATTATCGTACATCTCAAGTGGGCATACTTTTGCTAATTTCATTTTTAATTTAGTATTTTCTTTTTCTAATTTAAACAAATCTTTAGAAAGAGATTTGATAAATTTAAACGACTGAGTAGAGGTTAGAGCACGTACCTTACTTACCTGACTCGGTGATGCTCCCCCTTCATCGTCGCTTTCTTCGGCTGCAGTTCCTCCCCCTTCTTCTATGCTCATTTCTAAGCTTGACTCTTCTTCTAGCTGATGGCTTGCCATTAGCGCTAACCCCGAGAATTCTTCGAGGTCTGATTTGGAGGATGAGTCTGACCATGTCGCTTTCAGGTTTTTATATTTGGAGGATTCTAGCTTCTTGTACTTTACCTTTTCCTTCTATTTCTGTTTTCTCTTCAATTTCGGGCAGTCATCCTTGATGTGCCCTTCTTCGTTACAATTGTAGCAACGGACTGTCCTTATCTTTTGATGATGTTTACTCGACTGCGATCTAAATTTGTTAGATTTGAAAAACTTATTAAAATGTCTTACCATTAACGCAGCTTCGTTTTCATCAATCGATGCGTCAGAGTCAGAAGTGTTTGTTTTTGCCTTTAAGGCAATGTTCTGACTAGTCTTCTCTACTCCATTGGGCTCTGCAACTCGAGATTCGTGAAGTTCAAAAGTAGAAAACAAATTTTCTAAAGTACTTACCTCGAAGTCCTTAGAGATATAGTACGCATCTATAAAGAAGGCCCACTCTGGAGTTCTGGGGAAGGCGTTGAGCGCGTACTGGATTGAGTCCCGGTTCGTTACTTCTTCTCCAAGGTTGGTTAGTTGAGTTATTAACTCCTTAATCCTTGCTTGAAGTTGTGCTACCTTCTCACCGTTGTTCATCCGAAGGTTCGTTAACTGGGTCCGGAGGATGTCGCGCCTCACTAGCTTAGCTTCCGAGGTACCTTCGTGAAGCTCCAGGAATTTTTCCCAGAGGTCTTTCGCGGAGTTGTAGCTTTCGATTCGACTTACCTCTTGTGGTGGCAGCACGCTAAGCAGGTGGAATTCTGCCTTTTCGTTGGCGACAAAATCGGCTTGCTCCTTCTTGCTCCAAATGTTTTCTTCTTTATCTTTTGGAACTGCATAGCCATATTTCATAATTAAGCAAATGCCAAATTCTGTCTTGAAAAATACCTCCATCCGACATTTCTACGTCGCGAAGTCTCCGTCGAACTTCGAGGGATGAATATTCACTCCAACCATCATCTTGATCGTTGTGCTTTAGTCGGCGGTTAGTCCTTCTGAGGCGGTCTGGCTCTGATACCAATTGTAGGTGCAGCGAAGGCCGGCAAGAGGGGGTTGAATTGCCTGCACAAATTAAAACTACCCTCCTTGGATCTTTCAACTCGAAAGTGCAATAGCAATAATAAAAAAGTAACTTAAAACAATAAAGCTAAACAGAAGGACAAAGAAGACCGGGAGTTAACTTGGTTACAACCAAGAAGGTTGTTAATCCAGGGCGAAGAAAAGTACGCACTAGAAAAATCTCCTTCTCTGAAGGTGTAGAAGTCTTTTACACTCTTACAGCTCAGAACTATTGCTAGGAATTGATTACAGAGTTAATGGAACAGTTGATTTCTAATTCCTAGTTCCAGAGGCCTTTATATAGCCTCTAGAAATTCTATCTCAGATGTCTGAGGCGCCTCCAATAGAGGTCCAAGGCACCTCCCTCGAGAGAGTGGATAAAACTTTATTCGAAAGCTCAACGTTCACTTCTGCTAGGTCCGAGGCGCCTCCAAGCTAGCTGGCAACTTTTTCCAGCTTGCTTGCTTCTTTGCTTTATCTTCCGAAGTCCCGTTCTTTTGGGTGATTCCGGCCAACCGAAATAGGACTCACCCGAACCTAATTTTCGGCCTTCTCCTCGAGCAGCCTTCCTCCCTGGCTTAACGTCCCTCGAACGCCGCGCACGCTCTTCTCGCCCACCGGTGTACTCTTCCGCAGCTCTCTCATCCTTCAGACGCATTGAGCCCGTCGACTCCCTTCCAGTTCCATCCTTCTCGCTAGCTGCGTCTTTTGCTCGACTTCCTGCGCTCCTAAGTTCCTGCACATTTAGACACAGGGGTCAAGCACAAAGCAGGACCTAACAAACTTGGTTGATCATATCAAAACACCCGCGGGGTCCAACACTTTATAACTGCTGAGGGTACTTATTGTTATAATGTTATGCATTTTGGTTTAAATAACGCAGGAGTTACTTATCAGCGACTTATAAACAAGGTCTTTCAGAAGTAGATTGGAAGGAACATAGAAGTTTATGTGGATGACATTCTTATTAAATCTATACTGGCTTTTAGTTTATGTGCTGATATTGAAGAAACTTGTAGGACCCTGAGGAGGTATGAGCTGAAGCTCAATCCCAACAAGTGTTTATTTGGAGCCAAGAGTGGGAAGTTCCTAGGATACATGGTGACCGAGCGGGGAATAGAAGCCAACCCCAGCAAGGTAAAAGCATTACAAGACATAGCTCCCCCAAAGAACCTGAAGGAGGCCCAAAGATTGACAGGGAGGATTACTGCCTTGTCTCGCTTCATCTCTCGGTTGGCCGATCGGAGTTTCCCCTTCTTGAAGGTACTCCGACGAGCAACTAAATTCCAATGGGATGAGGATTCCAGCAAGGCGTTTGAGGAACTAAAAGAATATTTATCTACTCTCTCTGTATTAGCTAAACCAGTAGTAGGAGAGACTTTGTGGGTGTACTCAGCCAACGATCATGCTGTTGGCTCTGTATTAGTGAGGCAAGAAGAGAAAGAACAATTACCTATATATTTCTTAAGCCATTTATTAAAAGGAGCAGAGTGTTGATATACAACACTAGAGAAGTTAGCTTATGGATTGGTTCTAGCAACTTGGAGATTACGCCCTTATTTTCTGTCACACCTAATTATAGTATTGACTAACAACACTCTCGGTTGGGTGCTTGTTAACCTAGAAGCGTCTGGAAGATTGATTAAGTGGACGATCGAACTCAATGAATATGATATACAGTATCAGCCTCGAGCGACCATCAAAGCTCAAGCTTTGGCGGATTTCATAACAGAAATACCAAGTCAAGAAATAGAGGAGACTTGGATTATCTATGTGGATGGATCTTCTACTCCACAAGGCAGTGGAATTGGGATTCTTCTTATATCTCCAAGGGAATATCGAATACAGTTATCTATTAGATTAAATTATAGAGCCACCAACAATGAGGTTGAATATGAAACATTGATAGCAGACTTGCAAGTTGCTAAGTATGTGGGAACTACTCGTGTGGTAATTCATTCTGATTCTCAATTGGCAGCACAACAATGATAGGTAGATTTGGAATTAGCAATGAAAGACTCAAGCTATATGCAGAGGCCTTTGATAAATTGAAAGTTGAATTTCATGAAGTTAGTGTAAAGAAAATCCCTCGATCAGATAATTAAATAACAACTGAGTTAGCTAAATTAACTTCTGCCATTGTGCCTTAGAATTTGGATAGACCAGTGGAGCAAACATTATTTGTATCTTCTGCTGAACAATGGGGGCTAATCTAGAAATTCAAGGTGATTGGAGAACACCAATCATTCTATTTTTACGACAAGGAATTCTGCCCACTGATGCAAAACAAGCTAGGGTATTCAAGAAGAGGGCAAGCCAATATACTATGATTGGAGACCATTTGTATAAAAGGGTCTTTTCTAGTCCTCTACTCAAATGTATTGGATCAGATGACATACAATATATTTTATAATAAGTACATCAAGATTCTTGTGGCAGCCATATGGGAGGTTGGTCTCTTGCTAGAAAGATATTATTAGATGGATATTTTTGGCCTACTTTATAAGCAGATGCTGCTCAGCTTGTGAGAACTTGTTTGTCTTGTCAGAAACATCAAAATATTTCTCATCATCCTACTGAATTATTGAAGACTTCTATAGTATCTTGTCCTTTTGATCAATGGGGTGTGGATATAGTAGGGCCTTTCCCTCTTGCGCCTGCTCAGAGGAAGTTTTTATTAGTAGCAGTGGATTATTTCCCTAAATAGGTAGAAGCAGAACCATTGGTCAGAATTACTAAACATGTAGTTATTAAATTTTTATGGCAGTATATTATTTGTAGATTTAGTATTCCACACAAAATAGTTTCTGATAATGGAAGGCAATTTCAAGGGAGGAAAATTAAGAAATGGTATTTTGATTATGGCATTACACAAGCTTTTACCTCTATGGCATATCCATAGAGTAATGGACAAGACGAAGTAACCAATAGAGAAATTATCAGAGGACATAAAAATCAAATTAGATCATGTTGGTGGCAGCTAGGTAGATGAACTACCCAGTGTATTGTGGGCATATCGTACTACTCCTTGAGAAGCCACAAGAATTACTCTTTTTCACCTATTTTATGGGGGCAAAGTAGTGATTCCAATTGAAGTCGGAGTAGAGTCCGATCGAAGAAGGCTTTATGATGACAACAACACGGATCGATGTCTTATGGAGCTTGATTTAATAGAGGAGGCATGGGACAAAGCAGCAACCCGACTTATTTCCTATCGGCAAAGAATGAGATAGAATTATAACAAAAGAGTTATTCCAAGGTTCTTTCAGGTGGGTGATCTAGTATGGAAGCGCATCAAGCTTGTGGGAGATGGTACCAAGCTAGAACCTCAATGGGGAGGACCTTATAAAATCATACAGAAACTTGAATTAGATGCCTATTACCTCCAAGATGTAGAAGGGAGAAAACTCGAACGACCTTAGAGTGCTAATCATTTACAATCATATAGAACTTAGCAAATATGTCTATAAATCATTTATGTATTCTGTTTAAACATTGTTAATACAAATAGCAGAGAAAGTGCAGGCAATATTATATACTCTTCTTTAAATCTCCATAGCAGTCCATCGGGGATCCTAAGGAGTGACCGACCTGGCTTCCTTAGGGGAACTAGAGACTTTAAACCTCCATAACAGTCAATCAGACACTCTAAAGAATGATCGACCTGGCTTCCTTAGGGGGAACCAGAGACTTTAAACCTCTATAGCAGTCGATTGGGAACCCTAAGGAGTGACCGGCTTGGCTTCCTTAGGGGGAAATAGAGTCTTTAAACCTTTATAATAGTCGATCGGGGACCCTAAGGAGTGATCGACCTGATTTCCTTAGGGGGAATCAAAGACTTTAAACCTCCATAACAATCAATTGGGGACCCTAAGGAGTAACCGACCTAGCTTTCTTGGGGGGACCAAAGACTTTAAACCTCCAAAACAATCGATCGGGGATCTTAAGAAGGTGACCGGTCTGGCTTCCTTAGGGGGGAGCCGGAGACTTTAAACCTCCATAATAGTCGATTGGGGACCCTAAGAAGTGACCGACCTGACTTCCTTAGGGGGAACCGGAGACTTTAAACCTCCATTACAGTCGATCAGGGACCGTAAGGAGTGACCAGCCTGGCTTCCTCAGGGGGAAACAGAGACTTTAAACCTCCATAACATTCGATCAGGGACCCTACGGAGTGACTGAACTGGCTTCCTTGAGGAATCGGAGACTTTAAACCTCCATAACAATCGATCGGGGACCCTAAGGAGTGACCGACCTGGCTTCCTTATGGGGAACCAGAGACTTTAAACTATAACAGTCGATCGGGGACCCTAAGGAGTGACCGACCTAACTTTCTTAGGGGGAATCAGAGACTTTAAACCATAACAGTCGATCGAGAACCCTAAGGAGTGATCGACCTGACTTTCTTAGGGGGAATCAGAGACTTTAAACCATAAAAGTCGATCGAGGATCTTAAGGAGTGATCGACCTAACTTCCTTAGGGGGAACCAGAGACTTTAAGCCTCCATAACAGTCGATCGGGGACCCTAAGGAGTGATCGACCTAGCTTTCTTAGGGGGAACCGGAGACTTTAAACCTTCTCCAAGATCAACCATGGGTTTTGGCATTAACAATACTTATTGATGTTTTATCTCACCCGGATATACAAATCCGACTAGTCCTCTATATAGTCAGGAAAGTCCAGAGAAGCATTTGCCTAGTAGATAGTTAATTTCGCTCGGGTATATAAATCCGACTGGTCCATTGGACAAATCAGGAATGCTTCATATATAAGCAAGACACTTAACTTATCATATGAACCTGGAGATCATTGAAAAAAAGTTCATTCATCATTACATATCACTCAAAGGATAACTAGGAGATCTACTTCCTTTGATTCTAATTTTTCTATGGGATTTCTCTACAAATGGTGAACATATTGAAATAGTTCGTTTATATAAACACTTGGGTGGTTCTGAAGATAAGGAAATCACACAAGGAAAAATAGATAAGTATAAACTTTCATTAACATTTTATAAACAACAAATGATATACATTAGTTATGAAATTATGAGAAAATATAAGTACAAAATCCCAAGTTTACTCAAATTTGCTTAAAAGGTCTTTTGGGAGTTCCCGGTTGAGTCGACGGTGATCTATGAACAAGGGAGGAGAGTGATGTGCGTAGATTGCATACATTTATTGGCATGTTTTGACGCACATTCACATACTTTGAGCATGCTTGATCTATGCATTTTCGTACTTTCAGCTTTCCTTTTTAGCATATTTACTCTCTTTGTTCGAAGATCTGCTTTTGTGCATTTTCTGTACACAGGAGTCGAAATTGGTGAAGATTTCATGTTTGAAGCCAAATCTGTGAGCAAAGCAAAGGGAAGAAGGTGCCCTACTTGAACCACACACTGCCCTGCTCTGGGGGGTTGCCCAAGCCATGTGGAGATCACGGGCCAAAAAGATGCAGCAGGAAACAAAGAGTTCATGGCCGTGTGAACCTCACACGGCCGTGCAAGGATCCAAAGAACCTAGATTGAGAAGGAGCCTAGGCCATGTGCACCACACGACCATGTGAGTTTTCCAGAGAAAGGAGAAGCCTCGGCCGTGTGGGGTTCTCAGTGGCAAGGAAGGAGGCAGGCCGTGTGCATCACACGGCCGTGCCAGATTTCCAGAGGCTAAGATAGTTCAGGCTGTGTAGATCTACACGACCGTGTAAAGGGGATATTGGGGATGTTTGCCACGGCCGTGTCTCACACACGGCCGTGCAAGGCTGGTAGAGAGGAGAATGGGCAGGGCCGTGTGAACCTCACACGACCGTGCCACGGGGCCGTGTGGCGGCCAAACCTCACCTCTATTTAAACCCTTCTTCAAGATTTGAAAGGGGATCTTCTCCCTCTTGGGAGAGAGCGAGATTTAGGGCTTTCCTTCCAATCTTGGGAGGATTTCTGGGCGATCTAAAGGCGGATCTTCAACGGAATCGAATTCGGGAGCGTGGATTGGATCCGAAGATGAAGCTTCATCTTAGATAAGTTTTCTTTCTCTCCTCTTCTTAGATTGGGGGATAAAGAAATGCTTGTAATCTTTGTATTTTTGGAATTATCTCTTCGATTCATGGAATAGATCTCTTTGTTCTAGGATGGAGGGAGTATTTGTATGATGAATTGATGTAAACTCTTGTGGATTTGTCATTTCCTTATTTCTATGATATTGTCTTGTTTGTATCAATTCAATCTTGGATGTATTGTTGTGATTTGGACCTAATTCACATTCTTGATTGATTGTTTGAATGTCTTGTGGATCTTGTAGAGATTATCTCTTACTCGATTTTCCAAGGGAAGCACGCGTAAGGTGCAAGCCCATGTAAGGACGTGTGAGGGATGAACTTTAGGGGGGAGATAGGTTAATTCAAGAAGGTAGGATAGATGTATGCATTAATCTTTATATCTTATGGGTTGAGAAGCAATGATTTCTATGTTGATTTTCCGAGGGATCTTCGTGACAGGAACATGCCCGTGTAAGGACAACATAGGCTCATATCCAATTGATCGCATTTAAGTATAGATTTCAGTCCTAAGCCGGTTGTCTATTACAAGAGAGAATCGGCAACCTTCTATAAATGTTGGACAATTGAGAAATAGGGTTTGGTAGATCATTTACATTGAGGAATCTTACAAAGAAACCAAAACTCCTAGAACATTCCTTTATCATAGCCGATAATCTTGTTTGTTGATCTTTCATTTCTATGTTTACTTGTCATTAGTTACATTTTGCTTTTGGAAACCAATTGATTAGTTGTTTGGCTAACTCGTGTTGAAACATTTCTAGTGCTTATTCCAGTCCCTGTTCATACGATAATCTTTTATATTACTTGCGACATTTCCGTTCACATGCTGAACGTAACAAGTTTTTGGCGCCTTTCCCTGGGATTGCGCTATAACATTAGAGATTATCAATTGAGTTAAACTAAACATAACTTTTCTTTCTTTCTTTACATTTGCATAGTTGTAACTAATTTTTTTTAGAATTCTGTTTCTATAAGCTTTTCTTTTCTTGAATAACACTCTTGACAATTTCTTTCTGTTATGATTCTAATTCTGCAATTTTGATTCTAATGTTTTGTCTGATCTTTTCTATGTTTTTTTGAAATTTCTTCGTGACCTTCCTAATTCTTTCTAAATTTGGTAGCTGTAATTTGTATCTCTTGTACCTCTTTTGTACACCAAAAATGGTTTTCAGGTCGTTAGGAGATTATGGAGCCCCAAGGTCTGCCAAGGGACTAGGACCAGTTGTTTACCCTGAAATTCAAGCAAGAAATTTTATGCTTAAACCCTCCTTCATTTCAATGGTTCAGAAAGTCTAGTTTGGGGGCTTAGAGATTGAGGACCCTTACTCACATCTCATGGAATTTTATAGATATTGTTATACTTTGAATATGAGGATATTCCATCTGATACTATACAGCTGTTGGCCTTTCCTTTTAGTCTGCAGGGTGCTGCAAAGAGATGGTATAATTCCCTGAAATCTCAAAGTATCAAAACATAGGATGAGTTAGAACAAAGATTCTTGGGTAGATATTCCCCCCCCAGAAGACTACTTATTTGAAAAGTCAAATTCTGAATTTTAACCAACTTGCTGGGGAAGAGCTACATCAAGCCTAGGAAAGATATTCATTTTTTTGCGGTCATGTCCACATCATGGTATTGAGGGATGGTTAATTATACACTTATTCTATGAAGGGCTTTCTCTCTCAAATAAGAGTCAACTAGATGTAGCCTCTGGAAGATCTTTTCTTAAGAAAAATTTAGAGGAAGCCAGTGGGAAAATCTGCAGGATCGCATCAAATTTTAATGATTGGTCGGGACAAAACGACGCAATTCTAACGGTTAATACAGTGGAAGAAAAGGAGAATGGAGAGGAAGGAATTACTCTGAATCAGAATGATCTTCGTGTATTATTGCCTTGGTGTTATGAGTCTTTTTTAAAAATATTCAATGAAGAAGTAGTTTCAATGGAGGAAAAGAAAGGGGATGATATTTTTCTAGAAGATGAAGAAGATTTGGAGGAAGGATCCCAAGATGAAGAGATTAAGTTGATAGAGCAAGAGCCAACTGTGCCGGAAACAATATCACCCCAACCTGAGCTTAAGTCATTGCCATCAACTTTAAAATATGAATTCCTAGGACCAAATTCCACTTTTCCAGTTATAATCAATGCTAGTCTAACTGAGTCTGAAACACAGAGGTTGGTCGAAGATTTGAAGCTACATAGAAAAGCAATTGGATACACTATTGATGATATAAAAGGGATTAGTCCTTCCCTTTGCATGCATAGGATTCTACTTGAGTAGGCTATAAAAATTCAATTGAGCACCAGAGGAGGTTGAATCTAAATCTGAAAGAGGTAGTAAAAAAGGAGGTGCTCAAACTTCTTGATTCTGGTATCATTTATCCAATTTCAGACAGTGAATGGGTGAGTCCAGTACACGTAGTCACAAAGAAAGGGGGAATGACTGTTATCAAAAATGAGGATAATAAATTGATTCCAACACGGACAATAACGGGGTGGCGAATGTGTATTGATTATTGAAAGCTGAACAAGGAAACAAGGAAGGATCATTTTCCCTTACCTTTTATTGATGAAATGCTTGAGAGATTGGCTAAGCACTCGTATTTTTGCTACTTGGATGGATATTCAGGATTTTTTCAAATTCCAATTCATCCCCAAGATCAAGAGAAGACTACTTTTACATGCCCCTATGGAACTTTTGCTTATCGTCGTATGTCATTTGGGCTTTGTAATGCTCCAGCCACTTTCCAGAAATGTATGATGGCAATTTTTTCAGATTTAATATAGAAAATTATGGAAGTATTCATGGATAATTTCTCAGTATACGGGAATGACTTTGACACTTGTTTATCTAATCTCTCTACAGCTCTTCGAAGATGTGAAAAGGCAAATTTAGCGTTAAATTGGGAGACATGTTATTTCATGGTTAGAGAAGGAATCGTTTTGGGACATAAAATATCAGAACGTGGGATTGAAGTGGATCAAGCAAAAGTTGAAGTGATAGAAAAACTGCCCCCACCAATTAATGTAAAAGGAGTGAGAAGTTTCCTAGGGCATGCCGGATTCTATAGGCGTTTTATCAAGGACTTTTCAAAAATTGCTAATCCTTTGACAAATTTGCTAATCAAGGATGTTGAATTTTGTTTTGACAAAGAATGCATGGAGGCCTTTAGTAAAATTAAAAGTGCCCTTATTTCAGCCCCGGTAATTCAAGTTCCGGATTGGATTCTTCCATTTGAGATAATGTGTGATGCAAGTGACTTCGCAGTTGGGGCAGTGTTAGGACAAAGAAAAAATAAGATTCTACACGCTATACATTATGCAAGTAAAACGCTTGATGCAACTCAAGTGAATTACTCCACTACTGAAAAAGAACTTCTAGCAGTAGTATTTGCATTTGATAAGTTTAAATCATATCTGGTAGGTTCAAAGGTAATAGTTTATACTGATCATGCAACTATCTGATATTTACTAAGTAAGAAAGATGCTAAACCACGGCTTATCAGATGGATTTTACTACTTCAAGAGTTCAATCTCGAGATTAGAGATAAGAAGGGAGTAGAGAACGTAGTGGCTGACCATTTATCCAAAGTTTGGCAAAATAAGGAAAAGGATGCAGATTTTGACCTACCTATTGATGATATTTTTCCTGATGAGTACCTTCTAGCCTTATCGAGTGCTAAAATACCTTGGTATGCGGATTTTGTGAATTTCCTGGCAAGTAGAGTCCTACCCCCAAATTTCTCCAATCAGCAAAAGAAAAAGTTTTTTTCAGATGTGAAGAATTATATTTGGGATGAACTCCTCCTTTATAGGAAATACAATGATGTGATTTATCGAAGATGTATACCTGAGGAAGAAGTCAAGGATATTCTATTTCATTGTCATTCTTCTTCTTATGGAGGACATTTGGGGAGCTCTAAAATGGTAGCAAAAATCCTTCAAGCAGGCTTTTATTGGCCCATTCTATTTAAAGATGCCAAGAAGTTTGTACAATCATGTGATCAATGTCAAAGGACTGGAAATATTACTAGGAGGAATGAAATGCCATTGAATTACATACTTGAAGTGGAATTATTTGATGTATGGGGAATAGACTTCATGGGGCCATTTCCCTTTTCATATGGGAATAGGTTTATCCTTGTAGCGGTGGATTATGTGTCCAAATGGGTAGAAGCTATAGCCTCTCCTACAAGTGATGCGAGAACGTTTATCAAATTGTTTAAAAGCATAATTTTTCCGAGGTTTGGCGTACCTAAGGCAGTCATTAGTGATGGGGATCACACTTTATAGAAAGATAGTTTGAGAATTTGCTTAGAAAATATGGAGTGAGCCACAAAGTAGCAACGCCATATCATCCACAAACTAATGGGCAAGCTGAGATCTCCAATCGTGAAATTAAAGCCATACTAGAGAAAATAGTATCTACTTCACGAAAGGATTGGTCATTGAAACTAGATGATGCCTTATGGGCGTATCGTACTGCCTACAAGACTCCTATTGGGATGACTCCATTTCGGTTAGTTTATGGGAAACCTTGTCATCTTCTAGTAGAATTAGAACATAAAGCCTATTGGGCAATTACGAATCTAAACATGAATTTCAAGGAAGTAGGGGAGAAAAGGAAGCTTCAGTTGAATGAGCTTGATGAATTGAGATTGGATGCTTATGAACATGCTAGATCTTATAAGGAAAGAATAAAGAAGTGGCATGATCAACATATTCTCCGAAAAAATTTTAAGGAAGGCGATCTAGTTTTATTATTTAATTCAAGGCTAAAGCTTTTTCCAGGAAAGCTTAAATCAAGGTGGACGTGCCCGTTTGAGGTTAAAAAGGTTTATCCTTTTGGAGCGGTAGATATTTGGAATAAAGATCTTGGATTGATTAAGGTAAATGACCAACGGTTGAAGGAATATATGCATGGTATGAAATTGGAAGAGATACAAAGGTTGTATTTTTCTGAACCTCGTCCTCCGGATTGACTTTTTAGTTAAGTCTTGTTCTAGGTTTCAAATTCTTCATTAGTAGTGTTTTACTTGGTTTTTATTTTATTTTCAGGTTGAAATTTAATTTTCATGAGCTGGCCATGATTTCTTCATGGGCATGGAAGTGTGGAAGGAGCTAGAATGGAGGAGAAAGTTTCAATTGGAGCAAAACAGAGCATGGTCGTGTGCTGCACACGACCAGGCTTACGGTGCAGAAAGTCGAGATGCTTGGGCCGTGTCTACATGACACGGCCGTGTGGAGTCTCCACAGAAGAGAAGGTATGCGGCCGTGTCTCCGACACGGCAGTGTGAAGAATCCAGAGGAGGAAAACTTCTCGGCCGTGTCTCACACACGGCCGTGTGAAGGAACAAGTGCAGAAGCTTGCACTGGTCGTGTCATTTGACACGACCGTGTACTGATTCCAGAAAAGGAGGTTGTTGAGGCCGTGTTCCGGACATGACCGTGCTAGGAAAGCCGAGAAGGAGATGAGTATGGCCGTGTCTAAGACACGACCGTGCAGAAAAAGAGGAACTAGGCCGTGTAATGATACACGGCCCAGTACACACCCTTAAAGGGAGTTAGGGCACGGGGTGTGGGTGGCACACGGCCGCACACCCCCTCCCTCTTCTTCCTTCTCTCTCATTTTCTTTTCTCTAGGATTTCAACCACCATTTCTAATCTCTTCCTCTCATTCTCCTTTTGAAGGCTCGAATCTCTTGCTCCATGGAAAATGTGATGGAAGAATCCTCTTCTACAAGGAAAGGGAAGGAGAAGGTGGTTGCAACAAAGGAGAAAAACTCTTGTCTTAAAGGTATTTCTAATGATTTTGGCATTGTCTTCTCTAGTGAGGAACAACGTTTTAGGT
This sequence comes from Zingiber officinale, assembly GCF_018446385.1. NCBI lineage: Eukaryota > Viridiplantae > Streptophyta > Magnoliopsida > Zingiberales > Zingiberaceae > Zingiber > Zingiber officinale. The sequence goes on from NC_055993.1 coordinate 57,693,910, forward strand.
ATTCTTCTTTATGTAAACGCCCTCTTGTAAGTACCAAATTTATGGATGATGAAACTTTGGTAACACTAGGGTTTAAGGATGATTTAAATTGGTTGTTTGAAAGAATAGACTGGAGTGGTTTAATGACAATGAAATATCCTACCTATCCTTGAATCGTTTTTGAATTTTTGAGTTCTATAACGGTTGATAATGTTCAAGGTGGGGGTAAACTAAAATTTCAACTGTTTAATGAGGATTATGAATGGACGTTGAGTGATTTTAAAACTTGTTATGAGTTGCCGAAGAATGATTTATGTACAATTTTACCTCAGTTTGAAAATTCACGTTTTTGGCAACACATTTCTGAACAATCACATTTTAACCCTCATAATTCCAGAGCTCTTCACATTATTAACCCGATTTTTAGATATGCTTATCTAGTGATGAAGAATACCATATTTGGGAGAGAAGACAAAGAGGGGTTAGTAAGACTTGTAGATTTGTACTGTTTATGGGCAATGGTTGAGAATGTTGATATTAATTCAGGTTATTTATTTCTTAAACATTTAGTGAAACTTGGAAAATCTGACTCTACCACACCTATTATTTTGGGTGGATTATTAACCCAGATTGCTTTGGTGTTAGGGTGTGATTTAAATGAATTGAAAATGATTGACAATTCTTGTAGATTAGATTTGAACTCATGTTTAGCAATAAAAATGATAAGACGTGAAGAGCATGGATATAGTCTTCTTATTAAGAATAATTTCCCTTTAAAACTGCCCAATCATGACCTCACTACCATCCATGTTAGGGAAAATTGGTGCTTGAAATTAGCAATTCAACATTCGAAAACATTGTCAATTTCGTTTTCAAAAAGAGTTCCTTTGGTTTATCGTGATGTTTATAGCTTTAATTTTCAAGAACTCCACTCTGCTCTGGATAAGATTCATAATGATTTGAACACGACTGAAAATTTTCTTTCTAATAATAATCCCATCACTACAACAAAAACCCTCATAGACATCGATTTTCCACCGCTGTCTATTACATTTTCGACCGATGCCTATGAAGGCGATGTAAAAGGTCTGCCATTTTAGACATCTAGTTAAAACCGATGTAGTATCACTTAATGACATCGGGTGTAAAACTGATGTAATATTATATGTTAATAACACCAGTTTTGGCAGCGGTATACGATCAATGTAATATTAGTTAATGACATCATTTTTGCAGCGGTGGAAAACCGATGTAATATCAGTATTGTTTAACGACACAAATTCAATTTCCAAAATAGTGAAAATCGACAATATCCAAGAAAATACACAAATATTCACAAATTACACAAATATTCTTCTTCCAACAGTATCCATAAAATACACAAATATTCATAAATTACATAAATATTCTTCTTACAACAGTATCCATAAAATACACAAATATTCTTTTTACAACATCAAAAGCTAATAGACTCCAAATATCATAAGCTTTTGCTATCATTATGAAACCTGGAAGCCTGAATAACTTTTACAGTGAGAACTACCTCATCCTTCTCACCAGCCAACACTTTAGCCAATGCATTTACTTCATCAACTTTTGGAGACACAAAAGCAAGCCCTTGATCTCAGTATCCAGTTTAATTTGTCTCGTTGACAAGGTGGACAGCCGTGTACACGAAGTTGAGACAACAAGCTTATCTACATACAAACATTAAATAATATCAGCTGTATTTTGAAGAAAAACAAGAATTAGAAAGAAAGAAAAGGCATTACACCAATATATACGACCTTTTCCAACAATGGCCTCGAGACTCATAAGTGTGCTGAGAGAGGATGCAAAATCATTTGCCCGAATGTTCCTTCCATCAACAACTCCGACAATAAGATATTTGCCAACGGCGAAGCTACTAGATTACAAAGTGGAACAAACAATCATAAAGATGTACTTTTTATTATTTATATAGATTACATGAAATTCCTATATTTGTTCTTCTATGTGAAATATTCACCATTGAAGTCTGAATCATTCATACTAATGTGTTGGACCCCGTGGTAGTTTTGATGTGATCAACCAAGTTGGTTAGGTCCTGCTGTATTTGATCCCTGTGTCTTAGTGTGCAAGAGCTTAGGAGCACAAGAAGTCGAGCGGAAGACGCAGCTAGCGAGAAGGACGACACGGGAAGGGAGCCGACGGGCTCAGTGCGTCCGAAGGACGAGAGAGCTGCGAAAGAGTACTCCAGTGGGCATGAAGAGCGTGCACGGCGTTCGAGGGACGTTAAGCCGGGATGGAAGGCTGCTCGAGGAGAAGGCCGGGAATTGGGCTCGGGTGAGCCATATTCCGGTTGGCCGCAATCACCTAAAAGAATGGAGCGTCGAAAGCTGAAGAAACCAAGCTGAAATTGGAGCTGCCAGCTTGGTGGCGCCTCCATCAGGCTTGGAGGCGCCTCCAGCTTGAAGGCACCTTCAACCTTGTTGAAGGCACCTTCAACAGGTCAAAGTGACCGTTTCAAGCCGCGGATAAAGTTTTATCCACTCACCTCTTGGAGGCGCCTTGGACCCCTATTGGAGGCGCCTTGGACCCTCGAGATCATATTTCCAGAGGATATTTAAAGGCCCCTGGAGCTAGGAATTTGCAACAACTTCTACATTCAACTCTGTAAGCAATTCCTAGCAGTAGTTCTGAGCAATTAGAGTGTAAAAGGCTTCTCCGCCTTCAGCAAAGGAGAATTTTCTTAGTGCGCTTTTCACTGCCCTGGTTTAACAACCCTCTTGGTTGTAACCATGTTAAAATTTTGTTTCTGCTTTTATTTTCTGTCTCTATTATTTTACTACTGCATTTATTTCTGAGTTGAAATCCGAGGAGGGTAGTTTTATTTTTTGTTTTCAGCAATTCACCCCCCTCTTGTCGGTCTCTGCTGTACCTACAATTGGTATCAGAGCCTGATCGCCTCAGAAAGACTAACCGCCAACTGAAGCACTACGATCAAGATGATGGTCGGAGCGAACATCCATCCCCCGAAGTTCAACAGAGACTTCGCCACATGGAAGTGCAAAATGGAGGTATTTTTTATAACCAAATTTGACATTCTTTTAATAATGAAATATGGCTATGCAGTTCCGAAAGATAAGGAGGAAAATACTTGGACTAAAAAGGAGCAAGCAGATTTCGTCGCCAACGGAAAGGCTGAGTTCCACCTACTCAGCGTTCTGCCGCCTCAAGAAGTAAATCGGATTGGGTGCTACGATTCCGCGAAAGATCTCTGGGAAAAATTCCTAGAGCTTCACGAAGGTACCTCCGAAGTGAAGCTAGCAAAGTGCGACATCCTCCGGAACCAGCTGACGAACCTCCGAATGAACCAAGGCGAGAAGGTAGCGCAACTCCAAGCGAGAATCAAGGAGCTGATAACGCAACTAACGAACCTTGGAGAAGAGGCAATCAACCGAGATTCTATCCGATACGCGCTCAATGCCTTCCCGAGAACTCCAGTGTGGGCCTCCTTAGTAGATGTGTACTACATCTCTAAGGACCTCGAGGTAAGTACTTTAGAACAATTGTTTTCCACTTTTGAACTTCACGAATCTCGAGTTTCAGAGCCCAATGGAATAGAGAAGACCAGTCAGAACATTACCTTAAAGGTAAAAATGAACTGTTCTGACTCCGAATCCTCAGTCGATGAATTCGAAGCGGCACTACTGGTAAAACGCTTCAATAAGTTTTTCAATAGTAATAAATTTAAATCACAGAGGCATCATCGAAAGAAGAGGACGGTTCATTGCTACAACTGCAATGAAGAAGGGCACATCAAGGATGACTGCCCAAAGCTAAAGAGAAAGGAGAAAGACAAGGAAAAGTCAAAATACAAGAAACCAGAACCCTCCATGCACAAGAACCTGAAGGTTACCTGGTCAGATTCGTTATCCTCTGAGTCAGACATTGAAGAATTCTCGGGGTTAGCGCTAATGGTGAACCATCAACCAGAAGAAGACTCAAGCTTAGAGATGAGCATCGATGAAGGGGGAGGAACATCAGAAGAAGAAAGCAACAGTGAAAGGGGAGCGTCACCGGATCAGGTAAGTAAGGTACGCAATCTAACCCCGTCTCAGTCTTTTCGATTTATTAAATCGCTTTCTAAAGACTTATACGAATTAGAAAAAGAGAATAAAGAATTAAAAATGAAATTAGCAAAAGCATGTCCACTTGAAATGTACGATAATATAAAATCATAAAATGATAGATTAAAATTAGAAATTGAAATATTGGAATCTGATGCATGCTTAAAAAAATTTCCTAAATCAAAATTAAAAACTCATGGAAAATTAAACTGGTACATTAGAAATCATCAGGGTCAACTTAGAAAAGTGCCCAAAATTTATGTACCCCCTAGATATCTGATTAATCCAGTAGGGAGGAACCTCTATTGGGTTCCAAAATCTGTGCTAAATTAATTTCTTTTAAGTTAAAAGCTTTAAAGTAAGAAAATTAAACATTGAAATTCTTTATGGAAGCTTTGTCTAAGGAAGTGGTTGTTGCTCCAATAACCAAGAAGGCCTAGTGCCTCGCCACGACCTGAAAGCTAAAATATTAAAAGAAAATATTTAATTAGCTTTCTAAAAAAGCATTAAAAATAAGAATTAAATAATCTTTGAAAGTTTAACAAACATTTTTTCTTAGATTTTTTTTTATTGACTTAGATTTTTTTTTTAAATTCAGTTTAACTTAGATTTTTTTTTTAAATTCTTTTTAGAAATTTTCTTTGGAAATATTCTAGAAAACTTCATTTGACTTAGATTTTTTTTTTTACATACAAAAATTTTTTAAATTCTAAAAGTATCACTTTGGCTTAGAAAATTTTTCTGAAAACTTAGAAATTTTTTTCTAAAAATTCATTTTTTCTCAAAAATTTTTTTGTGCTTAAGATTTTCTTATTCGTACCCCATTTTTTCTGTGATCAAAGGGGGAGAGAAAGGTACAAGTTTAGGGGGAGTTAGGAAAATTAGAAAATTAAAAACTTTTTAATATTTTTTTCTAAACTATGTTGCAATTTTATTTATTGCAAATTTATGCATAAATATGTTAGTTTAGTAATTTCCTTTAAAATTACTATTTATGTCTACTTAAACCCTAACTTGAACTTGGGTTGATGCACATCAAAAAAGGGGAGATTGTTGGACCCCGTGGTAGTTTTGATGTGATCAACCAAGTTGGTTAGGTCCTGCTGTGTTTGATCCCTGTGTCTTAGTGTTCAGGAGCTTAGGAGCACAAGAAGTCGAGCGGAAGACGCAGCTAGCGAGAAGGACGGCACGGGAAGGGAGCCGATGGGCTGCTCGAGGACGTTAAGGACGAGAGAGCTACGGAAGAGTATTCTGGTGGGCGTGAAGAGCGTGCGTAGCGTTCGAGGGATGTTAAGCCGGGATGGAAGGCTGCTCGAGGAGAAGGCCGGGAATTGGGTTCAGGTGAGCCCTATTCCGATTGGCCACAATCACCTAAAAGAACGGAGCGTCGGAAGTTGAAGAAACCAAGCTGAAATTGGAGCTGCCAGCTTGGAGGCGCCTCCATCAGGATTGGAGGCGCCTCCAGCTTAAAGGCACCTTCAACCTTGTTGAAGGCGCCTTCAACAGGTCAAAGTGACCATTTCAAGCCGCGGATAAAGTTTTATCCACTCACCTCTTGGAGGCGCCTTGGACCCTCGTGATCAGATTTTCAGAGGCTATTTAAGGGCCCTTGGAGCTAGGAATTTACAACAACTTCTACATTCAACTCTGTAAGCAATTCCTAGCAGTAGTTCTGAGCAATTAGAGTGTAAAAGGCTTCTCCGCCTTCAGCAAAGGAGAATTTTCTTAGTGCACTTTTCACTGCCCTGGATTAACAACCCTCTTGGTTGTAACCAGGTTAAAATTCTGTTTCTGCTTTTATTTTCTTTCTCTATTATTTTACTACTGCATTTATTTCTGAGTTGAAATCCGAGGAGGGTAGTTTTATTTTTTGTTTTCAGCAATTCACCCCCCTCTTGCCGGTCTCCGCTGCACCTACATAATGTTCTCATGAGGACCATACAGGGAAACTGGCATCAAGAATATGGCAAACTTAAGGCCAAGATTGAGGTTTTAAGTAAAAGTCAAAGGTAGATCCGTTATAGTTACATCTAGATTTTTCATCAGAACATATGATCGGAGCTAAGGTTTTTCCATAATTTGGCATACCTAGTGATACCCTGCTACAATAATTGCTTCAGGCATCTAATGGGGGAGCAACTCGATTCCTTGAGCCACAAAGAACTCCAACAGCTAGAAAATCAGCTAGACAATTCTTTGAAACATATCCGGTCAAGAAAGGTTAACCACACGACCTTTTCCCGTGCTAAAACAAAGGTTGGTTAAGCAAGACATTCTGAAGTTGTATCGACCATGATTTTCTTTATATGGTGCAGAACCAAGTGGTATTTGACTCTATCACTGAGCTTCAGAGGAAGGTAAAAAATTCTTTTATCAATATATATATATATAGAAGATTGTCATGATCCTTCAAGAGCCTAAAATGTTTAAATTTAGGTTAATAATAATACTACATGCATGTGCATAACCATCTCTTTTTTATTTATAGGAGAAGGCACTACAGGAGCAAAACAAGAGTTTGGAGAAGCAAGTGAGTTTGTGACCCTTTTTGCCCAAGTGAATGCAATTCATCTACTCCGTAAACAACATTAATAGATTATGAACACCATGGAGATTAAATCTTATTTAATTTAAATAAGATCCTAGAGAAGCAGAAGGCCAAGGCTCTCACCCAGCAGCACACTGGGAACAAGCCCAAACAAGTTCCTCCTCTCCACCCTTTTTGTTGGCTGATGCTGACCATACCTTGAATATTGGGTATGCATCTTCAACTATATGAACTTTACATTGTTATTATTTACAATACTCATGGAATTAAAATAGGAAGATATACTGTGTCAGACCATGATCATTTTCATAATTTTGTTTGATGAGGCAGGTGCTACCAAGGAAAGGAAACCATAGGAGGGGAGGTAGAAGCTGCAGAGGTCCAGGCTCGGATCAATGGCAGCATATTGCCTCCCTGGATGCTCAACCATTTGAATGGCTAGCTCCAAATCATTAATTCAATAAATAGATTTTGAAAATAAAAAATAGAAACTTCCACAGTACATTTAAGCAATCTTGAAGTAGGAAGGGAAAAAACAGTAAGACATATTCAATGACTTACCCGTGGAGGTAGCTGACCATGAGTAAATATTGGATTAGCAATAGCCATCTGACCAAGAGTCCTAAGCATAATTGGGATATTTTAACCCTGTGACAGAGAGTTGTTTCCTACTTTCCTCTTTCAACAACAATTAACTTAGTATGACAAACAAAATTTGCACTTCATCATTATACCAATAGATAAACTATGAGTCATTCATGAATCATCACCTAAACCCTAAACCGTATTAGGAACTATTTAGATGGATTCAGAAATTCACAAAATCATAATTAACTTGGCCATGAATCGATTTAATAAGAAGGTCAAAAGAAAATACTCACTTAATGATCAAAGCCTTTAAGTTGTATATGTAGCGCGTCTAATAAGCCCAACACACAAATCCTGTAGAAACAACAACAACAAAAAGAGGTATATTTATAAACCAGAAAAAATAACATATCAGTGAAAAGAATTAGCATAGACATAAAAGAAACTTGATAGTTCAAGGAATACATAAAACCAACTTAGCAACAGGAAATAACAACTCCTCAATCTAGCAAACAAAAATGACAAAATCAATTCAGGATAGTGTTTAAGGAAATTCATCAAACACATTGCATGCATCAATTAATTAATACTTGCAATCAAGAGATCAAGAAGATGAAACTGTCGAAGATGAGGAAGGACTTTAGTATTGACGATGGATAAAATGAGGCACACATCACATAGTGGTTGTGCCCTGTCAATACAGAAATGCTAATGGTGTTGAGGGAATTTGATGTCCAATTGCATGTTACACAGCTCAAGACACATGGCATATTGTTGGCAAGCAAGGATTCTCTGCGTATAAGTTTGAAATTCTAGTTTTTAATAAGCTATGAGAATATTATATCATTTGCGTTAATGGCAGGCACCATCATTGTTTACTGTGTTAAAATTAATGTCTGCCTTTGAAGAAACTTCTTCACCTGCTTCAAGCAACCAATTCTTTGTTCAGTCTGCTTAACCACAGCATTTTCAAGGAGACTCTGCTCAAGTTTGGATGAGGCAGTTCCTAAATGGTCGACTATTGCCACAACTACTTCACATATGTAGCTCTTTGTCCCCTCCAAAATCCTAATTTTACACTAATGCACATCAACCTCCCGAAATTGTTTGTTGATGCAGGGAAAAGAAAAGAAAAGAAAAGAAAGGAAAGGAAGAAGAAATTAATAGCTCACATCTTCTTCTGCTGGGCTGAGGAAAATGCACGCTCACAATATTCTGCCGCATGGTGAAGCTGAGACTACAGGTCTTTCAGCTCCTGCAACGAGAAATTAGTAGCAGAAACAATTAATTTAGCAGGAAAAAAATAGAGATGTTGTAAGACTAGCAAAGCGTTGTGGAAGCCCTCCTCCTCTCTCCCATTCTCTTCATACTGTGTGGATGGAGATTTAGGCAATGGCATTATGGAGCTGGCTGTTGCTCTGGAGTGCTCCATGTCTTTGCCTTCCTCCATAGATGTGCACAGAGGTGGAAGAAGAGTGGTTGCATGGGGAACTGAGGATTGAGTGCTTTGAGAGTCGAGGGAGGCACGAGATGGAGGACGAGAAGAAGACAAAAATTTTAGAATCCCGTGAGTACTCCGCTCTTCCTGGCAGCGGAGTGACCGAAGTCAACCGCACGTTGACTACTCTTCTTGCAGTAGGCGATCACCCCTTGGATCGAGGTCTCCACATCATAGCTCGCGCTGCTGCTCCGCCTCAGCATGGACTTACCGCCGCTGAACTCGCTGGAGAAGGACGACGACTTGGAAGAAGCGGCGGAGGACTTGCTCCAGCTCTCGTCTTCCGCCATGTTTGGATTTTGATGGCGTCTCGAGGTTTTTGGGCCTTCCAATTTGTCATTTGTGGTCAAGATCTGTGGAACAGGGATTTAAAATAAGATCTGGAAGCTTTGACTTTGAGGCTGAGAGTGGCCTCCTTGAGCTTCTTGGCCCATGATTTCTTGGGGTTGAGCTCGGCGAAGCTGTCCTGGAAGTAGTCTTCTTCCTCGGGATTGAGCTCACCGCCACTGTGAAGGCTGGCAAGGACCCAAGGATGTTTGCTGTGGAAGCTCACACTCTTCACCCGGTTGCTCTTCGTCTCAAATTTGGTCAGCATATTTGCCAGATCAAAAACATAGCAGACAAATGCAAATCAAAATGGAGGAAGAGGGAGTGCACACCATAAAACAGATCCAGGGCTCGAATCCGAAGCCGAATCTATAGAAGCTTCTTCTGACCAAGAATTTAAGAACTGGATCTCGAGACTAGATCGCTGCTGACGGGGATCTGGAGGGGAGACGACAAAATTGAAGGGGTAGCCCGACGATCGGAGACGGACATAGAGACAGAGAGAGGAAGCAAGGACGTCGTGTGTTGATCCTAATCGGGAGAGGAAGGGGCGCCGATCTAGGAATGGGAAGAGGGAGATGAGGTTGAGAGAGATGGTCAGAGGTTTAGGTTTATGTTTATGCTGAGAGAGATGGTGGAGGAAGGGGCGCGATATAGGTTTAGGTTTAGAGGGAACTTCACAGTGTTGCAAATTTTGGCTGGTGGGAATATTAAAATATTTTATTTTGGTTAATTAACATCGAGTTTTAAAAACCGCTGTTAAAATCGGTGTCTATTAACGAAAAAAAGGCGCCTAAAAAACCGATGTCTATGAGCGAAAATCTGCACTCATAGACACCGGTTTTTGGAAAAACCGGTGTAAAATACTCAAAGACATCGATTTTTACTTAAAACTGTTGTTGTTCCACCGATGTCTATGAGGGTTTTTTTTGTAGAGCATGGAAGAGGAACAATTTAAAAAATTGCAAGATTGTTTCAAAAGTGAGAGGGAATTGTTTGAAAAAATTTCTCGGTTTATGAATTCTTATAGAACCCATTTTGAGTTTAATGAAGATTTTCGGGGGTATATGAGGTTTTTCCAAGATGATGTTGACAAACTGTTTGAGTATCATATGTTTGTTAGAAATGAAGTAAGGTGGTTTATTGATTACTTCCCTTTTATTTTGCCTGAATTTCCTGATCTACCTCCACCTCCACCATATTGATTTCATCGAGACGATGAAAAGTTTGAGTCTAGGTGGGTGTCAAACCTGATTTCTTTTTGTTTCAGTTTTTGCTTATTTTTTTGTTTTGTTTTGCATTCTATTTTGATTGTCTTGCTTGAGTGTTTGTTTTGATAGTCATTTGATTATCTTTTGAAATCTTGTGGAATACATCTTGAGAACATCAAACTTCACTTATATGCTTTCTTGTCTTCAAGATAAAATGTTAGCACGTTCATTATCTAGATTCATGATGTTGTAAATGATGCTAGTAGTATGCCTAGTGTACCTCTTTTCTCTATCTTGAGTAGCATGAAATAAGCTAAGTATCTTTTGGAGATAAGTTTTAGTCTTGGCTTGACGTTAAGAATCTTACTTTCACTACACTTTGACTTGATGCTTGAATGGTTGATATCATTGAAATAGTCATGATTCATCTTGTTTGTTTAGTACTTGGTTTCTATGGTGATTTTTCAAACTTCATTTTGGTTATTGGATGAGGCTCAACTCATGCAAGCTCATTTGGAAAAATCAAAATATCCCAACATTTGTGCTAAAAGTACACTTGTGAAATAGGATTTGCACAATGCAAATGCTTATGAAAAAAAAAAATGAGAAAAAAAAGTGAATATGGGATTTAAAAAACAGTTGTCATGAGTGGAATCTAGCAAGTCACCCCTTTGAGACCGAGTTAGGTTACTGGGGAAATGACTGCTTAGCTTCTCTTGAGATTGAGCACGCCTTTGAGACCATGGGTTGATTGAGAAATATGAACCAAGTGTTTGGCAAGTAAGTGCCTATCACTGGTTACTTGTCCATCACTAGAAACATTAGGAATTTAAATTTGATGACGACTTGACTAAGACATAGATTAAAACTTGAAGAGTTTTGAGTTGTTTTTGCGCTGTGCACAAGATACTTATGCTTGAGCCATACTTGACTTTGTTTTCATGATCATGCTTGTTAGTGAAACTTTTTGAGAGAGTTAGGAAGGTACATTATGGTTTATGAATGTGTTGTACAACATATGAATGTAGATTGCAGCATTTTGCTTGAGGACAAGCAAAGGTTTAAGTCTGGGGGTGTGATGTGCGTAGATTGTATACATTTATTGGCATGTTTTGACGCACATTCACATACTTTGAGCATGCTTGATCTATGCATTTTCGTACTTTCAGCTTTCCTTTTTAGCATATTTACTCTCTTTGTTCGAAGATATGCTTTTGTGCATTTTCTGTACACAGGAGTCGAAATTGGTGAAGATTTCGTCTTTGAAGCCAAATCTGTGAGCAAAGCAAAGGGAAGAAGGTGCCCTACCTGAACCACACACTGTCCTGCTCTAGGGGGTTACCCAAGTCGTGTGGAGATCACGGGCCAGAAAGCTGCAGCAGGAAACAAAGAGGTCATGGCCGTGTGAACCTCACACGGCCGTGCAAGGATCCAAAGAACCCAGATTGAGAAGGAGCCTAGGCGTGTGCACCACACGACCATGTGAGTTTTCCAGAGAAAGGAGAAGCCTCGGCCGTGTGTCTCACATGGCCGTGTGGGGTTCTCAGTGGCAAGGAAGGAGGCAGGCCGTGTGCATCACACGGCCGTGCCAGATTTCCAGAGGCTAAGACAGTTCAGGCCGTGTAGATCTACACGGCCGTGTAAAGGGGATATTGGGGATGTTTACCACGGCCGTGTCTCACACATGGGCGTGCAAGGCAGGAAGAGAGGAGAATGGGCAGGGCCGTGTGAACCTCACACGGCCGTGCCACGGGGCCATATGGCGCCCAAAGCTCACCTCTATTTATACCTTTCTTCAAGATTTGAAAGTGGATCTTCTCCCTCTTGGGAGAGAGAGAGATTTGGGGCTTTCCTTCCAATCTTGGGAGGATTTCTGGGCGATCTAAAGGCGGATCTTCAACGGAATCGACTCCGGGAGCATGGATTAGATCCGAAGACGAAGCTTCATCTTAGATAAGTTTTCTTTTTCTCCTCTTCTTGGTTTGGGGGATCAAGAAATGCTTGTAATCTTTGTATTTTCAGATTTCTCTCTTCGATTCATGGAGTAGATCTCTTTGTTCTAGGATGGAGGGAGTATTTGTATGATGAATTGATGTAAAGTTTTGTGGATTTGCCATTTCCTTGTTTCTATGATATTGTCTTGTTTGTATCAATTCAATCTTGGATATATTGTTGTGATTTGGACCTAATTCACATTCTTGATTGATTGTTTGAATGTCTTGTGGATCTTATAGAGATTATCTCTCACTCGATTTTCTGAGGGAAGCACGCGTAAGGTGCAAGCCCGTGTAAGGACGTGTGAGGGATGAACTTTAGGGGGGAGATAGGATAATTCAAGAAGGTAGGATAGATGTATGCATTAATCTTTATATCTTATGGGTTGAGAGGCAATGATTTCTATGTTGATTTTCCGAGGGATCTTCGTGACAGGAACATGCCCGTGTAAGGACAACATAGGCTCATATCCAATTGATCGCATTTAGGTATAGATTTCAGTCCTAAGCCGGTTGTCTATTGCAAGAGAGAACCGACAACCTTCTATAAATGTTGGACAATTGAGAAATAGGGTTTGGTAGATCATTTACATTGAGGAATCTTACAAAGAAACCAAAACTCCTAGAACATTCCTTTATCATCGCCCATAATCTTGTTTGTTGATCTTTCATTTCTATGTTTACTTTTCATTAGTTACATTTAGCTTTTGGAAACCAATTGATTAGTTGTTTGGCTAACTCGTGTTGATACATTTCTAGTGCTTATTCCAGTTCCTGTGGATACGATAATCTTTTATATTACTTGCGACATTTCCGTACACTTGCGGAACGTAAAAGAGATTTTTCAGATAGACAACCCCCCCTCTCAGTTGTTGGATTACTCCTTCAACAGAGTGAGTGAGAGTTTCTACAATGCGTCTAGCATGCTCCTCACCAAATTCAGGAGAACTTAAATAGGCTCTGCACTTGGTTTGCCAGCGCTCTTCCTTGCCTGCCTTATATGCTTGAAATTCAGATTGTAGGCTTTCTTTTTCCCCTAGGAAAGTAGTTTTCTCTTCCTTAGCCTCCGCTAGTTCTTTTAAGAGTGAGCTTATTTACAAATCTTGGGATCGCAATCTTTCTTGTTGCTGAAACAAGACAAAGTCTTTAGAGGCGAATTCTGGGGCTAACTCAGGAGATCCCGAACCATATGATTGTTGTAGCTGGTTTAGCAGAGTGATTTTGTGAGCAACATCCGAGAGAGCTTTATCTTTTAAAGCCCTTTCAATGTTAAGCGTAGAGTTAAGCCCTTGTAGTTGTAGCTCTAAGTTTCTTTTTTCCTCCTCTCAGGATTGTAACAATTGACGGGTGTCTTGTAGATCTTTTTCTAAATTAGCAGTAAACTCAGCTTGTGACTTCACCTTGTCCCGTAGCTGAATAAGTTCCTCATTTGAAAAGAGTAGCTTGCAATTCCTCCACTTTATCTTTTAAAGTTTGGTTAGTCCTCTCCAAATCTACGACTAGCTTGTTCAAATGCAAGCTCGAAACATATAGTTGGATAGAATGATAATATGATTACATTTTATAGATGCGAAATAAGGAAGTTAAAGTTAAAAACTTACTGCAATACCTTGACGACTATGGTCGTCGGCATGCTCAGATAGGGTGCTTCTTTTCATATGTGTCTGAGATTGTAACCAAGATTCAGCTAGTGCCCCCTTTAGTTGCAGTAGTCCAGACGAAGAAGGGGTAGAAGTCTGGCCAAGCTGGAATGGTAATGCATGGGCTTGTTTGAATAAGATGGAAGAATTGGGGGGTGAAGCCTTAAATGGTGAAGAAGAAGAAGGAGGAGGTTTGGAAGCTTGTGAAGATGGGTCAGGAGATGAGAGGTTTATTAACAAAGGATCCTATTCAACGGGTGTTATAACAGGCTCGGAAGTAATTGATCTCCTGCAAGGAGTTCTTTTGACATGGGGCCTGGTGGAAGAAGAAGGTAAAGCTAGAAGAAGGGGCAATGGGTCTGCAGGAGCAGTTGGTACCTCCTTTGATAAAGAAACAGCTGGGGGAATAACAGAAGACATAGGAATGAAGAGTCTTGGTCTCATCATAGTTAATGCAAAATTAGAATGAACATGTCTAGGAGAAGTAAGTTCTCTACCTCTAGAATGGGAGATTGCGGAAGGAGTAATAGGAACTTGCTCAAAATCAGCTATGGTATGTGAAAGGGGACAAGGAGCAGAGGTAAGAGGTTTTTGACGTTTCACCACGAAGGGACCCTCTTGTTATGAGGGGCTTGAGGATTCTTGAAGTCATGCAGAGGGAGGTAGTAGGCCAAGGGAAGAAGAGGGTTGATTAAGATGGTGATCCCTCAATAATTCTTCACCCATTCTAGTTAAGGCCGCCCTTGTCAAGCGAGTATTTTTGCACATAAAGGCAGGAAGAATAGCATCAGCTAGAGAAAAAAAAGAGAAATTTATGTTAGAAACAACACAATAATGGTTCAAAACATGAGTAATGAAAATAATCTTACCAAAAGAAACATCCAAAGTTGCGCCTGCTGTGCTAAAATCAAAAGCGAATAATAAGCCTTTAGCGATTATGACAGGTAAGTTAAAATTTGCGCCCTTTAATTTCCCCATTGAAGAATGAAGAATAGGATCTTCTAAGATATTACCCAATGGAGGAATAGGGGAAAGATCCCGATACCAAGTTATTGGGTACGAGGGAGGAGAAGGAAGAGGCATAAAGAAAAACTTTTCCTGCCATGCTCCTTGAGGAGGAATTCTATGGAATAGAGTAGTTTTAGGGCGTGATTGAAATTTAAAAACACTATCTTCCACTTGACGAGGAACGAAAAAGTGATGGAAAAATCAAGCAGATAAGGGAAAATCTAGTAAGCGGGAAACAACAACAAAACCAACCATAATAGAGAAGATTAGGGAATGAGTTGATTCAGGGGAAGGTCAAAATATCTACTAACATCGACAAAGAAAGGATGAAGGGGAAATCTAAAACCACATAGAATCTGTTCCGAGAAAATCACCACATTTTCTTGAGGAGGAAGATAAGGATGATCCCTAGGGGTAGGAATGGCCCGGTATGTAGGGAAGTTATAGTTCCATTGAAGTTCATAGGCTTCTGATGCAGCAAACTCGGAAGAGCATTGAGTGTACCACTCATCGGAGGTTGACATTGTTAACAGGAGGAGGTAGGAAAAACAAGAAGAGTAAAAGATACACAGATTGGAGGAGGAAGATGAAGTGTTAGGGATTTTCCTCTCATTCTCTCTTTAAAAGTCTGGGTAGGGTATCAAAAAAGGTGTTTTAAGTAGAAATGTTAGATTAAGATGATAAGAAAAGCGGGATTGAAGAGGAGCCATTGGATGGATTAGTAAGGCGGTGGACATAATAAAATAAGTACATACCAAACATCATAGGCAGGCGTGCCACCAATGAAGAAATGGTATGGGTAGCTGATACGAAAGGTTGTATTCCCAAGATTCTAGAGCCATTACCAAAATTGAATTTTAAATTTCGATATCTAGGAAAATATTAAATATCATATCGGGTATTATAAATTCTGTCAGTCAGTACTAGCCGATCAAATTTCAGGACTAGTTCAGAATATATATAGATATATGTACATAAACTCGATCGGTCATCAAAGGTCGGCCAAATATTAAGTTTGAATTCAAACACAGAAGTAAACTCGATCAGTCACCAAATATCGACCGAGTATTAAGGATGAAATTGAGCATAAACGAAAACACGACCGGTCACTAAAGACCTTCCGAGTATCAAGTTCAAAGGAAACTGAATATAAACGTAAATTTGATCGGTCCTCAAAGACCGATTGAATGTTAAGTACGGGCAAAAACAGACATTGAAGTAAGCCTACCCGAATGGAATGAATTAGATAAAAATTGTTATCAAAGAAGGATAATTTGCTTGTAGAAACATTAATATGTGATAATCTTAAGGGCAATGAAACAAATCCAAGCGAGCAATAAAACTTGAATGAATACTTAAAAGTAGTAACCTAACCCTTTAGTAATAAAACCAGATCAAGTTAATCTGAAGTAATGCAAATCTATAAGTACTCATCAAAGAGAGATAAAAACAGAAGGTGCCAACAATTGGAACATCATAAGAAATAAGAGAAAATTTAATAGTTGTTCTTCATTATAGAAACATCCTGATTTACAATTAAAATAGTTTAGTAAACAAGTTAGGAGGCATCTCAGCAAGTAATTCCCGATGGTCCATGAAGTTGGCTGGGGGGTTAGAAACTAAGTGACCTTGCTTCTTCAGTTGTTTTGCGCCACCCTCAGCTCCAAGGGTGAAGGCTTTGGCAATGGAGGTAGCGATAGGAGCATTAAATTTAGGAGATTTTAGCATTATCCTTTTCCTCCTCTCAAATCTGTCATCTTCACCCGCCATGTACTCTGCCAAAGCATCTTGAAAAGTTTTTAATTCAGATTCTTTGGAAGAGAGCTCTGCTTTAATTGTGGTTAAGGATGAACTTAAGAAATTTAACTCATAATTCTTAGATTCCAAAGCAGCATCCTTAGTATCTAATTCTAGAGCATGAGCATCCTTCAACGCTTGTAGTTGAGATAACAATTGAGCATTCTTAGTAGACTTTGATGTTAGTTAGAGCCCTAGAGCCAATCATTTGATGATTGTATAATGGACTTGTTGTATCATATTCTTATATAAATAAAGACATTTGTTTTGGTTATTATACTTACTTGTATTGGTGCCAAATAAACTAAGTATAATAGCGTCCTTGAGTAGAAGGTTCTTACCTATATCAATCGATTGGTTGAATCGATAGTGAGATGATATAGGGAACACTACTCTTAATCATTCATAGTTGAGTATTAACATTCAGGGACAATGTTAATGTAATAAGACTAGCATGTAGGTCAACTCGATGACTTGATCTCACAAGTCATGGATATAGAGATATCAAGTTGACACATGGGTATGCATTGGAGAATGTATACTGAATGACCCGCCATGAGAAAGTATCATGGATCGTTATATGCGTGTCATATACTTTCTCATGTGACTATTAGTATGACTACTAGTCCTTAGACCTGAAGTCAACATGGATCCCTACATAAGGAGTTATGTACTTTGGTTTCGTCAAACGTCACCCGTAATGGGTGGACTATAAAGGCGATTACTGGGTATGTAACAAATTATGCGGAGGGATATGAGTGATGTAGATGGGATCTATCCCTCCTATATGACGGGAGTGACATCGATATTCTTGATAGAGTGAGACCACGAAGTGCATGGCCATGCCCAAATGAGTCAATATGAGATATTGAGCTAATTTGATTGAGTGAGTCTACTTGGAGTTCAAGATTTAGATTGATTAGAGGATTACACGGTCTATGCCTCACATTGATCAATCTAGATGTCTAGGATAGAAGGGCACTTGTCATATTTTATGAGGAGTCACAATTAGTAGTCACAAGGTGATGTTGGATCTCAACATTCTTATAACTTGGGTAGTAATGATGTGTTTCTAGATACCGCTCATTACTTGTGCTCCTAAATGGGTTTAGGGGCATTCCCAACGTTACAAGAATGTATAGGGTCACACACTAAGGACAATTAGATGGAAATAGGTTCATATGATGAACCAAGAGGATTAGGTTCATGTATTGAACCAAATTGGATTAAGAGTAATCCAAGTTAGGATAATTGAGTTGGACTCGAGTTGATTCATGTGTTCAATGAGTCTAATTTAGATTATGACTCATTAAATCAATTTAATTAAATGAATTAGATTCATTATATTAAATTGGCATGAATCAAATGGTTGGATTTGATCAACCATGAGTGAGATTTGGTCAAGTTTGACTTGACTTGAGAGGAAGAGGAAGAGTCAAGTTTGACTTGACTATTTGCCACCTCATTTGTGAGTTGGCATTAGGAGGACTAATGATGATGTGCCACATCATCATAGTTGGCACATGTGTGTGCCACCTCATGGAGGTTACAAGTCCCCTCTTTAATGGCCTCCACATTTAATGAAAAGGAGTTACACTCCTTAATGTGGCCGACCACTTTTGTGAGTGAATGAAATTCATTTTTCATTCAAGACAATTATTTCATCTTCTTCCTCAAGCTCTCCCTCTCCTCTCTTGGCTGAACCTTACCAAGGTGCTAGCACACCTTTGTGTTATGTTTTCTCCACCTATTTGTTCGTGTGGATACTTCTAGAGGGTTGTATACTTGACAACCTAGAGATCCGACATCACTTGGAAGAGCGGGATACGCGAAGGGCTTCGCATCAAGGGTAATTCCTTCTCCTAGTTTAGAACTAGCATAAAACTCGTACTCGTAATGTTTTCGAAAGTTTTTACTTCGCACAGATCCGGTGACTGGTCTTTCGGGGTTTCCGCGACGCGAAAAAGCGGTTTTCGCGGTCCGAAAACCCCAACAGTGGTATCAGAGCCACGTGCGAAGTCTTGTACGAGTTTAGTTTGCATTTTTATGAAAAATGTAGATTCTGTAAATTTCTGTAAATTTAGGTTTTTTATGTTTTTTATGTGTATTTTGTTGGAGCAATCCCAATGGTCCGCGGGACCATGTGTTTTGGTGTTTGGGCAAAGGGTTTAAGTTAGGTTCACCCTTGTATTTGATATGTGTATTTGAGTTGTGCAGGTTTGCAGGATACACATATGACTCAGGTTGATGGCTTCGGGTCCGGTGAAGGATGGAGCATCTGAGGGACCGTGGACAAGGCAGCGAGGACAAGGGCCGATGGAAGCGACTTCGAGGCATACGCGAAGGATGACATTGAGGACGAGCCGCAGGCTTGAATGCATCCGAGGGACGAGAGCCAAAGGAAGTAGGCTTGAAGGCAAAAGGTCAAAGCTGCAAAGGAAGAATCAAGTGAGTCATAAGGGTGAGGGTACGAGTGCACGAGAGATTGTACTCGGAGTAAAATCCTAGTTTTTAGGGTTTCACTGTAGCAGTACTGTAGCAGTCGACTGCATGTTTTAGCAGTCGATTGCATGTTTTAGCAGTCGACTGACAGCGAATGTATCGAGTCGTTGGGATGTAACGGTCGAATTTCCACAGAGGGCAGTCGACTGCATGTTTTAGCAGTCGACTGGTAGGCGGGGTTTTCCAACCCGTGGCCTATAAAACCAAAGCTTGGGAGCTTGGTTTGAGTTGACGAAATAGAGGTGGTTAATCTCTATTAGTAGTCTACTTGTGCCCTAGCGTCAAAAGAGCTCTTGTGAGGGTTGTGGTGAGGTTTCTCCACCCACAAGGAGGTTTGAGCTAGCCGGAAGTTTTCCGGGGAGTAATCCACCGAAGGATCGGGATCGTCCACCTTACGGACACGCCGTGGAGTAGGAGCTTTATCTCCGAACCACGTAAATGATCGTGTAGCTTGGTTTGAATTCTTTCCTTTAGTATTTAGCTTTCTACTTGTTTTGTTTGCATTTCCGCTTGCGCACTAACGTTGTAGAAAGAAGCGAGTATTTGGGGGCACCGTCTATACAACCCCCCTTCAAGCCGGCTCCGATCTCCAACATATTTTTCTCGTAGAAGAGAAGCACAAGTGTTTCGACACTTGTAGGCTTCGACTACCGAGAAGATTTTTCGGAAACAGCAAGGTTTCGCCCCAAATCTTTTTGGGACAGTGGGCTAAGGTGCTGTAAGATCGCTAAGAAACACTCGCGATGGTTAGATCGCGGGTAGGGGCGTTGCCCCTGGCCCCGCAAGGGGATTCGTTCCACAATTGCGCCCGAAAATCGCTAAACGGGACCGCCGTGAATTTTTTCTCATAAAAATTGTAAAAAAAAATAGTATTAAAATTACAGAAAATTATGAATATTACATAATTTAGAATTATGTATAATTTGTGATGGTCATGGCCCAAAAAGACCCAATCTGATTGGAAATGTGTTGTAATTCATAATACGGCTTGCGTGTCGTCATGTGATGTGCGTGTTGTATATTTGATTCGCGACCTGCGCGTCGTGCCTTTCTCTATTTTATATTCTTGTTGTAAATTAGTTTAGACTCGAATGTAACTCGAGTTTCAAAAATTGTAATGTACAAAATTGGAGCGGTGGAAGGTCCACTCGAGACGGAGTTACGAGGAGGGCGCGAGCAACACAAGGTGGTCAAAGGGATGAGCTTGAGAAGCTGTGGACCCTAGGTTGAACAAACGATCTTCTCATTGGCTTGAGAAGGTCGTAGTAGGGCCATGACTAATCACAAATAATTTAATTAATTGCTTAAGTGTATGTGATGCATAATTAGTAATTAATTAGTGCCTAGCGATTAGATTAGATCTAATTCATGTACAAGATGCACCCTCTCGATTAAATTAGATCTCAATCACGTCAACTCAAATGCCTACCGTGTTGTGATACCTATCACTACCTCGATCACATGTGTTGTTGAATCTTCCAAAGCAGAGCAACACATATTATCTTGGTAGGGTACGGAGGGACAATCTTGGTCCCGCCTATCAACACATGGGTGAGTAGAGACTCAATTTGATTGAGTACAACTAGTTAAATCGAGTTTAACTGTAGGCATTCTTCCAATGGTTGGAAAGATAGGACATAAATCACATTTATATTAATTCTTGGGCGTATTTGCCAAAGCTAACTCAAGTTTTAATATAACTGCAGATAATGATCCTATAAACAAGAGTTGTCGGATAATGATCGTATAAACAAGAGTTGAATAGAGATGTAATTGGTAAATCGTTACCTACCGATCATACTAAATCTTGGGCGTATTAGCCAAAGCTAACTCAAGGGTTAGTATGATGTGGATCTTGTTCCACTTGAATTATAGAATTTAGTGGGAGCATCATTTAGTTAAAGACCTAATTAAATGATTTAAAAGAATATGATATTTATTTTCTGTATTTTTCTGTTGTAGATAATCATGACATCGAATACGAACTCTTTCTCCCTGCGTTCTGTCCTTGAGAAGGACAAGCTCAACGGAGTAAATTTCCTGGACTGGTACAGGAACTTGAGAATAGTTCTCACCCAAGAACGTAAATTGTACGTTCTAGAGCAACCCATTCCGGAGGCTCCTCATGCCACTACCACGCGAGCTGACCGAGATGCTTACAAGAAGCATCAAGATGACGCATTAGATGTGTCCTGTCTGATGCTCGTGACCATGAACTCTGAGCTTCAGAAGCAACATGAGTTGATGGGAGCTTACGATATGGTTGAACATCTTCGTCAACTATATCAGGGACAAGCTAGGCACGATAGATTCGAGATCTCAAAGGCACTATTTCAGTGCAAGATGTCAGATGGGGCTTGGGTACATAGAAAACCTACAGAGGTTGGGATTCCTGCTTGGCCAAGAGCTGGCCACTGACCTGATCTTGCAATCCTTGCCGGATAGCTATAGTCAATTCGTTCTAAACTACAACATGAATGAAATTGACAAGCCACTGCCCGAGCTGCTTAGCATGTTAAGAACTGCTGAGCTGAACCTTAAGAAGGTTAAGCCCCACTCTATTCTGATGATTCAGAAACATAAGGGCAAGGGCAAGCCCAAAGGCAAAGGAAAGTCCCAAGCCAAGGGCAAAGGCAAGGCACTGAAGCCTAAAGGAGGGGTCACCAAGGATGCTACCTGCTTCCACTGCGGTCAGACCGGGCATTGGAAGAGGAACTGCAAGGTGTACCTGGAAGATCTTAAGAAGAAGCGAAGTGGGACTTCCACTTCAGGTATATATGTTATAGAAGTCAATCTATCTATTTCTTCATCATGGGTATTAGATACCGGATGTGCTTTTCACATTTGTACTAATGTGCAGGCGCTGAGAAATAGCAGGGCATTGGCAAAGGGCGAGGTGGACCTACGGGTAGGCAATGGAGCACGTGAGAAATAGCAGGGCATTGGCAAAGGGCGAGGTGGACCTACGGGTAGGCAATGGAGCACGGGTTGCTGCTGTTACTATAGGGACTTATTTTATATCTTTGCCCTCTGGGCTTGTACTAGAGTTGGATGATTGTTGTTATGTGCCTGCTTTAACTAAGAACATAATTTCAGTTTCTTGTTTGGACAAGAAAGGTTTCTCTTTTATAATTAAGGATAAATGTTGTTCTGTTTATTTAAAAGATATGTTCTATTGTAGTACACCTCTGATGAACGGACTCTACATTCTAGACCTTGAAAGCCCTATCTATAACATAAATACCAAGAGGTTCAAGTCAAATGACTTGAATCAAACCTATCTCTGCCACTATCGCTTAGGTCATATAAATGACAAGCGCTTATCCCAGCTCCATAAGGATGGTTTGCTGGACTCATTTGATTTTGAATCTTATGAGACGTGCGAGTCATGCCTACTAGGCAAGATGACCAAGACTCCCTTTAGTGGGCACAGTGAAAGAACGACTGATTTGTTAGGACTTATACATAGTGATGTATGTGGCCCTTTCAATGTCGCTGCTAGAGGCGGTTATAGGTACTTCATCACATTTACTGATGACTTCAGTAGATATGGTTATGTGTACTTGATGACACATAAGTCTAAATCCTTTGAAAAGTTCAAAGAATTCAAGAATGAAGTACAAAACCAGCTTGGCAAGAGTATTAAGATACTTCGATCAGATCGAGGTGGTGAATACCTTAGCCATGAGTTTCGTGACTATCTAGCTTAGTGTGGGATCCTATCCCAACTCACTCCTCCTGGAACACCACAGTGGAATGGTGCATCCGAAAGGAGGAATCGTACCATATTAGATATGGTACGGTCTATGATGAGTCACACAGATCTTCCTACCTTTCTTTGGAGCTATGCTCTAGATACGGCAGCTTTTATACTCAACCGAGTTCCATCTAAGGCTGTAATAAAGACACCATATAGGATATGGACTGGGAGAGATGCCCAGGTGTCTTTCATGAGGATTTGGGGTTGTGAGGCTTACGTTTGACGTCAAGTCTCAAACAAGTTAGGACCCAAATCTGACAAGTGCTACTTTATTGGATATCCCAAGGAAACTAAGGGATATTACTTCTACATTCCCAGTCAACACAAGGTAGTTGTGGTAAAGACTAAGGTTTTTCTAGAAAGGGACTTTGTTTCTAGAAATACTAGTAGGAGTACGTTCGATCTTGAAGAAGTTCAAGATGCGGACCATAGCACTGAAGCCTCGATGGAAGTTGAACTGGAACCACAAAGTGGTGTGGATGATGTTGTTCCATAAAGAGTTGAGGAACAACAACCAGTTCGAGTAGACATACCTCTTCACAGGTCTGATAGGATACGTCGTCATCCTGAGAGATACTCATTTCTCTTGTCTGACCATGATGACGTTGTGTTCATAGAGGATGAGCCTACCACCTATTAGGAAGCTGTGATGAGACCAGATTCCGAGAAATGGCTAGAGGCCATGATATCCGAAATGGAATCCATGTACACCAACCAAGTATAGACATTGGTTGATCCACCTGAAGGGGTAAAACCCATTGGGTGTAAGTGGCTCTTTAAGAGAAAGACCGACATGGATGGACTTATCTATAAGGGTCGCTTGGTAGCTAAAGGTTTCAAGCAGATTCATGGTATTGACTATGATGAAACCTTTTCTCCAGTAGCGATGTTTAAGTCCATTCGGATCATGCTTGCTATTGCAGCATACCATGACTATGAGATATGGCAGATGGATGTCAAAACCGCGTTTCTGGATGGAAACCTGCTCGATGATGTGTACATGACACAACCTGAGGGTTTTGTAGATCCACAGCATACTAGCAGAGTATGCAAGCTGCATAGGTCCATTTATGGACTAAAGCAAGCTTCTCGGAGCTGGAATCTTCGATTTGATGATGCAATCAAATAGTTTGGTTTAATCAAGAATGAAGATGAACATTTTGTCTACAAGAAGGCTGTAGGGGATATAGTTGTCTTCCTCATATTGTATGTGGATGACATACTACTCATTGGGAAAGACATCCCTTTGCTACAGTCTGTCAAGACTTGGCTAGGGAGTTGTTTCTCAATGAAGGACTTAGGTGAAGCATCTCGCATTCTAGGCATACAGATCTATAGAGATAGATCTAAGAGATTGCTTGGCCTAAGTCAGAGTACATATATTGACAAGGTACTCCTATGGTTTGCCATGCAGAACTCCAAGAAGGGATTTCTGCCGATGTCACATGGCGTGAGTCTTTCGAAGACTCAAGGTCTCTCTTCTAGAGAGGAAAGAGACCGCATGGATCAGATCCCTTATGCCTCAGCCATAGGATCTATCATGTATGTCATGCTATATACTCGTCCTGATGTCTCGTATGCTTTGAGCATGACGAGCAGATACCAGTCAGATCCAAGTGAAAGTCACTGGATAGCGGTCAAGAATATTCTTAGGTACTTAAGAATGACTCAAGAATATTTCTTGATATATGAAGGCAATGATGAGCTAGCTGTAAAGGGTTACAGTGATGCCTGCATCCAGATCGACCAGGATGATTATCGATCGCAGTCGGGGTTCGTGTTTTGCATAAATGGTGGTGCTGTGAGCTGGAAGAGTTCGAAGCAGGACACAGTTGCTGATTCGACAACAAAGGCCGAGTATATCGCTGCATCAGAGGCAGCAAAGGAGGCAATTTGGATCCTCAAGTTCATCACTGAACTTCGGGTGGTTCCTAGCATCGCTGACCCCATTGAGCTCTATTATGACAACAATGGAGCTATAGCACAGGCGAAGGAACCTCGCTTACACCAGCGGACCAAACACATACTACGACGCTTCCATCTCATTCGAGAGATTATCGAGAGAGGAGATGTGAAGATTTGCAGAGTACCCACAAAGGCTAACATCGCAGATCCCTTGACCAAGGCTTTGGCACAGAAAAAGCATGATGGTCACATTAGGTCATTGGAGTGGACCAAACACATACTACGGCGCTTCCATCTCATTCGAGAGATTATCGAGAGAGGAGATGTGAAGATTTGCAGAGTACCCATAGAGGCTAACATCGCATATCCCTTGACCAAGGCTTTGGCATAGAGAAAGCATGATGGTCACACTAGGTTATTGGGGCTTAGAGCCTACACTGATTGGCACCAGTGCTAGTGAGAGATTGTTAGTTAGAGCCCTAGAGCCAATCATTTGATGATTGTATTATGGACTTGTTGTATCATATTCTTATATAAATAAAGGCATTTGTTTTGGTTATTATACTTTTTTGTATTGGTGCCAAATAAACTAAGTATAATAGCGTCCTTGAGTAGAAGGTTCTTACTTATATAAATCGATTGGTTGAATCTATAGTGAGATGATATAGGGAACACTACTCTTAATCATTCCTAGTCGAGTATTAACATTCAGGGACAATGTTAATGCAATAAGACTAGCATGTAGGTCAACTCGATGACTTGATCTCACAAGTCATGGATATAGAGATATCAAGTTGACAGATGGGTATGCATTGGAGAATGTATACTGAATGACCCGCCATGAGAAAGTATCATGGATCGTTATATGAGTGTTATATACTTTCTCATGTGACTATTAGTATGACTACTAGTCCTTAGACCTGAAGTCACCATGGATCCCTACATAAGGAGTTATGTACTTTGGTTTCGTTAAACGTCACCTGTAATTGGGTGGACTATAAAGGTGATTACTGGGTATGTAACAAATTATGCGGAGGGATGTGAGTGATGTAGATGGGATCTATCCCTCCTATATGACGGGAGTGACATCGATATTCTTGATAGAGTGAGACCACAAAGTGCATGGCCATGCCCAAATGAGTCAATATGAGATATTGAGCGCATTTGATTGAGTGAGTCTACTTGGAGTCAAGATTAAGATTTATTAGAGGATGACACGGTCTATGCCTCACATTGATCAATCTAGATGTCTAGGATAGAAGGACACTTGTCATATTTTGTGAGGAGTCACAATTAGTAGTCACAAGGTGATGTTGGATCTCAACATTCTTATAACTTGGGTAGTAATGATGTGTTGCTAGATACCACTCATTACTTATGCTCCTAAATGGGTTTGGGGCCTTTCCCACGTTACAAGAATGTAGAGGGTCACACACTAAGGACAATTAGATGGAGATTAGGTTCATATGATGAACCAAGAGGATTAGGTTCATATGATGAACCAAGAGGATTAGGTTCATGTATTGAACCAAATTGGATTAAGAGTAATCCAAGTTAGGCTAATTGAGTTGGACTCTAGTTGATTCATGTGTTCAATGAGTCTAATTTAGATTATGACTCATTGAATCAATTTAATTAAATGAATTAGATTCATTATATTAAATTGGCATGAATCAATTGGTTGGATTTGATCAACCATGAGAGAGATTTGGTCAAGTTTGACTTGACTTGAGAGGAAGAGGAAGAGTCAAGTTTGACTTGACTATTTGCCACCTCATTTGTGAGTTGGTATTAGGAGGACTAATGTTGATGTGCCACATCATCATAGTTGGCACATGTGTGTGCCACCTCATGGAGGTTACAAGTCCCCTCTTTAATGGCCTCCACATTTAATGGAAAGGAGTTACACTCCTTAATGTGGCCGGCCACTTTTGTGAGTGAATGAAATTCATTTTTCATTCAAGCCAATTATTTCATCTTCTTCCTCAAGCTCTCCCTCTCCTCTCTTGGCCGAACCTTACCAAGGTGATAGCACACCTTTGTGTTAGGTTTTCTCCACCTATTTGTTCATGTGGATATTTCTAGAGGGTTGTACACTTGACAGCCTCGAGATCCGGCATCACTTGGAAGAGTGGGATATGCGAAGGGCTTTGCATCAAGGGTAATTCCTTCTCCTAGTTTAAAACTAGCATAAAACTCGTACTCATAATGTTTTCGAAAGTTTTTACTTCGCACGGATCCGGTGACGGGGCTTTCGTGATTTCTGCGACGTGAAAAAGCGGTTTTCACGGCCCGAAAAACCCAACATTTGGAAGTCAATTCAGTTGGAAGGAGGGACTCCGACTTAGCTTGAGATTCAAAATCTTCTGCAAAGGCTTTCTATTTACTTGAATTTTTAAGTTCAGCCTCAAGAAGCTTGCGAGTCTCTTGTAATTGGTTGGACAACTCTTCAGAGGTGTGAGAAGAGGATGCTCCAGAGGCTTGTTGTCTTAGCTTGGCAACTTCTTGAGATAAATCATACGGGTGTCAGGCCATACTCATACTAATAATCCACCGCTGTCAAAAAGTTATTATTAGAACACACTATTCATAAAATAGAAGGATGAAGGGTATGTTACCTTAATTTCCTCAAAAGAAAACTTGTCAGCCCAATCAGCAGAAGTGAGCTTCTCAAGTTCTTTACAGGCTTTTGCCCAAGCCATAGTTAGAGAATCCCCCAATAATATTGGGAGGGTAGGAGCAGATGTGGAAGAGGATGATAAAGAACTATGAAGTGAAGGAGGAGAAAAGAGAAGAATAGAAGAACCCTGAGTTCCTAGGATCGGTAAAGGAATTGGTTCAGGAAAGGTCATCATGAACTTAGGGTCTAAACTAGCACTTGGAAGAGAAGGATCTTCTAGTAACTGAAGAGGGGAAGAAGCAAGTATAGGATACAAGGAGGTAAGGGTAGGTTCTGGAGAAGAAGGTGGAATATCCCCTATGGGTATATCTTCAAAAGTAGAGATAGCCCATTTCTTAGGTTGGGGCGCCAATGTCAATCTTCGCTCGGGGCATTTTCTTGTAGGAGTAGCCTCGGGTACCTGTTCTTGTATCTCCAAGGGGTATCCTCCAAAGGTAAACTTGTGGAGGCTTCACCTGTAAGGAAATATGTTGCTAAACACGCAAACGCGCAGCGGAAAAATATATTTCCTCCAGAAGATCCATGTGAAGGGAAAGTGAAATTTCTACATCATATACTAAGTTTTCTAACATAGCATGAAAGATTATACCTTTGTAGTGTGCTCACAGACTCCCGACAACTCGGATCACAGCACGATCTCGCGTTTGCGCCTCTACGGTATCCACACGAACAAGCGTTCGTTTGTCTCACAAACTCACAAAAGGAGAAAGGTTGTGCTAGCAACCTTGAAAGTGGATTTCGGCCAAGAGAAGAGGAGCAAGGAGAATGAAGAGAATCCCCCAAAAAATGAAGAGCAAAAAGCTTAAATATTTTCATCCAATGAAAATACTTAATTAGCATTAATAGCTTTAATGAGCATTTACACTCTATTAAGGACCAAACTTGTAACTCCTTATTTCAAATGAGTGTAACTCTTCATTTCAAATTCAATTTCAAAAATTGAATGAAATGAATAATTGAATTTTGAAATTCATTAATTATCTTCATTAAATCTCACTTGAGTCTAACTCAAGTCTCCTCACTTGAGTCTAACTCAAGTCTAATTCACTCGAGTCTAACTCAAGTCTAATTCAATCGAGTCTTACTCAATTAATCCTCATGCAATTCAAATTCAATGAATCACTATTTCATTAATTCAAATTGACTCCTTGAGTCTAATTTAAATTGGACTTAATCCAGCAATTAGATCTAATTGAGTCCAACTCAATAAGTCCAATTCAGATTAGACTTAATCCAATAATTCATCATATGAACTCATCTCCAAATCTCTTGTTCTTTGTGTGTGACCCAATAGGTTCTCGTAACGTTGGCAATGTACCCAAATCAACATTTAGATATATAAGCAATGAGTGACATCTAGCAAGACATCATTACTACCCAAGAGACGAGAAGGTCAAGATCCGACCTAACATGTCTGTGGCTATTATCTTGTATGACTTTGTCCCTCTATCCTTGATATCTAGGTTGATCAATGAGGCATAAACCGTGTCATCCTCTTATCAACCTTTGTATTTTTTGATCTCTAATTAGACACACTCAATCAAATAAGCTCAATATCTCATATTGAATCATTTGTGCATGGTCATGCTTTCTTGTATCCTACTAATCAAGGGGCCCATAGATATCGCTTCCATCATATGGAAGGGATAGATCTCATCTATATCACTGACATCCCTCCATATAATTCATTGCATACCCAGTGATCGACTTTATTTTCCTCCTTGTTACAGGTGACGTTTGACGATACCAAAGTACACAACTCCTTATGTAAGGAACCGTAGCGACTTCAGGTCTAAGGACTAATCATACCAATAGTCACATGAGAATGTTTATGACACTCATATAATGATCCATGAAACATTCTCATGGCGGGTCATTCAGTATATATTCTCTAATATATACCCATGTGTCAACCTGATATCTTATATACATGACTTGTGAGATTAAGTCATCAGTTGACCTACATGCTAGTCTCAACGGATTAATATTGTCCTTGTATATTAATGCTCGACTAGGAATAGTTAAGAGTAGTGTTCTCTACAATATCTCACTATCAATTCAACCAATTGATATACTATAGATAAGAACCTACTACCCAAGGACATTATTATACTTATTCAATTGGCACTGAACTAAAATAAATATAATAACCAACTTTGCCTTTTATTAATAATGATATATGATACAAAATGAGCCCTTTACAATCATCTCATAATTGATACTAGGGCTAATACTAACATCACCAAGAGTGGTTTGAGAGCTAGAAGCAAGCGTTGGTTAAGTTGAGGGCTCAGGTAAAAGAGCGCCAGATGCTTGGGTTGAGGCGATGTTAAGTTCAGCTCTGAGCTCTTGTTCCTTAGCTAGTAATTCCTCCTCTTCTAACAGGATTACCTTGTCAACCAAAGCTCTGAATAAAGTATCCATTGCAACAAACAAAAAGATATTTTAGTTAGTAAAGGAGGGATAGTTAGAATTTTGAAATTTACCAAAGGAACATTGTAGGCTCTTTTGAACAGGGCTCAGGCCAAAAAGATATAAGAGATCACCATGTATCCACTGGTGAATGTAAAAGTGATGACCTAATAATTTATGGGAGTATTCATAAAAAATCGATTGTTGATGAAGCTCCCTTACGTTAGGGAGAGAAGGAAAGGAAGATTGCCATTTGGTGGACCATGAGATGGGACCAAGAAATTTGACAAAGAAAAAGCGTGATTTCCAACCCTTGATGGATGAAGACATTTCTTCAAAGAACGCCATCTTTAGGCGAGATTGAAAAAGAAATACTCCTGGTTCCAATTTTTTGGGTTTGAAAATATAAATTTTTTTTGAGGAGTAGGAGGTATACTGAAGAGGTGAAACACCATATACAACCCACATAGATACCTAAAGGTGTTTGGGGTAAATTATTGTAAAGGAATACCAAAATATTGACTTATATCTATCAAGAAAGGAGGAATTGGAAAGCATAAGCCTGCAACTAGCTGATCTTTAAAAAAGGCAATGCAGTCACCAAGAGGAAGACAAGGATGAGCGTCAGGTTGAGAGACTTTAATACAATATTCTCTAGGTCTTTCATACAAAGAACGGATGGAAGTTCGGTCGGTAGCGGTGAAGGAAGAATGAATTTGAGTACACCAAGGAAGTAAATATTCTGCAGCTATGGTGAAAAATGGAAACACTCAAGGAATAAATGACTTACTGAGTCCTTAAGGAGAAAAAGTCACAGAAGAAAACAAAAGAAGATGAAGGAGGACGAGTGGTTGAAGGAAGTCGGAAAAGAAAATTGCTAGAGAATAATGGGAGGAAGACGAACAACCAAGAGTTAAAAGAGACTTAGGGTTTTAGGGTGATATAAGGATCACCGTCAAATTAAAATGATTCGACAGAGGAGAGCCATTAATTTTCCAAGAAGAATGTGTGATAAGACATGAACAAAAAATGTACCAAGGGTTACTTAGAAAAAGGGGGAAAATGCTACGTGGCACTCGCCTAGGAAGAGGTATTTATGATGGACAGAACAGATTGAATCATATACTGAACCGCCATATTTTCGAACATTCTCTTCCTGTTGAAGGACCAATTACCAACGAGATCATTTTGAAAAATTGTGTGAATCTCAAAGTGTGGTAATATAATAATAAATAAATAAATAAATAATAATAAATTTTGCGAATAAAGGGAAAACTCAAGTTGAGTCAGTGATATGTATTAAAGAAAACTAGTATCTTATAGGCTCGAACGGAAAGCACTAGGTGAAATGAATGGTGGTAGGCTTTAATTAGAATAACATATATGTGTCTAGGTAGGTATATAGCCAGAAGGGTATAAGCCCTGTCGGATCTAAAGGCACTTGAACAAGCAAATAGCATAATTAGACATAAATATATAACTTTATATTACCATAAATAATTACATAATCCCAACCCTGGAACTTTCGTGAATCTTACATAAACAGATATAAATACAGCAGATAAATAATTTTCTACTTGTCCTACTTCTGGGATCTACCAGATTGTTCTACCCATCCTAAGTATGGGTGTATAGTAGAATAACAGCATGGACAAAGAGAAGATGTTTATCTTGTCCTATTGTGTTTGTGTGAGCTACCCTCTTGGGTTTGTGGTAGAGAAGCTAGCTCTAATCTAGCCTGATCTAGTTCAGTTTGCAAACAATTTACTTTAGCTTTCTGCTGGACCAAGTCTTGTTGTTGCTGCGATATCAACAAATCGTCTACATGAACCTTCTTGGTCAGAACGGTTATTTCTGAGGCATGTCAAGCTTTTAGATCATCTAATTGCTCGATCATCTAATTGCTCAGTCTTCTACTTTAAATCCAAATAAGCTTTGTCCCTAAAAGCTACTTCCGGCCGAACTTGAAACTAAGTTGCTAGTAGACGTACCTTTAGCTCTCTTTGATGCGAATGGTGTTGATCTAAGGCTTGCATAGCCTCAGCCAAAGACTTCTCCTTCTTGAACAATAGTTGATCCGGGGGGGGTGGGGGAGATTTGAAGCCATAGCTCTCAATAATATCTCTAGAGGAAAGTGAAGCAAGAAAGAGTAAAGGTTGATATTGTAGAAGTTAGGATCACACCTCTATTTAACTTAGTTACAAGATATGTGCTGAGGGTGTCACAAGATCACTGTAGTAGGTATGAAATGTTTAGAAAAGGACAAAAGTATACTTAGGTCTAGTCAGTTGGATATACCTCCTTCGACTAGACTTGAAGGGAGGGGGCTAGTGATATGAGTTATGATGGATTAGCCTGTTGAGTGAAGGAGGCGTCTAAGTTGAGAAGGGTAGGAAAGGTCTATAGCCGATCAAATGAAGGTTGAGCGAGCACCCATATGCTTATATATGCTTGACCAGGCAAAGTCTGCCCGAGAATAAAGGCATTTAACTTTATGTATGACTTCTAGCATATTACTGGCTGACCAAAGACCGAGCGAGCGTCCACGTGCTCATATATGTTCGGCCGGACAAAGTCCGCCCGAGCATAAAGACATTTAACCTTATGTATGACTTCTAGCATATTACCAGTCGATCAAAGGCCGAGCGAGCGCTCACATGCTCATATACGCTCAGTCGAGCAAAGCCCGTCTGAGCATAAAGGTATTTAGCCTTATGAATGACTTCTAGCATATTACCGGCTGATCAAAGGCCGAGCGAGCGCCCACGTGCTCATATACGCTCGACCGGGAAAAGCCCGCCTGAGCATAAAGACATTTAGCCATATAAATGGCTTCTAGCATATTACCGGCCGATTAAAGGCCGAGTGAGCACCCACGTGCTCAAATATGCTCGATCAGACAAATCTCGCCCGAGCATAAAGGCATTCAACCTTATGAATGACTTCTAGTATATTACCGGCCGATCAAAGACCGAACGAGCGCCCACGTGTTCATATATGCTCGGTCAGACAAATCTTGCCCGAGCATAAAGGCTTTAGCCTTATGTATGATTGACAGCGTAGTGCTGGCCAACCATAAGCTGAGCGAGTAAACACCCGCTCATATATGCTCGGCTAGGCGAAGTTTACCCGAGCACAAAGGAATTTAAACCTTATGTATGATTTTCATCATATTACAGGTCAACCGCAGGCCAAGCGAGTGCCCACATGCTCATACATGCTCAGCCAGGCAATGCCTGCTTGAGCATAAAGGTATTTAGTCTTATGTATGATTGTCAGCATATTAGCCGACCACAGATCGAGCAAGTGACCACGTGATCATATATGTTCAGATGGGCAAAGCCCGCCCAAGCATAAAGTTACTTAGCCTTGTAATTAGTTCTTAATATATGACCAACTTGAATGACCGATCGAGGCATATTCAACAGGAGATATTATTAACAGTATATACGGCCGGCTTGAGTGACCGACCGAGACATATTCAACAGAGGATATTCCTAGTACACGGTCTCCTTGAACGACCGGTCAAGACATGCCTAACAGAATATTTGGCAGGAAATATTTTCTAGAATGACTGGCCAAGACATATTTAACTGAGGGTATTCCTAATACACGGTCGGCTTGAACGACCAGCCGAGACATGCTTAATAGAATATTTGATGGGAAATTTGTTCTAAAAGCTCCTTCAGTTATAATAATGTGCCCCCATTATAAATATAAGTCGTAAACGACAAAACGGGTACATCTAGGGTGCAGAAAAGATTCCTTAAAGAATTATTGCATGAAGGTTAGAAGATGACTTCATCTTCTAACAAACCCTAACGAATCGGGGACAACTTCACGACTACGGAGGTCACATGAGGTAGTATAAAAAGGGGGATACTCTTCGTTGGAAAGGTACACAAATACTAGCATCCAAGCTCTGTTTCACTTCAATTACTGTTCTTCTTCATTTCTTCCACCTTTGAGAGGGAAACTGACTTGAGCGTTGGAGGGCCTAGCTAGGGATCTCCACCCTAGTCTTAGGTCACTAACGCTTTGTTGGTTTGTCTTGCTGTGCGTAGGATCGTGGAGGGCTTCTTCTATATCGACGTTCATCGGAGCTAGCGCACATCTTCACAAATTTCAGACAGGATCACTTGTCAATAAGGAAAGCAAACCAAATCAACTCACAAATCAATAAATCAAACTAAAACAAATTTAATACTAGAATTGTTGCTTCTAAACCTATTTGACTCCCATGGAATCAAATTAGTAAGTGAAAGCAAACCTATTTGACTCCCATGGAATCAAATCAATAGATGATTAATCAAAATTCACTTGGATAAAATTCTTAAAAAATAAATATGAAATATTTGAAGTCTTCAGTAATTTTTACAAACAAACTGAAAATGAAAAAGACCAAAAAATTAAACGAATTAGGAGTGATAACAGAGGTGAATTTGGGAATTATAATTTTAATATATTTTTCTTAGAAAATGGCACAACTTTTTCGTGCCCTAAAACACCCCAACAAAATGAAATAGTTGAAAGAAAGAATAGAACCCTACTTGAAGCCTTCGGGAGAATGCTAAATGAATATTAACTTTCTAAATACTTTTGGGCAGAAGCTATTAGTACAACCTTCCATGTGCAAAACAAAACTATAATAAATAAAAATTATAATAAGACTTCATTTAAACTCTCTTAAAATAAATAACCAATATCAAATACTTTAAAGTGTTTGGGTGCCCAGTTTACATACTAAATATAAGAGAATACTTAGAAAAATTTACCTTAAAAGTAGAAAATAGAATTTTTGTAGGTTACTCATTAAATAGTAGAGGTTACAGAGTATATAACAAAAATACACTAAGAATCAAAAAACCCATAAATATAAAATTTGAAGAATTTAACCATAACTTAGAACAAACTCAGATTCAACCAATTGATTTTATTAGAGGTAGGACTAGTCAAGGGGGAGCAAGTGAAAACTTAAGTCAAGAACATGAAGAAGAACATCAACCATAAGAAAATGAACAAACTAGAACCACAAGGGTTAACCCAAATTATCCACTTGAATAAATAATTGGTGGCCTAGGCCTAAGAGTGTAAACTAAATAAGCTTTTAGAAACCTAAGTCAAACAACATTAATCTCTAACATTAAACCCAAAATAATAGAAGATCATTAAATGATCCAGATTGGATCTTATCCATGCAAGAGGAACTGGCCTAATTTAAAAGAAATGAAGTATGAGATCTAGTTCCATTACTAGAACATAAACAATTAATAGAAATGAAATGGGGTTTTAGAAATAAACTAAATGAAAGGGGGAAACTGTTAGAAATAAAGCCAGATTAGTAGACAAAGGATTTAGTCAGGTCAAGGGACTCGATTATGATGAAACTTATGCTCGTGTCGCCACACTTGAATCAATTAGAATACTGTTGAGCTATGCAGCCTATTAGGGTTTCAAATTATATCAAATGGATGTAAAATTGGCCTTTCTCAATTGATTAATTAAAGAAGAGGTATATATAGGTCAACCCCCAGGGTTTGGGAACTTAGAACACCCTAACCATGTGTTTAAATTGAAGAAAGTTCTCTATGGCCAGAAACATGCTCCTAGAGCTTGGTATGAAAGGTTGACCATATACTTAATCTCAAAGAGCTTCAAACAAGGTCAAATAGACCCAACTCTATTCATCAAAATAATTAATCAAGATTTCTTTATAGCTCAAATTTATGTAGATGATATAATATTTGGGGGCAACTAATTCAAAACTTTTACAAGAATTTATAATATTGATGGAACAATAATTTAAAATAAGTATAGTAGGATAACTAACATTCTTCCTAAGTCTTCAAATCAACTAAACAAATGAAGGAACTTACATTTATCAACAAAAATATACACTTGAACTACTTAAGAAATTTGATATAGAAAAATCGAAGGAAATTAAAACTCTAATGGCCACCAATGTGACCCTAGACAGTGATCTAAGTGGGAAACCTATAGACCTTAAATATTACAGAAGCGCCATAGGAAGTCTACTATACCTAACTTCCAGTGAACCTAACATTTTATTTATAGTCAGTATGTGTACTAGGTACCAAACATGCGCCAAGGAGTCACACTTGGCTAATGTTAAAAGTGTTAGCTAGAGCCCTAGAGCCAATCATTTGATGATTGTATTTTGGACTTGTTGTATCATATTCTATATAAATAAAGGCATTTGGTATTTGGTTATTATACTAACTTGTATTGGTGACAAATAAACTAAGTATAATAACGTCCGTGAGTAGAAAGTTCTTAACTATATCAATCGGTTAGCTGAACCGATAGTGAGATGATATAGGGAACACTACTCTTAATCATTCCTAGTCGAGTATTAACATTCTGGGATAATGTTAATGCAATAAGACTAGCATGTAGGTCAACTCGATGACTTGATCTCACAAGTCATGGATATAGAGATATCAAGTTGACACATGGGTATGCATTAGAGAATTTATACTGAATGACCCGCCATGAGAAAGTATCATGGATCGTTATATGAGTGTCATATACTTTCTCATGTGGCTATTAGTATGACTACTAGTCCTTAGACCTGAAGTCACCATGGATCCCTACATAAGGAGTTATGTACTTTAGTTTCGTCAAACGTCACCCGTAACTGGGTGGACTATAAAGGCGATTACTGGGTATGTAACAAATTATGCGGAGGGATGTGAGTGATGTAGATGGGATCTATCCCTCCTATATGACGGGAGTGACATCGGTATTCTTGATAGAGTGAGACCACGAAGTGCATGGCCATGCCCAAATGAGTAAATATAGGATATTGAGCTCATTTGATTTAGTGTGTCTACTTGGAGTTCAAGATTTAGATTGATTAGAGGATGACACGGTCTATGCCTCATATTGATCAATCTAGATGTCTAGGATAGAAGGACACTTGTCATATATTGTGAGGAGTCACAATTAGTAGTCACAAGGTGATGTTGGATCTCGACATTCTTGTAACTTGGGTAGTAATGATGTGTTGCTAGATACCGCTCATTACTTATGCTCCTAAATGGGTTTAGGGCATTGCCAACGTTACAAGAACCTATAGGGTCACACACTTAGGACAATTAGATGGAGATTAGGTTCATATGATGAACCAAGAGGATTAGATTCATTTGATGAATCAAATTGGATTAAGAGTAATCCTAATTGGGCTAACTTGAGTTCGACTCAAGTTGATTCATGTGTTCAATGAGTCTAATTTAGATTTTGACTCATTGAATCAATTTAATTAAATGAATTAGATTCATTATATTAAGTTGGCTTGAATCAAATGGTTGGATTCGATCAACCATGGAAGAGATTTGGTCAAGTTTGACTTGACTTGAGAGGAAGATTAAAAGTCAAGTTAGACTTGACTTTATGCCACCTCATTGGTCAGTTGGCATTGATGTGGACCAATGATGTTACTCCACATCATCATGGGTACCACCTCATGGAAGTTACAAAGCCATTCTCTTTAATGGCTTCATATTAATTGCAATTAATGCAATTAATTTGAGAGTTTCACAATGGAGAGTGGCCGGCCACTTTTGGTTTGAATGAGAATTCATTTTTCATTCAAGTGTGTATCTTCTTCCTTCTTCCTCTCAAGCTCTCCCTCTCCTCCTCAACTTGGCCGAACCATACATAGGTGCTAGCACACCTTTTGTGTGGTTTTCTCCACCTACGTGTTCGTGTGCATACTTCTAGAGGGGTATCTATTTTGATACTCTCGAGAACCGGCGTTTTGGCCGAGCGGGACACGCGAAAGGCACGCTTCGAAGGTATAATTCTTCTTCATGTAGATCTAGGAGTAGATCTAAGTTGTAAACTCATACTCGTATCATTTTTGAAAAGTTTTCTTCGCACGTGATCCATTGGCTAGGGTGATTCGGGGTTTCCGCGACGCGAAAAAGCGGTTTTCGCGGCCCGAAAAACCCAACAGTGGTATCAGAGCCACGTGCGAATCTTGTACGAGTTTAGTTTTTATTTTAATGGAAAATAAACATTCTGTGAATTTCTGTAAATTTATGATTTTATGGTTTTTTATGGGTATTTTTCTCGTAGAAGCGAAGCACAAGTGTCTCGACACTTGTAGGCTTCGGCTACCGGGAAGAATTTTCAAAAACGCCTTTGTTTCGACCCAAAACTTTTTGGGACTGCGGGCTAAGGCGCTCTTGGATCGCTTAGGAGCAACTCGTGATGGTTAGATCGCGGGTAGGGGTACTACCCCTAACCCCGCAAGGGGATTTGCTCCGCGATTGCGCCCGAAATCGCTAATCGGGACTGCCGGGAAAAATTTACTCATAAAATCTGTAAAATTATGAAAAAAATTACAGAAAATTATAGAAATATATAATTTTGAATTATATATTAATTTTGTGATAGTCATGGCCCCAAAACCCAATTTGATTGGATAAAATGTGTTGTAATTCATAATACGGCCTGCGCGGCGTGATGTGATGTGCATGTTGTATCTTTATTTTATTTTTTTTTTCTCGTGACCTGCGCGTCATGCCTTTCTTTTATTCTGGTTGTAAATTAGATTTAGACTCGAATGTAACTCGAGTTTCAAAATTGTAATGTACAAAATTGGAGCTGTGGAAGGTCCACTCGAGACGGAGTTACGAGGAAGGCGCGAGCAACAAAAGGTGGTCAAAAGGAAGGCGCTTGAGAAGTTGACCTTAGGTTGACCATCCGATCTTCTCATTGGCTTGAGAAGATCGTAGTAGGGCCATGACATAATCACAAAATAATTTAATTAATTGCTTATATGTATGTGATGCATGTTTAATTAAGTAGTTAATTAGTGCCTAGTGATTAGATTAAATCTAAGTCGTGCACATGATGCACCCTTCGATTAGATTAGATCTATCGAGTATATGATACGCATCATCTTTTAGATTAGATCTAAATCACGTCAACTCATAATGCCTACCGTGTCGTGATACCTACCACTACCTCGATCGCATGTTGTTGTTGAATCTGCCAAAGCAGAGCAACACATACTATCTTGGTAGGGTACGAGGGACAATCTTGGTCCCGCCTATCAACGCATAGGCAAGTACAAACTCAATTAGATTGAGTATTCCTAGTTTACTCGGTTGGATCGAGTACAACTATAGGCATTCTTCCAACGGTTGGAAAGATAGGTCAAAATCACATTTATATTAACTCTCGGGCGTATTAGCCAAAGCTAACTCGAGTTTTAATATCAATGCGGATCTTGATCCTATAAACAAGAGTTGCATAGAGATGTAATTGGTAATCGTTATCTACCAATCATACTAAGTCTTGGGCGTATTAGCCAAAGCTAACTCAAGGGTTAGCATGATGTGGATCTTGTCCCACGTGAATTATAGAATTCAGTGGGAGCATCATTTAGTTAAAGGCCTAATTAAATGACTAAGAATATGATATTTATTTCTGCATTTATTTCTGTTGTAGAATTTCCATGACGTCGAATATGAACACCTTCTCTCTGTGATCTGTCCTTAAGAAGGACAAGCTCAACGGAGCAAATTTCCTGGACTGGTACAGG
Source organism: Zingiber officinale (assembly GCF_018446385.1). Classification (NCBI taxonomy): domain Eukaryota; kingdom Viridiplantae; phylum Streptophyta; class Magnoliopsida; order Zingiberales; family Zingiberaceae; genus Zingiber; species Zingiber officinale. The sequence goes on from NC_055993.1 coordinate 57,733,445, forward strand.
AACCTGAGAATAGTTCTCACACAAGAACGTAAACTGTACGTTCTGGAGCAGCCCATTCCAGAGGCTCCTCCTGCCACTGCCACGCGAGCAGACCGAGATACTTACAAGAAGCATCAAGATGACGCATTAGATGTGTCCTGTCTTATGCTCGCAACCATGAACTCAGAGCTTCAGAAGCAACATGAGTTGATGAGCGCTTACGATATGGTTGAACATCTTTGTCACCTATATCAAGGACAAGCAAGGCACTGGAACCAAAGAATACCGGAAGATCTTAAGAAGAAGAGAAATAAGATTTCTACTTCAGGTATACATGTTATAGAAGTCAACCTCTCTATTTCTTCATCGTGGGTATTAGACACATTTGTACTAATGTACAAGCGCTGAGGAATAGCAGGGCATTGACGAAGGGTGAGATAGACCTACGAGTAGGCAATGGAGCACGAGTTGCTGCTATTGCTGTAGGAACTTATCATCTATCTCTGCCCTCTGGGCTAGTACTAGAATTAGATGATTGTTGTTATGTGCCTGCCTTGACTAAGAACATAATTTCAGTTTCTTGTTTGGACAAGAAAGGATTCTTGTTTATAATAAAGAACAAATGTTGTTCCGTCTATTTAAACGATATGTTCTATTGTAGTGCACCTCTGATAAACGGACTCTATTTTCTAGACCTTGAGAGCCCTATCTATAACATAAATACCAAGAGGTTCAAGTCAAATGACCTGAACCAAACCTATCTCTGGCATTGTCGCTTAGGTCATATAAATGACAAGCGCTTATCCCAGCTCCATAAGGATGGTTTGCTGGACTCATTTGATTTAGAATCATATGAGATATGCGAGTCATGCCTACGAGGCAAGATGACCAAGACTTCCTTTAGTGGGCACAACGAAAGGGCGACTGATTTGTTAGGACTCATACATAGTGATGTATGTGGCCCTTTCAATGTCACTGCTAGAGGCAGTTATAGGTACTTCATCACGTTTACTGATGACTTCAGTAGATATGGTTATGTGTACTTGATGACACATAAGTCATAATCCTTTGAAAAGTTCAAAGAATTCAAGAATGAAGTACAGAACCAGCTTGGTAAGAGTATTAAGATACTTCGATCCGATCGAGGTGGAGAATACCTTAGCCATGAGTTTCGTGACTATCTAGCAGAGTGTGGGATCCTATCCCAACTCACTCCTCCTGGAACACCACAGTGGAATTGTGTATCTGAAAGAAGGAATCGTACCCTATTAGATATGGTACGGTCTATGATGAGTCACACAGATCTTCGGACATTCCTTTGGGGCTATGCTCTAGACACGGCAGCTTTTATACTCAACCGAGTTCCATCCAAGGCCGTGATAAAGACACCATATAGGATATGGACTGGGAGAGATGCCCAGGTGTCTTTCATGAGGATTTGGGGTTGTGAGGCTTACGTTAGACGTCAAGTCTCAGACAAATTAGGACCCAAATCTGACAAGTGATATTTCATTGGATATCCCAAGGAAACTAAGGGATATTACTTCTACATTCCCAGTCAGCACAAGATAGTTGTGGCAAAGACTGGGGTCTTTCTAGAAAGAGACTTTGTTTCTAGAAAGACTAGTGGGAACACGTTCGATCTTGAAGAAGTTCAAGATACAAACAATAGCACTGAAGCCTCGATGGATGTTGAACTGGAACCACAAAGTGTTGTGGATGATGTTGTTCCACAAGGAGTTGAGGAACAACAACCAGTTCAAGTAGACATACCTCTTCGCAGGTCTGATAGGGTACGTCGTCAGCCTGAGAGATACTCATTTCTCTTGTCTGACCATGATGACATTATGCTCATAGAGGATGAGCCTACCACCTATCAGGAAGCAGTGATGAGACCAGATTCCGAGAAATGGCTAGAAGCCATGAGATCCGAGATGGAATCCATGTACACCAACCAAGTATGGACTTTGGTTGATCCACCTGAAGGGGTAAAACCCATTGGGTGTAAGTGGGTCTTTAAGAGAAAGACTGACATGGATGGACTTATCTATAAGGGTCGCTTGGTAGCTAAAGGTTTCAAGCAGATTCATGGTATTGACTATGATGAAACCTTTTCTCCAGTAGCGATGTTTAAATCCATTCGGATCATGCTTTCTATTGCAGCCTACCATGACTATGAGATATGGCAGATGGATGTCAAAACCGCGTTTCTGAATGGAAACCTGCTCGAGGATTTGTACATGACACAACCTGAGGGTTTTGTAGATCCACAGCATACTAGCAGAGTATGCAAGCTGCATAGGTCCATTTATGGACTAAAGCAAGCTTCTCGGAGCTGGAATCTTCGATTCGATGATGCAATCAAACAGTTTAGGTTCATCAAGAACGAAGATGAGCCTTGTGTCTACAAGAAGGTTGTATGGGACATAGTTGTCTTCCTCATATTGTATGTGGATGACATACTACTCATTGGAAAGGACATCCCTATGCTTCAGTCTGTCAAGACTTGGCTAGGGAGTTGCTTCTCAATGAAGGACTTAGGTGAGGCATCCCGTATTCTAGGGATACAGATCTATAGAGATAGATCTAAGAGATTGCTTGGCCAAAGTCAGAGTACATACATTGACAAGGTACTCCTTCGGTTTTCCATGTAGAACTCTAAGAAGGGATTTCTGCCGATGTCACATGGCGTGAGTCTTTCGAAGACTCAAGGTCCCTCTTCTAGAGAGGAGAGAGACCGCATGGATCAGATCCCTTATTCCTCAGCCATAGGATCAATCATGTACGCCATACTATGTACTCGACCTGATGTCTCGTATGCTTTGAGCATGACGAGCAGATACCAGTCAGATCCAGGTGAAAGTCACTGGATAGCGGTCAAGAATATTCTTAAGTACTAGAGAAGGACTAAAGAATATTTCTTGATATATGGAGGCGATGATGAGCTAGCTGTAAAGGGTTACAGTGATGCTAGCTTCCAGACCGACCAGGATGACTATAGATCGTAGTCGGGGTTCGTATTTTGCATTAATGGTGGTGCTTTGAGCTGGAAGAGTTCGAAGCAGGACACAGTAGCTGATTCTATGATAGAGGTCGAGTATATTGCTGCATCAGAGGCAGCAAAGGAAGCAATTTGGATTCGCAAGTTCATCACTGAACTTGGGGTGGTTCCTAGCATTGCTGACCCTATTGATCTCTATTGTGACAACAATGGAGCTATAGCACAGGCAAAGGAACCTCACTCACACCAGCGGACCAAACATATACTACGGCACTTCCATCTCATTCGAGAGATCATCGAGAGAGGAGATGTGAAGATTTACACAGTACCTACAGAGGCTAACATCGCAGATCCCTTGACCAAGGTTTTGGCACAGAGGAAGCATGATGGTCACACTAGGTCATTTGGGCTTAGAGCCTATACTGATTGGCACTAATGCTAGTGGGAGATTGTTAGCTAGAGCCCTAGAGCCAATCATTTGATGATTATGTTTTGGACTTGTTGTATCATATTCTATATAAATAAAGGCATTTGGTCTTTGGTTATTATACTTACTTGTATTGGTGCAAATAAACTAAGTATAATAACGTCCTTGAGTAGAAGGTCTTAACTATATCAATCGGTTAGCTGAACCGATAGTGAGATGATATAGGGAACACTACTCTTAATCATTCCTAGTCGAGTATTAACATTCAGGGACAATGTTAATACAATAAGACTAGCATGTTGGTCAACTCGATGACTTGATCTCACAAGTCATGGATATAGAGATATCAAGTTGACACATGGATATGCATTAGAGAATGTATACTGAATGACCCGCCATGAGAAAGTATCATGGATCGTTATATGAGTGTCATATGTTTTCTCATGTGGCTATTAGTATGACTACTAGTCCTTAGACCTGAAGTCACCATGGATCCCTACATAAGGAGTTATGTGCTTTAGTTTCGTCAAACGTCACCCGTAACTGGGTGGACTATAAAGGCGATTACTGGGTATGTAACAAATTATACGGAGGGATGTGAGTGATGTAGATGGGATCTATCTCTCCTATATGACGGGAGTGACATCGGTATTCTTGATAGAGTGAGACTACGAAGTGCATGGCCATGCCCAAATGAGTCAATATAAGATATTGAGCTCATTTGATTTAGTGTGTCTACTTGGAGTTCAAGATTTAGATTGATTAGAGGATGACACGGTCTATGCCTCATATTGATCAATGTAGATGTCTAGGATAGAAGGACACTTGTCATATATTGTGAGGAGTCACAATTAGTAGTCACAAGGTGATGTTGGATCTCGACATTCTTGTAACTTGGATAGTAATGATGTGTTGCTAGATACCGCTCATTACTTATGCTCCTAAATGGGTTTAGGGCATTGCCAACGTTACAAGAACCTATAGGGTCACACACTTAGGACAATTAGATGGAGATTTGGTTCATCTGATGAACCAAGAGAATTAGATTCATTTGATGAATCAAATTGGATTAAGAGTAATCCTAATTGGGCTAACTTGAGTTCGACTCAAGTTGATTCATGTGTTCAATGAGTCTAATTTAGATTTTGACTCATTGAATCAATTTAATTAAATGAATTAGATTTATTATATTAAGTTGGCTTGAATCAAATGGTTGGATTCGATCAACCATGGAAGAGATTTGGTCAAGTTTGACTTGACTTGAGAGGAAGATTAAAAGTCAAGTTAGACTTGACTTTATGCCACCTCATTGGTGAGTTGGCATTGATGTGGACCACTGATGTTACTCCACATCATCATGGGTGCCACCTCATGGAAGTTACAAAGCCATTCTCTTTAATGGCTTCATATTAATTGCAATTAATGCAATTAATTTGAGAGTTTCACAATGGAGAGTGGCCGACCACTTTTGGTTTGAATGAGAATTCATTTTTCATTCAAGTGTGTATCTTCTTCCTTCTTCCTCTCAAGCTCTCTCTCTCCTTCTCAACTTGGCCGAACCATACATAGGTGCTAGCACACCTTTTGTGTGGTTTTCTCCACCTACGTGTTCGTGTGGATACTTCTAGAGGGGTATCCATTTTGATACTCTCGAGATCCGGCATTTTGGACGAGCGGGACACGCGAAAGGCACGCTTCGAAGGTATAATTCTTCTTTATGTAGATCTAGGAGTAGATCTAAGTTGTAAACTCATACTCGTATCGTTTTTGAAAAGTTTTCTTCGCACGTGATCCGTTGGCTAGGGTGATTCAGGGCCCGAAAAACCCAACAAAAAGAGTTTTTATATACTTAAAAGGAACATCCAACGTAGGAATGTGGTACCCTAGAATAGTTAATTTCAAATTTATTGGTTTCTCTGACTCAGATTATGTGGGTTGTAAAATAGATAGAAAAAATATAAGTAGTGGTGGTCAACTACTTGGACCATCACTTGTCAGCTGATTTAGTAGAAAGCAACACTGTGTTGCTTTATCTACTACTGAGATAGAATATATAGCAATATGAAAATGTATTGCATAACTATTATGAATAATGCACATCCTAAAAGACTTCAATCTAAACTTTAAAAATACAAAAGTACTAATTGATAATATTAGCTCAATCAACTTGACAAAAAAATCTAGTGCATTATTCAAGAACTAAACACATTAAAATTAAACACCACTTTGTCAGGGATCATGTAACTAAATGAGACATTGAACTCGACTACATTGAGTCCAAGTTAAACTTAGCTGACATATTTACCAAACCCCTCCCTGAAAGTGAATTAAGTAATTTACGTTGACAATTAAGAATGTGTTTCATAAACTAGGACTGTTATTATCAAATCAATTTTCAAATAATTTTCAAATTCTAGGAAAAACTCTTTACTAACAATTCTCATTTCCTTAGTACTTCAAAAAATTAATTTTGGCCTTAGCCTAGGTCAAATCCATAGAAAACTTGTCCTTATAGATCTAAGACTTAAACATCGCACAAACACACTAGGTCTACCTTGATTGTGTATTCAAAAAGCAAGAACGACGTGAGATGGATAGGCAAATTGCCTAGACTTATGATACTTATATCAGTGCATCAACACAAGTCTGAGCAAGAAATACCAAACTACAGTGATCAAGTTAAGTAATCCATTCTAGTCAAACACTAACTGGATGCATTAAACTAACTTGATTAATTAAGTGAATATTGCTATTTTCTAATAGTCAATTAGTAACAAATGGTTAGACATTTTAAGGACAATTTCTAGATGAATATTTTTACATCAAGTTCAGGGAAGGATATATTTGAAAAACAATTTCAAGAATATCTTTTGAAAAATAATTTTAATTTGAAAATTGTCTTTGTAATTCTTTTTTACTTAGTAATTTTTAAAATCTTCTTTAAAGTATTTTGGAAAATATGTCTAAGTTTAAAATCTTGTTTAAAGTTTTTAGGAAATATTTCTAAGTTTAAAATATTATTTAAAATATTTTGGAAAATATTTCTAAGTTCAAAATCTTGTTCAAAATTTTTTGGAAAATATTTCTAAGTTAAAAATTTTTGGAATGTTTTTAGTACTTTGCCAACCACTCTTAAATTATCTTGATAAGTACTTAGTAAACCACTCTTACAATATTTTGAAAAGTTAATATAATTTAAAATAACTTTGAAAATATCTTGAACTTTACTTTAAAGCCTTAAACTTTGAAATCATGTTACAAAAGTTAGCTTTCAAAACCTATTATAAACCAGCAAGTCTTTGCTTGTTTTGAAAATGTTCTATCATGACAAAGTGGTGTATTTTTAAAATGTTGAAACCCTGTTACACAATTGCAAGCGCACGATTTCATCGTCAGTAATAAAAAGATATCGATCCCACAGGGACTGGTTATAAACACAAGAAATGTCTTACATAGAATTAGCTAAACAATCAACAAGGTAAAGAATGAACTAAGTAGCAACAAGAAATGGAACTAGGAAAGTAAATGAAGTATATGGTTTGGTGAGTATTCTAGGAATTCAGTTTCATTGTGATATTCATTGATGTAGCATGTTTCTCTGATTCATATCCTCAATTGACATATATTTGTAGGAAGTTGCTGGTTTTCTCCTGCAGAAGACAACCAGCAAGGGACTTCGATCTACACCTCTAGCGATTAAATAGTTATGATCTCTATGAAGTCCGTTAGTGGGGCAGCCTATCACCAACGCCCTGTTGGGTTTTTCGGGCTGCAAAAATCTCTTTTTGCGTTGCGGAAACCCCGAAACCCCCGCCACCGGATCCGTGAGAAGAATAAAAGTAGTAAAACTTCAAGTACGAGTTTATCTAACCTAGATCTACACTAGATCTACAAAGGAAAAGAGTTTACCCTTGATGTGATGCCCTTCGCAATCCCGCTCGTCCAAGGTTCGCCGGATCTCGAGAGTATGAAAGTAGAGACTCCTCTATGTGTATCCACACGAACAAAAGATGGAGAAAACAACTAAAAGGTGTGCTAGCACCCTTAGAAGTTTCGGCCAAGGAGGTGGAGGAGAGGGAGAGAAGATGAGAGCTTGAGAGGAGGACGAAGATGAAATCAATTAGCACACAAATGCACTCAATTTCATCTTTAAGTGGTCGGCCACTTCAAGGCTTGTAACCCCCATGGAATATCAAGAGTCACAACTCTTGGTAACTCCCATGAGGTGGCATTTGGTCAAGTCAAACTTGACCAAATGAAGAAGCCTTGATGATGTGGCATTGGTCAAGTCAAAACTTGACTTTTCATCTTCCAACTTAAGTCAAGTCAAACTTGACCACTTCTCTCCCTTGGTTGATCTAATCTAACCATTGGTTCAAGTCAATTTTAATTTAATGAATCTCTATTCATTGAATTAAATTAATTAAATGAGTCTAAGTCCAAATTAGACTCACTTAACACATGAACCAAATTGAGTCCAACTCAATTAGCACAATTTGAATTACTCTTAATCCAATTTGGTTCATCACATGAACCTAATCCTTTAGGTTCATCAAATGAACCTAATCTCCATCTAATTGTCCTTTTTGTGTGACCCTATAGGTTCTTGTAATGTTGGCAATGCTCCTAAACCCATTTAGAAGCATAAGTAATGAGCGGTATCTAGCAACACATCATTACTACCCAAGTTACAAGAATGTTGAGATCCAACATCACCTTGTGACTACTAATTGTGACTCCTCACAATATATGACATTGTCCTTCTATCCTAGACATCTAGATTGATCAATATGAGGCATAGACTGTGTCATCCTCTAATCAATCTAAATCTTGAACTCCAAGTAGACTCACTCAATCAAATGAGCTCAATATCTCATATTGACTCATTTGGGCATTGCCAAGCACTTAGTGGTCTCACTCTATCAAGAATATCGATGTCACTCCCATCATATAGGAGGGATAGATCCCATCTACATCACTCACATCCCTCCGCATAATTTGTTACATACCCAGTAATCGCCTTTATAGTCCACCCAGTTACGGGTGACGTTTGACGAAGCCAAAGTACGTAACTCCTTATGTAGGGAACCATGGTGACTTTAGGTCCAAGGACTAGTAGTCATACTAATAGCCACATGAGAAAGTATATGACACTCATATAATGATCCATGATACTTTCTCATGGCGGGTTATTCGGTATGCATTCTCTAATGTATACTCATGTGTCAACTTGATATCTCCATATCCATGACTTGTGAGATCAAGTTATCGAATTGACCTACATGCTAGTCTCGTCGCATTAACATTATCCCTGAATGTTAATACTCGACTAGGAATGATTAAGAGTAGTGTTCGCTATATCATCTCACTATCGATTCAACCAATCGATTGATATAGGTAAGAAACTTCTACTCAAGGACGCTATTATACTTAGTTATTTGGCACCAATACAAGTAAGTATAATAACCAAAACAAATACCTTTATTTATATATAAGAATATGATACACCAAGTCCATACAACAATCATCAAATGATTGGCTCTAGGGCTCTAACTAACAATCTCCCACTAGCACTAGTGCCAATCAGTGTAGGCTCTAAGGCCTAATGACCTAGTGTGACCATCATGCTTTCTCTGTGCCAAAGCCTTGGTCAAGGGATCTGCGATGTTAGCCTCTGTGGGTACTCTGCAAATCTTCACATCTCCTCTATCGATGATCTCTCGAATGAGATGGAAGCGCCGTAGTATGTGTTTGGACCGCTGGTGTGGGCGAGGTTCCTTAGCCTGTGCTATTGCTCCATTGTTGTCACAATAGAGCTCTATGGGATCAACTATGCTAGGAACCACCACAAACTCAGTAATGAACTTGCGGATCCACACTGCCTCCTTTGTTGCTTCTGATGTAGCAATATACTCGGCCTCTGTCGTAGAATCAACTACTGTATCTTGCTTCAAACTCTTCCAGCTCACAGCACCACCATTAATGCAAAACACGAATCCTGACTGCGATTGATAATCATCCTGGTCGGTCTGAAAGCTGGTATCACTGTAACCCTTTACAGCTAGCTCATCATCGCCTCCATATATCAAGAAATATTCTTTAGTCCTTCTTATGTACTTAAGAATATTCTTGACCGCTATCTAGTGACTTTCACCTAGATCTGACTGGTACCTGCTCGTCATGCTCAAAGCATACGAGACATCACGACGAGTACATAGCATGGCGTATATGATAGATCCTATGGCTGAGGCATAAGGGATCTGACCCATGCGGTCTCTCTCCTCTCTAGAAGAGGGACCTTGAGTCTTCGAAAGACTCACGCCATGTGACATCGGCAGAAATCTCTTCTTGGAGTCCTGCATGGCAAACCGTAGGAGTACCTCGTCAATATATGTACTATGACTTAGGCCAAGCAACCTCTTAAATCTATCTCTATAGATCTGTATGCCAATAATGCGGGAAGCTTCACCTAAGTCCTTCATTGAGAAACAAGTCCCTAGCCAAGTCTTGACAGACTACAGCAAAGGGATGCCCTTCCCAATGAGTAGTATGTCATCTACATACAATATAAGGAAGACAACTGTGTTCCCTACAACCTTCTTGTAGATACAAGGTTCATCTTCATTCTTGATGAAACCAAATTATTTGATTGCATCATCAAATTGAAGATTTCAGCTCCGAGAAGCTTGCTTTAGTCCATAAATGGATCTATGCAGCTTGCATACTCTGCTAGTATGCTGTGGATCTACAAAACCCTCAGGTTGTGTCATGTACACATCCTCGAGCAGGTTTCCATTCAGAAACATGGTTTTGACATCCATCTACCATATCTTATAGTCATGGTATGCTGCAATAGCAAGCATGATCCGAATGGACTTAAACATCGCTATTGGAGAAAAGGTTTCATCATAGTCAATACCATGAATTTGCTTGAAACCTTTAGCTACCAAGCGACCCATATAAATAAGTCCATCCATGTCAGTCTTTCTCTTAAAGACCCACTTACACCCAATGGGTTTGATCCCTTCAGGTGGATCAACCAAAGTCCATACTTGGTTAGTGTACATGGATTCCATCTCGAATTTCATGGCCTCTAGCCATTTCTCGGAATATAGTCTCATCACAGCTTCCTGATAGGAGGTGGGCTCATCCTCTATGAGCACAATGTCATCATGGTCAGACAAGAAAAATGAGTATCTCTCAGGCTGACGATGTACCCTATCAGACCTACGAAGAGGTATGTCTACTTGAACTGGTTGTTTTTCCTCAACTCCTTGTGGAACAACATCATCCACAACACTTTATGGTTCCAATTCAACTTCCATCGAGGCTTCAGTGCTATTGTTCACATCTTGAACTTCTTCAAGATCGAACGTACTCCCACTAGTCTTTCTAGAAACAAAATCCATTTCTAGAAATACCCCAATCTTAGCCACAACTATCTTGTGTTGACTGGGAATGTAGAAGTAATATCTCTTCGTTTCCTTGGGATATCCAATAAAATAGCACTTGTCGAATTTGGGTCCCAATTTGTCTAAGACTTGACGTCGAACGTAAGTCTCACAATCTCAAATCCTCATAAAAGACACCTGGGCATCTCTCCCAGTTCATATCCTATATGGTGTCTTTATTACAGCCTTGGATGGAATTCGGTTGAGTATAAAGGCTGTCGTTTCTAGAGCATAGCCCCAAAGGAATGTAGGAAGATCTGTGTGACTCATTATAGACCGTACCATATCTAATAGGGTATGATTCCTCCTTTCAGATACATCATTCCACTATGGTGTTCTAGGAGGAGTGAGTTGGGATAGAATCCCACAATCAGCTAGATAGTCACGAAACTGATGGCTAAGGTATTCCCCACCTCGATCTGATCGAAGTATCTTAATACTCTTGCCAAGCTGCTTTTGTACTTCATTCTTGAATTTTTTGAACTTTTCAAAGGATTCAGACTTATGTGTCATCAAGTAAACATAACCATATCTACTGAAGTCATCAGTAAATGTAATGAAGTACCTATAACCACCTCTAGCAGCAACATTGAAAGGGCCACATACATCACTATGTATAAGACCTAACAAGTCTGTCGCTCTCTCACTATGTCCACTAAAGGGAGTCTTGGTCATCTTGCCTAGTAGGCATGACTCGCATGTCTCATATGATTCAAAATCAAATGAGTCTAGCAAACCATCTTTATGGAGCTGGGATAAGCGCTTGTCATTTATATGACCTAAGCGACAATGCCAAAGATAGGTTTGGTTCATGTCATTTGACTTGAACTCTTGGTACTTATGTTATAGATAGGGCTCTCAAGGTCTAGAATATAGAGTCCGTTCATCAGAGGTGCACTACAATAGAACATATCATTTAAATAAACTGAACAATATTTGTTCTTTATTATAAATGAAAACCCTTTCTTGCCCAAACAAGAAACTGATATAATGTTCTTAGTCAAAGCAGGCACATAACAACAATCATCCAACTCTAATACAAGCCCAGAGGGTAGAGATAGAAAATAAGTCCCTACAGCAACAGCAGCAACCCGTGCTCCATTGCCTACGCGTATGTCCACCTCGCCCTTCGTCAATGCCATGCTATTTCTCAGCGCCTTCACATTAGTACAAATGTGAGAAGCACATCCGGTATCTAATACCCATGATGAAGAAATAGATAGATTGACTTCTATAACATATATACCTAAAGTGGAAGTCTCACTTTTCTTCTTCTTAAGATCTTCTAGGTACACCTTGCAGTTCCTCTTCCAGTGCCCGGTCTGATCGCAGTGGAAGCAGGTAGCATCCTTGGCGACCCCTCCTTTAGGCTTCAGTGTCTTGCCTTTGCCCTTGGCTTGGGACTTTCCCTTGCCTTTAGGCTTACCCTTGCCCTTGTGTTTCTGAACCATCAGAATAGAGTTGGGCTTAACCTTCTTAAGGTTGAGCTCAGCAGTTCGTAACATACTAAGCAGTTCGGGTAGTGGCTTGTCAATTTCGTTCATGTTGTAGTTCATAACAAACTGACTGTAGCTCTCTGGCAAAGACTGCAAGATCAGGTCAGTGACCAGCTCTTGGCCAAGTGGGAATCCCAACCTCTGTAGATTCTCTATGTACCCAATCATCTTGAGTACATATGGACCTACAGGAGCCCCATCTGACATCTTGCACTGAAATAGTGCCCTTGAGATCTCAAATCTCTCGTGCTGCGCTTGTCCTTGATATAGTTGACGAAGATGTTCAACTATATCATAAGCACCCATTAACTCATGTTGCTTCTGAAGGTCAGAGTTCATGGTCGCGAGCATTAGACATGATACATCTAATGCGTCATCTTGATGCTTCTTGTAAGCATCTTTGTCTGCTCGCGTGGCATTGGCAGGAGGAGCCTCCGGAATGGGCTGCTCTAGAACGTATAGTTTACGTTCTTGAGTGAGAACTATTCTCAGATTCCTATACCAGTCCAGGAAGTTTGCTCCTTTGAGCTTGTCCTTGTCAAGGACAGAACGCAAAGAGAAGGTGTTCATGTTTGACGTCATGGTAATCTACAACAGAAAAGAATGCAGAAAAATAAATATCATACTCCAATTAATATTAATTAGGCCTTTAATTAAATGATGCTCTCACTGAATTCTATAATTCATGTGGGACAAGATCCACATCATACCATGCCCTGAGTTAGCTTTGGCTAAAACGCCCAAGACTTAGTATGATCGGTAGGTAACTAATTACCAATTACATCTCTATGCAACTCTTGTTTATAGGATCAAGATGCGCATTTATATTAAAACTCGAGTTAGCTTTGGCTAATACGCCCAAGAGTTAATTGATGTGCGTAGATTATATACTCTTTTATGCATGTTTTTACGCACATTTATATATTTTGAGCATGCTTGATCTATGCATTTTTATACTTCCAGCTTTCCTTTTAGCATATTTACTCTTTTGGTTCGGAGATCTTCTTTTTGTGCATTTTCTGTACACAGGAGTCGATTTGGTGCAGAATCTACATCTTTGGGCAAGCCATGGAGGAAACGAAGGGAGAAAGCACCGGGCCGTGTACCTCACACGACCCTGCACTGGTATGGAGCTCGGGCCGTGTGGAGTTTGGCACCAACAGAAGAGGAAGATGACATGGCCGTGTGAACCTCGCACGGCCGTGTCAAGATTTGAAGCCAACCAGAGCAGAAGCCTTACATGGCCGTGTGGATCTACACGACCGTGTGAGGTTTCCAGAGACGAAGCAGGCTGTGGCCGTGTGCACCACACGGCCGTGTAGTATTTCCAGTGAGCAGAAGGGTTCTGGCCGTGTGGAGTCACACGGCCGTGTAGCTTTGGCAGAGAAGGAACTGGACATGGCCGTGTGAATCTCACACGGTCGTGTCACGGGGCCGTGTGGCGCCCGATTCCCTCCTCTATTTAAACCCTCCTTCATGAATTGAAAGGGGATCTCTCCCCCTTTGGGAGAAGGCAAGATTTGGTGGTTTCCTCCCAATCTTGGGTGGATTTCTGGGCGATTCAAGGGGAGCTCTTGACGATTCCGCTCCGGAGCGAGGATTGGATCCGAAGACGAAGCTTCTTCGTAGATAAGTTTTCTCTTTCCCCCTTTTCTTGGTTTCTTGGATTGAGGATTTAAGAAATGCTTGTATTCTTTATTTCTTCGAGTTTTCTTCCTCGATTCATGGAGTAGATCTTGTATTCTAGGATGAAGGGAGTATTTGTATGATGGATTGATGTAATCTCTTATGGATTTGCCATTTTCTAGTTTCAATGATATTATCTTGCTTGTATCGATTAGATCTTGAATGATTAATGGTGATTCGTGCTTAATTCTCATTCTTGATTAATTGTTTGGATTTCTTATGGACTTTGTAAAAATAAACTCTCACTCGATCATCCGAGGGATCCACGTGATAGGTGCAAGCCCGTGTAAGGACGTTTGAGAGACAATCTTGAAGAGGAAATAGGAATATTCAAGAGAGTAGGATGGATTTTGTGATTAGTTTCTTGTATCTTTATAGATTAATAAGTCGTGGGCTTCTACGTTGATATCCGAGGAAGGCATAGTAATAGGTGCACTTCTGTGTAAGGACAACATAGGTTCATGTTTAATTAATCCTATTTAGATACATTTCTCAGTCCTTAGCCGGTTGTCTATTGCAAGAGAGAACCGGCAACTTTCGACATGTTTAGCAATTGAGGGATAAGAATTGGTGAACCATTTACATTCGAGAAATCCTACAAAGAAACCGAAACTCCTAGAATCTCCCTTTATCATAACCCAAAACACTAAATTCTTGTTTGTTGATCTTTAAGATTAGATTTGTTTACCTTTACTTTGCTTTTGAAACGATTGGATAGTTGCTTAGCTAATTCATATTGAGACATTTCTAGTGCTTATTCCAGTCCCTGTGGATACGATAATCTTTTATATTACTTGCGACATTTCCGTACACTTGCGGAGAGCGAACAAGTTTTTGGCGCCGTTGCCGGGGACTGCGCTATAACATTAGGAATTATCAATTGAGTTAGACTAAACATAACTTTTCTTTCTTTCTTTACATTTCCATAGTTGTAACTAATTTTTTTTTTTTAGAATTCTGTTTCTATAAGCTTTTCTTTTCTTGAATAACATTCTTGACAATTCTTTTTGTTGCAATTCTAATTCTAATTCTAACTTTGCATTCTTGATTTCTAGCACTCTAATCTAACTTTTCTCTGTTTTCTCTTTTGATCTAGTTTCTTTCTTCTTTTCTTTTGTAAACATATCTTGCAATCTTTAGCATATGAATTATTCTAGACATTTTTATTTTTTCTTTTATCTTTTCTTTCTTGTTTTCATTATGCACTTTCTTTCATGCAATTTAAATTCTGCATTTTCTTTCTTTCTTTTCATTATGCATTTTATTTCTTGTCTTTAATTCTGCATTTTTAGTTTCGCTTGTAATTTTTTTTAGATATCTTGAGCACTAACATGTCAAGCAGGGCTTCAAGAGAATTTTTCACACCCATAAGCGCAAGATCTTCCATTGATGAATATTATGATTCAGAAGATGATCAATTTGAGTTTCTTTGTGGAGTGTGTGGTAGCACATCTCATCCAGTTGCTATTTGCCATTTTTTTCAAAAGACTGCTATAACTCCGGAACTTCAGTGTTTGGTTCAACCTCAATATCAAGATACATATGAGCAAGTTCCTGATACTTATGGCTATGACTGGGAAGATCATCAAATTCAGTACCTTCAACCCCAGCTAATTTCAGAGCAGAGTGAGCAGTCATTATTCCAGCAGCAGATCTCTGACCCTCCTCAACATTATAATCACTTTTGGATGAATTATTAAAATTTGGACTACAACTACATACAAAATGTTGAGTATACTTCCCAAGTAAATTAGAGTTTGTCAAAATTTCAGGATGATTCTTCATTAGATGGACCACATCGTTCACAATTTGATAAGCCAATTGTTTGGGAGGACTCCCAAAACTCAAATACTCTTGCTCCCAATCAGATGAAGACCACAACACAAGATTCTGAAGAGCTAATGGTACAACGGGGAATCTTAGCTTTACGTCTACTACTACAAAATTCCAATAAAGTTGTTGATTCCTCTATTGATGATATTGATGTTAGTGGACTCTTCACTACTTATGATGATGATGTGGTGGATAAAAGTGTAGGGACATGTACTATGGAGGATATGTCCCAAGGATCACCTCCTTTGGTCACACAACCAATTGATACTATGGAATGTGTAAGAATAGAATTGGTTGATGATAATTGTGTAGGGACTTATGCAATGGAAGCAAAGTGCCAAGAATCACCATTTTCAGAAGCACCACCATTTGAGTCTGAGCTAGAGACACTATATAATTCTGAAGAAGTCACATCCCATTGTTTAGAACTTTCAGGTACATCTCAACAATGCAAGGTTAGTATTCTTAGTGATCTTTTAGAAAATTTCATAGATGTACCTATAATTGATTTTGTTAGATGTGATTCATTTCTTGATACATACTCAATTCATACTAATATGATTTTAGTTCCTTCTTATATAACATGCTTGTGGGAGGTTTGTTTTTCTTTTTGGTGTGAAGGTTTTCAAAAAGCCAATAATTGGAAGCTCATACTGAACTGTCTTCGACCACCTGAAAGAACTTTAAAGAAGGCAAAGATGGAGAGGGCGATACTTCACTTTTTAACTCCAATATTGAAAGCTCCCTCCATAATAAGAACCCTTGGTAAGAAGGTTCTAAAATATCTTACCCCTCCAAGAGAGAGATTTCGATGAATCTAATGAGGTGGTCGAGCTAAAGACCTTAAACAAGCGCTTCTTGGGAGGCAACCCAAGGGTTCTTTTAGTTAGTTTTGATCTGCATCTAAATTTCTTTTAGCTTGATGCATTCTTTTGATTTTGTTTTCAGGTTAGGTGCAAAACGGAGCTCGGCCGTGTGCTATACACGGCCAAGCAAAAGTTGCAGAGAAGGGAAGTGCTTAGGCCGTGTCATCCAGACACGGCCGTGTAGCATCTTCCGAGGAGAAAAGGATCTAGGCCGTGTCTCAAACACGGCCGTGTAAAGAATCCCGAGAGGAAGGATGGAGAGGCCGTGTCCCAGACACGGTCGTGCGAGGAATCCAGAGAAGGAAGAGGGGGAGGCCGTGTGGATCTACACGACCCGTGTAAAGAATCCCGAGAGGAAAGATGGGGAGGCCGTGTAGATCTACACGGCCCGTGTAGGAGAACTATTAAAGTCTTCTTCCTACCTCACACGGCCAGATCTTGGCCGTGTTCCGCACACCCCCAACTCTCCAAAACATATCTTTCTCTCCCAATTTCTTAAAAACTCCTCTCTAATCTCTCAAGATCTCTTAGATCCGATTCTCCTCCTCTCTAAGACTTGGACTTTTTGTTCTCTTAACCTAAGATCTTTTGTTCTTTGAAGTTTTGTTCTTTGAGTTCCACAACTCTAGATAATTCTTCCCCTATCTAAACTCATCAAGATGTCCAATATTTTGAAGAGACTTCGCAAAGGAGGTGGTGGATCTAGTGGAGACAAAGAGAAGGAGCCATCAAGGGACAAAGGAAAACAACCAGTGAAGGGCAAAGGCAAAAGGACTTCACGCAACGAAGGTAATGACAATGAATTCAATATTGTGTTTAGAAATGATGATCAAGTAACTAGATTTGCAATTCTTGTCAATAGAAAGATAGTGTGTACTAGATATATGGACCCAACTGTTCTTGATATGCTTGGAATTAGGGAAGATGTAGATTTGATGATTGGGTTTTTGGATTGGAGTGATATTATGTACACACATTTGCCTACATATCCTCGTCTTGTTTTAGAATTTTTAAGTTCATTGGATGTCCATTTTACTAATGAAGATGATTATTCTGGAAAAATCTCTTTTAGATTAATGAATCAAGAATTTCTATGGGCATTTAGTGACTTTAATTCTTGTTTTGGAATAACCACCAGTAGCCCTCGTAGGTTTGATCCAAGGTTTAATTGGAATCATTTTTGGAATGCAATAACTCGGTTAGAACAACCTTACGAGCCTTCAAGAGCTAAGGCCTCCCATATGCAAAACCCCATCTTTAGGTATCTACAAAGAGTCATGAGTAAAACTATTTTTGGTAGGGGAGAGAGTGATGGGGTGGTTAAAAAAATAGAGTTTTATGCTTTATGGGCTATGCTTTATAAGGTTGAATTTGACTCTGGTTTTCATTTTGTTCAAACCTTATTGAGATCGGCTAGGGCATCATCGGGATCGATTGTTTTTGGTGGTTTGATTACCCGAATAGCTTATAATTTAAATCTTGATGTTGATGGGTTGGAAATAATTCATGGTAATGACATGATTGACATTGATACATGTCTTGCTATGAAACTGATCGTTCGGGATGGGAATGGTTTCGCGTTTCCTAGGAGGAGTGGTTCTCCTTTACCCCTTCCTTTTCCTGAACGAACTACTATTCGTAACCCGGCTAATTGGGTAATTTCTGAGTTAGATTTTGAGGATGACCCTTCTATACCTGGAGACACTGAGCCACATCATGAGCCCTCGTCATCTGGACACACGCAGCCTTCTAGTTTCATGGAGCCTGCTAGGCATTCTTTTGCATATGGCACGGGATCTTCTAGGTTTGATTTTTCAGATTTTCGTATATCTCTAGAATCACTTCATGAGAAGCAAGATTCCCAACGAAAAATGTTGGAGGGGCGCTTCTCTTTATCTGATGATCAGTTTAGGGAGGTACAAAATCATTTTCAATTTACGAGGAATTTTCAGGGTCAAGTGGCTGAGTTTGTGCAGGATTATGATACTGATCAGGCTAGGATGAGAGATTTTATGCAGAGTATGACGCTTACTAGCCAACAAGTAGATGCTTTATATGAGTATCATAGATCCTTGGGTGAGATTCCAGGTTTTCCTAGTTTTCCTATTGGCCAACCACGTCGTAGACCCCCTTTCCCTCGTCCACCTCCACCTCCTCCACCATACTGATTTCATCGGGACGATGAAAAGTTTAAGTCTGGGGGGGTGTCATGTATTGTTTAGTTTGGTTTTCAGTTTTTAGTTTTTGTTAGTTTTTCATGTTGGTTCTTATTTTCATTGCTTGTTGCTTTATTTTGCTTGTTTTTGAAATAATCATGGCAAAAAAAAAATTTTGAGAACATCAAATCTTCACTTATATGCTTTCTTGGATTCAAGTGAAATGTTAGCACGATTATTGTCTTGATCCATGATGTTCGAATGATGCTAGTAGTAAACTTTGTGTAGTTCTTTTTTCTATCTTGGGAAGCATTAATAAGCTAAGAATCTTATGGTGATGAGTTTTAGTTTTGGTTCAACCTTAAGGATTTTATCTTCACTACACTTGTGCTTGATGCTTGAATAGTTGATGTCATTGAAATAGTCATGATTCATCTTGTTTGCTTAGTACTTGGTTTCCATGGTGATTTCTCAACTTTCATTTTGGTTACTGGATGAGGCTCAAATCATTAAAGCTCAT
This sequence comes from Zingiber officinale, assembly GCF_018446385.1. Lineage (NCBI taxonomy): Eukaryota > Viridiplantae > Streptophyta > Magnoliopsida > Zingiberales > Zingiberaceae > Zingiber > Zingiber officinale. Next base: position 57,752,860 of record NC_055993.1, read on the forward strand.
TTGGAAAAATCAAAATATCCCAACATGTGTGCTAAAAGTACATTTGTGAATAAGTTTTGCACAATGCAAACACGTATCAAAAAAAAAAAAAAAGGGATATAAAAAATAGTTGTTATGAGTGGAATCTAGCAAGTCACCCCTTTGAGACCGAGTTAGGTTACTGGGGAAATGACTGCTTAGCTTCTCTTGAGATTGAGCACACCTTTGAGACCTTGGGTTAGTTGAGAAATAAGAACCAAGTGAATGGTGAGTAAGTGCCTATCACTGGTTACTTGTCTTTCACAGGAAACATTAGAAATTCAAATTTGATGACGACTTGACTAGGACATGGATTGAAACTTGAAGGGTGTTGAGTTACTTTTACACTGTGCACAAGATTCTTATGCTTGAACCATACTTTACTTGTTTCCATGATCATGCTTGTTAATGAAACTTTTTGATAGAGTTAGGAAAGTGCACTGGGTTTTATGAATGTGTTGTAGAACATATGAATTTAGACTGCAGCATTTTGCTTGAGGACAAGCAAAGGTTTAAGTCTGGGGTGTGATGTGCGTAGATTATATACTCTTTTATGCATGTTTTTACGCACATTTACATATTTTGAGCATGCTTGATCTATGCATTTTTATACTTCCAGCTTTCCTTTTAGCATATTTACTCTTTTGGTTCGGAGATCTGCTTTTTGTGCATTTTCTGTACACAGGAGTCGATTTGGTGAAGAATCTACATCTTTGGGCAAGCCTTGGAGGAAACGAAGGGAGAAAGCACCGGGCCGTGTACCTCACACGGCCCTGCACTGGTATGGAGCTCGGGCCGTGTGGAGTTTGGCACCAACAGAAGAGGAAGATGACATGGCCGTGTGAACCTCGCACGACCGTGTCAAGATTTGAAGCCAACCAGAGCAGAAGCCTTACATGGTCGTGTGGATCTACACGGCCATGTGAGGTGCAGGTGGCCGTGGGCACCACACGGCCGTGTAGTATTTCCAGTGAGCAGAAGGGTTCTGGCCGTGTGAATCACACGGCCGTGCAGCTTTGGCAGAGAAGGAACTGGACATGGCCGTGTGAATCTCACACGGCCGTGTCACGGGGCCGTGTGGCGCCCGATTCCCTCCTCTATTTAAACCCTCCTTCATGAATTGAAAGGGGATCTCTCCCCCTTTGGGAGAAGGCAAGATTTGGTGGTTTCCTCCCAATCTTGGGAGGATTTCTGGGCGATTCAAGGGGAGCTCTTGACGATTTCGGCTCCGGAGCGAGGATTGGATCCGAAGACGAAGCTTCTTCGTAGATAAGTTTTCTCTTTTCCCCTTTTCTTGGTTTCTTGGATTGGGGATTTAAGAAATGCTTGTATTCTTTATTTCTTCGGGTTTTCTTCCTCGATTCATGGAGTAGATCTTGTATTCTAGGATGAAGGGAGTATTTGTATGATGGATTGATGTAAGCTCTTATGGATTTGCCATTTTCTTGTTTCAATGACATTATCTTGCTTGTATCGATTAGATCTTGAATGATTAATGGTGATTCGTGCTTAATTCTCATTCTTGATTAATTGTTTGGATTTATTATGGACTTTGTAAAAATAAACTCTCACTCGATCATCCGAGGGATCCACGTGACAGGTGCAAGCCCGTGTAAGGACGTTTGAGAGACAATCTTGAAGAGGAAATAGGAATATTCAAGAGAGTAGGAGGGATTTTGTGATTAGTTTCTTGTATCTTGATAGATTAATAAGTCGTGGGCTTCTACGTTGATATCCGAGGAAGGCATAGTAATAGGTGCACTTCTGTGTAAGGACAACATAGGTTCATGTTTAATTAATCCTATTTAGATACATTTCTCAGTCCTTAGCCGGTTGTCTTTTGCAAGAGAGAACCGACAACTTTCTACATGTTTAGCAATTGAGGGATAAGAATTGGTGAACCATTTACATTCGAGAAATCCTACAAAGAAACCGAAACTCCTAGAATCTCCCTTTATCATAACCCAAAACACTAAATTCTTGTTTGTTGATCTTTAAGATTAGATTTGTTTACCTTTACTTTGCTTTTGAAACGATTGGATAGTTGTTTAGCTAATTCGCATTGAGACATTTCTAGTGCTTATTCCAGTCCCTGTGGATACGATAATCTTTTATATTACTTGCGACATTTCCGTACACTTGCGGAGAGCGAACATTAATATAAACATGATTTTGTGCTATCTACCAACCATTGGAAAATGCCTATAGTTAAACTCGATCCAATTGAGTTAACTACTTACTCCATCTAATTGAGTTGTACTCACCCATGCGTTGATAGGCGGGACCAAAATTGTCCCTCCGTACCCTACCAGGTTAATATGTGTTGCTCTGCTTTGGCAGATTCAACAACAACATGTGATCGAGGTAGTGATAGGTATCATGGCATGGTAGGCATTACGAGTTAACGCGATTGAGATCTAATCTAATCGACGAGGTGTATCATATACATGATTTAGATCTAATCTAATCATTAGGGTGCATCATGTACGCGATTTAGATCTAATCTAATTGTTGAGGTGTATCATATATGTGATTTAGATCTAATATAATCGTTAAGGCGCTAATTAATTACTTATCTAGCATGCATCACATATACACACTATTTTGTGATTAGTCATGGCCCTACTACGATCTTCTTAAGCCAATGAGAAGATCGGATGGTTAACCTAAGGTCAACAACTTCTCAAGCTCCTCCCTTTGACCACCTTGTGTTGCTCGCGCCCTCCTCGTAACTCCGTCTCGAGTGGACCTTCCACTGCTCCATTTTGTACATTAAAACAGTGAAACTCGAGTTACATTTGAGTCTAAACTAATTTACAACAGGAAATATAAAATAGAGGAAGGCACGACGCGCAGGTCGCGAATCAAGTACAACACGCACAAACACAAAATGACACACATGCCATATTATGAATTACAACACAAATTTCCAATCTAATTGGATCTTTTGGGCCATGACCATCACAAAATAATATATAATTCTAAATTATATAATTTCTATAAATTTCTGTAATTTTTCTTACAATTTTTATGAGAAAAATTCTCGGCGGTCCCGTTTAGCGATTTTCGGGCGCAATCGCGGAACGAATCCCCTTGCGGGGTCAGGGGCAGCGCCCCTACCCGCGATATAACCATCGTGAGTGTTCCTAAGCGATCCTACAGCGCCTTAGTCCACTGTCCTAAAATGATTTGGGGCGAAACCTTACCGTTTTGGAAAAATCTTCTCGGTAGTCGAAGCCTACAAGTGTCTAAAAACTTGTGCTTCGCTTCTACGAGAAAAATACCCATAATAACTATAAAAATCATAAATTCACAGAAAGTTACAGATCTGTAAATTTCATAAAAATATAAATTAAAACTCATACTCACTTCGCACGTGGCTCTGATACCATTGTTGGATTTTCGGGCCGCAAAAATCGCTTTTTGCATTGAGGAAACCCCGAAACCCCCGCCACCGGATCCGTGCGAAGAATAAAAGTAGTAAAACTTCGAGTATGAGTTTATCTAACCTAGATCTACACTAGATCTACAAAGGAGAAGAGTTTACCCTTGATGCGATGCCCTTCGCAATCCTGCTCGTCCAAGGTTCGTCGGATCTCGAGAGTATCAAAGTAGATACTCCTCTATGTGTATCCACATGAACAAATGATGGAGAAAACAACTAAAAGGTGTGCTAGCACCCTTAGAAGTTTCAGCCATGGAGGTGGAGGAGAGGGAGAGAAAATGAGAGCTTGAGAGGAGGAAGAAGATGAAATCAATTAGCACACAAATGCACTCAATTTCATCTTTAAGTGACCGACCGCTTCAAGGCTTGTAACCCCCATGGAATATCAAGAGTCACAACTCTTGGTAACTCCCATGAGGTGGCATTTGGTCAAGTCAAACTTGACCAAATGAAGAAGCCTTGATGATGTGGCATTGGTCAAGTCAAAGTCAAGTCAAAACTTTACTCTTCATCTTCCTACTTAAGTCAAGTCAAACTTGACCACTTCTCTCCCTTGGTTGATCTAATCTAACCATTGGTTCAAGTCAATTTTAATTTAATGAATCTCTATTCATTGAATTAAATTAATTAAATGAGTCTAAGTCTAAATTAGACTCACTTAACACATGAACCAAATTGAGTCCAACTCAATTAGCACAATTTGAATTACTCTTAATCCAATTTGGTTCATCACATGAACCTAATCCTTTAGGTTCATCAAATGAACCTAATCTCCATCTAATTGTCCTTTGTGTGTGACCCTATAGGTTCTTGTAACGTTGGCAATGCTCCTAAACCCATTTAGAATCATAAGTAATGAGCGGTATCTAGCAACACATCATTACTACCCAAGTTACAAGAATGTTGAGATCCAACATCACCTTGTGACTACTAATTGTGACTTCTCACAATATATGACATTGTCCTTCTATCCTAGACATCTAGATTGATCAATATGAGACATAGACCGTGTCATCCTCTAATCAATCTAAATCTTAAACTCCAAGTAGACTCACTCAATCAAATGAGCTCAATATCTCATATTGACTCATTTGGGTATGGCCATGCACTTAGTGGTCTCACTCTATCAAGAATATCGATGTCACTCCCATCATATAGGAGGGATAGATCCCATCTACATCACTCACATCCCTCCGCATAATTTTTTACATACCTAGTAATCGCTTTTATAGTCCACCCAGTTATGGGTGACGTTTGACAAAGCTAAAGTACGTAACTCCTTATGTAGGGAACCATGGTGACTTTAGGTCCAAGGACTAGTAGTCATACTAATAGCCACATGAGAAAGTCTATGACACTCATATAATGATCCATGATACTTTCTCATGGTGGGTCATTCAGTATGCATTCTCTAATGTATACCCATGTGTCAACTTGATATCTCCATATCCATGACTTGTGAGATCAAGTCATCGAATTGACCTACATGCTAGTCTCGTCGCATTAACATTGTCCCTGAATGTTAATACTCGACTAGGAATGATTAAGAATAGTGTTCCCTATATCATCTCACTATCGATTCAACCAATCGATTGATATAGGTAAGAACCTTCTACTCAAGGATGCTATTATACTTAGTTATTTGGCACCAATACAAGTAAGTATAATAAACAAAATAAATGCCTTTATTTATATATAAGAATATGATACAACGAGTACATACAACAATCATCAAATGATTGGATCTAGGGCTCTAACTAACATGCCCCTCGGTCATACAACACAGAAACACAACACCACTCAATTCACATAAATGTGCAGGAACTAAATGTATTCAACTACCCCACCTCCTTATAGAGACTAGCATCACCTTTCAAGGTTATCCCCTAGACGTCCGTTAGCGGGGCAGCCTGTCCAAAAGCCTCACAAACATTCAATCCAACATGATAATTAGATCCAAACACAAGCATCCACACACACAATATCAAATAGATACAAAACACATCAACATCATCTAAATAGGAAATTGGCATATCCATGAGATTCATACATCAAATCACACCACAATTACTCCCTTAATCCTAGAACAATGAATCTACTCTATAGTACAAAGATAGAGATATGAAGATAAAGAGATTACAAACATTCCAATCCCTAACGAGAAGAGAGAATAGAAATGCTTATCTAGAGATGATGAGTGATCTTCAGAACCAATCCTTTGCTTCTAGAGTTGATACGGAAGTGGAGATGGCTTAGGATCACTGGAACAAAGTCAGAGAGGATGAATAATGAACTCCCCACAAGGAAGAGCCTTGTCTCAAAGGAAACCAAAGGGAGAGCTCCTTGTCATATGTTGAGTAGTTCAACGCTGCACCATTGAGCTTCTCACTGAAGTAGGCAATTGGCCTCTTTTCTTGCATAAGAACAGCTCCTATACCAATACCAGAAGCATCACATTCGATTTCAAAAGGCTTAGAAAAATCTGGTAGAAGTAGTAAAGGAGCAGAGCTTAGCTTTTCTTTTAATGTGTTGAAGGCTTTCTCTTGTTCCTCTCCACTTAAATCAAACATTCTTCTTGATGATTTCCATTAAAGGGGCAGTGATGGTGCTGAAATTTGGCACAAACTTCCTATAGAACCCGGCTAAACCATGAAAACTCCTTACTTCAGTGATGGTGCTAGGGGTAGGCCATTCCTTGATAGCTTTCACCTTCTCCTCATCAACTTCCACGCCTCTGGAACTGACAACAAATCCAAGAAAAACAACCCTATCTATGCAAAAGCTGCATTTCTTTAGGTTGGCAAACAATTTTTCATGCCTCAAAGGTTCAAGCACACATTTCAAATGATCAATATGGTCATGGAAACTCTTGCTATAGATCAGAATGTCATCAAAATAAACAACAAATTTTCCAATAAATGCATGAAGCACATGATTCATGAGATGCATAAATGTGCTAGGAGCATTCGTCAATCCAAATGGCATCACTAACCATTCATACAACCCCTATTTTGTCTTAAAAGTTGTTTTCCACTCATCCCCTTCCTTATTTCGAATTTGATGATACCCACTCTTCAAATCAATCTTAGAAAGCATAATGGATCCATGCAATTCATCAAGCATATCATCTAAGCGAGGAATAGGATGACGATACCTTACAGTTATCTTGTTTACAGCTCGACAATCCACGCACATCCTCTAAGTCCCGTCTTTCTTTAGAACCAGCAGCACAGGCACAACACAGGGGCTCATTCTTTCACGAGCATGTCCTTTGGTCAAAAGTTCTTTAACTTGCCTTTAAATCTCTTTGGTCTCTTCTGGACTACTTCGATAAGCTGGTCGATTTGGAATGGAAGCTCCCGGAATGAAATCAATCAGATGCTTGATTCTTCTTTTGGGTGGTAACCCAGGTGGCATATCCTCGGAAAAGACATCCTTGAAATCCTGCAAAAGAGACATCACAGTACTAGGCAAAGAAACATTATGGTTAGCCAAAAAAAGATAGGCCTCCTTGTATAGAAACAAGATCATCGGTCTATCAGAGTTAAAGGCACTTTTCATCTCTCTTTCTTTTGCATAGAAGCTCATTTTTCTTTCTTCTTTCTTTTTCACATATGAATTCTCAATCTTTTCTTTTTTTCCACTCTCTTTTTCCATTTCAGTCCACCATCTTTTTTCTCATTTTCACTCTCATTTTCTTTTTCTATCTCAGCCACACTTTTTCCTCTTGCTGCAATGGACCTTTTGATCTGGAGCTTTTCCTCAAATACTTGACGAGGTGTCAAAGGTGCAAGTGTAATGTTCCTACCATCCTTGCTGAAGCTGTAATGATTCTTGTACCCATCATGTGTGGCCCATCTATCAAATTTCCACGGCCTTCCAAGAAGTAAATGGCTAGCTTGCATGGGTACAACATCACACAAAACCTCATCCGTGTACCTTCCAATCGTAAATGAAACAAGGACCTGCTTGGTTACCTTCATCTCACCACTGTTATTGAGCCATTGGAGTCTATATGGCTTTGGATGCTTCAAGGTAGGTAGGCCAAGCTTGTCCACCATTAACTTGCTTGCCACATTAACACAGCTGTCACCATCAATAATCAAACCGCATACCCGATCTTTCACATGGCAGCAGGTGTAGAAGATGTTCTCCCTTTGCAGCCCGCCATCATCTTCTTTGGCTTGAATATGAAGAGGTCTTAGCACAACAAGAGCTTGGTCATCAACAGCAAGCTCAACATCACTAGTATCTTTAACTGATGGAGTGGACTCATTTCCTTCATCTCCCTCTTCAGTTTCAATCTCCCCATTATCCAACATGATCATTGCTCGCTTGTTCGGGCATTGAGAAGCAATATGACCTGATCCTAAACAACGAAAACATTTGATGTCACGATTTCTTTGAGGTTGGGAAGATGAATTACCCTTATCCTTGTTGCTAGATTAGGTCTTGGCCACATTCGTTTCTCCCTTCGATTTTGAAATTTCTTTCTCAATTGGTTTTGATGATTCCCACTTCTGCTTCCAAGGAGATGAACTCGCAGCCTCATACTTGGAAGATGATCGCACTCCTTTCTTGAGTTGTCTTTCAACTTTTATTGCCATGTGCACCACATCGTCAAGCTCCACATAGTGATGCAGCTCAACAATATTGGCAATCTCACGGTTCAGGCCACAAATGAACCGAGCCATGGTCGCCTCTCGGTCCTCCTCAATGCTAGCCTGAATCAAGGCTATCTCCATCTCCTTGTGGTAGTCTTCCACAGTCATAGACCCCTGCTTCAGACTTTGCAATTTCAAATGTAAGTCCCGATAATAGTGAGATGGAACAAACCTTCTTCTCATAACGGCTTTCATGTCCTCCCAATTGTCGATGGGAAGCTCACAGTTCCGACGTCTACTCAGGGGCAGCCGATCAGACCATACAATGGCATAGTCTATGAAAGCTACCGCAGCAAGCTTCACTTTCTTCTCCTCTGAGTAATTGTGGCAATCGAATACCGGCTCAACTTTCCTTTCCCATTCAATATAAACCTCAGGGTCATTTTTACCTTGAAATGGAGGAATAGACAGCTTGATGGTGCCCATGTTACGATCTACGGCTTCCCTTTCTCGGTGTTACCTTTGAACATGCCTTGGCCTTTTGGGTCTGATAGCCCTAGCCCTTCTCCAAGTAGCATTGGAGACCACTTCATTGCTTGCCCCATCATCATAGTCATCATCTGGGACATTTGGAGCAAAATGTGGTCGTTGGTCAGGTCTTCGATGCCTAGGTAATGGCTCTCGCTGAAGTTGTTCGAGCTGATCCTCATGCCTATCCAGTCGATCTCGAATCTCATTGAACATGACATTCATGCGCTCAAATTCTTGCTGCATAGCCCGCATGATCATGGTTTGATCAACCCCTCCTCCATCACTTGGATCAACCCTGCCACAGTGCTCTTGAGACATAGTGAGCTGCAACTGAAATATTACGAACAAAGGAGGATCCTTACTCACTCCCTTACGTGTTTGCACTCAGTTGGATGTCACACAAACACTCATGTTTCACTTAGAAAATTGAGTTCTCTCCGCTCACTTGTTTTCCTCCAAAAAAGTTCAAGAGAAACTAAGCAAGTCAAAACAAGCAATCACTTATTCAACCCAACAAACTCAGAACACTGATTCTAGGCTCAGTTGGATCGAGGTTACAATGTCAATCAAGGAATGATGGAAGAAGATATGAAGCAAATAGAAATGATGATATGATGAAGCAAAATAGAATCGCTGATAAGATAAAGCAAATCAGTTTAAAGCAGCACAATGGAGATGGTAAACGGTGTTAAGAAAAAAATGCAAATGGAATCACGGTAGCCACAGATGGTACTGGATGTATATCACGAGATGCAATCAAAACAAATCAAACGATCTTTGTTCTTCCTTATCTTTTCTGCTCCTTTTTTTTTGTTCTTCCTTTTGTTCTTCCCTTTTTTTTTGTTCTTCCTTCTTTTTTTTTTGCAACAAAACTAGAAAGTAGATGAAGATAACAAGATGAGTATGGAGTGATTGAAATGATAAAAATATAAACACTAGGAAAGATAGATAAACTTGATTTAGAACTTGGCTCTGATACCAAAGATGATGCAAACCTCGAAGAACAATGTCGCAAGACCAACCAACAATAAGATTTGGAAATCAGTTCTGGGATCGTCCAAAGGAGGTTTTCGAAGGGATGGAATATTGACTCATTGATTATAGAAAATCAAGAACCAATATTATGAGAAAATGGAGAACATCGATCCAATGGTTATAACAGAAACAGAACCAATATTATAAGAGTGTTGAGAATTACAAGTGCTCACCCGTAATCCTTGCAAAGTTGCTGATGAACAGCAAGGAGAAAAACTCTCTCAAGATATAATGTTTGCTGCCTCTTTGATATCTATTCAAGACATTATATAGAACTAAAAATGGTAGTTTCCAAGGCATGGAATGAGAAGATAATGAATGAAATTCTTCATGCACACTCCCTCTAGCTGTCCTCCATCTTTCCAAGGCATGGAAAGAGAAGATAATGAATGCAAGTCTTCATGCACACCCCCTCTAGCTGACCTCCATCTTGGGAATTCGTCCAAAATATAGGTGGCATTAAATGGCACACCAATTCCAACCAGAATGGTTGGTTTTCCCACCTAACAATATGCATTCTAGTATGGTATTTGACTAGGAACATGTTGCATCATGATATTCCATTCTTCCGCAACTGATTGGCCCATTTTAGGGTTGACTTGTATGAAGTTGATCATTCGGCATGGCATCGACTGTGACTCCATAGCCTGCCCTTCCAAGATACGAGATGTCAATGCATGTATAGCACGTTGAACTTGCTTGACCTCTGCTTTCGTTATCGGCTCAGCTGGCGCATGCAAGTCCCCTTCATGCTCCTCTTGGTTCAGGCCGTACATCTCAACTTGCAGTCCTGTCTCATTGGCTTGGAAGTGATCTGGAGTTGTATCATCACTTATCTGCCACTCACAAGGTTCATCCTTCTTAATTTACCCAAGGTCTCAAAGGTGTGCTCGATATTAAGAGAAACATAACAGTTATTTCCCCAGTAACCTAATTTGGTCACAAAGGGGTAACTCACTAGTTTTCACTCACGGTAACTATTTTTTTATATCTCTTATTGATTTTTTTCTCTAAGTGATTGAAAGGCACAACACTTGAACACAAATGCACATGAATGCAAATGTAGGGATATTTTAATTTTTCTAAATGAGCTGACATGATTTGAGCCTCATCTAGTAACCAAACTATAGTTTGAGAAATCACCATGGACTAGTACTAATCAAGTTCTGTGAACCATGAGTAATTTTAGAGTTATCTACCATCAAAACTAGGTAAAGTTTGGGGAGATCCTAAAACAAGGTCAATACTTAAACTTTTATAGTAAAAACATTGCTCACTTCATGCTAACATGGATAAAAAAGGATAGATTACTAAACATACTAGAACCATAAGTTACAATAAACCACATGAAATCTAGAACAAGTATGCTAGCATTTTTTCATTAAGAAACAAACAATAATGATGTGATATATGATGCAACTAGAAATTTTTTTATTATGCATAAAGAAATATGAAAAAAAAACTAATCTAAGCCCAGTACATCTCCAAACTTAAATTTTTTATTGTCCCATAAAAACTAGAAATGTAGTATGGAGGAAGTTTTGAAATTAGAGAAGTTACCAAGTAATGAGCATCAAATGATTGAGACATTCATGTGTTAAAAATACTCCTCTATATGATATTTACATTTCTCCACAACTTTGAATCCTATATAAAGAAGATAGAAAATAAAAAAAATTAAGTAGAGGATTTGGGTTATTATGAAGAAAAAAGAAACTAGAAAGAAACTAAAAGCTTAAATGAAAACAAGAAAGAACTTGGGTTGCCTCCCAAGAAGTGTTTATTTTAGGTCAATAGCTCGACCCCTTATTAGGCTCAACTAAATCGTGCTCTTGTCAGAGTAAGATACCTCTAGACTTTCTTGCTAATGGACCAAAATGCGAAGGGGGCTTTTATTGTGGGAACAATATCATGAGGAATCATTCCCTCTTTTTTCTTCTCCTTGAAGATTCTCTCTAGAGGTCAAAGAAGGTGCAGTTGAAGTATCTAGGCCAAGAGTACAATTATTACAGTTAATGTTGAGGCCTTCTTTAGAAGAAATTGAGGCATCAACAAAAGTAGGAGTGCCAAACTCTAGGGTCTCCAACTATCCATCAGTTCCAAATCGAAGGGTTGCACACCAATATCATCATCACTTGCCCATCTATAATCCCATCATTAATTAAGCATGAATTATTAGGAACTGCAATAAAAATAATAGCAAGGTTGGTTGAACATGTTGTTGGTCCCGGTTTGGTCGGTGAGAGGGGGTGAATTGCTTGCAAGTTAGAATTTAAAGCTTTTATTGCTTTTCAAGAACACATGTTAGTTAAACAAGTAATAAAAGCTAAAAAAGGAAGTACAGGACATAAAGAATTTACTTGGTTTGCAACCTGATGGTTTCTAATCTAAGGAAGAATTGAGCTCACTAAAAGTCTCCTTTCTTGGAGGTGGAGAAGCACCTTATAGCATTGAAAGTATGAACAATTAAAAACAAAGATTATAGAAGTTAATGCAAGTGTGTTATCTAGTGTTGTTTTCAACTCCTAGGACCAAGGCTCAATTTATAATCATTGGTCGAAAATTACCATTTTGCTGATGTGGTATCTCTGGGCGCCTGGACCTTGTCCGAGCGCCCTCAACGGTGCACTTTATCTGCTCACAATGGCTACAAAATGGTCTGATGATAAAACTTCATCCTTGCCCCCTAGACCGGTCCAAGCACTTGAGTCATATTAATGTGGACCCAAACATCATCTGCTCCAATGTCTCTTCGACAAGGCACCCTTACTATGCTAGGGCAGTACAGGTGCCTGGAGATTTTTAGGCTCCTGGAGTCCGGGTGCTTGGACATGGTCCACGTGCCTAGACAAGTAAACTTCATGTTGACTTGTTGGCTTCTACTCAGGTTGCTTGGGTGATTCTCCGGCCATCCAGAGTTGAACTCACCTGAATCCAACTCCAACCTTCTCCTTGAGCAGTCTTGTAACGACCCGCCTCCTACTGGCTAGGCTTCGAGGCCGGGGGTTACATTATGCTAACTATTCTTGTGCGGAAAAGAAAAAGACTGAACTAATTAAAACTCTATGTTGCATACCATAACATCTGAGATTTACATTCAAGATACATTGCTGAAGTCATACATATGCCAAAGAAGGGAACTTAACTTCCTATTTGGTCAAAATCTGAATTTATTGGCACTTCTAGCTGAAATCAGATATTCCAATCGATCGGCTGATCGATTGGAGCTGGTTGATAGATCCACTTATCGACTCAACTTGCTACTATACGCGGAGTCAAGTCTGGATCGATCGGCTGATCGATCCAGTCAGGCCAATCGATCCGATGATCGATTCAGAGGCTCTCTGTTTGCAGGAATTAAAATCCCGATCGATCGGCTGATCGATCCATGGTCGATCGATCAGCTGATTGACTCATCAGCTCTCTATACGCGACAGATCGCGCCTCGATCGATCGGCTGATCGTTCAGGGCTTCCCAATCGATCAGCTAATCGACTCACTAGCCTTCTGTACGCGGGGACTTCTTCCAATCGATTGAGGACTGCTCAATCGATCGGCTGATCGATTGGGTCTCTTATTTCTGCAGAAATCAACCCCGACCTCGTACAGAATCTTCAGTAACTCAACTACGACCACCACACTACTATTAGTCATGTTATTACTCATGATTAGCTATCCAATATCATGTCAACTAACAATCTATGCATAACTTTCATAAGTCAAAACACTTAAATAACTAAAGTGCAAAAAGGAATAACATAACGGAAATGCTAAGTTTTAAGGTGGGCTAGTTCCCAAAAATCTTCATTCCAAGTTCCTCTTTCACACACATCTGGTAGCATTGCCCTCCAGCCTCCGCTAATCCATCTTTTCTTTACCTTTATCTGCAGTATAAGGAAAAGAAGTATCTGTAAGCTTGGGAGCTTAGTAAGAAACCATCTACCTCACAAAAACATGAACACGATGAAAACATGCTTTTTAAAGAATGCTATTTAAAACATATGTTGAACATGTTAAAGCATGGCATACTGAAATTACTAACATGAATACTAAAACATGTCATCAAAACTAATCATGGGATATCATTAAGAAAGAGCTAAACTGGAACATAAACTGAGCTGAGCTGAACTGAACTAAGCTAATACTGAATTTAAATCATGTTCACATAATTGATTGTGAGTTTTTGAAAGCTATTTATCATAAATAGATGAAAATATTAATCATGCTGCTGATGGGTCCGACAACTGTACTTGCTATGCGCGCATCCCTAACTAGACCCGGGGTTGCAAGACCCGAATTTAGTAGGGTTTACTAGGTTATCTAAACCTAGGGACGACTGTGGGAGCCCAACCCAAGGACATCTAGTCCAGTATAGTGCCACTGATAAAAGTAAAATACTGGATCATAAGCTAATTAATTTATCTTGCTTTTACTAGGTTATCTGAACCTAGAGCTAAGTTATCTGAACCTAGAGGCGACTATGGGAGCCCACCCATTGGATCGTAGTCCCATATATGCTGAAGCAAGACTAAATATGCTATTTTAAACGCTTCTACTGCATTTACTGAGCTATTAAAATGCCTACTGTAGTATTTTACTGAGCTAAACATTTTATCAAACACTTGGTGTGCACTAGAACACACCCTACGTACTGAAAATCTGCATACGACTAAACTAATGCATAAAAACATACGAATAGCTACTTATACTACAGGTGAGGGGTTTCTTACCTCCTGCGCTAGTTTTCTTACGATTCTAGTCGCTAGTTTTCCGGTGAAGATCTTTTCGACGATCTCCTTACGTCTACGTGTTCCTCTCGCGGAGAAGAGCATCCTAATGCCAGAGTTGTTGTTGGGAGGTGTTCCTACGACCTTAGGGATGGAACCCTAGGTCTCTTGGACTTGGGCGTCGAGAGGATGAGGAGGAGAAGAGGCGACGGTGAGGGTTTGAGGGAGAAGAGAATTGCCGATCAAAATAACAACTCTCCACTTAATTTCCCTATTTATATTAATTAATTAATACACCCCCTACTAAACCTTAAATATAATTGTTCTCATCTTCTTTCAGCACACCCCTGCTGGGGCCACATGGTTACTTAAGCCCTCTATAAGTCGTAGGGTCTATAGGTCTCGGGTTCAATTCCCGCTTAAGCTATTTTACATTTTTATTTATTTTTGCTACTTCCGCTACTCTAAAAATTCCATAAAAATATTCTAAAATTCCAGAAAAATAGTAGAATATTTATAAAATTAATTTGAAAATTTTCGGGAGTTACAAGTCTTCCGCTCTGCCTTCTCACCCCTCGAAAGCACCGTGTGCATCCTTCTCGCTCTACAAGTGTACTTTTCTGTAGCTTCTCATCCCTCAAATGTACCGAGCCCATTGGCTTGCTTTTTGTGCCATCATTCTCATTCGCTGCATCTTCCGCTCGACTTCTTGTATTCCCAAGTTCCTACACACTTAGACATAAGGATCAAAACACAATAAGACAACTTGGTTGCCCACATCAAAACTAACTTGGGGTACTTACAATCTCCTCTTTTTTGATGTGCATCAACCCAAGTTAAAGTTAGGATAAAATAGACATAGAATTTATTTGAAAAATGAATTGATAATTTAAAACATCAATAATTCAATTAGTAAAATATGAATTTTACAATTATCTCCCCCTTAACTCCCTAATTTCTCTCCCCTTTTGATCATATAAAAAATAAGGGTAAATAGAGAAAAAAAATATAAAAAAATTTATTAAGGGTGATTGAAATAGTGATCGATATACAAATATTTTTCAAGAATTTTTTTTAAAAAAAATTGGATTTATAAGAATTAAAGACCAAATTTGTAAAAAAATAATTTAAAAACTATTTTAAATTTTTAAAAATTCTGAAAAATTTTAAAAACATTAAGCATAAATATTAGTATTATGATAAAAAATTTCACAAAAAACATAAATTTATTTTAATAAAAATAAATTATTTTATATATAAATATGTATTTTTCTAGAATAAATATTAAAATAGATTTTGACCTCAAAAAATCTTGTTAATTTTTCAGAGTTTGTAAAATTGAATGTATATATGAAATATTTTTTTTTTAAAAAAATTCAAATTTTTATAATTTTTAATATTAAAAATTAATATTTTTGTAAAAAATTCATAGAAAATCCATTAATGGTAAAAAAAAGTTTGAAAAATTTTATTCTAATAGAATATATAATATCTTATCATTAAAAAAAAATTGAACAGAAAATTATAAAAGAAAGTTTACACAAAAAAATATTTTTCTAAGTAATGAAATTCTAACCTAGCAAATCATTTTAAAAAAAAATTAATCTAGAAATGATTTTGGAATCTAATATAGATTCTTACCTATAGATTAACAAGATATTGGTTAGGAATATATTTTCATGTTACTTTCCTAATTTAGCCTTTGTTATATCTAAATTTTGCTTTTTTAATTATTCATTTTTTGTTTCTAATTTACAAGAACTTCTAGAAAGTAATTTGATAAATTTATACGGTTTATCGGGAGGTAGAGAATGTACCTCACTTACCGAGTCAGTCTCGTTATTCAACGCTCCCCCTTCATCACTACTTTCTTCTATTGTGTCTCTCCCTTCAACGATACTCATCTCTGAAATACTTTTATCATCCCTTTGGTTATTCGCCAATAATGGCAGTCCGACATATTCTTCCAACTCAAACTCGGATGATGACTCATCCCATATTGCTCTGTGGTTCTTGTGATTTGATTTATTTGGTCCTTTATTTTTCTCCATTCTTTTTAGCTTTATGCAGTTATCTTTAATATGCCCTTCTTCTTGTCAGTTATAGTATTTGACTTTCCTCTTTCTTGGAGAGAACTTCTTAGCTGCAACTTATTAAGTTTGATAAATTTAAAAACTTTAAAAATTTTCTTACCATGAATGTAAGATATGGAAAATTTAATAATAAATGTTATTGGAGAAATAACCTTATTGAATTTTTTTTGGAAATTTTTAGAGATTTTTTGGAATTTAAACGAAATCCATATGACACGTTTAAAGAAATATATATATATATATATATAAGGCTTGGGAAAGTCTATTTAACATATCAATTAAATGGGAGTTGATTGATTTCAATTAACCTAAGTCTAATATATATAAACCTAGGTATATACATAATAACCTAAGTTTTATTCCCATTTGTAACTCCTCATTTGCCGATTTCCTCATCTCTTCTCCAACAACACCGTCGATGCTCCTCCCATTGCTTTTTATCTTCCCGATCTAGTTGTTGCCTGTTCTCCCATTCCCTTGATCTTCGCGAGCAAGATGTTGACGAGCTCCCCTTCCGCTGAGCCCTCTCCCTCTCATGTCGCTACCGATATCTCTTCAGCCACAAGCAAGAGGCTATCATTTGCCCCTCTTCTTGCGAACCCTAGGTGAATCTACTCATTATGCTGCTGATCGATGGTCTTCTTCACTCGACTACCGCCGCTAATTATCATATGTGCTTCTCGTGTCTATGATCACAGTGGCTGGAGGATTTGCTGAGCCAACTGATTCGCAGGTTCTATCGATCCACCTAATTTGCCCCCTTCTTCTAGATCTGATCTTGTCACGGGTACTAGTCAATCGTCACTCGATCTCACCCCTGCAGTCGATGCTGCCCTTTGTCATGAGTAGCCAACACCGATTCCCTAACTCCTCCATCCTCTGTTCTCGTGAGCAACTAGATTAAGGTAAGCTATGTTTGAGAATTAGTTTGCATTTCAGTGATGGATTTGGTTGATTGTGGATGATGGTGTTAAATGGAATCATTAACTGATTGTGATTTAGGGTGTTGATTTGGAGATGGTGAAGAAATAGTAAGCTCTGACAAGAACAAGCAAAGTAAGGCCTAGACAAAGGAATTTAGGTTACTATTTTGATTATGGTTAATGTAAATTGAGGTTTGTGATAATGCATGGATTAACTAATAGATTTGTAGATTAACGGAGGTCTTATTTAGAGATTAAATCGATTAATTTGTTATCCATGTAAGTTGATTAGTTCTATTACATGATTAGTTGTGTGTGATCATTGGATGATTATGGAATTGGGTAGTAATATGATGATTTGGGTGAGTTTTGGGTATATGCATGTATAAACCTAATCTAAGGAGGATGATGGATTTATTAGGGTTAAACTAATGTAACTCTAGTTTAGGTGCTTAATCAATAATTGTATTCGATTGTGGTTATCCTAAATAGGTTTGGGGATTTGATTTAGCTATTTAACTCATAAATAATTAGTTAAATTTGTACGTTATGGAATTGCAAGACTTTGATTCGAGATGAGCATCTCGACTTGGGATTGTTTAGCATGATCGACAGTTAAAGGTGGGTATTTCTTCCTTGACCTTTTTAGTTCTTTGAACTTAGTGCATGGTTATTTAATTGATGGATTAGGTTGCTTTACCTTAAATCTTCTCATTTTGTTATTTTACTTGACACTTATCTGCTTGACCTTAGAGATGATCTAGTTATTTCATATACAGTCTTAGCTTTTGGATATCTATATTCTGTTGTGTATATACATGTAGAGTATGTATGGTAAGGGATACTTTATTAACTATGTTAACATGATAATTATGCATATGTTGTCGGGCGAACACATGTTGGGTGTGAATTATAGGAGTCACCTTGTTGACTGTCCATTTGCATGTTGTGTGTGTAAACATGTCTAGTGTTTACTATTGGAGGAATTATGTTGATTGTATCTATGCTGTGTGTACATATGTCTAATGTGTACTATTAGGGGAATTATGTCGATAATACCTATGTTGGTAATCATACATGTCTGGTGTGATATTGGAGGTATGTTGATTATACCTATGGTGCAGGGTGCGTACGTGTATGGTGTGTATGTGTTTGGTGTTGCTACTTATTATATTTGTTGTTTAGTAGACATCAGTTGGATCTACTCATACCTATAAATATAGGTGTTTGATGGATCATGTGTCACGCCCCGGGGGAGTCCCTGCCAGAAGAAAATTTCGGCAGCACCTCCCCTGTACGGGTGACAATCTAAAACTTTATACATTGCCCTCAGAGCCACATATATCTCGGCCCACACGGCTGAAACAATAACAATAAATAATAATCAGCAATCATCCACGCAGTTAAGAGAAAAACTAAACTAAATCAATAATACAGAAAACCATCTCAAAATCTCTTACTCAACTACACTCATAAAACACAAATCACAACGATAAAATCAAATCACCCCTTCTGTCATCCAGGCAGGCATGTAGTAGAACAAATCTAATAAAAATCCATCAACAATAAATTAAACCATGCAACATCCATAGAACCAAACTAGTACAATAAGAAAACCAAAAAGACCAAATAAAAATCCTTGCGATCTGCAGGGTACTAGCGACTGGAACTCTTCGGACAACCTCAACCTGAAAATTGTAATGACCACGGGGTGAGTCAACTCCTCAGCAGGTAATATTGACATGCATAGTAAGAAAATAACAACTAGTACTAATCATGTGTACAGTCTCCTGATATAAGAATGATAAATGCAACTGAAATAAACAGGAGAAAATTGTACTAACCATGACCTGGGTATAAGTAAAACAATCCGAGAGGTATAGAAATCCTGTATGCATGTTAAACAAATGCATCCATCCAATATGTAGCAAACACAAGCAATATATGAATCAATGTGTATGATGCCAATGACATGTCCTGGTCATCCCTACTCTCCAGTCAGCCATCTCACATACAATGGTGAGACTGAGTGGTAGGGCTATGACAACCGTGCACTCTGTCGTCACTGCTCCTGATTAGTGACCGAGTGGACGGGATGCTGTCGGAGTACACCTATCCTCCTACCCCAAATCATAAGTGGGGGACCGCAATGCTCTCATCTCCCTGAGACAATATAGAGGAGGGATCCCTGTCGGCTACCACGTTGCGTCACACTACCCATGAACGGACTAACGGAGCCAAACAGAGTAAACTATCTGCCAGCTACTACGCTGCGTCGCCGGACCAGCGGAGCCTAACAGAGCAGAACTGTTTGCCGGCTACCATGCTGAGTCACCAGACCAGCGGAGCCTAACAGCAAAACTGCCACACACCTGCCTGACATACCACTAACCCATGAGTGGTGGTGTGTGCAGATCTATGTAACTGGTGATGTGCTCAATAATAATGGAACCGACTATCATGCAGCATGTAATCATGCGAGATGATGCATGACACTAAGCATGGCAATATCCTGAACCTATCCATATATATAAAATGTGTACCCTAGCATCAATGGATCAAATCCGAAGATCTAAGGTACACAGGTAAGGTATGATAAAAACCTAGTCCGGTATGTTAAAAGGCATGGTGTGTCATTACCTCTATGATCATAAGTAATCTGAAGGTATAAACATGAATGCAAATAGTAAACAATCAAAGCATCCTCAGGTAATAGATAATGACATACCGATACAGATATAAACATAACTATTACTCTTTGTTAAAATCTACTATGCATATCAAATGACCAGATCAAAAGATAAGTCAAGGTACCCGCCTCCAATCAAAAAGTCCAATCCAGTCCAAATCCAACGTCGAGATACTCGTCTCGTGTCAAAGTCCTGTGTCACCAATATATATACATTTTTATTTAGCTACAATTCAAACGAATAACTAAATAAAATCCTCTAGACTAATTTAGGGTAAAACCCTAATCATATAACATTAACCCTGTAGGGTTTCAATCAAAGTCCCACATTGGAAAGATTTGGTAAAGATCATTGGGTTAAAAGGATGCATGATATCTTTATTGGCATGAGACCTTTTGGATAGAGCCCAAGAGCAAAGCCATGAGAGCCTAGGCCCAAAGTAGACAATATCATGCCATTGTGGAGATATGTGGACATCCTTTGGGCACAACAATTGGTATCAGAGATAGGGTTTTCCTCTGTGTGTTTTGGATTTCAAATTAATTATGCACATGTCATACATAATTTAGGCAGGATAATAGTAGGATGTGCTAACTTTGTGGTTGCAGACTCCAATTAGTATGACATTTAGATATTATGTGTGATTGGACCCTTGGACATGTCAAGGGCATTATTTTGTGTGCATGATTGTATGTATCAAATACAGCGGGAGTTGTATTATTTTTAGAATTTTATTTCGATCTAGAATACATGTACATTCGTTTATGAAATATAGGATCGATATATGTAAAATTCTATATTTGTCGCGGATCGTATCTTTGCGAGGCATGGTGCTTTTGGAGGACCAGAGACGCAGCGGAGTAAGAAGCAAGATAGATGCGACAACTAGACCCGATGGAGGTGGCTAAAGATGGCAGCAGCTAGGGTTGGAGCATACTGAAGGCAGTGATGGAAAAAGGCCATAATAGTTGGAAAATAAATTTCCATATTTATTTTTTTATTTACTATGATGTGTGTGTATGCATGTGATGTATGCTAGGATAGTTTAAAATTCCTCACTTTAAATACTAAGTGGGAGAGGGATTTATTTTAATAAATTCCACGGTCTCCATTACTGGTTTGTAAGTGATGTAAACAAACTTGCGCGTTGGCTCTGAGTTGTAACACCCACGAAATTATAAGATAAGTATATGGGTGTTATTTTCTTTAGAGCATAAAAGTAAGAGGAATCAAAAAGGAATAATAGAAGTAAAAAGAGAGAGAGGTGAAGGTTTGAACCTTGAACCTCCCACAAATAATAGAGATAAATTGATGTATGATAACCACTAGAATAATGAATAATATATGGATAGAAAGGAATGAAAATTGTAGTTAAAGGTGAGAAGAAAAAAAAAAACTAAGCAAAAGAGCAAGAGAAAACCAAGTTGCTTACCTCCTCTTCCTCTTGGTTAAGAGAGGGAGCAAGAAGAAGGCAAATTGCCTTCCTCCCCTTTTCTTCTTCTCATTTTCATGGGAATCAAAGAGGGAAGGGATAGAAGAGTTAAGGGAGGGATTAATGAAGACATAATTCACTCTCATGATGAATAAATAGGATTTAGAGGAGAAAAGAGAAAGAAAATTTCCAATTCTTCTTCTTCCTCCTTCTTCCTCCTTTTTCCTTCTCCACCGAAACTTGGAGCTTTTCCTTCTCATTCTCAAGGGTCAAGTTAGGGTTTTCTCTCTAAGAAAACCTTATTTCCAGGAAGGAATCTCAAGGTTTACCTCTTACAAGAAGAAGAAAACAAAAAGGGAAAACTAGGAAGAGAAGTTCTTCTTCCTCCTCACAAGGGTATTATTTTTCTTAAGGAACAACAAGAGAAAAACTATGTAAGTTTCCCCTCACCTGTGGTACAATAGCTTATGTATTTTCTATGAGATTAGGTTGCCTAAAAACCTAGGATACCTTCATGGAATTTTCGGCCAAGACAAAAAGAAAAAAAAAAGAAGGACCTAGGAAATGTAAAGACCCAAATTTGACATGCTCAATATGTTTCTTGTAACATGTATCGTATGGTAGGGGATTTATCTAATGTTTATATGTTAGAATGTTTGGTTAGAACTTAGAGTCATGTCCCTAGACTCTCGGCCAAGCATGAATAAAGGATATAGGTAAGTTAAGACTCAAACCAAGTATGCTCCTTTTTGTTTTATGATATGTACCTTATGATGAGAGAGTTGTTAACATGATATGCTCATGCCTATATGTTGATTGAACTTTATTCCATGCTCATAAACATTCGTTCATGGTAGGTTAAAGGGCCTAGGAAATTTTAAAACCTAAACTAAGCATGTCATGATCTTTCTTAAGATAAGATATGAAGTTGATATGTTATGCTCATGTTTATATGTTGTGTTGAACTTTATTCCATGCACATAAGCATTCGGCCATGATAGAATTAGGGGCCTAGGAAATTGTTAAACCTAAACTAATCATGCCATGATCCTCCTTAAGATAAGATATGAAATTAATATGACATGCTCATGTTTGTAGTGTGGTTAGAACTTGTTTCCATGCTCCATGAACTTTCGGCCACAACAATTCTATAAGCCTAGGAAACCTAGAACTTGAACTAAACATGCTCATGATGTTCTTGGTAATAAATACTATGAAAATGGTTTAGGGTTTCCATGCTTTTATGTCACATGAAACCTAGTTTTATGGTTCACAAGTTTCGGCCATGGTAAGTTAATAAGCTTAGGACACCTAGAACCTAAACTAAACATGCTTATGTTGTTCCTCATAATCTATGATATGATTTTTGGTTTAAAGTTCACATGCTTGTATATTGATTTTCTAGCAAATATGATGCTTGATGATATTCGGCCATAACAAGTTTATAGACTTAGAAAACCTAGAACTTAAACTAAACATGCTTATGTTGTTTCTCATGATGTATGATATGATTTTTGGTTTAGAGTTCACATGCTTGTATATTGATTTTCTAGCAAATATGATGCTAGATGATATTCGGCCATAACAAGTTTATAGACTTAGAATATAATACCCACTAAACTTGTAAGATAAATATATGAATGTGGAATCTTGCCTTAGAAAAATAATAAGAAGTGGGTTGAAGCAAAAAGAAATAAAATGAAATAAAAAGAAGTGAAGGTCAAGGATTGAACCTTGAACCTCTTATATTATAATTTATAGAATTAATTAGTAGGAACCAATTGGGATAGAGAAAAGATATTGATAGCAAAGGAGGGAAACTCATGATAAAGGTAAGAGTAAAAGCTAGCCAAAAGAAAACAAGAAAAGAGCAAGAGAAAGACAACTTGCCTTCCTCCCTTTCTCTCCCTCTTCCTCTTTGATTTTGCCGAAAACTTAAAGAGGAATTAAGGGGATTCATTCCCCCTTATTTCATCATGAATGGTGAGAATAAATTAGGAAATAAAATAAACAAAATAAAAATAGAAAATGGGTTAAGGGAGAAGGAAAGCAAAAATCAATTTTGCTACCTCTTCCCCCTTAACATAAAAGAGAGCAAGAAAAGAGAAAATTATTTTTCTCTCATTTTCTCTCATTCATCATCTCCCTCACTGAGAACACCACAGTCCCCTCTCCTCCATCTTCAGCCCCAAAGCCAAGTTTTTCCCTAAGAAAGCTTAAGATACAAGGAGGACTTAGCAAAGGAATCAAAGGAAAGGAACTAGAAGAAGAGGCTACTTCTTCTTCACCATACCTTAGATCCACAAGCGAAAAGGATGTAAGCTTCCCCTCACCTGTGGTACAAGGCTTTTATGTGATTTTCGGATTCTATAAGGATTAGAAAACCTAGGAAAGAATTTAAGAAAATTCGGCTAAAGAAAGGGTTTTCAAATCTAGGATGATTTAAACAAGTCCTTATTTCATGATATTCTTTCTATGCTATGTAGGAAGGATTTTCTTCATGTTTTTATACTTAAATGATGCTTGATCAGAGGAGTACCTAACCCTAGAATTTTGGCCAAAAATATGTTAAGGAGGTTAGGGAAAAAAAAATATTGTTTAACTAAACTAGTACAAAATTTCTCCCATGAACTACTAAGGGTTTTTATTGGTTTTCTTGCTTGAAAGTTACTTGAAACCAAAGAAATCCATTTATATGTTTCGGCCAAGAAAAGGGCTTAGGGTTAGGAAGACCTTTAAATTTAAATAACCATGTTTGTATGATAGAATATAGAGTTCTCTTAAAGAATTGCATGTTGTACATTGCTAGAAATTCATGAACTCTTATTTTAGATTTCCGGCCATGATAAGATGGATAGTTTAGAAAAACCTAAACAAAATTATAATATGCTCAAGACCTCTGTGATATTATGATATGAAATTTGTTTAATGCTCTTATGTTTAAATTGAGTATAGAAAATTAGTTACATGATATATGACATGTAAGATCACAAGGGTCCTAGCTTGTTTATGAACCAACTTTGTATATGATGTTCTTAGTAATTTTTGCCATGAAACTTACTTAGGTTTTCCATGCTTTAGGCCACTTAAAACTTAGTTTAGAGATTGGTAGGTTTCGGCCATAAGGAGAAATAAAAGAAAAAGGGAAAGAAACCTAGGAAGCCTAAAACACAATTCACATGTATGTTTATTATGCTTGTCCTTACACATGCTATGAAACTTGTATAATTTCTCATTCTTTTAGGCTATTTGAAGCAAGTTTATATTCTGTGAGTTTCGGCCAAGTAGGGTTTAAAAGACCTAGAGGCCTTAGAAATGAAACCAAATGTGTTAAAAGTGCTTCTTATGAAAATATGATAAGGTGTTGATTGTGTCACATATTTGTATAATTTTTCCATGACCTAAATGGACCATTGTATGTTTCGGCCATGAAGGAATAGATGCCCTAGAAACCCTAGAACAAGAATTAAATATGATTATGTCACTTTACATGGAATATGATAAGTAGAAAGACAAAGTTCTCATGCTATATGTTGTTTAATGACCTAATTGAGGCTAGGGTAAGTTTCGGCCATACATGTTGTATAATGTTTTGTTATGAATTTATACATGATGTTAGTTCAAGTTCACATGCTTGTATGTTTGTTTTTAGCCCTCATGATCACTTGTTAAAAGTTTGACCATGACATATGTTAAGGGCTTGAAGGACTTAGGAACTAGCTCAATATGCTTACTATGTTACTTGAAAAAAAATGCTATAAATATGGGTTAAGGTTTCCATGCTTTCATGACATTTGGGACCTTGTTTATATACTGATAGGGTTCGGCCACATGAGTTTAAGGTCTTGGAGAACTTAGAAACCAAGTAAATCATACTTATAATGCTTCCTATGAAATTCATGTAATGATAATTTAGGTTTCACATGCTTGGAGGTTGTTTTACCTAAATTGAGACCTAAGGGGGTTCGGCCATGATAGGAACCCAAGGGTTTAGGAAGCTTAGAACCCAAGTTAACTATGTTACCATGTTTCTTATGATAGTATAATCACATGATACACCCTTATGCTTAACCATGTATGCTTGTGATTTATACCTTTTTATGATATGATATGTGGATAGAGATATGCATATTTTAATGATATGTTATGTGCTTAGAAATATGCATGTTTTAATGATATGTTATGTGCTTAGAAATATGCATGCTTTAATGATATGCTATGTGCTTAGAATATGCATACTTTTATGATATGCTATGGGAGTAGAAATATGCATGCTTTAATGATATGCTATGTGCTTAGAATATGAATGTTTTATGATATGCTATGTGGATAGAAATATGCATGCTTTAATGATATACTACGTGTTTAAGTGATGCATACTTTCTATGATATGATGTATGCCTAAGTGATGCATACTTTCTTAAGACATGATGTATGCCTAAGTGATGCATACTTTTTATGATATGATGTATGCCTAAGTGATGCATATTTTCTTAAGACATGATGTATGCCTAAGTGATGCATACTTTTTATGATATGATGTATGCCTAAGTGATGCATACTTTTATGACATAATGTATGCCTAAGTGATGCATACTTTTATGCTATGCTATGTGACTAAATGATGCATTTTTTATACATGCTACTTTACTTTGTAAGGCTTGTACCAAGGGTGGACTCCTAATCAGTCTATAGGCCTTGCTTTGTGATCTAGGCTAATAAGGGATGGGCTCCTTAGTACGCCCCTAAGCCTTGATTTGTGATCTAGGCTAATAAGGGATGGGCTCCTTAGTACGTCCCTAGGCCTTGCTTTGTGATCTAGGCTGATAAGGGATGGACTCTTTAAGTATGCCCCTAGGTCATGCTTTGTGATCTTGACATAGTTCCTAGTATGATTCAAGACTTGCTACCTTGGATATACTTAGGATGCGCACATTTATGTTATGTATGTATGGTACAAGCCGGGGCCCTGAATATGTTGATATTATGTTCAAGTATATATGTAAGAAGAAATGGTTTTAAAGATCATGAGACATATACATGTTTTTCGGATACATGTTTTCAAAATCATATTGCATATACTTTATGATCATGTTGTGATAATGCTATGATTTATGATATGCCATGATTAGATATGACTATGATATGTGCCATGCTATGCTTTAAGGGATGAGATGCCATGATTAGATATGATTATGTTATATTTCATGTTATGCTTTAAGAGATGATATGCCATGACTAATTATGATTTTGTTATGTTGCATGATATGATTAAAGAGTATGATATGTTATGCCATGACTAGTTGAGATCATGTTATGTTGATATATTCTTTGATTATGTAATGATTTTTGGTTTTAGTGAGTAGGAAAGGAACTTACTGAGCCATGAGTGCTCACAGCTTACTTTCCTTGTACCGCAGATAAAGGAAAAAGCTGGATGAGCTAAAGGAGCAGCAGGAGAGGCAAGGATATGTGTGTGGCGGTGGCTAGGCAACCAAATAAGAACCTGCTTTAAGAACCTTTTAAGAATTACGCTTTCGTTTCGTAAATTGTAGTACTATATGGGTGACTTGATGTTATGTTTTTATTTATCTTGTTATGGAAACCATATTAGTGTAGTTCGGTTTTATTAATCTAAGAAAAAATTATTTTAAGTCTTCCGCTATAGTATGTACGTAGAGTATCGTAGCCCCGTCCCTTAGGGTTAGCAGGGAGGGCGGGCGTTACATAGAAAACCTAGAACCTAAACTAAACATGCTTATGTTGCTTCACATAATGTATGATATGATTTTTGGTTTAGAGTTCACATGCTTGTATATTGATTTTCTAGCAAATATGATGCTTGATGATATTCGGCCATAACAAGTTTATAGACTTAGAAAACCTAGAACCTAAACTAAACATGCTCATGATGCTCTTTATGATACTTGATATGATAATGGTTTAGGGTTCACATGCTTGTATGTTGATTGTTAACCTAATTTACAACCATGTGTTTCGGCCACTATATGATACTAGGGTGGAGACCTAATTATGATTTCCATGTGCCTCACATGCAATGTTTCATGATGTGATAAGAGCTTGCTATGCTTCTATGTTTATTTATGCATGCTTATGATCTATGCATGTTGATAACCCTTATGATGTGCTGTGTGCCCAAATTATGCATGCTATTTATGATGAGCTGTGTGCCCAAATTATGAATGCTTTTATGATGTGCTGTGTGCCCAAATTATGCATGCTATTTATGATGAGCTGTGTGCCCAAATTATGCATGCTTTTATGATGAGCTGTGTGCCCAAACTATGCATGTATTTATGATGTGCTTTGTGCCCAAATTATGCATGCTATTATGATGAGCTGTGTGCCCAAATTTTGTATGATATGATACGTTAAGAAATATGATATGCATGAAATAATAAGAACCCTGATATGTATGACATGCTACTTTACTTTATATGGCTTGTACCAAGGGTGGGCTCCATAAGTGCCCCGAGGTCGATGGACTAAGAAACGGGCCTCGTTAGGGATGGGCTCCTAAGTGCCCCTAGGTCGATGGACTAAGAAACGGGCCTAGTATGTATGCCTTGTAGGGTTCAAGACTTGCTACCTTGGACCTACATAGGATGCGCGCATTTATGTATGTGGTGCAAGCCGTGGCCCTAATTATGTTGTGATTATTTTTAAGTATGTATGTAATAAGTTTTCAAAAGACATGTTGCATATATTTTTCATGATACATGTTTTTGAAAGTCATCTCGCATAATACTTATGACTATGTTATGATTATGCCATGATATGCCATGATACTTATGATTATGTTATGCTATGCTAGGATGCACTTTATGATTATGCCATGATACTTATGATTATGTTATGTTATGCTAGGATGCACTTTATGATTATGCCATGATATGTCATGATACTTATGATTATGTTATGTTATGCTAGGATGCACTTTATGATTTTGTCATGATATGTCATGATACCTTACAATTATGTTACGATATGATACTTCTATACATGATATAATGAGTTATCTTTATGCTTTATTCCTTATGAATATGCTATGCTTTACGGTTTTTGTGAGTAGGAAGGATCTTACTGAGCCTTGTGTGCTCATAGCTTACTTTCCTTGTACCACAGATAAAGGCAAGGAATGGATGTACTAAGGGAGCAGCAGGAGGGGCAAGAAGGATGTGTGTAGTAGTGGCTCGGCTAAAAGAGAAAGACCTACTTTTATTTAATAAGAATTATGCTTATGTCGTTATTGCATGACTCCATGACATTTCATCATGCTTATTAGTATTATGGCTTAAATTCATGTTAAGCATGCTATGTGACTTTATATGATAGGTAGTTAGTGATGATGATTTGAAAAGTAAAAGAAAAGTTTTAAAAAGAAAAAAAATATATACTATAAACAAGACTTCCGCTATTTTAAGTAGAAAAGATTACTATCAAGCAAGTAAGTAAGATAAGATAAGAAGAAAAAGATAAGTAACCCCCGTCAGCTTGAGCAGGAAGGGGCGGGGTGTTACATGAGTGCCTTCCTCCATATCGGATGAGTTTGTTTGCGGATCACTAGATAAAACTTCCATTTTGGATGACTATAGGAAATTAATTAAGAGCGTGTGATCTTCCCCATCGGAAGGGGCACAATCTTATTAATGGACTTAGTGTCAAGTAATGGTATACACTTAGGCACGTCTAATAGTATCCTCCCCATCGGAGTCACTGTTATTATTTGTGTGACCGAAGGAAAACCAACTATTAATTTTATTTGTCATAAAGTTAGGTTGACAAGAATAAAATTAATGGGTAAAACCTCCTCTTACAAATGTTTGATTTTGTATACGTCCACACTATCGTGGCATGCAAAATTCACGCTGATTTGAGGTGTTGGTTAATTTAAAATAGTATTGTTTGAGGAATCAATATTATTCTAAATTTAGAGTCCTGACCAAAGTTTATTTTTGTGATTCTTAGGATGACTTTCAACCCACTTGTCATTATACTGAAAGAAAATAAACTTACTGGTCCCAACTATATTGATTGGAAAAAGAACCTGGAGATTGTTCTTACTGCTGAAAGATATAAGTTTGTACTGACTGAGGTTTGCCCTGATGCACCTGATGGTGACTCTACCCTAGAGGAGATTGAGTATCATAAGAAATGGGTAAAAGCTGATGAGATGATACGGTGTTACATTTTGACATCAATGTCAAATGTATTGCAACATCAGCATCAAGATTTACCAATGGCTTATGATATAATGAACAATCTCAAATGAACTCTTTGGGCACCAGAGTCGGACTGCTAGGCAAGAGGCAATGAGAAAGTTAATGACGGCCATCATGTTTGAGGGAACACCCGTAAGGGATCATATCCTCAAAATGATGACCTATCTGAACAAAATACAAGTTCTTGGAGGAGAATCGATGGGGAAACCCAGGTCGATATAATTCTCCTAACGCTACCCAGAAGTTTTGAGCAGTTCCGCCTGAACTATAACATGAACAAAAGAGAGTATACGTTGGCGGAACTTCTGACAGAACTACAGGCAGCAGAAGGTATATTTCGTCAAAGTTCTCAGATTCACTATGCTGAAAATGGTTCAACTTCTAAGATGAAAGGAAAGAAGAAGAAGAAACAGGTCTTTTCAGTAAAGAGAGTGAATAAACCTCAGGGACAAAAAGCTAGAATGAAGAAGCCGAAGGGTAAGTGCTTTATCTGCAAGCAGTCAGGACATTGGAAGGCGGACTGTCCTCGTAGGAATCTGAACAATAAAGGTATATCTCATGCTCTAGTAGTTGAAACATGTTTAGCGGTGTTATCTACCAGCACCTGGTGTGTAGATACGGGAGCCACTGATCATGTCTGCAATTCTTCGCAGGGGTTCCAGGAAACCCGACGACTATTTGAATCAGAGATAACCGTCTACATGGGCAATGCTACTAAGGTGGCGACTGTTGCAGTGGGAGACGTCTACTTATCTTTTGATAAGAATAGAAGTTTGATTTTAAGAAATTGTCTTTATGTACCCAGTTTTAGAAAAAATTTAATTTCAGTTTCTAAACTATATTTGGATGGATATTCAGTTTCCTTTAGTAACAATATGGTTATAAAGAAAAATAAGGTGATTATCTGTTCTGGTGCATTGGTTGGAAATTTATATACTTTAAATCCAATTTCTCCCACAAAGCAAAATATGGAAATTAATAACACATCTTCTAACTCAAATAAGAGAAAAGAACCTTCGGAGATGAACCAAACGTATCTTTGGCATCTAAGACTTGATCATATTAACTTAAGTAGGATTCAAAGACTCATAGCTGATGGACTCTTGGGTCCATTGGAGTTGAAAAATTTTCCAACCTGTGAATCTTACTTAGAAGGTAAGATGACTAAGAGACCTTTTAAGGCCAACGGGTATAGAGCCACAGAAGCGTTAGAACTGGTTCATTCTAATCTGTGTGGTCCTATGTCTATCCAGGCAAGAGGTGGTTTTGAATATTTTGTCTCTTTTATAGACGATTATTCAAGATATGGATACATTTATGCGCCGCAAGTCTGAGTGCTTTGATAAATTCAAAGAGTACAAAGCTGATGTGGAGAAACATCTTGGTAAAAGTATCAAGACACTACGGTCTGATCGTGGTGGCGAATACCTCTTAGGAGAGTTTAGGAATTACTTATCAGAGATCGGGATTCGATCCCAGTTGTCCGCACCTGGTACACCCCAATAGAATGGTGTGGCAGAACGAAGGAATATGACTCTTATGGAGGTGGTTAGATCGATGATGAGTTATTTAAAATTACCAAATTCATTTTGGGGATATGCTCTGGAAACGACAGCACACATTCTGAACTTAGTACCTTCTAAATCAGTATCCTCTACTCCCACAGAATTGTGGAATGGGCGAAAGCCCAGTCTAAGACATATTCGGATTTGGGGTAGTCCAACACAAGTGCTAAATTCGGATGCTGATAAGTTAGAATCTCGTACAGAAGTGCGCGTGTTTGTGGGTTATCCCAGAGGAACGAAAGGTGGTTTATTTTATAGTCCTAAAGATCAGAAGGTCATTGTTAGCACCAATGCCCAGTTTTTAGAAGTAGACTGTATAATGGACCACAAGCCTAGTAACAAAATTGTTCTAGAAGAACTTAGAGAGGACACGTCTACTTTAGTACCAACAGTACAAGATAAGTACCACAAGAGACTGCAACACGTGTCACACATGATACACAACCATCGACAGTGCCTCGTCGTAGTGGGAGGGTTGTAAGGCAACCTGAAAGATTCATGTTTTTGGGAGAGTCTTCAGACTTGATCCCGGGCAAACATGAACCTGATCCCCGGACATATGACGACGCACTCAAAGATATAGATGCAGTATCTTGGCAAAAGGCAATGAATTCTGAAATAGAATCTATGTATTCTAATAAGGTATGGGAACTTGTAGAACCACCTGATGGTGTAAAAGTCGTTGGATGCAAGTGGATCTACAAAAGGAAAAGAGGGACAGACGGGAAGGTAGAAACCTTCAAAGCAAGGCTTGTTGCGAAAGGGTACACTTAGAAAGAGGGAATAGATTATGAGAAGACTTTTTCACCGGTAGCTATGCTTAAGTCTATTCGGATACTCTTATCCATTGTCGCTCATATGAATTATGAGATTTGGCAAATGGATGTCAAGACAGCTTTCCTTAATGGAAGTCTTGAAGAAAACATCCATATGAAGCAACCAGAAGGGTTCATTGAAAAAGGTAAAGAGCATCTAGTGTGCAAGCTCAATCGGTCCATTTATGGACTGAAGCAAGCTTCAAGATCTTGGAACATCTGGTTTAACGAAGTAATCCAGTCATATGTGTTGGTTAGTCCTAGGAAAATGTACTTGTTCCACTGTACAAAATTTTTTGTACAAGTGTCGAACATTTCCTTAAATAACCTATTGTATTCTTTAGAAGTTAAATTAGGAATCGCAGACGGAACTTAACATCATTGATTCCAAATTTAACTTATCTGTTCTTAATGGTTTAGATTTGAATCGCAAGCGGAACTTAACACTATTGATTCAAATCCACCTATGTTATTAATTTCATTAAATATTAATTTCCAAAATTGGCTTCCAGGACTGCATGGCGAGACACATGGCCTTCTTGGATATGGGAGCAACCATCACCGTTTAGACAAAGCCTTTTAAGGAAAGCTAATATTTAATTTTCTTAAATAACTCTAGGTTAACCAAAAAGAACAATTGAATCACAAATTCGAAAAAAAAAAAAACACAAACTCAAAAAACTAATTCGAAAAACTAGATCTAATGCCTCTTGTGTTTGGAATTCATACAAAGAAAAATAAACTAGCATGATGTGGAAAATAAATACTAGTAATACCTTTCTTTGTGAACTTTAATGACCTCTTGATCTTCTATCGTATTCCTCTTCTAACCTAGGACGTTATGTGGGCAACGATCTTCTGAGATGAGAACCACCAAGCACCTTCTTCTTCCTTCTAGGTTTCGGCCACCAAGAGTCCTTCTTGATGGATAGGTTCGGCCACCACCAATGCTAGAGACTAGGCTTCCTTTCTCTCCTTCTTCTCCTTGCTTGATCCGGCCACCAAAACAACTCCACCAATGAAGAGGTTTCGGCCACAAGAAAGGGAAGAGAGAAAGAGGAGGGTCCGACCACACCCAAGAAGAAAAAGAGAGGAGAAAAATAGAATAGAGGTTATCACCCATGAAGGCACCTCTACCCCCTCTTTTATATTCCTTGGTCTTGGCAAATAAGGAAATTTTAATAAAAACTTCCTTAATTCCTTTGCCATGAAAAAGAAAATTTAATTGATTTAAAATCAATTTCCTTTTCTCAAACCATATGGCTGGCCACTATTTTAATCCCAATCAAGGAAAATCTAATTCACACAAGAATTAAAACTTCCTAATTTGTTTCCAGAAATTTATAAAAATTTCTCCAATAATTTTTCCCTTCATGGTGATTTGTAAAAAGGAAATTTTATAAATTAAAATCTTTCTTTTAAACATGTGGATGATTTCCAAAAAGGAAAGTTATCTCTAAAAATTAAAATCTCCTTTTAATCTACAAATAAGGAAAGATATCAAATCTTTTCTTAATCTTTTGTAGAAACTAATAAAAGAGAATATTTAATTTTTAAACTCTCTTTTAAATCATGAACATGGTTAAAAAAGAAAAGTTTTCTCAAAATTAAAATCTACCTTTCAATCTACAAATAAGGAAAGATTTCAAATCTTTTCTTAATCTTTTGTAGAAAGCTATAAAAGGAAAGATTTAAATTTTAAACTCTCTTTTAAAACCATGGAATCCACATAAGAAAAATTTTAAAAAATAAAATTACTTTTAATTTTAATAGGGCCGGCCACCTAAGCTTGGGTTCAAGCTAGGGCCGACCACCTCATGAACCCATGAACCATGCCTTTGGCCGGCCCTAGCTTGGACTCCAAGCTAGCTTGGCCGACCCCTATAGGATGGGTAAGAAGGTGGGTATAGGTGGGTATAGTACTCTATAATTAAGAGGCTACGATAGGGACCGAGAGGAGAAATTGGTTTTGGCCTCCCGATGAAATTAAGCATCCCGTGTTCGCCCCGAACACATAACTTAATTTCATCAATAATAATTCATTCCACTAAAGAACTATTATTGAATTACCGCACCAATCCCAAATTACATTTTGGGCTCCTTCTTATTATGAGTGTGTTAGTCTTCCTGTGTTTAAGATATCGAATGTCCACTAATTAAATGAGTTACTGACAACTCACTTAATTAATATCTTAGTCCAAGAGTAGTACCACTCAACCTTATCGTCATGTCAGACTAAGTCCACCTGCAGGGTTTAACATGACAATCCTTATGAGCTCCTCTTGGGGTCATTCTCAACCTAGATTACTAGGACACAGTTTCCTTCTATAATCAACAACACACACTATAAGTAATATCATTTCCAAACTTCTCAGGCTTATTGATTTATCGAGCTAAATCTCACCCATTGGTAAGTCAAAGAAATAAATAATAAATATATGTGTTTGTTATTATATTAGGATTAAGAGCACACACTTCCATAATAACTAAGGTCTAGTTCTCTTATAAAGTCAGTACAAAAAGAACTTATCTAAAATGGTCCTACTCAATACACTTGGAGTGTATCAGTGTAATTTATTAGTTAAGATAAACTAATACTTAATTACACTACGACTACTTCAACGGTTTATTCCTTTCCATTTTAGTCGCGAACAACTGTTTATAATTTATAAAGAACTGACAACACGATCTTCTGTGTGTGACACCACACACCATGTTGTCTACTATATAAATTAATTGAACAAATTACATTTAACAAATAAATGTAGATATTTGACCATTGTGATTGTTTATTTCTAAATAAATGTTTATACAAAAGCTAGGCTTTTATTATACAATCTAACAATATGGATTTATTCAGTGTCCAGATGAGTCATGTGTATACAACAAGTGTAACGGAAATGTGATGGTATTTCTTGTGCTATACGTAGATGATATTTTGTTAATTGGCAACAATGTCAAGGTATTATCTGACGTAAGGGTATGGTTGTCCAAACAATTTGATATGAAGGACTTAGGAGAATGTGCACACATTCTTGGGATCAAAGTCATAAGGGATCGTAAGAAAAAAATATTGTGCCTATCTCAAACTTCATATATAGATATGATCCTTGCTCGTTTTAGCATGCAGAACTCCAGGAAAGGTTTCTTACCTTTTAGGCATGGAGTAGCATTATCTAAAGAGATGTCTCCGAAGACATCAAAGGAGATGGAGGATATGAAGGCAGTCCCTTATGCTTCGGCTGTAGTAAGCCTTATGTATGCAATGCTGTGTACGAGACCTGATATCTGTTTTTACCGTGGGCATGGTCAGCAGATATCAGAGTAACCCTGGACAAGGACATTGGACTGCTGTAAAACATGCATTGAAGTACCTGAGAAGGACTAGAGATTATATGCTAGTTTACCAAGCAGACGATTTGCTCCCTGTGGGTTACACGGATTCGGACTTCCAATCAGATAGGGACAACAGTAAGTCTACGTCAGGCTATGTGTTTACTCTAGGAGGTGGAGCCATTGCATGAAGGAGTGTTAAGCAGAAATGCGTCTCGGACTCAACCATGGAAGCTGAGTATGTGGCAGCCTCTGAGGCAGCCAAAGAAGCTGTATGGCTCAGGAACTTTCTAATGGACTTAGATGTGATTCCTGGTTTACCCAAAATCATCATAATTTATTGTGATAATAGAGCTGCAGTTGCAAACTCGAAGGAACCACAAGCCCATAAGGCAAGTAAACATATAGAGCGCAAGTACCACCTGATACGAGACATCGTCAAGCGAGGATAAGTTGTCGTCGCCAAGATTACATCAGCAGATAACCTGGCAGATCCTTTCACTAAGGCCCTTCCGGTGAATGCTTTTGATCGGCATGTGGAGGAGATGGGAATCAGATGTATGGCAACAGATATGGCAGCTTAGTCTTTTAGTATAAGTGGGAGATTGTTAGAGTGTATACTAAAAGCTTAGCTTTTGTAAACATTTATTTGTTGAAATAAAAGAATCACATTGGTCAATATCTACATTTATTTGTTAAATGTAATTATTCAATTAATTTGTATAGTAGACAACATGGTGTGTGGTGTCACACACAGAAGATCATGTTGTCGGTTCTTCATAAATTATAAACAGTTGCTCACGACTAAGATGGAAAGGAACAAACCATCGGAATAGTCATAGTGTAATTAGGTATTAGTTTATCTTAATTAATAAATTACACTAGTACACTCTAAGTGTATTGAGTAGGACAATTTTAGGTAAGTTCTTTTTGTACTGACTTTATAAAAGAACTAGACCATAGTTATTATGGAAGTGTGTGCTCTTAATCCTAATATAATAACAAGCACATATATTTAATATTTATTTCTTTGACTTATCAAAGGGTGAGGTTTAGCTCGATAAATCAATATGCCCGATAAGTTGGGAAATGATATTACTTATAGTGTGTGTTGTTGATTATAGAAGTTATCTGTGTCCTACTTATCTAGGTTGAGAATGTCCCCAAGAGGAGCTCATAAGGATTGCCATGTTAAACCGTGCAGGTGGACTTAGTCCGATATGACAATGAAGTTGAGTGGTACTACTTTTGGAGCTAGATATTAATTAAGTGAGTTGTCAGTAACTTACTTAATTAGTGGACATTCGTTATCTTAAACACAGGGAGATAAACACACTCATGATAAGAAGGAGCCCATGAAGTAATTTGGGATTAGTGCGGTAGTGCAATAATAACTCTCTAGTGGAATGAGTTATTATCGATGAACTTGAGTTGTGTGTTCAGGGCGAGCATGGGATACTCAAGCTCATCAGAAGGCCAAAACCAATTTCTCCTCTAGGTCCCTGTCGTAGCCTTATTAAAGCCTCAAGTTCATCCAAATATAAGCTCATCTTGGTGTCCAAGAAGGGGGCCGGTCCAATGCTTGGTGACCAAGCAAGGGCCGGCCACATCCTCTTCCAATAGGGGCCGACCCTATTGTTTGGTGAACAAACTAGTTGGGGCCGGCCACAATAATTCAAACAAGGAGGGTTGTTTAAAATTTTTAAAATCTTCTCTTTGTAGAAAACTATAAGTTTTAAAAGAGAGATTTTAATTTTTAAAACTTTCCTTATTTGAATTAGGCCACATGTTTTAATAGAGAGTTTTAAAAATTTGAAACTTTCCTTTTTTAAACATCCTCATGATTTAAGAAAAAAAGGAAGATAAGTTTTAAAATATAAATTTTCTATCACCATGTTAAAAAAGAAAATTTTATAAGAGAAGTTTTAAATTTTAAAACATGGTTTTAATTTCTAGAGCTTTCATTTTTTAACTCCTACTTTAGGAAAGAGAGCTTGTAAAATTTTATAAAAAATAATATTCCTTTCCTCTTATGGGGGCTGGCCACCCTTGCTTGGTGCCCAAGCAAGGTGGCCGGCCATATTGAAAAAATAAAATCATCAAATTAATTTTTGGTGATTGATTCAATCAAGAGGAAAGAAAAGGAAAAATAAAAGGGAAAAGGAAAATTAGAGAATGATTTTAATTTTTGTAAAAATTCTTCCCTTATTTTTCTTGGGCAAGTATTATAAAAGAAGGGGTGGGTGGCTTCATGAGACACAACTCTTATTCTCTTGCTTGGAGATCTCTTGGTGGCCGGCCCTCTCTCTTCTCCCTTTCCCTTTGCTCTCTTCTCCTTGGTGGTGGTGGTGGCCGGATTTTAGAGGAAGAGGAAGAAAGCTTTTGGGTGGTGTTCATCTTGGAGGATCGTCGCCCACACGATGTCCAAGGCGAGGCGAGGAATATGGAAGAAGATCTCAAGGTCATTAGCATACAAAGAGAAGGTATAATTAGAAATTATTTTCCTCATCATGCTAGTTATTTCTTTTTGTAAGAATTCCAAACACAAGAGGCATTAGATCTAGTTTTTCGAGTTTGTGTTTTCTTCTTTTTCGAATTTGTGATTCGATTGTTTTTTTTTTGTTAACCTAGAGTTATTTAAGAAAATTAAATATTATCTTTCCTTAAAAGGCTTTGTCTAGGCGATGGTGGTTGCTCCCATATCCAAGAAGGTCATGTGCCTCGCCATGCAGTCCTGGAAGCCAATTTTAGAAATTAATATTTAATGGAATTAATAACATAGGTGGATTTGAATCAATAGTGTTAAGTTCCACTTGTGATTCAAATCTAAACCATTAAGAACAGATAAGTTAAATTTGGAATCAATGATGTTAAGTTCCGTTTGCAATTCCTAATTTAACTTCTAAAGAACACAATAGGTTATTTAAGGAAAGGTTCGACACTTGTACAAAAAAAATTTGTACAGTGGAACCGGTACATTTTCCTAGGACTAACCAATAAACCCTACCTAATCCAACATGTAAACCTAATCATCTAACAA
Organism: Zingiber officinale; assembly: GCF_018446385.1. Lineage (NCBI taxonomy): Eukaryota > Viridiplantae > Streptophyta > Magnoliopsida > Zingiberales > Zingiberaceae > Zingiber > Zingiber officinale. Next base: position 57,791,354 of record NC_055993.1, read on the forward strand.
AATCCAATACACATGATCTACAACTAAGCAAATGCTAAATTCATAGACCACATAAATTACAAAATGTATCAAGATCACCACTCTTTACCTAAAAATCACAGCCCTCCCTACTGTGGATTAAGGTCTTCTGCTGCTAAACTAATAACACCATAGAGCTCCACTTCCTCACCAATCCATAACCTAGATTAGCAGCAAGGAGAGGATCAAGATCAAGAGTGTGGATTACTGCCAAACAATAATCTAATTCCAACCAACTCACCTTGTTGGCTAGGATCTGGGGCACGACTCAAGAACAGGGAGTCAATAGCGATCAACAAGGAAGTGCACAATGGTGGGCTGCAGTGGCCACGGGGTGATCGTGCTTGGCTGTGGCTAGTCACCTCTGACAGAGGTGGCGACAAGGCGACGGTGAAAGGCAACCGGCGATGGCGACAGGGCGGGGTGGCGTCGTTGGGCAGAGATGAGAGGAAGGAGGATGATGCTAGGACAGAGGGAAGGGGGCTCTGCTCGGCGATCAGAGGAAGGGGCTCAGCTCACAGTGGCTGTGGTGGCCTTGTGCCGGCGATGAAGAACCTCGGCATCGGCGTGATCAAGGCTGAGAGGAGGTGATGGGTCGAGACAGCTAGGGCTCGGAGAGGAAGGAGGAGGATGATTGGGTTGGGGAGCTTCGGCAACGAAGTGGAAGAGAAGAGAAGAAAAGAAATCGGGCACGGCTTTAACCGCGAGGAAGGGGAAGAAACCGTCATCGGTTAGGGCTTTGGCATCACAGAGGATCGGGAGGAAAGGCATGCGGGAAGGAGGCGGAGAAAATAAAAGGAAAAGAAAATAAAATAAAAATAAAATCAACATTTCCTCGCTTAAATGGGGTAGCCTAAACAGGCTTTCCCGAGGCCCAGTTTTATCCCCGTAAACTCGTCCATACGGTCTCCAAAAACTTCCAGAAAAAATTCTAAAAATTTTAGAAAATTTCCTTATCATTATTCGCCATTTTTCGGTATTTTACATTCTCCCCCACTAATAAAAATTTGGCCCCCAAATTTTGTTATCTACCATCAACAAAAACTAACAACAGGTAAAGACTATAAATGTTGAACGGTAAATTAAATCGCATACCTCAAGTGAAAAGATGGGGGTATCGAGCTCCGATTGTATACTCGAGCTCCCAGGTAGCCTCCTCGTCCATATGATACTGTCATCCGACTTTAACCAGTCGGATAGTCTTGTTCCGCAGTTGACGCTCTTTCCGATCCATAATCCATACCAGAACCTCCTCATAAGTGACGTCAGGATGAATGGAAACTGAGATATATGTCAGCACATGTGTCGGGTCGGGTATGTATCTCCTCAGCATAGATATGTGGAATACATCGTGGACGCCTGGAAGGGACTGATGGAGTCAAAGAAAGAGAGCAACAAGCTAACGATATGGATCATGGTCAACCCACTCTAGATGTTAATGATGATCCATTATGCATCAATGGAGGCCCAATTACAAGGGCTAAAACAAGAAAGATGAAGAAAGTGTAAGACCGATGCGGCCGGCTAGAAGGGGGGGGGGGTTGAATAGCCCTGAGTAAAAAACAACCCTTTCTCGTACGATTAAGTTAACACTTGAAAAAATAGATTAAGCAGAAAATAAAGCATAAAAACGAGGCACCGGTTTTGACTTGGTTACAACCGGGGAGGTTGTTAATCCAAGGAAGATTGTTGCACTAAAAACTCCTTCAGGCGGAGAAGCCTCGTTTACAGCATTGTAGGCACAAAAAGAAAGAAGCTAATCAAAGCAATGGAAGCACACAAGTGTTGTTACAATTTCTGAACTGATTCAAAGCTTCTGGACCAAGGCTATATTTATAGCCTTGGTCGGGGCGCCTGGAAAGGTTCCGGGCGCCCTGGGGGGGATAAATTTTATCCCCCAATGTTCAGATCGAGATAATTCTCGATCTGGTCAACATTCACGTTTTAGGGCGCCGGAAGGCCCCGGATGGTACGGGCGCCCGGACCCAAAGTCAACACAGTTGACTTTTTCATCCGGACCGCTTCTCCGGTTCTGTCCCACCTCGTTTCGGTTCTTCTCTCCGGAAAAGGGCTAACCCAACCCAACTTCCGTCTTCTCGGCGTGCTTCCTCGGCTTCGTCCCTCGGAATTGCGTGTTTCCTTCGTCCGCCACGTACTCATCCGCAGTTCCTCGGTCGTCGACCTTCTCGCTAGCTGCGTCTCTTGCTCCCCGAGCAATCTTCCGCTCGGCTTTCGTCCCTCACCACCGCGCTTCCTTCTCGTCCGGTGTACTCTTCCGCCTCGTCCCTCGGACGCAGTCGTCCTTCTCGCTAGCTGCTTCCACTCGAGTACCGTGTTCCTAAGCTCCTGCACACTTAGACACAAGGTTAAATACGCACATCAACTTGTTGATCACACCAAAACAACCTTGGGGTTCCAACAATCTCCCCCTTTTTGGTGTGATCAACCCAAGTTAAGCTAGGGTTAAAATAGACATAAAATTGAATTAAGTAAATTAACTTAAATTGCAATTTAAGTGCAAAAAGATAGAAAAAAAAAAAAATTAAATCTATCTACCTCCCCCTAGACTTATACTTTCCCTTCTCCCCCTTTGATCACAAAAAAAATGGGGTTCCAAGAAAAATAATCTAAGGGTTAAAGACTTAGAAAAAGTATTTAAAATAAATCTAACTTTTTAAGAAATTTAGAAAATTTTTCTAAGTAATTAAAGCTGAGATTTCTAGTTTCAAGAAAAAAGTTCTTAACTTAGGAAAAAATAATTTTTGAGAATATTTCTAAGTATATAAATAAAATCCAAAAAAAATTCTAAGTAGGTAAATTGAAATAAAATGTTTTGAATAACCTTTTTCAAGCACTAATTAATTCTTGTATTAATGCTTCATTAGTAAGTTAATTAAACATTTATTTCAATATTTTGGCTTCCAGGTCGTGGCGAGGCACTAGGCCTTCTTGGTTATTGGAGCAACAACCACTTCCTTAGACAAAGCCTCATAAAGAAATTCTTTATTTAATTTTCTCACTTAAAGCGCTAATTTTACTTTTAAAATTAATTTAAGCATGATTTAGGAACCCAATATAGGTTCCAACCTACTGGATTAACTAAAAAGTTTTTAGGGACATATTTTCTAGAGATATTTTTAATTTGTCCCTGGTGATATCTATAATACCAATTCAAATTATTGAACCTTCTAAAATTAGATGAGCAAGCAGAGTTTTTCAAGTTTCTACTTGGATTTTTAAATTTTGAATTTCTAATTTTAATTTTTCATTTTCTAAATTTGATTTATCTAGCATTTCTAACGGACAAGATGTAGCTAATATTGCTTTTAAATCTTTATTTTCATTTTCTAATTTGCAGCAATCTTTTGTTAAAATTTTAATGAATTTAAACATTTTATTAGGAGGAAGAGATCGTACCTCACTTACCTTGTCGATCTCGTTGTCGGTTTCTCCCCCTGAACTGCTGCTCTCTTCGGACGTAGCTTCCCCTTCATTGATGCTTTCGATGCTCATTTCGGAAGAGCTTGATTCGCAGTCGTCGTCTTGATGACTCGCCATTAACGCGAGCCCGGAGAACTCCTTGACTTCTGATTCCGACGACGTATCGTCCCACGTCGCTTTTAGGGCCTTGCGATTTTGGATAGGCTTCTTACCCTTGTCCTTCCCGTTGTTCTTCAGTTTAGGGCAATTGTCCTTGACGTGCCCTTCTTCATCGCAATGGTAGCAGCGGATGGTTCTTTTCTTTCTTCCCTGCGGATGGTTAGATTTCCTAGATTTACAAATATTTTTAAATCGTCTTACCATCATTACCATTTCCTCGTCGTCGAGAGAAGATTCTGACTCAAGTTCGTCTCTCGAAGCTTTAAGGGCGACATTATTCTTGGGCTCCTTCGGACCTGCACATCTTGACTCATGCACTTCAAAAGTTGAAAAGAATTCGTCTAATGAAATTTTTTCTAGATCTTTTGAAATGTAAAAGGCATCTACTAGTGATGCCCATTTTGAGTTTCTAGGAAAGGAATTTAGGGCATACCTTAGCGAATCTCGGTTACTTACCTCTTCTCCGAGATTCGTAAGTCTGGTGATGAGTTCCTGAATCCTCGAGTGTAGATGTGCAATTGTTTCACCTTCTTCAAATCGGAGGTTTGTAAGCTGGTTACGAAGTAAATCCCGTCTTGCAAGTTTGGCTTCGGATGTTCCTTCGTGTAACTCAAGGAATTTATCCCAAAGCTCCTTTGCCGAGTTGTAGGTACCGACTCGATTGACTTCTTGTGTTGGAAGTACACTTAGCAGATGAAATTCTGCTTTCTTGTTTGCCACGTAGTCAGCCTGCTCCTTCTTTGACCATTGATTTCTTGCTTTGCCCTCTGGTGCTTCATAGCCAAATTCCATTGTTAGTAATAAATCATAATCTATTTCAAGAAATACCTCCATTCGCTTTTTCCAGCTAGCGAAGTCCCCTTCAAATTTTGGTGCGTGGATGTTGGATCCGGCCATCTTGTTGCTTCGTTCGGCGGTTAGTCCTCCTGAAGCGCCTCGGCTCTGATACCACTTGTAAGACCGATGCGGCCGGCTAGAAGGGGGGGGTTGAATAGCCCTGAGTAAAACACAACCCTTTCTCGTACGATTAAGCTAACACTTGAAAAAATAGATTAAGCAGAAAATAAAGCATAAAAACGAGGCACCGGTTTTGACTTGGTTACAACCGGGGAGGTTGTTAATCCAAGGAAGATTGTTGCACTAAAAACTCCTTCAGGCGGAGAAGCCTCGTTTACAGCAGTGTAGGCACAAAAAGAAAGAAGCTAATCAAAGCAATGGAAGCACACAAGTGTTGTTACAATTTCTGAACTGATTCAAAGCTTCTGGACCAAGGCTATATTTATAGCCTTGGTCGGGGCGCCTGGAAAGGTTCCGGGCGCCCTGGGGGGGATAAATTTTATCCCCCAACGTTCAGATCGAGATAATTCTCGATCTAGTCAACATTACTGTTCCGGACGCCCGGAAGGGTTCCGGGCGCCCCGGATGGGTCCGGGCGCCCCGGTCAGTTCCGGGCGCCCCAGACCTCGAAAGTCAACACAGTTGACTTTTTCATCCGGGACCGCTTCGGTCCGGTTCTTCCGCTCCGGATACGCTCGTTTGGGTGATCTCTGCCTCCCCGAGCAATCTTCCGCTCCGGCTTTCGTCCCTCGGAACCACCGCGCGCTTCCTTCTCGTCCGCCGGTGTACTCTTCCGCAGCGCCTCGTCCCTCGGACGCATAGCGTGTCGTCCTTCTCGCTAGCTGCGTCTTCCCCTCGAGTACCTGTGTTCCTAAGCTCCTGCACACTTAGACATAAGGTTAAATACACAGGACCTAACTTAACTTGTTGATCACACCAAAACAACCTTGGGGTTCCAACAGAAAGCACTTAATGTACTAATTGAAGATGTGAAGGCCAAAGCTACCATTGAAGAAGGTTTGACCAAGAGCAAGTCATTCGGCATAGTCAACCTAATTCAAGCCTTAGATGAGCTTAATTAGCACTTAAGTCTCATGTCTATGTAGTAGGGATATGTAGGCTTAATTTAAACTCAATTTTTACTTTTATTTGGCTTGTAATAAAGCCATAAGCTTAAAATGACTTTTTGGAGCCACAAAAACCGCTTTTTTTGCGTTGCAGAAAACCTCGAAGTTCTTTTCACGGATCCGTGCGAAGATAAAATTTACATATACTTAGTTTTCTCCTAGATCTACATGGTAGAGATTATACCTTTGTAACGAAGCCCTTCGCTTATCCCACTCGTCCAAAAGTTGCCAGATCTCGTAGAGTGTCAAGTGAACACTCCTCTATATGTATCCACACAGACAAGAGATGGAGAAAAACCACTTAGAGTGTGCTAGCACTCTCAAGGGGTTTCGGCAATGAAAGATGAGGGAGAGGGAAGAAGAGAGGAAGAAGATGATGCCTTGAATGAGCACACAAAATGCATTCACTCACACACACTCAATGTGCCCGGCCACTTTTAGAGGCTTTTAAACCTCCATGTAATACCAAGAGTCATGACTCTTGGTCTCCCTCATGAGGTGGCACACACTTGATGTAGCCTTGATGATGTGGACCATCATCATTTAGTCACATGATGTGGCATTTGGTCAAGTCAAACTTGACCCTTCATCTTCCCTCTCAAGTCAAGTCAAACTTGACCTCTAATCTCCCATGGTTGATCAAATCCAACCTTTGATTCAAGTCAATTTAATATAATGAATCTCTATTCATTGATTTAAATTGACTCAATGAATCATAATCTAAATTAGACTCATTGGACACATGAATCAAATTGAGTCTAACTCAATTAGTCTAATTTGGATTACTCTTAATCTAATTTGGTTCATCATATGAACCTAATCCTCTTGGTCCATCATATGAATCCAATCTTCATCTAATTGTCCTCTGTGTGTGACCCTATAGGTTCTTATAAGGTTGGCAATGCTCCAAAACTCATTTAGAAACATAAGTAATGAGCGGTATCTAGCAACACATCATTACTACCCAAGTTACAAGAATGTTGAGATCCAACATCACCTTTGTGACTACTAATTGTGACTCTCACAATATATGATACACTACAACAAAAATGTTAAACGACAACACCACAAAGACAACGGTTTTAGAAGAAACTGTTGTAAAATTGGTAAAAGACAACGGTTTTAGATAAAACCGTTGTCTTTGAGCTCCCATAAAATACAAAAGACAACGGTTTTGTGAAAACCGTTGTCGTTAAGCAATATTTTTTTAAATCAACAACGCATTTTACAACGGTTATCTAAAACCGTTGTCTTTAAGCACTTTTTTAGGCGATACGACAACAGTTTTGTAAACCATTATCTTTTACTTTATTCTTTCGGTGTTTTTCCCTCTCTGTGAAAAATTTTTGGTGCCGTGTTTTCCGCCTTAGCCTTCCTGAACCCCTCTTATCCATTTTTATTTCCCTCTCTCCATACGATCTCTTCACGCTCCTGCTACCGAAAACCTAAGCATCTTCATTCAACCCCTCTCCGGCGAACCCCTCTCCACAAATTTTTAAGTGGAGAGGAGGTGGAGGAAGGTGATGAGTTTGTTCACCGGAACATGCGTCAATGACGAGAACTCGTCGAACCTTGTTTGCTAGCTTGACTGCGTCTAGGGCATGGTCGATGCTCTCTCTTTTGTCCGGTGGAAGTGTCATCAGGTTAATGTCTCCCTTCACCTCTTTCCTCTGCTTACTCATTAGGGTTTCATCTTACCTGCTTCTTGATGAGGATGTTGTCGTTGAGATCTCCGAACATGAACTCGTCATCATTGTGGAGGAGTTTGGGTGAGGGGGACGAAGAGGGGACGAACCGAAGCCAATCCCCAAGGGGAAAACCAAATCTCCGGAGCAAATCTTCCCGGTCATCTCGCCGTCGAGTGCATTCTTGATTTGTTCGCCCCCCAGTTTTCAGGGCTGCGTTAGTTGAGCACCGTACGGCAGATCGAGATGTGGATTTCCTGGGCGACGCGGATGCGGGCCTCCTTCGGAGCTTTCTTCCTTTGGCTCGTCACTTTGGTCTACTTCACTCAGGTTCCCTTCCTTTGGCTCTTATTTCCGACCTTGTAGAGTAGGGCTTCTTTGTCGATTCATTCTTGTACCTGCCTTTTTGGTAGTTTTCATTGATCTTGTTTCTCTATAAAAGACGTAATTTCGATCGTCATTTTTATATACTTTGGCAGGGTTTCAGATCCTTTGTGTGGACTGCAATTTCTTACCAGATGAAAGACATACTGAAGTTATCGCCGTCTTCATCACAGTTTCTAGTTTCTGTTGCTCATTCTCCATGGAGTATCAAACCAATTTATGGGTAACCACTTAACCGTCTTGTGTTTGGTCCACTTAACCGTCTTGTGTTTGGTGGTTCGATGGATCTTATTGCCTGCTGCTTGCGTTGTGATTGGTACTTCAACACTTACAGACAAATGATCTGCATTTTATGTTAGCAATCACAATATGTAGCCAATTTATCTTATAAAATTGTTTTAGTAATCTGTACGCAATTCTAATTCATGACTCTTTTGTTGTTGATGTGCATGTTATCATGAGCTTGCTAACGGTTAAATTATACTAACTCGACGTGTTTATTTCTTTTGGAACACTAAACTTTAAATGACTTGGTCTTTGTATATTTTCTCATAATAGATACACATAGCTGGACTCACAAGAACATTTGGGCATTATGTGTGAGATCATACTGTTTCTGATATTGATGCATGAAGGTGCATAACTTGTTGAGCAACACAAGGCAAATATGTCAGTATAAATTTCTTAAAACATAATATTTCATATCAAATTGTTTCCATATTTGTGATGCTGCTAAATGCATTTCTATTACTTACATTTGCATTGCTCGTATGAATTAGCTTATCCACCCAAATCAAAGAATAAAGGAAAACAAATGTCAAACACGATTGTTCTCATGGTGATAATTATCTTTTCTTGTTGAACTCACACAGGATATTACTCTTGGTGTTTCCCTTGGATCAGCAACCCAGATCTCCATGTTTCTTGTAAGGATTTAATTTGATGTAGCTTTGAAATGAAATGTTGTGTATATGTTAAAGAATAGCTTACAATGTACTAATTTGCCCTTTTAAGGTTCCATTATGTGTTATGGTGGCTTGGATAACGGGAATCAAGATGGATCTTGATCTTAATCTGTTAGAAACTGGCTCATTGATCATGGAAATACTAGTAATAGCATTCACGTTACAGGTAACTCATTGGGGTATGCTTGTGTAATACCCACTAAACTTGTAAGATAAATATATGAATGTGGGATTTTTCCTTAGAAAAATAATAGGAAGTGAGTTGAAGCAAAAAGAAATAAAATGAAATAAAAAGAAGAGGAGGCCAAGGATTGAACCATAAACCTCTTATATTATATTTCATAGAATTAATTAGTAGAAACCAATTGGGATAGAGAGAAGATATTGATAGCAAAGGAGGGAAACTCATGATAAAGGTAACAGTAAAAGCTAGCCAAAAGAAAATAAGAAAAGAGCAAGAGAAGGGCAACTTGCCTTCCTCCCTTTCTCTCCCTCTTCCTCTTTGATTTTTGCCGAAAACTTAAAGAGAAATTAAGGGGATTCATTCCCCCTTATTTTATCATGAATGGTGAGAATAAATAGAAAATAAAATAAATGTAATAAAAATAGAAAATGGGTTAAGGGAGAAGGAAAGCAAAAACAATTTTGCTACCTCTTCCCCCTTAACATAAAAGAGAGCAAGAAAAGAGAAAATTATTTTTTCTCTCATTTTCTCTCATTCATCCTCTCCCTCACCGAGAACACCTCAGTCCCCTCTCCTCCACCTTCGGCCCCAAAGCCAAGGTTTTCTCCTAGGAAGCCTAAGATACAAGGAGGACTAAGCAAGAGAATCAAGGGAAAAGGAACTAGAAGAAGAGGCTATTTCTTCTCCACCATACCTTAGATCCACAAGCGAAAAGGATGTAAGCTTCCCCTCACCTGTGGTACAAGCCTTTTATGTGATTTTCGGATTCTATAAGGATTAGAAAACCTAGGAAAGAATTTAAGAAAATTCGGCTAAAGAAAGGGTTTTCAAATCTAGAATGATTGAACAAGTCCTTATTTCATGATATTCTTCCTATGCTATGTAGGAAGGATTTTCTTCATGTTTTTATACTTAAATGATGCTTGATCAGAGGAGTACCTAACCCTAGAATTTCGGCCAAAAATATGTTAAGGAGGTTAGGGAAAAATATTGTTTAACTAAACTAGTACAAAATTTCTCCCATGAACTACTAAGGGTTTTTATTGGTTTTCTTGCTAGAAAGTTACTTGAAACCAAAGAAATTCATTTAAGATACATACATGTTGCATACCTTAGATCCATTATTAGTTTTCTTGCCAAAAATGGTTTTAAAAGATCATGAGACATACACATGTTTTTCGGATACATGTTTTTAAAATCATGATGCATATGATCTATGATTATGTTGTGTTGAGGCTATGATTTAAGATATGCCATGATATGATTATGTTATGTTTCATGCTATGTTTTATGAGATGATATGCCATGATATGATTATGTTATGCTTCATGCTATGTTTTAAGAGATGATATGCCATGCTATAATTATGTTATGTTTCATGCTATGTTTTAAGAGATAATATGCCATGATATGATTATGTTATGCTTCATGCTATGTTTTAAGAGATGATATGTCATGCTATAATTATGTTATGTTTCATGCTATGTTTTAAGAGATAATATGCCATGATATGATTATGTTATGTTTCATGCTATGCTTTAAGAGATGATATGCCATGACTAGTTACAATGTTAGTTATGTTGCTTGATAAGCTTAAAGAGTATGATATGTTATGCCATGACTAGTTGAGATCATGTTAAGTTGAGACATTATTTGATTATGTGTTGATTGTTGGTTTTAGTGAGTAGGAAAGGAACTTACTGAGCCATGAGTGTTCATAGCTTACTTTCCTTGTGCCACAGATAAAGGAAAAAGTTGGATGAGTTAAAGGAGCAGCAGGAGGGGCAATGAAGATGTGTGTGGCGGTGCCTATGCAACTAATTAAGAACCTGCTTTAAAACCTTTAAGAACTATGCTTTGGTTTTGTGAAATGTAATACAATATGGGTGACTTGATGTTGAGTTTTTATTTATTTTGTTATCATGTTATGAAACTATGTTAGTGTAGTTCGGTTTTAATTAAGTTAAGAAAAATAATTTTAAGTCTTTCGCTGTAATACGTACGTAGAGTATCGTAGCCCCGTCCCTTGTTAACAGCAGGGAGGGCGGGCGTTACAGGTTGGTATCAGAGCGAGGTTATTGCCAGCTCACTACACACACATCAAGCCTCCTACCTGCCGCTCCAAGTAAGAATGTTTATGCTAAATTTACTTGTTATATGCTTATGTTTAATTTTCTTGTTACATGTTTATGCTTATTTTTCATGATTATATGACTTATGCTTTATTTTTTTCTTTCTTCTTATATTGCCTATGCTTCATTTTCTTTACTACATTGCTTATGCTTTATTTCCTTATGTTACATTGTTTGTCATTATATTCCTTATTTTTCCTTATGTTGTTTATGCTTTAGTTTCATGTTCTACTTGCTTATGTTTGATGCTTTATTCTATACTTTTAGTTATAAATTAGATTAGGATTACATATTGGTAGGTTAGGAATAATACCAGAACAAATAGATAGAAACAAAACAATAGGTTAGATTGGCTAAAAACGATAACCACTTACACTAGTCTGTTTGTCCTTATTTAGATAAACATGGTTAGGACACGCAATGCCCGAACCGGAGGAACAGTGACTCCACCAGATCTGACACAGGTAGTCGCAGACCTCCAGCATCAGATCGCAGAGCAACAGCAGCTGATCACTACCTTGATGGGTCAGCAAGGCAACCCAGTCACCCCACCGGTGAATCCACTACCTGTTGTACCTACAGCCGCACCAGTGCCCCGGCAGCCCCTACTCCGATGGTCCGACAAGAGGCCTATCTGATTCAGTGGCAAAGGCTTAAGCCGGAAGCATTCTCGGGAAACTGTGAACCATGGGATGCGCAAGCCTGGCTCAAAATCGTGGAGAACATAATGGAATTATTGGATTGGCCTGAACACGAGAAGGTCAAATGCGCGTCATTCTGTCTTACCGGAGATGCCCGGATGTGGTGGGACAGAGTAAAGGAGAAAAGACAAATAAACCAAATGCAGTGGACAGATTTTGAGACAGAGTTCTTAGAGGAATTCTTCCATATGCGAGTGACCAACAAACACTATGACGAGTTCACTGAGTTCCGGCAAGGTGATCTGTCAGTTAATGAAGTCGTTAAGAGGTTCAACCGCCTAGCCCAACTGTGCCCAGAACTGGTACGAACTGAAAAAGAAAGGGTCCGGTTAATGTTAAAGATGCTCCGACCCGAGATAGCTCTGAACGTAGCCGGCGGAGTTAATAGACCGCAAACTGCAGAGGAGCTAGTCAGTAGTGTCCTGATTACCGAGCACTATCAGGAAGCAATGAACAAGGGAAAGAACCAAGCACTGACCGGAGGACAAAAATCGTACAATACCAGAGCCGACTGGAAAGGAAACTCAGGTGGAAAGAGGAAACAGTGGAATAAATCCAAAGGTGGCCCGGCCAATAAACAGATCAAGTACCCTCAGTGTGCAACATGTGGGAAGATGCATTCTGGAGTATGTCGTCTGAGCACCAGAAAGTGCTACAACTGCGGAAAGGAAGGTCATTTGATAAGAGATTGCCCTACTCAGCCTCAGGCACCACCTTCGCAGAACTTCCAGAGCAGGAGTGCCCCCGCACAGCTTCACCAGATGCAAGCTGCCATAGAAGGGACTTCAATCAGCCAAGGAAGATTGGAGGCTCCTCCCACTATGACCAATGCCAGAGTCTACTCTCTCGCTCAGGACGACATGGCGAACGCCTCTACTGCTGTCACAGGTCAGCTATCTAATTTCAATTAGTATGCTAGAATGTTTATTCAATGCTGAAAGAAAACTGATGAGGGAATCCATCGAGAAACTGAAACATGTCTCGTATCCGTTAGTTGAAACCATGTCCGGACGACTCTCTACCCTCACAATAATACCAACGTTATTCGAGAACATGTTAGAGAAGCAAACCAGTGACCCGAGCCTTCAAAGAATTAAGCAAGAGACCGCAGAAGGAAAGAATGACGGGTTCCTTATCGCAGACGATGGAATATTATACCTCAGGGATCGATTATGTATTACAGAGGATCCAGAGTTGCGAAAGAAGATACTGGAAGAAGCCCATACAATGCCTTATGCAATGCACCCGGGTTCCACTAAGATGTACCAAGACCTGAAAAAGAAATTTTGGTGGTCCGGTATGAAAAGAGAAGTGGCTCAGTACGTCAGTACTTGTCTGACCTGCCAAAGGGTAAAAGCTGAACACCAGAGACCCGGCGGATTACTACAACCTGTCCAAATTCCAGAATGGAAATGGGAAGAAATCTCCATGGATTTCATTTCAGGTCTACCCAAGACAACAAACGGGTATGATGCTATATGGGTGATCATGGACAGACTGACGAAGTCAGCACACTTTTTGGCAATCAAGATGACTTATTCAACTGAACAACTAGCTCAACTATATGTTAAGGAAATCGTCAGATTACATGGTATCCCTAAGACCATTATTTCTGATAGAGACGGACGTTTTGTCTCGTACTTTTGGGAGTGCGTTCAGAAGGCCCTCGGCACAAAGTTGTTGTTTAGCACAGCATTCCACCCACCGACTGATGGGCAGACAGAAAGAGTAAATCAAATATTGGAAAATATGTTAAGAGCTTGTGCCCTGGACTTCAAGGGGAGCTGGTGCCGATATTTATCCCTGGCAGAATTCGCCTACAATAATAGCTACCAAGCTACTATTGGAATGGCACCTTACGAAGCTCTATACGGGAGGAAGTGTAGGTCTCCTATATGTTGGTATGAAAGTGGTGAATAGAAGGAAATGGGGTTCCGAACGAAACTTATTGATGACACCACCCGAGCTATACAAAAGATCCGTCAACGAATAGAAACTGCTCAGAGTCGGCAGAAGAATTATGCCGATAAACGGCGCAGACCGCTAGAATTCAACATCGGAGACTTGGTATTCCTTAAAGTATCCCCCATGAAAGGGATAATGAGGTTCGGAAAGAGGAGCAAGTTAAGCCCACGATACGTAGGGCCGTACCGGATTTTAGAAAGAGTGGCCCAAGTCGCATACAGACTAGAACTACCTCCAGACATGGCAGCCATTCACAATGTGTTCCATGTATCGATGCTCAAGAAATGTACTCCCAGCACAGATCAAGTGATTGAGCCTCAGTCGGTACAGGTGCAGGAAGACCTGAGTTACGAAAGTAAACCCATCCAGATTCTGGACCGAGAAATCAAGAGTTTAAGGAACAAAGAAATACCCCTAGTAATGGTCCTGTGGCGGAATCAACGATTCGAAGAAGCCACTTGGGAACGCGAGGACGATATGAAACAAAAGTACCCAGAGCTATTTTAAAGTTTGAGGATGAACTTTTTATGAGGTACGGGGTACTGTAATACCCACTAAACTTGTAAGATAAATATATGAATGTGGGATTTTTCCTTAGAAAAATAATAGGAAGTGAGTTGAAGCAAAAAGAAATAAAATGAAATAAAAAGAAGAGGAGGTCAAGGATTAAACCATAAACCTCTTATATTATATTTCATATAATTAATTAGTAGAAACCAATTGGGATAGAGAGAATATATTGATAGCAAAGGAGGGAAACTCATGATAAAGGTAAGAGTAAAAGCTAGCCAAAAGAAAATAAGAAAAGAGCAAGAGAAAGGCAACTTGCCTTCCTCCCTTTCTCTCCCTCTTCCTCTTTGATTTTTGCCAAAAACTTAAAGAGAAATTAAGGGGATTCATTCCCCCTTATTTTATAATGAATGGTGAGAATAAATAGAAAATAAAACAAATGTAAGAAAAATATAAAATGGGTTAAGGGAGAAGGAAAGCAAAAATCAATTTTGCTACCTCTTCCCCCTTAACATAAAAGAGAGCAAGAAAAGAGAAAATTATTTTTTCTCTCATTTTCTCTCATTCATCCTCTCCCTCACCGAGAACACCTCAGTCCCCTCTCCTCCACCTTTGGCCCCAAAGCCAAGGTTTTCTCCTAGGAAGCCTAAGATACAAGGAGGACTAAGCAAGGGAATCAAGGGAAAAGGAACTAGAAGAAGAGGCTATTTCTTCTCCACCATACCTTAGATCCACAAGAGAAAAGGATGTAAGCTTCCCCTCACCTGTGGTACAAGGATTTTATGTGATTTCGGATTCTATAAGGATTAGAAAACCTAGGAAAGAATTTAAGAAAATTCGGCTAAAGAAAGGGTTTTCAAATCTAGGATGATTGAACAAGTCCTTATTTCATGATATTCTTTCTATGCTATGTAGGAATGATTTTCTTCATGTTTTTATACTTAAATGATGCTTGATCAGAGGAGTACCTAACCCTAGAATTTTGGCCAAAAATATGTTAAGGAGGTTAGGGAAAAATATTGTTTAACTAAACTAGTACAAAATTTCTCCCATGAACTACTACGGATTTTTATTGGTTTTCTTGCTTGAAAGTTACTTGAAACCAAAGAAATCCATTTATATGTTTCGGCCAAGAAAAGGGCTTAGGGTTAGGAAGACCTTTAAATTTAAATAACCATGTTTGTATGATAGAATATAGAGTTCTCTTAAAGAATTGCATGTTGTACATTGCTAGAAATTCATGAACTCTTATTTTAGATTTTCGGCCATGATAAGATGGATAGTTTAGAAAAACTTAAACAAAATTCTAATATTCTCAAGACCTCTGTGATATTATGATATGAAAGTTGTTTAATGCTCTTATGTTTAAATTGAGTATAGAAAATTAGTTACATGATATATGACATGTAAGATCATAAGGGTCCTAGCTTGTTTATGAACCAACTTTGTATATGATGTTCTTAGTAATTTTTTCCATGAAACTTACTTAGGTTTTCCATGCTTTAGGCCACTTAAAACTTAGTTTAGAGATTGGTAGGTTTCGGCCATAAGGAGAAATAAAAGAAAAAAAGGAAAGAAACCTAGGAAGCCTAAAACACAATTCACATGTATGTTTATTATGCTTGTCCTTACACATGCTATGAAACTTGTATAATTTCTCATGCTTTTAGGCTATTTGAAGCAAGTTTATATTCTGTGAGTTTCGGCCAAGTAGGGTTTAAAAGACCTAGAGGCCTTAGAAATGAAACCAAATGTGTTAAAAGTGCTTCTTATGAAAATATGATAAGGTGTTGATTGTGTCACATATTTGTATAATTTTTCCATGACCTAAATGGATCATTGTGTGTTTCGGTCATGAAGGAATAGATGCCCTAGAAACCCTAGAACAAGAATTAAATATGCTTATGTCACTCTACATGAAATATGATAAGTAGAAAACCAAAGTTCTCATACTATATGTTGTTTAGTGACCTAAATGAGGCTAGGGTAAGTTTCGGCCATACCTATTGTATGATGTCTTGTTATGAATTTATACATGATGTTAGTTCAAGTTCACATTCTTGTATGTTTGTCTTTAGCCCTAATGAACACTTGTTAAAAGTTTGACCAAGATATACGTTAAGGGCTTGAAGGACTTAAGAACTAGCTCAATATGCTTACTATGCTATTTGAAAAAAATGCTATAAATATGGTTTAAGGTTTCCATGCTTTCATGACATTTGGGACCTTGTTTATATACTGATAGGGTTCGGCCACATGAGTTTAAGGACTTGGAGAACTTAGAAACCAAGTTAATCATGCTTATAATGCTTCCTATGAAATTTATGTGATGATGATTTAGGTTTCACATGCTTGGAGGTTGTTTTTACCTAAATTGAGACCTAAAGGGGTTTGGCCATGATAGGAACCCAAGGGTTTAGGAAGCTTATAACCCAAGTTAACTATGTTACCATGTTTCTTATGATAGTATAATCACATGATACACCCTTATGCTTAAACATGTATGCTTGTGATTTATACTTTCTATGATATGATATGTGTTTAGAATATGCATGTTTTTATGATATGATATGTGTTTAGAATATGCATGTTTTTATGATATATGTGGTTAGAGATATGCATGCTTGATGATATGCTATATGCTTAGAATATGCATGCTTTTATGATATGCTATGTGGATAGAAGTGATGCATACTTTTTTATGACATGATGTATGCCTAAGTGATGCATACTTTTTATGATATGATGTATGCCTAAGTGATGCATACTTTCTTAAGACATGATGTATGCCTAAGCGATGCATACTTTTTATGATATGATGTATGCCTAAATGATGCATACTTTCTTAAGACATGATGTATGCCTAAGTGATGCATACTTTTTATGATATGATGTATGCCTAAGTGATGCATACTTTTATGACATAATGTATGCCTAAGTGATGCATACTTTTATGCTATGCTATGTGACTAAATGATGCATTTTTATACATGCTATTTTACTTTGTAAGGCTTGTACCAAGGGTGGACTCCTAATCAGTCTCTAAGCCTTGCTTTGTGATCTAGGCTAAGCCTTGCTTTGTGATCTAGGCTAATAAGGGATGGGCTCCTTAGTACACCCCTAGGCCTTGCTTTGTGATCTAGGCTAAGCCTTGCTTTGTGATCTAGGCTAATAAGGGATGGACTCTTCATGTACGCCCCTAGGCCATGCTTTGTGATCTTGACCTAGTTCCTAGTATGATTCAAGACTTGCTACCTTGAATATACTTAGGATGCGCACATCTATGTTATGTATGTATGGTACAAGCCGGGGCCCTAATTATGTTGATATTATGTTCAAGTATATATATGTAAGAAGAAAATGGTTTTAAAAGATCATGAGACATACACATATTTTTCGGATATATGTTTTTAAAATCATGATGCATATGATCTATGATTATGTTGTGTTGAGGCTATGATTTAAGATATGCCATGATATGATTATGTTATGTTTCATGCTATGTTTTAAGAGATGATATGCCGTGATATGATTATGTTATGCTTCATGCTATGTTTTAAGAGATGATATGCCATGCTATAATTATGTTATGTTTCATGCTATGTTTTAAGAGATAATATGCCATGATATGATTATGTTATGCTTCATGCTATGTTTTAAGAGATGATATGCCATGCTATAATTATGTTATGTTTCATGCTATGTTTTAAGAGATAATATGCCATGATATGATTATGTTATGTTTCATGCTATGCTTTAAGAGATGATATGCCATGACTAGTTACAATGTTAGTTATGTTGCATGATAAGCTTAAAGAGTATGATATGTTATGCCATGACTAGTTGAGATCATGTTAAGTTGAGACATTATTTGATTATGTGTTGATTGTTGGTTTTAGTGAGTAGGAAAGGAACTTACTGAGCCATGAGTGCTCATAGCTTACTTTCCTTGTGCCACAGATAAAGGAAAAAGTTGGATGAGTTAAAGGAGCAGCAGGAGGGGCAACGAAGATGTGTGTGGCGGTTGCTAGGCAACTAATTAAGAACCTGCTTTAAAACCTTTAAGAACTATGCTTTGGTTTTGTGAAATGTAATACAATATGGGTGACTTGATGTTGAGTTTTTATTTATTTTGTTATCATGTTATGAAACTATGTTAGTGTAGTTCGGTTTTAATTAAGTTAAGAAAAATAATTTTAAGTCTTCCGCTGTAATACGTACGTAGAGTATCGTAGCCCCGTCCCTTGTTGACAGCAGGGAGGGCGGGCGTTACAGCTTGTTAGTTACACTAACTTCTGTTGTTGTTTTTCAGTTATTTTGAAATGCTAGGATTCAACAAAAATTCTTCCTGCAAGACTCAACTAATGGTACTTTTATAGGATGGAACTTCACATTACTTAATGGGGCTTGTTCCCTTGCTGTGCTACTTGGCAATTGGTGCATGCTTCTTTGTTTTCAAATCCCCACTTGAGTAAGTCTCAAAAAAATTAAGTCTCCTCCTTAAGTGCATCTTTTTCATCATTATGGTTCAAATTTATAAACTCTGATATAAATTTAACTGACGAATACATGAAGGCATCAGCCAACAAGTTCCATAACCAGAACAGCTGTAGTGATTGTGGCCTTGCTAATAGCTAGTAAAAAATGGTAAAATATTCTTCATAATTACCCATTAATTTCCTACTTGTTGGCTTTACTCTTGAATTCAGCACGTACTTGCTTGCAGAGTAGGAGCTGGCGAATTGCTGCTTCAACCAAACCATATTCCCCTGAACAAATTGAGTCTTACAATAACTTTTTTACATATACTTTTAATTTGAGTTTTGCTTAGTTGCTTTTGTTTACCTCATGACAGGTGATGCTGAGACAGTTTTGTCCTCGTAAGACTACTCTACTGTTTGTTATACGAGATAAAACAAGGGTGAATATTTTCATATGTGCATTTTTCAGCTTCTGTATTGGAGACTCCTAATCTAATGAAAATGAGTATTCATGTGCATTTTTAAAACAACGATTTTTAAAAACGAAAGCAACATATGGTATAGGTCACGAATATTTTCACTTGTGACGAGTTGAAATGATATCAGCTGGTTCTAACAGTTATACTGATCCATAAAATTGGTATATTTAGCACAATTTGGTTTATGCCAATATTAGTTCAGATCTTATTATAGGTTTGTAAAGGTTATATGAAAATGATTCACATGGTATAGGCCATCAACTAGCTGGTAAAATCAGTCTTGTTCAAAGTTTTGGACCATGGTCACTCTGGCTTGTTATGCCCAAAGAGAGTAGCACAAACAACACCACTAAATTAGAAGTTGAAGCTTAACTAAATATACCAAACTTGATTTCCTCTTGTTAGAGTCAAGTTTATTATGTTCTAGTGTACAATTTTGTTCATACTACTGTGGCTTTAGTTATGCTGATAGTTTCATGCTATGTGATGGCCTTATTTCAGTCACAATTGAATGAGGCTATTTAAGAGAGGATTATGGAGAAGCTGCAAAGCTGAAGTTGGCCATAACTGGTGCTACAAAAAGGATATTGTTGGAGCAGCATTGACTATTATGAATGTATGAAACTTGTCTTATACACTTATTATATTTAATTTATATTCTAAGCACTCTTGTTGCCACAGAGAGCTATAGAGGAAGAGCGATACATCGATGCAACTTTCATTCGTGATCATGTTGGGGGCAGGACTGGTCAGTTTATTGGAATTAACTTGTTGCCAATTCTTACATCATCTCCATTAAGCTATGCTTGTCCCAATTTTTTGGTTTCAGCTACATGAAGCTATTCACTCCATTGAGCTTTATTCATTTTGCTATATGCAAGGCTATAACAGTGGTTGCCAATTCTTATATATTGATTGAAAAAAATTCTTCAAATGTTGAACGCATACAGAAACTTAAAGCAATGTTCAGAAAGGGTGCATGCGACTTAAATACTGATGAAAAAGGTAGTTGCTCAGTATACTGCTTTGTGGTTTTTATGCAAACTGCACATCCTCAAGCTTTGAGATCTTACTAGAGTGTTGCTGCTGTAATGTTGAGACATAAGGTACATGACTTCCTCTATGATTCCTTCTTTCTGTTGCTGCTGTTAGCTATTCGATCTAGCTGCTTTCACATAATACATGGTTTAAGATATAATGTCAAGTTTATATATTCATCAACTTTTTTCATGCTCACTTGCTTGACTACTCATGAAAATGTGAAGCGGCAACGTTTCTCGTGCTTATTTGGCCATTCTTTTACTTAAACATTTCAGAAGGTCCAGATTTATGTACGTACTTCACAATTTGGTTTCTACTGTACAAAAGATGCAAAGCTGCAAGAAGTTTATAATTATTTATACATGTTGATAAGTTTTCTACTTTTGGAGCTTGTTTGTTTCAATTATCAATTTAGGTTGTAGTGGTTTATTAGATTTATTCGTTTCAATTATCAGTTTGCAATGATTATCAGTTTATACATGCATGTTTATACTTTTTTCTATGGCTTTAATTATATTTTATTTTCAGAAAAGGGAGAAAGCTGGGTTTGCAAGCTAAGTCTATGAAATTCTGTATGCAGAAAATGGACCAGTACGTGAAGATTGTTGTGGTCTGATAAACTTAATTTTATGGTCTTATCTTTTGATAAAACATTATATTGTTGTGGTTTAACCTTTGTCTTTTAATATTTTTGTTGTAGTAATAATGTCCTTCTATTCTTGATATCTACATTGATCAATTGAGGCATAGACTGTGTCATCCTCTAATCAATCTATATCTTGAACTCCAAGTAGACTCACTCTAAACAAATGAGCTCAATATCTCATATTGACTCATTTGGGCATGACCATGCACTTAGTGGTATCACTCTATCAAGAATCATGATGTCACTCACGTCATATAGGAGGGATAAATCCCATCTACATCACTCACATCCCTCCACATAATTTGTTACATACCTAGTAATCGCCTTTATAATCCACCCAGTTACGGGTGACATTTGACGAAGCCAAAGTATGCAACTCCTTATGTAGGGAACCATGGTGACTTTAAGTCCAAGGACTGATAGTCATACTAATAGTCACATGAGAAAGTACATGACACTCATATAATGATCCATGATACTTTCTCATGGCGGGTCATTCAGTATACATTCTCCAATGCATATCCACGTGTCAACTTGATATCTTTATATCCATGACTTGTGAGATCAAGTCATCGAGTTGACCTACATGCTAGTCTCATCGTATTAACATTGTCTCTGAATGTTAATACTTGACTACGAATGATTAAGAGTAGTGTTCTCTATATCATCTCACTATCAATTCTACCAATCGATTGATATAGATAAGAACCTTCTACTCAAGGACGCTATTATACATAGTTATTTGACACCAATACAAGTAAGTATAATAACCATAAAGAAATGTCTTTATAAATATATAGGAATATGATACATCGAGTCCATACAACAATCATCACATGATTGGCTCTAGGGCTCTCACTAATATAAATAAAGGTAGTGACGACCACACATGTTGTTGGGTTCTTCGGGCCGCGAAAACCGCTTTTTCGCGTCGCGGAAACCCCGAGTCACCCAAAGCCATGGATCTCGTGCAAAGATTCGTAAACAAAACTTTTCGAAAAACCTTTTTCTTGTACGAGTTTGTAAAAACTTTAGATCTACACTAAATTTAAGATCATTACCCTTGTAGCGAAGCCCTTCGCGTTCCCGCTCGTCCAAGGTGCCGGATCTCTAGACCGTCAAGTGTACGGTCCTCTAGAAGTATCCACACGAACAATCCTTGATGGAGAAGACCAAACAAAGGTGTGCTAGCACCTTTGTGGTTCGGCCAAGGAAGGAGGAGAGGGAGAGAGCAAGAAGAACTCCAGGAGGAAGAAGAAGGAATGAATGATGGAATAATTTTCAAAATGAAAATTATTCTCCTCATTCAAGTGGCCGGCCACCTTCTCATGTCTAACTCCCATTTCCACATTAAATGCAATTAATGTGGAGCCATTAAAGAGTTGTAACCCCCATGAGGTGGCACTCTAGGATGATGTGGATCAACACTATTGGTCCACATCTTGCCACCTCACTAAATGACATGGCAACAAGTGTAACCTCCTCATTTAATGTGGGCCGGCCACATTAAATGCTATGGAGGCTTGTAACCTCCATGAGGTGGCACACATTGATGATGTGGAGCAATCCTATTGGTCCACATCTTGCCAACTCACTAGTGATGTGGCAAAAGTCAAGTCAAACATGACTTTTTCTCTTCCTCTCAAATCAAGTCAAACTTGATCAAATCTCTCTCATGGTTGATCTAATCCAACCATATGATTCAAGCCAACTTAATATAATGAATCTAATTCATTAAATTAAGTTGATTTAATGAGTCATAATCTAAATTAGACTCATTGAATACATGAATCAACTTGAGTCCAACTCAATTAGCCCAATTTGGATTACTCTTAATCCAATATGATTCATCAAATAAATCTAATCCTCTTGGTTCATCATATGAACCAAATCTCCATCTAATTGTCCTTAGTGTGTGACCCTATAGGTTCTTGTAACGTTGGCAATGCCCTAAACCTATTTAGGAGCATAAGTAATGAGCGGTATCTAGCAACACATCATTACTACCCAAGTTACAAGAATGTCGAGATCCGACATCACCTTGTGACTACTAATTGTGACTCCTCACAATATATGACAAGTGTCCTTCTATCCTAGACATCTAGATTGATCAATATGAGGCATAGACCGTGTCATCCTCTAATCAATCTAAATCTTGAACTCCAAGTAGACTCACTCGATCAAATGAGCTCAACATCTAATGTTGACTCATTTGGGCATGACCATGCACTTAGTGGTCTCACTCTATCAAGAATACCGATGTCGCTCCCGTCATATGGGAGGGATAGATCCCATCTACATCACTCACATCCCTCTACATAATTTGTTATATACCTAGTAATCGCCTTTATAGTCCACCCAGTTACGGGTGACGTTTGACGAAACCAAAGTACATAACTCCTTATGTAGGGATCCATGGTGACTTCAGGTCTAAGGACTAATAGTCATACTAATAGCCACATGAGAAAGTATATGACACTCATATAACGATCCATGATACTTTCTCATGGCGGGTCATTCAGTATACATTCTCTAATGCATACCCATGTGTCAGCTTGATATCTCTATATCCATGACTTGTGAGATCAAGTCATCGAGCTAACCTACATGCTAGTCTTATTGTATTAACATTGTCCCTGAATGTTAATACTCGACTAGGAATGATTTAGAGTAGTGTTCCCTATATCATCTCACTATAGATTCAACCAATCGATTGATATAGGTAAGAACCTTCTACTCAAGGATGCTATTATACTTAGTCTATTTGGCACTAATATAAATAAGTATAATAACCAAACAAATGCCTTTATTAATATACAAGAATATGATATACATGAGTCCATACAATCATCGTATACCAAGGTATCTCCTTGTGGCGTTCAAAGACTTATCAACTTCAATCCCAAGGTTGTGGCGTCTTCCATCTCGTATACCAATGTTCATGCTTTCTAAGCATTGGGTCGAGGTTTCTTTCATCCATCTTATCGTCTTTAGACCTTCCTTCTTTCTGTTTTCAATTCGTTGTGGGTTCTTGAGATATCTTTCTTGTTGGGTTCACATCATTTAGTATCAGAGCTTTGATTTTTCTAAATCGATTTGGTTATCCTTTTGTTCTTTGTGCTTGAAATTTTGTCTATTTGTTCAAAATTATCTGCTTATCATTATCATCTCGATCTTAGTGAGTTTTATTCATCTTGGTGCTATCAAATTATTTTCTGCAAAAAATAAAGACTGTTATTCAAAAACAATATATATATATATATATATATATATATATTCGACAAAAAAAATAGTCAAAAAAATGGGGCTGAAATTCCAAAAAAAAAATTTAAAAAATAGAAAAAAAAGGTGAGTGAAGAGAATTGTTATTTCTATACTTACACTTTCCAATTCCGCATTTCCTTTAAAATTTTGCCTAGTATATTTGCACTTTCCAATTCCGCATTTCCTTTAAAACTTTACCTAGTATATTTACAATTCCGCATTTCCTTTAAAATTTTGCCTAGTATATTTGCACTTTCCAATTCCGCATTTCCTTTAAAGTTTTGCCTAGTATACTTTCACTTTTCAATTCCGCATTTCCTTTAAAGTTTTGCCTAGTATACTTTCACTTTCCAATTCCGCATTTCCTTTAAAGTTTTGCCTAGATTTAATTCTGCACCTGTCTAGATTAAGTTCTGGCAAATTCCTTTTCAGTTCTTATTTCAAATATCTTTATCTTTTAGTCTTGCATTCTCATAAGTTTTGCCTAGATTCAATTCTGGCAAATTTCTTTTCTGAACTTAATTTAAGTTTTCAATTCTACAATTTGAATTCTTCTATCAATTCCTTTCTTTTATCCTATACCTTTGGGATTTTCAATCAGTCAATGATCGTTTACAAGGAATTGCCACAATTCTAAGTTCTTTAAAGAGCTAACATTAGCGAGTTGAGTGATTGAGTGACAACAGATTGCATTAATGGCGACAAGTGGAGAAGAAGCAAGACCTAGAGAAACACTTAAACAACATGCCTTGAGACAACACTTGGAAGGCATGGAAATCAGATTCAATCAAATCCTCGACAGATTGGAGAGACAAGATGCTGTAATTACTGAATTGCAAAATAGCCAAGCTGATAGAGTTCCTACATGAAGTTCGAGGCAATATAATCATGAAGACAATAACGATGATGATGATGCCATTTCTGAGGACATTGATGATAGAGCTTCTAGTGACAGATCTGGTGGTATTAGAATTTGTTGTAGAAGGGGAAGGAGGAGTGATTATGTTGATAGAAACTTGGGAAATATCAAAATGAAGATTCCTTCTTTTCAAGGAAAAAGTGATCCAGACGCATATTTGGAGTGGGAAAAGAAAGTAGAATTAGTATTTGATTGTCACAACTACTCTGAAGAGAAGAAGGTAAAACTTGCTGCTGTTGAATTTATTGATTATGCTATTATTTGGTGGGATCAAGTTATTCTAAGCAGGAGAAGAAATAACGAGAGACCTGTTGGCACTTTGGAAGAGATGAAATCAATTATGAGAAAGAGGTTCATCCCATCACATTACTATTGAGATTTGTACCAACGGCTACAAAGTCTAACCCAAGGATCCAGGACTGTGGAGGAATACCATAAAGAGATGGAAATTGCCATGATTCGAGCCAATGTGGAGGAGGACCGAGAAGCAACCATGGCAAGATTTTTACAAGGTTTGAATTTAGAAATTGCAAATATAGTAGAGTTGCAACATTATGTGGAGCTGGAAGATATGGTGCATATGTCCATGAAAGTTGAAAGGCAACTCAAAAGGAAGGGTTCAATCAAGCATGGTCAAAGTTCTAATTAATCCACTTGGAAATCTAGTTGGAACAAAAGAGATGATAAAGTTGCATCAAAAAATAAGACTGAGTTTTTGAAGAATAAATATGCTAATTCTCCATTGGTTAAAGGTAAAGAACCTATCCAATCTTCAAGAAATAGAGATATTAAATGCTTTAAGTGTTTGGGAAGAGGACATATTGCTTCACAATGTCCAAACAAAAGAAGTATGCTTTTGAAAGAAAATGGTGATAATGAAATTAAGAGTGAGTCCGAAGATGATAATGTCTTGCCACCATTGATGGAAAGTGATGTAGAAGAGTATGATGTTGAAGGGGAAGCCCTTGTCACTAGGCGTGCTCTAAATGTGCAAGTGAAGGAAGAAGATGAAGAACAACGAGACAACATATTTCATACCCGTTGCCACATCAAAGACAAGGTATGTAGTATGATTATAGATGGAGGAAGTTGCACTAATGTTTCTAGTACTATCTTGGTTGAGAAATTATGCTTACCTACCACTAAACATCCTAAACCTTATAAACTACACTGGTTGAATGATTGCGGGGAGGTTAAGGTCAGTAAGCAAGTGTTGGTTTCATTATCCATTGGTAGGTATCATGATGATGTTCTTTGTGATGTAGTACCAATGCATGCAAGTCATTTGCTTTTATGTAGACCATGGCAATTTGATAGGAGGGTCATGCATGATGGGTTCACAAATAAATATTCTTTTAAGATGCATGGTAAACTTGTAACTCTTGTACCATTGACTCCTAAGCAAGTATATGAAGATCAATTGAGGATAAAAAATGAGAGTGAAAAAAGAAAAAATTGTGAGAGGAAAAAAAATGGAAAAGAAAAGGAGTGTGAGAAAAGAAAAAGTGAGGATGAGAGGAGTGAAAAAATGAATGAAAAAGAAACAAAAAATCTAGAGTGTAAAAAAAGGAGCTTTTATGCAAAAGAAAGACAGGTTAAGAGAGCTTTTTATTCTCAACAGCCGATGATCGTACTTTTGTACAAGGAGGCTTATTTCAACACTAATAACCTTAGCTCTTCTTTGCCTAGCGTTGTTAAATCTCTTTTGCAGGAATTTGATGATGTCTTTCCGAAAGAAGTTCCTAATGGATTGCCGCCACTTAGGAGAATAGAGCACCAGATTGACTTCATCCCAGGAGCAGTCGTTCCTAATCGACTAGCCTATAGGTGCAACCCTATGGAGATGAAGGAGCTTCAAAAGCAAGTTGAAGAGTTGATGCGAAAAGGGTATGTTCGAGAAAGTTTGAGTCCTTGTGCAGTTCCTATTTTGCTTGTGCTTAAGAAGAATGGAACTTGGAGAATGTGCGTTGATTGCAGGGCTATCAACAAAATTACGATAAAGTATGGTCATCCTATTCCTAGATTAGATGATATGCTAGATGAACTTTATGGTTCTTGTATTTTCTCTAAAATTGATTTGAAGTCTGGTTATCATCAAATTCGTATGTGTGAGCGAGATGAATGGAAAACTACTTTTAAGACTAGGTATGGTTTATTCGAATGGTTAGTCATGTCATTTGAGCTAACTAATGCACCTAGTACTTTCATGAGATTAATGAACCATATTTTGCGTGCTTATATTGGGAACTTTGTTGTAGTATATTTTGATGACATCTTGATTTATAGTAAGAATTTAGATGAGCATGTCAACCATTTACAAAAAGTTCTACTTGTTTTGCAAAATGAAAAATTATATGCTAACCTTCAAAAATGTTCTTTTTGCACTAGTCAGATAGAGTTTCTTGGTTATATTGTTAGTGCTAAGGGAATAGCAGTTGATGAAGAAAAGGTTAAGGCAATTCATGAGTGGCCAACACCAAAAAGGATAACTGAGGTACGTAGCTTTCACGGGTTGGCAAGTTTCTACAGAAGGTTTGTTAGAAATTTTAGTTCTATAACTGCACCCTTGACTGAAGTTGTTAAAAAGAATGTTGGGTTCCTTTGGGATAGTGAACAAGTTACAGCTTTCAACTTACTTAAGGAGAAGCTAAGTTCGGCACCATTACTTGCATTACCTAACTTTGCTAAAACTTTTGAAATTGAGTGTGATGCATCAGGAATAGGTATTGGAGTTGTACTAATACAAGTAGGTCGACCCCTTGCTTATTTTAGCGAGAAACTCAGCGGAGCAGCTTTGAACTATCCAACTTATGACAAGGAGATGTATGCATTGGTGACGACTTTAGAGACTTGGCAGCATTACTTGTGGCCCAAAGAATTTGTTATTCACACTGATCATGAATCGTTGAAGCATTTGAAAAGCTAAAGTAAGTTGAATAGGCATCATGCAAAATGGGTAGAATTCATTGAATCATTCCCTTATGTGATCAAGTATAAACAATGTTAGTTAGAGCCCAAGAGCCAATCATTTGATGATTGTTGTATGGACTCGTTGTATCATATTCTTGTATATAAATAAAGGCATTTGTTTTTTGGTTATTATACTTACTTGTATTGGTGCCAAATAACTAAGTATAATAGCGTCCTAGAGTAGAAGGTTCTTACCTATATCAATCGATTGGTTGAATCGATAGTGAGATGATATAAGGAACACTACTCTTAATCATTCCTAGTCGAGTATTAACATTCAGGGACAATGTTAATACAACGAGACTAGCATGTAGGTCAACTCGATGACTTGATCTCACAAGTCATGGATATAGAGATATCAAGTTGACACATGGGTATGCATTGAAGAATGTATACTGAATGACCCGCCATGAGAAAGTATCATGGATCGTTATATGAGTGTCAT
The DNA here is from genome assembly GCF_018446385.1 of Zingiber officinale. Classification (NCBI taxonomy): domain Eukaryota; kingdom Viridiplantae; phylum Streptophyta; class Magnoliopsida; order Zingiberales; family Zingiberaceae; genus Zingiber; species Zingiber officinale. The sequence goes on from NC_055993.1 coordinate 57,819,707, forward strand.
ATACTTTCTCATGTGGCTATTAGTATGACTACTAATCCTTGGACCTGAAGTCACCATGGTTCCCTACATAATGAGTTACATACTTTGGCTTCGTCAAACGTCACCCGTAACTGAGTGGGCAATAAAGGCAATTACTGGGTATGTAACAAATTATGTGGCGGGATGTGAGTGATGTTGATGGGATCTATCCCTCCTATATGACGGGAGTGACATCATTATTCTTGATAGAGTGAGACCACTAAGTTCATGGCCATGCCCAAATGAGTCAACATGAGATGTTGAGCTCATTTGATTGAGTGAGTCTACTTGGGATTTAAGATTTAGATTGATTAGAGGATGACACGGTCTATGCCTCACATTGATCAATCTAGATGTCAAGGATAGAAGGACACTTGTCATATATTGTGAAGAGTCACAATTAGTAGTCACAAGGTGATGTTGGATCTCAACATTCTTATAACTTGGGTAGTAATGATGTGTTGCTATATACCGCTCATTACTTATCCTTCTAAATAGGTTTAGGAGCATTGCCAACGTTATAAGAACCTATAGGGTCACACACAAATGGAAATTAGATGGATATTAGGTTCATTTGATGAACCTAAAGGATTTGGTTCATGTGATGAACCAAATTGGATTAAGAGTAATCCAAATTGAGCTAATTGAGTTGGACTCAATTTGGTTCATGTGTTAAGTGAGTCTAATTTAGACTTAGACTCATTTAATTAATTTAATTCAATGAATAGAGATTCATTAAATTAAAATTGACTAGAACCAATGGTTAGATTAGATCAACCAAAGGAGAGAAGTGGTCAAGTTTGACTTGACTTGAGAGGAAGATGAAGGGTCAAGTTTGACTTGACCATTTGCCACCTCATTGATGAGTTGGCATTGAGTGGGCTAATGATGATGTGCCACATCATCAAGACCACTTCATGGTGTGCCACCTCATGAGGGAGATCAAGAGTTTTTGACTCTTGAAATCCCATGGAGTATATAACCTCTCACTTGAAGGTGGCCGACTACTTTTTGGGAGTTACTAGTGAGAATTGATTCTCATTCACTCCTTCTTCTTCCTCAAGCTCTCAACCTCTCTCCCTCTCCTCCTCTTTGGCCGAACCATTCAAAGGTGCTAGCACACCTTTTTGTTTGGTTTCTCCATCTCTTGCTTGTGTGGATACACATAGAGGAGTATCTACTTTGATACTCTCGAGATCCGGTGAACCTTGGACGAGCGGGATTAAGCGAAGGGCTTCACATCAAGGGTAAATTCTTATCTTGAAGATCTAAAGTAGATCTAGGCTTAGAAAACTCGTACGTAAAAGTTTTTATGAAATTTTAATCTTCACACGGATCCGGTGGCACGGGAATTTCGGGGTTTCCGCAATGTAAAAAGCGGTTTTTGCGGCCCGAAAAACCCAACAGTGGTATCAGAGCCACATGCGAAGCGCGTACAAGTTTTATTTTGAATTTTATGAAATTCTACAGATCTATAAGTTTCTGTGTTTTTATGATTTTTATAGATTTTATGGGTAATTTTCTCGTAGAAGCGAAGCACAAGTGTTTAGACACTTGTAGGTTTCGACTACCGAGAAAATATTTCCGAAACGGCAAGGTTTCACCCCCAAATCATTTTGGGACAGCGGGCTAAGGCACTGTAGGATCGCTTAGGAACACTCGCGATAGTTATATCGCGGGTAGGGGTGCTTCCCCTGACCCCGCAAGGGGATTCGTTCCACGATTGCGCCCAAAAATAGCTAAACGGGACCGCCGGGAATTTTTACTCATAAAAATTGTAAAAATTGTAAGAAAAATTACAGAAATTTATAGAAATTACATAATTTAGAATTATGTATTATTTTGTGATGGTCATGGCCCAAAAGACCCAATTTGATTGGATATTGTGTGTTATAATTCATAATGCGGCCTGCGTGCCGTCATGTGATTGTGGGTGTTCTATATTTGATACGCGACCTGAGCGTCGTGCCTTTCTATTTATTTATTCCTGTTGTAAATAGTTTAGACTTGAATATAACTCGAGTTTCACTTTTGTAATGTACAAAATGGAGCGGTGGAAGGTCCACTCAAGACGGAGTTACGAGGAGGGTGCGAGCAACACAAGGTGGTCAAAGGAAGGAGCTTGAGAAGCTGTTGACCTTAGGTTGACCATCCGATCTTCTCATTGGCTTGAGAAGATCGTAGTAGGGCCATGACTAATTACAAAATATTTAATTAATTGCTTGTGTGTGTATATGTGATGCATGCTAGAATAGTGATTAATTAGTGCCTTGACGATTAGATTAGATCTAAATCGCGTACATGATGCGCCCTAACGATTAGATTAGATCTAAATCACGTATATGATACACCTCGTCAATTAGATTAGATCTCAATCGCGTCAACTCAAAATGCCTACCATGCCGTGATATCCATGACTACCTCGATCGCATGTTGTTGTTGAATCTGCCAAAGCAGAGCAACATATACTATCTTGGTAGGGTGCGGACGGATAATCTTAGTCCCGCCTATCAACGCATGTGTGAGTACAACTCAATTAGATTGAGTAACTAGTTAACTCAATTGGATCAAGTTTAACTATAGGCATTTTCCAATGGTTGGTAGATAGGTCAAAATCACGTTTATATTAACTCTTGGCCGTATTAGCCAAAGCTAACTCGAGTTTTAATATAAATGCGGATCTTGATCCTATAAACAAGAGTTTCATAGAGATGTAATTGGTAATTAGTTACCTACCGATCATACTAAGTCTTGGGTGTTTTAGCCAAAGTTAACTCAGGGCATAGTATGATGTGGATCTTGTCCCACTTGAATTCTATAATTCAGTGGGAGTATCATTTAATTAAAGGCCTAATTAGATGATTAATAGAATATTATATTTATTTTTCTGTATTTTTCTGTTGTAGATAACCATGACGTCAAATACGTGTTGGGTTTTCGGGCCGCGAAAACCGCTTTTTCGCGTCGCGGAAACCCCGAAACCCCCTAGCCATTGGATCCGTACGAAGAAAACTTTCGAAAATACGAGTACGAGTTTCAAACTATGATCTACAGTAGATCTACAAAGGAAAACCATTTTATACCTTTGAAGCGTGCCCTCGCAAATCTCGCTCGTCCAACGGTACGCCGGATCTCGAAGTTGTCAACGTAGACAACTCTCTAGTGATATCCACACGAACAAGAAGTGTTCTCTAACACTCAAGGATGGAGAAGAGAGCACCACAAGTTTGCTAGCACTCTCTAGGGCTCTCGGGTAGGATTGGAAGAAGAAGAAAGGAAAAGAAGAGAACACACTCCTCTAAAATCTCTATGTGACTTTCACTAACCTTTCTTCTTGGATTAGATTCACTCTCCTTTCTTCTCCCTTGCTTGAAACCCACGACCAAGAGAAGAGAAGGAGCAAGAAGAGAGCTTAGGAGGAGGAAGATCACTTGAATCAGAGTTACACTTGCAAAAAAATGAAACCCTTTTTTCATCTAATTAAGTGGTTTGTAACCTCCATGGGATACCAAGAGTCACAACTCTTGGTAACTCCCATGAGGTGGCACTTCACTTAAGTAACCATGATGATGTGGAGCATCATCATTGGTCCACTTAATGCCAACTCACTGATGAGGTGGCATAAAGTCAAGTCAAAATTGACTCTTCATCTTCCTCTCAAGTCAAGTCAAACTTGACTTAATCTCTCTCATGGTTGATCTAATCTAACCATTTAATTCAAGCCAATTTAATATAATGAATCTAATTCATTTAATTAAATTGATTCAATGAGTCATAATCTAAATTAGACTCATTGAACACATGAATCAACTTGAGTCTAACTCAATTAGCCTAATTAGGATTACTCTTAATCCAATTTGATTTATCAAATGAATCTAATCCTCTTAGTTCATCATATGAATCTAATCTCCATCCACTTGTTCTTTGTGTGTGACCCAATAGGTTCTTGTAACGTTGGCAATGCCCCTAAACTCATTTAGAAACATAAGTAATGAGCGGTATCTAGCAATACATCATTACTACCCAAGTTACAAGAATGTTGAGATCCAACATCACCTTGTGACTACTAATTGTGACTCCTCACAATATATGACAAGTGTCCTTCTATCCTAGACATCTAGATTGATCAATGTGTGGCATAGACCGTGTCATCCTCTAATCAATCTAAATCTTGAACTCCAAGTAGACTCACTCAATCAAATGAGCTTAATATCCTATATTGACTCATTTGGGCATGGCCATGCACTTCGTGGTCTCACTCTATCAAGAATACCGATGTCTCTCCCGTCATATAGGAGGGATAGATCCCATCTACATCACTCACATCCCTCCGCATAATTTGTTACATACCCAGTAATCGCCTTTATGGTCCACCCAGTTACGGGTGACGTTTTACGAAACCAAAGTACATAACTCCATATGTAGGGAACCATGGTGACTTCAGGTCTAAGGACTAGTAGTCATACTAATAGCCACATGAGAAAGTATATGACACTCATATAACGATCCATGATACTTTCTCATGGCGGGTCATTCAGTATACATTCTCTAATGCATACCCATGTGTCAACTTGATATCTCTATTGTTAATACAGTCTGACCAGGCTGTTGTTTTGATGTTGACACTGATTTAAGTTTGTATCAGATATTAATTAAACTCAGACTGATTATTGATCAAGGTTGATCATGAGGAGAGGAAAAGTCCAAGTACGGATACTTGGCACGCGAAGTCGGAGAGGGCTCGGCAGTTCGTTCTCCGGACTAGGTCAGAGAGGGCTCGGTAGCTCGTTCTCTGGACCGGACGAAGTCGGAGAGGGCTCGGCAGCTCGTTCTCCGGACTAGGTCAGAGAGGGCTCGGTAGCTCGTTCTCTGGACCAAGAAGACGTTAGAGTTTAGTGCTGGGAAGCTCTAAAACTAACTCAGGGACTTTGGATCGGTCAACAGACCGATCCAGTGATACTCTGTGTGACTGGATCGGTCGACAGACCGATCCAGTGAAACTTGAAGTCTTTGATCGGTCTATGGACCGATCAGAAACCACACAGAGAGTTTCTGTGGGTTATCTGATCGGTCTGTGGACCGATCAGTTACCACACAGAAGCTTCTATGGGCTATCTGATCGGTCTACTGACCGATCAGCAACAATTGACGGAGCTCAGAATCGAGGGGGGATCGGTCTGTGCACCGATCCACCCATAGTCTGATCGGTCCACAGATCGATCAGACTCCTTCCAGACCGATCAGGAGAAGTCCTGATTGGTTCAGAGAGCCATGGATCGGTCTGCTGACCGATCCACAGCGATGTCGTTTGTATTCTGCTGTCTTTCTGCAACTTCTGATTTCTCTGAACTAACGATCTGTTGTGAGCTTTTTGAGTTACAGGTTGCAGGTATCATGACGATGCTTGAATTCAAATTAAGGTATATCAGAGGAATAAGACAAAATGGTTTTTCTACTGAGCTTGGCTGTAAATGGTGCATTTGAAGCATCAACGGATACTGGTGATCTCGGTATGTTCTGGCTACAATCAGCTTGACTCCTTGGCATTGGTTCGAGAGCAGAAGACACCAGTGAAGACCATGGATGGTATTGGTGTGAGTTCAGAGGACCAGATGAGGAGGAGGAGTGATTGGCGATGCCTGAGTTGATTGTAGTGATTCGATACAGGTTGCAGCGATTCTGTGCAGCTTGCAGTGATTCGATGCAGGTAAACGCAGTGAAGAAAGCAGAAAAATAAGAAGGAGAAAGAAGAGAGGTTGGGGTAATGCTTTTCCATTGAAAACTCTCTATCGTCGATTAAGCAAGGGCGCTGTGTGTTTGAGCTCTTGTGCTGAGGAATCCTTCTGTCATTGCGCATTGTTTTCATTGTGGCTATTAGTTCATTTGTTCATTCCTTTAGCCACAAAGCTCTGTAAGTCTGTGCTTCATTTCATATCATTGTCTGTGACTTTTGTGGAGAGGTTGCTCCACCAAGAAGGAGAAATACTTAGCTGAAATTTTTCCAAGGTGTGATCTACCGAAAGATCAAGGGATCGTCCACCTTACAGACACGCCGAGGAGTAGGGGCAAGTTATCCCCGAACCTCGTACATCGTTTTGTTAGTGTTGGTTGGTTTTCTTTCCTTGCATCAGTTCTTGTTTTTTTTATTTCCGCTGTGCTAACCAAGTTTTGTGAGGAAATTCTTTGAGTTTTAGTGGTGGTTATTCACACCCCCCTTCTCTAGCCATCCGAAGATCCTAACAAGTGGTATCAGAGCAAGGCGCTCTTCATCCGGATTAACACCCAAAGAGCAAGAAGATGGCTATGAAGGAAGGTTTTAGTACCAATCGCCCACCCTACTTCGATGGAGCGGATTTCCAATATTGGAAGAGTCGTATGAAGTATTATCTCAAGACTGACATCTCCATGTGGTTCTCGGTCAAGGAAGGTTTCACACCTCCGAAGGATGAAGAAGGTAAGGAACTAGAGTCGTTGAGGTGGTCCGCCGAGCAAACTCACAAAGGACAAGCCGATGCCAAGGCGGTGGTCACACTACAATGTGGAATAGCCAAAGATCAGCTTGTCAAGGTAGGTCCATTCATGAGTGCAAAGGATTTATGGAACAAGCTCATCGAGCTCCAAGAAGGAACTCGAGACTCTCGGATCGCCAAGAGAGACTTGGTCCTAAACCAACTACAAAACCTCACCATGAAGGAGAGCGAAACGGTAAGTGAACTACATGGAAGGTTCAAGGAGATCATCAATGGTCTTCATTCCGTGGATGAACGCGTAGAAAATCGCGATCTCGTAAGGTACGCTCTCAAAGCTTTTCCAAGGAATGCCTTGTGGTCATCTATGGTAGATGCCTACAAGGTCTCCAAGGACCTCTCAATTGTTAAGTTAGATGAATTCTTTTGTGAAATGGAACTTCATGAATTTGCTAACAAGGGTCAAAAAGAGAAAGGTATTTCTTTAGTTGTAGGAGAAAAAAGCAAGGATGGAAGGAGGAAAAAAGAAAAGAAGAAGGAGAAAGAAATTCCTACATCCTCTTCCTCCTCCGAGTCCGATGATGAAAGAGGATCATCATCAAGCGAGATGGCCAACTTCGTGAGAAGAATCATGAGAAGGAGCCAGAGATTCAAAGGGAAAGGTAAGTCTATTGATCAAAATATTGATAAAACTAACGTTACATGTTATGAGTGTAGCAAGAAAGGACACTATCGGAGTGAGTGTCCAAAACTCAAGAAGAAGGAGGAAAGGGCCAAGAAGAAGAAAGCTCTCAAAGCTTCTTGGGATGAATCCTCCTCAAGCTCATCGGAGGAAGAGAAGGAGAAAAGCACTCGTCAACTAGCGCTCATGGCAAGGGAGGAACCGGATTCCGGAAGTGATGGTGACACAAGTGACACGTCAGCCGCGGCTTCATCATCTTCGGATGATGAAGAGGTAACTTCACCTCATTTAGAAAAGTGTTATAGAACTATTACTCATTTATCTACTTTGCTCAAGAAATCAAAAACAGAAATTAAATCACTAAAAGATGAAGTAGAAAAATTGAAGGCTCTTAGGGAAGAAGAGGTCGATGACCTACATCAAGAGCTTCTTGAGGATGAAAACAAAGCTTTAAAGAGTGAAGTTGAGAAACTCAAGAAAATGCTTGAGAAATTCTCAACTAGCTCTAAGACCTTAGACATGATTCTAAATGCCCAAAGGGCGGTCTACAACAAAGTCGGGTTAGGATATCAACCCAAAGAGTCTAGTTTCATTTCACTAGTGTCTAGAACCCAATTTCATAGATCACATGCTTCTAGGGTTCATGAGACTAGGAAGGGTGTAACCAAGGCATGGGTTCCTAGGTCTTACATTGTAGATGCATTAGGTCCCAAGATTTGGGTACCTAAAACATCTATCTTTCATGTCTTGTAGGCATTTGTCGAGGGGGAGCATCTATCAACTTGGTTTGTTGATAGTGGATGCTCCAAGCACATGACCGGGGACAAGTCACTCTTTACTACCCTTCAAAACAAAAATAGAGGTAATGTGTCTTTTGGTAATAATGGTAGCCTTAAGGTTATAGGAGTTGGAGATATTCATATATCCGAATGTCTTCAAATCAGAAATGTCCTTCTAGTCAAGGGGATGACTTTTAATCTCCTAAGTGTCAGCCAATTGTGTGATACGGGTTACACAATTGAGTTTCACTCAAGTCAATGTCTGGTCAAACACATTGACACACTTGACACGGTACTAGTAGGCACAAAAATAGATAACATCTATCAAGTCTCGTTTAAAAGTGCTACTAATGCTTCTGCTAAGTGTTTCATGTCAAAAGAAGAAGAATCGTGGCTTTGGCATAGGAGGTTGGCCCACGTAAACATGAAGAACATTCGAAAGTTGGTCAACAAAGGATTAGTGCTAGGCCTACCAAGCATCAAGTACCAAAAGTCAAAACTATGTGATGCATGTCAAAAGGGTAAGCAAACAAAGCGTCTCATAAAGGTAAGAGCATTGTAAGTACATCTACTGCTTTAGATTTATTGCATATGGACTTGTTTGATTGCAGTAATGTTATTTCATTGAATGGAAGTAGATATTGCTTAGTAATCATTGATGATTTTACTAGATTTACATGGACTTTCTTTTTGAAAAATAAGGACCAAACCATAGATATTTTTATTTCCTTTTGTAGAAGAACTGAAAATGAAAAATCAACAACAATTAAAACAATTAGAAGTGATCATGGTGGAGAATTTCAAAACCATAGATTTTTAGAATTTTGTCAAGAAAAAGGATATAGGCATGAGTTCTCTACTCCAAGGACCCCACAACAAAATGGGGTTGTGGAGAGAAAGAACCGAGTCTTACAAGAGGCTGCACGAAGCATGCTCAATGAGTACTCTCTACCGAGCTACCTATGGGCTGAAGCTGTAAGTACAGCTTGATACATAGGTTTTTAGGAAAGACTCCCCATGAACTTTGGTTTGGGAAACCCCCTACAATTAAACATCTTAGGGTGTTTGGTTGTAAGGTGTTTATCTTGAACACCAAGGATCATCTTGGAAAGTTCACGGCTAAGGCTGACGAAGGGATACTAGTTGGGTATTCTCTCACCAGCAAAGTCTATCGAGTCTACAACAATAGGACTAAATTGATTGAAGAGTCCTCGGATGTAGCATTTGAAGAAATCCCTAAATCAAATGATCAATCAAGGGATGTAGGAGAAATTCAATTTGAACTTAGAAATCTAAGTTTAAATGATCAAAACATAGAAAGAGTCAAAGTTGACTCCGATGACGATGAGCAAAGGCAAGAGAGGGCTCAGTCTGATCCTTTACCTGTTACTGAGCCCTTGCCTGTGTCTAGTGAGATCACTCATGAGGCACCGTCAACACCAAGGCAATCTAGGATAGCCTCTAGTCATCCCCAAGACCAGATTGTGGGAGACATTCAACAAGGGGTTAGGACTAGGTCATTCTTTAGAAATGAGTCTAATGAGGTCGCCTTGATCTCAGAAATTGAACCAAAATTAGTTGATGAGGCATTGCATGATCCTGATTGGATCATAGCTATGTAGAATGAGTTAGGTCAATTTGAAAGGAGCCAAGTGTGGGACTTAGTTCCTAGACCTAAGAAGACCACCATTATTGGAACCAAATGGGTCTTCAAAAATAAGTTAAACCAAAAGGGAGAAGTCGTAAGAAACAAGGCAAGACTTGTAGCCAAGGGCTACAGTCAAGTCGAAGGCCTCGATTATGATGAGACTTATGCTCCCGTGGCTCGATTAGAATCCATTCGCTTAATGCTAGCCTTTGCTACACATAGAGGCTTCAAGCTCTATCAAATGGACGTCAAATCAGCCTTCTTAAATGGTTTCATTAAAGAAGAGGTCTATGTTGAACAACCACCGGGGTTTGTGAATACCGAAGCTCCAAACCACATGTACAAGCTCAAGAAAGCTCTTTATGGGCTTAAACAAGCACCTCGAGCTTGGTACGAAAGGTTGTCAACTTACCTATTAGAAAAGGGTTTTGTGAGAGGTCAAATAGACCCAACACTATTTCTACGTAGAGATGGTGAAAACATATTTGTAGCCCAGGTGTATGTCGATGACATAATTGTTAGTTAGAGCCCTAGAGCCAATCATTTGATGATTGTATGGACTCATTGTATCATATTCTTGTATATTAATAAAGGCATTTGTTTGGTTATTATACTTATTTGTATTAGTGCCAAATAGACTAAGTATAATAGCGTCCTTGAGTAGAAGGTTCATACCTATATCAATCGATTAGTTGAATCAATAGTGAGATGATATAGGGAACACTACTCTAAATCATTCCTAGTCGAGTATTAACATTCTGGGACAATGTTAATGCAATAAGACTAGCATGTAGGTCAACTCGATGACTTGATCTCACAAGTCATGGATATGGAGATATCAAGTTGACACATGGGTATGCATTGGAGAATGTATACTGAATGACCCGCCATGAGAAAGTATCATGGATCGTTATATGAGTGTCATATACTTTCTCATGTGGCTATTAGTATGACTATTAGTCCTTGGACCTGAAGTCACCATGGATCCCTACATAAGGAGTTATGTATTTTGGTTTCGTCAAACGTCACCCGTAACAGGGTGGACTATAAAGGCAATTACTGGGTATGTAACAAATTATGCAGAGGGATGTGAGTGATGTAGATGGGATCTATCCCTTCCATATGACGGGAGCGACATCAATATTCTTGATAGGGTTAGACCACGAAGTGCATGGCCATGCCCAAATGAGTCAACATTAGATGTTGAGCTCATTTGATCGAGTGAGTCTACTTGGAGTTCAAGATTTAGATTGATTAGAGGATGATACGGTCTATGCCTCATATTGATCAATCTAGATGTCTAGGATAGAAGGACAATGTCACATATTGTGAGGAGTCACAATTAGTAGTCACAAGGTGATGTTGGATCTCGACATTTCTTGTAAATTGGGTAACAATGATGTATTGCTAGATGCCGCTCATTGCTTATGTTTCTAAAGGAGTTTAGAAACATTGCCAACGTTACAAGAACCTATTGGGTCACACACAAAGAACAAGTGGATGGAGATTAGGTTCATATGATGAACCAATTGGATTAGGTTCATATGATGCACCAAAGATTGGATTCAAATTAGACTTATTGAGTTAGACTCAATTAGATTCAATTGTTGAATGAGTCTAATTTAAATTTGATTCATTGAGTCAATTTATATTAATGAATTGAGATTCATTAAATTGAAATTGACTTGAATCAAAGGTTGGATTTAACTCAACAAGGAAGAAAATTGGTCAATTTTGACTTGACCAAATAGATGTTGAAACATCAAGTTTGACTTGATGTATTGCCACATCATAAGGATGACTCATCCTTGCCACATCACATGCCACCTCATGGAGGTTACAACACCTCCCATTCCATTTAATGTGGCCGGCCACATTAAATGAGGGAGTTATGTGTGTGGCCGGCCACACTAAAGGATGAAAGGTTTTCATTTAGTGTGCAATTGATGTGTGGTAATGAGATCTTCTTCTTCCTTGCTTCTTCCCTCTCTTGGCTGGTGGTTGCCGTGACTTTTCATGAAGGAGAAGATGGTTGAGTGAATCTAAGAGCAAAGGAAGAGTGAAGGTCACAAAGGAAGGATACTACTAGTGAGTGTATAAGATTTCTTTTATACCTTCTTCTTTTCTTCCTTTCCAATCCCATTCGAGAGCTCTAGAAAGTGCTAGCACACTTGGGGCTCTCTTCTCCATCCTTTGAGTGTGGGAGACACTCCTTGTTCGTGTGGATATCATTAGAGGAGTGTCTACGTTGACACTCTCGAGATCCGGCGTACCTTGGACAAACGGGATTCGCGAAGGGCACGCTTCAAGAGTAAAATTCTTTACATGTAGATCTAGGAGTAGATCTAAAAATTTTAAACTCGTACTCGTAATTTCATTCGGTTTTTCTTGCACGGATCTACGGCTTTTGGGTGATTCGGGGTTTCCGTGACACGAAAAGTGGTTTTCGCGGCCCGAAAAACCTAACAATAATTTGTGGCTCAAATAACAAGGGCTATTTGAATGAATTTATCACTCACATGGAAAGTGAGTTTGAAATGAGTCTGGTGGGAGAATTGACATTCTTCCTTGGACTTGAAATCAAACAAACTCGAGATGGCATTTATGTCCATCAAACAAAATACACTCAAGAGATGCTCAAGAAATTCAAAATGAGTGACTCTAAGGAAGTATCCACTCCAATGGCGACGAGCACTCGCCTAGACAATGATGAGAATGGAAAACCAGTTGATCTAACGCAATATAGAAGCATGATTGGTAGTCTTCTATATCTCACAGCTAGTAGACCGGACATACTTTTTGCTGTGGGCATGTGCGCTAGATATCAAGTCTGTGCCAAGGAATCTCATTTAATTGTAGTTAAGAGAATTCTGAGATACCTTAAGGGCACAATTAGAGTGGGTCTATGGTACCCTCGCACGGAGTCTTTTGACTTGATAGGTTATACCGACTCCGATTACGCTGGGTGCAAATTGGATCGGAAAAGCACTAGTGGGGGTTATCAATTTTTAGGTTCATCATTAGTTAGTTGGTCAAGTCGGAAGAAACATTGTGTTGCTCTCTCCACGACCGAGGCTGAATACATTACCATGGGAGAGAGTGTATCACAATTATTGTGGATGATCCATACTCTAGAAGATTTTGGACTTTCGTATAAAGGAGTGCAAGTGTTGTGTGACAACATCAGCATAATAAACCTAACAAAAAACCCAGTCCATCATTCAAGGACCAAATATATTGAAGTGCGTCACCACTTCATTAGAGATCACGTAGCTAGGGGAGACATTGCACTCACCTATGTTGAGTCAAAGTCAAACCTAGCCGATATTTTCACCAAACCTCTTCTGGAAAATGAATTTAGTCATTTGAGGAGAGAATTGGGAATGTGTTTGGCTCAATAGGCCATTAGGACCCTATCATGATCAATAAGGACAATTAAAACAACAAGAGAAATAGGGAAATTAATTTGGGCAACTTGGGAACATCTCACACAAACTATAAGGTTTAATAAATGATTTTTGTTTGCTAGAAACGGGGTGAGATGCTAGGATCAGCCGAATTATTCAAAATGTATCATGCATCCCTTGAATAATTAGGTTGAAGAGACATAAATTGAGTATGGCGAAGACCATTACATAATTCATGTGTATTTGATTCCTAGATCTTACTCATATATTCCAACCAAGGAAACTTGGTTGGACCTTTACCTTGAAATTATGAAACTTTGGTTGATGGACTGTTTGATACACTTGAACGATGCTTTTCATGATGTTGATTGATACTAGGACAAGTCCTTGAAAGAATGATAGCAAGATTGGATATATTTTGACAAACTTGAACCTAAACATAACAAAGGTCGAAAATTTCAGTTTGCAAGCCTTAAGTTGCCTGTTTTCTAAATATCTACAATGTTAGGGCTAAACACAAGTTTAGATCATAGTTTTTAGGTAATCGTTATGCTGGTAGATCCTCCAGGTTCTAGGTTCTGAACTTGGAAGTTTTCCTAGAGAAACTCCCAGGAACTATCGAACATCTCTATGAATTTAAGTTACTGAAATTGCGAATTTCAGTTACTGAAATATCTAAGTATCAGACACTGATCGATCTACGGACCGATCAGGTTAGCCTGGCACGCAGAGCCCGCTACTGATCACTTTCTGATCAGTCTACAGACCGATCAGGGAGTTCCCTGATCGGTCCGGAGACCGATCAGATCAATCCGGCACTGATCAATCTCTGATCGGTCTACCGACCGATCAGGAAGTTCCCTGATCGTACCGATCGTCTCCTGATCGGTCCCTGACCGATCTATAGACCGATCAGGATGTTCCTGGATCGGTCCATGGACCGATCAGGAGGCTCCTGATACTCCTGATCGGACAGCCGTCCGATCATTTCATCAACTGTACACCCATCAAACCCTTAAATCTTCTCGATCCCTTCTTTTTCTCTTTCACGCGGAACCCTAGCCGACTCTTCCCTACACCTTCTCTTCCCTTCTCTTCTCTTTGCACGCCGGAACCCTAGCCAAAGCTCTAGCCAAACCTTCAATGGCACCAAGGTAACTCTTCACCTCTCTATAACTTAGCATTTCGGTTCATTTCTCACCATTTTGTGCTTTTTGGGTGTTGTGGCTCCGGTGCTCACTTATTTCCCCTATTGGTTCACATTGTTACACCTTAGGAAGAAACCAGTGAGTGAGGGTGAGGGTACCTCTAAGTCACCTGCTAAGTCGAAGTCTAAGGCTCCTTCCCGACCTCAACCGTCTGTCTCCGGGAGATTCCCGAACCAAAATTTTGAGGAAGCCTTTAGGCAAAGAACCTTCAAATTACTCCCGTGTAGGTCTTTAGATCGTAGATTCATGGATGAATTTTGTCCAACTGTGTCTGAAACCATTTCCTACTACAAACTTGACTCACTTGTCTACTTAGAATGGGATATCAACTATGACTTGGTCTCTGAGTTTTATAACAACCTTCATCAGATTCCTAATGATGTAGGTTATAAAACAAGAGTTGCTAAGCGGACTCTTGATTTCAGTTTCTCATCCTTCTTTGAATATCTCGATTGTCGGAGGTGTTCCGGTAATGTCTTTTCGATATTTCCTGATCTACCAGACCCCCTACCTATGGAGAGGCCGATCCTGATCAGCGCTGGCAGATCGCCGAGCTGGAGAGTCGCTTTGATCGACACGATAAGCTGCTGGTTGCTGAGCTTCACGGGCTGCTCGTCCGGATTGACCAGCGCTACGATGATTTACGCAGTCAGCAGCTGGCGACACATCAGGTGATTATGAATTGGATGGCCAGATACCCACCTCCACAGGATTTCCCGGGCTATCTATCCTCGAGCAGCGGCGTGCCACCTCAGGGACCCATTCCTCCCGTTGATGATGCTGATGCTCCTCATGATGAGGAGGCTGAGTGATAGACATTGTTCTATGATGTTATTTTGACTGTCTATGTTTTTTTTGGATGTTGCTTGTTGGATATTTTATGTCTGACCTGGATGCTTGTTCATTTCATCTATGTATGCTATTTATTTTCTTTCTTTATGTTTCGCTCCTTATTGATTTTTAATATGCTACTCATATGTCTTGACTTGTATGTCTCTTATTCATTTATCACTATCTTATAATACACTTAGAGGGTGTTCTAGGTGAATTAAGAAAAAGAAAGTATGAGTTAAGGGGGAGTCTTTTGAAGTCTTATTACCTAATTCGCATCTTTTCGGTGTTTGACAAAGGGGGAGAGAATAACTAAGTTTAGAGATAAATAAAAGTTTGGCTTTAGGGGGAGGACCTTGATTCCCCTATCCTTACATGGTGTTATATCTGTCTTAGGGGGAGGATCTTGATTCCCCTAAAATTAGGGAAATATGGAAATATGAACATTTCTGATCTAAACTTAAATCGTGTTGTCAAACCTCAAAAAGGGGGAGATTGTTAATACAGTCTGACCTGGCTGTTGTTTTGATGTTGACACTAATTTAAGTTTATACCAGATATTAATTAAACTCAGACTGATTATTGATCAAGGTTGATCATGAGGTGAGGAAAACTCCAAGTACGGATACTTGGCACGCGAAGTCGGAGAGGGCTCGGCAGCTCGTTCTCCGGACTACGTCAGAGAGGGCTCGGTAGCTCGTTCTCTGGACTGGACGAAGTCGAAGAGGGCTTGGCAGCTCGTTCTCCGGACTAGGTCAGAGAGGGCTCGGTAGCTCATTCTCTGGACCGGACGAAGTCGGAGAGGGCTCGGCAGCTCGTTCTCCGGACAAGGTCAAAGAGGGCTCGGTAGCTCGTTCTCTGGACTAAGAAGACGTTAGAGTTTAGGGCTGGGAAGCTCTAAAACTAACTCAGGGACTTTGGATCAGTCAATAGACCGATCCAGTGATACTCTGTGTGACTGGATCGGTCGACAGACCGATCCAGTGATACTTGAAGTCTCTGATCGGTCTATGGACCGATCAAAAACCACACAGAGAGTTTCTGTGGGTTATCTGATCGGTCTGTGGACCGATCAGTTACCACACAGAAGCTTCTGTGGGCTATCTGATCGGTCTACTGACCGATCAGCAACAATTGACGGAGCTCAGAATCGAGGGGGGGATCGGTCTGTGCACCGATCCACCCATAGTCTGATCAGTCCACAGACCGATCAGACTCCTTCCAGACCGATCAAGAGAAGTCCTGATCGGTCCAGAGAGCCATGGATCGGTCTGCTGACCGATCCACAGCGATGTCGTTTGTATTCTGCTGTCTTTCTGCAACTTCTGATTTCTCTGAACTAACGATCTGCTATGAGCTTTTTGAGTTAAAGGTTGCAGGTATCATGACGATGCTTGAATTCAAATTAAGGTCTATCAGAGGAATAAGACAAAATGGTTTTTCTACTGAGCTTGGCTGCAAATGGTGCATTTGAAGCATCAACGGATACTAGCGATCTGGGTATGTTCTGGCTGCAATTAGCTTGACTCCTTGGCATTGGTTAGAGCTCAGAAGACACCAGTGATGACCATGGATGGTATTGGTGTGAGTTCAGAGGACCAGATGAGGAGGAGGAGTGATTGGCG
This sequence comes from Zingiber officinale, assembly GCF_018446385.1. NCBI lineage: Eukaryota > Viridiplantae > Streptophyta > Magnoliopsida > Zingiberales > Zingiberaceae > Zingiber > Zingiber officinale. The sequence goes on from NC_055993.1 coordinate 57,836,372, forward strand.
ACGCCTGAGTTGATTGTAGTGATTCGATACAGGTTGCAGCGATTCTGTGCAGCTTGCAGTGATTCGATGCAGGTAAACGCAGTGAAGAAAGCAGAGAAATAAGAAGGAGAAAGAAGAGAGGTTGGGGTAATGCTTTTCCATTGAAAACTCTCTGTCGTCGATTAAGCAAGGGCGCTGTGTGTTTGAGCTCTTGTGCTGAGGAATCCTTCTATCTTTGCGCGTTGTTTTCATTGTGGCTGTGAGTTCATTTATTCATTCCTTTAGCCACAAAGCTCTGTAAGTCTGTGCTTCATTTCATATCATTGTCTGTGACTTTTGTGGAGAGGTTGCTCCACCAAGAAGGAGAAATACTTCGCCGGAATTTGTCCGGGGTGTGATCTACCGAAAGATCAAGGGATCGTCCACCTTACGGACACGCCGAGGAGTAGGGGCAAGTTATCCCCGAACCTCGTACATCGTTTTGTTAGTGTTGGTTGGTTTTCTTTCCTTGCATCAGTTCTTGTTTTGTTTATTTCCGCTGTGCTAACCAAGTTTTGTGAGGAAATTCTTTGAGTTTTAGTGGTGGCTATTCACACCCCCCTCTCTAGCCATCCGAAGATCCTAACATCTATATCCATGACTTGTGAGATCAAGTCATCGAGTTGACCTACATGCTAGTCTTATTGCATTAACATTGTCCCTGAATGTTAATACTCGACTAGGAATGATTAAGAGTAGTGTTCCCTATATCATCTCACTATCGGTTCAACTAACCGATTGATATAGGTGAGAACCGTCTACTCAAGGACGTTATTATACTTAGTTTATTTGGCACCAATATAAGTAAGTATAATAACCAAAAACCAAATGCCTTTATTTATATAGAATATGATACAACAAGTCCAAAATACAATCATCCAATAATTGGATCTAGGGCTCTAGCTAACAATACGAACTCTTTCTCCCTGCGTTCCGTCCTTGAGAAGGACAAGCTCAACGAAGCTAATTTCCTGGACTGGTACAGAAATCTGAGAATAGTTCTCACTCAAGAAAGAAAACTGTACGTTTTGGAGCAACCCATTCCGGAGGCACCTCCTACCACTGCCACGCGAGCTGACCGAGATGCTTACAAGAAGCATCAAGATGACGCATTAGATGTGTCTTGTCTCATGCTCGCAACCATGAACTCTGAGCTTCAGAAGCAACACGAGTTGATGGGTGCTTATGATATGGTTGAACTGTTGGGTTCTTCGGGCCGCGAAAACCGCTTTTTCGCGTCGCGGAATCTCCGAGTCACCCAAAGCCATGGATCTCGTGCAAAGATTCGTAAACAAAACTTTTCGAAAAACCTTTTTCTAGTAGAGTTTGTAAAAACTTTAGATCTACACTAAAGTTAAGATCATTACCCTTGTAGCGAAGCCCTTCGCGTTCCCGCTCGTCCAAGGTGCCGGATCTCTAGACCGTCAAGTGTACGGTCCTCTAGAAGTATCCACACGAACAATCCTTGATGGAGAAGACCAAACAAAGGTGTGCTAGCACCTTGTCTTGTTCGGCCAAGAGAGGAGGAGAGGGAGAAGAGAGAGCTCTAGAGGAAGAAGATGACTTAATCACACTTGAATGAAAAATGAATATTTTCATTCCCCACTAGAGTGGCCGGCCACATCTTGGAGGTGTAACTCTCCACATTAATTCCAATTAATGTGGAGACCATTAAGAGTTGTAACCCCCATGAGGTGGCACTCTAGGATGATGTGGATCAACACTATTGGTCCACATCTTGCCACCTCACTAAATGACATGGCAACAAGTGTAACCTCCTCATTTAATGTGGGTCGGCCACATTAAATGCTATTGAGGCTTGTAACCTCCATGAGGTGGCACACATTGATGATGTGGAGCAATCCTATTGGTCCACATCTTGCCAACTCACTAGTGATGTGGCAAAAAGTCAAGTCAAACATGACTTTTTCTCTTCCACTCAAATCAAGTCAAACTTGATCAAATCGCTCTCATGGTTGATCTAATCCAACCATATGATTCAAGCCAACTTAATATAATGAATCTAATTCATTAAATTAAGTTGATTTAATGAGTCATAATCTAAATTAGACTCATTAAATACATGAATCAACTTGAGTCCAACTCAATTAGCCCAATTTGGATTACTCTTAATCCAATATGATTCATCAAATGAATCTAATCCTCTTGGTTCATCATATGAACCAAATCTCCTTCTAATTGTCCTTAGTGTGTGACCCTATAGGTTCTTGTAACGTTGGCAATGCCCTAAACCCATTTAGGAGCATAAGTAATGAGCGGTATCTAGCAACACATCATTACTACCCAAGTTACAAGAATGTCGAGATCCGACATCACCTTGTGACTACCAATTGTGACTCCTCACAAAATATATGACATTGTCCTTCTATCCTAGACATCTAGATTGATCAATGTGAGGCATAGACCGTGTCATCCTCAAATCAATCTAAATCTTGAACTCCAAGTAGACTCACTCGATCAAATGAGCTCAACATCTAATGTTGACTCATTTGGGCATGGCCATGCACTTAGTGGTCTCACTCTATCAAGAATAGCGATGTCGCTCCCGTCATATAGGAGGGATAGATCTCATCTACATCACTCACATCCCTCTGCATAATTCGTTACATACCCAGTAATCGCCTTTATAGTCCACCCAGTTACGGGTGACGTTTGACGAAACCAAAGTACATAACTCCTTATGTAGGGATCCATGGTGACTTCAGGTCCAAGGACTAATAGTCATACTAATAGCCACATGAGAAAGTATATGACACTCATATAACGATCCATGATACTTTCTCATGGCGGGTCATTCAGTATACAATCTCCAATGTATACCCATGTGTCAGCTTGATATCTCTATATCCATGACTTGTGAGATCAAGTCATCGAACTGACCTACATGCTAGTCTTATTGCATTAACATTGTCCCTGAATGTTAATACTCGACTAGGAATGATTTAGAGTAGTGTTCCCTATATTATCTCACTATCGATTCATCTAATCGATTGATATAGGTATGAACCTTCTACTCAAGGACGCTATTATACTTAGTCTATTTGGCACTAATACAAATAAGTATAATAACCAAACAAATGCCTTTATTAATATACAAGAATATGATACAATGAGTCCATACAATCATCAAATGATTGGCTCTAGGGCTCTAACTAACAATCTCCCACTAGCATTAGTGCCAATCAGTATAGGCTCTAAGGCCTAATGACCTAGTGTGACCATCATGCTTCCTCTGTGCCAAAGCCATGGTCAAGGGATCTGCGTTGTTAGCCTCTGTTGGTACTCTGCAAATCTTCACATCTCCTCTATCGATAATCTCTCGAATGAGATAGAAGCGCCGTAGTATATGCTTGGTCCGCTGGTGTGAGCGAGGTTCCTTCGCCTGTGCTATAGCTCCATTGTTGTCACAATAGAGATCAACTGGGTCAGCGATGCTAGGAACCACACCAAGTTCAGTGATGAACTTGCGGATCCAAACTGCCTCCTTTGCTGCCTCTGTTGTAGAATCAGCTACTGTATCCTGCTTCGAACTCTTTCAGCTGACAGCACCACCATTAATGCAAAATACGAACCCTGACTGCGATCGGTAATCTTCCTGATCGGTCTGAAAGCTGGCATCACTGTAACCCTTTACAGTTAGCTCATCATTGCCTCCATATATCAAGAAATATTCTCTAGTCCTTCGTAAGTACTTAAGAATATTCTTGACCGCTATCCAGTGACTTTCACCTGGTATCTGCTCGTCATGCTCAAAGTATACGAGACATCAGGTCGAGTACACAGCATGGCGTACATGATCGATCATATGGCTGAGGCATAAGGGATCTGATCCATGCGGTCTCTCTCCTCTCTAGAAGAGGGACCTTGAGTCTTCGAAAGACTCACGCCATGTGACATCGGCAGAAATCCCTTCTTGGAATTCTGCATGGAAAACCGAAGGAGTACTTTGTCAATGTATGTACTCTGACTTAAGCCAAGCAATCTCTTAGATCTATCTCTATAGATCTGTATCCCTAGAATGCGGGATGCCTCACCTAAGTCCTTCATTGAGAAGCAACTCCCTAGCCATGTCTTGACAGACTGAAGCATAGGGATGTCCTTCCCAATGAGTAGTATGTCATCCACATACAATATGAGGAAGACAACTATGTCCCATACAACCTTCTTATAGACACAAGGCTCATCTTCGTTCTTGATGAAACCAAACTGTTTGATTGCATCATCGAATCGAAGATTCCAGCTCCGAGAAGCTTGCTTTAGTCCATAAATGGGCCTATGCAGCTTGCATACTCTACTAGTATGCTGTGGATCTACAAAACCCTCAGGTTGTGTCATGTACACATCCTCGAGTAGGTTTCCATTTAGAAACACAATTTTGACATCCATCTGCCATATCTCATAGTCATGGTAGGCTGCAATAGCAAGCATGATCCGAATGGACTTAAACATCGCTACTGGAGAAAAGGTTTCATCATAGTCAATACCATGAATCTTCTTGAAACCTTTAGCTACCAAGCGACCCTTATAGATAGGTCCATCCATGTCAGTCTTTCTCTTAAAGACCCACTTGCACCCAATGAGTTTTACCCCTTCAGGTGGATCAACCAAATTCCATACTTGGTTGGTGTACATGGATTCCATCTCGGATCTCATGGCTTCTAGCCATTTCTCGGAATCTGGTCTCATCACAGCTTCTTGATAGGTGGTAGGCTCATCCTCTATGAGCACAATGTCATCATGGTCAGACAAGAGAAACGAGTATCTCTCAGGCTGACGACGTACCCTATCAGACCTGCGAAGAGGTATGTCTACATGAACCGGTTGTTGTTCCTCAACTCCTTGTGGAACAACATCATCCACAACACTTTGTGGTTCCAGTTCAATTTCCATCGTGGCATTAGTGCTATTGTTCGCATCTTGAACTTCTTCAAGATCGAACGCGCTCCCACTAGTCTTTCTAGAAACAAAGTCCCTTTCTAGAAAGACCCCAGTCTTTGCCACAACTACCTTGTGCTGTAGAAGTAATATCCCTTAGTTTCCTTGGGATATCCGATGAAATAGCACTTGTCAGATTTGGGTCCTAATTTGTCTGAGACTTGACGTCGTACGTAAGCCTAACAGCCCCAAATCCTCATGAAAGACACCTGGGCATCTCTCCCAGTCCATATCCTATATGGTGTCTTTATCACGGCCTTTGATGGAACTAGGTTGAGTATGAAAGCTGCCGTGTCTAGAGCATATCCCCATAGATATGTCGGAAGATCTGTGTGACTCATCATAGATCTAATAGGGTATGATTCCTCCTTTCGGATACACCATTCCACTGTGGTGTTCCAGGAGGAGTGAGTTGGGATAGAATCCCACACTCAGCTAGGTAGTCACGAAACTCATGGCTAAGGTATTCTCCACCTCGATCTGATCGAAGTATCTTAACACTATGTGAAAATGAACAATAGACTTCGCCATTGTTTACTTCGTCAATCAGCAAGTGCGAAGTAATATATGATAATCAACTTCGATAATAAATTTGATGCAGTAAATACAATTTTATACTTCATAAGTTTAAAAATGTGGATATCACTTCTAATTTTATCTGACTTTTTACTTCATACTATATATTCGGAGAAGTAATAGGTTATAAAATAAATTTTATATGGATAATTGATGAAGTAATAAGTTAAATGAATTAATATTAGTGTTATAGTTGGTTAAAAGTTGAATTGGTTTATTAATTATAAGGATTTTTCAATGAATTGGTTTTATAATTATATGGATTTTTAATTCACTTTTATAATTATAAGGTTTATACCCTAAACCTAAATCTGCCCTTTTAATTTCTTCTCGCATTTTCTCCTCTTTGCTTTCTCCCCGACGGGCGACGGCCACTCGTCGAGGTTCCTCCCTGACGCGCGACAACCCCTCGACACCAGCCTTCTCCTTCGTGCCTCTTTTCCCCCCGACGACTATCTCCTCCTTCGGCGTTTCTCCCCAACGCGAACGACAGCTTCTTCTGCATTTTCTCCCTGACGCCGAGAGTCACCCGACACTAGGTTTCTTTCTTCTTGACCCCTTCTTTCCTATGTTGTGCCATTAATATTCTACTTATAGATATCTCCTCCATCTCTTGAGTAGTAGGTATGTTTTGATGAAAGGTTTCAGTTTTCTGTTAGTTCCTCTAGAATTGGTTCGTCTATTGCTAGAACATGGAGTCTGGATTGCTTCTGGATTTCTAATTAAACTGCACGGTGTAGTTTCCTTGTCATACCTGAAAACAACTACCATGTTAGAAACATTTATCTACAGAAACCCAAGAGCCAAATTGTGCAAAACTAAATCCAACCATTAACACTTCAAATTGTTAGGAGACAAGAATATAAAACTAGGATGGTATTTGTTTTTTCTTCCCACCAAAAGAATATGAACTCCAAAAAATTTTTACAGCAGTACCCTAACAAAGATAACTTTTTTACATGATATATGACTAAACTAAGGATAGGTTACTTGGTATGTTGATAGATTTTCTCCAATTAATCCCGAGTAGCCTGCCAAAAAAGTTTTGATCATAGCACCTAATGCAAGAACAGTCACAACACTGTTTGAAGCTTGGTATCGATGGTAAATCTTCAACTTCAGAAAAAATCAGCAAAAGTAGAGAGGGACACAATTTGATCTGCAACAGATAATCTGTCATAGGTTTTAACTCATAGGGCTTGAATCATTAGGAGAAGGAAATGAATTGCTGGAGACAAAGGGGAAGAATCTGCACTTCTTGAGCAAGAAGGAAGATGAGTGAAGAAAAGAAAGGAACGTAATAGGATTGCAAAGGTAGGTGATAAACAAAAAAAGTTGATACGGAAGTGTACAAACAAATGAGAACATTAAGTATAAGTACAGCACATGTCAAATGCAATGTAGGTTGACCATTAGAGAAATATTATGCAATGTATGTTGACCATTTTATAGCTCTTTCTACAATGCAATTATGTATTTACAAATCTATATTATTATTTACAATGAAATTATGAAACTATTGATAACTCTTTTGTTAACCAACATATATTATAAACAACTTAATACCATTAGAGATTAATATATTAATTTTAATAAATTTTTCTTCATACCACACACCAACCTCTTTGGTCTATCTCTTCTTACTTGTATTAGATTTCACAAATTGAAGTTCCAATGATTTTACATTTTGAGTTGCATTTAGTATTTTTTAACTTTTATTTATTTACTTTAATATCTTCAGATTTTGACCTATTTGTTTGGGGATTTTGCTAGATTAAAATGAATAAATCCTGGATATACTCGGATAGAAGGTCCAAACAGTATGAGGAGGGTGTGGAACAGTTCATTAAAGATTGTTTACAGAATCCGAATATTGACCCCAATGACATTCATTGTCCTTGTTGCAAATGTATCAATCTTAAAAAAGGGTCGATTAAGTCCATTTCAGAGCATCTTTATTTCCATGGTTTTAGTCAAAACTATGTGAATTGGATTTGGCATGGTGAGCCTGCTAAAGATGATAAAGTAAAATGGAGTGACAACCATGGGCCAATTAATAATGATTATGACAACTTTGAAACCGCTCACATGTGTGAAGCAGTGTACGATAATTATACAGAAAATCCTGAAGCTTTTATGAAATTTTTAGAGGAATCAGAGAAGCCATTGTACAAGGGATGCGAACGTTACACAAAGTTGAGTGCACTTGTTAAACTGTACAATACCAAAGCAAGGCATGGAATGAGTGATGCTCTATTTTCAGATCTACTATTAGATTTTGGGGATATGCTACCAAATAATCACAATCTACCATCCTCAATGTATGATGTAAAAAAGACATTGAGTTGTTTAGCGCTGACTCATGAAAAGATTCATGCTTGTTCAAATGATTGCATTCTTTATAGAAAGCAATATGAAAACTGCGTAAGTTGCCCTAGATGTGGCTTGTCACGGTGGAAGCTAACCAAAAACAAGGTTGAGAAGAAAGGTGTTCCTGCTAAGGTGGTTTGGTATTTCCCTCCCATTCCAAGATTTAAGCGCATGTTTAAATCTTTAGAGACCTCGAGAAATTTAACATGGCATGCAGATTCTACAAGAGTTGTTGGTCAGTTACGTCATCCAGTTGATTCACCGTCATGGAAGTTGGTGGATCATATGTGGCCTGAATTTGAAAGTGAGCCAAGAAATCTTTGCCTAGCACTTGCAGCTGATGGCATTAATCCTCATAGCAACCTTAGCAGTCGGTACAGCTGTTGGCCAATAATGTTGGTCAACTATAATCTACCTCCAAATATGTGCATGAAGAGGAAATACATCATGCTAACTATGCTCATTTCAGGGCCTAAGCAGCCTGGAAATCATATTGATGTCTATCTGGAGGTGCTAGTTGAAGATTTGCAACGATTATGGGAAGGAGTTGATGGAGTCTATGATGCTTATCGAAGGTAGTTCTTCACTCTTAAAGCAGTCTTATTATAGACCATCAATGACTTTCCTGCCTATGGTAACCTTAGTGGATGTACTACACATGGTTATTATGCATGTCCAGTATGCGGAGAAGATACTTATGCAAGACACTTGGAAAATGGGAAGAAAATGTCATTTGCTGGCCATAGAAGATTCCTATCACGGTTTCATCCCTATCGTAGGCAAATGAAGGAGTTTAATGGCATGGAGGAACTTGAAGAAGCAGCTAGACCATTATCTGGGATTAAGTTGTTTGACAAACTTTCTGACATAAGGTGTGAGTTTGGAAAGAAGATAAGTGTGAGAGGGAAAATAAAGAAGGCAAAGGCTAATAAGTTGGAAGCCAATATAGAAGAAAAAGATTTAGGAGCAACAAATTTCAGAAAATGTTGGAAGAAGAAGTTAATCTTTTTTAATATTCCTTACTGGAAACACCTGCATGTAAGGCATTGTCTTGATGTTATGCACATTGAGAAAAATGTCTTTGAATCCCTCATTAATACTTTGATGAATGTTAAAGGAAAAACCAAGGATAATGTGGCAGCTAGATTGGACATGGTTGAGATGGGAATTAGGCCTGAATTAACACCTATAGTTGGGGAGAAGAGAACATATCTTCCTCTTGCTGCGTGCTCATTCACAAAAAAAGAAAAGTTGCAAGTGTGCAAGTCATTAAAGGATATAAAAGTTCCAGAAGGTTTCTCTTCGAACATGAATAATATTGTGTGCATGGATCAGTTGAAGTTGACTTGCTTGAAATCCCATGATTGTCATGTATTAATGCAGCATTTCTTGCCAATAGTCATACGTGATGCACTTCCAAAACATGTTAGATATGCCATCATAAGATTATGCTTCTTCTTCAAAGATATTTGTTGCAAAGTTATAGATGTAGCCAAGTTAGATAAGCTGCAATCTGACTTGGTTGTTACACTCTGCTTATTGGAGCAATATTTTCCCCCATCTTTCTTGGATATCATGCTTCACTTAACTGTCCATCTTGTTCGAGAAGTCCGATTATGTGGACCAATTTACTTCAGATGGATGTATCCATTTGAAAGAAGCATGAAGGTGCTTAAGAGTTATGTGGGCAGTCGAAAACATCCTGAAGGTTGCATTGTTCAGAGATATTTAGCAGAAGAAGCAATTGAGTTTTGTTCAGAATATCTTAATGGCGTTGATCCTATTGGAGTCCCTCAATCAATTCGAGACTCGAAAGCAAATATTTCTGGCTTGCAAGCATGCAACGCACCAATTGTAGTGCAACAAGTTGATCTGCAACAAGCACATTTGACTGTGCTAGAAAATATGGAAGAAGTATCTCCCTATATAATGTAAGTGTTTTGTATTATTTATGATTTTGCATATGTAATTTAGATTATCTAATGTCTAACACAAATTTATATATTAATACTTCTACAGTGAACATAAAACATTTTTGAAATCAATGTTTCCCAAAAAAGAGAAAGATGAAAGGTGGATACAAGATGCTCACAACAAGAGGTTTATTGATTGGTTTCGTGCAAAGGTGGATACTAGATTCATTAAATTTTTACTATCATTTGAGCTGAACAACTTATATCTATTATTTTTAATCACCATATTCAAATTGAATACATGTTAGGTGGCTGCTGAAATTGACAGTTGCAATGGTGGAACAACATCGACATTAACATGGTTGGCCCATGGACCGCGTGTGCAAATCCTTAAGTATAATAGTTATGTGCTAAATGGTAATTTATACCAAACAAAGGCGCGGGATGTGTACAGAGTTTGTCAAAACAGTGGGGTTTCTTTAGTTGCCAACACAATGCTTGTGTGTAGTGCTAAAGATAAGAATCCCTTGCTAGCTGATGTATCTTACTATAGAGTGATTGAAGAAATATGGGAATTAGACTATCATCAATTTCACGTTCCTCTTTTCAAGTGCGCGTGGGTTGCAAATGATAAAGGAATAATCAACAACGATGAATGTGGTTTCACCTTAGTTAATTTGAACAAACGAGGACACAAGAATGACGAATTTGTGCTTGCAAGTCAAGTCAACCAAGTCTTTTATATTGATGATCCATTAAAAAATGGGTGGTCAATTGTGCTCCCAGTTCCAAATAGATGTTATGAGGGAGATGATGATGATTGGAGCAGTATTCCAGATTCTCGACCAATCGATGATGTTGATACTCATTGTATTCCTGCACATGAAAGATATTTTAGATCAGAAATTGAGGGTGTATGGGTCACAAAAAAGAAAAAATGATGTTTTGTATTTTTATCCAATGTTTATGTTTTGAACATGAAGGAATGTTGTATGCACTTTAAGTAATTATGTTATGTAATTCTATGTCATGTTTACGCTTGTGTTGTTATTTATTTATATGTGTTATTGTAATTATTTATGTCATGTTTATGTTACTATTATTGTACAAATTTTAACATTGGTTACATTTATGTTATTATGCAGATAATACTCGATGGGCCGTAAAAAACAGGGAGTAGCAGTTGAGGAGATACATGGAGTAGCCGATGCTGAGCTAGATGGAGTAGCCGATGTGGAGCTACATGGAGTTACTGATAGAGAAGAACGTTCTGTAGATGTGCAGAAGAATAAACGAGGTCCTACATCAATGTGTAAACTCACTGCAGCTGCAAGATGGGGGAAAAAAGCAAAGATTGATTATGATGACATGGGACGCCCATTATACAATGCAAATGGAAAGGCATTGCAATCTTACATTGGATCTGTTGCTAGAACTATGGTGCCAATCAACATAAAGTCTTGGCCTACTATTCCAGAAAATATAAAACAAAAAGTATGGGAAGAGATCTCGGTAAGATTAATATATAAATATAATCCCAAATGAAATTAGCTTTCCAACTCTATGTTGTCATTGCCATCATTAATTCATTCTTATCATATTAGTTGTATAATCATCTAGCTTGTATGTTGCTTTTTTCCTTATTCATCTTCAACTTCTCTATTAATAGTACCAACTAATATTTTGTGTTGCAGAATGTGTTTGAATTAGCACCACAAAGCGAGGCTGCTGTGATGAATTTATCATCTCAAAAATGGAGAGATTTCAAAAACAAACTCACTAGCAGATTTGTTTGGCCAAATAAAGACAATCCTGAAAAATTGAGTTCTTCACCGAGTCAATATCAGATTCCAAAAGTAGTTTGGAAAGCATTTGTAGATGAGAGACTTCATCCATCATGGGAGGTACGTACTCATGGTGTTAGGGAAAGCATACGTAATGGTGTTAAGGATTGTAGCAACTTTTTTATAGTATAGTGTTGTTTGTTCTTTTGCATTTGCAAGTTCAAAATCCTGCATTTACTAATTGTGTAGTGTTATTTGTTGATTTGCATTTACAATTCTATGGAATATAATTTGTTTGCTTACAAATTGAGTTAATTATCGAAGTAAATCCAACCCAATAGATAATCAGATTAAAACACAAACAAATGTAGTTATGCCCTATGCCTACTCCTTACTTTGGTCATTGATATGCTTCAATAACTCTAATAGATATTCTCTTTCGCTAGAAACTTCCCAATAGTATCGAGTGATAGATATTCTCTTTCGCTAGAAACTTCCCAATAGTATCGAGTGTAGATATATATCTTGTAATTAAATTGATCCTATGAAAATGGGACTAAAAATATATACATCACCATCTGTTATCCCATATATTAATAACAAGGAATGAGAAGTAATTCACACTGACCCAATGAAACAAGTTAAAAGAAAATTACAAAGATTAAATTTGAAATTCCTTGAACCATCCTTCTGGAGAAGAAAAGAAATTAGAACTCAGAAACATAACATAGTTATAATGTGTTTTGCTAGCTACTTGACTACTAGTTATCTAGGGCTAACAGTATAAGTAATTACTAAGTAGCTATCGGCAAACTCAAGATGAACTAAGTATTGTAAATGCAAACTTCAGAGACTTTAACAGTACTTCAGAGACTAATTATAAGTAATTATGTATAATTCACTACTTAGTAATTACTTACCTTCACACATATCGGCCACACTAGTAAGGCCGTAGGAATGCCTATAAGAAGCTAATTGGTATAAAAGCCAATTAGAAGGCTTGCCTTAATAGATAAGAATGCAGTAGTTCCTAGATTGGGAAATAGAAAGCTATGATAGCGATATGCTTGAGGGCTCCAAAGGCGTAGAGAGTTCGAGTAAGTAGGGCCCTCCATTCTGATTGGCACTGCTTCACTACTAGTAGTTAGTAAGTAATTATCATAGTATTGTGCTACCGGAAACCTAGTTGCCGAAGATAGTTATGAGATAGCTACCCAGTAATTAAGGCCTTGAAACATAACATAATTATCAAGGGCAGGGACATCTGGTGATCTTTGTTTGCAGCAAGTAAGTTTGCCTATTACTTCAGATTGCAGCAACATCTGCAAACAAACAGTAACCTGCAATGTTTGTTTGCTTACTTCGGTTCCTTAAAGTTTGTTTGCTTACTTCAGTACCTGTAAACAAACAGTATAGTATGTTTGTTTGAAATGTTTGTTTGCTTATAGTATATTATGTTTGTTTGCTTACAGTAATATTTGTTCATTTGCATTTGCATTTGAATATTTTAACATATTGCAGAAGAATGTACAACATCAATCATTTGCTCCTTCGGATCTTCATGGTGATCAGGACAAGTACAAGGAAATTGAGAAAACTTTACCGATGACATGCAAGTATATCTACTCGTATGTTATCAGATTGATGCCTAAAGATGAGAGCATACACATAGAATTTGATGAAGCTATGTTTTGGCGTCCTAAAAGTGTATAGTTGCTAAGAGAAGATATCTTACGCTTTATGGAGATGAAAGAGATAGGTGCCAGACACATTTTGGTTTACATGGGGTATGTTATGTGTTAAATACAATATTTGTTCACATGCTTTGCTTTGTTCTCAATATTTGTTCATATGTTTTTGCTTTGGTCTACATGGGGTATATTTAGATTTTTCATTACTTTGCCATTACCTTACAATTAATACCTTGCAGTTACCTTTACAAATACATGAAGAAAGAAAATAGAGCTGAGTATGTGTCATTTGTGGATCCTGGTCACATACCTACATGCGGTGTGGGTGAAGAAGGTAGTAAATTATCACAACATATTGCTGCTCAGTTGGGAGCATCGAACAGGGATAGCATATGCTTCATCCCATATAACACTGGGTAAGATTTTAATTATTTATTTTTTCCTACTACATGCTAGTCAATGCTATATTTTTTTTGTGCAGGTACCATTGGATCTTGACTATAATTAATGAAGACAAGAATATGATATATTTATTGGACTCTTTGAGTAACAGGAACCGAGATCATGCTTGGCAAACTATTGTGACCAAGTAAGTCGTAACTTATGCTAATTTTGAATGCATTCAATTCATTATAGGTTGAAAAACTAATTTTCTATTTTTACATTGTAGTGGAGTCAAGATATACAATGCATCAAGGGGTATTTCAAAAGGACCAGGTTTTAAACAATTGACAGTATGTATTGTGACTATGTATTTAGACATCAATTAATAATTCTTATTATTTGGATTGTGACTTCTTGCATGACATTTTCAATTTCATTAGGGTAATCTTAAACAAAATGGTGGTGTTGAATGTGGATATTGTGTGATGCGGTACATGAAAGAGATAGTCTTAGATGAATATCCACAATTGGAGAGAAAGGTGAATTTCTTCTTTATGAAATATTTTCTTTATAAAATATTAAGTTATTTTTCATTGATCCTCAAATTTTTGTTAATGATTCAGTTTGCAGCATAAAAAAAATAGTATTACAATCAATCTCAGTATGATGAAGTCAGAAGTGAATGGAGCGAATTTGTCTATTTCTATGTGGGTGCCTAAGTGTAGGCTATGATATAAAGTTTAGATTGTATTTAGAGATTTATGGATACAAAATTTTTTGGGTTATGCTTAAACATTTCTTTTATGAATACACTTTTGAATTATATTTGACAGATATTTGTCATATATTTGTTCAATTTTGGTGATGAAAATTATTGTGTTATAGCTGTTGGGTTCTTCGGGCCGCGAAAACCGCTTTTTCGCGTCGCGGAAACCCCGAAAGACCCAAAGCCGTAGATCCGTGCAAAGATTCGTATACAAAATTCGAAAAACTATTTCTTGTACGAGTTCAAAAACCGATCTACTACTTAGATCTACGAGAAAAAGTGTTTACCCTTGATGCGCGCCCTACGCGAATCCCGCTCTTCCAAGGTTTTGCCGGATCTCAAGACCGTCAAGCGCCGGTCCTCTAGAAGTATCCACACGGTCAACTTAGATGGAGAAAACCTCACACAAAGGTGTGCTAGCACCTTGGTAAGGTTCGGCCAAGTAAGGAGGAGAGGGAGAGGGAGAGCTTGAGAGGAAGGAGGAAGAAGATGCACCACTTCAATGAAAATCAAATTCACATTCACTCACAAAGTGGCCGGCCACTTTCTCCACAAGAGTAACTCCCCATTAAATGCAATTAATGTGGAGTTAATAAGAAAATGGCTTTGTAACTTCCATGAGGTGGCACACCATGATGATGTGGAACATCATCATTGGTCCACCTAATGCCAACTCACCAATGAGGTGGCAAAAGGTCAAGTCAAAATTGACCTTTGGTCTTCCTTCTCTAGTCAAGTCCAACTTGACCCAATCTCTACCATGGTTGATCTAATCCAACCATTTGATTCAAGCCAACTTAATATAATGAATCTAATTCATTAAATTAAATTGATTCAATAAGTCATAATCTAAATTAGACTCATTAAATACTTGAATCAACTTGAGTCAAACTCAAGTTAGCCCAATTAGGATTACTCTTAATCCAATTTGATTAATCAAATGAATCTAATCCTCTTGGTTCATCATATGAACTTAATCTCCATCTAATTGTCCTAAGTGTGTGACCCTATAGGTTCTTGTAACGTTGGCAATGCCCTAAACCCATTTAGGAGCATAAGTAATGAGCGGTATCTAGCAACACATCATTACTACCCAAGTTACAAGAATGTCAAGATCCGACATTACCTTGTGACTACTAATTGTGACTCCTCACAATATGTGACATTGTCCTTCTATCCTAGACATCTAGATTGATCAATGTGAGGCATAGACCGTGTCATCCTCTAATCAATCTAAATCTTGAACTCCAAGTAGACTCACTTGATCAAATGAGCTCAACATCTAATGTTGACTCATTTGGGCATGGCCATGCACTTAGTGGTCTCACTCTATCAAGAATAACGATGTCGCTCCCGTCATATGGGAGGGATAGATCCCATCTACATCACTCACATCCCTCTGCATAATTCATTACATACCCAGTAATCGCCTTTATAGTCCACCCAGTTACGGGTGACGTTTGACGAAACTAAAGTACATAACTCCTTATGTAGGGATCCATGGTGACTTCAGGTCTAAGGACTAATAGTCATACTAATAGCCACATGAGAAAGTATATGACACTCATATAACGATCCATGATACTTTCTCATGGCGGGTCATTCAGTATACATTCTCTAATGCATACCCATGTGTCAGCTTGATATCTCTATATCCATGACTTGTGAGATCAAGTCATCGAGCTGACCTACATGCTAGTCTTATTGTATTAACATTGTCCCTGAATGCTAATACTCGACTAGGAATGATTTAGAGTAGTGTTCCCTATATCATCTCACTATCGATTCAACTAATCGATTGATATAGGTATGAACCTTCTACTCAAGGACGCTATTATACTTAGTCTATTTGGCACTAATATAAATAAATATAATAACCAAACAAAAGCCTTTATTAATATACAAGAATATGATATACATGAGTCCATACAATCATCAAATGATTGGCTCTAGGGCTCTAACTAACAATAGCAAAATATTATGATATACACTTTTGTCAATTAAATTTGTATTGTAGTAAAATATAGTCAACTACTTCAATACTATAAATAAAAATGATGAAGTAATACAATACATAAGACTTCGGTATATTTAAATATTGTCGTAGTTAAAGAAACTATTTACTTTGTCACTGATTAAAATTGTTGAAGTCGTTCGTATGTATTACTGCGGTAACGTAAATTGTTAAAGTGTAGTAAAATATGCTTTCCTACTTCCATACTATGATGAAGTATTTCAATAACAATTACTTCGATCAAGCTAAAATATGCAGAAGTAATATTAACTATTTACTACACCATAATATAAACAATTGTGAAGTCATAACTTCTTTAAACTTCGTTAGACAATGTTACTTCTGCAGTAATATATCATCAACTACTTCGGTAATTTTACTGGTCTTGATGAAGTAATAAGGGTTTTTTACTTCGAAATCGGTCCGATTTTGAACCGGTTTTGAACCGGTGATAGACTTCGGTAATCATGTGCCGAAGTAAAAAAATAAACCTTTTACATCACGTGCGTCTACTTCGGTAAATATCTACCTATTACTTCGGATAATATCCGAAGTCTATTATCGATTTTCACATAGTGTAATACTCTTGCCAAGTTGGTTCTGTACTTCATTCTTGAATTCTTTGAACTTTTCAAAGGATTCAGACTTATGTGTTATCAAGTACACATAACCATATCTACTGAAGTCATCAGTAAATGTGATGAAGTATCTATAACCGCCTCTAGCAGCAACATTGAAAGGGTCACATACATCACTATGTATGAGTCCTAACAAATCAGTTGCTCTCTCGCTATGCCCACTAAAGGGAGTCTTGGTCATCTTGCCTCGTAGGCATGACTCGCATATCTCATATGATTCAAAATCAAATGAGTCCAGCAAACCATCCTTATGGAGCTGGGATAAGCGCTTGTCATTTATATGACCTAAGCGACAGTGCCAGAGATATGTGTGGTTCATATCGTTCGATTTGAACCTCTTAGTACTAACGTTATAGATAGAGCTCTCAAGGTCTAGAATATAGAGTCCGTTCATCAGAGGTGCACTACAATAGAACATATCGTTTAAATAGACAAAACAACATTTGTTCTTTATTATAAATGAGAATCCTTTCTTGTCCAAACAAGAAACTGATATAATGTTCTTAGTCAATGCAGGCACATAACAACAATCGTCTAACTCTAGTATAAGCCCAGAGGGCAGAGATAGAAAATAAGTCCCTACAGCAACAGCAGCAACCCGTGCTCCATTGCCTACTCGTAGGTCTATCTCGCCCTTTGTCAATGCTCTGCTATTTCTCAGTGCTTGTACATTAGTACAAATGTGCGAAGCACATCCGGTATCTAATACCCACGTCGAAGAAATAGAGAGGTTGACTTCTATAACATTTATACCTGAAGTAGAAATCTTATTTCTCTTCTTGTTAAGATCTTCCAGGTGTCCTGTGAAGTTCCTCTTCCAGTGCCCTGCTTGTCCTTGATATAGTTGACGAAGATGTGCAACCATATCGTAAGCACCCATCAACTCATGTTGCTTCTGAAGCTCAGAGTTCATGGTTGCGAGCATTAGACATGACACATCTAATGCGTCATCTTGATGCTTCTTATAAGCATCCCGGTCAGCTTGCGTGGCAGTGGCAGGAGGAGCCTCCGGAATGGGCTACTCCAGAACGTACAGTTTACGTTCCTGAGTGAGAACTATTCTCAGGTTCCTGTACCAGTCCAGGAAATTTGCTCCGTTGAGCTTGTCCTTCTTAAGGACAGATCGCAGAGAGAAAGTGTTCGTATTCGACGTCATGGATATTCTACAACAGAAATAAATGCAGAAATAAATATCATATTCTTTTAAAATCATTTAATTAGGCCTTTAATTAAATGATGCTCCCACTGAATTCTATAATTCTTATGGGACAAGATCCACATCATACTAACCCTTGAGTTAGCTTTGGCTAATACGCCCAAGGCTTAGTATGATCGGTAGGTAACGATTACCAATTACATCTCTATGCAACTCTTGTTTATAGAATCAATATCCGCATTTATATTAAAACTCGAGTTAGCTTTGGCTAATCTCCCGAGAGTTAATATAAACGTGATTTTGTCCTACCTTTCCAACTATTGGAAGAATGCCTATAGTTGACTCGATCCAACCGAGTAACTAGGAATACTCAATCTAATTAAGTTTGTATTCACCCATGCGTTGATAGGCGGGACCAAGATTGTCCCTTCGTACCCTACCAAGATAATATGTATTGCTCTGCTTTGGCAGATTCAACAATACATGTGATCGAGGTAGTGATAGGTATCACGGCACGGTTAGGCATTTAGAGTTGGTTCGATCTAGATCTAATCTAATCGAGAAGGATGCATCTTGTGCACGACTTAGATCTAATCTAATCGCAAGGGTGCATCATGTGCACGACTTAGATCTAATCTAATCGTTAAGGCACTAATTAATTAATTAATTATTAAACATGCATCAGATACATAACAATTAATTAATTAATCTATTTGTGATTTAGTCATGGCCCTACTACGATCTTCTCAAGCCAATGAGAAGATCGAATGGTCAACCTAGGGTCAACAGCTTCTCCAAGCTCCTCCCTTTGACCACCTTGTGTTGCTCGTGCCCGCCTCGGAACTCCGTCTCGTGTGGACCCTCCACCGCTCCAATTTGTACATTACAATTTGAAACTCGAGTTACATTCGAGTCTAAATCTAATTTACAACCAGAATAAGAGAAAGGCACGACGCGCAGGCTGTGGAAAAATAAAAATACAGCACACACAATCATATGACGGCACGCAGGCCGTATTATGAATTACAACACAAATCCAATCTTATTGGGTATTTTGGGCCATGACTATCACAAATTAATATATAATTCAAAATTATATATTTTTCATAATTTTCTATTATTTTAAAATAATTTTTACAATTTTTATGAATAAAATTTCCCGGCGGTCCCGTTTAGCGGTTTCGGACGCAATCGCGGAACGGATCCCCTTGCGGGGCCCAGGGGCAGTGCCCCTACCCGCGATCTAACCATCGTGAGGGTTCCTTTGCGATCCAACAGTGCCTAAACCCGCTGTCCCAAAATGATTTGGGTCGAGACATTGCCGTTTCGGAAAAATCTTCCCGTCGGGTTCGTTTTTAGCGATTTCGGGTGAAATCGCGGAGCAAATCCCATTGCGGGGTTAGGGGCAGTACCCCTACCCACGATCTAACCATCGTGAGTTGCTCCTTTGCGATCTAATGGCACCCAAGCCCGCTGTCCCAAACGGATTTGGGGCAAAACGAAGCCGTTTTGGAAAAATCTTTTCGGTAGCCGAAGCCTACAAGTGCCGAGACACTTGTGCTTCGCTTCTACAGAAAAATTACTCATAAAAACTCTAAAAACTCAATTTTTACAGAAAATCAAAGAAGGTATATTTTTCATAAAAATACAAACGAACTCGTACAAGTCTTTGCACGTGGCTCTGATACCACTGTTGGGTTCTTCGGGCCGCGAAAACCGCTTTTTCGCGTCGCGGAAACCCCGAGTCACCCAAAGCCATGGATCTCGTGCAAAGATTCGTAAACAAAACTTTTCAAAAAACCTTTTTCTTGTACGAGTTTGTAAAAACTTTAGATCTACACTAAAGTTAAGATCATTACCCTTGTAGCGAAGCCCTTCGCGTTCCCGCTCGTCCAAGGTGCCGGATCTCTAGACCGTCAAGTGTACGGTCCTCTAGAAGTATCCACACGAACAATCCTTGATGGAGAAGACCAAACAAAGGTGTGCTAGCACCTTGTCTTGTTCGGCCAAGAGAGGAGGAGAGGGAGAAGAGAGAGCTCTAGAGGAAGAAGATGACTTAATCACACTTGAATGAAAAATGAATATTTTCATTCCCCACTAGAGTGGCCGGCCACATCTTGGAGGTGTAACTCTCCACATTAATTCCAATTAATGTGGAGACCATTAAGAGTTGTAACCCCCATGAGGTGGCACTCTAGGATGATGTGGATCAACACTATTGGTCCACATCTTGCCACCTCACTAAATGACATGGCAACAAGTGTAACCTCCTCATTTAATGTGGGCTGGCCACATTAAATGCTATGGAGGCTTGTAACCTCCATGAGGTGGCACACATTGATGATGTGGAGCAATCCTATTGGTCCACATCTTGCCAACTCACTAGTGATGTGGCAAAAAGTCAAGTCAAACATGACTTTTTCTCTTCCTCTCAAATCAAGTCAAACTTGATCAAATCTCTCTCATGGTTGATCTAATCCAACCATATGATTCAAGCCAACTTAATATAATGAATCTAATTCATTAAATTAAGTTGATTTAATGAGTCATAATCTAAATTAGACTCATTAAATACATGAATCAACTTGAGTCCAACTCAATTAGCCCAATTTGGATTACTCTTAATCCAATATGATTCATCAAATGAATCTAATCCTCTTGGTTCATCATATGAACCAAATCTCCATCTAATTGTCCTTAGTGTGTGACCCTATAGGTTCTTGTAATGTTGGCAATGCCCTAAACTCATTTAGGAGCATAAGTAATGAGCGGTATCTAGCAACACATCATTACTACCCAAGTTACAAGAATGTCGAGATCCGACATCACCTTGTGACTACCAATTGTGACTCCTCACAAAATATATGGCATTGTCCTTCTATCCTAGACATCTAGATTGATCAATGTGAGGCATAGACCGTGTCATCCTCTAATCAAACTAAATCTTGAACTCCAAGTAGACTCACTCGATCAAATGAGCTCAACATCTAATGTTGACTCATTTGGGCATGACCATGCACTTAGTGGTCTCACTCTATCAAGAATAGCGACGTCGCGCCCGTCATATGGGAGGGATAGATCCCATCTACATCACTCACATCCCTCTGCATAATTCGTTACATACCCAGTAATCGCCTTTATAGTCCACCCAATTACGGGTGACGTTTGACGAAACCAAAGTACATAACTCCTTATGTAGGGATCCATGGTGACTTCAGGTCCAAGGACTAATAGTCATACTAATAGCCACATGAGAAAGTATATGATACTCATATAAAGATCCATGATACTTTCTCATGGCGGGTCATTCAATATACATTCTTCAATGTATACCCATGTGTCAGCTTGATATCTCTATATCCATGACTTGTGAGATCAAGTCATCGAACTGACCTACATGCTAGTCTTATTGCATTAACATTGTCCCTGAATGTTAATACTCGACTAGGAATGATTTAGAGTAGTGTTCCCTATATTATCTCACTATCGATTCAACTAATCGATTGATATAGGTATGAACCTTCTACTCAAGGACGCTATTATACTTAGTCTATTTGGCACTAATACAAATAAGTATAATAACCAAACAAATGCCTTTATTAATATACAAGAATATGATACAATGAGTCCATACAATCATCAAATGATTGGCTCTAGGGCTCTAACTAACATGAACATCTTCGTCAACTGTATCAAGGACAAGGAGGGCACTGGAAGTGGAACTTCACAGGATACCTGGAAGATCTTAAGAAGAAGAGAAATAGGATTTCTACTTCAGGTATACATGTTATAGAAGTCAACCTTTCTATTTCTTCATCGTGGGTATTAGATACCAGATGTGCTCCTCACATTTGTACTAATGTACAAGCGCTGAGGAATAGCAGAGCATTGATGAAGGGCGAGATAGACCTAAGAGTAGGCAATGGAGCACGGGTTGCTGTAGAAACTTACTATCTATCTCTACCCTCTGGGCTTGTACTAGAATTAGATGAATGTTGTTATGTGACTGCCTTGACTAAGAACATTATATCAGTTTCTTGTTTAGAAAATAAAGGCTTTTCATTTATAATAAAGAACAAATGTTGTTCAATTTATTTAAATGATATGTTCTATTGTAGTGCACCTCTGATAAACAGACTCTATATTCTAGACCTTGAGAGACCTATCTATAACATAAGTACCAAGAGGTTCAAGTCAAATGACATCAACCAAACCTATCTCTAGCACTATCGCTTAGGTCATATAAATGACAAACGCTTATCCTAGCTCCATAAAGATGGTTTGCAGGACTCATTTGATTTTGAATCATATGAGACATGCGAGTCATGCCTTCTAGGCAAGATGACCAAGACTCCCTTTAGTGGACACAGTGAGAGAGCGACTGACTTGTTAAGTCTTATACATAGTTGTTGGGTTTTTCGGGCCGCGAAAACCGCTTTATCGCGTCGCGGAAACCCCGAAAGCCCCGCCACCGGATCCGTACGAAGTAACAATAAAACAAAATTTGAGTACAAGTTTACTAAAGCCTAGATCTATACTAGGAGAAGAGCCTTTTACCCTTGATACGTGCCCTTCGCGAATCCCGCTCGTCCAAGGTGCCGGATCTCAAGATTGTCAAAGTAGACAATCCTCTACACGTATCCACACGAACAAAAGAGGGAGAAAACCAAACTAAAGTGTGCTAGCACCTTAGTAGAGTTCGACCAATGTAGGATGAGAGGGAGAGAAGAAAGAGCTCAAGGAGGAAGAAGATAGAATGAATACACTTGAATGAAAAATTCATTCACTTTCATTTTGAGTGGCCGACCACAATTGTAACTCCCTTACAATTAATGTGGCCGGCCACATTAAATGCAAAGGGGTTTGTAACCTCCATGATGTGGCACACACATGTGCTAGCTTTGATGATGTGGCACATCATCATTAGTCCTCCTATTGCCAACTCACAAATGAGGTAGCAAATGGTCAAGTCAAACTTGACCTTTCATCTTCCTTCTCAAGTCAAGTCAAACTTAACCAAATCTCTCTCATGGTTAATCTAATCTAACCATTTGATTCAAACCAACTTAATATAATGAATCTAATTCATTTAATTAAATTGATTCATTGAGTCATAATCT
Source organism: Zingiber officinale (assembly GCF_018446385.1). Classification (NCBI taxonomy): domain Eukaryota; kingdom Viridiplantae; phylum Streptophyta; class Magnoliopsida; order Zingiberales; family Zingiberaceae; genus Zingiber; species Zingiber officinale. Next base: position 57,859,758 of record NC_055993.1, read on the forward strand.
AAATTAGACTCATTGAACACATGAATCAACTTGAGTCCAACTCAATTAGCCTAACTTGGATTACTCTTAATCCAATTTGGTTCAATACATGAACCTAATCCTCTTGGTTCATCATATGAACCTAATCTCCATCTAATTATCCTTAATGTGTGACCCTATAGGTTCTTGTAACGTTGGCAATGACCCTAAACCCATTTAGGAGCATACGTAATGAGCGGTATCTAGCAACACATCATTACTACCCAAGTTACAAGAATGTTGAGATCCAACATCACCTTGTGACTACTAATTGTGACTCCTCATAATATATGACAAGTGTCCTTCTATCCTACATTCTAGATTGATCAATGTGAGGCATAGACCATTTCATCCTCTAACTAATCTAAATCTTGAACAACAAGTAGACTCACTAAATCAAATGAGCTCAATATCTCATATTGACTCATTTGGGCATGGCCATGCACTTCGTGGTCTCACTCTATCAAGAATATCGATGTCACTCCCGTCATATAGGAGGGATAGATCCCATCTACATCACTCACATCCCTCTGCATAATTTGTTACAAACCCAGAAATCGCCTTTATAGTCCATCTAGTTATGGGTGACGTTTGACGAAACCAAAGTACATAACTCCTTATGTAGGGATCCATGGTGACTTCAGGTCTAAGAACTAGTAGTCATACTAATATCCACATGAGAAAGTATATGACACTCATATAACGATCCATGATACTTTCTCATGGCGAGTCATTCAGTATACATTCTCCAACGCATACCCATGTGTCAACTTGATATCTCTATATCCATGACTTGTGAGATCAAGTCATCGAGTTGACCTACATGTTAGTCTTATTGCATTAACATTGTCCCTGAATGTTAATACTCGACTAGAAATGATTAAGTGTAGTGTTCCCTATATCATCTCACTATCGATTCAACCAATCGATTGATATATGTAAGAACCTTCAACTCAAGGACGCTATTATACTTAGTTTATTTGGCACCAATACAAGTAAGTATAATAACCAAAACAAATGCCTTTATTTATATAAGAATATGATACAACAAGTCTATAATACAATCATCAAATGATTGGCTCTTGGGCTCTAACTAACAATCTCCAACTAGCACTAGTGCCAATCAGTGTAGGCTCTAAGCCCCAATGACCTAGTGTGACCATCATGCTTTCTCTGTGCCAAAGCCTTGGTCAAGGGATCTGCGATGTTAGCCTCTGTGGGTACTCTGCAAATCTTCACATCTCCTCTCTCGATAATCTCTCAAATGAGTTGGAAGCGCCGTAGTATGTGTTTGGTCCGCTGGTGTGAGCAAGGTTCCTTCGCCTGTGTTATAGCTCCATTGTTGTCATAATAGAGCTCAATGGGGTCAGCGATGCTAGGAACCACCCGAAGTACAGTGATGAACTTGTTGATCCAAACTGCCTCCTTTGCTGCCTCTGATGCAGCAATATACTCGGCCTCTGTTGTAGAATCAGCAACTGTGTCCTGCTTCGAACTCTTCCAGCTCACAGCACCACCATTTATGCAAAACATGAACCCCGACTACGATCGATAATCATCCTGGTCGGTCTGAAAGCTGGCATCACTGTAACCCTTTACAGCTAGCTCATCATTGCCTCCATATATCAAGAAATATTCTTTAGTCATTCTTAAGTACTTAAGAATATTCTTGACCGCTATCCAGTGACTTTCACCTGGATCAGACTGGTATCTGCTCGTCATGCTCATAGCATACGAGACATCAGGACGAGTACATAGCATGGCGTACATGATAGATCCTATGGCTAAGGCATAAGGGATCTGATCCATGCTATCTCTCTCCTCTCTAGAAGAGGGACCTTGAGTCTTCGAAAGACTCATGCCATGTGACATCGGCAGAAATCCCTTCTTGGAGTTCTGCATGGAAAACCGTAGGAGTACCTTGTCAATATATGTACTCTGACTTAGGCGAAGCAATCTCTTATATTTATCTCTATAGATCTGTATCCCTAGAATGCGGGATGCCTCACTTAAGTCCTTCATTGAGAACCATGTCCCTAGCCAAGTCTTGATAGACTGTAGCAAAGGGATGTCTTTCTCAATGAGCAGTATGTCATCCACATACAATATCAGGAAGACAACTATGTCCCCTACAACCTTCTTGTAGACACAAGGCTCATCTTCATTCTTGATGCAACCAAACTATTTGATTGCATCATCGAATTAAAGATTCTAGCTCCGAGAAGCTTGCTTTAGTCCATATATGGACCTATGCAGCTTGCATACTCTGCTAGTATGCTGTGGATCTACAAAACCCTCACGTTGTGTCATGTACACATCCTCGAATAGGTTTCCATTCAGAAACGTGGTTTTGACATCCATCTATCATATCTCATAGTGTTGGTATGCTGCAATAGCAAGCATGATCTGAATGGACTTAAACATCGCTACTGGAGAAAAGGTTTCATCATAGTCAATACCATGAATCTGCTTGAAATCTTTAACTACCAAGTGACCCTTATAGATAAGTCCATCATTGTCAGTCTTTCTCTTAAAGACCCACTTACACCCTATGGGTTTTACCCCTTCAGGTGGATCAACCAAAGTCCATACTCGGTTGGTGTACATTGATTCCATTTCGGATCTCATGGCCTCTAGCCATTTCTCGGAATCTGGTCTCATCACAGCTTCCTGATAGGTGGTAGGCTCATCCTCTTTGAGCACAACGTCATCATGGTCACATAAGAGAAATGAGTATCTCTCAGGCTAATGACGTACCCTATCAGACCTGCGAAGAGGTATGTCTACTTGAACTGGTTGTTGTTCCTCAACTCTTTGGGGAACAACATCATCCACAACACTTTGTGGTTCCAGTTCAACTTCCATCGAGGCTTTAGTGCTATGGTCCGCATCTTGAACTTCTTTAAGATCGAACGTACTCCCACTAGTCTTTCTAGAAACATAGTCCCTTTCTAGAAAGACCCCAGTCTTTGCCACAACTACCTTGTGCTGACTGGAAATGTAGAAGTAATAGCCCTTAATTTCCTTGGGATATCCAATAAAGTAGCACTTGTCGGATTTGGGTCCTAATTTATCTTGAGACTTGACGTCGAACGTAAGCCTCACAACCCCAAATCCTCATAAAAGACACCTAAGCATCTCTCCCAGTCCATATCCTATATGGTGTCTTTATCACGACCTTGGATGGAACTCGGTTGAGTATAAAAGCTGCCGTGTCTAGAGCATAGCCCCAAAGAAATGTAGGAAGATCTGTGTGACTCATCATAGACCGTACCATATCTAATAGGGTACGATTCCTCCTTTCGGATACACCATTCCACTGTGGTGTTCCAGGAGGAGTGAGTTGGGATAGAATCCCACACTCAGCTAGATAGTCATGAAACTCATGGCTAAGGTATTCTCCACCTTGATCTGATCGAAGTGTCTTAATACTCTTGCCAAGTTGGTTCTGTACTTCATTCTTGAATTCTTTGAACTTTTCAAAGGATTCAGACTTATGTGTCATCAAGTACACATAACCATATCTACTGAAGTCATCAGTAAATGTGATGAAGTACCTATAATCGCCTCTAGCAGCGACATTGAAAGGGCCGCATACATCACTATGTATAAGTCCTAACAAATTAGTCGCTCTTTCGCTGTGCCCACTAAAGGGATTCTTGGTCATCTTGCCTAGTAGGCATGACTCGTATGTCTCATAAGATTCAAAATCAAATGAGTCCAGCTAACCATCCTTATGGAGTTAGGATAAGCGCTTGTCATTTATATGACCTAAGCGACAGTGCCAGAGATAGGTTTGATTCAAGTCATTTGACTTGAACCTCTTGGTATTTATGTTATAGATAGGGCTTTCAAGGTCTAGAATGTAGAGTCTGTTCATCAGAGGTGCACTACAATAGAACATATCTTTTAAATAAACAGAACAACATTTATCCTTAATTATAAAAGAGAAACCTTTCTTGTCCAAACAAGAAACTGAAATTATGTTCTTAGTTAAAGCAGGCACATAACAACAATCATCCAACTCTAGTACAAGCCCAGAGGGCAAAGATAGAAAATAAGTCCTTATAGCAACAGCAACAACCCGTGCTCCATTGCCTACGCGTAGGTCCACCTCGCCCTTTGCCAATGCCCTGCTATTTCTCAGCGCCTGCACATTAGTACAAATGTGAGAAGCACATCTGGTATCTAATACCCATGATGAAGAAATAGATAGATTGACTTCTATAATATATATACCTGAAGTGAAAGTCTCACTTCGCTTCTTCTTAAGATCTTCCAGGTACACCTTGTAGTTCCTCTTCCAGTGTCCGGTCTGACCGTAGTGGAAGCAGGTAGCATCCTTGGCGACCCCTCCTTTAGCTTCAGTGCCTTGCCTTTGCCCTTGGCTTGGGACTTTCCTTTGCCTTTGGGCTTGCCCCTGCCCTTGTGTTTCTAAACCATCAGAACAGAGTGGGGCTTAACCTTCTTAAGGTTCAACTCAGCAGTTCTTAACATGCTAAGTAGCTCGGGCAGTGGCTTGTCAATTTCGTTCATGTTGTAGTTTAGAACGAATTGACTATAGCTATCCGACAAGGATTGCAAGATCAGGTCATTGGCCAGCTCTTGGCCAAGCGGGAATCCCAACCTCTGTAGGTTTTCTATGTACCCAATTATTTTGAGTACATATGGGCCTACGGGAGCCCCATCTGACATCTTGCACTGAAATAGTGCCCTTGAGATCTCAAATCTCTCGTGCCTCGCTTGTCCTTGATATAGTTGATGAAGATGTTCAACCATATCGTAAGCGCCCATCAACTCGTGTTACTTTTGAAGCTCAGAGTTCATGGCCGTGAGCATTAGACAGGACACATCTAATGTGTTATCTTGATGGTTCTTGTAAGCATCTTTGTCTGCTCACGTGGCATTGGCAGGAGGAGCCTCCGGAATGGGCTGCTCCAGAATGTACAGTTTACGTTCCTGGGTGAGAACTATTCTCAGATTCCTGTACCAGTCCAGGAAATTTGCTCCGTTGAGCTTGTCCTTGTCATGGATAGAACACAGAGAGAAGGTGTTCGTGTTTGACGTCATGGTTATCTACAACAGAAAAATACAGAAAATAAATATCATATTCTTTTAAATCATTTAATTAGGCCTTTAACTAAATGATGCTCCCACTGAATTCTATAATTCAAGTGGAACAAGATCCACATCATACTAACCCTTGAGTTAGCTTTGGCTAATACACCCAAGATTTAGTATGATCGGTAGGTAACGATTTACCAATTACATCTCTATGCAACTCTTGTTTATAGGATCATTATCCACAGTTATATTAAAACTTGAGTTAGCTTTGGCTAATACGGCCAAGAATTAATATAAATGTGATTTATGTCCTATCTTTCCAGTCGTTGGAAGAATGCCTACAGTTAAACTCGATTTAACTAGTTGTACTCAATCAAATTGAGTCTCTACTCACCCATGCGTTGATAGGCGGGACCAAGATTGTCCCTCCGTACCCTAGCAAGATAATATGTGTGGCTCTGCTTTGGCAGATTCAACAACACATGTGATCGAGGTAGTGATAGGTATCACGGCACGGTAGGCATTTGAGTTGACGTGATTGAGATCTAATCTAATTGAGAGGGTGCATCTTGTACATGATTTAGATCTAATCTAATCGTTAGGCACTAATTAAATACTAATTATACATCACATACACACAAGCAATTAATTAAATTATTTGTGATTAGTCATGGCCCTACTACGATCTTCTCAATCCAATGAGAAGATCGGATGGTCAACCAAAGCTCAACAGCTTCTCAAGCTCCTCCCTTTGACCACCTTGTGTTGCTCGCACCCTCCTCATAACTCCGTCTCGAGTGGACCTTCCACCGCTTCAATTTTGTACATTACAATTTTTGAAACTCGAGTTATATTCGAATCTAAATTAATTTACAATAATAATATAAAATAGAGAAAGGCACTACGCGCAGGTCGCAAATCAAATATACAACACGCACATCACATGACGGCACGCAGGCCATATTATGAATTACAACACATTTCCAATCAAATTGGGTGTTTTGGGGGCATGACTATCACAAAATGATACATAATTCTAAATTATGTATTTTCTATAATTTTTTGTAATTTTTACTATTATTTTTAGAATTTTTATGAGTAAAATTCTCGGCGGTTCCGTTTAGCGGGTTTTCGGGCGCAATCGCGGAACGAATCCCCTTGCGGGGCCAGGGGCAGCGCCCCTACCCGCAATCTAACCATCGCGAGTGTTCCTTAGCGATCCTACAGTGCCTTAGCCCGCTGTCCCAAAAATATTTGGGGTGAAACCTTGCCGTTTCGAAAAAATCTTCTCGGTAGTCGAAGCCTACAAGTGTCGAAACACTTGTGCTTCGCTTCTACGAGAAAAATACCCATAAAAACTATAAAAATAAGAAATTTACAGAATATTACAGAACTTCTATTTTTCATAAAAATATAAAATAAACTTGTATAAGACTTCGCACGTGGCTCTGATACCACTGTTGGGTTTTTCGGGCCGCGAAAACCGCTTTTTCGCGTCGCGGAAACCCCGAAAGCCCCGTCACCAGATCCGTGCGAAGTAAAAATAAAACAAAATTCGAGTATGAGTTTACTAAAGCCTAGATCTATACTAGGAGAAGAGCCTTTTACCCTTGATGCGCGCCCTTCGCGAATCCCGCTCGTCCAAGGTGCCGGATCTCAAGATTGTCAAAGTAGACAATCCTCTACACGTATCCACACGAACAAAAGAGGAAGAAAACCAAACGAAAGTGTGCTAGCACCTTAGTAGAGTTCGGCCAAGGTAGGATGAGAGGGAGAGAAGAAAGAGCTCAAGGAGGAAGAAGATAGAATGAATACACTTGAATGAAAAATTCATTCACTTTCATTTTGAGTTGCCGGCCACAATTGTAACTCCCTTACAATTAATGTGGCCAGCCACATTAAATGGAAAGGGGTTTGTAACCTCCATGATGTGGCACACACATGTGCTAGCTTTGATGATGAGGCACATCATCATTAGTCCTCCTATTGCCAACTCACAAATGAGGTGGCAAATGGTCAAGTCAAACTTGACCTTTCATCTTCCTTCTCAAGTCAAGTCAAACTTGACAAAATCTCTCTCATGGTTGATCTAATCTAACCATTTGATTCAAACCAACTTAATATAATGAATCTAATTCATTTAATTAAATTGATTCAATGAGTCATAATCTAAATTAGACTCATTGAACACATGAATCAACTTAAATCCAACCAATTAGCCTAACTTGGATTACTCTTAATCCAATTTGGTTCAATACATGAACCTAATCCTCTTGATTCATCATATGAACCTAATCTCCATCTAATTGTCCTTAGTGTGTGACCCTATAGGTTCTTGTAACGTTGGCAATGCCCCTAGACTCATTTAGGAGTATAAATAATGAGTGGTATCTAGCAACACATCATTACTACCCAAGTTACAAGAATGTTGAGATCCAACATCACCTTGTGACTACTAATTGTGACTCCTCACAATATATGACAAGTGTCTTTCTATCCTAAACATCTAGATTGATCAATGTGAGGCATAGACCGTGTCATCCTCTGACCAATCTAAATCTTGAATTCCAAGTAGACTCACTAAATCAAATGAGCTCAATATCTCATATTGACTCATTTGGGCATGGTCATACACTTCGTGGTCTCACTCTATCAAGAATATCGATGTCACTCCCGTCATATAGGAGGGATAGATCCCATCTACATCACTCACATCCCTCCGCATAATTTGTTACATACCCAGTAATCGCCTTTATAGTCCACCCAGTTACGGGTGACGTTCGACGAAACCAAAGTACATAACTCCTTATGTAGGGATCCATGGTGACTTCAGGTCTAAGGACTAGTAGTCATACTAATAGCCACATGAGAAAGTATATGACACTCATATAATGATCCATGATACTTTCTCATGGCGGGTTATTCAGTATGCATTCTCCAATGCATACCCATGTGTCAACTTGATATCTCTATATCCATGACTTGTGAGATCAAGTCATCAAGTTGACCTACATGCTAGTCTTATTGCATTAACATTGTCCCTGAATGTTAATACCCGACTAGGGATGATTAAGAGTAGTGTTCCCTATATCATCTCACTATCACTTCAACCAATCGATTGATATAGGTAAGAACCTTCTACTCAAGGACGTTATTATACTTAGTTTATTTGGCACCAATACAAGTAAATATAATAACCAAAACAAATGCCTTTATTTATATAAGAATATGATACAACAAGTCCATAATACAATCATCAAATGATTGGTTCTAGGGCTCTAACTAACAATAGTGATGTATGTGGCCCTTTCAATGTCATTGCTAGAGGTGGTTATAGGTACTTCATTACATTTACTGATGACTTCAGTAGATATGGTTATGTGTACCTGATGACACATAAGTCAGAATCATTTAAAAAGTTCAAAGAATTCAAGAATGAAGTACAAAATCAGCTTGGAAAGAGTATTAAGATACTTCGATCAGATCGAGGTGGTGAATACCTTAGCCATGAGTTTCATGACTATCTAGCTGAGTGTGGGATTCTATCTCAACTCACTCCTCCTAGAACACCACGGTGGAATGGTGTATCCGAAAGGAGGAATCAGGCCTTATTAGATATGGTACGATCTATGATGAGTCACACAGATCTTCCCACGTATCTTTGGGGCTATGCTCTAGACACAACAGCTTTCATACTCAACCGAGTTCCATCTAAGGCTATAATAAAGACACCATATAGGATATGGACTGGGAGAGATGCCCAGGTGTCTTTTATGAGGATTTTGGGGTTGTGAGGCTTACGTTCGACGTCAAGTCTCGGACAAATTGGGACCCAAATCCGATAAGTGCTATTTTATTGGATATCCCAAGGAAATGAAGGGATATTACTTCTACATTCCCAATCAACACAAGATAGTTGTGGCTAAGACTGGGGTATTTCTAGAAAGAGATTTTGTGTCTAGAAAGACTAGTGGGAGTACGTTCGATCTTGAAGAAGTTCAAGATGTGAACCATAGCACTGAAGCCTCGATGGAAGTTGAACTGGAACCACAAAGTGTTGTGGATGATGTTGTTCCATAAGGAATTGAGGAAAAACAACCAGTTCAAGTAGACCTACCTCTTCGCAGGTCGGATAGGGTACGTCGTCAGCCTGAGAGATATTTATTTCTCTTGTCTGACCATGATAATGTTGTGCTCATTGAGGATGAACCTACCTCCTATCAGGAAGCTGTGATGAGACCAGATTCTGAGAAATGGCTAGAGGCCATGAGATCCGAGATGGAATCCATGTACACTAACCAAGTATGGACTTTGGTTGATCCACCTGAAGGGGTCAACCCCATTGGGTGTAAGTGGGTCTTTAAGAGAAAGACTGACATGGATGGACTTATTTATAAGGGTCGCTTGGTAGCTAAAGGTTTCAAGCAAATTCATGGTATTGACTATGATGAAACCTTTTCTCTAGTAGCGATGTTTAAATCCATTCGGATCATGCTTGCTATTGTAGCGTACCACGATTATGAGATCTGGCAGATGGATGTCAAAACCGCGTTTCTGAATGGAAACCTGCTCGAGGATGTGTACATGACACAACCTGAGGGTTTTATAGATCCACAGTGTAACACCCACAAAATTATAAGATATGTATATGGGTGTTATTTGCTTTAGAGCATAAAAGAAGAATCAAAAGAAAAAGAAATAAGAGAAATAAAAAGAAGAGGTGAAGGTTTGAACCTTGAACCTCTCACAAAGGATAGAAATAAAGTTATGTATGATAACCACTAGGATAATGAATAACATGTGAATGGAAATGATGGGAATGGTAGTTAAAAGTGAGGATATAATTAAGTGAGGGAACAAGAGGAAATCAAGTAGCTTTCTTCCTCTTGTTTACCTCTTGGTTAAGGAAAGGAGTAAGCAAAAGACAAGTTGTCTTTCTTCCTTTTCCTTCTCTATTTTCGTGGATTTTAAGAGGATAATGAAGAGAAGAATTAAGGGGAAGGAATGAGGACATATTCTCATTAGAAAAAAAAAATAAAATACATGCATGAATTAAGGAAAAAGGGAAGCAAAGTTCATCTTTGTATCTTCCACCCACTTAGCATAAAAAGGAAAGAGAGAAAAGGGTTTCATTTTTCTTCCTTCTCCCTCACCATTGCCGAAACTAGAAGCCCTCCTCCCTCATCTCCACAAGCCAAGTTTAGGTTTCTCCCTAAGAGGAAACTAAATTACAAGAAGGAGCCTTCAAGGTGCACCCTTCCAAGCAAGAGAAATCAAAAGGAGTGCTAGCCTCCTTCCTCTTCACCAAGGGTACCATTTCTTTAAGGATTAACAAGTGAACACTGGTAATCTTCCCCTCACCTGTGGTACAATGGTTTATATGGTTTTTCATGAAGATAGATCGCTTAAAAACCTAAGGTTTGCTTCATTAGAATTTCGGCCAAGACAAGAGGAAGTGTTTAAGAAAAATTGTAATTAGATATGCTTATTATTTATGTTTGTGACATGTATCTTATATAAGAGGTTAATCTAAGGTTTCCATGCTAGAATGAATAATGAAAACTTAGATCCATGAACCCTAGATTCTCGGCCAAGCATGAACAAGAGGACTAGGTAAGCTTAAGACTCAAACTAAGCATGTTTCCTTATTCTTGTGTTATGTACCTGATAACCATGATTTTACTGCATTATTTTGATTCATATATGCATGGTTTGATGTTGATTTCATAGTTTAAATCATGGTTACATAACATTTTGTGCATAGTGTGTATTTTTGGACTTAATTGCAAATTATTTTATTTTTATATTATTTGATGCTAATATTTGATTCTTATTTTGTAGGCATCAAAGGATCTTGAATTTGGATCTATTTGGACCGAAATTGGGCTCAAATCAGAGTTCAAACAAGAAGATCAAGCTTTGGAGCATTATGGTCGTTCATCAAGAATAGGACAGTTCTGGACCATCCGTTGAAGATCTGGCCGATCCAACCTAATGGGGAGCAGATCTAAGCCATTGATGAAGATCCAGAAGTTTTGATCCAGATATGAGTTCATCCAACCATTGATCCATCCGGATTAATCTGGGTCATTCATTGAAGATCGACAGATCTGCGCCATCCAGTGATGCTCTGATCGATCCGACCTAAGGGAGGGTAAATCCAGACTCTAGATCAAGATCAGTACATTCGGATTGGATTTTGGGCAAGCTTTTACCGTTGATTTAGCTCCAAATTGCTCCTAGCCGTCCGTTCAAATCTGAGATCTGTTTAAAACAGAGAAGCTACAGTGCCCAGCTTCTTCGTCGACTCCTCCACGCGCAGCTTCATCCCGCGACGCATTTCTTCCGGATTTCGGCCCCTTTCCTTCTCCGACCAACTCTTTCAAGCTTCAACCTCATTGTAGAGCTTCACGACATCGTCATCCCGATTATCTGGATCCATCGGCGGGTGTTCTCTCCGGCGGAAGTCTTCTCTCGGATCTTCTATGTTCCATCGCCGATTTGGAGGTGGTCTTCCAATCGGCGACTCCGATTCCCATCAGTGGCGCTTGGAGGTGGTCCGCTGGTGTTATTGAGCTTCATCCGATGCCCATCCGCAGTCCGCAACATCATCCCAGATCCAGAGAGCTCCGGGTAGTAGAAATCCATATTTCCGGCCATTCATGGGGTTCCGGGATGTTCTTAGCTCGCCGGGGGTGGTCCGTCGGTGTAGTTAGCACTCCTTGAGCTGATATGCCATTGAGATGTTCCATTAAGGTCCAAAGTTGGGTGGTCTCGACTTTGGCACTCTTGTGTGACGGCAAGAGTGTGAAGTTTGGTGAGATTGGTTGTGAGTTGGATTGGTTAGGGTTTATTTTTTTTTCTTACTATTTTATAGCTTAGCACAGATTACTTTTATGTTTTGTTATCTTTTTATGCAAGTAGTTAACATTTCTTTCTTTGTTGAAGCTTACTTTAATTTTAATTTGTTGCTTGGTTAAGTGTTTAGAGTTTAAATTCAAGCTAGGATTTTAATTGGTGTTGTATATCAGATTTATTTGCATCTTGTATTTCATTCCTTAGTTTAAGAGTGTGACAATGATTTAATCTCAATGTAGGAGTGACAATGCGTTAAGGTTTGATTGTTGGCACATAGGTAGGTTTTAGTTATGCTTTAGATTAATTTCTTAATTGCTGTGTTTTCCTTTGTAGATTTATATTCAAAGCATTCAACTCCCCCAACTCCATTTTTATATCGAAAACCCCAAAAATAGGAATAAAAAGACAATCCTAAATTACATTCTACCGTTAGTTCCTCGGATCGATCCTGGGCTCGTTACTACATCATTAGTGTTTGATTAAGGGGTTCAGTGGAAAAATACATTTGTACAATTTGATTAGCGGATGTGACAGATTCGCCTACATCAAATTTTGGCGCCGTTGCCGGGGAAATTGTAATATGCAATGTTTAGTAATTTTAGGATTGTTGTTTTGATCACTTTTATGATTATATATCCATGTGTTGATTTTACTTGTTCCTGAGTCTTCTGATTTTATTTGCTAGTGTTTCAGTGTAAGAACAGGAAATTCATGTGACCATGGATCCATATCATCAGTATTTTGGAGATGGGATGGAGAATTATTTTTATCAGCCTCAGACTCAGTTCTATCAGGCCTACCTACCTATGGAGCAACGGAATAGGTACGAGGATGTACAAGAAAAATTTGCAGAGTTAGTTTGAAAATTCAATGAAGTTATACAACAAATGAGAGAGCATCAAGAGCAACAATTTGTAAGAATATAGAACATTCAGAGTTAATTAGATCAGATTGCATCATCCATTAATCAGTTACAAAAACAAAACGTCAGTGAAGAGGTGGATTGTGGAGATCTTGTCAGGCCTGACACTACTTCTATTTCTTCACAAGAATTTTCTAATATTATTTGTGATGATGATGTAATTGTTAAAATTTTTGATACTACTAATGTTGTGAAAGATGCAGGTATTGTTGCAGAAGATGATATAAGTGTAGAGGAATGCTTACTGGAAGCATTACCTCAAGAATCACCAGGAATTGAGGATATAAGTGTAGGGACTTGTGCTATGGAACCAAGCACCCAAGAATCACTACATGAAGTTGAACATTCGCCAGAACTGGAGTTTGAGCATTTATTTGATGAGAAAGAGGTAACAATCACCACTCCAGGTACCTTTCTAGATGACAAGGTGAGTATTTTGTGTGATTTTTCAGAAAAATTCATAGAGGTACCATTTATTGATTTTGTTAGTTGTGATTCATTTCTTGATATACTTTCTACTCACACTAATATTCTCCTATTTTATTTTTACCCCACATGTATGTGGGAGGTATTTTCTTTTATTGATGTGGTAGGAGAAATTAAGCTTCCAGAGTGGGTGTTAAAACTGAACCGTCTACTACCTCCGAAAGAAATTTTCAAAGGAAAAAGGATGAATAAGAAGAATTTGAGTGGAACCACGATTACTCCACCTCCGGGGTGGCTACTACTTCTAAACCTTCTTCAACCACCGGGAATTAAAGGGGATTTGATTCCAATCTTGCTTGCTCTTGCATTTTAATTCGTGCTTTAAGTTTAATAAATTCTTTATACATTTCTTTAGCTTCATACTTTGCAATTTTGCATTTTATTTTCATACTTTGCATTTAGTTAAGTACATAGCATTTCATTTGAATAAAAGCCACCATGGGAATTTCCTAAGTAATATTTGTAAGATGGTAAAAGTTATTTTAAATTTGACCATCAATTTTAGGTCATTTAACATGATTGGATGCTTTTCTTGCATGATATTAGTTAATTTGGTGGTGGATTCCAATGCGAACAATTGAGCTTGATTGCATGAATAATACCTAGAGAGGACCACTTTAAGCCTATACCTCATTATTTTCTTTGTGTGGCATGCACTTACAACAATTGAAACTCTAGAACTTGCTTAGCTTCTCTTCAAAATCACAATAGCTTGTGTATGCATGGGAATGAAGGACATTTATCATTCTTGCTTCCTCATAATTTCTAATTTCTTTCTCCATAATTTTTCTTGAAACATTTTCATCAAGTATTCTAATTCTTGAACACTTTGCCTTGTCTTCATTCCATTATGAGTATTGGTTGAATTCTTGATGATTTGGATTGACAAGATGACAAAGGATTAAGTATGGGGGAGATGTATAGAGCTTTTGTATGCTTGGATTCGTTTGTGAATGAGATTCAAGTTCAAGCCAATGATGGAGATTTGGAAGATGCAATGGTGTTAAATGCTAAAGGTTTTAAAGATGGAGTTGCTACTGAACTAGAAAAGAAAATGCTGAAAAAAATTGTCAAGAATGAAGAGCTCTTAAGATTGTATGCTAAATGAATCCATTTGTTGAGTTTTATCATGTTAAGAGCAACTTACAATTGCTTTGGATTTTGAGACTTGATACTATGTTGATACATTCAAAACATTAGTAGAAACATGTTGGAAGAATAAGTTGAATCTGAAAACTACAACTGAATTTGAAGCTGCTGGAATACTGGAGAACCTTCAAATATGCATTGTAAAGGGTCTATAGAGACAAGATGAAGGAGCATTGAAAATTTTTTGTGGCTGAACATGATAGGTTGATACAAAGTCCAGCATTGAAGAAACACTGAAATCAGTAGTTATACCAGTTGTGTACCAAATTATGGAATCTGATCTGCCAAGTCTGAAGTTGATTTGCTGAGATACATTGTTATGGTTCAAGGAGTTCTGCTTAAATATCATGCTGGGCAGTTTGGAGATTATATGGCAGATTCATATTGTCACTGCAAAGAGTATGAAAAGAAATCAGAGATGACTGTGAAGAATTATAGAACTTGATTGGCACACAAAGAGAGTAACTCGAATTCAATTTGGCTATTTTAAGAGGGTTTTTGCTTCTTGCATATGTACAGAAATTTCGGAATTCAAGCATATGAATCAAACTATTTGAATGAACAGATCTAGATTTAAGAAACAGAATTCTGAAATTCTGTATTGCAATTTCTGGATTCTGTGTTAGGAGAGCTTTCCAATGATGGCATGAGTTTTTAGCATTTGAAATGAGATAAAAACCTTTCTTTCAATGAAGAATACTTGAACAGTAAAGGGAACCATTAGCTTTATGTATGAAATTGAAATGTTCAGAACTGAATTACTAAGAAACAGGAATGTAGTTAGGAATGCAAGAATGGTGTCATTTGATAATGTTCTGCATTGTGTGAGATTTGCCATTGAACAGAAATAAGATGCAGTTTTGATTAAGATCAAGTGCAAAAGAAAATGTAAATTAAAAGGAAAATTGAAGAACTTAAATGCAGGAGCAGATGGGAATGAATTAAAAGTATATAAGACTCTGATATCCTTTACTATCAAATGTATTTGTCAAGAATCTGCAAGTTATCTAGAATTGAAGGGAAATTTGTTGGAAACTGCTAAACTACAAATGCTGTGTCAACTTTTTGATTGATCTTTCAGGTCTGAACCAAATGAAGACAAGCTAGATTTGATTCAATGTTAAATGAAACAATGCAAAGGGATTAAAGTTCAAAGCTTGATCTGAAATACCAAGGAGATTAGAAATCAAAACTGATGTAAAGTCACAAAATTTCAGAATCAGTTTGAAGTGGTGTTTAGAGCCATTAGATCACTTAAAAATCTGAAAACCAGCTGCTATTTGGAATTGATGATTGCTGTTAATGAAATATGAGCCATGTTCAGTTCTGGAAATTCCAATTTCAGAATCAGTGACTTTCTGGAATTTTTGGTACTCGAACTGTACATAAGAAGTGCTGAAATAAGGAATGTATAAGTGACCTAGTGCTGAATTTGAAATCTGAATCAAGCTATACAATGTGAATGTATTTCAATAGAGAAATTAAGATTAGTTCAACACTGAAGTGTGCAGCTGCAAATGGAGTTTGTATTCTGATTTCAAAGAAGTGCAGTGCAGTTCCAGAGAAATCTGCACGTTTTGTGAAGAATTGCAAAGACTACTGATCTTGGAATGTTAGTTGAGTGCCAAGTATAAGTGATGATTGCTACCTATTGTGAGAAGCTTGTAACTGAAGAACACCATGGAAACATAATAGAAGATCATAAGAAATAGTTAATGCAAAAATGTTGGAACTAGAAACTATCTGATTTGATTCTTTTGCCTAAACAGAACTGATATTCTATATTTGTTTTGCTTTACTGCTATTGAGGAGTTTGATAACCAAATGCTAAATGTTTGGTTATAGTATGCTTCGGAGTTTCATCATTACAATACATGCTATAGCAGTATTAGAAGCTTTTCATTGACTTACAACTTCTGTAACCGAAATCTGTAGCAGTAGATAACAAAAATCAGTAAAGTGAATTCCAGATAACAAAAATACTGAGTCGAAAGTGTGAATCTTTGATAAGCCCTGGAATTCTGATTTGCAGAAGTTTGAGAAGGGATGAAAAGAAATTCTGCAGAAAGAAAAAAATACATGGGAACAAAAGAGCATTAGAACTGTTTTGTGCCAACTTCCAATATAAAAATCTGGACAGCCGTTATGCCAAATTGAGTTCTTAACTTTGCAATTTGATGCATTTATGTTTCCATGAAGTTTACCTTTATTGGTCTAAAGATCTTTGAGGAAGAGAAGTTACTTTTAAAATGGCAAATATGAACAATCATGGAGCTGGAATCTGTCATCCAGAAATCAGAACTGGAACTGAATTTATCAAACTGATTTCCTGGATTCGGTTGTTGAAGTTGTAGAAATGCTAGAAGATTGCAGAATTGCATAAAGGAACAGATTTGAGGAGATTAAGGATTTGCTGAAAATTCAGAAATTCTGAGATCTGATTGTGTATCAAGTTTGTATCAAGATTCAAGAGTAGCAGTTTAATCAGAGAATGGACCAAGTGAAGCTCTTCTGGGTGCAGAAGCAAATGGTATTCGAGTTCTTCCATGTTTCTACAAGCTTTATATTTTAATAACAAGAATTTGATGTTCTACAGTCCAGATAATCTAGAGGAAGGAAGGCTTAAATTCTTAAAATCTCAAGTTGCAAGAAACCCAATTAAGTTTCTGAATTCTGTTCATTGGGCAGTATTTTATGCCAATTCCAATCTGTGGAGTACCATTGCTTTGTGGAGTACTCTGTACATGAAGAAATCTCAAGTTAACTTCTTATCTTCTAATTGACAATGGTTTCCTAGAATTTGAAATTCAGAATCTGTTGTACTTCTGAGCTGGAATCAGCAAGTTGGAATCTGGGAACCGGAGAAATCAGTTGTAATTCTGAATTTGGTATGATTCATGGTACCCAAATTGCAGAAGTTAATTGGATCCTTGAAGTATTATAGCTGCTGAAGGAGTTCCTTGAGGATTGGATTGGATTCTGATTTCAGAAGCTGCAGCTGAATGCTATAGCAATTTTTATTTCTGAAACTCTTACAAAACAAAGATTGTCTTAGTTATCTTTGTGCCAAAGTTTATGTGGATTCATGATTTTGTTCTGGACTTTACATGAATTGCTGAAATTGCTGAAACAAAATTTTGTGAAGCTGATTTCTTTGTCTAAATTTCTGATAGGAGCTGTTATGTGCTGAAATGAAGGTTACTGCTGTGTTGGAAACTTGTCTGGAAGTGATAAGAGAATTGAGATTCTTTTCATGCTTCTTGTTTACAGAACATGCAGAATTGAAATCTAAAACTAGAGTACCAGTTGTGTGCCAAATCATTTTACAATTTCTTCACCAAGAACAGCTTCAATTTAAGCTCTTATCAGCCTAATAACGAATGATAACCTTTTCTAAATTGACTTGTTTATGATTAAAGCTGAATTTACCTTGGAATCGCATTTCTGAAACTTATGTCTGAAATTCTGGATTTTTGTGAGCACTAGCTGGTTGCTATAGCTTTGTAAAATCTGCTGGAGTACTGAAGTTTAGGAATCTCAAGCTGGCTTTCTGCTGGGCATGAAACAGTAAAAAGACACAGAAACAGAAAAATTTAAGAGAACCTGCAGATTGAATCAACTCATATTGTATACATGTTATGTTCTATTGTCCGAGACGGCCAATGTTTTAAGTGTGGGGGAGGGATTCCTTATCCATTAGTTGATTTGAGATGATTTGAGTTTCAAATGCTGGAATTGAAGTGGGAAAAGAACAAAAATAGTGAGAAAAAAAATTTGGCACATCAAGAGAGTATCAAGTGGAAGATAGAGTATCAAGATTCTTTGTTTGGCATCAAATTGAAGGAGAGGTTAGCTTGATACTTTGAATTGGTAATGACAAATGGTATACAACTCTTTACACATCAAAATGGTCAACTCATCAAGTATATTCCTCCAATACTCTTATCTCTTCACTTTTTCATTGAATTCTTTTCTTTTGCCAATTTCATTCACTTAACTTGTTCTTCTTGATTCCATGTTAATTCTTCCTGATAAATTTCTTTTGATTCATGTATGCTATGTTTATAGTGGTGGAGAATAAGAAAATAAGCAAGCTTATGGTAGTGAAAAGTTGTGTTACATTGAGTGAGCTCCACTTATATGCAATTTTGAGTGTGAGAGCTAGAATAGGTAAAACCTTTGTGAGATTGCATCTTGTTTTATTTTTCAATTGGATTGAAACTACCATACCTACTGATTATTGTTTGAATGGTATGCATGATGGTTTGTGATCTTTAGATGGTTTTAGTTAAATTCTTTTTACTATCTTTTAGATATTGCTAGGGAATTTTCTATGGAGATGATTTTTAGTTTTCTTTACTTTCACGGGACGTTCAAGGCTAAGTGTGGGGGATTTGATAACCATGATTTTACTGCATTATTTTGATTCATATATGCATGGTTTGATATTGATTTCATAGTTTAAATCATGGTTACATCACATTTTGTGCATAGTGTGTATTTTTGGACTTAATTGCAAATTACTTTATTTTTATATTATTTGATGCTAATATTTGATTCTTATTTTGTAGGCATCAAAGGATCTTGAATTTGGATCTATTTGGACCGAAATTGGGCTCAAATCGGAGTTCAAACAAGAAGATCAAGCTTTGGAGCATTATGGTCGTTCATCAAGAATAGAACAATTCTGGACCATCCGTTGAAGATCTGGCCGATCCAACCTAATGGGGAGCAGATCTAAGCCATTGATGAAGATCCAGAAGTTTTGATCCAGATCTGAGTTCATCCAGCCATTGATCCATCCGGATTAATCTGGGCCGTTCATTGAAGATCGACAGATCTGGGCCATCCAGTGATGATCTGATCGATCTGACGTAAGGGAGGGTAAATCCAGACTCTAGATCAAGATTAGTACCTTCGGATCGGATTTTGGGCAAGCTTTTACCGTTGATTTAGCTCCAAATTGCTCCTAGCCGTTCGTTCAAATCTGAGATCTGTTTAAAACAGAGAAGCTACAGTGCCCAGCTTCTTCGTCGACTCCTCCACGCGCAGCTTCATCCCGCGATGCATTTCTTCCGGATTTCGGCCCCTTTCCTTCTCCGATCAACTCTTTCAAGCTTCAACCTCATTGTAGAGCTTCACGACATCGTCATCCCGATTATCTGGATCCATCGGCGGGTGTTCTCTCCGGCGAAAGTCTTCTCTCGGATCTTCTCTGTTCCAGCGCCGATTTGGAGGTGGTCTTCCAATCGGCGACTCTGATTCCCATCAGTGGCGCTTGGAGGTGGTCCGCCAGCGTTATTGAGCTTCATCCGATGCCCATCCGCAGTCCGCAACATCATCCCAGATCCAGATAGCTCCGGGTAGTAGAAATCTAGATTTCCGGCCATTCATGGGGTTCCGGGATGTTCTTAACTCGTCGGGGGTGGTCCGTCGGTGTAGTTGAGCACTCCTTGAGCTGATATGCCATTGAGATGTTCCATTGAGGTCCAAAGTTGGGTGGTCTCGACTTTGGCACTCTTGTGTGACTGCAAGAGTGTGAAGTTTGGTGAGATTGGTTGTGAGTTGGATTGGTTAGGGTTTATTTCTTTTTCTTACTATTTTATAGCTTAGCACAGATTACTTTTATGTTTTGTAATCTTTTTATGCAAGTAGTTAACATTTCTTTCTTTGTTGAAGCTTACTTTAATTTTAATTTGTTGCTTGGTTAAGTGTTTAGAGTTTAAATTCTAGCTAGTATTTTAATTGGTGTTGTAGATCAGATTTATTTGCATCTTGTATTTCATTCCTTAGTTTAAGAGTGTGTCAATGATTTAATCTCAATGTAGGAGTGACAATGCGTTAAGGTTTGATTGTTGGCACATAGGTAGGTTTTAGTTATGCTTTAGATTAATTTCTTAATTGCTGTGTTTTCCTTTGTAGATTTATATTCAAAGCATTCAACTCCCCCAACTCCATTTTTATATCGAAAACCCCAAAAATAGGAATAAAAAGACAATCCTAAATTACATTCTACCGTTAGTTCCTCGGATCGATCCTGGGCTCGTTACTACAGCATTAGTGTTTGATTAAGGGGTTCAGTGGAAAAATACATTTGTACAATTTGATTAGCGGATGTGACAGATTCGCCTTATCAGTACCCTATGATAATGATGTTGTTAACTTTTTCTCTTACTTGTATGTTGTTTGAAACTCCATTTCCATGCTCATGAATGTTCGGCCATGGAAGAACTAAAGGCCTAGGAGAGTTTTAAACCTAAAATTAAGTATGCTAAGATTTTTCCTAAGACAAGATATGAAGCTATAATGTTATGCCATGATTGTATGTTGATTAAGAATCCTATTTCATGCTTATGAAGATTCAGTTATGAAGAGATTTGAAGTATAGGAAAGTTTAAACCAAGTCTAGGAGGCTCATGACCTTCTAGATAAAATGATATGAAACTAGTTGATGTTCTTATGGTTGCTTGTTACATAGAAATTTGGTTACATGTAACTTTCGTCCACACTAAGTTTTAAAGCTAGGATGCTTAGATTTTTAAACTAAGTTTGTTCATGTTGTTCCTTGTAATGTTGCCATGAAAATTGTGTAGGGTTTCCATGCCTTTAGGCCATATGAAAAAAAAACAAAACCAAGCTCACATGTTTCGGCCACCCTTGAGTTTAAAGGCCTAGAGAAATTTAGAACCCAACTTGTATATGCTTATGATGTTCTTGTGATAAATGCTATGAAATGTAGTTGTGGTTTCCATGCTCCTATGCCATTGGAAACTTAGTTCCATGTTTGATAGGTTTCGGCCAATACTAGTTTAAAGGCCTAGAGAAATTTAGAACCCAACTTATATATGTTCATGATGTCTCTTGTGATAATTGCTATGAAAGGTAGTTGTGGTTTCCATGCTCTTGTGTCACTAGAAACTTAGTTCCATGCTTGATATGTTTCGGCCACTACTAGTTTAAAGGCCTAGATAAATTTAGAACCCAACTTATATATGTTCATGATGTCTCTTGTGATGTATGCTATGAAATGTAGTTGTGGTTTCCATGCTCTTATGCCACCAAAAACCTAGTTCCATGATTTATATGTTTCGGCCACCTTGAGTTAAGGGGTTTAAGAAGTTTGGAATTTAAAACAAATGTACTTATGATGTTCCTCATGAAAATGTATAAGATATTGGCTTAGGGTTCAACACTTTCATGCTACTTGTAACCTAGAATGAAACATGCTAGGGTTCGGCCATGATAAGGTTAGAAGCTTAAGGAACTTAGAACCCAAACTAAACATGCCTAAGTTGTTCCTTATGAAACATGATATGATATGTGTTTAGGGTTTACATGTTTGCATGTTGCTTAGAACTTGATTGCTCTTCATGAAGGTTTCGGCCATGAAAGAATTAGAAACCTAGGAGGGTTTTAAAATTTAGGTTAACATGCTTATGACCTTTCTTATGTTAGTATGTGAAGATATCATGAGATTTTTTTTTATGTTTGTGTGTTGTTTAGAGATCATGCCCTACTCATGACTTTCGTCCATATGGGTTTAGTGACCTAGATGTACCTCACATGCTATGTAATGAATCAAGAAATGTTATTTAATGATTTCATGAATGGTTATGTCTTATTATGATAAGTGATATGCTCTTTATGTATGCTTATGATCCATGTAGGTGCTATGTGCCCAATTATGCATGCTTTATGATATGATAAAATGACATGCTCATTATGCAAGTTTATGATCCATGCATGTGTTGTGTGCCCAAATATGCATGCTTTATGATATGATAAGTGATATGTCCATGATGTACGCTATGATTCATGCATGTGATGTGTGCCCAAATATGCATGTTTTATGATATGTTAAGAAACATGATATGCATGAAAGGATAAGAACTATGATATGTATGACATGCTATTTTACTTTATGTATGACTTATACCAAGGGTGGGCTCCATAAGCGCCCCGGGGTCGATGGACTAAGAAACAGGCCTCGTTAGGGATGGGCTCCTAAGTGCCCCTAGGTCGATGGACTAAGAAACGGGCCTAGTATGTATGCCTTGTAGGGTTCAAGACTTGCTACCTTGGACCTACATAGGACGCGCGCATTTATGTATGTGGTACAAGTCGGGGCCCTAATCATGTTGAGATTATGTTTAAGTATGTATATTATAAGTTTTCAAAAGACATGTTGCATATGTTGCATGATGTATGTTTAGGAATTCACCTTGCTTATACTCTATGAGTATGCCATGCTATTTATGATGATGTTATGCTATGCCAGGATACATTTGATGATCATGTTATATTATGCCATGTTACTTTATGTTATGTTACGATATGCCATGATATGCTGCTTGATATGATAAATTTGTCTTTATGCCTCTTGACTTGTGGTTTTAATATGCTTTACGGTTTTTGTGAGTAGGAAAGGAACTTACTGAGCCATGAGTGCTCACAGCTTACTTTCTTGTACCACAGATAAAGGCAAGGAATGGATGTACTAGGGGAGCAGCAGGAGGGGCTAGAAGGATGTGTGTGGTAGTGGATTGGCTAAAGGAAAAGACCTGCTTTTGTTTAATAAGAAATATGCCATGTTGATATTTTTACTTTATGACTCCATGACATTAAGTATGTGTTTGGGTATTGAGACTTATAAATTAAGATGGGTATGCTATGTGGTTCTTTTATGTCTATGATAATGTTAAAGTAAGAAAAGTTTTTAAATTCTCTAAGTAAGACTTCCGCTGTATTAAGCATGTATGTGTCCAAGTAACCCCCGTCGCCTTAGCAGGAGGGGCGGGGCGTTACACACAGCATACTGGCAGAGTATGCAAGCTGCATAGGTCCATTTATGGACTAAAGCAAGCTTCTCGGAGCTAGAATCTTTGATTTGATGATGCAATCAAACAGTTTGGTTTCATTAAGAATGAAGATGAACCTTGTGTCTACAAGAAGGTTGTAGGGAACACAGTTGTCTTCCTTATATTGTATATGGATGACATACTACTCATTGGGAAAGACATCCCTTTAGTGCAGTCTGTCAAGACTTGGCTAGGAATTTGTTTCTCAATGAAGGACTTAGGTGAATCATCCCGCATTCTAGGCATACAGATCTATAGAGATAGATCTATGAGGTTGCTTGGCCTAAGTCAGAGTACATACATTGACAAGGTATTACTTCGGTTTGCCATGCAAAACTCCAAGAAGGGATTTCTGCCAATGTCACATGGTATGAGTCTTTCGAAGACTCAAAGTCCCTCTTCTAGAGAGGAGAGAGACCGCATGGATCAGATCCCTTATGCTTCAACCATAGGATCTATCATGTACGCCAGGCTATGTACTCGTCCTGATGTCTCGTATGCTTTGAGCATGACGAGCATATACCAGTCAGATCCAGGTGAAAGTCACTGGATAGCGCTCAAGAATATTCTTAAGTACTTGAGAAGGACTAAAGAATATTTTTTGATATATGGAGGCGATGATGAGCTAGCTATAAAGGGTTACAGTGATGCCAGCTTCCAGACCGACCAGGATGATTATCGATCGCAGTCAGGGTTCATGTTTTGCATAAATGGTGGTGCTGTGAGCTGGAAGAGTTCAAAGTAGGACACAGTTGTTGATTCTACAACAGAGGCCGAGTATATTGCTGCATCAGAAGTAGCAAAGGAGGCAGTTTGGATCCGCAAGTTCATTACTGAGCTTGGGGTGGTTCCTAGCATAGCTGATCCCATAGAGCTCTATTGTGACAACAATGGAGCAATAGCTCAAGCTAAGGAACCTCGCTCACACCAGCGGACCAAACACATACTACGGCGCTTCCATCTCATTCGAGAGATTATCGAGAGAGGAGATGTGAAGATTTGTAGAGTACCCACAGAGGCTAACATCGCAGATCCCTTGACCAAGGCTTTGGCACAGAGAAAGCATGATGGTCACACAAGGTCATTAGGCCTTAGAGCCTACACTGATTGACACTAGTGCTAGTGGGAGATTGTTAGTTAAAGCCCTAGAGCCAATCATTTAATGATTGTTGTATGGACTCATTGTATCATATTCTTGTATATAAATAAAGCCATTTATTTTTTGGTTATTATACTTACTTGTATTGGTGCCAAATAACTAAGTATAATAGCGTTCTAGAGTAGAAGGTTCTTACCTATATCAATCGATTGGTTGAATCGATAGTGAGATGATATAGGGAACACTACTCTTAATCATTCCTAGTCGAGTATTAACATTCAGGGATAATGTTAATGCAACGAGACTAGAATGTAGGTCAACTCGATGACTTGATCTCACAAGTCATGGATATAGAGATATCAAGTTGACACATGGGTATGCATTGGAGAATGTATACTAAATGACCCGCCATGAGAAAGTATCATGGATCGTTATATGAGTGTCATATACTTTCTCATGTGGCTATAGTATGACTACTAGTCCTTGAACCTGAAGTCACCATGGTTCCCTACATAATGAGTTACATACTTTGGCTTCGTCAAATGTCACCCGTAACAAGGTTGACTATAAAGGCGATTACTGGGTATGTAACAAATTATGCGGAGGGATGTGAGTGATGTAGATGGGATCTATCCCTCCTATATGATGGGAGTGACATCATTATTCTTGATAGAGTGAGACCACTAAGTGCTTGGCCATGCCCAAATGAGTCAACATGAGATGTTGAGCTCATTTGATTGAGTGAGTCTACTTGGGATTCAAGATTTAGATTTATTAGAGGATGACACGGTTTATGCCTCACATTAATCAATCTAGATGTCAAGGATAGAAGGACACTTGTCATATATTGTGAAGAGTCACAATTAATAGTCACAAGGTGATGTTGGATCTCAACATTCTTATAACTTGGGTAGTAATGATGTGTTGCTAGATACCGCTCATTATTTATGCTTATAAATGGGTTTAGGAGCATTGCCAACGTTATAAGAACCTATAGGGTCACACACAAAGTGCAATTAGATGGAGATTAGGTTCATTTGATGAACCTAATGGATTAGGTTCATGTGATGAACCAAATTGGATTAAGAGTAATCCAAATTGAGCTAATTGAGTTAGACTCAATTTGGTTCATGTGTTAAGTGAGTCTAATTTGGACTTAGACTCATTTAATTAATTTAATTCAATGAATAGAGATTCATTAAATTAACATTGACTTGAGCCAATGGTTAGATTAGATCAACCAAGGGAGAGAAGTGGTCAAGTTTGACTTGACTTGGGAAGAAGATGAAGGGTCAAATTTGACTTGACTATTTGCCACCTCATTGGTGAGTTGGCATTGAGTGGGCTAATGATGATGTGCCACATTATCAAGACCACTTCATGGTGTGCCACCTCATGAGGGAGATCAAGAGTTTTTGGCTCTTGAAATCCCATGGAGTATATAACCTCTCACTTGAAGGTGGTCGGCCACTTTTTGGGAGTTACTAGTGAGAATTGATTCTCATTCACTCCTTCTTCTTCCTCAAACTCTTTCTTCTCTCCCTCGCCTCCACCTTGGCCGAGCCATTCAAAGGTGCTAGAACACCTTTTTGTTTGGTTTCTCCATCTCTTGCTTGTGTGGATACACATAGAGGAGTATCTACTTTGATATTCTCGAGATCCGGCGAACCTTGGATGAGCGGGATTAAGCGAAGGGCTTCACTTCAAGGGTAAATTCTTATCTTGTAGATCTAAAGTAGATCTAGGCTTAGAAAACTCGTACGTGAAAGTTTTTAAAAAAACTTAATCTTCAAACGGATCCGGTGTCATGGGAATTTCGGGGTTTCCGCAACCCAAAAAGTGGTTTTTACGGCCCGAAAAACCCAACAAACATGATATGGAAAACATTGTTGCCGATGCTTTGTCTCGAAGGTATACCTTGATCTCTACTTTAAACACTAAATTTTTAGGATTTGAATACATTAAAGATCTATATTCTAATGATTCTGATTTTGGAAATGTGTTTGAAGTTTGTGAACATGCTGCTTTTGGGAAGTTTTATAGGCATGAGGGGTTTCTTTTTAGAGTGAATAGGTTGTGTGTGCCTAATTGTTCATTAAGGGAATTATTAATCCAAGAATATCATGGTGGGAGACTAATGGGACATTTTGGAGTAAGAAAAACTCTAGAAGTGTTGGTAGAGCATTTCTTTTGCCCACACATGAAACAAGATGTAGCTAAATTTTGTGAGAAGTGTATTACATGTAGGCAAGCAAAATCTAGATCTTTACCTCATGGACTGTATACACATTTACCAATTTCTAGTGAACCTTGGGTTGATATTTCCATGGACTTTCTTTTAGGACTACCAAGGTCCAACGAGGTATGGATTCTATTTTTGTCGTTGTGGACAGATTTTCTAAAATGGCTCATTTTATTTCTTGTAGGAAAACAGATGACGCTAACCATATTGCTGATCTATTTTTTAGGGAGATCGTGCGGTTTCATGGAGTACTGAGGAGTATAATTTCATATCATGATGCAAAGTTCCTAAGCTACTTTTGGAAGACACTATGGAGAAAATTGGGAACAAAGCTTTTGTTTTCTACAACTTGTCATCCACAAACAGATGGACAAACTGAGGTAGTAAATCGAACTTTATCTACTTTATTGAGAGCTATCATTCAAAAGAATTTAAAAGGTTGGCAAGATTGTTTACCACATGTTGAATTTGCTTATAATAGATCTGTGCATTCTACTACTAATTTTTCACCTTTTGAAGTGGTATATGGGTTCAACCCTTTAACTCCTTTAGATTTGTCACCTTTGCCTGTCACTGAGCGTGCCAGTTTAGATGATACCAGAAAAGCTGAGTTTGTGAGGCAACTGCATGAAAAAGTTCGATTACAAATTGAAAAGAGAACTGAACAATATGCTACGCAAGCCAACAAGGGACGAAAGAAAGTGATCTTTGAACCCGGAGATTGGGTTTGGGTTCATATGTGGAAGGAAAGATTCCCTACTAAACGTCGTACTAAGTTGCATCCACGAGGAGATGGTCCATTTCAAGTCATTTCTAGAATCAATGATAATGCATACAAGCTTGACTTACCAGGTGAGTATAATGTGAGTGCTACATTTAATGTTTTTGATCTTTCTCCCTTTGATGTAGGTGATCAAGATTCGAGGAAGAATCCTTTTGGGGAAAGGGGGAATGATGGAGTCAAAGAAAGAGAGCAACAAGCTAACGATATGGATCATGGTCAACCCACTCTAGATGTTAATGATGATCCATTATGCATCAATGGAGGCCCAATTACAAGGGCTAAGACTAGAAAGATGAAGGAAGCACTTAATGTACTAATTGAAGATGTGAAGGCCAAAGCTACCATTGAAGAAGGTTTGACCTAGAGCAAGTCATTCGGCATAGTCAACCTAATTCAAGCCTTAGATGAGCTTAATTAGCACTTAAGTCTCATGTCTATGTAGTAGGGATATGTAGGCTTAATTTAGACTTAATTTTTACTTTTATTTGGGTTGTAATAAAGCCATAAGCTTAAAATGGCTAAGTAGTGTACATAGGCTTTTACTAAATGGGCTTTCTTTTGGCCTTTTAGGATTTTTTGGTCACCTTATAGCTATAAATAAAGGGGGTGACGGACACACATGTATCTTTGACATATTTTTCAATTTAAAGCACGGTGAGGCTCTCTCTTGTTGGTTCTTCATTGAACTTGAACTTATTAAGACATCTCCTTATGGCGTTCAAAGACTGTTGGTGCAACCTTAGGTCAAGGTTGACCTGGTTGACCCGACTCGAGGTGACTTGACTCGAGTTGTATTTTGATGTTTGACTTGGGAAGATTGTCGGTGCAACCTTAGGTCAAGGTTGACCTAGTTGAGTTGCATGTTGATGTTTGACACTCGTGAGAGAGTTCTATTCTTGATGTGAGACAAGAATAGATGGTTGGGAGTTTATTGGTCCAACCCTAGGTCAAGGATTGACCTGGTTGACCTGAAAAGTCCAAGTATGGAGACTTGGCACTGGGAAAGTCCAAGCAGGGAGCTTGGTACGCGAAAAGTCCAAGTATGGAGACTTGGCACTGGAAAAGTCCAAGCAGGGAGCTTGGCACGGGAAAAGTCCAAGCAGGGAGCTTGGCAAGTGGGAAAGTCCTAACTGGGATGTTAGGCAGTGTGGAAAGTCCTGGTGAGTGAAGCCAGGCAGTGGGAAAGTCCTAACTGGGATGTTAGGCAGTGTGGAAAGTCCTGGTGAGTGAAGCCAGGCAGTGGGAAAGTCCTAACTGGGATGTTAGGCAGTGTGGAAAGTCCTGGTGAGTGAAGCCAGGCAGTGAGAAAGTCCTAACTGGGATGTTAGGCAGTGTGAAAACCCTAGTGAGTGAAGCTAGGTGAAAGTCCTGGTGAGTGAAGCCGGGCAAGGGAAAATCCAGATGGATCAAGGGTGATCGGACATCTGGTGATGGGAAGTCCAAGTAGGTCATAGGAGTGACCGGATACTTGGTACGGAGAGAAAAGTCTAAGTGGGTCAAAGGGATTGACCGGACACTTAGCGGGGAGTCCTAGCAGGTCAAGGGAGTGACCGGATGCTAGGCGCAATGTACCAACAGGTCAAGATTGACCGGATGTTGGTTTGGACTTGGTTTGGGCGAAAACCATGAGCTGGATCGATCTGGTGATCGATCCAGTGATACCGAGAATATTCTGATCGGTCTGGTGACCGATCGATGCTATCGATAGCATCGTGTGATAACTGATCGTCCGGTGACCGATCGAGTCGATCGAGCCGAACAGAGGCGGCGCAGAGGGGCGATCGGTCGGGGACCGATCAAAGCCCTGATCGATCCCGGACCGATCAGAGTTCCTGATCGGTGCGGACCGATCAGAGGTTCCTGATCGGTCCATGGACCGATCAGGGATGGAACAGCTAAGGCTTCTTCCCGATCGGTCCACGCATCGATCAGGTTCTAGCGCTATGACGCGCCTAGTTTCTTCACTGTTTCTTCTTCACAGGTATAAAGGATCGAGGGCATCTTCGTGCACAGATCTTCTTTTCTTCTCTTCTGCTGAAGATTTGTGGGCTGTGATAAGAGCTCTGTTTGAGTTCCTTCCGAAAGCTTCGCGTCAGCTTCCCTGACTGTTAGGGTTTTTGAAGTCGCTGCTTCATCCGGACTCCAGTCGACGAGAAAGCAAGATTGGTAGAGTGCTTGTGTATTCTTATTGTATTTCTTGCTTATTCTTTGTACTTGTACTCCTGTTTGCTGTTGCAAACAAGTGTGGCGAGGTTTCTCCACCCAGAAGGAGTTTTTATTAGCCGATTTTCCGGGGACTCATCCACCGACAGATTGATTGGGTTCGTCCACCTTACGGACACGCCGAGGAGTAGGAGCATCATCTCCGAACCTCGTACATCGCTGTGTCAAGGTTTGATATTCTTCCTTTCGTTTCTAGTTTATTTTTCCGCTGCGCTAACGAATTGTAGGAAGAAACGAGCGATTTGGGGCGGCTATTCACACCCCCCCTCTCTAGCCGAGTACGAAGAGATCCTAACATTATCAACCTCAATCCCAAGGTTGTGCCGTCTTCCATCTCGTATACCAAGGTTCGTGCTTTTCTAAGCATTGGGTCGAGGTTTCTTTCATCCATCTTATCATTTTTAGACCTTCCTTCTTTCTGTTTTCAATTCGTTGTGGGTTCTTGAGATATCTTTCTCGTTGGGTTCACATCAGGGACGGTGGTAGTGCTAGACGATAAGCTACTGCTCCAATCCTCTCCAGGATCTGGAAAGGGCCAATGTACCGCGGAGCTAGCTTACCTCTGAGACTAAATCTCTTCACCCCTTTCGTGGGTGAAACTTGCAGAAATACATGGTCACCTGTAGAGAACTCCAGGGGTCTCCGTCTCCGATCAGCATAATTCTTCTGGCGGTCCTGCGCCTCTGACATCCTCCGTCTGATCGTACGGACCAACTCTACCTCATGCTGAGCTCTATGAGGTCCCAATAGCTGGGCCTCCCCAACCTCATCCTAGAGGGTGGGTGTCCAACGAGGCCTACCATACAACGCTTCAAACGGTGCCATCTGGATAGCCAAAGGAAACTGTTGTTGTAGGCGAACTCTACCAATGGAAAATGGTCCTCCCAACTGCCTCCAAAATCCAATACACATGACATCAGCAAGTCCTCTAGAGTCTGAATGGTCCACTCTGACTGTCCATCTGTCTGCGGATGGAAAGCTGTACTGAAACGGAGCTGAGTGCCCAAGGCCTGCTGCAGACTCTGCCAGAAACGAAACGTGAACCGGGGGTCTCTATCCAAAATAATAGTCAAAGGGACACCATGTAATATGATGATCTCCAGGCAATACAGATCTATCAATCGATCTAGGGAATCAGTCTTCCAGATCGCTAAGAAGTGCGCAGATTTAGTTAATCGATCAACGATTACCCAAATTGCGTCATGGCCTCGTCGTGTCCTATGCAAACCCACCACAAAGTCCATGGTAATGTGTTCCCATTTCCACTCAGGAATAGGAATCCGCTGAAGTAATCCGGCAGGTCTCTGGTGCTCGGCCTTCACTTGCTGACAGACAAGACATCTAGCTACAAATTTCGCGATATCTTTCTTCATACCGTTCCACCAATAGGAACGCCTCAAATCTCGATACATGCAGGTTCCACCTAGATAGATCATAAATCGAGAGCGATGAGTCTCCTGAAGTAGCTCCTGTAAGACCGGGTGAGACTGAGGTACGCATAATCTGTCTAAGAAGTATATAATACCATCCTCATCTTGTGTGAACTCGGTCTGCTGCCCGGAAGCTATCTGGCTGCCAATGAACTGAAAATGCTGATCACCGGCCTGGGCCTCTCGGATCCTCATCCTAATCGACGACTGAGCAATCATGGTAACAAGAATACCCTGCTCTGTCTGTCCCTGCTCCTCAAGGCCTAACTCGGAGAAACCCTGAATCAAATCTATGACTGAAGCTCGGTGGCAAGCCAAAGTCCCTCTGGACTTCTTGCTGAGTGTATCGACAACCACATTAGTTTTCCCCGAGTGGTAGCTAATGGTACAATCATAATCCTTCAGGAACTCCATCCATCTCCTCTGCCGGAGATTAAGTTCCTTCTGAGTGAAAATATATTTGAGACTCTTATGATTAGTGAGAATCTCAAAGGTAATGACGTACAGATGATATCGCCAAATCATCAAAGCAAAGATGATGGCGGCTAGCTCCAGATCATGTTCTGGGTAGTTCCTCTCATGCTTCTTTAACTGACGAGAAGCATAAGAGACTACCCTGTCGTGCTGCATCAGAACAGCGCCCAAACCCTAAAGAGATGCATCAGTGTAAAGCACGAATCCGTCCTCTCCAGCGAGCAAAACCAAAACTGGTGCTGACACTAATCTCCGCTTCAGCTCCTGGAAGCTGGTCTCGTAGGCTTCTACCCATGTGAACTTCAAATATAGATGTTTCCGTCGAAACATCTCTAGAAGTATGCGAAGGGTGTGTACGTGATTCTCCTCGGATTAGAAATAGATTACAACATTGTCAACAAAGATAATAGAAACCGATCCAAATAACCTAGGAATACCAAAATCATCGAGTCCATGAAAACATCTAGGGATTTGTAAGCCTAAATGGTAAAACCTAGAACTCATAATGCCTGTATAACAAGCACACTCAACTATAAGATCCGCGACAACAAGTCTGAAATATGATCACTAGCTACAAATCACCAAAGAAATAGATCATCGTATGTGAGAGCAACGCTCCATCACAAGAAATACTACATATGTGGGAGCAACGCTCTACCACCATCAATGCAACCTATATGGGAGCAGCGCTCCTCTACAAGAAATCTACAATATGTGGGAGAAACGCTCCACCACAACAATCCAAAACATGTGGGGAGCAACACTCCACCACAAATAATCCATAATACGTGGGAGCAATGCTCCACCACAACAATCCATAACATGTGGGAGCAACACTCCACCACAAACAATCCATAATACCGCTGGAGCATTGGTAAGCCCAAATGGCATTACCAAAAACTCTTAATGGCCAGAATGTGACCACCCTCGTCTGGCAATCAACAATGGCATGATATGCTGACAAACAATCCATGCCAAGAATACTATCAAAGTTGATCATTTCTAGTACTAAAAGATCTACCGTAAGTATCATGTTGCCAAAGTCTAACGGGCTACCTCTGACCTCCTGAGTGACGTCCAATGTATCACCGGACGGTAGGGAGACAGTCAGTCGCTGTGGTTTAAGAGTAGGTAGTCTACCTATGTCCTTCATAAAGGCATGGGAAATAAAATAATGCGAGCTACCAGTATCTATCAGCATATCAGCGGATAATGCCTAAATAGAAATCGTACCGCGAAAAATGGATCTGTCGGCCCGCTGCGCATCCTCTCTGGTCACCGCATGAATACGTCCAGTCTCTGGCGGTGGAGGAGGTGGTAGTGCTGCCAAAGGCTGCTGCGCTTGAGTTTGAGCCTGCCACTATGACGGTGCCGAGTACTTAGCCAGAGGCTGATAGGTAGGTGAGACTGATACTGGACCGACGGCTGGGGCGATGACTATACTAGACCAGTGGTTGTGGCTGATACTGTACTAGGGACTGAGGAGATGACTAGTACTGAACCAGTGGCTAAGGCTGCAGCTGATACTGCCCCAGAGTCAGATATTGTGGTCCCAGAACAGAGCTCTGTGGTACTATGAGAATATAGAGGTGCTCCTGTCCATACATGCCATAAGCAGCTACTGCCGGGGGCTCTGATACCAAATAATTTGTCACGCCCCGGGGGAGTCCCTGCCAGAAGAAAATTTCGACAGCACCTCCCCTGTACGGGTGATAATCTGAAATTTTATACATTGCCATCAGGGCCACAAATATCTCGGCCCACACGGCCGGAACAATAACAATAAATAATAATTAGCAATCATCCATGCATTTAATAGAAAAACTAAACTAAAGCAATAATACAGAAAACCATCTCAAAATCTCCTACTCAACTGTACTCATAAAGCTCAAAACTGATTCCCTACTCAACTATACTCATAAAACACAAATCACAATAATAAAATCAACTCACCCCTTCTGTCGTCCAGGCAGGCATGTTGTAGAACAAATCCAATAAAAATCCATTGACAATAAATTAAACCATGCAACATCCATAGAACCAAACTAGTACAATAAGAAAACCAAAAAGACCAAATAAAAATCCTTGCGATCTGCAGCGGACTAGCGACTGGAACTCTCTGGACAGCCTCAACCTGAAAATAGTAATGACCACGGGGTGAGGCAACTCCTCAGCGGGTAATATTGACATGCATAGTATGAAAATAACAACTAGCACTAATCATACGTACAGTCTCCTGATATAAGAATGATAAATGCAACTGAAATAAAAAGGAAAAAATTGTACTAACCAGGACCTGGGTATAAGTATAACAATCCGAGAGGTATATGTTGGTCCCTGTGAGTGTTTTGATGTGATCAACCAAGTTGGTTAGGTCCTGCTTTGTGTTTGATCCCAGTGTCTAAATGTGCAGGAGCTTAGGAGCGCAGGAAGTCAACCGGAAGACGCAGCTAGTGAGAAGGACGGCACGGGAAGGGAGCCGATGGGCTCGGTGCGTCCGAAGGATGAGAGAGCTGCGGAAGAGTACTCCGGTGGACGAGAAGAATGTGCGCGGCGTTCGAGGGATGAGAAACCGAACGGAAGTCTGCTCGAGGAGAAGGCTGGAAATTGGGTTCGGGTGAGCCCTATTTCGGTTGGCCGGAATCACCCAAAAAAGAACCGAACTTCGGAAGATGAAGCAAAGAAGCAAGGATGCTGGAAATAGAGCTTAAGGCGCCTCAAGCCAGACTAGAGGCACCTCCACCTTGGAGACACCTCAATCTGCCTTGGAGGCGCCTTCAGACTTGATGAAGGCGCCTTCAACTAGTCAAAAGTGACTGTTTGCGCTGCGGTTAAAGTTTTATCTGCTGACCGAGCTGGAGGTGCCTTAAACCTTGTTGGAGGCACCTTAGACCCTCGAGATAGAGTTTCCAGGAGCTATATAAAGGCCCCTGGAGCTAGGAAATATTCAACAACTCAAGCATTCAATTCTGTAACAACTTCCTAGCAATAGTTCTGAGCCGTTAGTGTGTAAAAGGCATCTCCGCCTTCAGCAAAGGATATCTTCTACTGCGCTTTTCTTACTGCCCTAGATTAACAACCCTCTTGGTTGTAACCAGGTTAAATTCCTGTCTTCTTGTTTCTTTATTGCTTTATTATTTTATTTACTATTGCGCTATTTGAGTTGAAAGTACGAGGAGGGTATAGTGTTAATTTTTTAAAAGCAATTCACCCCACTCTTGCCGGCCTCCGCTGCACCTACAATTGGTATCAAAGCCAGAGCGCCTTAGAAGGACTAACCGCCGACTGAAGCACCACGATCAAGATGATGTCCGGAGCTAATATTCATCCCCCGAAGTTCGACGGAGACTTCGCGACGTGGAAACATCGGATGAAGGTATTCTTTTAAACCAACTTTGATATTTTACTAACTATGAAATATTGTTTTGAAGTTCCGAAAGACAAAGAAGAGCATCAGTGGAGTAAGAAGGAGCAGGCTGAGTTTGTTTCCAACGGAAAGGTAGAATTCCACCTGCTAAGCGTGCTGCCACCACAAGAGGTAAGTCGAATCGGAAGCTACTCCTACGCGAAAGACCTCTAGGAAAAATTCCTGGAGCTTCACGAAGGTACCTCGGAAGCTAAGCTAGCGAGGCATGACATCCTCCGGACCCAGTTAATGAACCTCCGGATGAACCAAGGCGAGAAGGTAGCGCAACTCCAAGCAAGCATCAAAGAGCTTATCACGCAACTAACCAATCTTGGAGAAGAAGTAACGAACCGAGACTCTATCCGGTACGCGCTCAACGCCTTCCCCAGAACTCCAGAGTGGGCCTCCTTAGTAGATGCATACTACATCTCTAAGGACATCGAGGTAAGTACTTTAGAAAGTTTGTTTTCTACATTTGAACTTCACGAATCTCGGATTGCAGTGCTCATTAAAGTGGAGAAAGCAAGTCAGAACATTGCCTTGAAGGCAAGAACAAATGATTCTGACTCCAAAGCCTCGATCGACGAATCCGAAACTACATTAATGGTAAGACGATTTAATAAGTTTTTTAAATCTAACAAATTTAGATCGCAGAAGCATGAGCGAAAAAGGAAAATGGTTCGTTGCTACAACTGCAACGAAGAAGGGCACATCAAGGATGACTGCCCGAAATTAAAGAGCAAGCAGAAAGAAAAGGAAAGGATCAAGTACAAGAAACCCGAATCCTCCAAGCACAAGAATCTAAAGGTCACCTGGTCAGATTCGTCTTCTTCCGAATCAAACATCGAAGCCTTCTCCGGATTAGCGCTGGTGGCTAACCATCTTCCAGAAGATGACTCGAGTTCAGAGATGAGCATAGATGCAGGGGGAGGATTATCAAAAGAAGAAAGTGACGATGAAGGGGGAGAATCACCGAGTCAGGTAAGTAAGGAACGTAACCTAACCCCGACTCAGTCCTGTTAATTTATTAAATGTCTTTCTAAAGATTTATTCAAATTAGAAAAAGAAAATGCTGAATTGAAATTAAAATTAGCAAAAGCATGTCCACTTGAGATGTACGATAATCTAAAATCAGAAAATGATAATCTGAAATTAGAAATTAAGAATTTAAAAACTGATGCATACTTAAATAGATTTCCAAAATCAAAAGTTAGAATTTATGGAAAATTGAATTGGTACATTAGAAGTCATCAGGGTCAACTTAGAAGAGTGCCCAAGAATTATGTACCCCCTAAATTTTTGAATAACCCTGTAGGAAGAAACATTTATTGGGTTCTGAAATCTGTGCTAAATTAATTTATTTAATTAAAAGCTTACAGTGAGAAAATTAAACTTTGAGTTTCTTTATGGAAGCTTTGTCTAAGGAAGTGGTTGTTGCTCCAATAACCAAGAAGGCCTAGTGTCTCGCCACGACCTGGAAGCCGAAATATCGAAATAAAAATGTTTAATTAACTTTCTGATAAAAATATTAAAATTAAATAATGCTTTGAAAAGTTTTTAAATATTTTCTTAGAAATTCATTCCTTTTTAATTGTCTAGAAAAATGTCTCTTGAAAGTTTGACTTAGATTTTTTTATTCTAAAAATCAATTTTTTTTTACTTAGAAATTATTTTGAAAAATTCAAACAAATTATTTTAGTTAGAATTCTTTTGTCACTTAGAAATTTTACTTAGAATTTTTTTTCCAAAAAATTTCATTTTACATAGAATTTTTTTTTGAAATTTCTATTTTTGAAAAATTCTATAAATTCAGTTTACTTAGACATTTTTTTCATATTAAATTAGAAATTTTTCTAACTTAAAAATTCTTTGCTAAAATTTTTTTTTTCTGTTATCCCATTTTTGCTGTGACCAAAGGGGGAGAGAAAGGTACAAGTTTAGTGTACTACATGTTTAGGGGGAGAGAATTTTTTAAAATTAAATTTTTTTTTTCTAGTTAACTCTTAATTTAGTAGTTGCAATTTTATTTATTACAAACTGATGCTTAATATGTTAGTTTAGTAATTTTCTTTTAAAATTACTTTTCTATCTATTTTAACCCTAACTTGAACTTGGGTTGATCCACATCAAAAAGGGGGAGATTGTTGTTCCCCGTGGGTATTTTGATGTGATCAACCAAGTTGGTTAGGTCCTGCTTTGTGTTTGATCCCTGTGTCTGAGTGTGTAGGAGCTTAGGAGTGCAGGAAGTCGAGCGGAAGACGCAGCTAGCGAGAAGGACAGCACAGGAAGGGAGTCGACGGGCTCAGTGCGTTCGAAGGACGAGAGAGCTGCGGAAGAGTACTCCGGTGGACGAGAAGAACGTGCGCAGCGTTCGAGGGACGAGAAGCCGCACGGAAGCCTGCTCGAGGAGAAGGCCGGAAATTAGGTTCGGGTGAGCCCTATTTCGGTTGGCCGGAAACACCCAAAAAAGAACGGAACTTCAGAAGACGAAACAAAGAAGCAAGGATGCTGGAAATAGAGCTTAAGGCGCCTCAAGCCAGACTGGAGGCACCTCCACCTTGGAGGAGCCTCAATCTGCCTTGGAGGCGCCTCAAGCTTGAAGGCGCCTTCAACTGGTCAAAAGTGACTGTTTGCGGTGCAGATAAAGTTTTATCCATTGACCGAGCTGGAGGCGCCTTGAACCTTGTTGGAGGCGCCTTAGAACCTCGGGATAGACTTTCTAGGAGCTATATAAAGGCCCCTAGAGAAAGGAAATATTCAACAACTCAAGCATTCAATTCTGTAACAACTTCCTAGCAATAGTTCTGAGTCGTTAGTGTGTAAAATGCTTCTCTGCCTTCATCAAAGGAGATCTTCTATTGCGCTTTTCTTACTGCCCTAGATTGACAACCCTCTTGGTTGTAACCAGGTTAAATTCCTGTCTTCTTGTTTCTTTATTGCTTTATTATTTTATTTACTATTGCGCTATTTGAGTTGAAAGTACGAGGAGGATATAGTGTTAATTTTTCAAAAGCAATTCACCCCCCTCTTACCGGCCTCCGCTGCACCTACAGTATAAAAATCCTGTATGTATGTCAAACAAATGCATCCATCCAATATGCAGCAAACACAAGCAATATATGCATCAATGTGTATGATGCCAATGACATGTCCTGGTCACCCCTACTCTCTAGTCAGCCGTCTCACACACGATGGTGAGACCGACTGGGTAGGGCTGTGACAACCGTGCACTCTACCGTCACTGCTCTTGATGAGTGACTGAGTGGACGGGATGCTGTCGAAGTACACCTATCCTCCTACCCCAAATCATAAGTGGGGGAGCGCAATGCTCTCATCTCTCTGAGACTATCCAGAGGAGGGATCCCTGCCGGCTACCACGCTGCATCACACTACCCATGAGCGGACCAACGGAGCCAAACAGAATAAACTGTCTGTCGGCTACCACGCTGAGTCGCCGGACCAGCGGAGCCTAACAGCAGAACTGCCACACACCTGCCTGGCATACCACTAACCCATGAGTGGTGGTGTGTGCAGATCTATGTAACTGGCAATGTGCTCAACAATAATGGAGCCGACTATCGAGTAGCATTCAATCATGCGAGATGATGCATGACACTAAGCATGGCAATATCCTGAACCTATCCATATATATAAAATGTGTACCCTAGCATCAATGGATCAAATCCGAAGATCTAAGGTACACAGGTAAGGTAGGATAAAAACGTAGTCCGGTATATCAAAAGGCATGGTATGTCATTACCTCTATGATCGTAAGTAATCTGAAGGTATAAACATGAATGCAAACAGTAAACAATCAAAGCATGCTCAAGTAATAGATAATGACATACCGATGCAGATATAAACAAAACTATTACTCTTTGTTAAAATCTACTATGCATATCAAATGACCATATCAAAAGATAAGTCAAGGTACCCACCTCCAATCGAAAAGTCCAATCCGATCCAAATTTGACGTCGAGATACTCGTCTCGCGTCAAAGTCATGTGTCACCAATATATATACATTTTTATTTAGCTACAATTCAAACGAATAGCTAAATAAAATCCCCTAGACTAATTTAGGGTAAAACCCTAATCATATAACATTAACCCTACCAAA
Organism: Zingiber officinale; assembly: GCF_018446385.1. Lineage (NCBI taxonomy): Eukaryota > Viridiplantae > Streptophyta > Magnoliopsida > Zingiberales > Zingiberaceae > Zingiber > Zingiber officinale. The sequence continues at coordinate 57,898,890 of NC_055993.1, forward strand.
TCCAACATGTAAACCTAATCATCTAACAAAATCCAATACACATGATCTACAACTAAGCAAATGTTAAATTCATAGACCACATAAATTACAAAATGTATCAAGATCATCACTCTTTACCTAAAAATCACAGCCCTCACTGCTGTGGATTAAGGTCTTCTGCTACTGAACAAATAACACCACAGAGCACCACTTCCTCACCAATCCGTAACCTAGATTAGCAGCAAGGAGAGGATCAAGGTCAAGAGTGGGGATTACTGCCAAACAATAACCTAATTCCAACCAACTCACCTTGTTGGCTAGGATTTAGGGCACGGCTCAAGAATAGGGAGTCAACAGCGATCAAAAAGGCAGCGCACAAGGGCGGGCTGCAGTGGCCACGGGATGGTCGTGCCTGGCCGTGGCTAGTCACCTCCGACCGAGGTGGTGACAAGGCAACTGTGAAAGGTAACCGGCGATGGCGACAGGGTGGGGTGGTGTCGTCGAGCAGAGATGAGAGGAAGTCGGACGGTGCTAGGGCAGAGGGAAGGGGGCTCTGCTCGGCGATCGGAGGAAGGGGCTTGGCTCCGGTGGCCCTGCGCCGGCGATGAATAGCCTCGGCACCAGCGTGATCAAGGCCGAGAGGAGGCGATCGGTCGAGACGGCTAGGGCTCGGAGAGGAAGGAGGAGGAGGATCGGGTTGGGGAGCTTTGGTGACGAAGTGGAAGAGAAGAGAAGAAAAGAAATCAGGCACGACTTTAACCGCGAGGAAGGGGAAGAAACCGTCGCCGGTTAGGGCTTCGGCGTCGCAGAGGATCGGGAGGAAAGGCACGCAGGAAGGAGGCGGAGAAAATTAAATAAAAAGAAAATCAACATTTCCTCACTTAAATGGGGTAGCCTAAACAGGCTTTCCCGGGGCCTAGTTTTATCCCCGTAAACTCGTCCATACAGTTTCTGAAAAATTCCAGAAATTTTTTTAAAAATTTAAGAAAATCTCCTTATCATTATTCACCATTTTTCGGTATTTTACATCTTGTATTGGAGGTATTTATGTTAATTGTGTTGTTGCATTGATGATGGCTGTGTCTATATCATGATTATTACATCATGCCCATCATTGCACTACAATGCTAACAATCAAATGTCTTTCTTGTTAGTATTATCCCTAGTACCAATTATGAGATGATTGTAAAGGACTTATTTTGTATCATATTTCATTATTAATAAAAAGCAAAGTTGGTTATTATATTTATTTTAGTTTAATGCCGATTGAATAAGTATAATAATGTCCTTGGGTAGTAGTTTCTTATCTACAGCATCAATTGGTTGAATTGATAGTGAGATATTCTAGATATACATGGAACACTACTCTTAATTATTCCTAGTCAAGTATTAATATACAAGGACAATATTAATGCGTTGAGACTAGCTTGTAGGTCAACGGATGACTTGATCTCATAAGTCATGGATATAAGATATCGGGTTGACACATGAGTATATATTAGAGAATATATACTGAATGACCTGCCATGAGAATGTTTAATGGATCATTATATGAGTGTCATAAATATTCTCATGTGACTATTGTTATGAATAATCCTTAGACCTGAAGTCACTACGGTTCTCTACATAAGGAATGGTGTACTTTGGTATCGGTAAATGTCACCTGTAACAAGGTGGACAATAAAGTTGATCACTGGGTATGCAATGAATTATGCGGAGGGATGTGAGTGATGTAGATGGGATCTATCCCTTTCATATAACAGAAGTGATATCTGTGGGCCCTTTGATTAGTAGGACACAAGAAAGCATGACTATGAGCAAATGAGTTAATATAAGATATTGAGCTTATTTGTTTGAGTGTGTCTACTTAAAGATCAAGAAACATAAAAGGTTGATAAGAGGATGACACGGTCTATACCTCATTGATTAATCTAGATATCAAGAATAGAGGGACCAAGTCATACAAGATAATCGCCACGGATAGGTTAGGTCGGATCTCGACTTTCTCGTCTCTTGGGTAGCAATGATACCTTGCTAGATGTCACTCATTGCTTATGTATCCAAATATTGATTTAGATACATTGCCAACGTTACGAGAACCTATTAGGTCACACACAAAAAAATAAGTAGATTTGAAGATAGGTTCATATGATGAATCATTGGATTAAGTCTAATCCGAATTGGACTTATTGAGTTAGACTCAATTGGATCTAATTATTTGATTGAGTCCAATTCAAACTAGACTCAAGGAGTCAATACAAATTAATTAAATAGTGATTCATTATATTTGAAATTGCATGAGATCAATTGAGTAAGACTCGATTGAATTGGACTTGAGTTAGACTCAAGTGAATTCATTCACTAAGAGGATTAATGGAGATTAATTTATTAAATTTAGAAATTCAATGAATCATTCAATTTTCGAAAGTGAATTCAAAATGAAGAGGTTAAAATGTGGTCCTTAATGGAGTGTAAATATTCATTAATGCTCATTAATTAAATTAGTGCTCATTAAGTATTTTCATTGGATGAAAATACTTAAGCATTTTTCCTCTAATTTTGGTGTACTTCTTCATTCTACTTCCTCTTCTCTTCTCCTCTAGTCTGAGACCTCCTATCAAGGTTGCTAGCACAACCTTAGGCGGTTGCCTTCTCCACTTTGTGAGTTTGTGAGACAAACGAACACTTGTTCGTGTGGATACCATAGAGGCACGAACATGTGGTCTTGTTGAGATCTAAGCTATCTGGAGTTCATGTGCACGCATCAAAGGTATACTATCATGATATAAACTTAGTATAGATTGTAACATGTCTTTCCCTTCGCATTGATCCTCTATAGGAACTAGAAGTTTTTTGCTGCGCTTAAGCGTGTTTAGCACCCTAGTTCCTTACATTTCTTGTAGTTGAGCGGGTTATCAATCATTTCTAGCATCATACACTTGACCACTTATGGGTAATGGTAGCTAGAGCAGTTTCTGCTTATCCTATTGTGCTCACTTGGTCGGCCAGTGTTATACTCTATCCGCCTCAGCCACTCGTGAGTAGTGGGTTTGGATGGTACAGTAGTCCGGGTGCTAGAGATGTGAGTAGTCAGGGACCTTGATGTTATGTAGTTAGATAACTACTTAGCGAACTGTCTACCTCGATCGCTTTGTAGTGATATTTAGAGGGTAGTACAATTATCACAGACTAAAGCCTCTCGGCCATACAGGGGTCGTGGTGTCTTGAGATGTGGCGGGGATGACCATGTGGCATGTATGCGCATTTACATATGATGCATGATGCATCTGTGGAGATATATTTGTATACATATCTTGTAGTTACTAGCTACATGTGATTGTGATATGTTGCACTTATTTGAGCTATGATTGTTACATGTGGTTGTCATGCTTTATACATGTTATTTATTATACATGTATATATTGTCGGTTATATTGCTCAGGTGTTACGAAAAGATCTATTACTAATCCCCAATGAGTTTACTGATTATTATACCGTATGTGTTGATTCCAGATTGGATATGTGCATTCATTATGTCAGTTATGGTTATGTGCTTTAACTATGTCATTTATGATTATGTTCTTTATTCCGTACTAAGACTGTATACTTTGATCTCTATATTTTATATAGACCATGCACTATCTTATCTATTATCTGCTAAGTGACCCCTACTCACCACTGCATTTGTGTATTGTCTTTCCTCAGGTAGCAGGTAGATGATTATGGAATCGCTTGGAGTATCCTGTCTACCAATCCCACCTCACATCTAAGGATGGTTTCTGGTTTTGTTTCTTGTTTTACTTAGCTTTGCATAACTTGATTTGTTTTGGAGTTTTGTTGTATGGTGTCTTGTATTTGCTTTGTTGTGATTGTGTAAAGCCTAGCCGGCTAGCAGTCTATCATTTTTGGTTTATGGGTTTTCCTTTTATTTTCTGTTGTATTTTTAGTACAACCGTGTGGACTGTTTATTATACAACTGTCTGGTTGTGATCATTTTGTTCTAGCCAAGTGGGTTGTGTATATAACTCTATGGTTGTCTATATTCCAGCCGTGTGGGATGTTGATTATAGCTTGTGAGTAGCCTTGTGACATTATATATATGTTTTATTTATCACTGTTACAGGGGAGATGTTGTTCGTTTGTCAGACAAGGACTCCTCTGGGGCATGACAATTTATTAGTATCAGAGCCACATATTTACTATGCTTATTTCTCAGTATTTTGGATTTCATATTTTATTTTTTCGATGTGACTTTTCGAGTTTTGGGACCAGGCAGTTACATGACATCTCCAAGCTATAGGAGGTATGTATGTATACTGTTATCATACACTTTATTATTATTGGTTTAGTTAATTGTAGCATGTATGACATGTGTGGGTCAGCCATTATTTAGGTTTGTTAGACCCTATTGAAGATCAGGGATTACAGTCTCAGGGAATTTCTTGTACCATACCACTGATATTATTAGTTTCTGTTACTACTAGTTGGTTGAGAGTTTCAGTCACATACCAACCTCTACTATTAGTAGTTGGGTAGTGGATAGTACCTACATACTCGTGTTGACTCTGTCAGTAGAGTATTGATTTACCCTAGTTGGTTCGGTTAATAGAGGAGTTATTTACCCTTGTTGACTTGGTCAGTAGAGTATTGATTTACTCTTGTTGGTTCAGTTAGTAAAGGACTGATTTAGTTTTATTAGTTCGATCAGTAGTGGACCGACTTCTCTATTTTATAGAGATTCTGACCCTTGGGTTATTTATATTTGGTTAGATAACTTGGAAGGCACATTTGAGTATATGACTTGTACCGACGTAGAAAGAACTGAATTAACCATATACTATTGTCTACTCGACTAGTTTTAGAGAATCGATGTATCCTATTCCATGGGGACTTTGACCATGGACTATATGTACCTGATTGGATAACTTAAAAGGTATATTTGGGTAGACGCCCCCATTGATGTGGAAAAGTGTAGAGTTAGCAGCTTAACACTTACGAGATACAACCGGTACTTGGGTGTATAACTTGTAGAGTATATTTGGATATATGATTTGTACTGGTGCGGGAAAGATGAAGTTAGTTGCTTATCCTTTGTGTGACTAGGCACCACGTGAAGGAAGATACAAAAGATGATTTTTGAGATCAAGGTATCACTTGGTGATTACTTTGAGGTGTTTGGAGAGAGAGAGTACTTCTCTACCTCTTTTAGTGACATGATGATTTATAAGACGATGGTCAGTAGACTCGCCTAACATTGTTCCATGAGAGATCCTGACTCATGGACTGATCAGATATAGTTAGATGACCTTGATGATTCCTAGAGTTATATGGCCCGCAATAATGTGGAAGAAGTGGTGTTAATTGATTAACACATATGAAATTCCACTATTACTGAGTGGAAATATCAGATGATGATCTTCAAGGGGCACAACGTCTATTGACAGATATTTTGACTAGCTATTTAGTGATAGTGCTCCTCTATCCTTGTATGCATGACTCACCACTAGAGGTTACTGAACCTCAGGTGGAGCAATCGTAGTATGGATGGTTACAAGATAATGGTTAGGCGACTCAACTAACATTGTCTTTATCAAGTAACTTAAGACCTTGACTATATGACTATTTACTCAAGGTCTTGAAGTCTATCTCAGATTAGAGGGTTTGACCTTTTATTGATATTTGTCGAGTGATATTTACAGACATGATTATGAGAGTTGTGGAGATATCCACTTGATGTATAGACTCTCAGTCAGGAGGTTGAGTGACCCTTTAGATTTTGGATTGTCATTCCTTTACAATGGATATTTGGATATTTGAAAGGATGAGATTTAACATATTCTTTAGATATTGTTTGGATAAGATTAGTAGAGTTTTTATACTCATATTTCATGGATTGATCGTATCTCTACCATTTAGAGAGTTGATGATTAACGATTAAGAAGTCAATGGATATCCCTTGGACTTCTGTAGTCATACACTTTTAATGGGATAGTGATATATTTCTACATCTTGATAGTACACAATGATGAGAGCGGGTCACTAGGAAGTTGGATTTGTGAGCATATGAAAGCTTAGTCTCATTAAAAATATATGTTGTAACAAAGTTACCTATAGGTCATAATTCCTTTAGTTGGTACAACATAGACATGTAATGTTGAACCATGGTGGAAAATTTATTGGCAATGGGTGTTGAAGGTTGGATGTCTTCCTTTTTCTCTATTGTGGTGCAAGAAGCTATCAGGTTTGATTGATGTTGAGGATGATTTAGGATTGAATGATATTGTGAGATCAATTGTTGTGATAGGTGGTTTTATAATGATCTATTAGTAGATATTTGACTTGATGATCTATTATTTGATGTTTGTTGTTGATAGTGACATGGGGAGTAGCATGTTTGTGATATTTATGGATATGGTGATTTGTAGTTAGTGATTAGATTGCAGACTAGTTGTCGGTGATCTTATAGTTGAGTGTGCATGTTGTTTGGATATTATGAGTCCTTCGTGCTGCCATTTAAGCTTACCAGTGCCTTAGACATTTTCATGAACTCGATGAATCTGATATTCCTAGGGAATATGGATTACATGTAATTGTCCTTATTGACAACATTGTGATATATTCTTGATCCGAGGTGGATCATGAACAACGACTTAATACTCCTCCATTGTTATGGCTTTACCTCCTAAAGTAAACATAAAATCCCGAGGTCAACTTACTATTGTCCCTATCTGATTGGAATTCAAAATCTGTGTAACCCACAGGGATCAAATTATCTGCCTTGTAAACTAGCATAAAATCTCTAGTCCCTCTAAGGTACTTTAATATATGCTTTACGGCAGTCTAGTGTCCCGGTCCTGTATTACTTCGATATCTGCTAATTATGCCCTGGGTAAAACAGATATCCGGTCTCGTGTACAACATAGCATACATTAGGCTTCCGACAACCGAAGCATAAGGAACTGGCTCATGTCTTCTATCTCCTTTGATGTCTTCAAAGACATCTTTTTAGATAAAGATACTCCATGCCTAAAAGGTAGAAAGCCTTTCTTGGAGTCTTGCATGCTAAAATGAGCTAGGATAGTATAAAGCTCGGGATAAGCATAACATTCTTTTCTTGTGATCCCTTTGATCCCGAGAATATATGCGCATTCTCCCAAGTCCTTCATATCGAATTGCTTGGACAACCATACCCTTACTTCCGATAACACTTTAATATTATTTCCAACTATCAAAAATATCATCTACGTATAGTATAAGAAATACCACCACGTTTCCATCACATTTCTTGTATACACAAGACTCATCCGGTCACTGAATAAATCCATAGGTCTGGATTAAACCGGATGTTCCAAGACCTTGAAGCTTTGCTTTAGTCCATAAATAGACCGATTGAGCTTATATACTAGATGCTCTTTGCCCTTTGCAATGAACCCTCTTGTTGCTTTACATGGATGCTTTCTTCAAGACTTCCATTAAGGAAAGTTATCTTGACATCCATTTGCCAAATCTCATAATCAATATGAGCAACAATGGATACAAGAATCCGGATAAAGTTAAGAATGGCTACTGGTAAAAGGTTTCCCTTTTTCAACAAGCCTTGATTTGAAAGTTTCCACCTTCCCTTCTGTCCCTTTTTTTCTATTGTAGACTTATTTTCACCCAATGAATTTTAGATCATTTGGTGGTTCTATAAGCTCCCAGACTCTATTAGAATACATAGATTCTATTTCAGTATTCATTGCACTTTGCCAAGATGTTGCATCTTTATCTTGGAGTGCTTCATCATATGTCCGGGGATCAGGTCCATGTTCACCAGGGATCAAGTCCAAAAACTCTCGCAAAACATGAATCTTTCAGGTTGTCTAACAAGCCTCCCACTACGACGAGACACTGCCTGTAATTGTGCATTATTTGTGACACGTGTTGCAGTTTCTTGTGGTATCTCATCTTGTACTGTTGGTACTAGATTAGACGTGTCCTTTATTATTTCCTTAAGAACAAATTTACTTATGGGCATGTGATTCATTACATAGTCCTCTTCTAAAAATCGAACATTGGTGCTAACAATGATCTTCTGATTTTTAGGACAATAAACCTCCTTTCGTTTCTCTAGGATAACCCATAAATAAGTGAACTCTTGTTCTTAATTCCAACTTATCAGTGTCTCCCTTCAGCACATGTGCTGGACTACCCCAAATCTGAATATGCTTTAGACTAGGCTTACGCCCATTCTATAATTCTATGGGAGTAGAGGGTTCTGATTTAGAAGATACTATGTTCACTTTCATTTCCAGAGTATATTCTCAAAACGAATTTGATAATTTCTGAATAACTCATCATCGATCTAATTATTTCCATAAGAGTCCTATACCTTCTTTTTGTCACACCATTCTATTGGGGTATACCAGGTGCAGTCAGTTGGGATTTAAAGAGGTACTCGCCACTACGATCTCACCGCAGTATCTTGATACTTTTACCTTGACATTTCTCCACATCATCCTTGTACTCTTTGAACTCATCAAAGCACTTAGACTTGTGGTGCATCAAGTAAATATACCCGTATCTCGAATAGTCGTCTATAAAAGAGAGGAAATATTCGAAACCACCTCTTGCCTGGATAGTCATAGGCCCACACAAATCAAAATGAACCAATTCCAACACTTCTTTGTCTCTATACCCCTTAGACTTAAAAGACCTCTCGGTCATTTATCCTTCCAAGCAAGACTCGCAGGTTGGAAAGTTTTCCACCACCAATGAACCCAAAAGTTTATCGGATATTATCTTTTGAATCCTACTCAAGTTAATATGACCTAGCCTTAGATGCCAAAGATATGATTGGTTCATTTCCGAAGGTTGCTTTCTCTTATTAGAGTTAGAAGATGTGTTATTAATTTCCATTTGTTGCATCGTGGAATTTATTGGATTTATATAAATTGGCAACCAATGTACCAGAACAAATAACTTTCCTCTTTTTCATGATAACAACTTTATTATCAAAAGAGACAGAATATCAAGTTCTTTGAATAGTTTAGAGACTGAAATCTAGTTCTTTCTAAACTTGGTACGTATAGATAATTTCTCAAAATCCATATTTTATTCCTATCAGAGAATAAACATCTCCCACTGCTATATTTGCAGTAGTGCCCATGTAAACAGTGATTTCTTCTTCATATAGTTGTTGGGTTTCCTGGAACGTAACCCCTGCAATGAATTGCATACATGATCAGTGGTTCCCATATCTATACACCAGGTACTGGTAGATAACACCACCAAACATGTTTCAACAACTAAAAAAAATACTTTTATTGTTCTCAGTTTTGAGAGGACAATCCACCTTAGTGTCCAAGTTTTGTTTCCAATCATTATTGGGACGACTAAGTCTATTCTATAGTATAACAGCTAGGGGATTGACAAACATTTGAAATCCTAAGAATCCCAAAAATATTTTGTCAAAACCAACACCTCAAAATCTCAGTGATTTATCCATTAATTTTATTGTCTTGTTAACCTAACTTTATAACAAATAAAATTAATAGTTGATCTTTCTTTGATCAAATATTTGGTTAAAACTTTGAATTTAAAATAATATTGATTACTCAAAACAATATCATTTAAATTCACCAACACCTCAAAACACCGAGAATATTGCATGTCACGTTAGTGTGGACGTATACAAATTCAACATTTCTAAGAGGAGGTTTAACCCATTAATTTTATTATCTTGTCATCCTAACTTTATGACAAATAAAATTAATAGTTGGTATTCCTTTGGTCACGCAAAACAATAGCAGTAACTCTGTTGGGGAGGATATTATTGAATGCGTCTAAGTGTATACCATTACTTGTGTCACGCCCCGGAGGAGTTCCTGTCCGAAGAAATTTCGGCAGCATCTCCCCTGTACGGTGGACAATCTGAAACTTTCTACATATCCATATACCTCAGCCACATGCGGCTGGAATAACAACAATAATAAAATAATCACCACGCAGTTAATATCAATTTCAGCCTCTGGCTGACACAACCACGCAGTTAAGTAGTAAACAAATAGAACAGTAATACGATGACTCAAAAACAACCCTACTCAACTACACTCGTAAAGCTCAAATCCGACAAACTCACCTCTTTTGCCGTCCAGGTAGGCATGGAGTAAAACATATCCAAACCATACCAAAGTCCATCAACGATAAGAATCCATACAAGATCCATAAGTAAAACCAATACAAGACTAAGACATAGTCCGATAGAGAAAACTAAAATAACAACTCGTGGTCTGCAGAGGACTAGCACTACGTGCAGTGGGGACTAGCGACTGGAACTGCTCCGGACAGCCCAACCTGAAAATAACAATGGAGGTGGGGGTGAGTCCAACGCTCAGCGGGTAACAACTGATATGCATAATAAAGAATATAACAACTAGCACTAATCATGCGTACAGTCTCCTGATACAAGAAAGGTAAATGCAACTGAGGAATGCAGGAGAAAAGTTGTACTAACCCGGACCAAGGTATAAGGGTAACAGGGTCGTCAGACCGAGGGTGTCATAATCCTGTATGCATGTCAATCATATGCATCCATATAAATGCAGCAAGTAAATGCAGCAAACACAAACAATAAATGCATCATGCATATTATGCCAATGACATGGTCACCCCTGACGTCAGTCAGCCATCTCACACACAATGGTGAGTCCGAGGGGGTAGGGTTGTGACAACCGTGCACTCTGACATCACTGCCTCTGATGAGTGACCGAGCGGATGGGATGCTGTTAGAGTACACACATACTCCTACCCCCGAAATAATAAATGGGGGAGCGTAATACTCTCATCTCCCGGTACACGATGACGGGGAGGAATCTCTGCCGGCTACCACGCTGAGTCACACAACCCATGAGCGAACCAACGGAGCCAAACAAAGTCCAACTGTCTGTCGGCTACAACGCTGCTACACTAAACCAACGGAGCCAAACAGAGCGGAACTATCTACCGGCTACCACGCTGAGTCACCAGACCAACGGAGCCAAACAGCAGAACTGTCACACACCTGTCTGATATACCACTAACCCATGAGTGGTGGTGTGTACAAATACATGTAACTGGCGATGTGCTCAACAATAATGGAGCAGACAATCGCACAGCATGCAATGATGCAAGATGATGCATGACACTAAACATGGCAATATCATGAATAGCATAGTAAGATCCATACATAAATAAAAGGTGTACCACAAGTCAATGTATCAGATGGAAGGTACACAAACAGATAGGGTATCAAATAAACCCTAGGTTCTGAACATAATGTATCATATGGTTGTGTCACTACCTATAAAGCATAAATGATCAGGTAAATAATAACATGCAGTGCATAATAAGTAAACAAACAAACATGTAATAGATTATGTAGTGACCAACTGAAACAAATGGAAGAAACACAATCATTGCTATATGTTAAACACATTATTATGCATATCAAAAGACATAAGTCAAAGTACCCGCCTCCAATAGGAATGTCCAAATCTGACATCGAGATACTCGTCTCGCGTCAAAGTCCTGTGGTATCAAACATAATGTCTAGTTTAGCTAATTCTATCATACAACAATTAGCCAAACTAAATTCTAATCCAAATAAATCAATTAGAGTTAACTTCATTAACCCTAACTGTTCCGCCTTCTAATTAAGACTTACTATAACATAAACCATCATAGATTCAACACAAAAACTCACCTAAATCTGTACTTACCCACTGCTAGAGAAAGTTGCTGCTGGATCCAGTGACTGCAGCAAGGTGGAAATGGCTGATCAACAACACAATTTATCCTAAAAACACAGACAACAATTTAATCTTTTAATCCACCACATCTACCATACACTTACCCTTGTATATCTCTGATTTCCTCGCTGGAACAGTGTTGCTGGCCAGGACTCAAGACAAAAACCCCAATTGTTGATGTTGGAATACTTCTCAACAGAGCCTTCCCCTCCCTCACAGCTCCCGCCCGTGACAAGATCAGCAACCAAAAAGGGAATCAAGATCAAACACAGAGATCAAACCCAACTCCAACTTGGTATGGCACTTACCTCCAAAATCGTTGACAAAAGTGAAGAGGAGAAAGGGGAAAATCGCAGGCTGGCCAGGGCTAGGGCTTAGTGTCAACTGTGATCGTCGGCTCGGGCAGCACAGAAGGAAGGAGATGAAGGTGAGGCGGGCGGTGTCTCGTCGGACCAGAGGAGGGCCAACACGAGGCTGAGGGAATCTAGACTTGACCGGCGTTGCTCGAGTGGCAAGCGATGGGAGATCGGCATGGCGGAGAGTAAAGTCAGCTAGGGCAGAAGGAAGGTCTCTGCTCGGTGATAACCATGATTTAGCTATATTATTTTGATTCATAATGCATATTTTTGATGGTCTATTCATAGCTTAAATTCACATATACATTACATTTTGTAATTGCATTTGATTTTGGACTTAATTACAAATTAGCTTATTTTCATGGTATTTGGTGCTAATATTTGATTCTTATTTTGTAGGCATCAAAAGGGTCTTGGACCCGATCAGATTGGACCACATTTGGGCTCAAATCTAGGGCTAAACGAAGCAATCAAGCCTTGGAGTGTTTTGGACCATTCATTGAAGATCAAGCAGATCTGGGCCATCCATTAAAAATCCGACCCATCCGACCTAATGAGGAGCAGATCACATCCGTAGATAAAGATACAGGAAGTTTGATCCAGATCAGAGACGATCCAACCGTTGATCCAGCCCAAATCAATCTGGACCGTCCGATTAGTTTTGAGGAGGTTTAAAAACCCCGAGAAGCTACAGTACCCAGTGGGCTCGGCGTGTTCGCAATTTTGCTACAGTGCCATCTTCTTCTTCCTTGCGGTGTCGTTGCTCCCATTCCTCAGATCAGATCCGGTTCGTCTTCTTCTTCACTGACAACGACATCCAACTGCCGGCGTTCATCTTCCAGTGATCAGAGAGTGTTGAGAGAGGTTTCTCGGACGCGACTCAGGTTCTGCTCACTGCCGCGATCCTGTTGGGGGAGGTTTCCCGAACGGCGATCTTCACCTCAACCAGAGCTTAGAGGGAGGTCTCCTGAGAGCTACTGGACCTTTTTCGATCGTCATTCCGCAGCGAGGTTAAGTAGATCTGATCAATTTACTTAGCTTTGCAAATCATAGAACCTTTGCTCTGTTTCTTCGGATTGTGAGGTTACCAGCTGGATGTGAGTTGAAAGGAGGTTTCCTGGATCTGTGAACGTTCTCTGGTAATAGCTGGAAGCTCGGGAATTGTCTGTTGGGTGCTTGAAAGGAGGTTTCCGAGAGCACTTCTGTTTTGGAGGTTTCCTGGCAGATTGAAGAAGGTTGCTACGGTTTGGTTTGTGGAATGTTAGGGTTTAGGTTTTCATTATCTTTGTCTTTGAATTGTTCATCACATTGCTCAGATCTATGATCTGATTTACTTTTCTGCAATTCCATTGCTTATTTCTTGTTTGCAACTTTGATTCTTTTTAGATTTCTGCAATTTGAACCAATTTCAGCTACTAACTTAGTGTGCAATCTGAATCTTAAGTAGCTATCTAATTGTAGCTAGCTAATTAGTTCGTAATTTAGGTTTTGTTTTGAATTATCTAGTTCGGCTCATGCAAGCTAGTGTTAATTTCGATTCAAGAAATTAGGAAACCTTTGATCTACTCATTGAACTTGTGGTGATTGTGATTATGCTTGAAAATGGAACGTTTAACTTGAGCTTGTGATTTGTTATCTCTGTCCAAGTTTAGTTATTTGAGCTTAAGAAATTGATTGAAATTGTGATTGTGAATTAGAGAGATGGTTATTGATTTATTTGATTCAATGATGCTTAATTGTTAACAACTTGAATTGAAAGAAGTTTAATCATGTTTAGATGAGGATGAATTATCTTTAATTCTGATCTTGAATGCATTAGATGAAGACAAATTGAATTGTAAGTCAAATGATGTACTTAATTGACCTTGTTGACGTAAGAATTTGATTGGAACCAATTCTAGGATTTACACGCATTTACTAGTTATCCTTGGAAAAATATGACTAGGGACTCCTTACTACACGCATTTTCTTTAGCTTAAATGGGTTCCAATCTTTATTAATTTGGAGCACCTTGTGACATGCAAAGAGGCCGACACCAAATTTTGGCGCCGTTGCCGGGGAACAACTAACTAGCAATGTGTGTTGATTTTAGATTGATCATTGTGTGATTTAATTGGTTAGCATTTTTCTTGGTTGATTTGATTGCTTATTCTTTTTGTATTTTCATGTTGATTTGTTATTGAATTTTTAAGTGCCTTTACTGTTTATGTTTTCATGAGATTGAAACTTTATGCTCTTGAGTCTTCTAACATTGTTTGTTGTGTTGTTTTGAAAGAACAGAAGATTTCTTTAGCATGGATCCATATTTTCAGAATTTTGAAGGTGAAATGGAGAGTTATCATTTTCAACCTGAGTATCAAATTTACCCAAACATGGATCAACAAAATAGGTATGAGTCATTTTCAAATGGTTTTAATGCTAATTGGGTAGATAATTCATGTTTCAGGTATGAAAATGCACAAGGACCATTTATAGAGCCATATCCTACCTACCAGAGTTCATATGGATTTCAAGAAGTTTCAACATCATTTGAACCACATCCTTATCAACAGAATGATTTTCAGATGAATGAATCAACATGGAAACTCAAGGAGATGATGCAACAAATGATTGAACATCAAGAACAGCAATTTTCAAAGATACAGAACTTACAGATTCAGTTAGATCAAATTGCATCATCTATTAATCAGCCGCAAGCACAAAACTCCAGTGGAGAGATGGAAAGTAGCGATTCTGTCAGGCCTGACCCTACTTCCATTAATTCACATGATTTTTCTAATACTTTTTGTGATGATTATGTGATTATGCAAATTTCTGATCCTAATGATTCTGTTGTTGAAGATGTTGTTAGTGATTCAGGTTCTGAGCATGTTTTTGAAGATGACTTAAGTGTAGGGGAATGCTTACTGGAAGCATTACCTCAAGAATCACCAAGAGTTGAAGATGTAAGTGTAGGGACTTGTGCTATGGAGCCAAGCACCCAAGAATCACTACATGAGGATGTACAACCACCAGAACAAGAGCTTGAACCATATCATGATGAAAAGGAGGTAACAATCACCACTCTAGGTACCTTTTTCTTGTGATTTTTCAGAAAATTTAATTGAGGTACCAATTGTAGATTTTATTAGATGTGATTCATTCAGTGATATATTTTATACCCACACTAATATTCTCCTACTTTCTTCTTATCCCACACGCGTGTGGGAGACATTTTCTTTGATTGATGTTGTAGGAGAACATAAGCTTCCGGAGTGGATGCTTACACTGAACCGCCTTAGACCACCAGAAAGAATTTGCAATGGAAAAATGGTCAATAAAAAGAAATTGAGTGGAATCAAAAGTACTCCATTTCCGGTGTGGATTTTGTTGCTAAATCTTCTTCGACCACCGGAATTAAAGGGGAGTTGGTTCCAATTTTGTTTTCTTTTGCATTTTAGTTCATGTTTTGTTAATAAATTCCATTTATACATTGCTTTAGTTTCATTTTCCTATATTTGCATTTTACTTCCACACTTTATTTCTATACTTTGCATTTTGTTTAGTTACATAGCATGCATTATGAATAAAAGTCTCCATGGAAATTTTCTATGTAATATTTTTAAGATGGTAAAAGTTTCTTAAATTTGATCATCAATTTTAGGTCATTGGATATGATTGGATACTCTGCTTACATGATATTGGTCAAAATGGTGGTGGATTCCAATTTGATTAATTGGGCTTATTTGCATGAAAATACCTAGAGAGGACCACTTTTAGCCTACACTCTATTATTTTCTTTGTGTGACATGCACTCACAACAATTGAACTCTAGAACTTGCTTAGCTTCTTTTCAAGGTCACAATAGCATTTGTGTGCATGGAGATAAAGGATATTTATCATTCTTGTTCCATTATTATTTCCCATTTCTTTCTCCATAATTTTCTAAGAACATTTTCATCTAGCCTTCATCAGTGGAAGTTGTTGGCTTTGTGTGTGTTTTTGTTCCAATTATTGATACATTTAAATTGGGAATAGAAGTGTTGTGAGAAGCTATGGAAATTTGCAGAACTGAAGTGTACAAAGATTTTTATAGAGCTGGAAATTGAAGTGCAAGCTGCAAAATGAGGTGCATTTTTGTATCAGATTGTATCAGAATTCAGATTGTAACATCCAATTGAGGGAGGCTTAATTGAATTTTAAGAAAGTGCTGGAAACAAATGGTATGCTTACTTTTCATGGCATATGCAGAATAAAAAAAAAGAAATGATTCAGAAACTCTACCTGGATTCTGAAACAAATGCTGGAGACAGAATTCAGAAACAATGAAAACAAAAGTGGAGAATTGCTGGAATGACAGGAATGAGTATAGTGCAGAAGTTCAAAAAAATGCAGAGGAATTAAGACATAATGTTGGTCAAGTGCATAAGAAGATGTTAAGACAAAAGAAGTTAGCATCTGAACTGAAACTGCATCCTGCTTTGAGAACTAATCAGTATCTGTGCCACAAACAGAGAAGAGCAGATGGAGATGAATTTCAATTTGTGAAGTGATACATCATTGAAGTATTATAATCCATGCTTGGAGTTGAACAGATGAAAACAAAAGAGGTTGTTTGTTGTAATAATAGAATAAACAAAAAGGAGTGAACAAATTGCAATCTGCACTAAACTGCAGTTTTCAATGCAGAAATTTAAGTGGAGATTTGGCATAGAAGTTTTGTTATTTCTTAAGAAATAGAGATTGGGCCAAGTTTCTTTGCAAATTTTCAATTTAAAGGTAGTATCAAGCACAGTTTTAGCTCCATTTCTTGAAACTGTCTTGCTGTCATTGATGCTGAGGACACTTACAGCAATGCATAACCTGGAATTTCAGATTTATGAATTTATTCTGTGGAGTTTTGAAACAAAAGTGCAAAATTTGAGTTTTGAATTCCTGAGTTTGATGTTTTAAGAAGCAATTTGAAACTGTTTTGCAACTCTGATTGGAATTCGATTCAGTACTGGTGAAACTAGCTTCTCCTTACAACATTTGAACAAATCTGTTTTATAGCTTTTATCCTCTACTCGATTTAAACAACAGCAATGCAGAAAGCCGCAGAAACATTGTAGTGCATAAATATTGGAAATAGAAAGTTGGTATCAAAGTTGTATCAAGATTTAAGAATAGAATTTAAATCAGGGAAAGGATCAAGTTAGATTCTGCTAGGTGCAGGAACAAAAGGTATTCCAGTCTTTGCATGATTTCTGGGAACTTTATATTTTAACAGAAAAGAGTTTGGATTGCTGGAAAAGAAATAAGTGAAGAGAAAATTCAGAAATTGTGAAGCTGAAAAAGTGAACTGGAAGCTATTCGTAATGTTAATTCTGTGGGTTCTAAACTGCAAAATGAAAGGAATTATTGAGGTTGCTGGAATCTGCAAAATGCAGAAATCTGTAAAGAGCTATGTTTTTTTTTTTTTTTTAGAGTGCATGAACATCTTTTTGATTTGAAGGAATTGAAGGGCAAGCTGACCTTATGGTGAATTGGTTTAGGAAATTGCTTCTCCGAATTGAAATCTAAGTGCAGATTAGCTGATTTTGTTTTCATAAAAGGGAAGCTATATCTGTTCAAGGTGCTGTCAATGAACAAAAGTGTGGAGCTGCTGAAATAGATTTAGAAAGGTTGAAATTGTATCCTGCTATCACCAGTTCTGTTTGTTGAATTTGATACACTGACTTTTGAAATCGAATTTCAGTTGCTGAACAGAATTTATTCTTTTGCCAAGTTTGGTGCTGATCCTTATCAGAAAAATAATGGCTCGAACAGAAATAGAAAAGACAGTTTGCAGAATGAATTGAATGACTGTGTAGAAAAGAATAGTGATACATAGAGCAAGGAGGCTAATCTGTTTTATGATTTGAAGTCCTGGAGTTTTTGGTGCAGAATATGCAGAGAAAAGATGCAAGGATGCAAAACAGAAATTTAAGAGGGGTCAAGAGTTGAGCTGTGAATTGGAGTAGAAATCTGTGGGTGCAGAAATAAGAGAAGCTGGAAATTCAGAAATGCAGAATGGTGTTCAAGGTGTACCAAAAATCTGTGGGCATCTAGCAAATCCTTTATAAACTTAAGTGAAATTCCTCTATTCTCAGAAGCAAATTATGTTAACTTCCTTTCTCTGTTTTTACACACCTGCTGGAACAGAATTGCAGATATCTAAACATTGCTTTGAGGCTGCAAGAAATGAAAGTGCTGATATTTAACTTGGCTAACATTCTGCTGAAAGGTCATTTCTGAAAGTGCCATAAAGCAGTCCTTCATATCTGATACTTAACGAATTCTGGAAGCTGCAGGAATGAAGAGATATGCAGGAAATGAGTTAATTTGTGCTAACTTTTCAACCATTTTCTGATCAGGTTCAAGTTCGAAGAGTGTTGCTTAACTGGAATGATGCTGTAATTTCATGAGTTGCTGGTTTGTGAAACTCTATCTAAATAAGTTGAAATCTGCTGTTGAACTCTAAATCAAATTCCAGCAACTAATTTTTGGAGCAGTTTAAGTCTCATTGATTCTGATTTCTGTACCTTCAAATTCAAAGGAGGCTGATTTTTAGTTTGAGTTGGTATGTATGCTGTGGTTAGATGCAAAGCTGTGTTATGAGCATTACAAGGAAAAAGCTGCAGAATAAAGACAAGAAAATAGTGGTTTAAATGTATCAAGTTTTGGAAATCTATGATGCTTTCTATTGCCCGAGATGGACAATGCTTTAAGTGTGGGGGAGGGAGCTATTTTCCATTAGCTAATGTGAGTTTGTTTTTGAGCTTTCAAGTGATGGAGTGGAAGTGAAAAATCCAGTGAAAACAATGAAGAAGAAAAATTTGGAAATTGGCACATCCAAAGAGTGTATCAAAAGAGTATCAAGATTCTTTGTTTGCCATCAAATTGAAGGGGAGGTTAGCTTGATATGTTGAATTGATAAAGACAAATGGTATTCATCTCTTTTTACATCAAAATGGTCAACTCATCAAGTATATTCCTCCCATACTTTCATTCTCTCATTTTCTTCATTTAAGCTTTTTCCTTTGCCACTTCATTCACTTTCATTGTTCTTTTTGGCTTCCATTTAAATTCTTATTGATAAAATCCTTTTGATTCATGTATGCAATGTTTTATGGTGGTGGAGAATTAGAAAATAAGCAAGCTTATGGTAGTGAAATGTTGTGAGTGACATTGCGTGAGATCCACTTATATGCAATTTTGAGTGTGAGAGCTAGAATAGGTAAATACCTTGTGAGATTGCAACTTGCTTAATTTTCAATTGGATTGAAACTACCATACCTACTGATTATTGTTTGGATTGTATTCATGATTGTTTGTGATCTTTAAGATGACCATAATTAATTACTTTTTACTATCTTCTATGTATTGCTAGGGAATTTGTGTGGAGATGATTTTTAGTTTTCTTGACTTGAACGGGACGTCCAAGACTAAGTGTGGGGGATTTGATAACCATGATTTAGCTATATTATTTTGATTCATAATGCATATTTTTGATGGTCTATTCATAGCTTAAATTCACATATACATTACATTTTGTAATTGCATTTGATTTTGGACTTAATTACAAATTAGCTTATTTTCATGGTATTTGGTGCTAATATTTGATTCTTATTTTGTAGGCATCAAAAGGGTCTTGGACCCGATCAGATTGGACCACATTTGGGCTCAAATCTAGGGCTAAACGAAGCAATCAAGCCTTGGAGTATTTTGGACCATTCATTGAAGATCAAGCAGATCTGGGCCATCCGTTAAAGATCCGACCCATCCGACCTAATGAGGAGCAGATCACATCCGTAGATAAAGATCCAGGAAGTTTGATCCAGATCAGAGATGATCCAACCGTTGATCCAGCCCAAATCAATCTGGACCGTCCGATTAGTTTTGAGGAGGTTTAAAAACCCCGAGAAGCTACAGTACCCAGTGGGCTCGGCGTGTTCGCGATTTTGCTACAGTGCCATCTTCTTCTTCCTTGCGGCGCCATTGCTCCCATTCCTCAGATCAGATCCGGTTCGTCTTCTTCTTCACCGACAACGACTTCCAACTGCCGGCGTTCATCTTCCAGTGATCAGAGAGTGTTGAGAGAGGTTTCTCGGGCGCGACTCAGGTTCTGCTCACTGCCGCTATCCTGTTGAGGGAGGTTTCCCGAACGGCGATCTTCGCCTCAACCAGAGCTTAGAGGGAGGTCTCCTGAGAGCTACTGGACCTTTTCCGATCGTCATTCCGCAGCGAGGTTTAGTAGATCTGATCAATTTACTTAGCTTTGCAAATCATAGAACCTTTGCTCTGTTTCTTCGGATTGTGAGGTTACCAGCTGGATGTGAGTTGAAAGGAGGTTTCTTGGATCTGTGAACGTTCTCTGGTAATAGCTGGAAGCTCGGGAATTGTCTGTTGGGTGCTTGAAAGGAGGTTTCCGAGAGCACTTCTGTTTTGGAGGTTTCCTGGAAGATTGAAGAAGGTTGCTACGGTTTGGTTTGTGGAATGTTAGGGTTTAGGTTTTCATTATCTTTGTCTTTGAATTGTTCATCACATTGCTCAGATCTATGATCTGATTTACTTTTCTGCAATTCCATTGCTTATTTCTTGTTTGCAACTTTGATTCTTTTTAGATTTCTGCAATTTGAACCAATTTCAGCTACTAACTTAGTGTGCAATCTGAATCTTAAGTAGCTATCTAATTGTAGCTAGCTAATTAGTTCGTAATCTAGGTTTTGTTTTGAATTATCTAGTTCGGCTCATGCAAGCTAGTGTTAATTTCGATACAAGAAATTAGGAAACCTTTGATCTGCTCATTGAACTTGTGGTGATTGTGATTATGCTTGAAAATGGAATGTTTAACTTGAGCTTGTGATTTGTTATCTCTGTCCAAGTTTAGTTATTTGAGCTTAAGAAATTGATTGAAATTGTGATTGTGAATTAGAGAGATGGTTATTGATTTATTTGATTCAATGATGCTTAATTGTTAACAACTTGAATTGAAAGAAGTTTAATCATGTTTAGATGAGGATGAATTATCTTTAATTCTGATCTTGAATGCATTAGATGAAGACAAATTGAATTGTAAGTCAAATGATGTACTTAATTGGCCTTGTTGACGTAAGAATTTTATTGGAACCAATTCTAGGATTTACACGCATTTACTAGTTATCCTTGGAAAAATACGACTAGGGACTTCTTACTACACGCATTTTCTTTAGCTTAAATGGGTTCCAATTTTATTAATTTGGAGCGCCTTGTGACATGCAAAGAGGCCGACACCACTCGGCTATGCTCGCGCGTCGCCAGCGCTTGGACAGGGAGGAGGAAGGGGGTCTCGGTGTGAGGCGAGGAAGAGCAGCGGCTTAGGAAGGAAATGGAGGAGAGGCGAGGGGAAACCGCTCGTGAGAGGAGAAGAAAAAGGGGCGGCATCGAGAAAACGAAGAAGAATAAAAGAAAAGAGAAAAACAAAAGGAAAATAAAACATTTCCTCACTTAAACGAGGTAGCCTAAATTTCAGGACCCCGTTTTTATCCTCGTAAACCCGTCCATACGAGCTCCGAAAAATTCCCGAAAAATTTCCAAAAATTTCAAAAAATTTCTTTATTGTGTTAAGCCCATTTCCGGTATTTTACAACTTGATACTTAGTCCATTAAATAGGATTGTGCCCCTTCAGTTGGAGAAGATCACACGCTCCTAAATAATTTCATATAACCATCCATAAAGGAAGTTTGATCTAGTGATTCGCAACAAACCCATCCGTTGTGGAGGGAGGCACTCAGAGCCAACACGCAAGCTTTTTGCATCACTTACAAACCAGTAATGGAGACCGTGGAATTTATTTAATAAATCTCTCTCCCACTTAGTTATTTAAGGTGAGGAATTTTAACCTAGCAAGCTCACATCACACACATAATAGTAAATAAAAGCAATAAATATGAAAATTAATTTTCCAACTATTATGGCCTTTTCCATCACTGTCCTTCGCGTGCTGCCAGCCCTAGGGTTCATGTCGTCAGGTCCATTGAGCTTCCTTTTCCGCTGCGCCTCTGGTCCTTCAATAGTACCACGCCTCGCAAGGATACGATCCGCGACTGAAAATAAAATTTTACATACATCGATCCTATATTCCACAAGGGAATGTACATCAAGTCAAGATCGGACATAAATGTAAAATCCTAGGGCTAATACAGCTCCTGCTGTAATAGTTAAATACAATCATGCACACACAATAAAATGTCCTTGACATGTCCAAGGGACCAATCACACACAATAACCAAAGCCATAATAGTTTGAGACTGCAACCATAGAGTTAGCATATCCTACTATTATCTTACCTAAATTATGTATGACATGTGCATAATTAAACTGAAAACCAAACACACAGAGGCAAACCCTATCTCTAATACCAATTGTTGGTTGGTCCTAGGAAGATCGTACCGGTTCCATTGTACAAAAATTTTATATAAGTCCTGATCCTTTCCTAACAACCTATTGTGTTCTTTAGAAATTAAATTCAGAATTACAAACATAACTTAACATTATTGATTCCAAATTTAACTTATCTGTTCTTAATGGTTTAGACTTGGATCACAAACGATGCTTAACATTATTGATCCAAATCCACCTATGTTATAAATTTAATTAAATATTAATTTCTAAAATTGGCTTCCAGGACTGCATGGCGAGGTACTAGGCCTTCTTGGGTATGAGATCATCCACCACCGCCTAGACAAAGCCTTTTAAAGAAATCTAATATTTAATTTCCTTATATAACTCTAGGTTTAACCAAAAGGAACAATCGAATCACAAATTCTAAAAAACAAAACAAAAGAAACACAACTTCAAATATCTAATCCGAAAAATCTAGAATCACTAGCATTTTGTGTTTGGAATTCATACAAAGAAAACTAGTATGATGCAGAAAACAATTACTAGTTATATCTTTCTTTGTAAGCAATAACCTCTTGATCTTCTACTGTATTCCTCTTCTTATCTTGGACGTTGTGTGGGCAACCATCTAACGAGATGAGAACCACCAACACCTTCCTTCTTGCAAGATTCGGTGTAAAGCCCGAAAAATTCCTGAATTTATTTTAGAATTATTCTATGATTTTTCTGGAATTTTTAGATATTTTTCCGGAATTTTTCGAGTAGCGGAAAATGCAAAAAAAATTGGAACCGTAAAATAGCTTAGGCGGGAATCGAACCCGAGACCTATGGTTTACGGATAAGTTTAGTAACCGGTGAACCCAGCAGGGTCGTGCTGAAAGGAAAGGGAAACAATTTAATTTATATTAGAGTTGGGCCTAGTTACCCACTTAATATAAATATTAACTTAAGTTGGGATTTGGTTTATTTTTGGGTTCGGCATTTTCTCTCCTCACCGAAGCCTCCTTTCCCTCTCCCGTTTCTTTCTCTCGGCGCAGCAAACAAAGCAAAGGAGACCTAGGGTTCCTTCCCTAGGATCGTGTGTTCACTTTCCGGTGACAACACCAACACGAAGTCGGTTCTTCTCCGCGAGAGGAACGCGAGGACGTAAGCGGTTCGTCGAACGGAACAGTTTCCAGAAAACCTAACTGATAGAATCGTAAGAAAACCTTGCGATTGAGGTAAGAAACCCCTCACCTGTAGTATAATTGCTCTCGCTTGTTAGTTTTGGCGTTAGTACAGTAGTTTTACAGTTTTCAGTTTTAGGGTGTGCCTTTAGTTCACACCAAGCATTCAGTAGAATGCCCAGTTCAGAAGGATGCACCAGTAGGCGTCCTAACAGCATGTAAAATGTATTAGAAACATTTTATTCAGTTTATTATTAGTTATTACAGTTATATGGATCAGATATCCATTGGGTGGGCTCCCACAGTAGCCTCTAGGTTCAGATAACCTAGAACATCAAAGTAAAATAAAACAGTATTCAGTATTTTACTTTTTATTCAGTTGGCACTGTACTTGGATCAGATATCCATGGGCTGGACTCCCACAGTCGTCCCTAGGTTCAGAGAACCTAGTAACCCTGCTGGATTCGGAACTTGCAATCCCGGGTCTCGTAGGGATGCGCGCACAGTAAGTATAGTTGTCAGGGCCCAGCAGCATGTTTAGTATTTTCATCTATTATATGTATAGTTTTCAAATTTGAAACCAGTGATGAGAACACTAATTTAGCTTTCAGTTCAGTTTAGGTTCAGTTTACCTGATTTGAGTTCATGTACAGATTTAGATATATGCATGACTAGTTCAGTTTCATGTTCAGTTTATATGTTATGCCGTGCTTTGTATGATACTATGTCATGCCATGCTTGCATATTCAGTATGTTTTTCAAACAGCATGATTTAAAATCATATTTGCATCGTATGCATGATTTAGTGAGGTAGATGGTTTCTTACTAAGCCTTAAGCTTACAGATACTATGTTTCCTTATACTGCAGATAAAGGTAAAGGAAAGATGGACTAGCAGAGGAGGCTGAAGGACAATGCAGATCAAGATGTGTGTGTGTGGAACTGGAATGAAAGATCTTAGGGATCTAACAAGCTTTAATTATGCATTTGAACTCTTTAGTAATTTCAATTCAGCATATGAACTTTAGTATTTCCATGTTTGACATGAGTTAACGAACCATGCTTTAGATTATGCTTAGAATGTTAAATATATGATGTTAGAATGTTAGTATTTGCATGCTAGAGTGTTTTCATGTATCTAGAACTTGTGTATGCGATTTTTGGCATGAATCAGTGCTGGAAATCAGAAACTCTGATTTCGTTTCAGACTTTCAGAACCTGGATCGGTCAGCAGACCGATCCAGTGCCATTCCTCTTCCTGGATCGGTCAGCCGACCGATCCAGATGGATACAATAGCTACTGTATCTCCTAGGATCGGTCAGCCGACCGATCCATCCGCGAACAGAGAGTTCGGGACGAAATCTGCAGTCACTGATCGGTCGACCGACCGATCAGTGAGCCACTGATCGGTCGGCCGACCGATCAGTGAGCCACTGATCGGTCTCACCGACCGATCAGTGAGCAGCTGGATCGGTCGGCAGACCGATCCTGTCAGTGTTCGCATGGGTGTCAGTAGATTGTTCCACGGACCGATCCAAAGCTCCAGTTTCACCTCCCCAGCATAGCTATGAATATCTAGAAGGTAGTTGGATATGAAATCTCACTCCTACAGAGTTAACAGAGGCAACAACAATAGTTTAGTAAAATTTTATTTTACCCAGTTTCCGCACAGTACACCCCAGTAGCGTCAGTAGTTAATGTAGCGATCCGGCTCACAGCTTAGTACCCAGGAGTTGGGTCGTTACAGAGTGGTATCAGAGCTGTATTCCTTACTTCCTACACACACATCAGCATTGTGCCTACAGCTTCCAAGTAAGAACATCTCTCACTCAGTTTTGTTTTCAGCTTTCATATCAGTTATATATGCTTTCATGTTTGCTCTCATGTTGGTAGTTAATTAATTCATGTTTACAGTGATAGTATTTAACATGTTACCAGTAGTTAACTATAACATGATAGCCTAGTTATATACATATGTTCTCTGCTTGCCTAGAAAATGGTACGAGGACGTCCGGCTAAGAAAGCATCGGCCGAGCCCCAAGATGAGCTCAGTGCCTCCCCAGACCTTATAGCACTAGTGGCTCAGCTACAGCAGCTGAACAACAGCAGGAGATAGCCTCCTTAAAGGCTAACCACAGACTACTCCCCCAGTCACTCCAAGACCGAACCTCACGACTCCAAGAATCACAGAGGTTGTACCAGCTCAGCCTGCAGTACGGCCCCAGTAGCATGGGCTAAGAGAGAAGCTTACCTTATCCAATGGCAGAGAATTAAGCCCGAGAACTTCTCAGGCACCAGCGAACCATGGGATGCTCAGGCATGGTTTAAAACACTGGAAAGCACGATGGAGCTTCTAGACTGGCCAGAGCACGAAAAGGTGAAGTGTGCCTCCTTCTGTTTAACAGGAGACGCACGCATGTGGTGGGAGTGGATTAAATCGAAGTGGACAGTAAACCAGATGACATGGGCCAACTTCGAGAAAGAATTCTTCGAGGAATTCTTTCACATGCAAGTCACGAACCGACACTATGACGAGTTTACAGAATTTCGTCAGGGCAACCTATCAGTTCAGGAAGCCGTGAAGAAATTCAACAGGTTGGCCCGTCTGTGTCCAGCACTAGTCAGCACAGAGAAGGAACGAGTACGGTTGATGCTGAAGATGCTCAGACCAGAGATCACGATGAATATGGCTGGTGGCGTTCATAGGCCACAAACCACAGAGGAGCTAGTGAGTAGTGCTCTGATCACCGAGCACTATCAGCACAACATCACCCAGCAGAAACAGGTTTCCATAGAGCCCAAGGGACAAGCTAGCTCAGGTACTCAGCAGAAACAACAGGGACATAGCTCCAACTGGAAGGGGAAACGCAAGGCAAGCAGTGACCCAAAAGGAGGACCAACTGGAAAACACTCCAGACATCCCAAATGTGCTACTTGTGGGAAACATCATCCAGGAGTTTGCCGCAAGGGTACGCGAGGTTGTTTTGAATGTGGACAGGAAGGGCACATGGCTAAGCAGTGCCCGAACAAGAACAGTCTTCCTCAGCCTCAGCCGATACATTATGGAGCTCAGCCAGCGCAGCTACACCAGATGTATGCAGTCTTAGATGGTCCACAGATCAGTCAGGGCAGATTAGAAGCCCCCACAGCTACCATAAATGCCAGGATTTTCTCACTGACCAGAGAGGACGTAGCAAATGCCTCGACAGTTGTCACGGGTCAGATCAGTATTTTTCAGCATAATGCAACTGTCTTATTCGATACTGGGGCAACCCACTCTTATGTATCCAGGGCATTTGCCGAGAAAATAGAAACACCCCCAGAGGTACTCAATAGTCAGTTTCTGACAACGCTACCCTCAGGAGACATTATGGCATCTACACACTGGCTCAGAGCAGTGCCAGTCATTATAGCAGACAGAGAACTTTTTGGTGATCTGATAATGCTAGAAATGACTGACTACGATGTCATCTTTGGAATGGATTTTCTGATCATATATGGCGCTTCTATAGAGTGCCGTAAACAGAAGGTCATATTCCAACCGGAAGCAGGAGTACAGTTTGAGTACACAAGAAAGCCAAAGAGAAAAGCCAGGAAGTTTCTCTCAGCATTGAAAGCACAGCAGCTATTGGATTCAGGATGCATGGGATTTTTAGCAAATGTGGTCAACACCAGCCAGGACAAGAACCAACAGCTATCAGAGGTTCGAGTCGTTTGTGACTACCCAGCAGTCTTCCCTGAAGAGCTACCAGGCTTAGCACCAGACAGGGAGATTGAATTTGAGATAGAGCTCATTCCCGGCACAAATCCAATTTCCAAGGCACCGTACCGTATGGCTCCAGCAGAACTGAAGGAACTTCAGGAGCAATTACAGGAGCTTCTTGACAAGGGTTTCATACGCCCTAGTCACTCACCATGGGGAGCACCTGTGTTGTTCGTGAAGAAGAAGGATGGAAGCATGCGCCTATGCATAGACTACCGTGCTTTGAACCAGGTCACAATTAAAAACAGGTACCCTCTCCCCAGGATAGATGACCTGTTTGACCAGCTAAAGGGAGCCACAGTGTTCTCTAAAATTGACCTCAGATCAGGATATCACCAGGTTAGAGTCAAGAAAGGTGATATACCTAAAACAGCTTTCAGGACCAGATACGGACATTATGAGTTCGTAGTCATGCCTTTTGGCGTGACAAATGCTCCAGCTACTTTCATGGACCTCATGAACAGAGTATTCAGAGAATACTTAGACAAGTTTGTCATCGTGTTCATCAATGACATTCTTATCTATTCAGGCACTCAGGAGGACCATGCAGAGCATCTGAAGACAGTTTTGCAGATCCTTCAGCAGAACCAGCTGTATGTCAAATTCACAAAATGTGAATTTTGGCTAGACCAGGTAGCCTTTCTAGGTCACATCATCTCCAAGGATGGTGTTATGGTATATCCCAAAATAGAAGCGTAGTAACCGGAAGAGACCCAGAACGCCAAAGTGAAATCGAAGCTTTCGGGATTAGCAGCTACAGAAATTGAGAGGACTTCTCCAGATAGCCTCCCCACCGATGCCTCACCAGAAGAACAAGAAATTTCGGATGAGGATCATGAGAACAATAACTAAAATGGAGATTGACCAATACTCCTATTTTAGCTATACCAGAAAACACATACAGTTTCGACATCTACAGTGACGCCTCTAAATTGATGCAGCAGGGCAAGGTGATCGCCTATGCCTCCAGACAACTCAAGGATTATGAGAGGAACTATCCTACTCACGACCTTGAGCTTGCAGCGGTGGTGTTCGCTCTCAAGATTTGGAGACATTATTTGTACGGAGCTCAGTGTAGAGTGTATACAGATCATCAAAGTCTGAAGTATTTCTTTACTCAGAAGGATCTGAATATGCGACAGCGCAGATGGTTAGAGCTGGTCAAGGATTATGACATAGATATCCTCTACCATCCAGGGAAAGCTAATAAGGTAGCAGACGCACTCAGCAGGAAGTCCAGTGCTACCTTATTATCTTTGGCAGCTATGTCACCACCCCTAAGGAAGGAGATTACAGATTTTAGTCTCGAGCTTATGGTCGGGCAGCTTTCCACTATGTCCTTAGCATCTACCTTGCTTGATGATATCCAGACAGCTCAGGAGCAGGATCCTGAAATCCAGAAAATCAAGCAAGGGTTAGCAGAATCAGAAAGTGGAGAGTTCAGAGTGTCCGCCAGTGGGGTAGTGTACTGTGGTGACAGACTTTGTGTTCCAGATCAGGAGGAACTACGAAAACAGATTCTAGACGAGGCTCACAGGACTCCCTATGCGATGCATCCTGGCTCCACCAAAATGTATCAGGATCTAAAGAAACGATTTTGGTGGCCTGGGATGAAGCGAGATATCGCCAGATACGTCAGCATCTGTCTAACCTGTCAAAGGGTTAAGGCAGAACATCAGCGACCAGGAGGAGTTCTGCAGCCGATCCAGATCCCAGAATGGAAGTGGGAGGATATCTCTATGGACTTCATAGTGGGATTACCCAGAACCACGAATGGTTTTGATGCTATCTGGGTAATAGTCGACAGGTTGACTAAATCAGCCCACTTCTTAGCTATCAGAATATCCTATTCCATGGAGCAGCTAGCTCAGTTGTATCTCCAGGAGATTGTCAGTGCATGGAGTCCCACTAACCATTATATCAGACAGAGCAGATTTACATCACACTTCCGGAAGTGTGTATCAACTATGGGCACCCAGCTAAAATTCAAGACTTTCCATCCTCGATGATGGTCGACGAGCGAGTAAATGTACTCGAAGATATGCCCGGCTTGTGCCCTAGATTTCAAGGAAGTTGGTGCAAATATCCGAGTCTAGCAGAATTTGCATACAACAACTGCTCATGCCACCATCGGCATGGCACCTTATGAGGCACTCTATGGGCGGAGGTGCAGATCACCAATCTGCTGGTATGAGAGTGGTGAACAGAAGCTCAGACAGATCTAGTAGTAGATACCACAGCCGCCATACAGAAGATTCACCAGAGGATAGAGATAGCACAGAGTAAGAGCTATGCCGATACACCACGCACCCCTAGAGTTTTCTGGGGATACAGCCTCGAGTAGCTCCCATGAGGGAGTCATGCGCTTTGGGAAGAAGGGCAAGCTAGCACCCGATATGTGGGACCATACCTTATCACGAAGAGTGGGCAAGGTAGCATATGAGCTAGAGTTACCTCAAGAGATGTCACCTATTAACGTATTTCATGTCTCCATGCTGAAGAAGCATATTCCAGACGCCACCCAGGTGATTGAGCCCCAGTTGGTACAGGTCCGTGATGATCTCAGCTATGACAGTCGGCCTATTCAGATAATAGACCGAGCAGTAAAGAAATTACGGAACAAGGAAGTACCATTAGTCAAAGTCAGTTGGCAAAATCACACAGCAGCAGAGGCGACTTGGGAGACAGAGGCCAGCATGAGACAGAAGTACCCAGAATTGTTTTAAGTTTGGGGATGAACTTTTTATAAGGTATGGGGGATTATTAAGCCCGAAAAATTCCCGAATTTATTTTAGAATTATTCTATGATTTTTCTGGAATTTTTAGATATTTTCCGGAATTTTCCGAGTAGCGGAAAATGCAAAAATAATTGGAACCGTAAAATAGCTTAGGCGGGAATCGAACCCGAGACCTATGGTTTACGGATAAGTTTAGTAACCGGTGAACCCAGCAGGGCCGTGCTGAAAGGAAAGGGAAACAATTTAATTTATATTAGAGTTGGGCCTAGTTACCCACTTAATATAAATATTAACTTAAGTTGGGATTTGGTTTATTTTTGGGTTCGGCATTTTCTCTCCTCACCGAAGCCTCCTTTCCCTCTCCCGTTTCTTTCTCTCGGCGCAGCAAACAAAGCAAAGGAGACCTAGGGTTCCTTCCCTAGGATCGTGTGTTCACTTTCCGGCGACAACACCAACACGAAGTCGGTTCTTCTCCGCGAGAGGAACACGAGGACGTAAGCGGTTCGTCGAACGGAACAGGTTCCAGAAAACCTAACGGATAGAATCGTAAGAAAACCTTGCGATTGAGGTAAGAAACCCCTCACCTGCAGTATAATTGCTCTCGCTTGTTAGTTTTGGCGTTAGTTCAGTAGTTTTACAGTTTTCAGTTTTAGGGTGTGCCTTTAGTGCACACCAAGTAGAAAGATGCACCAGTAGGCGTCCTAACAGCATGTAAAATGTATTAGAAACATTTTATTCAGTTTATTATTAGTTATTACAGTTATATGGATCAGATATCCATTGGGTGGGCTCCCACAGTAGCCTCTAGGTTCAGATAACCTAGAACAGCAAAGTAAAATAAAACAGTATTCAGTATTTTACTTTTTATTCAGTTGGCACTGTACTTGGATCAGATATCCATGGGTTGGACTCCCACAGTCGTCCCTAGGTTCAGATAACCTAGTAACCCTGCTGGATTCGGAACTTGCAATCCCGGGTCTCGTAGGGATGCGCGCACAGTAAGTATAGTTGCCAGGGCCCAGCAGCATGTTTAGTATTTTCATCTATTATATGTATAGTTTTCAAATTTGAAACCAGTGATGAGAACACTAATTTAGCTTTCAGTTCAGTTCAGGTTCAGTTTACCTGATTTGAGTTCATGTACAGATTTAGATATATGCATGACTAGTTCAGTTTCATGTTCAGTTTATATGTTATGCCATGCTTTGTATGATACTATGTCATGCCATGCTTGCATATTCAGTATGTTTTTCAAACAGCATGATTTAAAATCATATTTGCATCGTATGCATGATTTAGTGAGGTAGATGGTTTCTTACTAAGCCTTAAGCTTACAGATACTATGTTTCCTTATACTGCAGATAAAGGTAAAGGAAAGATGGACTAGCAGAGGAGGCTGAAGGACAATGCAGATCAAGATGTGTGTGTGTGGAACTGGAATGAAAGATCTTAGGGATCTAACAAGCTTTAATTATGCATTTGAACTCTTTAGTAATTTCAATTCAGCATATGAACTTTAGTATTTCCATGTTTGACATGAGTTAACGAACCATGCTTTAGATTATGCTTAGAATGTTAAATATATGATGTTAGAATGTTAGTATTTGCATGCTAGAGTGTTTTCATGTATCTAGAACTTGTGTATGCGATTTTTGGCACGAATCAGTGCTGGAAATCAGAAACTCTGATTTCGTTTCAGACTTTCAGAACCTGGATCGGTCAGCAGACCGATCCAGTGCCATTCCTCTTCCTGGATCGGTCAGCCGACCGATCCAGATGGATACAGTAGCTACTGTATCTCCTAGGATCGGTCAGCCGACCGATCCATCCGCGAACAGAGAGTTCGGGACGAAATCTGCAGTCACTGATCGGTCGGCCGACCGATCAGTGAGCCACTGATCGGTCTCACCGACCGATCAGTGAGCAGCTGGATCGGTCGACAGACCGATCCTGCCAGTGTTCGCATGGGTGTCAGTAGATTGTTCCACGGACCGATCCAAAGCTCCAGTTTCACCTCCCCAGTATAGCTATGAATATCTAGAAGGTAGTTGGATATGAAATCTCACTCCTACAGAGTTAACAGAGGCAACAACAATAGTTTAGTAAAATTTTATTTTACCCAGTTTCCGCACAGTACACCCCAGTAGCGTCAGTAGTTAATGTAGCGATCCGGCTCACAGCTTAGTACCCAGGAGTTGGGTCGTTACATTCGGCCACCAACCTTCAAACTCCAAGGGATGCAAGAGCAAAGCCTCCTTTCTCTCCTTCTTCTCCTAGCTAGAACCGGCAACCAAGGACTCCTCTTGTGTTGATGCTGCCGGCCACCAAGGAGGAAGAGAAAAGGAGAAGAGCAAGGAACTTATGGCCAGCCACCACCAAGGAATAGAGGAGTGGAAAATAGAATAGAGTTGTTGTTCATGAAGGCACCCCTTCCCTCTCTTTTATAATCCTTGGTCTTGGAAAATAAGGAAAATTTAAATAAAAATTTCCTTATTTTCTTTGCAATGAAAAGGAAAATTTAATTGATTAAAAACAATTTCCTTTTCTTAAAACAACTTGGCCGGCCACCTCATAGCTCCAAGCAAGGAAAGTTTTAATAACACAAGAATTAAAACTTCCTAATTTGCTTCCGAAATTTTTAATAAAATTTCTCTAATAATTTGTCCCTTCATGGTTGGTTATAAAAGGAAATTTTATAAATTAAAATCTCTCTATTAAAACATGTGGATGATTTCCAAAATGGAAAGTTATCTTTAAAATTAAAATCTTCCTCTCAATCTACAAATAAGGAAAGATATCAAATCTTTTCTTAATCTTTTGTAGAAACTATAATAGGAAAAATTTAATTTTAAACTCCCTTTTAAAATCATGAACATGGTTTCATAAAAGGAAAGTTTTATCAAAAATTAAAATCTTCCTTTCAATCTACAAATAAGGAAAGATATCAAATCTTTTCTTAATCTTTTGTAGAAACCTTGAAAGGAAAGATTTAATTTTAAAACTCTCTTTTAAAATCATGAGGATGGTTTCATAAAAGGAAAGTTTTATCAAAAATTAAAATCTTCCTTTTAACTACAAATAAGGAAAGATATCAAACCTTTCACTTAATCTTTTATAGAAATCTATAAAAAGAAAGATTTAAATTTTAAACTCCCTTTTAAAACCATGGTATCCACATAAGAAAGATTTAAAAAATAAAATCCTTTTTAATTTAATGTGGCCTGCCACACCAAGCTTGGATTCAAGCTAAGGCCATCCACACAACTTGGCTCATCCTATTTGCATGGCCGGCCCAAGCTTGGGTTCCAAGCTTGCTTGGTCAGCCACCTTAGGATGGGTATAAAGGTGGGTATTGGTGGATATAATTCTCTATATACAAGAGGCTACGATAGGGACCGAGAGGAGGAATCAATTTTTGTCTCCCGATGAAATTAAGCTTCCCGTGTTCGCTCCGAACACCCAACTTAATTTCATCAATAATAATTCATACCACTAAAGAATTATTATTGAACTACCACACCAATCCCAAATTACATTTTGGGCTCCTTCTTATCATGAGTGTGTTAATCTTCCTGTGTTTAAGATGTCGGATGTCCACTAATTATGTAATGACCCTACCCTCCCCTTAACTAGTCTGTGGGAGTGGGACGTTACTTAACTATAAACTTTACTAAACTAATCTTGCTCACATGTTGACAGTAACACTTAGTACTCTATGAAAACTTGAAAACATGCAATTTAGTGGCAGCTGAAAACATAAATAACTCATCTCAAATTCTACTCAAGCATTTGTTCTCAACTAAAATATATCAATCTGCACATGCATGCGATAGTGTTACAACTCAAATAATTAGACTAATGTGCATAGCAATTTAAATGGAAGAATTATAAAACATAAAAACATTCCATGGACAAACCAACAATACGAAAGAATAGTTCCAACAATGCAAGAGAGACTTAATCCACCTAAATTTCACAACCAGTCTAAATACAAAATCTTAATAAATTCATTAGCAAGATCCCAAGGCTTCCATAGTCCAGACATTACACATCCATCCCACACCTCCTTGTCGCCTTCCTTCACTATAGCTTTCCTTTTCCTTTATCTGCAGTAAGAGGAAACGCAACTATAAGCGGATGCTTAGTAAGCTCTATCTAACTCACAAAAACTCAATGTGCATATATAGATCTATAACGAAGACTAACCAAACTGAAATTCTTAAGGAAATATCTGAAATTGAAATATTTAATAAAAATCTGAACTGGAAAACAGAAACACATGGTTGTTCGGTCTAGTAAGTTTCAAGGGAAACTGAAAACTGTAAGGCCAACTTATATAAAGTCGTTCCCTTCATTCAAGCCAAAAACTGGACCAAAGCAGCACTGCTACAAAAATAAACCATCCACACCTGTTTATAACCCAGCAAAGAATCTAATACTGACATACAATTGGTGGATATTCCTGCTCATGGAAAAAAAATACAAAACAAGAGAATCCAGCTGCACACTTGAATTAGAGTTATACATGCTTTAAAATTTACAAAGAAATCTGTAACTGGAATGCTATACTACACAAACAATGAATCTAAAACTGCATGTATAAAAACCAATAACAAAAGATCTAACAGCATGTAAAAGAATTGATAATAAAAGGTCTAAATAAGCCACTGAAATCTAACTAAACACTCTCAAAAAAACAAGGTTGTCAATGTTTAATGCATAGCACAACAAAACTAACAATAAGCTCCTCTGTTCATGCCCCTTATGTAACCCAAATCAAGCTAAACCTGCTGGAATTTACAAATCTATGTAAAACTTGTTTCATTTGTTCAAAGCTTACACTTTTATACATCAAAATAATTATAACTTCTTCTTGGGTCCAGGCGTAGTACCAAAGCGCGCTTCCTAATAGAGACTGGGGTGGCAAACCACCAGTCCTACGAGGGTGAAGACCTTGGTCTTACCAGGGCCGAGACCTCGGAACCGGTCACCTGGATTTGTTTAACGACAACCTCGAAAGTCGGGTACTAGCCTCTTCAAGTAAAATACTTGTTACTTGTTAATACTTCTAATAAAAGAAAAATTCCTTGCAATTTAAACAGTAGCTTAAAGGGATGTTCATCTCCATTTCATAACACAAACTGAAACCTAATAATAAGAATGAAACTAAACTACATGCTCAAAATTTATCCAAACCATTTTCTGTTCATTACCTAATAGCAGAATCTGAAACCTACAAGGCTCTACATAAAACTGATCATGTCCATTAAGGTAACAAAACAGAAAGATTTAAAATCGAAATCTGTAAATACTAATTACAAGGCCTGAAGAAATCCAACCCACTTGCTTAACCTATACAATTTATTTTCTTTCTTTGAGATTCACAGCAGTAAGCTTCAAAAACACCGTTCCCTATAGTATGCTTCAAAAAACAAGAAGGAACAAGAATCCAAGAGCTACTCCTACCGCAGGTGAGAAGCACTTACCTTTGTTCTTGGACTTACAACCGAAATCGGCTTCTAGGGTTTCGGAGAGCTTGAGATTTCCGCCTCTTCTTCGTGTCTACGTGCTCTCCTTGATGAGAGACTCTCAAATCGGTGAAGAACTCACAGAATTTCCCCTTGGTCGGCCGTCGGAGACGATGCCCTAGCCTCCTTCTTCGTTTCTGCCCAAGGAGAGACCGACGTCGCACACGAGAGGAGGAAAAAAAAATATCGGACAAGAGAAAAGAAAACCTAATTCCTCTCTTAACTTATCCCTTTTTATATTTTGGGTATTCTATTCTCTGTTATCCCTTAAATTAATTTCACTATCTATTTTATCAGCATGGCCCTGCTGGGTTCCTGGTCATCCAAAACAACTTAAAACTTTGCTTAACTAGAGGTCTCTGGTTCGATCCTCGGCCCGACCTCTTTTTGCCTCAAATTCGTTTCTTTTGGTAAAAATACCAAACGAACTCCGAAAATTACATAAAAATACTCTAAAAATTTCTAAAAATCTCTAGAATATTTCTAAAGCATTTCTAAATATTTTTAAGTACTATTAGGACTCTAAATGAGGAAATTTGGGTTGTTACAATTCCCCATACCTTATAAAAAGTTTATCCTCGAACTTAGAATAATTCTGGATATCTCTGTCTCATACTGTCCTCACACTCCCACGTAGTTTCCTCGTGCTTCTAATTTTGTCAAATGACATTCACTAGTGGTACTTCTTTGTTCCTTAGTCTCTGAACTTCTCTGTCCACTATCTGTATAGGTCTGCTCTCATAGCTAAGATCCTCCTGAATCTGCACTGACTGAGGCTGAATCACTTGGCTAGAGTCGTGGAGGCACTTCTTTAGCATGGAGACATGAAACACATTGTGTATTGCTGACATGCCTTGAGGTAAGTCCAGCTTGTAAGCTACTTTCCCAATCCTCTCGGTGATCAGGTAGGGTCCTACGTAGCGGGGACTTAACTTGCCCTTTTTGCCAAATCTCATCACTCCCTTCATAGGAGCGACCTTGAGAAAGACTGAATCCCCTACTTGGAATTCAAGTGGCCTATGGCGTGCGTCAGCATAACTTTTCTGTTTACTCTGGGCAGTCTCAATTCTCTGTCTGATCTTCTGGATAGCCTGTGTGGTCTCATCTATCATCTCTATCTGAATGCCCAGCTCCACTTCCATTTCTATCCTTTCACCTGCTTCTTGCCAGCACATGGGTGATCTACACTTTTGACCATACAGTGCCTCGTAAGGTGCCATCTTGATAGTGGCATGGTAGCTATTGTTGTAGGCGAATTCAGCTAAATATAGATACTTGCACCAACTGCCCTTAAAATCTAATGCACAAGCCCTGAGCATGTCTTCTAAAATCTGATTTACTCGTTCTGTCTGTCCATCAGTCTGGGGATGGAAGGCTGTGCTGAATTTGAGTTTGGTGCCTAATGCATTCTGGACACACTCCCAAAAGTGAGAGGTGAATCGCCCATCCCTATCAGAAACAATCGACTTCAGGACTCCATGAAGTCTGATCACCTCCTTAACATATAGCTGCGCCAACTGCTCTATTGAGTGAGACACCTTGATGGCTAGAAAATGGGCAGACTTTGTCAACCTGTCTACTATAACCCATATCGCGTCGTACCCATTGGTGGTTCTTGGAAGACCTGTTATAAAGTCCATGGATATTTCTTTCCACTTCCACTCTGGTATTGGGAGGGGTTGCAGGACTCCTCTTGGTCTCTGGCACTCTGCTTTGACCCTCTGGCATGTCAGGCAGGTACTGACATATTTTGCAACATCTCTCTTGAGTCCAGACCACCAGAATCTCTGTTTCAAATCTTGATACATCTTGGTGGAACCAGGATGCATGGAGTACGGTGTACTATGAGCTTCCTCTAGAATCTTATTTCTCAATTCCTCATCATTAGGGACACAAAGGCGGCTCCCCTGATAAAGGATTCCACTGTCTGATACCCGAAACTCTGAATTTTCTTATTTTTGTATCCCTTGCTTGATCTTCTAGATATCTGGATCTTCACTTTGCTTTCTCTGTATATCCTCAAGCAGGGTTGACTCTAAGGTCAATGCAGAGAGTTGCCCATAAATAATTTCAACTCCAAAGTCTGACAATTCCTTCTGTAGTGGCAGTGCTAATGATGACAAGGGCATCAGGGTTGCACTGGATTTTCGACTTAGTGCATCCGCAACTTTGTTAGCTTTACCTGGGTGATAGAGGATTTCACAGTCATAATCTTTAACCAACTCTAGCCACCTGCACTGTCTCATGTTTAAGTCTTTCTGGGTAAAGAAATACTTCAAGCTTTGATGGTCTGTGAAGATTCTGCACTGAACTCCATACAAATAATGTCGCCAGAGTTTTAGTGCAAAGACCACAGCTGCCAGCTCAAGATCATGAGTGGGGTAATTCTTCTCATAGTCTTTGAGTTGTCTGGAAGCATAAGCTATAACCTTCCCCTCTTGCATGAGAACAGCTCCAAGGCCCATCTTGGAAGCATCACTATAGATGTCAAAACTCTTGCCACTCTCTAGAACAGTCAGAACGGGAGCACTGGTCAGTCTTTTCTTCAATGCCTGGAAACTTTGCTCACATTTGTTTGACCACTCAAACTTCTTGTTCTTCCTAGTTAGGGCTGTTAGTGGAGAGGCTATCCTGGAAAAGTCTTCCACGAATTTCCTGTAATACCTAGCTAAACCAAGGAAGCTTCTAATCTCCCTGGCGTTCTTGGGTCTACACCAGTTGTTGACCGCTTCTATTTTGGCAAGATCCACCTGGATACCTTCTTTAGAGATGATGTGACCTAGAAACGCCACCTGCTCTAACCAGAACTCGCACTTTGAGAATTTGGCATAAAGCTGTTTTTGCTGAAGGGTCTGCAGTACTATTCTCAAGTGCATGTCATGCTCCTCTGGGGTTCTTGAATAGATCAGAATGTTGTCGATGAACATGATGACAAACTTGTCAAGGTATTCTCTGAACACTCTGTTCATTAAGTCCATGAAGACCGCAGGTGCATTAGTCACTCCAAAAGGCATGACTACAAACTCGTAGTGTCCATATCTGGTCCTGAAAGCTATTCTGGGTATATCACTTTCTTTCACTTTCAACTGATGGTATCCAGAGCACAGGTCTATCTTAGAGAACACTGTTGCCCCCCTTAACTGATCAAATAGATCATCTATTTGGGGAAGAGGGTACTTGTTCTTAATTGTCACTTTGTTCAGCGCTCTATAATCTATGCACATCCGCATAGATCCATCTTTCTTCTTAACGAACAACACTGGAGCTCCCCAAGGTGAATGACTAGGGCGGATGAAACCATTGTCAAGCAGCTCCTGGAGTTGTTCTTGTAGTTCTTTCAGGTCTACTAGAGACATCCGGTACAGAGCTTTGGAAATTGAACCGGTGCCAGGAACCAACTCAATTTCAAACTCCACTTCTCTATTGGGAGGTTGTCCAGGTAGCTCTTCTGGAAATACCTCTGGATACTCACAGACTACCCGAACATCTTCCTGCT
This sequence comes from Zingiber officinale, assembly GCF_018446385.1. NCBI lineage: Eukaryota > Viridiplantae > Streptophyta > Magnoliopsida > Zingiberales > Zingiberaceae > Zingiber > Zingiber officinale. The sequence continues at coordinate 57,938,068 of NC_055993.1, forward strand.
TGGGTCCTTCTTGTTCTTCTGCATTCACAATGTACTCCAGAAAACCAGTACACCCTTTAGCTAACATTTGGTGAGCTGTTAGGGAAGAGAGGAATTTCTGGGTCTTCCTCTTTGGCACTCCCGTGAACTCAAAGGATGGTTCACCTTCTGGACTGAAAATCACTTTCCTTCTGTGGCAGTCCACCGAAGCACTGTACTTGTTGAAGAAATCCATAACCATAATAACGTCGAAATCCTGCATCGTAAGGACTACTAAATTGGCATATAGCTCTCGGTCTGAAATTCTGACTGGTACAGCCCGAAGCCACTGGTTGGACTCCATGACTTCCCCAGAAGGTAGGGTTGTCAAGAACTTGGAGTTCATACTATCTGCAGGCACCTGAAATTCCTTGGCAAAGGGTACTGATATAAAAGAGTGGGTCGCCCCAGTATCAAATAGTGCAGTAGCTAAATGTTGAAAAAATAACTACTTGACCTGTTACGACCGTGGAGGCACTAGCAGTTTCCTCTTTAGTGAGGGAGAATACTCTGGCACTGGCTGGAACTGGTGGGGCTTCCAACCTTCCTTGACTGAGTTGAGGTCCTTCCAGAGTTGCAGGCATGTAGTGTAACTGAGGCTTGTTCTGATATTGCGCTGCCTGTTGCTGGGGGGCTCTGAGCTTGTTAAGACATGCCTTAGCTAGGTGTCCTTCTTGACCACACAAATAACATCTAGTCATACCCAAAATACAGGCTCCTAGATGTAGTCTCCCACATTTAGGACATGGAGGGAACTTAGCCTGCTTGTCTACTGGACCTCCCTTTTGGCTACCTCCTGTATTCCATCGTTTCCTTTTGTTATCCTTGCCCTTCCAGTTCTGCTTACTTGCCTGGGGTTTCTGACTCCCTACTGTCTTGTCTTCTATCTTGACTAGCTTAAGTTGCATTTACTGTGCCTTGATGCTATTCAGATAGTGCTTAGTGACTAATGCCCTGCTGACCAGCTCTTCACCAGTCTGTGGCTGGTGAGTTCCACTACTCACATTAAGTGATATTTCTGGTCTCAGTATTCGGAGCATCAGTCTGACTCGTTCCTTCTCTGCACTCACTAACTTTGGGAAGAGCTGAGCTAGCCTATTGAATCTTTTGACTGCTTCTTCTACTAGCAGGTCACCTTGTCTGAATTTTATAAACTCCTCATAATGTTTATTAATGATCCGTTGACGGAAGAATTCCTCGTAAAACTCTGTCTCGAAGTCAGCCCAGCTCATCTGGTTGGCTGCTCTCTTGCTCTTAACGCTCTCCCACCACATACGAGCATCTCCAGATAGGCAGAAAGAGGCACACTTGACCTTCTCGACTTCTGGCCAGTCAAGAAGCTCCATTGTGCTCTCCAGTGTCTTGAACCAAGCCTGGGCATCCCAGGGCTCAATCGTGCCTGAGAAACTTTCTGGCTTCAACTTCAGCCACTTTATCAGGTATGTTTCTAGTCCTTTAGGTGCTGTGGCGACTTCCAGGGCAGCTGGTGGAACCTCAGTCACCACCGGGGTCTCCACATTGATAGTAGGGGGAGGGGGAGGAACTGGCTGCTGATTTGCCATCAGATTGGCGATTACTTGTTGCTGCTCTGCTACTTGTCTCTGGAGTTGAGCAACAACTTCAGAGAGATTAGGCCTAGTTGTTCTGGGCTCTTCGTTCTCCTGAGCTCGGTCCTCAGTACGAACGGTACAGGGACGCCCTCTCCTTGCCATCTAGTCATGCAGAGAGAGAAAACCTAAAATTTTCTCTGTACTCTCTAGACACATATATAAAATATAGAAAAAAAAAACAAGAACTTTTATCTTACTTAAGCACATTTAAGCAAATATTTCTAAGGATTTCTCTATACTGCAAATAATAAGGAAAGGCATAATAAAAGGAATTTTCTTACTTGAAGACGACAAGATTGATGTTGATGTGTGTGTGATGCTGGAGAATGGGGACTGTTCTGATACCAACTGTAACGACCCTACCCTCCCCTTAACTAGTCTGTGGGAGTGGGACATTACTTAACTATAAACTTTACTTAACTAATCTTGCTCACATGTTGATAGTAACACTTAGTACTCTATGAAAACTTGAAAGCAAGCAATTTAGTGGCAGCTGAAAACATAAATAACTCATCTCAAATTCTACTCAAGCATTTGTTCTCAACTAAAATATATCAATCTGCACATGCATGCGACAGTGTTGCAACTATAAGCGGATGCTTAGTAAGCGCTGTCTAACTCACAAAAACTCAATGTGCATATATAGATCTATAACGAAGACTAACCAAACTAAAATGCTTAAGGAAATATCTGAAATTGAAATATTTAATAAAAATCTGAACTGGAAAACAGAAACACATGGTCGTTCGGTCCAGTAAGTTTCAAGGGAAACTGAAAACTGTAAGGCTAACTTATATAAAGTCGTTCCCTTCATTCAAGCCAACAACCGGACCAAAGCAGCACTGCTACAAAAATAAACCATCCACACCTGTTTATAACCCAGCAAAGAATCTAATACTGACATACAATTGGTGGCTATTCCTGCTCATGGAAAAAAAATACAAAACAAGAGAATCCGGCTGCACACTTGAATTAGAGTTATACATGCTTTAAAATTTACAAAGAAATCTGTAACTGGAAGGCTATACCACACAAACAATGGATCTAAAACTGCATGTATAAAAACTAATAACAAAAGATCTAACAGCATGTAAAAGAATTGATAATAAAAGGTCTACATAAGCCACTGAAATCTAACTAAACACTCTCAAAAAAACAAGGTTGTCCATGTTTAATGCATAGCACAACAAAACTAACAATAAGCTCCTCTGTTCGTGCCCCTTATGTAACCCAAATCAAGCTAAACCTGCTGGAATTTACAAATCTATGTAAAACTTGTTTCATTTGTTCAAAGCTTATACTTTTATATTTCAAAATAATTATAACTTCCTCTTGGGCCCAGGAGTAGTACCAAAGCGCGCTCCCTAATAGAGACTGGGTTGGCGAACCACCAGTCCTACGAGGGTGAAGACCTTGGTCTTACCAGGGCCGAGACCTCGGAACCGGTCACCTGGATTTATTTAACGACAACGTCGGAAATCGGGTACTAGCCTCTTCAAGTAAAATACTTGTTACTTGTTAATACTTCTAATAAAAGAAAAATGCCTTGCAATTTAAACAGTAGCATAAAGGGTTGTTCATCTCTGTTTCATAACACAAACTGAAACCTAATAATAAGAAAGAAACTAGACTACATGCTCAAAATTTATCCAAACCATTTTCTGTTCATTACCTAATAGCAGAATCCGAAACCTACAAGGCTCTACATGAAACTGATCATGTCCATTAAGGTAACAAAACAGAAATATTTAAAATCAAAATCTGTAAATACTAATTACAAGGCCTGAAGAAATCCAACCCACATGCTTAACCTATACAATTTATTTTCTTTCTTTGAGATTCACGGCAGTAAGCTTCAAAAACACCATTCCCTATAGTATGCTTCGAAAAACAAGAAGGAACAAGAATCCAAGAGCTACTCCTACCGTAGGGGAGAAGCACTTACCTTTGTTCTTGGACTTACAACTGAAATCGGCTTCTAGGGTTTCGGAGAGCTTGAGATTTCCGCCTCTTCTTCGTGCCTACGGGCTCTCCTTGATGAGAGAGTCTCAAATCGGTGAAGAACTCACAGAATTTCCCCTTGGACGGTCGCCGGAGACGAAGCTCTAGCCTCCTTCTTCGTTTCCTCCCAAGTAGAGACTGACGTCGCGTGCGAGAGGAGGAGGAAAAAAAATATCGGACAAGAGAAATGATAACCTAATTCCTCTCTTAACTTATCCCTTTTTATATTTTGGGTATTATGTTCTCTGTTATCCCTTAAATTAATTTCGCTATCTATTTTATCAGCATGGCCCTACCGGGTTCCTGGTCATCCAAAACAACTTAAGACTTTGCTTAACTAGAGGTCTCCGGTTCGATCCTCAGCCCGACCTCTTTTTGCCTCAAATTCGTTTCTTTTGGTAAAAATATCAAACAAACTCCGAAAATTGCATAAAAATACTCTAAAAATTTCTAGAAATCTCTAGAATATTTTTAAAGTATTTCTAAATATTTTTAAGTACTATAATGACTCGAAATGAGGAAATTTGGGTTGTTACAAATTAATTGAGTTACTGACAACTCATTTTAATTAATATCTTTGTCCAAGAGTTGTACCACTCAACCTTATTGTCGTGTCGGACTAAGTCCACCTACAGGGTTTAACATGATAATCCTTAAGAGCTCCTCTTGGGGACATTATCAACCTAGATTACTAGAACAGAGTTTCCTTCTATAATCAACAACACACACTATAAGTAATATCATTTCCCAACTTATCGGGCTTATTGATTTATTGAGCTAAATCTCACCCTCTATTAAGTCAAAGAAATAAATACTAAATATATGTGCTTATTATTATATTAGGATTAAGAGCACGCACTTCCATAATAACTAAGGTCTTGTTCTTTTATTAAGTTAGCATAAAAAGAACTTACCTTAAATGGTCCTGCTCAATACACTTAGAGTGTACTAGTGTAATTTTATAGTTAAGATAAACTAATACCAAATTACACTACGACTATTCCAATGCTTTGTTCCTTTCCATTTTAGTCGTGAGCTACTGTTTATAATTTATAAGGAATTGATAACATGATCTTCTGCGTGTGACACCACACACCATGTTATCTACGATATAAATTAATTGAACAACTACACTTAGCATACAAATGTAGACATTTGACCCATGTGATTCTTATTTCTAAATAAATGTTTATACAAAAAGCTAGGCTTTTAGTATATACTCTAACAATCTATCACTTATATTAAAAGACTATGCTGTCATATACCCTGCCATACATCTGATTCCCAAACCTTCAACATGCCTATCAAAAGCTCTTGCCTTAAGGGCCTTAGTGAAAAAATCTCTCAGGTTATCATCTGATGTAATCTAGGCGACAACAACTTTTCCTCGTTATACGATTTCTCGTATTGGGTGGTACTTGCGCTCTATTGTGTTTACTTGCCTTATGGACTCATGGTTCCTTCGAGTTTACTACTGCACCACTTATTATCACAATTCATTGTAATAATTTAGGGCAAATCAGGAATCACATCTAAGTCCATCATGAAGTTTCTTAGTCATACAGCTACTATGGCTGCCTCATAGGCTGCTAGATACTCAGCTTCTATGGTGGAGTCCAAAAAATAACTATGCTTAATACTCCTCCATTATTATGGCTTTACCTCCTAAAGTAAACACAAAATCCTGAGGTCAACTTACTATTGTCCCTATCTGATTAAAAGTCAAAATTTGTGTAACCCACAGGGATCAAATTATCTACCTTGTAAACTATCATAAAATCTCTAGTCCCTCTAAGGTACTTTAATATATGCTTTAAGGCAATCTAGTGTCCCGGTCCTATATTACTTCGATATCTGCTAATTATGCCCTGGGCAAAACAGATATCTTGTCATCAATGAAAACGATAACAACTAGGACTTCCCGCCCCTGGCAGTGGATTTTTGCCTCCCCCAGGATTCGAATTCTAAACCTCCAGGCTTAAGTATTAGAGTTTATGAATCCTGGTAACCAAGTGAGATCATCTCACTTGGTTACCAGGATTCATAAACTCTAATACTTAAGCCTGGAGGTTTAGAGTTCAAATCCTGGGGGAGGCAAAAATCCACTGCCAGGGGTGGAAAGTCCTAGTGAGTAACGGCACGGCCAAAGGGTCGTCGGTCGACGACATGAGAGGTCGCCAAATGGGCCGACGACATAAGGGCCACCAGTTAGGCCGCCACAAGGGCCGCCCAAGAGGCCAAAAGGGCTGGGTCGTTACATATCTGGTCTCGTGCACAACATAGCATACATTAGGCTTCCGACAGCCGAAGCATAAGGAACTGCCTTCATGTCTTCTATCTCCTTTGATGTCTTCAGAGACATCTTTTTAGATAAAGATACTCCATGCCTAAAAGATAGAAAGTCTTTCTTGGAGTCTTGCATGCTAAAATGAGCTAGGATAGTATGAAGCTTGGGATAAGTATAACATTCTTTTCTTGTGATCCCTTTGATCCCGATAATATATGCGCATTCTCCCAAGTCCTTCATATCGAATTGCTTGGACAGCCATACCCTTACTTCCGACAACACTTTGATATTGTTTCCAACTATCAAAAATGTTATCTACGTATAGTACAAGAAATATCACCACATTTTCATCACATTTCTTGTATACACAAGACTCATCCGGTCACTGAATAAATCCATAGGTTTGGATTAAACTGGATGTTCCAAGACCTTGAAGCTTTGCTTCAGTCCATAAATAGACGGATTGAGCTTATATACTAGATGCTCTTTGCCCTTTGCAATGAACCCCTCTGGTTGCTTTATATGGATGCTTTCTTCAAGTCTTCCATTAATGAAAGCTATCTTGACATCCACTTGCCAAATCTCATAATCGATATGAGCAACAATAGATACAAGAATCTGGATAGACTTAAGCATGGCTACTGGTAAAAGGTTTTCCTTTTTCAACAAGCCTTGATTTGAAAGTTTCCACCTTCCCATCTGTCCCTCTTTTTCTATTGTAGACTTATTTTCACCCAATGACTTTTACATCATTTGGTGGTTCTATAAGCTCCCAGACTCAATTAGAATACATAGATTCTATTTCAGTATTCATTGCTCTTTGCCAAGATGTTGCATCTTTATCTTGGAGTGCTTCATCATATGTCTGGGGATCAGGTCCATGTTCACCAGGGATCATGTCCAAAAACTCTCCCAAAACATGAATCTTTCAGGTTGCCTAACAATCCTCCCACTACGATGAGACACTGTCTGTAATTTTGCATTATTTGTGACACGTGTTGCAGTTTCTTGTGGTATCTCATCTTGTACTGTTGGTACTAGATTAGACGTGTCCATTATTATTTCCTTAAGAATAAATTTACTTATAGGCATGTGGTTCATTACATAGTCCTCTTCTAAAAATTGAGCATTGGTGCTAACAATGACCTTCTGATTTTTAGGACAATAAACCTCCTTTCGTTTCTCTAGGATAACCCATAAACAAGTGAACTCTTGTTCATACTTCCAACTTATCAGTGTCTTCCTTCAGCACATGTGTTGGACTACCCTAAATCTGAATATGCTTTAGACTAGGCTTACGCCCATTCTACAATTCTATGGGAGTAGAGGGTTCTGATTTAGAAGGTACTATGTTCACTTTCATTTCCAGAGTATATCCTCAAAACGAATTTGGTAATTTCTGAATAACTCATCATCGATCTAATTATTTCCATAAGAGTCCTATACCTTCTTTCTGCCACACCATTCTGTTGGGGTGTACCAGGTGCAGTCAGTTGGGATTTAATCCCAACTTCTGATAAGTGTCTCCTAAACTCTCCTAAGAGGTACTAACCACTACGATCTCACTGTAGTGTCTTGATACTTTCACCTTGACGTTTCTCCACATCAGCCTTGTACTCTTTAAACTCATCAAAGCACTTAGACTTGCGGTGCATCAAGTAAATATACCCGTATCTCGAATAGTCGTCTATAAAAGAGACAAAATATTCAAAACCACCTCTTGCCTGGATAGTCATAGGTCCACACAAATCAGAATGAACCAATTACAACACTTCTTTGTCTCTATACCCCTTAGACTTAAAAGGCCTCTCGATCATTTTTCCTTCCAAGCAAGACTCACAGGTTGGAAAGTTTTCCACAACTAATGAACCCAAAAGTTCATCGGCTATTATCCTTTGAATCCTACTCAAGTTAATATGACCTAGCCTTAGATGTCAAAGATATGATTGGATCATTTTTGAAGTTGCTTTCTGTTATTAGAGTTAGAAGATGTGTTATTAATTTTCATTCGTTGCATCGTGGAATTTATTGGATTTATATAGATTGGCAACCAACGTACCATAACAGATAACTTTCCTCTTTTTCTTGATAACAACTTTGTTATCAAAAGAGACAGAATATCAAGTTCTTTGAATAGTTTAGAGGCTGAAATCTAGTTCTTTCTAAACTTGGTACGTAAAGATAATTTTCAAAATCCATATTTTATTCCTATCTTAGAATAAACATCTCCCACTGCTATATTTGCATTAGTGCCCATGTAGACGGTGATTTCTCCTTCATATAGTTGTTGGGTTTCCAGGAACCCCAGCAATGAATTGCAGACATGATCAGTGGTTCCCATATCTATACACCAAGTACTGGTAGATAACACCACCAAACATGTTTCAACAACTAAAAAAACACCTTTATTGTTCTCAATTCTAAGAGGGCAATCCACCTTAGTGTCCAAGTTTTGTTTCCAATCATTATTAGGGCTAATAAGTCTATTCTATAGTATAACAGCTAGGAGATTGACAAACATTTGAAATTCTAAGAATCCCAAAAATATTTGGTCAAGACCAACACCCCAAAATCTCAGTGATTTATCCATTAATTTTATTGTCTTGTTAACCTAAATTTATAATAAATAAAATTAATAGTTGATCTTTCTTTGATCAAATATTTGGTCAAAACTTTAAATTTAAAATAATATTGATTACTCAAAACAATATCATTTAAATTCACCAACACCTCAAAACACTGAGAATATTGCATGTCACGTTAGTATGGATGTATACAAATTCGACATTTGTAAGATGAGGTTTTACCCATTAATTTTATTATCTTGTCATCCTAACTTTATGACAAATAAAATTAATAGTTGGTTTTCCTTTGGTCATTCAAAACAATAGCAGTAACTCTGTTGGGGAGGATACTATTGAATGCGTCTAAGTGTATACCATTACTTGATACTTAGTCCATTAAATAGGATTGTGCCCCTTCAGTTGGAGAAGATCACACGCTCCTAAATAATTTCATATAACCATCCATAAAGGAAGTTTGATCTAGTGATTCGCAACAAACCCATCCGTTGTGGAGGGAGGCACTCAGAGCCAACACACAAGCTTTTTGCATCACTTATAAACCAGTAATAGAGACCGTGGAATTTATTTAATAAATCTCTCTCCCACTTAGTTATTTAAGGTGAGGAATTTTAACCTAGAAAGCACACATCACACACATAATAGTAAATAAAAGCAATAAATATGAAAATTTATTTTCCAACTATTATGGCCTTTTCCATCACTGTCCTTCGCGTGCTGCCAGCCCTAGGGTTCATGTCGTCGGGTCCATCGAGCTTCCTTCTCCGTTGCGCCTCTGGTCCTTCAATAGTACCACGCCTCGCAAGGATACAATCCGCGACTGAAAATAAAATTTTACATACATCGATCCTATATTCCATAAGGGAATGTACATCAAGTCTAGATCGGACATAAATGTAAAATCCTAGGGCAAATACAGCTCTTGCTGTAATAGTTAAATACAATCATGCACACACAATAAAATGCCCTTGACATGTTCAAGGGTCCAATCACACACAATAACCATAAGCCATAATAATTTGAGCCTGCAACCATAGAGTTAGCATATCCTACTATTATCCTGCCTAAATTATGTATGACATGTGAATAATTAAATAGAAAACCAAACACAGAGGCAAACCCTATCTCTGATACCAATTGTTGTTTGGTCCTAGGAAGATCGTACCGGTTCCATTGTATAAAAATTTTATATAAGTCTTGAACTTTTCCTAACAACCTATTGTGTTCATTAGAAATTAAATTCAGAATTGCAAACAAAACTTAACATTATTGATTCCAAATTTAACTTATCTGTTCTTAATGGTTTAGACTTGGATCGCAAACGATGCTTAACATTATTGATCCAAATCCACCTATGTTATAAATTCAATTAAATATTAATTTCTAAAATTGGCTTCCAGGACTGCATGGCGAGGCACTAGGCCTTCATGGGTATGAGATCATCCACCACCGCCTAGACAAAACCTTTTAAAGAAATATAATATTTAATTTCCTTATATAACTCTAGATTTAACCAAAAGGAACAATCGAATCACAAATTCTAAAAAACAAAACAAAAGAAACACAACTTCAAATATCGAATCCGAAAAATCTAGAATCACTAGCATTTTATGTTTGGAATTCATACAAAGAAAACTAGTATGATGCAGAAAATAATTACTAGTTATACTTTTATTTGTAAGCAATAATCTCTTGATCTTCTACCGTATTCCTTTTCTTATCTCGGACGTTGTGTGGGCAACAATCTACCGAGATGAGAGCCACCAACACCTTCCTTCTTGTAAGATTCGGCCACCAACCTTCAAGCTATGGCTGGCCAAGGATGAAGAGCAAAGCCTCCTTTCTCTCCTTCTTCTCCTAGCTAGAACCGGCCACCAAGGACTCCTCTTGTGTTGATGCCGCCGGCCACCAAGGATGAAGAGAAAAGGAGAAGAGCAAGAAACCTATGGCTGGCCACCAAGGAATAGAGGAGAGGAAAATAGAATAGAGTTGTTGTTCATGAAGGAACCCCCTCCCTCTCTTTTATAATCCTTGGTCTTGGCAAATAAGAAAATTTTAAATAAAAACTTCCTTATTTTCTTTGCCATGAAAAGAAAATTTTAATTGATTAAAAATAATTTCCTTTTCTTAAAACAACATGGTCGGCCACCTCATAGCTCCAAGCAAGGAAAGTTTTAATAACACAAGAATTAAAACTTCCTAATTTGCTTCCGAAATTTTTAATAAAATTTCTCTAATAATTTTTCCCTTCATGGTTGGTTATAAAAAGAAATATTATAAATTAAAATCTCTCTATTAAAACATGTGGATGATTTCCAAAAAGGAAAGTTATCTTTAACATTAAAATCTTCCTCTCAATCTACAAATAAGGAAAGATATCAAATCTTTTCTTAATCTTTTGTAGAAACTATAATAGGAAAAATTTAATTTTAAAACTTTCTTTTAAAATCATGAACATGGTTTCATAAAAGGAAAGTTTTATCAAAAATTAAAATCTTCCTTTCAATTTACAAATAAGGAATGATATCAAATCTTTTCTTAATCTTTTGTAGAAACCATAAAAGGAAAGATTTAATTTTAAAACTCTCTTTTAAAATCATGAGGATGGTTTCATAAAAGGAAAGTTTTATCAAAAATTAAAATCTTCCTTTTAACTACAAATAAGGAAAGATATCAAACCTTTCACTTAATCTTTTATAGAAATCTACAAAAGGAAAGATTTAAATTTTAAACTCTCTTTTAAAACAATGGTATCCACATAAGAAATATTTAAAAAATAAAATCCTTTTTAATTTATTGTGGCCTGCCACACCAAGCTTGGATTCAAGTTAGGGCCAGCCACACAACTTGGCTCATCCTATTTGCTTGGCTGGCCACCTTAGGATGGGTATAAAGGTGGGTATTGGTGGGTATAATTCTCTATATACAAGAGGCTATGACAGGGACCGAGTGGAGGAATTGGTTTTGGTCTCCCGATGAAATTAAGCTTCCCGTGTTCACCCCGAACACCCAACTTAATTTCATCAATAATAATTCATACCACTAAAGAATTATTATTGAACTACAGCACCAATCCCAAATTACATTTTGGGCTCCTTCTTATCATGAGTGTGTTAATCTTCCTGTGTTTAAGATGTCGGATGTCCACTAATTAATTGAGTTACTGAAAACTCATTTTAATTAATATCTTTGTCCAAGAGTAGTACCACTCAACCTTATTGTCGTGTCGGATTAAGTCCACCTGCAGGGTTTAACATGGCAATCCTTATGAGCTCCTCTTGGGGGCATTATCAACCTAGATTACTTGAACATAATTTCCTTCTATAATCAACAACACACACTATAAGTAATATCATTTCCCAACTTATCGAGCTTAAGATTTACTGAGCTAAATCTCACCCTTTGATAAGTTAAAGAAATGAATACTAAATATATGTGCTTGTTATTATATTAGGATTAAGAGCACACACTTTCATAATAACTAAGGTCTTGTTCTTTTATTAAGTCAGCATAAAAAGAACTTACCGTAAATGGTCCTGCTCAATACACTCAGAGTGTACTAGTGTAATTTTATAGTTAAGATAAACTAATACCAAATTACACTACGACTATTCCAATGGTTTGTTCCTTTCCATTTTAGTCATGAGCTACTATTTATAATTTATAAGAAATTGATAATATGATCTTCTGCGTGTGACACCACACACCATGTTATCTACAATATAAATTAATTGAACAACTACACTTAGCATATAAATGTAGACATTTGACCAATGTGATTCTTATTTCTAAATAAATGTTTATACAAAAAGCTAGGCTTTTAGTGTACACTCTAACATGACCTACCCCTAGTTTTCTTTGACTAAGGAGCTTAAGGGATGGCCAACCTCTAGCTTGGCTCTAGAAGGGGGCACGACTGTGTGGTTTCACACGGCTACCCCTTGGATTGCTGTTGGTGGGAGGCATGACCATGTATTAAGGGCATGACCACACCTTGTTTTTGCTTGTGAGAAGTTACGTGGTCATGCCAGGGGGCACGGCCAGGTTACTGGATCTTTACAAGTTGCTTTAATGTGTGCATTTGCTCCATTTTCACTCTAATTTGAATCCTATCAATAAAAAAAAGCAAAGATCAGATCTTCGAATAAATAAAATAGAAATATGACATAATAATGAAATATGGTGCAACAAACATAGATTATATTTATGAAATATAAGTTGATGTGTGTTAAACAATTCCTAAAAAAATATATAATCTACGCATATTAGGGCTTTTCCTCCTTTGCACAAGTCCCTATTGTTAGGACCAAAAGTAGCTAGAGGGGGGGTGAATAGCTCGTCGCGTTAGCTCGGTGCGCTTCGTTGCTTGGCATTGCTTGTTTCTTCTTGGATGTGCAGCGGAAAATACAGAAATAAACACAAACACGCTAACACTAGGATTTTACTTGGTATCCACCTCACAAGAGGTGACTAATCCAAGGATCCACACCAACGCACACACCCTCCACTATGAATAACACTCCTTTATGGTAACTACCAAAGGCGGAGAAGCCCTACAACACTCTCAATACAAGAAGAAGAAAGGGAAATACAAGTTAAGCAAAAGCTTACAAGATGTGCAGTAAAAACCCTAACCCTAACTTCTTCCTCTTGCAATAGATCCGCCTCTTGACTTGGAAAGCCTCCAAGAACCTTCAAGAATTGGCGATCACGTGCTTGTAGAGAGCTGTGGAGGAGCTGGAATGAATCTGAGAAGAGCTCGTAAAGAGATACCGAAGACCACGCTCGCCTGCGGCTTTAAACCCGACGCAACGGTCGGATCCCGATCGATTCGAATGTTTCGAATCGATCGGGGAGGCTTTGGATCGATCCACGGATCGATTCAGAGCGCCTCTGTGCTCAGGAAACGCGCCTGGATCGATCCACGGATCGATCCAGCGCTTATCACGCGAAGCAGCATCGTCCCGATCGATCGGCTGATCGATCGGGACCTCTGGATCGATCCACGGATCGATCCAGAAGCTTTCTGTTCGCTGGGAAGAATCTGGATCGATCCACTGATCGATCCACGGATCGATCCAGCACTTGGTTTTTGCCCAAAACCAAGTCCCAAACCTCCCTAACCAACATCCGGTCAACCTTGACCTGTTGGTACATCATGCCTAGCATCTGGTCACTCCCTTGACCTGCCAGGACTCCCCACCAAGTGTCCGGTCAATCCCTTTGACCCACTTGGTCTTTTACTCGTCGTGCCAAGTATCCGGTCACTCCCTTGACCTACTTGGACTTCCCAACACCAGATGTCCGATCATCCTTGATCCATCTGGATTTCCTTCCTTGCCAAGTATCCAGTCAATCCTTTGACCTACTCGGACTTCCACCAGATGTCTGGTCAACCTTGACCCATCTGGATTTCCTTCCTTGCCAAGTATCCAGTCAATCCTTTGACCTACTCGGACTTCCCAACACCAGATGTCCGATCATCCTTGATCCATCTGGATTTCCTTTGTCTGGCTTCACTCACCAGGACTTTCACCTAGCTTCACTCACTAGGGTTTTCCATCTGCCTAGCTTCACTCACTAGGACTTTCACCTGGCTTCACTCACCAGGATTTCCTTCTGCCTAGCTTCACTCACTAGGACTTTCACCTGGCTTCACTCACCAGGACTTCCCAGTCAAGTATTCGGTCAACCTTGACCTACTTGACTCTCCTTCAATCAGTATCTTATTGTCAAACATCTAAACCCAAACCAAGACTCAGCTTGGTTAACCAGGTCAACCTTGACCTGAGGGATATTGCACCAACAATCTCCCCCTTTTTGATGTTTGACAATACCACAATAACACTTACAATCCCACATGTAAGTTTGGCTAATCCTATAGCCTCCTTCTTCATGCCACTAGGTAATGAACACATAAGTTAAGCTTTTCATTCTCCCCCTAAGAGGGCAAACTCCCTCTAGTTAATGAAAACCTAACTTACTTCCTTTCACCTATACTTTCGAGTTCAACAAAATAAAATTATACAACCATAATCATGTCAACCAAAATTTTGCATTTTGAATATGCAACAACAGCATTAACAGAGTTAGAATCATCTATAACACTATAGCAAAAAACACTAGAGGAGTCCTATAGAGCCTCAAAATCGAAATTAGGACTGTTACAAGCTCTACAATCTATCTCCTCACTAGAGTATTTTGCATGTTGTTGGGTGGTAGATGATGTAAGTTGATCCAACTGCATCTATAACTTTCAGCTTGATTCCTCGGCTCCTTGCTAGGCCTAGAGCATATAATCTTCATGTTGCTATTAGGACTAGAGTATATAGTATTCATGTTGCTACTGTATTTGAAATGTTTGTTGTTGTAATTCCAATGTAAATTTTTGCATAATCTCTTCACATCCTTGCATAAGGATTTCTTCATGAGAGCCCTTGAAAGTATCGGAGTCATCCTCAAATCCATGTGGACCCTAATAAGATGAAAAATTCTAAGCATTCTATTATTATATTCCCCCATACATATAATTTGAATGATCTCTCTAATTAGGCATATACACATTAGGAACTAGAGGTGGGTAGCACTAAGGTTGCTTAAAAACATATTGATATGTGTTCTCATATTTGAAATCTAGAAACCCCTTCTAATTAGAATTGTAGGAATTTGAAAATTAATCATACTTGTTTAGCTAATAGGGCTGATGGTACTGAGGATCAGGCTGATAATATGGAGGCTCGTGCTGATAATATTGAGGTTTAGGCTGGTAACACTAAGGCTCACTAGGAAAAGCATTTACATCTAGGTACATGCTAGATATTGATAAAATGAATGGGTTGGACTACTACACATCTGACAAAAGCTCATTTTTGGCATTGATTGCATTTGTTAGATTTATTCTTGATGTACTATCTGACAAGAAGGTCTATCTCATCCAATTGACTCATATTGCTCTATTGCCCAGTACCCAAATCATGAGCCAAATTAACTCCTCCAAATTGCAAAAAGTATGGATCCATGTAATCAAAATAATGTCTTGGTCTTATCTGAAACACTAAAACAAATAAAATCACTAGACATGGGAAGCTTAAAAGATAAAACATATGGATACAATTAAATTAAACCCTAAACAATTTTTGGATTTTTGTAAAAGAACAAAAAAGAATCATAATTTATCAAACACTTGTAATTCCCCAAAAATGGTGACAAAATTTAATATGCGCACTCCATATATCATACTATGGGTGTATTAAATTACAATTAAAGTTATTGAACCCCTCTACAGTAAAGTATATAGATGACTCGGGTCGTCTCTCACATGAAATGTAATGATAGGATGATAGCTCTTGGATTGCTTTGTTTTTGCTTAGAGTTTTTATCTGAAAAGAGGGGGGGGGGGGGGGGGGGGTTGTGTTTGAGTGCTAAACCTAACAAATGAAGAACAATACAAATATGAAATTTAATTCTAATTAATGAAAGACAGTGCAAGTAGACAAAACCTAATCTAACCTAAACTACAATTGCAAGGAAATTAAAAAACAACATAAAGTAAGACATTCAATGAAATTCAGCATGGAATGAAACCTAGCGCATTAAAGAACCCTAATCTAATCTAACCTAATAATGTTTAAATGAAGACATAAATATAAGAGAAACATAAAATATTCAATCAACAAAGAATTGCAAGAATCTAAGCTAAGAAAATACAAAACTAGGATGACAAAAATGGTTGGGGAATTTCAACGAACACTTGGTGAGAATTATGTAAATTAAGCAAAGTACGTGCAAATTGAATATGGGAGATCATCAATTAATACAAGCTTCAACACACAATTGAAAGAAATCAACTCAATAAAGATGATAGTTTGTTTGGGCCAATAAAAAGAAAAAAATAAAGGAGGAGACAAAAAAAAATAATTTATGTGTCGTGGAATTTTCTTGATATGGAGTCTGCTCCCTATTAGCTATCTTTGTTATGGATTTCTTTAGAGGACTACTACAACCCTAGAGTTTTCTATGTATTGTCATTACAAAAGGAAGATAATAGTTTATTTGTGTTAGTCCCGGTGCAGCAAACAAGAGGGAGGTGAATTGCTTAAAATTATAACTATACCATTCTCACAACTTTCAACTTTGATTAAAAAACAGTTGTTAGAAAATTAGAAATAAATTACATAAAAATAAAAGAGGCTATTAGATTTTAATTGGTTATAATTGGGGAGGTTATTAATCCATGACATTGAAAGCACTAATAAAGTTCTCCTTTGATGTAGACGGAGAAGCCTCTTACAGAAGTTGAAGTATGAACACTAAAATAGAAATCGAAGAAGTAATACAAGTGTTGTTTTGAATGAAGAAGACCAGGGCTTTGTTTATAGCCCACTAGTCAAAACTAGCCATTTGTTAACATGGCATCTTCGAGCGCCCCCAGCTGGCAAACTCTATCTCCACACAACAGCTTCGCAATGGTTGGATGATAGAGTTTTTCATGTCTAGGCGCCTAGACCGTTGCTGACGTGGATCTGAAGGTGATTCATACCAACAACTTTGCGATGAGGTGCCTGTTTGGCGCCTTGGAGGTGGTCCTAGTGCTCGGACTAGGTGGTCCAGGCACTCAGATCAGTTAGCCACATACTGACCATCTGACGCTTTTTCTGGTCACTAGCTTTTTCTCTAGTTGCTTGGGTGATCCTCTGGCCTTCTAGAGTTGAGCTCACCCGAACTCAACTTCGACCTTCTCCTCGAGCAGTCTTTTGCTTCTGGTTCTCGTCCATCGGAAGCACTGCATGTGTCCTTCTTGCTCCACCAGTGTACTCTTCCATGGCTTCTCATCCCTCAGATGCACAAGCCCATTAACTCGATTCCCATGCCATCCTTCTCAGTTGTTACGTCTTCTGCTCCGCTTTCTGTGTTCCTAAGCTTTTGCACACTTAGACACAAGGATCAAATACATAGGACCTAATTTAACTTGATTAATCACATCAAAATTAACACGGGATACTTACAATCTGTAACGACCCAATTTTCCTTATTTCAAGTTCTAAGAGTCCATAAAAATATTTGGAAATACTTTTAAAATATTCTAGAGATTTTTAGGAATTTTTAGAGTATTTTTACGTAAATTTTGGAGGTCGTTTAGTAGGGTTACAAAAAGAAAGAAGTTTTAAAAAAAAAACGTTGAAGGTGAGATTCGAACCCACGACCTCGGGTCGGACTGACCCAAGCAAAACCGACCTAACCAGCTGGGCTACACGGTTTTGTTAACCTTATATGGTGAGAATTAAGTTTATAGCATAGTTAATTATTAGGGAATAAATGGGGAAAAAGTGCGCGGCTGAGGGATCGAAGCTGCGATCTGTGGCTTCGGTTAAAAGCCGACTGACCAACTGGGTTGCGCGTGATTTGTTAACCAAGTATGTAGCGGAATATATTTAAGCTATAGTTGGAACGTTTAAAATAAATTGGAATTAAAAGTACGCGGCTGAGGGTTCGAAGCCGAGACCTTTGACTCGAGCAAAACCCGCCTGACCGGCTGTGCTGGCGGCGATTGTTAATTAAGGAAGGAGTGAATAATACTTAAGCAGTAGTTAGAGAATAAGAACCTTAGTTATAAGAAGAGAACTTAGGTATTTTCCCGTAACCTAAACCCTCGTTTCTTCTTTCTCTTTTGCGCGTCGTCGCGACTTCTGCTCGGGCGAAAGAGGCGGCGGAGCTAGGCTTCCTTTCTCCGGCGGCTGACGAGGGCTTTCTTCCGGCAAACCTTGCCGATTTTGATCCCCTTCATCGAGGAGAAGGTGAAGACGTAGAGGAATCACCGAGATCTTCACCTCACTTGAAACCCTAGAGCTTTTCTTCTTCCTTTCGGTTGTAAGTCCAAGAACAGCGATGTGAGTTGCTTCTCACCTGCAGTAGGAGTAGTTCCCGTCGATTGGTTTTTGAAAGATTTCGGTTTTGTGCTGCCGTGAGTTTCCCGAATTGGGATTTGGTGTTTCCTTGTTTCTCTTGATTTTTTTTGAAGCATGCTGTGAAGTTGTTGCTTGTTTGTGAATAAGATTGTACTCGGTTTTCCTTTGGGATTTACTGAAGCGAGATGAAGATTTATTGAGGATGTTTGGTATAGGTAAAGTATGCGGTTTGTTTCCTGCAGGCTTGTATTGGAAATTCGGAGTTGATCAAGGATGATTTTATGTATAGTTTCAGAATGTTGGACTATATTGATAGTGAGGATGTCAATGGATGTTGTTCTGTCGTTGAATTGCCATGAATCTGGTGTGGTATTCGGTTTAAATGTGTTTTACAAGTTGTAACATAGTCTTGGTATTCTGAATAAACAAGTTTAGTTACTGGTTTTATTAAACCCAAGTTATAGTCCTTATACATGGGGTTCTGGATTCTCTATATGTGGTTTAGTATTCACTATATGGTTTTCCAGTATGTGGTCAAATGATTCTTATAGTTTCCTTGCCGTAGAACAGAACAGGAGGATTAGTGGTGGTTTAGGCTTGCCTTTGACTTCCTTACTGCCATGAATATCATATCAGATTAAAATGTTATTTAAAGATTTCATAATTAAGATTTTAGTTAGCTATGGTGACCATGTATCTATGATTTCACTGATTTCTGGGCATGCATAACTTGAGGACTTGAATCTCATTGTATATGTTTCACCTGCCAAACCTTTGAGAGGAACCTGCTGGCTGAATATTATGGTATAAATGTCACGAACAACTCCTTTAGAGTTTAAGTGCAGAATTTTCCACCTTGTTCTTTAGTGGTGCAGTTTGGTTCTTCATTAAGTGTAGATTTAGTTTAGTTCTTTAGCAAATGCAGATTTTCAATAAGAGTATATCTTCTAGTTAGGTTTGCTATGAGTTGAGCATGACCAATTTTCTTTGCTATTAGATATGCACGAGTATATGGTTTAGTTTCTTTAGAGTGCAGATTTGAAGTTACTACTTCCTTAACGAGCAAGAATGACTCTTTAATTACATAAGCATGAGTTTCTGTCTTTAAGAACTATAAGCAAGAAAGACTAAGGTTTAGACTTGATTTCAATTCCAGAATATTGAATATCAAAAGCGCACACAAGGTGTTTGCTTAAATGCCAAGTAAGGGCAAGTATAAAGAAGTTATAGTTATAAAGAAAGTATTTTATTTTTAAAGGGCATGTACCGGACACAAGGTCCAAGGGATGGGCTCCAAGTTGCCCCTAGGCACAAGACCTAGAAGTATCTTAGTAGTTTCGGGATTAGCTACCTCGATTCTTATTAAGAATGCGCGCAAAGTGGTACAATGCCGGGCCCAAGAGAAGTTGATTATTATTTTGAAGTATTAAAGTATAAGTTTTGAAACAAATGAAACAAGCTTCAAATATGTTTAGAATTAGAAAGTTTAGTTTCTTGTTATTTGAAGCATGCAGTAGTAGTTTCAATTGTTTCCTTGCTACTAGATTATTCAGCATGTTTAGTAGTTTTACATGTTTAGTAGTTTTACATGTTTAGTAGCTTTACATGTTTAGTATGTTTCCTTTATTGGATTTTGAGCATGATTAGCTATACATGTTTAGTATTTCAGATAGTATGATTCCTTTGCTATTTATGAGCATGAGTAGTTTTATATGTTAGCATTCAGTTTTAGCATGTTTTTATTTATATACATGCATATCGAGTTTTTGTGAGTAGATAGCGCTCACTAAGCTTTATGCTTATAGACTGCACTTCCTCCTACTGCAGATAAAGGAAAGGAAAAGATTTAGCAAGGAAGGCGACAAGGTGGTGGTGATGAAGGTGTGTGATGACTGGACTATGGAGAGATCCAGAGTTTGCTAGCAAATGTTCAGGATTTACCTGTTTAGAGTTTCAGTTTATGTTCTAGTTCTCTTTAAATGTTATTATGAGTTGAGATTGTAATTAAGTTTATTCCGCACTTGTAGTTGGGTCCTATTGTTGGAGTGATATAGTTGTTTGCTATTGTTAGAGTAGTTCCTTCTTCTTATTGTGTTATTATACTGCGTGGTTGTGAAGATATATGTTCCAGCCGCCTGTGGCTGTGTATATAGTGTTTGTATCCCAGTTTGGGGTCACCGGTACAGGGGAGACTTTGCCGAAATTTTTCGGTAGGGATTCCTCGTGGTTTTTTAATTATACCGGTTAAGTAGAGTTAGTAGTTAAGTAACGGTCACTCTTAGAGAGTAGTAGTAGTAGTAAGAAGGGTGGTCGTTACAGTTGGTATCAGAGCAGTTCCCATTCTCCAGCATCTCACATACATCAGCATCATCCTTGCCGTCTCCAAGTAAGAAAATATTTAAAATTCTTTCTTTATTCTGCTTTCCTTATTATTAACTGCAGTATAGAGTATTTGTTTTTAAGTGCTTAAGTAAGATAGAAGATTTAGTTTCCCTTTCCTTTATTCATATTTATGTATGATTAGAAGGGTTAGAGAGATGATACCAAGTCTTTTTCCCTGCATAATTAGATGTCAGGAAGAGGACGTCCCTGTATCGTTTATACTGAGGACCAAGTTCAGGAGAACGAAGAGCCCAGAACCCCTGGGCCTATTCTCCCTGAAGTTGTTGCTCAACTTCAGAGACAAGTAACGAGCAGCAGTAAGTGATCGTCAATCTAATTACCAATCAGAAGCCAGCTCCTCCCACTTTCCCAACCATTAATGTGGAGACCCCAGTGGTGGCTGAAGTCCTATCGGTTGTCCAAGAAGTCGCCACAGCATCTAAAAGACAAGAAGTATATCTTATCAGGCACGACTGAGCCCTGGGGTGCCCAGGCTTGGTTCAAGACACTTGAGAGCACAATGGAGCTTCTTGACTGACCAGAAGTCGAGAAGGGTAAGTGTGCCTCTTTCTGCCTATCTGGAGATGCTTGTATGTAGTGGGAGCGAGTTAGGAGTAAGAGAGCAGTCAACCAGATGAGCTGAGTTGACTTAGAGATAGAGTTTTACTAAGAGTTCTTCCGCCAACGGATCACCAATAAACATTATGAGGAGGTTATAGAAGTTAGACCAGGTGACTTACCAGTAGAAGAAGTGGTTAAAAGATTTAACAGGCTAGCTCACCCTTGCCTAGAGTTAGTAAGTACAGTGCAAGAACGAGTCAGACTGATGCTCCTAATGCTGAGACCAGAAATAACACCTAATGTGAGTAGTGAAACTCACCGACCATAGATTGGGGAAGAGCTGGTCAGCAGGGCATTAGTGAGCACTATCTGAACAACAACAAGACACAATAAACGCAACACAAGCCAGTCAAAATAGAAGACAAGACAGTGGGGAAACAGGGATCCCAGTCAAATAATCAAAACTGGAAGGATAAAGATAACAAGAAAGACCTAAGCAGGAGGAAGTTCGGGTAGTCTGTGAGTAGCCAGAGGTATTCCCAGAAGAGCTACCTGGACTACCTCCCAACAGAGAAGTGGAGTTTGAGATTGAATTGGTTCCTGGTACCGGTCCAATTTCAAAAAGCTCCGTATCGCATGTCTCCAGCAGAGTTGAAAGAATTGCAAGCACAACTACAGGAGTTACTTGACAAGGGCTTCATTCACCCTAGTCACTCACCTTGGGGAACTCCTGTGTTGTTTGTCAAGAAGAAAGATGAATCTATGCGAATGCGCATAGATTACAGAGCTCTGAATCAAGTGACCATCGAGAACAAGTATTCCCTTCCCAGGATCGACGACTTATTGGATCAGCTAAAAAAGGGCAATAGTGTTCTCTAAAATAGACCTGTGCTCTGGGTATCATCAGTTGGAAGTAAAAGAAAGTGATACACCCAGAACAGTTTCTAGGACCAGATCTGGACACTACGAGTTTGTAGTCATGTCTTTTGGTGTGACTAATGCACCAGCGGTTTTCATGGACCTGATGAACAGAGTGTTCAGAGAATACCTTGACAAATTTGTCATTGTGTTCATCGACGACATTCCAATCTATTCCAGAACCCCAGAGGAGCATGACACGCACTTGAGAATAGTATTGCAAACCCTTCAGCAAAAGTAGCTTTATGCTAAATTCTCAAAGTGCGAATTCTGGTTAGAGCAGGTGGCGTTTCTAGGTCACATCGTTTCTAGAGAAGGCATTCAAGTGGATCCAGCCAATTGGAAGAGACCCAAGAATGCCAGGGAGATCAGAAGCTTCCTTGGTTTAGCTGGGTACTACAGGAAATTCGTGGAAGACTTTTCCAGAATAACCTCTCCACTTACAGCCCTCACCAGGAAGAACAAGAAGTTTGAATGGTCAGATAAATGTGAGCAGAGTTTTCAAGAACTCAAGAAGAGATTGACCAGTGCTCCCATTCTGACTGTTCCAGAGAGTGACAAGAGTTTTGACATCTACAGTGATGCTTCCAAGATGGGCTTAGGAGCTGTACTCATGCAGGAAGGAAAAGTTATAGCTTATGCTTCCAGACAACTCAAAGACTACGAGAAGAACTATCCCACTCATGATCTAGAGCTGGCAGCTGTGGTCTCTGCATTGAAACTCTGGCGACACTACTTGTATGGAGTCCAGTGCAGAATTTTCACAGACCATCAAAGTCTTAAGTACTTCTTTACTCAGAAGGACTTAAACATGAGACAGCGTAGGTGGTTAGAGTTGGTCAAAGATTATGACTGTGAAATTCTCTACCATCCAGGTAAAGCTAATAAAGTGGCAGATGCACTAAGCAGAAAGTCCAGTGCATCCCTGATGTCCTTGTCATCATTAGCCCTGCCACTGCAGAAGGAGTTGTCAGGTTTCGGACTTGAGATTATTTATGGGCAACTCTCTGCATTGACTCTAGAGTCAACCCTACTCGAGGATATATAGAGAAAGCAAAGTGAAGATCTTGATATCCAAAAGATCAAGCAAGGGATACAGGAAGAAGGGAATTCGGAGTTTCGAGTATCAGACAGTGGAATTCTTTATCAGGGGAGTCGCCTTTGTGTTCCCAATGATGAAGAGCTGAGAAAGAAAATTTTGGAAGAAGCTCATAGTACACCTTATTCCATGCATCCTGGTTCTACCAAGATGTACCAAGACGTGAAACAGAAGTTCTGGTGGTCTGGACTCAAAAGAGATGTAGCTAAATATGTCAGTACCTGCCTGACATGTCAGAGGGTCAAAGCAGAACACCAGAGACCGGGAGGAGTTCTACAACCTCTTCCAATACCAGAGTGGAAGTGGGAAGACATATCCATGGACTTTATAGTAGGTCTCCCAAGAACCATAAATGGATATGATGCGATATGGGTGATAGTGGACAGATTGACCAAGTCTGCTCATTTTCTAGCAATCAGGGTGTCTCACTTTATAGAGCAGTTGGCACAGCTGTATGTTAAAGAGGTGATCAGACTTCACGGAGTTCCTAAATCTCTCATTTCTGATAGAGATGGGCGCTTCACCTCTCACTTTTGGGAGTGCGTTCAGAATGCACTAGGCACCAAACTCAAGTTCAGCACAGCCTTCCATCCTCACACTGATGGACAGACAGAGCGAGTAAATCAGATTCTAGAAGATATGCTCAGAGCTTATGCACTAGATTTTAAAGGCAGTTGGTACAAGTATCTGTGCTTAGCTGAGTTTGCCTACAACAATAGCTATCAGGCCACCATCAAGATGGCTCCTTATGAGGCATTGTATGGCAGGAAGTGCAGATCACCCATTTGCTGGCAAGAAGCAGGTGAGAGAAAAGAAATGGAAGTAGAACTGGGCATTCAGACAGAGCTGATAGATGAGACTACTTAGGCTATTCAGAAGATCAGACAGAGAATTGAGACTGCCCAGAGTAGACAAAAGAGTTATGCTGACACACGCCGTAGGCCACTTGAATACCAAGTAGGGGATTCAGTCTTTCTTAAGGTCGCTCCTATGAAGGGAGTGATGAGATTTGGCAAGAAGGGCAAATTAAGTCCTCGTTATGTAGGACCTTACCTGATCACAGAAAGGATTGGGAAAGTAGCTTACAAGCTGGATTTACCACAAGACATGTCAGCAATACACAATGTGTTTTATGTCTCCATGTTAAAGAAGTGCCTCCACGACCCTAGCCAAGTGATTGAGCCTCAGTCAGTGCAGATCCAAGAGGATCTTAGTTATGAGAGTAGACCTACACAGATAGTGGACAGAGCAGTCAAGAGACTAAGAAATAAAGAAGTGTCACTAGTGAAGGTTATCTGGCAGAACCAGAAGCACTAGGAAGTCACTTGGGAGCGGGAGGACAGTATGAGACAGAAGTATCCAGAGATATTCTAAGTTCGAGGACGAACTTTTTATAAGGTATGGGGAATTGTAACGACCCAATTTTCCTTATTTCAAGTTCTAAAAGTCCATAAAAATATTTGGAAATACTTTTAAAATATTCTAGAGATTTTTAGGAATTTTTAGAGTATTTTTACGTAATTTTTGGAGGTCGTTTAGTAGGGTTACAAAAAGAAAGAAGTTTTAAAAAAAAAACGTTGAAGGTGAGATTCGAACCCACGACCTCGGGTCGGACTGACCCAAGCAAAACCGACCTAACCAGCTGGGCTACACGGTTTTGTTAACCTTATATGGTGAGAATTAAGTTTATAGCATAGTTAATGATTAGGGAATAAATGGGGAAAAAGTGCGCGGCTGAGGGATCGAAGCTGCGATCTGTGGCTTCGGTTACCAGCTGAGCTACACGGTTTTGTTAACCTTATATGGTGAGAACTATGTTTATAGCATAGTTAAGGATTAGGAAATAAATTGGAATTAAAAGTGCGCGGTTGAGGGTTCGAAGCCGAGACCTTTGACCCGAGCAAAACCCGCCTGACCAGCTGTGCTGGCGGCAATTGTTAATTAAGGAAGGAGTGAATAATACTTAAGCAGTAGTTAGAGAATAAGAACCTTAGTTATAAGAAGAGAACTTAGGTATTTTCCCGTAACCTAAACCCTCGTTTCTTCTTTCTCTTTTGCGCGGCGTCGCGACTTCTGCTCGGGCGAAAGAGGCGGCGGAGCTAGGTTTCCTTTCTCCGGCGGCCGGCGAAGGCTTTCTTTCGGTAAACCTTGCCGATTTTGATCCCCTTCATCGAGGAGAAGGTGAAGACGTAGAGGAATCGCCGAGATCTTCACCTCACCTGAAACCCTAGAACTTTTCTTCTTCCTTTCGGTTGTAAGTCCAAGAACAGTGATGTGAGTTGCTTCTCACCTGCAGTAGGAGTAGTTCCCGTCGATTGGTTTTTGAAAGATTTCGGTTTTGTGCTGCCGTGAGTTTCCCGAATTGGGATTTGGTGTTTCCTTGTTTCTCTTGATTTTTTTTGAAGCATGCTGTGAAGTTGTTGCTTGTTTGTGAATAAGATTGTACTCGGTTTTCCTTTGGGATTTACTGATGCGAGATGAAGATTTATTGAGGATGTTTGGTATAGGTAAAGTATGCGGTTTGTTTCCTGCAGGCTTGTATTGGAAATTCGGAGTTGATCAAGGATGATTTTATGTATAGTTTCAGAATGTTGGACTATATTGATAGTGAGGATGTCAATGGATGTTGTTCTGTCGTTGAATTGCCATGAATCTGGTGTGGTATTCGGTTTAAATGTGTTTTACAAGTTGTAACATAGTCTTGGTATTCTGAATAAACAAGTTTAGTTACTGGTTTTATTAAACCCAAGTTATAGTCCTTATACATGGGGTTCTGGATTCTCTATATGTGGTTTAGTATTCACTATATGGTTTTCCAGTATGTGGTCAAATGATTCTTATAGTTTCCTTGCCGTAGAACAGAACAGGAGGATTAGTGGTGGTTTAGGCTTGCCTTTGACTTCCTTACTGCCATGAATATCATATCAGATTAAAAAGTTATTTAAAGATTTCATAATTAAGATTTTAGTTAGCTATGGTGACCATGTATCTATGATTTCACTGATTTCTGGGCATGCATAACTTGAGGACTTGAATCTCATTGTATATGTTTCACCTGCCAAACCTTTGAGAGGAACCTGCTGGCTGAATATTATGGTATAAATGTCACGAACAACTCCTTTAGAGTTTAAGTGCAGAATTTTCCACCTTGTTCTTTAGTGGTGCAGTTTGGTTCTTCATTAAGTGTAGATTTAGTTTAGTTCTTTAGCAAATGCAGATTTTCAATAAGAGTATATCTTCTAGTTAGGTTTGCTATGAGTTGAGCATGACCAATTTTCTTTGCTATTAGATATGCACGAGTATATGGTTTAGTTTCTTTAGAGTGCAGATTTGAAGTTACTACTTCCTTAACGAGCAAGAATGACTCTTTAATTACATAAGCATGAGTTTCTGTCTTTAAGAACTATAAGCAAGAAAGACTAAGGTTTAGACTTGATTTCAATTCCAGAATATTGAATATCAAAAGCGCACACAAGGTGTTTGCTTAAATGCCAAGTAAGGGCAAGTATAAAGAAGTTATAGTTATAAAGAAAGTATTTTATTTTTAAAGGGCATGTACCGGACACAAGGTCCAAGGGATGGGCTCCAAGTTGCCCCTAGGCACAAGACCTAGAAGTATCTTAGTAGTTTCGGGATTAGCTACCTCGATTCTTATTAAGAATGCGCGCAAAGTGGTACAATGCCGGGCCCAAGAGAAGTTGATTATTATTTTGAAGTATTAAAGTATAAGTTTTGAAACAAATGAAACAAGCTTCAAATATGTTTAGAATTAGAAAGTTTAGTTTCTTGTTATTTGAAGCATGCAGTAGTAGTTTCAATTGTTTCCTTGCTACTAGATTATTCAGCATGTTTAGTAGTTTTACATGTTTAGTAGTTTTACATGTTTAGTAGCTTTACATGTTTAGTATGTTTCCTTTATTGGATTTTGAGCATGATTAGCTATACATGTTTAGTATTTCAGATAGTATGATTCCTTTTCTATTTATGAGCATGAGTAGTTTTATATGTTAGCATTCAGTTTTAGCATGTTTTTATTTATATACATGCATATCGAGTTTTTGTGAGTAGATAGCGCTCACTAAGCTTTATGCTTATAGACTGCACTTCCTCCTACTGCAGATAAAGGAAAGGAAAAGATTTAGCAAGGAAGGCGACAAGGTGGTGGTGATGAAGGTGTGTGATGACTGGACTATGGAGAGATCCAGAGTTTGCTAGCAAATGTTCAGGATTTACCTGTTTAGAGTTTCAGTTTATGTTCTAGTTCTCTTTAAATGTTATTATGAGTTGAGATTGTAATTAAGTTTATTCCGCACTTGTAGTTGGGTCCTATTGTTGGAGTGATATAGTTGTTTGCTATTGTTAGAGTAGTTCCTTCTTCTTATTGTGTTATTATACTGCGTGGTTGTGAAGATATATGTTCCAGCCGCCTGTGGCTGTGTATATAGTGTTTGTATCCCAGTTTGGGGTCACCGGTACAGGGGAGACTTTGCCGAAATTTTTCGGTAGGGATTCCTCGTGGTTTTTTAATTATACCGGTTAAGTAGAGTTAGTAGTTAAGTAACGGTCACTCTTAGAGAGTAGTAGTAGTAGTAAGAAGGGTGGTCGTTACACAATCTCCCCTTTTTAATGTGATCAACCCAAGTTAAGTTAGGGTTAAAAAAACACAGTAAAAGTAAAAATATGCAAAATTAAGTATAATGCAATTAATAAATTAGAAAAAATTATTCCTCCTCTAGACTTAATCTTTTCTCTCCCCCTTTGATCACATGAAAAATAGGGGTAAACACTGAAAATAAATTTGAGGAAAAAATTCTAAGGGTGACATAAACAGTGATTAATACTTAAAAAAATGTGGAAATTTTTTATCGAAGATCTGAATTTTTATGATTTAAAAATTAATTTTTTAAAAAAATAAATCTTTAAAAAATTTTGAAACTTTTTATCACTGTTAAACATACTTATCCAATGTCAAGATAAAGTTTTCACAAAAATATTACATTAATATTAATAAAAATTAATTATTTTGCACAAAAAGATGTATTTACAAACAAAAATACTTACAAAATAGATTTTGAGCTTGAAAGATCTTGTAACTTTTTCTAAGTATGTAAAATAGAAAGTGTAATGACCCAAATTTCATCATTCCAAGTCCTAATAGTGATTAAAAATATTTAAAAATGCTTTAGAAAAATTATAGAGATTTTTAGAAATTTTTAGAGTATTTTTATGCAATTTTTGGAGGTCGTTTGGTATTTTTACTAAACGAAAGAAGTTTCGACAAAAATATTGTTCAAGCCAAGATTCGAACCGGAGACCTCCGGCCGAGCCAACTCTTAAACGAATCCGGTTGACCAAGTGTACCAACGGGCGTTGCTGATTAAAGGAAGAGCAAAAATCTATTTAAGCAGTAGTTGAGGAATAGGAAATAAATTGAAATAAAAAGGGGCGGCTGAGGAATCGAACCCGCGACCTCTGACCTGGTCAAGATTTAGCAAAGCGCGGCTGACCAAGTGTCCCAGCGAGCGTTGCCAATTAAAATGGGGAATGAAATTTATTTAAGTAATAGTTAATAGGAAACAGAAAATAAATAGGAATAAAAGGGGCGGCTAAGGAATCGAACCCGCGACCTCTGACCCGGTCAGAGGTTTCGGCGAATCCGGCGAACCAAGAATCTAAGCGGATGGATCTGTTTAGAAAAGATAGAAAAATTTATTAAAGGAGTTGACAGAAATATTAAGTTATAAAAAGGGATAAGTTGATGCTCTGTTTTCCCGTGACCTAAACCATTCTCTCCTTCTCTTCTACGTGCGACGGCGGAGCTCGGGCAGAAAAAAAAAGGGAGTTAGGGCATCATCTCCGGCAACCGGCCAAGGTCCTAGAAGCCCTTCTTGTTCGGTTGTGAGTCCAAGAAGCAAGGTAAGTGCTTCCTCACCTGCAGTAGAGTAGTTTCGGATTCATGTGTTCTTGATTTCCGACGCATGCCGCAAAGATTAAGGATTTTGAAGATTTCCTGCCGTGAGTTTCATAAAGAAGATGAGAAGAGGTTTTAATTAATTTGAATATGTGGTTTAGTTTATTCCTTATTGTTTGATTGGTGCTGCTACCATGAAACTAAATTTAGTTCATTTAGATTTGGAAAGGAGTAAATTGTTTTGTTATGCAGTGAGCATGAGACAGATATCATATTGATTAATTTATGGGAAGAGAATGCATAAATTTAAGGGAATATTAGATTCAGAAAAGATGATGATCAAATGTTGATGATTTAAATTAAGGATGGAAACTTTACTTTCAGATTTTTGGTGGAACTTATAGTGCAGATTTTTATGTAAGATTATATTGCAGAATTTTGATTAAGTTTATAGTGCAGAATTTTGATGAAGTTTGTAGGCAAATTTGATTAAGCTTGTATGCAGATTTAGTTTTAGTGCAGTTTCAATAAACATTTCAATACAGTTTTATTAAGTATTTCCATGCAATTCTGTTAAGCATTTCAGTGCAAAGTTAATAAGCATTTTAGTGCAGTTTTGTATGAGACATCTTTTTAATAGAGGTATTAACAAGTATAAGCAAGATAAAGAAAAGAAAGAAAAAGGGCAAGGCCTTAAGTAAATCCCAAAGTCAAGACTTTAAGGATTTTAGCACACAAGGTGCTTATTAAAATGTCAAGACATTTAAAGAAGAAGTAATTAAGATATTTTACTTTAAAGAGGCTAGTACCCGACTTCCGAGGTTGTCGTTAAACAAATCCAGGTGTCCAATTCCGAGGTCTTGGCCCTGGTAGACCAAGGTCTACTCTTTTAGGATTGGTGGCTCGCTACCCCAACCTATTAGGGAACGCGCATAAGATGGTACTACGCCTGGGCCCAAGAGAAGTTGATTATTATTTTTAAGTATTAAAGTATAAGTTTTTAAACAAAAGAAATAAGCTTCACATAAGTTTAAAATTCAGCAAGTTTAGTTTTCTTATATACTGACATGTTGTTTAGATTTGCTTACATGTTTAGTATTTCAGTATGCTATGCTATTAGATGAGCATTCAGTTTCTAGATTTCTTTCAGCTTACATGCATACTCGAGTTTTGTGAGTTAGATAGCGCTTACTAAGCAATTTTGCTTATAGATGCATTTTCCTCTTACTGCAGATAAAGGAAAGGAAAAGATATAGCAAAGGAAGACGACAAGGAGGTGCGGATGGATGTGTGATGCCTGGACTATAGAAGCCTTGGGACCTAGTTCAGAAATTTATTAAGATTGCTATGTATTTAGACTATTGAAATTGTTTATTTAGTCTTTCGCTGCCAGTTAATTACATGTTTTGAGTTTTTGAGAGTTTTATGTATAGATATTTTCATGCGAACAATTTTGGTTAAAGTATAGTTAGTAGTCAAGTAGCGCTCCGCCCTCACAGTCTAGTAGTGAGGAGGGTGGGGTGTTACAGAAAGTATATCTGTAGAAGAATTAAATTTTCAAAGATTGACTTTTTGATACTTTTTAATATTAAAAATTAATATTTTTGAAAAAAAAATCATAGAAAATCTATTAACAGTCAAAAAATTTCTAAAAAATTTATTCTAACATAGGATTTACTGTCTTATCACTGAAAACATTGAACAACAAAATTCTAAAAAAAAAATTAAAAATATTTTTCTATATAATGTAGTTCCAATCTAGTAAATCAATTAAATTTAAATGGAATTTAAACTAGGCATGATTTTAGAAGCCAATATATGTTCCTAACTACTCGATTAACAAGGAATTTTCTAAGAATAAATTTTTCTTATACTTTTGCAATTTGACCTCTTATGGTATCTAAAATACCAATTAAGCCTACCATAATTTTTAAAATTTAAATTTTGAAAGACCTTAAATTTAAGCAAGCATCATTCTTTTTCAATAATTCTATTTCTTTTTTTAACTTTTCATTTTTAATTTTTAATTTATTGAAATATTCTAATCAACAAGGTTTTACGAAAGTTACTTTTAATTCTTCATTTTCCTTTTTTAACTTACTATTTTTTATTTCTAATTGACAAGAACTTTTAAAATGTATTTTAACAAATTTATATAATTTATCAGGAGGTAGATATCGTACCTCACTTACCTTGTCGATCTCGTTATCTAACACTCCCCTTTATTGTTACTTCCCCTTTGAAGTAGCTCCTCCTTCATCAATGTTCTCTATGCTCATTTCGGATGAGCTTGTTTCATCATCTTCTTGGTTACAATACAAGTCCGGCGTACGCTTCAATTTCTGACTCTCATGAAGACGTTTCATCCCACATTGCCTTTAGGTTCTTGTGCTTCGTCTAGGTTGGTCTTTTATTCTTATCCTTGTCCTTCAGTTTTGGCCAATTGTCCTTGATGTGCTCTTCTTCTTGGTAGTGATACGACTGAACCTTTCATTTGCTTCATGAAAGTTTCTTAGCTTGTGACTTATTAAACTTGTTACACTTAAGGAATTTACCAAACTTTCTTACCATAAAAGCAGCTTCATTTTCGTCGAGTGATGTGTCTGAATCTGGTTCACCTTTCTGGTTAGTTTTCAATGCTAGGTTTTGAGCTATCTTTTCTTCTTTGTTTCTTAAGCTAGCACATCTCCATTCGCGAAGTTTAAAAGTATAAAACAAATTTTCTAATGTACTCACCTTGAGGTCCTTAGAGATGTAAAATGAGTCAACTATAGATGTCCACTCGGGTGTTCTCAGAAATGCACTTAAAACATAACTTAATGAATCTTGATTTGTTACCATTTCTTCGAGATTCAAGAGTCTAGTGATTAACTCCTTAATCCTTGAATGTAGATGTCTGACGAGGGGCGTAGCTAGGATTTAGCTGATCATAGACTATAATCAATACAATAAATTAATTAATTTTTAAATATAAATAAATTAAATATATATATATATATGAATATTAATTTTCTAAAAATTAGAACAAAATTATTTAATATTCAATACATTCAAAAGTATGAAAAGATACTATTAAAGTTGTACTTATTTTTGTTTTTTTAAATGAAATTTATTAATTATTATATTATTATCAATTTTTTCAATCAACTCTCATTCAATATATATATTTGTTAAAAACTCATCTTCCATCTTATTATGAAGAGTTATTTTAACAAGTTTCATAGTTGAAAATGTGTTCGTTATTACTGTAGAAATGAAAAGAGTTAAAAGAAAGTGAATCAATTTGCCAATTAAATAAATATATTAGATTCAATATATAGGTAAATAATATAGTTATAATGTATATAGAGTATAACAAAAGAGAAAGAAAATTACCTGTTAATTAAATTATAGGTTATTGACTGTTAACCTATCCACTTGACTGACAACCTCTACCTGTATCACGTTTTCCATATCAGCTACCATACATGTAATTTCAATTTTTTTTTTTAACGGAATGGACTTCAGCATGATGTTTAAAAGATGCATTAATGAGATTACAAATGGAAACAATTTTGAAAAGAATAACCAAATGAATGTCTTTTTTTAATAGCTTAATTAATATAATATAATATCCACATGAATAATCTTTCAAGAAAGCAACTTGTAATCTATTTCAAGAGCCACATATATTGCTAGCACCATCATAACTTTTGTAGTAAAATGTGATGATAACTTAGAGGCCCTCCGAATTGACTCATGCAAATTGGAAGGGAGATAAATCATGGGAAGTTTTGCTCAACACTATAGCCCTTTACCTGAGGAGATCAAATGACCCACAATGCATTTCACACACACTGAGAATCCACATTCTATCCATTCCATTTATTTGTTAATTTCCCCAAATCATATTAATTAAATTTAGAATAAGGTTGAAAATTAAATTATTAAAAGAAATTTAATCTTGGTGCATGAATAAAATCAAATCATGCTAGACAAAAAAAATTGATTAAGTAGAATGATTTTTAAACATTAATTAATAGTGGATCAAATGAAATTTATTTAAATCTAATGAACTGGATGAGGGAATGAAATACAATGAGGAATGAGGACAAGTATTTGCTACTCAACAACCTCAGCTATAGGTGGGGCTGGAGCCCACCCTAGTCCAAGGGTGGTTTAGCCCCTGCGTCCGATTGTTTCACCTTCTTCCATTCGAAGGTTGCAGAGTTAGTGTTAGTGCAGTGGGGCCAACAAGAGGGGGTGAATTGCCTATCAAATATAAAAAGAAACCTTTCCCGATCTCTTAAGTTAGATTAGTACACACAATTATAATAGGTTAATTGAACAACTACAAAATAAAAGAGGCAGAATAATTTACTTAGTTGCAACTTAGGTGGTTGTTAATCTAAGGTAAATGAAAAAGTACTAAAAATCTCCTTCATTGAAGGTGGAGTAGCATTTTACACTCATTAAATGCTCAGAAAAGAACTAGGAAATGAATACTAGAGTTGTTGATTATTTCCTAGGTCAAAGGGTATTTTTATAGCCCTTCAAAAACTTTATCCGTAGCTTGAAGGCACCTCCAATGAGGTTTAAGGCACCTTCCATCGGATAAGTTTTATCCGCTATGGATAAAACTCTATCTTTGGCTAACGACTATCGAAAGGTGCCTTCAAAGAATGGAAGACTCCTTTGTACTATTCATCGAAGAGACCCTCCATCCATGGTAGACACCTTCCACAGAGCAACTCAGCTCAACGCTTGATCTCTTCGCGTAGTTCTTTGCGTAGTGATTTTCTAGCTAACCGAAATTGAGTTCACCCGAACCCAACTCCGACCTTCTCCTCGAGTAGCCTTCCTCCCCAACTTCTCGTCCCTCGGACCATCGTGCATATCCTTCTCATCCGTTCGTGTACTCTTTTGCAGCATCTCATCCTTCATATGCACCGAGCCTGTCGACTCCCTTCCTGTGTCATCCTTCTCGCTAGCTGCATCTTCCGCTCGACTTCTTGTGCTCCTAAGCTCCTGCACATTTAGACATAAGGATTAAATACAACAGGAGCTAACTGAACTTAGTTGATCACATCAAAATTACCCTGGGGTACTAACAATCTCTCCCTTTTTGATGTGCATTAACACAAGTTCAAGTTAGGGATAAAAATACAATAATATAGTAAAGTAATGAATTAAACAAGTTAATTGTAAAAATAAATATAATAACATAACTAAAGTATATAACAAATTACTTGCAAAATAAAATATTCTAAATCTAAAAAAAATCCTAACTACCCCTGAACTAACTTGTACCTATTTCTCCTCCTTTGATCACATAAAAAAATAGGAAAAAAAACTATAAGGTGTTAAACAAATATTTTTAGGGGTACATTACAAGAATTTTAAGTAAGCTAATATTTTTAGAAATAATTGGCGTACATTCTCTATTTTAAATAATTAATCTTCTATTTTGAAAGAATTAATTTGGAAATAACTCTAAGAATTTTTCTAGTTTTCTAAGATGTAGAAAACATAGTTTTCTAAGTTTTCAAATTTCTATAAAAAAAATATGATTTCTACAAAGTAATTCATAATAATTCAAATAAAATTTTTTAAAAAATTTTGTAATGATAGAGAATATCATGTTTCATCACAAAAATAAACCTGAAATTATTATTAATTTTTAATATACCATTTTCGTTAATAAATTTATAGAAAATAACTTAATGGTAAAAAAAATTTCAAATATTTTTCTTTTAAAAGATAAGATTATATTTTATCATAGAAAAATAGGATTTTTAAGTCTGCAAAAATTTTTTAAAGTATGCTTTTCGTTAAAAAAAATTACTCGATAGTCAAAAGGTTTTTAAAAAGTTTCTATTTGTAGATTAAATCATCGAATAGTATATAAAAAATTTAATTCAAAATATGAACAGAAAAAAGATATTTGAGACAATTTCTATTAAAAAATGATATTTAATCTAAAATAAATTTTGGAACCCAATATAGGTTCTTATCTACTAGATTTATTAAAAATTTTGGAGGTACATAACTTCTAGGGATTTTTCTGATTTGTCATTGGTGATTTTTAATGCACCAGTTGATTCTACTATAATATCTAAATTTTGATTTTTTTGACAACTATTTGAATTTAAATATGCATGGTCATTTTCTAGTTTTTCTATTTGAGCTTTCAATTTATCATTTTCTATTCTTAGATTATCATACATTATTATAGGGCATGAATTAGCTAAGGTTAGTTTTATCTTAGCATTTTCTCTTTCTAGTTTTACTAAATCCTTGGAGAGTATCTTAATAAATTGAAATGACTTTTCAGAAGGTAAGACACATACCTTACTTACCTCATGTTCTGATACTCTCCCTTCATCGCAACTTTCTTCTGAAGATCCTCTTCCTTCATCAATGCTTATCTTTGAACTACTTTCATCTTCTTCTTGGTGGTGGGCCAGTAGGGATAATCTGATGTAGGCCTCGATCTCAGACTCAGAGGACAAAGATTCATCCCATGTTGTCTTTAAATTCTTGAGCTTCGATTTTGTTGGTCTTTTGCCCTTGTCTTTCTCCATTTTTAGTTTGGGGCAGTCGTCCTTAATGTGCCCTTCTTCTTGGTAATTGTAGAATCAAATCTTCCTTTTGCTCCAAAAGTCATTTTTTGTCTGTGACTTGAATTTATTAGATTTAATAAATATATTAAATTTCCTTACCAATAATGCTTTATCTATGTCAATGGATGCTTCGGAGTCTGAATTTGGTCCGCCCTTCTGGGCTTGCAGTGCTAGGTTCTGACTTGGTTCCTTTCTGTATCCTGCACATCGAGATTTATGTAATTTGAAAGTGGAAAAAAGATTTTCTAATGTACTTATCTCGAGATCTTTGGAGATATAGTAGGAGTCTACTATAGACGTCCATTCTGATGTTCTTGGGAATGTATTTAAAGCATATCTTTGCGCGTCCTGATTGGTCGCCATTTCTCTAAGGTTCATTAATTCGGTGATTAGCTCCTTGATTCTTCCATGTAGATGAGCAACTGATTCACCTTCTACCATCCGGAGGTTGCTGATTTGATTTTGGAGTTGATCCCGTCTCACAAGCTTTTCATCGAACGTTCCTTCGTATAGCTCCAGGAACTTCACCTAAAGATCATTTACTGATTTGTAGGCGTCGATTTTGTTGACTTCCTGCAGAGGTAGCTTGCTCAGCAGATGGAACTCATCTCATCCGTTAGCTACGAAGTCCACTTGCTCTTTCTTTATCCATAAATACTCCACTTTCTTAGCTCCTTGTTGGTCTATGGGGGCTACAAAATCATATTTCATGATTAAGAGAATTTCAAAATCTATTTTAAAAAATATCGTCTATTAGAGTGTATACTAAAAGTCTAGTTTTTTGTATAAATATTTAAGAATCACATTGGTCAAATGCCTACATTTATATGCTAAGTGTAGTTGTTCAATTAATTTATATTGTAGATAACATGGTGTGTGGTGTCACACACAGAAGATCATGTTATTGGTTCTTTATAAATTATAAATAGTAGCTCATGACTAAGATGGATAGGAGCAAACCATTGGAATAGTCGTAGTGTAATTTGGTATTAGTTTATCTTAACTATAAAATTGCACTAGTACACTCTGAGTGTATTGAGTAGGACCATTTAAGGTAAGTTCTTTTTGTGTTGACTTAATAAAAGAATAAGACCTTAGTTATTATGGAAGTGTGTGCTCTTAATCCTAATATAATAACAAGCACATATATTTAGTATTCATTTCTTTAACTTATCAAATGGTGAGATTTAGCTCGATAAATCAAAAGGCCCGATAAGTTGGGAAATGATATTACTTATAGTGTGTGTTGTTGATTATAGAAGGAAACTGTGTCCTAGTAATCTAGATTGATAATGTCCCCAAGAGGAGCTCATAAGGATTGTCATGTTAAACCCTGCAGGTGGACTTAGTCCGACATGACAATAAAGTTGAGTGGTACTACTCTTGGACTAAGATATTAATTAAAGAGAATTGTCAGTAACTCATTTAATTAGTGGATATTCGACATCTTAAACACAGGGAGACTAGCACACTCATAATAAAAAGGAGCCCAAAATGTAATTTGGGATTGGTGCGGTAGTTCAATAATAATTCTTTAGTGATATTAATTATTATTGATGAAATTAAGTTGGGTGTTCGGGGCGAACACGGGAAGCTTAATTTCATCGGGATACCAAAACTAATTCCTCCTCTCGGTCCCTATCTAGCCTCTTGTATATAGAGAATTATACCCACAGCATACCCACTTCCTACCCACCCTTAGGTGGTCGGCCAAGCAAGCTTGGAGTCCAAGCTTGGGCCGGCCAAGCCAAGGGATGAGCCAAGTGAAGGGGGCTCGGCCATAGCTTGGAGCCCAAGCTTGTTGTGGTCGGCCCTAATAAAATTAAAAGGATTTTATTTTAAAATCTTTTCTTATGTGGATATCATGGTTTTAAAAGAGAGAGTTGAAAATTTAAATCTTTCCTTTTATAGCTTTCTACAAAAGATTAAGTGAAAGATTTGATATCTTTCCTTATTTGTAGTTAAAAGGAAGATTTTAATTTTTGATAAAACTTTCCTTTTTGTAACCATGTTCATGATTTAAAAAGAAAGTTTTAAAATTAAATATTTCCTTTTATAAGTTTCTACAAAAGTTTAAGAAAAGATTTTATATCTTTCCTTATTTATAGATTGAAAGAAAGATTTTAATTTTAGAGAAAACTTTCCTTTTTAGAAATCATCCACATGTTTTAATAGAGAGATTTTAATTTATAAAATTTCCTTTTATAACCAACCATGAAGGGAAAAATTATTAGAGAAATTTTTATTTTAAAAATTTCCAGAAACAAATAAAAAAGTTTTAGTTTTGTGTTTAAAACTTGCCTTATTTGAAGCTTGTGATGTGGCCGACCATGATGAGGGTTAAAAGGAAAGTTTAATTAAATTTTCCTTATTAACCAATGGCTAGGGGAATAGGAAATTTTAATTATAATTAAATTTCCTTATTTGCCAAGACCAAGGAATACAAAAGAGGGGCTAGAGGTGCCTCACCTTACACAACATATCATCTAGTAATCCCTCTCCTCTTCCTTGGTGTGGTCAGCCCTATTCTTCTCCTTTTCTCTTCTTCTTTAGTGGCCGATTTCATCAATCTCTTGGAGCTCTTGTTGGTGGTCGGTTCTCGCTAGGAGAAGAAGGAGAGAAAGGAGGCTTCGCTCTTGCATCCCTTGGAGCTTGAAGGTTGGTGGTCGAATCTTGCAAGAAGGAAGGTGTTCGTGGTTCTCATCTCAGTAGATCGTTGCCCATACAATGTCCAAGATAAGAAGAGGAATACGGTAGAAGATCAAGAGGTTATTGCTTACAAAGAAAGGTATAACTAGTAATTATTTTCCGCATCATACTAGTTTTCTTTGTATGAATTCCAAACATAAGAGGCTAGAGATTCTAGATTTTCGGATTTATAATTCGAAGTTGTGTTTCTTTTATTTTATTTGTCAATCTTGTGATTCGATTGTTCCTTTTGGTTAAACCTAGTGTTATATAAGGAAATTAAATATTAAATTTCGTTAAGAGGCTTTGTCGAGGCAGTGGTGGATGTTCCCATACCCAAGAAGGTCAAGTGTCTCGCCATGTTTGACCTTGGAGCCGATTTCCAAAATAAATATTTAATTGAATTTGTAACATAGGTGGATTTGGATCTATAATGTTAACTATCGTTTGCGATCCAAGTCTAAACCTCTAAGAACAAATAAGTTAAATTTGTAATCAATAATGTTAAATTCCGTTTGCGATTTCGAATTTAATTTCTAAAGAACACAATAGGTTGTTAGGAAAGGTTCAAGACTTATATAAAATTTTTGTACAATGGAACCGGTACGATCTTCCTAGGACCAACCAACAATTGGTATCAGAGATAGGGTTTGCCTCTGTGTGCTTGGTTTTCAATTTAATTATGCACATGTCATACATAATTTAGGTAGGATAATAGTAGGATATGTTAACTCTATGGTTGCAGGCTCAAACTATTTTGGCTTATGGTTATTATGTGTGATTGGACCCTTGGACATGTCAAGGGTATTTTATTGTGCGTGCATGATTGTATTTAACTATTACAGCAGGAGCTGTATTAGCCCTAGGATTTTACATTTATGTTCGATCTAGACATGATGTACATTTCCTTGTGGAATATAGGATCGATGAATGTAAAAAAAAAAATTTGTCGCGGATCATATCCTTGCGAGGCGTGGTACTATTGGAGGATAAGAGGTGCAGCGGAAAAGGAAGCTCGATGGACCCGACGGCATAAACCCTAGGGTTGGCAGCACGCGAAGGACAGTGATGGAAAGGCCATAATAGTTGGAAATTTAATTTCCATATTTATTGATTTTATTTACTGTGATGTGTGAGTTGTGTGTTTGCTAGGCTAAAATTCCTCACATTAAATAACTAAGTGGGAGAGGGAATTTTAAATAAATTCCACGGTCTCCATTACTGGTTTGTAAGTGATGCAAATAAACTTGCGTGTTGGCTCTGAGTGCCTCCCTCCCCATCGGATGAGTTTGTTTGCAGATCACTAGATCAAACTTCCATTTTGGATTATTATAGGAAATTAATTAGGATCATGTTATCTTCCCCATCGGAAGGGGCACAATCTTATTTAATGGACTAAGTATTAAGTAATGGTATACACTTAGACACATTTAATAGTATCCTCTCCATTAGAGTCACTGCTATTATTTATGTGACCGAAGGAAAACCAACTATTAATTTGTCATAAAGATAGGTTGACAAGGTAATAAAATTAAAACCCCCTCTTACAAATGTTGAGATTTTGTATACGTCCACACTATCGTGGCATACAAAATTCACTATGTTTGAAGTAATTTTATTTGTCAGGTTGACAAAATAATAAAATTAATGGGTAAAACCCCTTTTACAAATATTTGGATTTGTATACGTCCGCACTATCGTGACATACAAAATTCATGGTATTTGAGGTAATTTTATTTGTCATAAAGATAGGTTGACAAGGTTATTAATGGGTAAAACCCTCCTCTTACAAATGTTTGAATTTGTATACGTCCACACTATCGTGGCATACAAAATTCACGGTGTTTGAGGCGTTGGTGAATTTAAATGATATTGTTTTGAGGAATCAATATTATTTTAAATTTAGAGTTTTGTCTAAATATTTGATCAAAGACAGACCAACTATTAATTTTATTTGTCATAAAGATAGGTTGACAAATAATAAAATTAATGGATAAAATCTCCTCTTAAAGATTAAATTTGTATACGTTCACACTAACGTGGCATACAAAATTCACGGGGATTTTGAGGTGTTGGTCTTGACCAAATATTTTTGTTATTCTTAGGATTTCAAATGTTAGTCAATTCCCTAGCTGTTATACTATAGAATAGACTTAGTAGTCCCAATTATGATTGGAAACAAAACTTGGACTCTAAGGTGGACTGTCCTCTTAGAAATGAGAACAATAAAAGTGTATTTTATTCATTAGTTGTTGAAACATGTTTAGTGGTGTTATCTACCAATACCTGGTGTGTAGATACAAGAGCCACTGATCATGTCTGTAATTCATTGCAGAGGTTCCAGGAACCCCGACAACTATATGAAGGGAAAATCATCGTTTACATGGGCACTGCTGCAAAAATAGCAACTGTTCCAGTGGGAGATGTTTATCCTCTGATAGGAATAAAACATGGATTTTGAGAAATTATTTTTACATATCATGTTTAGAAAGAACTAAATTTCAGTTTCTAAACTATTCAAAGGACTTGATATTCTATTTTTTTGATAACAAAGTTGTTATCAAGATAAATAGGGAAGTTATCTGTTCTGGTACGTTGGTTGACAATTTATAATCTAATAACTCCCACGATGCAACAAACTGTAATTAATAACACATCTTCTAACTCTAATAAGAGAAAGCAACCTTCAGAAATGAACCAATCATATATTTGGCATCTAAGGCTAGGTCATAGCCGATGAACTTTTGGGTTCATTGGTGTTGGAAAACTTTCCAACCGGCGAGTCTTACTTGGAAGAAAAAACGACCAAGAGGCCTTTTAAGTTTAACGGGTATAGAGCCAAAGATGTGTTGGAATTGGTTCATTCTGATTTGTGTGGACCTTTGACTATCTAGGCAAGAGGTGGTTTCGAATATTTCGTCTCTTTTATAGACGACTATTCGAGATAACGGGTACATTTACTTTATGCACCACAAGTCTGTAACACCCCACCCTCCTCACTACTGGTCTGTGAGGGCAGAGCGCTACTGGACTACTAACTTTACTTAACTATCCTTGTTCACATGTTGATAGAAATTCCAAAAACTCTCGGAGAACTCAAAACATACAATTAACTAGCAGCGGAAGACTAAATGACTCATCTAATACATTCTACTCAACTCTTTGTTAATAAATTCTTATGTTAAATCCCAAGGCTTCTATAGTCCAGGCATCACACATCCATCCGCACCTCCTTATCGCCTTCCTTTGCTTTAACTTTTCCTTTCCTTTATCTGCAGTAAGAGGAAATGCAACTATAAGTAAAATTCCTTAGTAAGCGCTATCTAACACACAAAACTCGAGTATGCATGTAAGCTGAAAGAAATCTAGAAACTGAATGCTCATCTACTAGCAAACGAACATAGCATACTGAAATACTAAACATGTAAGCAAATCTAAACAACATGTCAGTATATAAGAAAGCTAAACTTGCTGAATTTTAAACTTATGTGAAGCTTATTTCTTTTGTTTGAAAACTTATACTTTAATACTTCAAAATAATAATCAACTTTCTTCTTGGGCCCAGGCATAGTACCATCTTATGCGCGTTCCCTAATAGGTTGGGGTAGCGAGCCACCAATCCTAAAAGAGCATATCTCGGTCTACCAGGGCCAAGACCTCAGAATTGGATACCTGGATTTGTTTAACGACAACCTCGGAAGTCGGGTACTAGCCTCTTAAATAAAGTAAAATACTTGTTATCTTTTATTACTTCTAATATATAATGTCTTGGCATTTTGTTTAAGCACCTTGTGTGCCAAAATCCCTAAAGTCTTGACTTTGGGATCTACTTAAGGCCTTGGCCTTTCTCTTTCTTTTCTTTATCTTTCTTACACTTGTTAATACTTCTAATAAAAGAATGCTTCTTTAAAAACTGAAATGTTTAAACAAATTCTAACTTTGAAATGCATAAACAAAAATCTGCATACTATGCTAATCAAAATTCTGCATACTATTCTAATCAAGGTTCTGCATTCTATGCTACACTATTTATGCATACTATGCAAACATAAATTCTGCACTATAATACTTAACCAAACTGCACTATAATCTTTTTCTTTAAAAACTGCATTATAAGTTCCACCAAAAATCTGCATTATAAACTTTAAAGAAATCTGCACCATAAGCTCTTAAGAAATCTGCACTACAAGCTCTAAAGAAATCTGCTCTAAAGAAATCTGCATTTTAAGTTCTAAGAAATATGCACTACAAGCTTAATTAAAATCTGCACTATAAGCTTACATAAAAATCTACACTATAAGCTTGATTGAAATCTGCACTATAGGCTTAATTAAAATCTGCACCTATAAACTTAATTAAAATCTGCATTATAAGCTTAATTAAAAATCTGCACTATAAGCTTAATTAAAATCTGCACTATATGCTTAATTAAAATATGCACTATAATCTTACATA
The DNA here is from genome assembly GCF_018446385.1 of Zingiber officinale. NCBI lineage: Eukaryota > Viridiplantae > Streptophyta > Magnoliopsida > Zingiberales > Zingiberaceae > Zingiber > Zingiber officinale. Next base: position 57,981,087 of record NC_055993.1, read on the forward strand.
AAAATCTGCATTATAAGTTTAATTAAAATCTGCACTATAGGCTTAATTAAAAATCTGCACTATAAGCTTAATTAAAATCTGCAATATAAGCTCTACATAAATATCTGCATTATAAACTTAATTAAAATCTGCACTATAGGCTTAATTAAAAATCTGCACTATAAGCGCTTAATTAAAATCTGCAATATAAGCTCTACATAAAAATCTGCATTATAAGCTTAATTAAAATCTACACTATAGGCTTAATTAAAAATCTGCACTATAAACGCTTCTTATGCTTCGAATTCAAGAAGAACAAAGGTTCGAAACTACTCTTACTGCAGGTGAGAAGCACTTACCTTGCTTCTTGGACTCATAACCGAACAAAAAGGGCTTCTAGGACCTTGGTCGACCGCCGGAGATGATGCCCTAACTCCCTTTCGTTTTCTTCCCGAGCTCCGCCATCGTACGCAGAAGAGAATGAGAGAATGGTTTAAGTCACGGGAAAACAGAGCATCAACTTATCCCTTTTTATAACTTAATATTTCTGTTAACTCCTTAAATAAATTCGCTACCTTTTCTAAACAGACAAATTCAACATCAACTTATCCCTTTTATAATATTCTGTTAACTATCTTAAATAAATTCGCTACCTTTTCTAAACAGACAAATCCAACATCAACTTATCCCTTTTATAATATTCTGTTAACTATCTTAAATAAATTCGCTACCTTTTCTAAATAGAAAAATCTGTTTGCCCACCTGGTCAGCCGAGTTTTGATCGAGTCAAAGGTCGTGGGTTCAATTCTCAGCTTGGACATTTTTTTGTCGAAACTTCCTTCATTTAGTAAAAATACCAAACGACCTCCAAAAATTTCTAAAAATCTCTAGAATATTTCTAAATATTTTTAAGAACTTTTAGAACTCCTAATGAGGAAAATTGGGTCGTTACAAAGTCTAAGTGCTTTGATAAGTTCAAAGAGTACAAAGCTGATGTGGAGAAACATCAAGGTAAAAGTATCAAGACACTACGGTAAGATCGTAGTAGCGAGTACCTCTTAGGAGAGTTTTGGAGTCGCTTATCAGAAGTCGGGATTCAATCCCAACTGACTACACCTGGTACACCCCAACAGAATGGTGTGGTAGATCGAAGGAATAGGACTCTTATGGAAATAGTTAGATCAATGATAGTTATTTAGAATTACTAAATTCGTTTTGAGGATATACTCTGGAAATGGAAGTGAACATAGTACCTTCTAAGTCAGAACCCTCTACTCTCATATAATTGTAGAATGGGCGTAAGTCTAGTCTAAAGCATATTCAGATTTGGGGTAGTCCAGCACATATGCTGAAGGGAGACACTGATAAGTTAGAATTAAGAACAGGAGTTCACTTGTTTGTGGGTTATCCTAGAGAAACTAAAGGAGGTTTATAGTCCTAAAAATCAGAAGGTCATGGTTAGTACCAATGCCTAATTTTTAGAAGAGGACTATGTAATGAACCACAGGCCCATAAGTAAATTTGTTCTTAAGGAAATAATAAAGGACACGTCTAATTTAGTACCAACTGTACAAGATGAAATATCACAAGAAACTGCAACACGTATCATAAATGATACACAATTACAGATAGTGCCTCGTCATAGTGGGAGGGTTGTTAGGCAACCTGAAAAATTCATGTTTTGGGAGAGTCTTTGGACTTGATCCCTGGTGAACAAGAACCTGATCCCCGGTCATATGACGAAGCACTCCAAGATAAAGATGCAGCATCTTGGCAAAGAGCGATGAATACAGAAATAGAATTTATGTATTCTAATAAAAGTTTGGGAGCTTGTAGAACCACCAAATGGTGTAAAAGTCATTGGCTGTAAATAGGTCTACAATAGAAAAAGAAGAATAGATGGGAAGGTGAAAACTTTCAAAGCAAGGCTTGTTGGAAAAGGGTATCGATTATGAGGAAATCTTTTCACCGGTAGCCATGCTTAAGTCTATCCTGATACTCTTATCTATTATTGCTCATATGGATTATGAGATTTGGCAAGTGGATGTCAAGACAGCTTTTCTTAATGGAAGTCTTGAAGAAAGTATCCATATAAAGCAACCAGAGGGGTTCATTGCAAAGGGAAAAGAGCATCTAGTATGTAAGCTCAATCAGTCTATTTATGGACTGAAGCAAATCTTCAAGGTCTTGGAACATCCGATTTAATGAAGTAATCCAGACCTATGGATTTATTCAGTGTTCGGATAAGTCTTGCATATATAAGTAGTGTGATGGAAACGTGGTGGTATTGTTGGGTTTTTCGGGCCGCGAAAACCGCTTTTCGCGTCGCGGAAACCCCGAATCACCCAAAGCCAACGGATCCGTGCAAGGAAAAACCGAACGAATATACGAGTACGAGTTTCAAAGACTCTAGATCTACACTAGATGAGAGTTATACCTTCGAAGCGAGCCCTTTCGCGTTCCCGCTCGTCCAAGGAGTTGTCGGATCTCAAGACCGTCAAGCGTCGGTCCTCTAGAAGTATCCACACGGACACGTAGGTGGAGAAAACCTCACACAAAGGTGTGCTAGCACCTTGGTAAGGTTCGGCCAAGCAAGGAGGAGAGGGAGAGGAAGAGCTTCAAGAGGAGGAAGAAGAAGATACACCACTTGAATGAAAATTGAAATCACAATCAAAACACAAAGTGGCCGGCCAAGCTCAATGGTGAAAAACTCCCAAATTAATTGCATTAATTGCAATTAATATGAAACCATTAAAGAGAATGGCTTTGTAACTTCCATGAGGTGGCACCCATGATGATGTGGAGTATCATCATTGGTCCACCTAATGCCAACTTACCAATGAGATGGCAAAAGGTCAAGTCAAAATTAACCTTTGGTCTTCCTTCTTAAGTCAAGTCAAACTTGACCCAATCTCTTCCATGGTTGATCTAATCTAACCATTTGATTCAAGCCAACTTAATATAATGAATCTAATTCATTTAATTAAATTGATTCAATGAGTCAAAATCTAAATTAGACTCATTGAACACATGAATCAACTTTAGTCGAACTCAAGTTAGCCCAATTAGGATTACTCTTAATCCAATTTGATTTATCAAATGAATCTAATCCTCTTGGTTCATCATATGAACCTAATCTCCATCTAATTGTCCTTAGTGTGTGACCCTATAGGTTCTTGTAACGTTGGCAATGCCCTAAACACATTTAGGAGCATAAGTAATGAGCGGTATCTAGAAACACATCATTACTACCCAAGTTACAAGAATGTCAAGATCCGACATCACCTTGTGACTACTAATTGTGACTCCTCACAATATGTGACATTGTCCTTCTATCCTAGACATCTAGATTGATCAATGTGAGGCATAGACCGTGTCATCCTCTAATCAATCTAAATCTTGAACTCCAAGTAGACTCACTCAATCAAATGAGCTCAACATCTCATGTTGACTCACTTGGGCATGGTCATGCACTTCGTGGTCTAACTCTATCAAGAATATTGATGTCGCTCCCGTCATATGGGAGGGATAGATCCCATCTACATCACTCACATCCCTCTGCATAATTTGTTACATACCCAGTAATCGTCTTTATAGTCCACCCTGTTACGGGTGACGTTTGACGAAACCAAAGTACATAACCCCTTATGTAGGGATCCATGGTGACTTCAGGTCAAAGGACTAATAGTCATACTAATAGCCACATGAGAAAGTATATGACACTCATATAACGATCCATGATACTTTCTCATGGCGGGTCATTCAGTATACATTCTCCAATGTATACTCATGTGTCAGCTTGATATCTCTATATCCATGACTTGTGAGATCAAGTCATCGAGCTGACCTACATGCTAGTCTTATTACATTAACATTGTCCCTGAATGTTAATACTCGACTAGGAATGATTTAGAGTAGTGTTCCCTATATCATCTCACTATCGATTCAACTAATCGATTGATATAGGTATGAACCTTCTACTCAAGGATGCTATTATACTTAGTCTATTTGGCACTAATACAAATAAGTATAATAATCAAACAAATGCCTTTATTAATATACAAGAATATGATACAATGAGTCCATACAATCATCAAATGATTGGCTCTAGGGCTCTAACTAACAGGTATTTCTTGTATTATACGTAGATGATATTTTTGGTAGTTGGAAACAATATCAAAGTGTTGTCGGAAGTAAGGGTATGGTTGTCCAAGCAATTCGATATGAAGGACTTGGGAGAATGTGCACATATTCTCGAGATCAAAGGGATCACAAGAAAAGAATGTTGTGCTTATCTCGAGCTTCATACTATCCTAGCTCGTTTTAGCATGCAAGACTCCAAGAAAGGCTTTCTACCTTTTGGGAAAGGAGAATCTTTATCTAAAAGAGATGTCTCCGAAGACATCAAAAGAGATAGAAGAAATGAAGGTAGTTCCTTATACTTCAGCTATAGGAAGCCTAATGTATGTTATGTTGTGAACGAGAGCGGATATCTGTTTTGTCGTGGGCATGGCTAGCAGATATAAAAGTAACCCAGGACTGAGATACTGGACTTTCGTAAAGAATATATTAAAGTACCTGAGAAGGACTAGAGATTATATGCTAGTTTACAAGGAAGATGATTTGATCCCTGTGGGTTACTCGGATTTTAACTTCCAATCAGATAGGGACAATAGTATGTCGACCTCGGGATTTTATGTTTACTTTAGGAGGTGAAGTCATAACTATGGAGGAGTGTTAAGCATAGGTGTTTTTTCGGACTCCACCATAGAAGCTGAGTATGTGGCAGCCTCTGAGGTAGCCATAGAAGTTATATGGCTCAGAAACTTCATGATGGACTTAGATATAATTTCTGGTTTGCCCAAAATTATTACAATTTATTGTAATAATAGTGGTGCAGTATCAAACTCGAAGAAACCATAAGTCCATAAGGCAAGTAAACATAATAGAGCGCAAGTACCACCCAATACGAGACATCGTATAACGAGGAGAAGTTATTGTCGCCTAGATTGCATCAAGTGATAACCTGGAAGATCCTTTCACTAAGGCCCTTAAGGCAAGAGCTTTTGATGGCCATGTTGAAGGGTTGGGAATCAGATGTATGGCAGGATATATGGCAGCATAGTCTTTTAGTATAAGTGGGAGATTGTTAGAGTGTATACTAAAAGTCTAGCTTTTGTATAAATATTTAAGAATCACATTGGTCAAATGCCTACATTTATATGCTAAGTGTAGTTGTTCAATTAATTTATATTGTAGATAACATGGTGTATGGTGTCACACACAGAAGATCATGTTATCGGTTCTTTATAAATTATAAACAGTAGCTCACGACTAAGATGGATAGGAACAAACCATTGGAATAGTCGTAGTGTAATTTGGTATTAGTTTATCTTAACTATAAAATTGTACTAGTACACTCTGAGTGTATTGAACAGGACCATTTAAGATAAGTTCTTTTTGTGCTGACCTAATAAAAGAACAAGACCTTAGTTATTATGGAAGTGTGTGCTCTTAATCCTAATATAATAACAAGAACATATATTTAGTATTCATTTCTTTAACTTATCAAAGGGTAGATTTAGTTCGATAAATCAAAAGGTCCGATAAGTTGGGAAATGATATTACTTATAGTATGTGTTGTTCATTGTAGAAGGAAACTGTGTCCTAGTAATATAGGTTGATAATGTCTCCAAGAGGAGCTCATAAGGATTGTCATGTTAAACCCTGTAGGTGGCCTTAGTCCGACATGACAATAAGGTTGAGTGGTACTACTCTTGGACTAAGATATTAATTAAAGAGAGTTGTCAGTAACTCATTTAATTAGTGGGCATTCGACATCTTAAACATAGGGAGACTAACACACTCATAATAAGAAGGAGCCCAAAATGTAATTTGGGATTGGTGCGGTAGTTCAATAATAATTCTTTAGTGGTATGAATTATTATTGATGAAATTAAGTTGGGTGTTCGGGGCGAACACGGGAAGCTTAATTTCATCGGGAGACCAAAACCAATTCCTCCTCTCGGTCCCTATTGTAGCCTCTTGTATATAGAGAATTATATCCACCACATACCCACTTCCTACCCACCCTTAGGTGGCCGACCAAGCAAGCTTGGAGTCCAAGATTGGGCCGGCCAAGCCAAGGGATGAGCCAAGTGAAGGGGGGTCGGCCATAGCTTGGAGCCCAAGCTTGTTGTGGCCGACCCTAATAAAATTAAAAGGATTTTATTTTAAAATCTTTTCTTATGTGGATATCATGGTTTTAAAAGAGAGAGTTGAAAATTTAAATCTTTCCTTTTATAGCTTTCTACAAAAGATTAAGTGAAAGATTTGATATCTTTCCTTATTTGTAGTTAAAAGGAAGATTTTAATTTTTGATAAAACTTTCCTTTTTGTAACCATGTTCATGATTTAAAAAGATAATTTTAAAATTAAATATTTCCTTTTATAAGTTTCTACAAAAGATTAAGAAAAGATTTGATATCTTTCCTTATTTGTAGATTGAAAGGAAGATTTTAATTTTAGAGAAAACTTTCCTTTTTGGAAATCATCCACATGTTTTAATAGAGAGATTTTAATTTATAAAATTTTCTTTTATAACCAACCACGAAGGGAAAAATTATTAGAGAAATTTTTATTTTAAAATTTCCAGAAACAAATAAGGAAGTTTTAATTTTGTGTTTAAAACTTGCCTTATTTGGAGCTTGTGATGTGGTCAGCCATGATGAGGGTTAAAAGGAAAGTTCAATTAAATTTTCCTTATTATCCAATGACTAGTGGAATAAGGGAATTTTAATTATAATTAAATTTCCTTATTTGCCTAGACCAAGGAATATAAAAGAGGGGGTAGAGGTGCCTCACCTTACACAACATATCATCTAGTAATCCCTCTCCTCTTCCTTGGTGTGGCCAGCCCTATTCTTCTCCTTTTCTCTTCTTCTTTAGTGATCGGTTTCATCAATCTCTTGGAGCTCTTGTTGGTGGCCGATTCTTGCTAGGAGAAGAAGGAGAGAAAGGAGGCTTTGCTCTTGCATCCCTTGGAGCTTGAAGGTTGGTGGCCGAATCTTGCAAGAAGGAAGGTGTTGGTGGTTCTCATCTCGGTAGATTGTTGCCCACATAACGTCTGAGATAAGAAGAGGAATATGCTAGAAGATCAAAAGGTTATTGCTTACAAAGAAAGGTATAACTAGTAATTATTTTCCGCATCATACTAGTTTTCTTTATATGAATTCCAAACACAAGAGGCTAGAGATTCTAGATTTTCAGATTTGTAATTAGAAGTTGTGTTTCTTTTATTTTATTTGTCAATCTTGTGATTCAATTGTTCCTTTTGGTTAAACATAGAGTTATATAAGGAAATTAAATATTGAATTTCGTTAAGAGGCTTTATTGAGGCAGTGGTGGATGTTCCCATACTCAAGAAGGCCAAGTGTCTCGTCATGTTTGACCTGGGAGTCGATTTGCGAAATAAATATTTAATTTAATTTGTAACATAAGTGGATCTAAATCTATAATGTTAAGTATCGTTTGCGATCTAAGTCGAAACCTCTAAGAACAGATAAGTTAAATTTGGAATCAATAATGTTAAGTTCCGTTTGCGATTTCGAATTTAATTTCTAAAGAACACAATAGGTTGTTAGGAAAGGTTCAGGACTTGTACAAAATTTTTATACAGGGGAACCGGTACGATCTTCCTAGGACCAACCAACATCGCCATATGACATTTCCATTATGGGAAGTCTCCCTCAAACTTTGGCAAATTAATGCTCGGTTTGGCCATTATCTTTGTACTTCAATTGCCAGTTAGTCCTTCTGAAGTGGTTGGGCTTTGATACCACTTGTTGGAGCAGCGGAGTCGGCAAGAGTGAGTGAATTTCCTATCAAATATAAAAAGAAATATTTTTGAATTTCTCAACTCAGATTAGTAGCAATCACACAATTATAACAGGTTAATTGAATAACTACAAAATAAAAGAGGTAGAAGAATTTACTTAGTTATAACCGAGGTGGTTGTTAATCCAAGGAAATGAAAAAGTACTAAAATTCTCCTTCGTTGAAGGTGGAAAAGCCTCTTACACTCGTTGAATGTTTAGAAAAGAACTAGGAAATAAATACTAAAGTTGTTGATTATTTCCTAGGTTCAGGGGTCTTTTAATAGCTCCTTCAAAACTCTATCCGTAGCTTGAAGGTGCCTCCAATGAGGTTCAAGGCACCTTCCATCGGATTAGTTTTATCCGCTATGGATAAAACTCTATTCAGGGCTAATGGCTATTGGAAGGGTACCTTCAAAGGATGGAAGGCACCTTCATACTATTCATTAAAGGCGCCTTCCATAGTGCAACTCAGCTTAATGCTTGATCTCTTCGCGTAATTTTTGCATAGGTGATTCTCCGGCTAACCGGAGTTGAGTTCACCCGAGCCCAACTTCGACCTTCTCCTCGAGCAGCCTTTCTCCCCGGCTTCTTGTCCCTCAGACCGCCGCGTGCGTCCTTCTCATCCATCGGTGTACTCTTCCACAGCATTTCATCCTTCGGATGCACCGAGCCTATCGACCCCCTTCCTATGCTATCCTTCTCGCTAGCTGCATCTTCTACTTGACTTCTTGTGTTCCTAAGCTCCTACACACTTAGACACAAGGATCAAACATAATAGGACCTAACTGAACTTAGTTGGCCACATCAAAACTACCCCGAGTACTAATAGTTAGTTCCAGAATAAATCCTGTCTTATGAGTTTTGCCTCCGAGGTCCCTTCGCGTAACTCCAAGAACTTCTCTTAAAGCTCTTTAGCTAACTCATAGGTTCTGATCCAGTTAACTTCTTGTGGTGGTAAAATGCTCAGCAGATGGAATTCTGCTTTTCCATTTACTACGAAGTTATCTTGCTCCTTCTTTGTCCACAAGTATTCTTCTTTATTAGCTTCTTGCTGATCTTTAGGTGCTACAAAATCATATTTTATTATTAACAATAAATTAAAATATATTTTAAAAAATACCTCCATTTTTTTTCATATCGTGAACTCCCCCTTGAACATAGGTAGGTAGATGCTTAGTCCAGCCATTTCTTGTGTGCTTCAGTTGATGGTTAGTATTTTTGAAATGTTCTTGCTCTGATACCACTTATTGGTCCCAGTGCAGTTGGCAAGAGGGGTGAATTACCTGAAATTACAACTATATGTTGGATCATGAAGAATCGATAGAGGGGGGGTGAATATCGAAAAACGTTCGAAGGCGAGTAGGCACAGCGGAAAAGAAAAAATAAGCCAAAGAGAACACAAGGATTTACTTGGTTCGGAGCCTTTGGCGACTCCTACTCCAAGGCCCACACACGAGGGTGCTTTCGATGGGCAATCACTATCAATTCAAAAATAGAATTACAAGATTAAAGTACAGGAATTGATAGAAAGAAAATACCGACAAATATAAAACAATAGAAAGGAACAGAGCTTTGTCGGAGTAGCGTCGCAACGTCGCAGGAGCACAGGAGAGCAGATCGTCAATTCTGAGTTATGTTTTTTGAGCTCTGCCTTTAACCCTCCTTTTATAGGATGCTCGGGGCACCTGGATCCCTTTCGGGCGCCCTGGTGTGACGTAGTAGTCCCAACCAGCGAGCTCCACGTGTCGATGCCACGTCTTAGATAAAACTTGCCTCCGAGCGCCCGGATCCCCTCCGAGCGCTCGGACCCCCTTTCTCTAGAAGCTCCTTTTCCTGCAAGACAAGGTTAGTCCGAGGCAATCTGTATCCTGCAAAACAAAGTGTTGGCACAGTTTAGAGTATGACTTAGATTCCATCTTTCTGAGACCGGAATCTAGTCAAGATCTAAACTTAGAGTTCTGAAATGGTTCTAAGTCGGATCGACGCCTAAGTTCCCTTCCCGGGAATGTGTCCTCACAGTCACTCCCTTCCAGTGACTTACCTTTACTCACCTGCCAGACGTCCGGTCAGCCCTTCAACCCGTCTGAACTTCTCGCCAGGTATCTGGTCGGCCTGTTGACCTAGCTGGGCTTCGTGCCAGACTATGGTCAGCCCGTCGACATGTCTGGACTTCGCCTGCACACTCGATCAGAGTGTTAGACAATGACAAACCTAACTTAACCTAATCTGTCATTCATCAAAACCTGAGTTACACCGTTAGTGCTAACCGCACCAACACTATACCCTTCTCACAACTTTCAACTTTGATTATAAAATATTTGTTAGAAAATAATAAATAAATTGCATAAAAATAAAAGAGGCTGCCAGATTTTACTTAGTTACAACCGGGAAGGTTGTTAATCCAAGGCATTGAAAGCACTAACAAAATTCTCCTTTGATGTAGGCAGAGAAGCTTCTTACAGAAGTTGAAGTATGAACACAAGTGTTGTTTTGAATGAAGAAGACCAAAGCTCTATTTATAACCAACTAGTTGAAACTAGTTATTTGTTGGCATGGCATCTCTGGGAGAATGGGCCCTCTCTGGGCTCCTCCAGTTGGGCAAACTCTATCTCCACATAACAGCTTTGCAACAGATGAACAATAGAATTTTTTTCATGTCTGGGCGTTCGGACTATTGCTGACGTAGACCCTAAGGTGATTCACAGCAACGACTCTATGACTAGGCACTTGTTCTATGCCCTAGTGGTTTGGGTGCCCAGACTAGGTGGTCCGAGTGCCAAGATAAGTCAGCCACATGCTAACTGTCTGGCACCTTCTCCGGTCACTAGCTTCATCTTCGATTGCTTGGGTGATCCTCCAGCCTTCTAGAACTGAGCTCATCCAAACCCAACTTTGACCTTATCCTTGAGTAGTTTTCTACTTTGGCTTCTCATCCCTTGGAAACATTGTGCGCATCCTTCTCGCTCCACCGATGTACTCTTCCACAGCTTCTCATCCCTCAGATGTACCGAGTCCATGGATTCGATTCCCATGCCATCCTTTCCTTCCGATGCATCTTCCACTCGACTCCCTGTGTTCCTGAGTTCCTGCACACTTGGACACAAGGATCAAATACACAAGACCTAACTTAACTTGGTTGATCATATCAAAATTAATACAGGATACTTACAATTTGTTGTGGTAAAAAGGGAAATGTTTATAGGCATTGTTTAGTGAACTCAATATGATAACATTCCAATAGCTTCATACCATGACTGTTCTACCTTCCTACATTTATGTCATTCTTTTATCTTATGCTTGCGATCCATTGTAAATCTAAGAAGTCCTTCGAAATTGTTCATACTTGTGTTTTATAGTGGTGGAGAGTAGGAAATAAGTAAGCATATGGAAGTTTTGTTAGTATTAGTCCTAAGAGTCAATTATAAGATGATTATGCTTATTGGTTTAATGAATATGAATTGGCTTATTGGGTTAATGGTTAATCCAATATGCTAAAATCCAACCCATTAAAAATAATTCATGGAGATTAATTATGCATTAAAGAAGAATAATGATGATTCATTAGGATTAATGTCCATTAAAGAGTTTAATGGAGCATTAATCAAGAGAAGACCCAAAGGAAAAAAAACTTTTTATATTGCTTGGATGAGTACAAAAGGAATTAACTATAAATTTTTATAAAGATAGCTTTTTGCTTGTCTTCTTCCTCTTCTCTTGGCCGAACCTCCTAAGTGGCTAGCACCATGAAGGTGGTTCTTCTTTGAAGTTGTGTTCGTGTGATGAATGGGAGAACATGTTTGTGTGGATACCATAAAGGCACGAACACTTGATCGTATTGAGATCTACATCCAAAGACAAGTTGCTGTCGGGATTACTTTGGGCATGCAACAAAGGTAACCATTTTATTTGATAGAATAGGAAAATGTAGTATACGGTATTCACAAGGATCTCTGGAGGGATCCTTTTTCCATTGTGTTATGTATTATTTTATTCATAAGATCCAGTGGTATCAGAGCCACTTGCATATACATATACTTCATTTTAAATCTATTTTATATCTGATATACATGTGTTTATTGTGATTACATGATTATATGGATGTTTTTATCGGGAATGAATCTGTAAAAATGTGAACAACAGCTTAGCTTGTTGCTGGATGTTTGCTCCAATTATGGACAACAAACAGTTGCTGATATGTGACAACTTGTTGTTGGACATTTGCTTCAATTATAGACGGTAAACGGATGTTAATCCGTAGACAACAATTCGTCACAACAACTTAGTGTTAGAACCCCAAGGTTATTTTTGGTGTGATCAACCAAGTTAGGTTAGGTCCTGTTATGTTCTGATCCCTATGTCTAAGTGTGCAAGAGCTTAGGAGCACAGGAAGTCGAGCGGAAGATGCGGCTAGCTAGAAGGATGGCACGGGAGAGAGCTAACGGGCTCAGTGCGTCTGAAGGATGAGATGCTGCGAAAGAGTACATACGTCGGTGGATGAGAAGGACATGCACGACGTTCGAGGGACGAGAAGCCGGAGCAGAATCCTACTCGAGGAGAAGGCCGAAATTGGGCGCAAGTGAGCCTTATTTCGGTTGGCCGAAATCACTCAGGCGACCGGAGCAATGGAAGAGCTACAATGGAGCTATGGAGTTGTTAGAGGCGCCTTCAACAAGAGTTAAAGGTGCCTCCACGACCTTCAGGCAGAAGGCACCTTCAATGGCTGAAGGCACCTTCAACCAGCCATGGAAGGCGCCTTCGACCAGGCAATATGGTCATTGGTGGAAAGGATAAAGTTTTATCCTTTGCCAAGGCGCCTTCCAGCCCTATGGAAGGCGCCCTCAGCTTTAGGATAAGTCTTTCCAATGGCTATAAAAAGGCCCCCTGGACCTAGGAAAGATATAACAACTTCTGAATTGATTTCCTAGTAATAGTCTGAGCTATTAACGAGTATAAAAGGCTTCTTAGCCTTCAGTGAAGGAGATTTTTTTTAGAGCTTCCATTTGGCTTGGATTAACAACTAGCTAGGTTGTGACCAAGTAAATTCTGGTGTCTTTTACTGATTTTATTTAAGTTGTTATTTCTGTATTATTTTATTTGTTATTGCTGCTAACCTAAGTTGGAAGATCAAGAAAGGTATTTTATTGTTTCAGACAACTCAACCCTCTCCAGTCGGCCTACCGGACCAACACTTAGTGGTTGCTCTAAACATTGAAAGTAACCCATGTTTAGAATAGCAAGGATTGAGACTTCGAACAGTAGCTATAAGGGTCTCGGGTTTATCTTGATGGACTAAGGGCAACAACTCATTCAATTAGCTAATAAAATAATTTGTCTTCAGCGGTGTTGCCCCCTAAATCCCATGCAATGGGCGCTGCCCTCTTGATCCCCACCTGCTAACTGATTAGATGATTGTGTTGGATTGTAAAGATGCTAGAGGGGGGCATGAATAGTGTTCGTTGCTTTTTTGAAAGTCAAGAATACACAGCGAAAATAAAGCTAAGGAGAAAGAAGGGAGAAAGAAAGATACCAAGCACTAACACAAGTAGTTTTTTACTTAGTTCGGAACCTTTGACAATTCCTACTCCAAGACCTGCACTCATTGAGTACTTTCATTAGGAAATCCACTAATAGTTCAAAATATTACAAACTTGAAGTACAAGAACTATAATGAAAAGTTACTGACAATAGAGAAAATAAGTAGAACTTGATTACTGGTTGTTAGAGGAGCATTACAGCATCGTAGGAGCTTCTTCGGAGCAGCGCACATAACCAAAAGTTGTAGAAATTAATATATTGAAGCTGCTAGTTGAAGCCCCCTTTTATAGCCCCATTTGGGCACCTAGAACCCCTTTCGGGCACCTAGATTGTGCTACCATGGTGAGCTCTCGTCAAAACTTCATCCCCGAAGTTTATCCACCTCCGAGGGCCCATACCCCCTCCGGGCACCTAGACCCCCTCCGGGCGCTCGGACCGTTGACATGATTCGGCTAGTCGTCGTGCTCCATCTCAACTTCTAGATGAGTTTTACTAGTCCAGGCGCCTTGAGCAACTCTGGACCCTTGGACCGCTCAAGTACCTGGCCAAGCACCCGTCCGACCATGAAACTGCTCCGAGTGCTCGGATCCCTTCCAAGGTCCCTAACAACTCTCTCTTACCATTCACTTTCCTAAAATAAGAGTTAGTTCAAGCAACCATAGTATGTTTATCCTGTAAAATAAAGCTAGCATATTAAGAATATGATCAATTTATGACTTAGATTCTGTCTTCCCAAGACAAGATCTAGTCATGGTCTCAGCTTAGACTTCCCAAATGGCTCTAAGCTGGACCGCGCCTAAAGTCCCATCGGGACTCGTCCTCACTAGATCTCTCTCCTCCAGTGACTTACCTCACTTACCATTTGCAGACTTCCTTGATGTCAGGTCCCTTAACGCACCAGGACTTCTTATCAGATTTCAACCAATTTGGACTTCCTCCTTCTAAATCTCAACCGATCTAGACTTTGTGTCAACTATCAACCTAGATGGACTTCCTTCTGCCAAATTTCAACCAATATAAACTTTGTGTCAGCTATCAATGTCACGCCCCGAGAAAGATTCTGTCCGAAGAAATTTCGGCAACACCTCCCCTGTACGGGTGACAATCTGAAGCATTTATACAAAGCCCTCAGGGCCACATATACGTCGGCCAACACGGCCGGAAATACTAAAAAACAAATAAGTAAACAATCACGCAGTTATATATGTAGCAGCCCACTCGGCTGTACAAAAACCAAAGCACAACGAAAAATAACAGAAACCAAATACAAACCCAAACACTGACTGCTAGCCGGCTAGGCTTACACAACACCATCAACCAATACAAAATACACTCCAGAAACAAAACCGGAACACAAGCTAAATACACAAGTTCATATACCAAAATAAAAGTAAACAAAATGCGGAGACAGATCTTCTGAGGTGACGTGGGGACCAGCAGACAGGATACTCCAAGCGACACCATAAACAACCTGGTACCTGAAAAAAATAGTGTCCACGGGGGTGAGTTCAACGACTCAGCGAATACCAATAGACATGCCTAGTAAGATATATCTAACAGCAATAAACATGGAATACAGCTTCCTAATCATATATATAGGAAAGATGCAAAACTGAAAGATAACTGAGGAAGCTGTACTCACCAGGAACTCCTATCCAGACAAAAGGGTCGTCAAACCGAAAGTGCCCTAAATCCTGTATGCATGTCAAACATATGCATCCAACCAAATGCAGCAAATAAATGCAGCAAACACAATCACAAGAAATAAATGCATCCATGCATATGATGCCAATAATGCGTCTTGGTCACCCCTGACGCCAGTCAGTCCTCTCACACACAAATGGTGAGACCGAGTGGGTAGGGCTGTGACAACCGTGCACTCTGTCGTCACTGCTCCTGATGAGTGACCGAGGGGACGGGATGCTGTCGGAGTACACCTATCCTCCTACCCCAAATCATAAATGGGAGAGCGCAATGCTCTCAACTCCCAGTACACGATGACGGGGAGGAATCCTTGCCGGCTAACACGTTGTATCACACTACCCATGAGCGGACCAACGGAGCCAAACAAAGTCCCTGCTGCAACACACTCTGCCTGAATCGACCACTAACCCATAAGTGGTGGTGTGTGCAGATCCATGTAATTGGCGATGTGCTCAACAATAATGGAGTCGACTATCGCACAGCATGCAATCATGATGCATGACACTAAGCATGGCAATATCCTGATCAGCATAGAAAAATCCATATATATATAATATGGGTACCACAGTATCAGTAAGTCAAATCCACGAGTCTAGGGTATATAGGTCCGCTATAGTATAACAACCTAGATCCTGAACATATCCCCCTCCATAACATATGTACCAACAATATGCACAGATCAAAGAAAAATGGTCGAGGTACACCAATCAGATATGATATACAAAATATAGGTATACAAGCCAAGTATGGTATAAAAACCTAGATATCAGATAATCTAGATACACATGCCAGAAATAAAATCCAGAACCTAGTCCTAACCTCAGTAAAGCATGGTATGTCACTTACTCTAGGAACTAAGGTACTCATGGCAATAATCACGAGGTATAAACATGGATACCTAACAAGCGACAAAACAAAACATGCTATGGATATCAAACTGACATACCAAAGACAATCATGATTATTGCTTATAGCTATAAAATACTATGCATATCCAATTGACAATATCATAAAAGATAAGTCAAGAGGTACCCGCCTCCAATCGAAAAGTCCAATCTGGTCCGAACACGACGTCAAGATACTCGTCTCGCGTCAAAGTCCTATGTCACCAATATAAATATATTTTATTTAGCTACAATTCATAAGAATTTAAATAGCTAAATAAAAATCCACAAGACTAGATTCTAAGCAATTAAATCTAATCACACTAATCATGCATCGACTAGTGATATACTAACCATCTAGTAATCCATACCATCTCCAATTCAACACATACCTAATTTATACTTAACAACCATTTACAACCTCCAATTCAAACCTACACATGATCATATAATCAAATCATACCTTAATCAATCCATTATCCACAACACGTATCAAATCCCTACACTTACCTCAATTTACAGTGGAATATGCCTGCTGTTGGAAGGAGGTCCTACAAATGAGCTGCTGAATCCAATGTGAGCAGCTTCTGGATTAATTTGCTGGACCAAGAAAAAAAACCCCACAGAGAAGGAATGCTTCCTGCTGAAGTTCAAAGTTTTTGCACCTCTTCCTCTTCAGCAGCTACCATGAGCCATGGATCGGGCAAATTCAACAACAAGCTACAGATGAAATGGTAGCCGGAACCAACCTAGGTCACTATCCGCTTAAGATGTAGCCACTGATTACCCCCTTCTCAGTCACCGATCCACTAGAGGAAAGATAGCCGGCGATGAAGACCAAACTAGGGAACAGAAAGATTTTGATCGGCACCTGAGATGCTAACCGTCGGTGATCAACAATTTGGGAAAAGCAGGCATGTTGGGTCTGATCTGGTGGCCGACACTGCTCTATGCGATGGCGGCTCTCAGCTCCCGGCGATCTATGGCAATGGCAGAAGAGGAAACTCCTCAAATCAGAGAGCTAGGGCATAGAGGAGGGGGCCGGCGGTGTCGGGCAGTAGTGAAGTCGCGTCGGAGAAGAAGCAACCGGCATCCCTTGGCTCTCGACGGCTGGCGAAGATGGATCAGCTTGGAGAAGAGGAGTGCGGCGACGCGATGAAGAGAAGACTAGGGCACAGGGACGGTGTGGAGAAGAAGAGAGAAGAAAGTGATCGGATGAAGGAACCGCCTTGTGCGGTTCGGGCACGGCACACGGGGAAGAGAATGGAGGAAAGGAAAAACAAATAGAAAAAGAAAAGAAAGTAAAATGAAAATCAACATTTCCTCACTTAAATCAGGGTAGCCCAAATAGGCTTTCCCAGGCCCCGTTTTTATCCCCATTTACTCGTCCATACGAGTTCCGAAAAATTCCCAGAAAATTTATAAAAATTTCAGAAATTTTCCTTATGGTTCTTCACCCATTTTCGATATTTTACATTCTCCCCCACTAATAGAAATTTGGTCCCCAAATTTTGTTATCTACCATCAGCAAATACTAACAACAGGTAAAGAGTATAAATGCTGAACGATAAATTAAATCACATATCTCAAGTGAAAAGATGAGGGTATCAAGCTCAGATCGTATCATCAAGCTCCCAAATAGCCTCCTCGTCTGAATGATGCTGTCATCCGACATTAACCAACCAGATAGTCTTGTTCCACAACGGACGCTCTTTCTGGTCTAGAATCCGTACGGGAGCTCCTCATAAGTGACGTCAAGTTGAACTGGAACTGGGATATCTATCAGTACATGTGTCGGGTCGGGTATGTATCTCCTCAGTATAGACACATGGAATACGTCATGAACTCCTGCCAGGAACGGTGGTGGTGTCAACCGGTAAGCTACCGCTCCAATCCTTTCCGAGATCTGGAAAGGTCCAATGTATCGCGGAGTTAGCTTACCTCTGAAGCCAAATCTCTTCACTCCTTTCGTGGGTGAAACTCGCAGAAATACATGGTCGCCAATAGAGAACTCCAGGAGTATGCGTCTCCAATCATCATAACTCTTCTGGCGGCCCTACGCCTCTGACATCTTCCGTCTGATAATATGGACCAACTCTGCCTCCTGCTGAGCTCTATGAGGTCCCAACAGCTGGGCCTCCCCAACCTCATCCTAGAGGGTGGGTGTCCGACAAGGTCTACCATACAACGCCTCAAACGGTGTCATCTGGACAGGCAAATGTAAGCTGTTGTTGTAGGCGAATTCTACCAATGGCAGATGGTCCTTCCAACTGCCTCCAAAATCCAATACACACGATCTCAGCAAGTCCTCTTGAGTCTAAATGGTCCGCTTTGACTATCCATCTGTCTGAGGATGGAAAGCTGTACCGAAACAGAGCTGCGTGCCAAAGGCCTACTGCAGACTCTGTCAAAACGAGACGTGAACCGGGGGTCTCTATCCGAAATAATAGTCAACGGGACACCACGTGATCTGATGATCTCTCGGCAAAACAGATCTACCAATCGATCCAGGAAATCAGTCTTTCGGATCGCTAACGAGTGCACGGATTTGGTTAATCGATCAACGATTACCCAAATCGCGTCATGGCCTCGTCGTGTCCTCGGCAAACCTACCACAAAGTCCGTGGTAATGTGTTCCCATTTCCACTCGGGAATAGGAATCCGCTGTAGTAAACCGGCAAATTTCTGATGCTCGGACTTCACCTGCGGACAAACAAGACATCTTGCTACAAATTCCGCGATGTCTTTCTTCATACCGTTCCACCAGTAGGAACGCCTCAAATCTCGACACATGCGGGTCCCGCCTGGGTGGACCACAAATCGAAAGCGATGAGCCTCCTAAAATAACTCCTGTAAGACCGGATGAGACTGAGGTACGCATAATCCGCCTTGGAAGTATATAATACCCTCCTCGTCTCATGTGAACTCGGTCTGCTGCCCGGAAGCTATCAGCTACCTACAAATTCAAATGCTGATCACCAGCCGGGCCTATCGGATCCTCGACCTGATCGACGACTGAGCAACCATGGTAACTAGAATACCCTGCACTGTCTGTAGCCACAACTCGGTGGCAAGCCAAAGTCACTCTAAACTTCCGGCTAAGTGCGTCGACAACCACATTAGCTTTTCCTGGGTGATAGCTAATGGTACAATCAAAATCCTTCAGGATCTTCTTCCATCTCCTCTGTCGGAGATTAAGTTCCTTCTAAGTAAACAGATACTTGAGACTCTTATGGTTAATGAGAATCTCAAATGTAACGTCATATAAATAATGTCGCCAAATCTTCAAGGTAAAAATAATGGCGACTAGCTCCAGATCACGAACTGGGTATTTCTTCTCATGCTCCTTCAACTATCGAGAAGCATATGAGAATACTCTACCGTGCTGCATCTAAACAGCACCCATACACTATAGAGACGCGTCAGTATAGAGGACAAATCCGTCCTCTCCAGAAGGTAAAAACCAAAAATCTGAGCCGACACTAGTCTCCGCTTCAGCTCCTAGAAGCTGGTCTTGCAATCCTCAGCCCAAGTGAACTTCACGCCTTTCCTGGTCAGGCGTGTAAGTAGCATAGCCATCCGTGAGAAACCCTCAACGTAGCTTCGGAAATCTCGAGCCAAACAAAGGAAGTTGCGAGACTCTTCTATAGACTCCGTCTACTCCCAACAGTAACAACCTCGATCTCCTGTGGAACCACGGTATACTCCTACTGGTCACCATGTGTCCCAAAAATCTCACAGAAGACAATCCCAAAACGCACTACTGAACTTCGCATATAGATGTTCCCATCGAAATATCTCTAGAACTATGCAAAATAGTATGTGTGACTCACCGCGGATCCGAAATAGATCACAACATCATCAACAAAGACAATGGAAACCGATCCTAACATCCTAGGAATACCAAAATCATCGAGTCCCTGAAAACCTCTAAGGCTCCGCAAGCCCTAATGGTAAAACCAAGATACATAATGTCCGTATCACAGACATTCCTAATCATAAGATCTCCAATAATAAGTCAGAAATATGATCACCAACAACATAAATCACCAAAGAATAGATCCTCCAGTGTGAGAGCAATGCTCCATCACACGAAATACCACATATGTGGGAGCAACGCTCTACCACAAATAATCCAAAATATGTATCCACAATAAACATGGGAGCAATGCTCCGCTACAAGCAATCCGCAATATGTGGGAGCTACGCTCCACCACAAACAACCCAAGATATGTGGGAGCTACGCTCTACCACAAACAAACCTAAGTGCCCAAGGCACCTAACTATCTAGCCAGAGACTACATGGGATCGCTCTACCACCGATCACTGTGGGTAGCCTAGGGTACCACAATCCAGTAATCAAATCAAACCCATCGTCAACTCTATCCACATCGTAGTGAGTCACCCACTGATAAGAAAATTAGTTGACAGGATAATCCAACAAATGACATAATGCAGACACTCCACATCCTGCATTCAACATAAGTAGAATCATCATGCTGCTACCAGCAATACACCTGGCACACATGCATACACAACATATGTATGATCGACATAATCCTCCAATTAATACACACCAACATACTCATAACACAGGTAAAAATCAGTGTAATACCCTCAACATTACATATCGAACCCGTGTGCATAATCATCGTAGGTATATTCGACAATACACCTCAAACAACACTCACATGACATATATCCGCCTATGCCAAGAGTATAATCAACATCAATTTCCAATAAAGCATACTAAACCCAGGTGCACTCACATATCAAACATAAGCAACAATATACCTCAGATACCACACCAAACACATCTGCTCATATCACAACTCAGATTAAATCGATAAGATATCTCCAATAAACCAACCAGACCAATCGGGTATAATCTACTAGAAACCCACAACCATCATAACTGGAAAAGTATGCACCCACTACATGCAATTAGACCGTCCATCAAAACGCTCCTACAACCCATAATAATCGCCTGTACACACTACATAGATATGCAAAATTAGCATATTTAATCCAATCTACCACACAAATCCTATGCCACCTTCTAAGTTATCTAATTAGGTACATACAGTCTAAAATTAAAGTACTCATGGAATAAGATACATCGATCCTCTATCGACTGACCAAACCGATAATAGTATTTGGCTAATTCAGTCCTTTCCCACGTCAGTATAAGCTAGGTACTCGATGTGCTCAAGATACATAACTAGGCACAAAATAACCCAAGATTCAAACATCTAAAAGTAAGGTAGGTCAATCCCCTACTGATCGAATCAACCAAAACAAATGAATCGGTCATTGACTATTTAATTTAACGAATGTACACAAGTCATCCGCAAGCAACTAAGGTAAATCGATCTACAACTACCCAAGTCGATAGCGTAAATCAGTCTTCTATTGACCAATCAACCAGAGTAAATCAATCATTTACTGATGAAACTAACTAAAGTATATCAGTACACTACTGGCTGAGTCAACAAAAATATGTACTTACTAGTCATTACCTAGCACCTAACCAATAACAACAGAGACTGGTATGTGTCTCCAACCTCTAATCAACTAGTAGTAACAGAAGCTAATACTACTAATGGTATGATATGAAAAATCAGCAGAGACTATATTCCTTAATCTCTATTAAGGTCGATCAAGATCAGTGGCTATCCCATCACATATAATATGTGTTACAACAACCAGACAAATACTAATAAAGAATGCTAATACAGATGATAAACTGTAATATAGGGCATATACTAACAGAAAGGTAG
Source organism: Zingiber officinale (assembly GCF_018446385.1). NCBI lineage: Eukaryota > Viridiplantae > Streptophyta > Magnoliopsida > Zingiberales > Zingiberaceae > Zingiber > Zingiber officinale. Next base: position 58,002,846 of record NC_055993.1, read on the forward strand.
GATAACAGTATATACCAACATACCTCCTATAACTTGGAGATGTCCTGCTGCTGCCAGGTCCCAAAACCCAAAAAGTCACATCGAGAAGATAAAATCACGAAATCTGAAACATCGGAAATAAGACTCATAAACTGTGCTCTCATACCAAATAAATTGGTATCAGATAAATCTCGAAAATCTAGAACACATAGCAAGTATCGTATACCTGCTCTGATACCACTAAAATGTCACGCCCCGAGAAAGATTCTGTCCAAAGAAATTTCGGCAACACCTCCCCTGTACGGGTGACAATCTGAAGCATTTATACAAAGCCCTCAGGGCCACATATACCTCGGCCAACACGGCCGGAAATACTAAAAAACAAATAAGTAAACAACCACGCAGTTATATATGTAGCAGCCCACTCGGCTGTACAAAAACCAAAGCACAACGGAAAATAACAGAAACCAAATACAAACTCAAACACTGACTGCTAGCCCGCTAGGCTTACACAACACCATCAACCAATACAAAATACACTCCAGAAACAAAACCGGAACACAAGCTAAATACACAAGTTCATATACCAAAATAAAGTAAACAAAATGCGGAGACAGATCTACTGAGGTGACGTGGGGACCAGCAGACAGGATACTCCAAGCGACACCATAAACAACCTGGTACCTGAAAAAAAAAGTGTCCACGGGAGTGAGTTCAACGACTCAGCGAATACCAATAGACATGCCTAGTAAGATATATCTAACAGCAATAAACATGGAATACAGCTTCCTAATCATATATATAGGAAAGATGCAAAACTGAAAGATAACTGAGGAAGCTGTACTCACCAGGAACTCCTATCCAGACAAAAGGGTCGTCAAACCGAAAGTGCCCTAAATCCTGTATGCATGTCAAACATATGCATCCAACCAAATGCAGCAAATAAATGCAGCAAACACAATCACAAGAAATAAATGCATCCATGCATATGATGCCAATAATGCGTCCTGGTCACCCCTGACGCCAGTCAGTCATCTCACACACAAATGGCGAGACCGAGTGGGTAGGGCTGTGACAACCGTGCACTCTGTCGTCACTGCTCCTGATGAGTGACCGAGGGGACGGGATGCTGTCGGAGTACACCAATCCTCCTACCCCAAATCATAAATGGGGGAGCGCAATGTTCTCAACTCCCAGTACACGATGACGGGGAGGAATCCTTGCCGGCTAACACGTTGTATCACACAACCCATGAGCGGACCAACGGAGCCAAACAAAGTCCCTGCTGCAACACACTCTGCCTGAATCGACCACTAACCCATGAGTGGTGGTGTGTGCAGATCCATGTAACTGGCGATGTGCTCAACAATAATGGAGTCGACTATCGCACAGCATGCAATCATGATGCATGACACTAAGCATGACAATATCCTGATCAGCATAGAAAAATCCATATATATATATAATATGGGTACCACAGTATCAGTAAGTCAAATCCACGGGTCTAGGGTATACAGGTCCGCTATGGTATAACAACCTAGATCCTGAACATATCCCCCTCCATAACATATGTACCAACAATATGCACAGATCAAAGAAAAATGGTCGAGGTACACCAATCAGATATGATATACAAAATATAGGTATACAAGCCAAGTATGGTATAAAAACCTAGATATCAGATAATCTAGATACACATGCCAGAAATAAAATCCAGAACCTAGTCTTAACCTCAGTAAAGCATGGTATGTCACTTACTCTAGGAACTAAGGTACTCATGGCAATAATCACGAGGTAAAAACATGGATACCTAACAAGCGACAAAACAAAACATGCTATGGATATCAAACTGACATACCAAAGACAATCATGATTATTGCTTATAGTTATAAAATACTATGCATATCCAATTGACAATATCATAAAAGATAAGTCAAGAGGTACCCGCCTCCAATTGAAAAGTCCAATCTGGTCCGAACATGACGTCAAGATACTCGTCTCGCGTCAAAGTCCTGTGTCACCAATATAAATATATTTTATTTAGCAACAATTCATAAGAATTTAAATAGCTAAATAAAAATCCACAAGACTAGATTCTAAGCAATTAAATCTAATCACACTAATCATGCATCGACTAGTGATATACTAACCATCTAGTAATCCATATCATCTCCAATTCAACACATACCTAATTTATACTCAACAACCATTTACAACCTCTAATTCAAACCTACACATGATCATATAATCAAATCATACCTTAATCAATCCATTATCCACAACACGTATCAAATCCCTACACTTACCTCAATTTACAGTGGAATATGCCTGCTGTCGGAAGGAGGTCCTGCTGAACCCAAAATGAGCTGCTGAATCCAATGTGAGCAGCTTCTGGATTAATTTGCTGGACCAAGAAAAAAAAACCCCCACAGAGAAGGAATGCTTCCTGCTGAAGTTCAAAGTTTTTGCACCTCTTCCTCTTCAGCAGCTACCATGATCCATGGATCGGGCAAATTCATCAACAAGCTACAGATGAAAGGGTAGCCGAAACCAACCTAGGTCACTATCCGCTTAAAATGTAGCCACTGATTACCCCCTGCTCGGTCACCGATCCACTGGAGGAAAGATAGCTGGTGATGAAGACCAAACTAGGGAACAGAAAGATTTTGATCGGCACCTGAGATGCTAACCGTCGGTGATCAACAATTTGGGCAGAGCAGACACGTTGGGTCTGATCTGGTGGCCGACACTGCTCTATGCGATGGCGGCTCTCAGCTCCTGGTGATCTATGGCAATGGCAGAAGAGGAAACTCCTCAAATCAGGGAGCTAGGGCATAGAGGAGGGGGCCGGCGGTGTCGGGCAGTAGCGAAGTTGCGTCGGAGAAGAAGCAACCGGCTTCCCTTGGCTCTCGTCGGCTGGCGAAGATGGATCGTCTTGGAGATGAGGAGTGCGGCGACGCGATGAAGAGAAGACTAGGGCACAGGGACGGTGTGGAGAAGAAGAGAGAAGAAAGTGATCGGATGAAGGAACCGCCTTGTGCGGTTCGGGCACGGCACACGAGGAAGAGAATGGAGGAAAGGAAAAACAAATAGAAAAAGAAAAGAAAGTAAAATGAAAATCAACATTTCCTCACTTAAATCGGGGTAGCCCAAATAGGCTTTCCCAGGCCCCGTTTTTATCCCCATTTACTCATCCATACGAGTTCCGAAAAATTCCCAGAAAATTTCTAAAAATTTCGGAAATTTTCCTTATGGTGCTTCACCCATTTTCGGTATTTTACAATCAACCTAGCTATACTTCAGCCTGGTGTTCTGATCCTCTAGACCCATTAAGTCCTGCACACTTGGTAAAAAGATTAAACAAATAACACATCTAACTTTAACTTATTTATCATATATCAAAACATAATTATTAGTATAACCTGCACTAATAATCTTCTCCTTTATGATGTAATAATAACTTGGGTTAAAATTAGAAAAATATACAATCAAGAAAGCATTAACCATGTAAAGCAAATTTGAGTAAAGTGAGTTGATTTTTCTAACCTAACCCACTATCCTCCCCCTTTGACATATATTAAAAAAAAATAATAGTGTTTAAGTTTTAAATAATATTTTAAAAGATTGTTAAATTAATTTTTAAAAATAATTCTTTAAAATATATAAAAGATTTTAAAAATAATTTTTAAAAGGACTTATAAGATAATTTTTAAAGCATTTTTAAAATAATTTTTAAATCATTATTAAAAAAATCAAAAAAAATTAAGATAAAATTTAAAAGATTTTTAAGATAATATTTAAAATCATTTTTAAAATAATTTTTAAAGCATTTTAAAAATAATTTTAAAAAAGATTTTTAAGATTATTTTTAAAAGAATTTTTAAAATAATTTTTTAAAGGATTTTTAAAATAATTTTTTAAAGGATTTTTAAAATAATTTTTTCAAAGATTTTTAAAATATTTTAATTTAATAAATTAATTAATTTTACATTTAATTTAATTTAACTATAATTTAATTTAAATTTAATTTTATTTAACTGTAATTTAATTTAAATTTAATTTAATTTAACTTTAAATTTAATCTTTATTCATGTCACCCAATTTATATTTTCAATAAATGGAATCTTATAATTTTATCAGATGAGTTTAGTTGAATTTCAGGATTTGATTTAACTTGTACTAGATTCAACTGTAGCTTTGGGTTTAACAAGCAGACATTCTTTGGATAACGTCTGTTGTAGTGAGTCATCTGGACATCATTAGAGTAATCATACCTTTGAAAATTTTCAAATAGTCATTCCTACTGAACTTAGTACAAAATTTTAGTCTAACCAGTTAAGATTAATTAGGGGTAACTTCAGTTAGTCCCACTAAGCCAACTACACCAGATTGAAGTCATATCTTCCTAGACATGCATAAATAGGGTACCACTACAAAAAAACACTCATATAGAAGCGGTTTATTAGGAGCGATTGTAACACCGCTGTTGGAAATCTAACAACAGAATCAATTTGAACTAAACCGTTTCTATTGTCTTACCTTTTCAGAACGGTTTTGCAACCACTCTTGTTGAATAGCTTTAGCACTAATTTGATTAAACCGCCGCTATAAACCACTCTTAATGATATAACTTTTAGAAGCAATATTGAAACTACTGATATTGGGTATCTTTAACAATGGTTCTATGTCAAACACTGCTACTAACCGTTTCGATTGCTCTAACTTCTAAGAACAATTATCAAACTATTCCTACTAAATACTTTCAACATCATTTTGTGTAAAGTGCCATTATAAAAGGCTTCTATTGCTCCATTGTTTTAGAATTTATTTTCAAAGTGCTCCTATTATATATTTTTAACATCAATTTGAATAAACCATCCATCAATTTGAATAAACCATCGCTGTAAACCGCTCCTAATGATATAAATATTAGAAATAATCTTGATATTAGGTAATTTTAGCATTGGTTCTATGTCAAATGTTGCTACTAATCGCTTTTATTGCTCTAACTTCTAAGAACATGTAACACCCAAAAATTCTCAAATTAATTTTAGAAATATTCTACTATTTTTCTGGAATTTTAGAATATTTTTATGGAATTTTTAGAGTAGCAGAAGTAGCAAAAATAAATAAAAACGTAAAATAGCTTAAGCGGGAATTGAACCCGAGACCTATGGACCCTACAACTTATAGAAGGCTTAGGTAACCATGTGGCCCCAGCAGGGGTGTGCTGAAAGAAGAGGAGAGCAATTATATTTAAGGTTTAGTAGGGGTGTATTAACCACTTAATATAAATAGGGAAATTAAGTGGGGATTTATTATTTTGAACGACAACTTTTCTCACCCTCAAACCCTCACCGTCACCTCTTCTCCTCCTCATCCTCTCGGCGCCCAAGTCCAAGAGACCTAGGGTTCCATCCCTAGGGTCATAGGAACACCTCGCGGCAACAACTCCGGCACGAGGACGCTCTTCTCCGCGAGAGGAACACGTAGACGCAAGGAGATCGTCGAAAAGATCTTCTTCACCGAAAAACTAGCTATTAGAATCGTAAGAAAACTAGCGCAGGAGGTAAGAAACCCCTCACCTGCAGTATAAGTAGCTATTCGTATGTTTTTATGCATTAGTTTAGTCGTATGCAGATTTTCAGTACGTAGGGTGTGTTCTAGTGCACACCAAGTGTTTGATAAAATGTTTAGCTCAGTAAAATGCTACAGTAGGCATTTTAATAGCTTAGTAAATGCAGTAGAAGCATTTAAAATAGCATATTTAGTCTTGCTTCAGCTTATATGGGACTATGGTCCAATGGGTGGGCTCCCATAGTCGCCTCTAGGTTCAGATAACCTAGCTCTAGGTTCAGATAACCTAGTAAAAGTAAGATAAATTAATTAGCTTATGATCCAAAATTTACCCCGTGCACAGTAGCAAGCTGAATCGATCAGTGGATCGATCAGACCACTCCAATCGATCCACCGATCGATTGGGAGGCCTGATAACAGCTGGAAACCCCTCATTTCAGCCCTTAATCATATGTGAAGCCTAGATTACTCCTTTAGCATAAGAACAACATTCAAGATGTAATTTAAACATGAATTTCAGATCTAATAGCAATTAGCAGAAGAAATTGTATTAGTTAGCAAAATTTTTAATTAACTCAGTTTTCCGCACATTAAAAATAGTTAGCAACAGTATAATGTAACCCCCGGCCTTACAGCTTAGTTAGTAGGAGGCGGGTCGTTACAGAGTGGTATCAGAGCAAGTTCCATATTTCTTACACACACATCAGCATTGAACCTACAGCTTCCAAGTAAGAATACCTCTCACTGTATTATGTTCTTACCTTCATGTTTATGGATAACAGTAGCATGTTTATATATGATAGCATCTAACCTTATAGTAGTAATTATATAAACATGATTGTATTAGTTATGTATGCCCTCTATCTCTCTAGAAAATGGTACGAGGACGCCCAGCTAGAAAGACACCAGCTATTGAGCCCCAGCACGAGGCAGGCAGCTCAGTACCTCCTCCAGACCTTAGAGCAGTAGTGGCTCAGTTGCAAAAGTAGCTAGCTGAACAGCAGCAGGAGATAGCCACCCTAAGGGCTAATCAGTAGAACATTCCCACTGTCACCTCAGAACCTAACTAGCAACCCCAGTGGTGATAGAGGTTCCACCAGTCCAACCTGCAGCACCAGTAGCTCCAGCAGCAGGGGTAAGAAGAGAAGTCTATCTGATCCAGTGGCAGAAAATCAAGCCAGAGAATTTCTCAGGCACTAGTGAACCATGGGATGCTCAAGCCTGGTTCAAAACACTAGAGAGTACGATGGAGCTTCTGGACTGGCCAGAGTTTGAAAAGGTGAAATACGCCTCATTCTGCCTAACAGGAGACGCACGTATGTGGTGGGAGAGAATTAAAGTGAAGTGCCCAGTGAACCAGATGACATGGGCCGACTTCAAGAGAGATTTCTTTGAAGAGTTCTTTCACATGCGGGTCATAAACCGCCACTACGACGAGTTCACTGAATTTCGTCAAGGCAACCTTTCAGTTGAGGAAGCCGTGAAGAAATTCAACAGACTGGCTCGTCTATGTCCTGAACTAGTCAGCACTGAAAAAGAACGAGTCTGGTTGATGCTCAAAATGCTAAGGCCGGAGATAGCAATGAATGTGGCCAGCGGTGTTCATAGGCCGCAAACTACAGAGGAATTAGTAAGCAGTGCTTTGACCACCGAACATTACCAGAACAGCATCAAGCAACAGAAGCAAGCCTTTTCAGAGCCAAAGGGCCAAGGAGGCTCAGGTACTCAGAAACACCAGGGCCACAGCTTTAATTGGAAAGGGAACCCCAGCCATAAACATACGCCAGGGAGCTACCCAAAAGGAGGACCAGCTAGTAAACAGCCTAGTTATCCCAAATGTTCCACTTGTGGGAAATTCCACCCCGGAGTTTGTCGCAAGGGCACACGAGAATGTTTCGAATGTGGCCAGGAAGGGCATATGGCTAAGCAATGCCCGAACAAAATCAGCAACCCTCCACCACAGCTGATTCAGTATGGAGATAAACCAGCACAGCTACACTGGATGCATGCTGCTATAGACGGTCCACACATCAGTCAAGGCAGACTAGAAGCCCCCTCAGCCACAACGAACGCAAGGATCTACTCACTCACCAGGGAGGATGTAGCGAATGCCTCGACAGTTGTTATAGGTCATATCAGTATTTTACAGTAAACTACAACTGTCTTGTTCGATACTGGGGCAACCCATTCTTATATATCCAGGGCATTTGTCAAAAAGTTAGCAATAACTCCAGATGCACTTAGTGGTCAGTTTTTTACAACATTGCCTTCAGGAGAGATCATGGCATCCACGCACTGGCACCAAGCAGTGCCAGTCATTATAGCAGGCAGAGAGCTTTTGGGTGATCTGATAGTGTTAGATATGGCTGACTACGATGTCATTTTGGGAATAGATTTTCTGATCAAGTATGGTGCCTCCATAGAGTGCCGTAAACAGAAAGTTGTATTCCAACCTGAAGCAGGAGTGCAGTTTGGTTACATCAGAGAACCAAAGAGAAAAGTCAAGAAGTTTCTCTCAGCTCTGAAAGCACAGAAACTACTTGATACCGGATGTGTGGGATTCTTAGCACATGTAGTCAATACCAGTTAGAACAAGGACCAAAAGCTAGAAGAGGTCCGAGTTGTATGTGACTACCCAGCAGTCTTCCCTGAGGAGTTACCAGGTCTAGCACCAGACAGGGAGATTGAATTTGAGATAGAGCTCATCCCCGGTACAAATCTCATCTCCAAAGCACCCTACCGCAAGGCTCTAGCAGAACTGAAGGAACTTCAGGAGCAACTACAGGAGCTACTCGACAAGGGCTTCATACGCTCTAGTCACTCACCATAGGGAGCGCCTGTATTATTTGTGAAGAAGAAGGACGGGAGCATGCGCTTGTGCATAGACTACCGAGCACTAAACCAAGTCAGTATTAAGAACAGGTATCCTCTTCCCAGGATAGATAACATGTTTGATCAACTAAAGGGAGCAGCAGTGTTCTCTAAAATAGACCTCAGATCAGGATATCACCAGGTGAAAGTTAAAGAAGATAATATACCCAAGACGGCTTTCAGGACCATATACAAACATTATGAGTTCGTAGTCATTCCCTTTGGCGTGACGAATGCTCCAGCTACTTTCATGGACCTCATGAACAGAGTATTCGGAGAGTACTTAGATAAGTTTGTTATCGTATTTATCGATGACATTCTTATTTATTCCAAAACTCAGGAAGAACACGCAGAGCACCTGAAGATAGTACTGCAGACTCTCCAACAGAACCAGTTGTACGCTAAGTTCACGAAATGTGAATTCTGGCTCGATCAAGTATCCTTTCTAGGTCACATCATCTCCAAGGATGGTATTATGGTAGACCCCAGTAAGATAGAGGCTGTGAGTAACTGGAAAAGACCTAAGAACGCCCATGAAATCAGAAGCTTTCTGGGACTATCAAGCTACTACAGAAAATTTGTAGAGGATTTCTCCAGGATAGCCTCCCCACTGACAGCTCTCACCAGGAAGAACAGAAAATTTCAGTGGACAGAGGACTGTGAGAACAACTTCAGCGAGCTAAAAAGGAGATTGACCAGTGCTCTCATTCTGGCTCTACCAGAAAACACAGACAGCTTTGATATTTATAGTGATGCCTCTAAATTGGGACTAGGAGCAATACTGATGCAAAATGGTAAGGTGATCGCCTATGCCTCCAGACAACTCAAGGAATATGAGAAGAATTACCCTACACATGACCTTGAGCTTGTAGCAGTTGTCTTCGCTCTTAAAATTTGGAGACATTACTTGTATGGAGCTCAATGTAGAGTGTATACAGATCATCAGAGTCTGAAGTATTTCTTCACTCAGAAGGATCTGAATATGCGACAGCGCAGATGGCTCAAACTGGTCAAAGATTATGACGTAGACATCCTCTACCACTCAGGAGAAGCCAATAAGGTGGCAGACGCACTTAGCAGGAAGTCCAGCGCCACCTTACTATCCCTAGCAGCCATGTCACCGCCCCTACAGAAGGAGATCACAGATTTCAGTCTCAAACTTATAGTGGGACAGCTCTCTACTATGACGTTAGAATCCACCTTGCTTGGTGACATCCAGATAGCTCAGGGACAGGATCCTGAAATTCAGAAAATCAAGCAAGGGCTAGCAGGATCAGAAAGTGGAGAGTTCAGAATATCTGATAGTGACAGACTATGTGTTCCAGATCAGGAGGAACTACGGAGAAAGATTCTAGACGAGGCTCATAGGACTCCTTATGCGATGCACCCTGGTTCCACCAAAATGTATCACGACCTGAAGAAACATTTTTGATGGCCTGGGATGAAAAGAGACATCGCTAGATATGTCAGTACCTATCTGACCTGTCAGAGGGTCAAGGTAGAACACCAGAGACCAGGAGAAGTTCTGCAGCATATCCAGATCCCAGAATGGAAGTGGGAGGATATTTCTATGGACTTCATAGTGGGACTACCCAAAACCACGAATGGTTTTGATACCAGGGAGCAGCTAGCTCAGTTGTATATCAAGGAGATCGTCAGACTGCATGGAGTCCCACGGACCATCATTTTAGACAGAGACAGTAGATTCACATCACACTTCTGGGAGTGTGTACAGTCAGCATTGGGCACTAAGTTAAAATTTAGCACAGCTTTCCATCCTCAGACAAATGGTCAGACGGAGCGAGTAAATCAGGTACTCAAAGATATGCTCCGAGCATGTGCCCTAGACTTCAAGGGAAGTTGGTGCAAATATCTGAGTTTAGCAGAATTTGCATACAACAATAGCTATCAGGCCACTATCGGTATGGCACCCTATGAGGCTCTGTACGGGCGGAGGTGTAGATCTCCAATCTGCTGGTATGAAAGTGGTGAACAGAAAGAACTAGAACTTCAAACAGATCTAGTAGCAGATACCACAGCAGCTATACAGCAGATCCGCCAGAGGATAGAGACAGCCCAGAGCCGCCAGAAAAGCTATGCTAATACACGGTGCAGACCCTTAGAGTTTTCAGTTGGGGATACAGTATTTCTCCGAGTGGCTCCCATGAAGGGAGTAATACGTTTTGGGAAGAAGGGCAAATTAAGTCCCAGATATGTGGGACCATACCTTATCACCAGAAGAGTTAGCAAGGTAGCATATGAACTAGAACAACCCCAGGAGATGTCAGCTATCCATAACGTGTTTCATGTCTCGATGCTGAAGAAGCATATCCCAGATGTCACCCAGGTGATTGAGCCTCAGTCAGTACAAGTCCACGAAGACCTCAGCTATGACAGTCGGCCTATTCAGATAATAGACCGAGCAGTTAAGAAATTATGGAATAAGGAGGTACCATTAGTAAAAGTTATTTGGCAAAATCAAGCAACAAAAGAGGCAACTTGGGAAACAGAAGCTAGTATGAGACAGAAGTACCCAGAGTTATTCTAAGTTCAAGGATGAACTTTTTATAAGGTATGGGGGATTGTAACGCCCGAAAATTCTCAAATTAATTTTAGAAATATTTTACTATTTTTTCTGGAATTTTAGAATATTTTTATGTAATTTTTAGAGTAGCGGAAGTAGCAAAAATAAATAAAAACGTAAAACAACTTAAGCGGGAATTGAACCCGAGACCTATGGACCCTACGACTTATAGAGGGCTTAGGTAACCATGTGGCCCTAGCAGGGGTGTGCTGAAAGAAGAGGAGAGCAATTATATTTAAGGTTTAGTAGGAGTGTATTAACCACTTAATATAAATAGGAAAATTAAGTGGGGATTTATTATTTTGAACGACAACTTTTCTCACCCTCAAACCCTCACCGTCGCCTCTTCTCCTCCTCATCCTCTCAGCGCCCAAGTCCAAGAGACCTAGGGTTCCATCCCTAGGGTCGTAGGAACATCTCCCGGCAACAACTCCAGCACGAGGACGCTCTTCTCCGCGAGAGGAACACGTAGACACAAGGAGATCGTCGAAAAGATCTTCTTCACCGGAAAACTAGCGACTAGAATCGTAAGAAAACTAGCGCAGGAGGTAAGAAACCCTTCACCTGCAGTATAAGTAGCTATTCGTATGTTTTTATGCATTAGTTTAGTCGTATGCAGATTTTCAGTACGTAGGGTGTGTTCTAGTGCACACCAAGTGTTTGATAAAATGTTTAGCTCAGTAAAATGCTACAGTATGCATTTTAATAGCTCAGTAATTGCAGTAGAAGCATTTAAAATAGCATATTTAGTCTTGCTTCAGCTTATATGGGACTAGGGTCCAATGGGTGGGCTCCCATAGTCGCCTCTAGGTTCAGATAACCTAGCTCTAGGTTCAGATAACCTAGTAAAAGCAAGATAAATTAATTATCTTATGATCCAGAATTTACCCCGTGCACAGTAGCAAGCTGAATTGATCAGTGGATCGATCAGACCACTCCAATCGATCCATCGATCGATTGGGAGGCCTGATAACAGCTGGAAACCCCTCATTTCAACCCTTGATCATATGTGAAGCCTAGATTACCTCCTTTAGCATAAGAACAGCATTCAAGATGTAATTTAAACATGAATTTCAGATCTAATAGCAACTAGCAGAAGAAATTGTATTAGTTAGCAAAATTTTTAATTAACTCAGTTTTCCGCACATTAAGAATAGTTAGCAACAGTATAATGTAACCCTCGGCCTTACAGCTTAGTTAGTAGGAGGCGGGTCGTTACAGAACAATTATCAAATCATTCATACTGAATACTTTTAATATCGTTTTGTGTAAAATGTTGCTATAAACCGCTATCAAATCATTCAAACTTTGGTTGGTAATATTTAATTTGTTTTTACAATCAAAGTTAAATTTAACAGATAATATATAATTTTTTACTTACCAAATTTATTTTTTCGGTAATATTTAATTTATTATTTATCAAAATTAGATTTGAACGGTAATATTTAATTTTTTTTACTAATGTAAGTTAGGTTTCACTAATAAATTAAAATATTTATTGGTTATACTTATTATTAATTTTTTATAATTTTTTAAAAAATTTGTACATAGCATTTTTATGTTTAATTTTTTAAATAAAAATATATTTAATATTAAAATAGATTATTTCTCTTTAAATTTTATTTCTTTCACAATATCTATCTTTTGTTATCAATTTTTATACTATTGTTTTCATATTCTCATTTATCCACTAATTATTATAAATATTTTTTTTATCTGGATGCTAAAAAAGAATTAATTACTAATTAAATATTTTTGACGATAAATTTAGTTAATAACTTATCGAAGTTAAAATTGATCAATAATATTTTTTAAAAATAACAATTAAAGTATATCAATCCGACGAACCCAACTTAACAGACCCAACTTAAATCAATAGCTCTATCCCGAGAAAATGGTGCAATGGATCACAAGACATTGAAATTATCTACGTAGCAACAGTTTTGTGTCAAATACTGCTACTCACCGTTTTTATTGCTTAACTTCTAGGAATAATTTTCAAATCGCTAACAACATTTTATATAAAGTGCTGCTATAAATCATTCTCTCTTCTAATGGATAAGAATTAGTGCGGCAATAAACCACTTATATTCTCTCCTCTAATGGGTAATGCCCCTAGGGCATAACACAGATGGTGGACACATGACATCTCTAGTGTAATGGTCAGGAGTCGATTACCAGGAACTGATGACCTGTGGTCACCCACCATACGTTTAACATCTGTATATCTACATTTACCTTCTTTCATATCCATAGGGTCGACACGAGGAACTCGCTAAGGTAGCGGATCTATTTGTTTTCTAATGGATAAGAATTGATATGTAAACTATACCTGTTTCAAACGGCACTCGTCTAAATTATAGTAGTACATAAATAAATAATATAAAAAAACTTGTAAAAAATTAAAAAAGAAAAACGTGTAATTTTTTAAAAAAAATAGAAAAGCGTGTAAAAAAAATTAAAAATAAAAATCATGTAAATAATAAAAAAGGAAATATATTTAAAAATATAAAAGGGAAAATGTGTAAAAATTTAAAATAGGAAAAATGTGTAAAAAAATAAAAAAAAGAATAGCGTGTAAAAAATTAAAAAAGGAAAACCATGTAAATAATTAAAAAGGGAATACGTGTAAAAAATATTAAAAAAATAAAAACATTTAAAAAATAAAAAAGGAAAAAATCAATGATTGACTAGATCGTACTATTGTCATTTATTCAGTATTATTGATAATGGAAGATTTGTAGAGCATGTTTTGCTTAATTGGAAAGGGGATTACCACCATATGAAAGCTAATCGTGACAGTCGAATATCTAAATTTCTCACATCATCTAACACCTTTAGTTGTTCCACGCTGGCAATCCGAGTGACGACCCATTAAATAAAATCATGTGAAAACCCTACCCATCTAGCATCCATCGTTGCTGCTATTTTTTTCCCCGTCGAATAGCTTCGATCTCTTGTGATGAGTTTGACGACAGTGGGGGCGACGACGACTAAGAGTGGCCATAGCAAGGCCAAGGGGACGAAGGTTGTTTCTTGGTTGCAGAAGGCTGGTCTCCAGTTCCCAATGGGGTGCATCACTCACTACCTTGGGGTCGATCGATACTCTTAGCGCATTGGTTCCGGTGCACCGGTCTCTCTCTATAGTCCTCGAGTACATAGATGCTGACATAAGCTTCGTTGTTTTGTTCTTTCACTAGGGATCCCCTTCTCTAACTAAATTTATATTTCTTTATTGTTCAAGGTGTTAGAGTTGGCCAAAAATGATGCGTCATCCCAAAACACATTCAATTGCTCATGAAAAACAATCAGGAGTTCGGTAGGCTCCTAGCGTGTGCGACGATTTCCAATGATGGGTCGTGCCCAACATCTATCAGGCTTTACTGCCCAAGAAGCAAGGCAGAGGGAAGAGTAAACCAGAGATCAGATCACCCTCACAAGAATTCTAGGCTTTTTTTGTTCATCTTCATGTTTTGATTGTAAAAGAATTTTTAGAGTTGTAATTAAAAACATCTTTTAATTTTAGTATTCGCAAGTATCTAATCTCAAATCATATTGATTTATTCATCATCAGGAACATGATAATTTTGATTTACATAATTGATCAGGTAGCTTAATCCGTAAAATTATTTAGATCATTTCTAATCAATCAATAGGTTGTACTTTTAAGCATAGTTTAAAACAAATCTAAATTTCTAACATCAATTTTGAAATTACTCTTATTTTCATGACATGTAAGAGCACAGGTTCAAGAGTGGTTTATAGTGCTCTTAAAGCATTTAATAATGCTCCTTTATCCATGACATTTAGAAGTGGTTTGAAATCACTCATATATTGTGAAAACTGTTATTAAACCTTATGAGTTCTAGAGAAATTTGAACCGCTCCTATATTTCTAGCTTTAATAACGTTTTGAAGTGCTCTTATACCCATGACATTTAGAAGTGGTTTGAACCGCTCCTAAATTTCTAGCATCAATAATGTTTGGAAATCGCTCTTATATTCATGGAGTGTAGGAGCGGTTTAAAATTGTTCTTACACCTCAAGGGTTGTAGAGCGGTTTAAACCGCTCCTGGATTTATACCTATAGAAGCGGTTTGAAACCGTTGTTATATGCAAAATGTGTAAGATTGGTTTCAAACCATACCTACATAGAATAATAGGAGCGGTTTTTCACCTTGTACCAACGGTTACAAAAACCACTACTATAGGATATAGGGACGGCAACAAGAGGAGCGGTTTTACAACCGTTGGTAAAAGTGTAGGAGTGCTTGAAAACCGCTTTTAAAAGTAAAAAAAATGCTCTTATATGGGTGTTTTTTTTGTAGTCGGTTTTCCTAACCTACTATCTTCTAAAATTTCTTCAGTACTATTTTGTCAAGTTAAACTTTTATCTCTAATTATGTTAGTCATAATTACCCAGTAAACTATTATTTTGGAGGTGCCAAATAGTTTGGTGTCTCCCTCTGAATTATTGAACTTTCTTTTAAGTTTTTGTTTAATTAAGCTTAATTAATTTTTAGTTAAGGTTTAATTAATTTTTAGTTAAGGTTTAATTAATTTTTAATTTTTAATTTTTAATTTTTAATTTTTAAGGTCAATTTTAATTTTAGTTTAATTTTTAAGTTTTTTATTTTGAATTAATTAAGTTGGTTTATCTTTAATATTTAAATTTTTATTAATTTTTAATTTAAAATTTTTTTAAGTGGGTTAAGTTATCTTTGTTTAAAAAATTATTTAAGTTTTTATTAATTTTTAATTTTAAATTAATTAAATAGGTTGTGTTTAATATTTCGTCTTTAGTGTTTATCTTTTTATTAATTTTTGATTTTGAATTATTATGATATAGTTTTGGTTTTATCAAATTAATTTTGTCAATAGGTTTGCTCTTAGAATTTAAATTTTCATTTATTAAATTATTTTTATTTTGGATAGAAATTCTTAGATTGACATTATCTAGATTATTGAATATTTTATTAATAAATTTATTAATTTTATTTAGATCAATATTGATTGATTGCGTCATTTCTATTATCTGAATTTTTAGATCTATTTAATTTTAAATTTTTATTATTATTTAAATTTTTAATATTTTTATTAATTAATTTATTTAAGTTCAATTTTAGATTTGGTGAATTAATTAAATCAGATTTTTTTATTAATTAATTAATTTAATTTTAGATTTTCTGATTTAATTAAATCTAAATTGTTGTAATTAATCTATATTTTTATTAATTTATTAATTTGATTTTAGATTTTTTGATTTAATTAAATCTAAATTGTTTAATATGTTTACTAGAGTATTTTTCCTAAATATCTAAATTATCATGCAGATTTATAAAAAAAAATTCTAAACTATTGTGTACAGTATTTAAATTGCTACTAACAGGGATATTTTGATAAATATTACTAATATTAAGCATGACTCCTAATTCTATAAGCTTCTTCATTAGATTGAACTTGAGCCTTGATTTTTTTTTTTGTCTTCTTCCTCTAGCTTCGACTCCTCATGAAGCTTGATTAGGCAAGTCCAAAACTCATGGGCATCTTTGACATTTCCTATCATGCATGTACCTTTGTCAGGTAATAAATCTGAAATTAACTTTATTACCTTTTAGTTTGCTTCGGAGTTCTGAGAAGATCGCTTCAACGTCATGTCACCATCGAAGTCGTTCATCATGACGAAGCTTTCCATTTGCATCCTCCATATATTGAATTCTTCCTTTTTGTATATCTCGTATGGAGGTGGTTTGTTGACATTTCACCCGAGAATTTCTTTGTTCACCATTTTTCAACACTAAAAAAGAATTCACAAAGATTCTGAGACTATGTTTTGCGGTAAGTAGTGTGGGAGATAAGGAAATAAGAATGTTTCACAAATTTTGATATTTTTTAGGCATAAGAATATTTTTAATCAAAAATGATATATATATAAAAGGAACTCCCTGCTTTATTTTCACCAATTTAGAGCAGTCTTACTCTGATACCACTTATTAGATCGTAAAAATGCTAAGGGGGTGAATAGCGTTCGTCGCTTTTTGAAAAGTCGAGAATATACAACAGAAATAAAGCTAAGGAGAAAGAAGGGAGAAAGAAAAAAAATGCTAAAACAAGTTATTTTTTATTTGGTTTAGAGCCTTCGACGACTCCTACTCCAAAGCTCGCACTCGTTGAGTGCTTTCATTAGGTAATCCACTAATAGTTCAAAATATTACAAATTTGAAGTACAAGAACTATAATGAAAGGTAGAAAATAAGCAGAACTTGATTACTGGTTGTCGAAGGAGTGTTACAACGTCGTAGGTGCTTCTTCGGAGTAGCGTGCAGGAGCAAAAGTTGTAGCAAATGATATATTGAAGTTGCTAGTCGAAGCCTCCTTTTA
Source organism: Zingiber officinale (assembly GCF_018446385.1). Classification (NCBI taxonomy): domain Eukaryota; kingdom Viridiplantae; phylum Streptophyta; class Magnoliopsida; order Zingiberales; family Zingiberaceae; genus Zingiber; species Zingiber officinale. The sequence continues at coordinate 58,020,237 of NC_055993.1, forward strand.
TAGTCCCACCTGAGCGCCTGGATCCCCTCCCGAGCACCTGGACTGTGCTGATGTGGGGAGCTTTCATCGAAACTTTATCCCTGAAGTTTATCGACCTTCGAGCGCCCGGACCCCCTCCGGGCGCTTGGACCTTTGATGTGGGTTTAGCCAGTTATCATGCTCCATCTCAGCTTCTATATGAGTTTTGTTAGTCCGAGCACCTGGAGCAGCTCCAGGCACCCAAACCACCCGGGTACCTGGCTAGGCACCCACCCAACCTCGAAACTACTCCGGGCGCCTGGATCCCTTCCGCCCTCCCAAACAACTCTCTTTCGTCATTCACTTTCCTACAAAAAAGAGTTAGTTCAGGCAACCATAATATGTTTATCCTATAAAATAAAGTTAGCACATTAAGAATATGATTAATTTATGACTTAGACCATGTCTTCCCAAGACGAAGATCTAGTCATGGTCTCAGCTTAGACTTTCCAAATGACTCTAAGTTGGACCATGCCTAAAGTTCCACCAGGACTCGTCCTCACTGGATCTCTCTCCTCTAGTGACTTACCTCACTTACCATTTGTAGGCTTCCTTGATGTCAGGTCCCTTGACCCACCAAGACTTCTTGCCATATTTCAACCAATTTAGACTTCCTCCTACTAGATCTCAATCCATCTAGGCTTCGTGCTATCTATCAACTTAGTTGGACTTCCTTCTACCATATCTCAACCAATCTGGACTTCATGCTAGCTATCAACCTGGCTGGACTTTAGCCTAGTATTCCAGTCTTCTAGATCCATCAAGTCCTGTACACTTGGTAAAAAGGTTAGACAAACAACATATCTAACATTAACCTATTTGTCATACATCAAAACATGATTATTAGTACAACCTGCACTAACAGATTGTGTGTGTGTGAATGTTGTAATTCATAATACGGCCTGCGTGTTGTGTCTGTCACCTTTTTATATTTCTAGTTGTAAAATTAGACTACCCTCGAATGTAACTTAAGGTTTCTTGTTTTATAATGTACAATTAAGAAAAATGATAGTCTACTAGACAATGATTAAGAAGGGAGGAGGCCAACAACACACGACAATCAAGCTTCCCCTTGGAGAAGATGCAATTCCCTAGGTCGATCATTTGATCTTCTCATTAGCTTGAGAAGATCATAGTATACGAGCTATAACCATATCACATTTTTATTATGCATATATATGATGTATTTCATGCTTGTATATGATACATGTTTAATTAGTTATTGTAATTAGGTTGTTTTTCATATGCCTACTAAAGTTTGGTACTTACTACTAGCTCAATCAATTCTAGTCAGGTTTGCCAAAGCAAAATGACTCAATTTATCTTGGTAGAGTGTGATGACTCAATTTATCTTGGTAGAGTGTGATAAGATAATAGTGATGTCTGACTATTAAACTTTAGGTGTGACTTAACTAAGTTATCTGAATTAGATTTAGGACTTAGAGGTATATCCCATATGATGAAATACAAATTATAGTAGTCTTGGGCGATTAACCAAAGTTAAATCAAGATGAGTTATAATATGGATTTCATACGATGGGAAAATGAACAAATAGTATTGTTCATCTAACTATATAAGAGCTGTATATGATATAATTGATAAACGTTGTCTACCTAAATTATATGAGTCTTGGGCGATTAGTTAAAGCTAACTCAAGATGAGATATAATATGGATATTGTCCCACTTGAATGTCTTTGCTTTTGGGTTTGGAGCTAGTAGTGACTTGTGTTGGAACCCCAGGGTATTTTGATGTGATCAAACGAGTTAAGTTAGGTCCTGTTTTGTCTAACCCTTGTGTCTAAGTGTGCAGAAGCTTAGGAACACAGGAAGTCGAGCGGAAGACGCGGCTAGCGAGAATGACTGCACGGGGAGAGAGCTGACGGGCTCGGTGCGTCCGAGGGACGAGATGACCGCGGAAGAGTACACCGGTGGATGAGAAAAACGTGCGCGGCGTTCGAGGGACGAGAAACCGGGAAGAAAGGCTGCTCGAGGAGAAGGCCGGAACTTGGATTCAGGTGAGCCCTATTCCGGATGGCCGAGATTGTTAGAACCCCAAGGTGTTTTGATGTGATCAAACAAGCTAAGTTAGGTCATGCGTTTGTTTAACCCTTGTGTCTGTCTAAGCGTGCAGGAGCTTAGGAACACAGGAAGTCGAGCGGAAGACGCGGCTAGCGAGAAGGATGGCACGGGGAGAGAGCCGACGGGCTCGGTGCGTCCGAGGGACGAGGTGTCCGCGGAAGAGTACACCGGTGGACGAGAAGAGCGTGCACGACGCTCGAGGGACGAGAAACCGGGAAGGAAGGCTGCTCGAGGAGAAGGCCGGAACATGGGTTCGGGTGAGCCCTATTCCGGAAGGCCGAGATCACCCAAACTAGCGGAGCCGGAGCGAACAGACCCGGACCAAGATGAGGCGAACTGAGATGAGCTGAACCGGAGCAGAGAGCCTGGACCTGAGTCAACTTTGTTGACTTGACAGGTCCGGGCGCCCGGATCAATTCTGGGCGCTCGGACCTCCGGGCGCCCGGAACCATTCCGGGCGCCCGGGGGTTCATATTTGACTAGATTGAAGCTGATCGCGAGCTGACCGTTGGGGGATAAAATTTATCCCCCCGGGGGCGCCCGGACCAGTACTATAAATAAAGTACTGATCCGTACATTCAAAATAACTCACTTGTAATCAATTCCTTCTGTGCTTTCAATTCTGTTCTTTTCATTTGTGCTGTCAACGTTGTAAAGAGACTACTCCGCCCAGAGGAGAATCAGATAGTGCGCTTACATTCCTTGGATTAGCAATCCCCTGATTGCAAACCAAGTAAAACTTTGGTGTCTGCTTTTCTTTACTTAGTCTCTTTTATTTATTTATTACAAGTGTTCATTATATAGTTGAAATCCGAGAAAGGTTCGAGTTTTATTTTGTAGGGCAATTCACCCCTCCCCTCTTGTCGGCCTCTAAAGGGACCAACAGAGATCACCCAAGCTAGCAGAGCTGGAGCGAACAAGACCCGGACCGAGACGAGCTGAACCAGAGATGAAAAAGTCAACCTCTGTTGACTTTAGGGCTCGGGCCGCCCGGAACCATTCCGAGCGCCCGGTGCAGCCCGGGGCGCCCGGAACCATTCCGAGCGCCCGGTGCAGCCCAGGGCGCCCGGACCAGAGAAATTGACCAGATCAAGTCAAACTCGATCTGAACGTTAGGGAATAAAATTTTATCCCCCCAGGGCACCCGAAACCCTTCGTAGCGCCCCGACCAGTGCTATAAATATAGCAGTAGTTTGCACAGATCATTTATCTCACTTGTAATCAGTTTTCTCTGTGCTTTCATTTTTGTTTCTTTTATTTGTGCTGTCAATGCTATAAAGAGGCTACTCCGCCCGAAGGAGATCATCAGATAGTGCGTTTACTTTCCTTGGATTAGCAATCCCCTGATTACAAACCAAGTAAACCTCTATGTCTGATTTGCATTTTATTAGTCTCTTTATCTTGATTACAAGTTCTTTTGAATTAGTTGAATATCCGAGAAAGGTTTGTGTTTTTTTTTATAGGGCAATTCACCCCTCCCCTCTTACCGGCCTCCAAAGGGACCAACAAGTGGTATCAAAGCAAGGCGCTTCAGGAGGACTAACCGCCGATCGAAGCAACGAGATGGTCGGACCAAGTATCGTTCCACCAAAATTCGAGGGGGATTTCGCACACTGGAAGCGTCGTATGGAGGTATTCCTAAAAACTGATTTCGAAATTCGATTAATTATAAAGTATGGGTTTGTAGCTCCGACGGATCAAGATGGAGAAGAAAAAGAAGAGAGCCAGTGGACAAAGAAGGAGCAGAATGAGTCTGTAGCGAACAACCGTGCGGAATATCATCTGCTCAACGTGTTGCCGCCTCAAGAAGTCAACCGGATCGGAAGTTATTCATCTGCTAAAGAACTCTGGGAGAAGTTCCTGGAACTCCACGAAGGCACGTCCGAAGCGAAGCTCGCAAGAAGAGACATCCTTCGGAACAGACTGACGAACATCCGTCTGGAGAAAGGTGAGAAGGTAGCCGATCTACACGCAAAGGTAAAAGAATTGATTACCGGTCTCGAGAACCTCGGTGAAACAGTAACAAACCGGGACACCATACGCTACGCTCTCAACGCGTTTCCCAGAACTCCAGAATAGACGTCAATCATCGACGCCTATTACATTTCAAAGGACCTGGAGGTAAGTACCTTAGAAGAATTGTTCTCTACACTTGAACTACACGAAACCAAGTGTGCCGAGACAATAAAGGAAGCAAGCCAGATGATTGCACTAAACGTAACCAAGAAGGATGAACCCGAGTCAGATTCAGAAAAGGATCAGGAAGCATATATAGTAAGAAACTTTAAAAAGTTTTTTAGATCTAATAAATTTAAAAAAATACAGAATAAAAAGAATCCAAGAAATAGAAGAAGGATGCGTTGCTACCAGTGTCAAAAGGAAGGACACCTAAAAGAGGATTGCCCAGAACTAAAGAAGGACAAAGGCAAGATTCCCAAGAAGCATAAGAACCTAAAAGCTACTTGGGACGACGCTTCATCATTTGAGTCCGAGATTCAAGAATATGACGGGCTAGCACTGATGGCAAGTTACGAAGGGCAAAGCACATCAGAACCCAGCATCGATGAAGGGGGAGCGACCTCAGATGAAAGCAGCGAAGCAGGGGGAAATTCAGGCTTCAAGTCTGATATGGTAAGTGAGGTCTACCTCTTACCCCCTGATCAACTTTACTTTGGAATTAACTCTATGGAAAAATCCATGTATAAATTAGAAAATAAAAATACCAAATTAGAAAATGAAATTTTAGAAACAAAAAGAATTTTGGCAAAATCATGTCTTATAGAGGATTTTGATAAATTAAAAATTGAAAATGAAAAACTAAAAGAAGAAATAGAAATATTGAAAAAGTCTAACGGTACAAATATTTCTACTTTTAAAAATTATAGAGGACTAAACTGGTACTATAGGTTTCACCAAAGTTAAATTAGAAAAATATCAAAAGCCTATATACCTAGGAAATACTTGATTAACCCTGTAGGTAGGAACCTCTATTGGGTTTCGAAAATATGTTTAACTTGAATTTAAAATTAAACTTAGCATTTTTCAGCGAGAAAGTTAAACAGATAGTTTCTTTATGAGGCTTTGTCTAAGGAAGTGGTTATTGCTCCAATAACCAAGAAGGCCTAGTGCCTCGCCACGACTTGGAAGCCAAAATACTGAAATCAAATATTTAATTAACTTTCTGAAAAAGTATTAAAGTTAGAGTTAAATAATACTTTAAAGTTTTTAAACATTTGTTTTGAAAATTTTTGTTTAACTTAGAAAATTTTTTCTGTTGCAAATAATGCTTTAAAAGAGTTATTCAATTTGTTTTAGAAAATATATTCAAAAATATTCATATTTTCAAAAAACTTGGAAATTTTTTTTGCCATTTTTTTTACTTAAAGATTTTTTTTAGGTATCTATTCTGTTGCACAAAATTTTGTAGAAAAATTATTGTTCTACTTAGAAATATTTACAAACACTTAAAATCCTTGAAAAATTATCACAGTTTCTCTAACATAAGTTTTTCAATTTTTTTTAGAAAAGCTAATTCTGTGGCACATTTTTACCTTAGAAAATTAATGTTAAGAAAATGTTTAAAATTTGATTCCTTAGAATTTTTACAAAACTTTAAAAAAAAATTACTAACTTCATTTTTTTAAAGTTAAATTTTAACCTTAGACTTGTGTAGGAATCCCAATTTTTTTTAATGTGATCAAAGGGGGAGAAGTATGTTAAGTCTAGGGGGAGGTATATAATATTTGTTGAATTGACAAATCTTGGACTTATTTACATATTAATTATTTTTATTGCATTTGTTTTACCCTAACTTAACTTGGGTTGTTCACATCAAAAAGAGGGAGATTGTTGGAACCCCAGGGTATTTTGATGTGATCAAACAAGTTAAGTTAGGTCATGTTTTGTCTAACCCTTATGTCTAAGAGTGCAGGAGCTTATGAACACAGGAAGTCGAGCGGAAGACGCGGCTAGCGAGAAGGACGGCACGGGGAGAGAGCCGACGGGCTCGATGCGTCTGAGGGACGAGATGACCACATAAGAGTACACCGGTGAACAAGAAGAATGTGCGCAGCTTTCGAGGGACGAGAAATCGGGAAGGAAGGCTTCTCGAGAAAAAGGTCGGAACTTGGGTTCGGGTGAGCCCTATTCCGGATGGCCAAGATCACCCAAGCTAGCGGAGTCAGAGCGAACAAGACCCGAACCGAGACGAGCTGAACCGGAGACGAAAAAGTCAACCTCTGTTGACTTTAGGGCTCGAGGCGCCCGGAACCATTCCGGCGCCAGGAACCCTTCCGGGCGCCCGGACCAGAGAAATTGACCAGATCGAGTCAAACTCGATCTGAACGTTGGGAGATAAAATTTTATCCCCCCAAGGCGCCCGAAACCCTTCGGGGCATCCCGACCAGTGCTATAAATATAGCACTGGTTTGCACAGATCATTTAACTCACTTGTAATCAGTTTTCTCTGTGCTTTCATTTCTGTTTCTTTTATTTGTGCTGTCAACGCTGTAAAGAGGCTACTCCGCCGAAGGAGATCATCAGATAGTGCGCTTACTTTCCTTGGATTAGCAATCCCCTTATTGCAAACCAAGTAAACCTCTGTGTCTGATTTGCATTTTATTAGTCTCTTTATTTTGATTACAAGTTCTTTTGAATTAGTTGAATATCCGAGAAAGGTTTGTGTTTTTTTTATAGGACAATTCACCCCTCCCCTCTTGCCGGCCTCTAAAGGGACTAACAACTTGCTCCTACCAGGCTATACAATTTAGTGGGAGAATCATTTAATTTAGGGCCTAATTAAATGATTGAAATATGATACTTATTGTAGGATTGAAAAGAATTTAGATATCTCCATAATGATATGATATTGTCCACTTTCGGTCTAACCCCTCATGATTTTGCTCTTGGGCTCTACCCAAAAGGCCTCATGTCAATGGAAATATCTTTTCTCTTTATAAACTCATGATCTTTCTCATGTGTTTTCAATGTGGGACTATGTTTGTAACCTCACAAACCCAACAATCCCCCCCCTCAAACAAAGGACCACAGGCTTCCCACATCCGATCCTCAATCCACCAAGTCTTCCTGCCCCTCGGTCCACCTGACCTACTAGGACCTCTTGCCTAGTATTTGGTCCTCTTGAACTTAACATAAGAGCCCCCATTTTCTTTGTTCAAGGTCAATATTGTACCTGCATGGCTCAATCAGACCATAGCTCTTGTGCACAGTCGGCGGTTAAGCCTTCTGGTAGTCCGGGATCTGATACCAATTGTAGGACCGAAATGAATTTAGATATCTCCACAATGGTATGGTATTATCTACTTTGGGCCTAAGCCCTCATGGTTTTGCTCTTGGGCTCTACCCAAAAGACCTCATGCCAATGGAGATATCTTTTCTCTTTATAAACTCATGATCTTTTCCATGTGTTTTCAATGTGGGACTATGTTTGCAACCTCGCAAACCCAATACTTATTTCTATATTCCTTGTTGTAGATCACAATGTTGTCTAATACATTGAATACTCTCTCTTTAGGATCTGTCCTCGATAAGGACAAGCTCAATGGAGGTAATTTCCTAGACTAGAATAAAAACTTGAGAATTGTCCTCAAGCAAGAAAGAAAATTGTACATCATAGAGCAAGTTATTCCTGAACCACCTGCCACCACTACTACTCGTGCTAATAAGGATGCTTATAAGAAGTATCAAGATAATGCATTAGATGCGTCATGCCTTATACTTGTAACCATGAACTCTGAGCTTCAAAAGCAACATGAGAACATGGATGCTTATGATATGGTTGCACATCTTAAACAACTATATCAGGGGTAGACAAGGCATGAGAGGTTTGAGATATCCAAAACCTTGTTTCAATGAAAGATGCAAGAAGTCCCGTAGGAACTCATGTACTTAAAATGATTAAGTATATTGGGAACCTTGAAAGATTGAGATTTTTATTGGGCCAAGAATTGACCATTGACCTTGTTCTACAATCGTTGCTAGAAGGTTAGAATTAATTTGTTATGAACTATAACATTAATAAAATTGATAAATTGTTGCCTAAGATGTTAAGTATGTTGAAAACTGCTGAACTCAACCTTAAGAAGGCAAAGTCTAGTACCATTTTGATGGTGCAAAAGGATAAGGGCAAACAACAAACCAAAGGTAAGGGTAAGACCCAAGCCAAAAGTAAGGCCAAGTCTCATGCATTGAAACCTAAAGGTAGGGAGGCTAAGGAAGGAACCTGCTTTCACTATGGTGAGACCGAACACTGGAAGAGGAGCTACAAGTTGTACCTCACGGAAGTAAAAAGGAAGAGAATTGAGACTTCTGCCTTAGGTATATATATATATTATATAAGTCAATCTATCTATTTCTTATTCATGGATATCACATTTGTATGAATGTGCAAGGTCTCAGAAAGAGTAGATCATTAACAAAGAGTGAAGTGGACCTACGAGTAGGCAATGACATAAGAGTTGCTATTATAATTCTAGGAACATATTCCTTATATTTGCCCATTAGGCTTGTTTTAGAACTTGAAGAGTGCTTTTATGTGTCTGCCTTAACTAAGAGCATTATCTCTATCTTTTATTTGGATAAGAAAGGATTCTCATTTTTAATAAAGGACAAATATTATTCTATTTATTTAAATAAAATATTATATTATATTGCACATCTTCTGAATGTACTCTATATTCTAGACTTTGAAAACTCAATCTATAACATAAATACAAAACAGTTCAAATCTAATGATTTAAATCAAATATATCTTTAATATTATCACTTAGGTCACATAAATGAGAATCACATATCATAATTCCATAAGGATGGACTTTTAGACTCATTTGATTTTGAATCATATGATGCATGCGAATCTTATCTACTAGGCAAGATAACAAAGACTCCTTTTAGTGGACACAGCGAAAAAACTAATGATTTGTTAGGACTCATACATACTAATGTTTACAACCCCTTCAATATAGTAGCTAGAGGAGGCTATCAATATTTTATTACTTTTACTGATGATTTTAATAGATATGTCTATGTGTATTTCATGAAACACAAGTTTAAATCATTTGAAAAGTTCAAGGAATTCAAAAATGAAGTATAAAACCAACTTGGAAAGCATATTAAGATGTTTCAATCAGATCGAGATGAAGAATATCTTAGCCAAGAGTTTCGTGACCATATTATTTAGTTTGGATCATATCTTAACTCACTCCGCTTGGAATACCACAGTGGATTGATGTATCAAAGAGGAGAAATTGTACTTTATTAGATATGGTACGAACAATGATGAGTCAAACATATCTTCCTACTTTTTTCTAGAGATATGCTCTAAAGATGACTACTTTCACACTTAACTACATTCCGTCTAAAGCTCTCATTAAGATACCATATATGATATAGACTGAGAAAGAATTGTGAAACTTACATTCACTCCACTGTACACGAAATCGTCGTCTCCTTCATTTCTCCCAAGCTCCACCACTTCGACCAAGTTCTTCCCGACGACTTGAGTTCCGGCCAAGCATCATCCGATGACGACGACCTCAGGGAGGACGCAGAGGTCTCCATCCACCTCAACTGGCACGAGAGTGGGCGAGCGCTTTCGACAGTGGCAAGAGGCGAAGAAAGGCAAGTTCAAACCCTTATGTTTGTGCGAGATATGTGAGGTAAGGAGGTAGGAAACTTAGAGGTGTGAGATGTTCTTCGGAATGGTTTCTATCCTATAGTTTGGTTTGATTTCTTTGTAGATTTTGGTTCGGCTTGGTTTCCGTTGATGTTATTGCTCGGGTGGATCGTTCTTTTTGGTGAATCTCGTGGTTTTCGCTTGACTGTGAATGGCTCTGTGGTGTTGATGTTTCGAGCTTTCTGTATGATATCTGTTTGCTAAAATGCCGGATTGGAATGCGATTGGTGGATTGAAACGTGATTTGAGTTTTCCGCGACAATCTTGCTCAATTAAATGCCTATATGGGACGCTGAATGGAAAACTAGTTGTGATTTGATTATGGAATGATCTAGCTTTACTCTATGAAGACTCTCCAGAGTTCCACCAAGGATTTGAGGCGTTGTGTGAATTCTTTGAGGTCGTCAGTTGTTTTGGTCCTATTCAAATGAAGATCTCGAACTTGTCTTGAAGCTTGGATTTTGAATTTCATTTTGGTGTTGCGGCTGCCCTGCTTCTCTTGTCTAACGGTGGGGTTTTGGGAGTATTCAAGTTGATGGGTAATGTTTTGCTCTATTTCATTTCTGCCAATGAATGACTCAAGCATGTTTTCAGTTTATTTTGATCGGAATGTCGGTGTTTCCTTTCTCCATACGCATCTTGAAATCGGGTTTATGTAGGATGGATGGTTGATGCACTCGGCTTTACTTCATTGGCTGTGATCGGTTGATGGAATTATGGATACATGATTTCAATGAGTTTATGAACTGTCTGGTATTTGGTATTGCTCTGATTGATTGGGTTTCGGTTTGGTAATTATGCTTATTAAGGGTGAGTCGGTGATGGTTTTTGGTTTTACTTCCAAATTTTTGATCGATTCGCTGGATAGTTGGATTTTGATCGAAGCTGCTCATGTTCCTCCTACTAATTTCCTGGATTCTGGACAGATAAGTGTAGTTTTGATTTGTTTTGTTTCCTTTTTGGTTCATGAAGATTTCGGACTCATGGTAGTAGTGTTCAAGCCTTGAACGAAGATGCTTTTGTTGGTTCTATCTCTTTAGAAGTGTTGAACAGATTATGTTGGTGTGGAATCAGTCCGTTGATGCTGTGCTCATTCCATTGTTTCATAATGTTTTGGGCAGAATGTTTTATGCTGTGCTTGTTGATGCGTTTCCACTGGATTTTCATAGATTATAAGAACTCGTCCTGTTGTCGCTTCACCTCATGTTTAGCTTTACCGAGTTGCCATGATTGTGGTGATTTTGATCATAATCGATTGTCGTTCTGTTGTGTCAGGTTTTTTTCTTGAGCCTAGGACAGTGTCTTTGGTTTTGCTCGGTTTTCTTTTGACCACTTATGATCGGGAAACAAATATCTTGGTGTTTTGATTGGCTGATGGATGTTTTGTATCCTTTTGAAGTTTATGTAAATTATGGATAGAATGCCGATGGTTTTGGATTAACTCCTTGCTTATGGAAATGCTAGACTGTTTTGAGACAGAAATGAAGTAGTTAAATGGTTTTTCATTGTGTTTAATTCTGGTGTTGACTGTGGTTAAAGTTTTCAGATCAGATTTTGTTTTGATGATTGGGTATTTACTATGAGGATTGTGTTGCATACTTGGATTTTGGTCATTTTTCTTGGTTAGTGGGTTCTGTTGGGAAAGAACAAATCAATGGCATTTGGAATTCTTTCGAGTTTGCACTTTGTGATAAAAATTCAAGTGGATTTTTCCGATTGGTTTGTTATCTACTGAAGGTGTTGTATTTATTTCCTTTTAAGTACTCAGATATTAACACTTGCTTTAAGCTAATTTGTTACAAATGAGTTAAGAACCTATTTTGTGTCATACTTGAGTTATATTCAAATTGGATAAGAAATGGTCTTATGAAATGACATGGCTACAGATTGTTATGAAACGAGTTAATGACATAGTTATATTATGAGTAGGTTAAGTTTTATGTAGCTAATTGGATGGGTATGAGCATATGTGGTGACAGTATGGGTTGGGTGACCCGGGATGAACTTCGGGGAGGGCCCTTCCAAAACATGATTATACTGTAATTTATGATTGAAACTATAATTTATTGTTAGCTTCGGCTAAATAACTGCATGTTCTCCTAGGAGGTACCTCTAGGGTCATGGAACTATTGACTGGCTCTAATAATGGTTACCGGATATGTGACATATTCACCCTATTAGCTATATAAGATCACTTATGCATTGTATATCTTTATTTGCTTTACTGTAGTTGGGTTATGTTTCCTGCTGGCTTCTAGTTTCTATTTCTATTACTTCATGGATGTTCTTTTATTCATATTGGTTTGTGCTTGCTAGGTCGTAGACTCATGATGTCTACTTTACAGGTGGAGATGACTCTCAAGATATTACGGAAGGTATTACGGACGGAGTAGACGAGGAGGCGGGATGGACGCATGGTACTGTCTGAAGTCTAGGAGTGTAGAGCATACTGATTTCATTGTGAAAGATTTTTTTTTATTATTTGTAAAGAGGGATGTTTGGGAATTATTGTCCTTATTCATTAAACTCTTGTTCGATGCAGTCATTTTCATTGGTTAAGATAGTTCTTCTGGGTATGATTGTACTATGCTTATCTACACAGTAGATGACGAGAGGATAGTGAAAAAAAAACTTGAGGAAAAATCTAGGGATGTTTCAGATATTACTTTAAAAACCCTACACAAGGTAAAGTGTTTGTTGCCAAAAGTGATATTTTTCTAGAAAGAGAATTTATTTCTAGAAGAGCTAGTAGGAGTAAAGTCGATCTTGAAAAAATTTGAGATACATAAGCTAGCAATGAGACCTTGATGGAAATTGAATAGACACCACCAAATGTTGTGGATTATGAATCTGTTACACCACAAAGAATTGTGGAGCAACAACCTATTCAAGTATGACAAGTTCTACACAAATTTGATAGGGTACGTTATCAACCTGAGAGATATTCTTTTCTCTTGTTTAACTATAGTGATGTAATGCTTGTTGATCTCAATGAGCCTATATCTTATCAGGAAGCTATCATGAGCCCAGATTCTGAGAAATAGCTAGAGGTCATGAGGTCTGAAATGGAATCCATATACACTAACCAAGTATGAACTTTGGTTGATCCACCTGAAGAGATCAAATCCATTGGGTGTAAGTGTATCTTTAAGAGAAAGATTGGTATAGATGTTCATATGCATACTTATAAGAGTGATTGGTAGCTAAATGATTCAAGTAGATTTATGATACAGACTATGATGAAACCTTTTTACCAGTTGCAATACTTAAGTTTATTCGGATCATACTTGCTATTGTAGTTTACCATAATTATGAGATCTAGAAGATGGATGTCAAAATTCTATTTCTGAATGAAAATTTACTCAAGGATGTGTACATAATATTACTTGAGGGTTTTGTAGATCTAAAGAATGTTGGAAAGGTATGTAAGTTGCAAAGGTCCATTTATGGTTTAAAGCAAGATTCAAGAAGTTGAAATCTTTGATTCAATGATGTGATCAAAATGTTTGGTTTCATAAAGAATGAAGATGAACCTTGTGTGTACAAGAGGATTAGTGGGAGTACAATTATCTTTCTCATCTTGTATGTAGATGACATACTTCTTATTGGAAATGATATTGTAACGCCTGAAAATTCTCAAATTAATTTTAGAAATATTCTATTATTTTTTCTAGAATTTTAGAATATTTTTACAGAATTTTTGGAATAGCAGAAGTAGCAAAATTAAATAAAAACGTAAAACGGCCTAAGCGGGAATTGAACCCGAGACCTATTAGACTCCATGACCTATAGATGACTTTAGTAACCAAGGGGCCCAGCAGGGGTGTGCTGAAAGAAGAGGGGAACAATTATATTTATGATTGAGTTAGGTCATATTTACCACTTAATATAAATAGGGAATTAAGAGAGGAATTATTATTTTCTAAACGACAACTTTTCCCTCACCCTCACACGCCGCCCCCTCTCTTCTCCCGCACCTTCTTCTTCACGCCAAGCCCAAGGAAACCTAGGGTTCCATCCCTAGGGTCGTAGGAGCACTTTCCGGCGACAACTCCGGCACGAGGACGTTCCTCTCCGCGAGAAGAACGCGTAGACGTAAGAAGACCATCGAAGAGATCTTCTTCTCCGGAAATCTAGCGATCGGATTGTAAGAAAACTTAGCGCAGGAAGTGAGTAACCCCTCACATGCAGTATAAGTAGCTAATTGTATGCTTTTATGTTCTTAGTTAGCTTTTATACCCTTAGTGCAGCCATATGCAGAATTAGAGCACGGTAGGTGCTCGATAAAATGCCTAGTACAGTTATACGCTACAGTAGGCATTTTAGTAGTTCAGTTAAATGTCATAGTTGAATTTTTAAATAGCATACATAGCCTTGCTCCCATTTACATGGGACTACGGTCCAATGGGTGGGCTCCCATAGTCACCTCTAGGTTCAGATAACCTAGCTCTAGGTTCAGATAACCTAGTAAGACCAAGATAAGATATATTAGCTATGAATCAGTATTTTACTTTATCAGTGGCACTGTACTGGACTTCAGTTGTCCATAGGTTGGGCTCCCATAGTCGTCCCTAGGTTTAGATAACCTAGTAACCCTACTAGATTCGGGACTTGCAACCTCGGGTCTAGTCAGGGATGCGCGCATAGCAAGTACAGTTGCCGGGTCCATCAGCAGCATGTTTAGTATTTTTATCTACTTATGAAAATAGTTTTCAAACTTCACAACAAGATATGTGAATACAGCCTAGCTTTGATTTAGTTAGCTTGTCGATACAATGAATAGCTTTTGTTCAGTATTTGTTTAGCATGATCAATTTGTCGATATGCCATGTTTTTAGCCTTTTCAGCATGATCATTAGCATATATTTCGAATAGCATCTTTTGAAAGCATGATTTCCTCGAATGCATGTTTTGTGAGGTAGATGGTTTCTTACTAAGCTCCCAAGCTTATAGTTTCATTTTCCTTATACTGCAGATATAGGTAAAAGGAAGATGGATTAGCGGAGGCTGGAGGACAATGCGACGAGATGTGTGTGAGAAGGAACGTGGAATGAAGATCTTTGGGGAAACTAGCAGATTTAAGAACTTAGTATTTCTTATAACGTTACTTTTCCGCACTTTTAGTTATTTGGGTGTCCTGAATTATGAATGTTATGCTTAGATTACTTGTTGTCTGGATATTAGATAGCTAACCATGAGTAATGACATGCCTAGTATTAGTGTTGTGTTTGTAGTTGAATTTCTGAAGGTTCGGTACGAGGTTGGGTCTGATTTTTGCAGAAATCAGAAACCCAATCGATCAGCCGATCAATTGAGCAGTCCTCAATCGATCAGCCGATCGATTAGAAGAAGTCCCCGCGTACAGAACACTATGGGATCGATCAGCTGGTCGATTGAGGAACCCTCAATCGATCAACCGATTGATTAGGAAGCGATCTGCCGTGTACAGAAAGCTGATGAATCGATCAGTTGATCGATCGGCCATGGATCGATCAGCCGATCGATCGGGAAATTGCTCCCGCAAACAGAGAGCTCCTGAATCGATCTCTGGATCGATTGGCCAGGCTGGATCGATCAGTCGATAGATCCAGAATTGACCCCGTGCACAGTAGCATGTTGAATCGATTAGTGGATCGATCAGACAACTACAATCGATCAGCCGATCGATTGGAATGTCTGATTTCAGCTAGAAGTGTCTAATGTCAGGTTTTTGACCAAATAGAAAGTTAAGTTTCCTTCTTTAGCATTTGTACAACCTTGGAAGTGTACTCTGAACATAGAATTCCCGATTTCATAGCAAATAGTAGAGAGTTTTAAATTAGTTCAGTTTTTCCGCCCAAAATAGTTTAGCTTAGCATAATGAACGTAACCCCCGGCCTCACAGCCTAGACAGTAGGAGGCGGGGCGTTACAGAGTGGTATCAGAGCAAGTCACATACTTCCTCCACACGCACATCAGCATTGAACCTACAGATTCCAAGTAAGAATACCTCTTACTTTATTTATGTTTTTGCTTTCATGTTTATAGATAACTAAAGCTTGTTATATATGATAATTGCCACGCCCCAAAGGAGTCCCTGTCCGAAGAAATTTCGGCAGCATCTCCCCTGTACGGGTGACAATCTGAAGCATTACTACATACAAAATATACCTCAGCCAAACTCGGCTGGAATATATATACAAAATATAAACAACATAACACACAGTTTAATATACTCAGCCTACCCGGCTGGATAAAAATGAAATAAACTACGCAGTTTAATAAGCCTACACGGCTGAATCCAAAACACACAGCAGCGGAAGACATAAAACGCTACGAACGTAAAACCAACAACGACACTAACAAAAATACCTGTCATCACAGACTTGACCCAAAATTCACATCGACTTATTGAAAAAACAAAATACACAAAAATTAATATACCACCCCAAACGATAACAAAACTAAAACGAAAACTATCCTCGAGTGTGACGTAGGACCCAGGACTGGCAGCCGACATCTCTCCAAGCATCCCTGACTCATCTATCTGTTACCTGACGAAAGAAAACCAATTTGCGAGGTGGTGAGTATTGGAACTCAGCGGGTAAGGAAAGAGATAGTGCATGAACATAACATATAACTAGAAAGTGAGCCAAGAGTATACAGTCTCATAAAAGAAATAGCAGATACTATAATAAAACCAAACAAATGCTCATACCTGAGATCATATCCTAGGCTAGATATAGGAGGTCAGAAATGGTATTAACCTGCTACAATACTGCTCGTAACTACAGAGGTAATGTGTAAGACATATAAACATTTCCAATAAATAATCTAAGGTCTAACCGCCTACAACGAGAGCATATCTCAACATAAGACAGCATATCAGCATAAGTGAACAATAGCAAGAAACAACGACAACATAAATATACCACATCAGCATAAGTAAGCACTAATAACATAAGTAAACAGCAGCAGCCAAAGCAGGCATAATAACAACGTATGCACGGATGGTCACCCTGCCCACCTCTCTACACCTTGACCCCTATATGGTCGAGAGGTCGGATCAATGACAACTGTACCACCCAAAGGCCGCCACTCCCGCGAGTGACCGGATGGACAGGTGCTGAGTAGCTAACTAGCTACACAGCGAAGGGGGGGTCCCTGCTGCTCGTAACTCCAACTACCACTACCCACGCGTGGCCGAGTGCGGCACGACAGGACAAGCGACATCAACTCCAGCTACCACTCTCTCGAGTGGCCAAGGATGCGGCATGCATGCAATGACATGATGCGAACAATGTAACAGTCATCATATATATAAGCAGAAACATGTATGCTACATGAAGCCAGCATGCTCAACATCATACATAAATAAGCAACCATCAAAGCATATAAACATGGTATCAGTATCTGCTACTGATCATGGACAACAACAAGAGACTGCATAGATATGAAACGAATTTCTCAAAGATTGCGTGGAAGTATCAAGCGCAGGAAAGTAAGAGTTAAGTCAAGGTAACAGTCCTTATCCAAAATAATTCATGCACTAAGGTCAAAGTACTAAAGGAAAACAAAGCAAGAAGTACCCGCCTTTTTCTGTTGATCGTGCTAAACTAGCTCACGTCAAAGTGCTCGACTCGAATCAACGTCCTGTAAATCACATGATATGCAATTTAGCTAATTCCATAAACAACATCTAGCTAAACCCAAACCTAACTTAGGTTTCTTAAGAAAACATTGTAGACACATCCACCTAACCACACTAAATCCTATCCCTTCGAATCTGTCCAGAACTTCACAGCCAACACTAGTGGTAAAACACAATGACAACCATTTTAAACCACTTCAATTCTATCTAGGATTACAACAACCAACACATGCAGAAACAACACTAAAATAATTCATTTCAAACAATGTCACTTCTAAATCCAGAAAACGCAAGAGGACTTCGGGGAAAACAAACCAAAACTCCAGGATCGTCATCGCATCAATTATACAAGCAGCCAAACACATCAGTTTGAATTCAAACCAACCAAAGAACCTGAACCTCGACAACATCAATTTGAAATCACGTAAAATCTGCAACAGCCTATAGAATAGAATCTCATCAAAAGGAATCATGCAGAATTTCATTGCTACCTACAGTGGTGAAACGTTATCGAAGTGCATCAACGAAAAACCCACAGTGAATCCATGAATAGAACAACATATCAGTCGCAGTCAAACCCCAAATCCATCAGGTCAGAACCAATCCAAGACCAAAATCTTTTCCAATGAAGCAAGAAAACCAAACTACATGGTAAAATCTCAAGAGGAAACACAGAACGAAGCCAGATCAAGGAAGGAAAACAAACTTGAATCGTGACACATTCAATCAATCGGCCAATAGAAAACCCTAGGTTCCAAATCCTTAGCCAACTAACCTCACACCTACATATTAGAGATTACTTACCAAATCCGTTAGGGGCACAGCACGGAGAGAAGAGGACCGGCGGTTGTGGTCCGTGAGGTCTCACGGGAGGGAGGTCGATTAGTGCCCGTGTGAGGTAAAGAAGGAGATCGTCGGCTTGCTTCGGTGCTCGCGCGCGAGGAAGAAAGGGGCCGGCGGTTTTGGTGAGGCAATCGCGAGAGGGGAAACCAATTGGTGCTCACGTGAGAGAAAGAAGATCGGTAAGGGTGAGGGCTCGGGGACAAGGGAGAGGGGAAGGATGAAGCCAGCGGTGTCGCAAGGGGCTCGGGAGAAGAAGCTTGGTGGTGGTTCGGCGCGAAGAGAATCGGCTGTGTGAGGGGTTTTGAGAAAGAAGGGTTCGGTGATTAGGGATTTTATAACTTAGGGAAATATTAAATCAAACCCTAGATCGACTTCTCAATTAACTCCCACCACCGGGTATTCCAAACAGGCTTTATCTATCTTAACCGATCCGCCCCTCTTAAACTCGTTATATAGGATCCGATTAAATCCAGAAAAATTTCTAAAAAATCCTAAAAAGTCTAATAAGATTATTCCTCAATAATCCTATTACTTAGTGCCTGTTTGGGTATCATATCTTACATTCTCCCCCACTAATAAAAATTTGGTCCCCAAATTTACTACCTAAGTGCGTTGAACAACAAATGGCATGGTTTATAGCCATCCAATCTAAGCCCAGGATGACGTCAAATCCCACCATTTCCCATACACGAAGATCCATCACAAGGGTCTGACCATCAAAGTCCAAAGAACATTCTTGAACTTCTTGGCTAATAATAAGTACCTCTTTAGATGGTACAGATACTGCTAACTCATGTGGCCGGCGTGTAGGTAACTCCCCGATCTTATCCAAAGATACCCGAGAGATGAACGAATGAGAACTACCAGTATCTATCAATGAGTCTACACTAAATGTATAAAGTGCACTGATACCTTGGAAGTCTAATCCCTCGGCCCGCTGTGCCTCCTCCCGTGTGACGGCATAGCCACGTCCCACCTCTGCACTCGATGGTGGCATCCCTGAAGTAGACTGACGTGGAATCGAATGAGCGACACCCTGCTATTGTTGCGGTTGGTACGGAGGTTGCGGCTGTGGCTGGAATGACAGATAAGGCTGAGATGGAAGTGCAAGGTCTTGTTGTACCGGATATGGCTGATAAGGGGATGCTGCGATAGAGTACTGCGTGGTCGCTGGGATCACTGGATACTCCTGACTCTGAATATGATATACCTTTCCCTGGGGGCCCGGCGGTCGTTGTGGGTGTGGAGCACTCTGAGTCCTTTGAGACCCTCCCTGCTGCCATGGGTGGGCGGGTCGACCTTCCTGAGAGGTAACTTTAGTAGTCTCCAACTGAGCCTTCAGAGTACAATCCCGACTCTCATGGCCCGGAAGCTTACAATAAAAGCATATCGAGTGGTCCAATGGACAATTGGGTTTGAGGTGACTTTTCGAGCCGCACTGGAAACATCTGGTCCCTCTACTGTCATTCTTCCAATCTCTCTGCGGGGAACGAGAACCCCCATCCGAGGTTCGCCTTGTCTTCTGAGGTGGAGAGGGCCCTCCAGAGGTAACCTATGAGCTCTGGCCTCTTTTCTCCTTCTTCTGTGTCACTTGTTTAGTATTACTTTTTTCCAGGTTCACTTGTTGCTGAGTCATCTCAATGAATAACACCCGATCTAACACCTCGCGATAAGAACCACCTGGAAATCCTGACATCTTGAGTCGTATGTATGCTGCAAGTCCCTGGGTAAACTGATGCATCCGATCATAATCCTGAGCCACCAGATGAGGACAAAACTCCGCCAATCTACTGAACTCTGTATTATACTCCATCACAGAACGATCGCCCTGCTTGAGGTTCAGAAACTCCTGACGATGAGCTAGACAAAATGTAACCGGAAAATACTGTCTCTCAAATGCCTCCCGATACATCAGCCATGTGACGTTTTGTTCCCCAAAGATCGCCTTCTGCATGTTCCACCAAGTGACGGCCTGATCCCGAAGATGGTATGCGGCCAACTCCACCTTCTCTTCATTTGTACACTTCATATACCCAAATGTGCTCTCCAAGTTTTTCAACCAACTACGAGCCGCCCAAGGATCAACACCCCCATGGAATAGAGTAGTTCGATCTTTTACAGACTTCGCCAACAAGGGTATTCGAGCTCTATCCACTACCCAACCAACAGTATCTGGAGCAGGTATAGAAGGTGGTACTCTCGGCGTTTGTAACTCACGCTCCCTAGTAGAGGTTGGAGGATTCCGATCGCTGCTGCCTGAATCAACCTCATTCGGGTTTCCTATAAACTCCATCCCTTGGGTAGCAGGTTCGGGACCCATCGACACCGTAGGTTGTTTTCGTGGTCGACCTTGTCCACGGTTACGCATAGCAGTCGACCCTTTTCATGTCATTCCTGTTAGTAACAAGTATATAAGGAAAATGATTTAGCAGTAGACAACTTACATTCTATAGCTCGGAGATATCCTGCTGCTGCCTGGTCCCAAAACTTGAGAGTCACCTCGAGGGATCAACTTACAAAGGGAACACAAAACAATCGGAACACCGAAAATCATAAATTGAAACAAGATTAAAATTTCAAAACACAAAACACGGTATTTGACTCGAACCATGCTCTGATACCACTAAATTGGTATCAGATTAACTCAAAATCCAAAATACGAAAAACGAACAGACATCGTATACCTGCTCTGATACCACTAAATTGGTATCAGATTAACTCAAAAATACGAAAAACAAATCGCAAAATTTGAAACATAAAAATAGGCTTCGCAACTTGGCTCTGATACCACTAAATTGTCACGCCCCAAAGGAGTCCCTGTCCGAAGAAATTTCGACAGCATCTCCCCTGTACGGGTGACAATCTGAAGCATTACTACATTAAAAATATACCTCAGCCACACTCGGCTGGAATATATATACAAAATATAAACAACATAACACGCAGTTTAATATACTCAGCCTACCCGGCTAGATAAAAATGAAATAAACCACGCAGTTTAATAAGCCTACACGGCTGAATCCAAAACACACAACAGCGGAAGACATAAAACGCTACGAACGTAAAACCAACAACGACACTAACAAAAATACCTGTCATCACAGACTTGACCCAAAATTCACATCGACTTATTGAAAAAACAGAATACACAAAAATCAATATACCACCCCAAACGATAACAAAACCAAAATGAAAACTATCCTCGAGTGTGACGTAGGACCCAGGACTGGCAGCCGGCATCTCTCCAAGCATCCCTGACTCATCTATCTGTTACCTGGCGAAAGAAAACCAATTTGCGAGGTGGTGAGTATTGGAACTCAGCGGGTAAGGAAAGAGATAGTGCATGAACATAACATATAACTAGAAAGTGAGCCAAGAGTATACAGTCTCATAAAAGAAATAGCAGATACTATAATAAAATTAAACAAATGCTCATACCTGAGATCATATCCTAGGCTAGATATAGGAGGTCAGAAATGGTATTAACCTGCTACAATACTACTCGTAACTACAGAGGTAATGTGCAAGACATATAAACATTTCCAATAAATAAACTAAGGTCTAACCGCCTACAACGAGAGCATATCTCAACATAAGACAGCATATCAGCATAAGTGAACAACAGCAAGAAACAACGACAACATAAATATACCACATCAGCATAAGTAAGCACTAATAACATAAGTAAACAGCAGCAGGCATAATAACAGCGTATGCACGGATGGTCACCCCGCCCACCTCTCTGCACCTTGACCCCTGTATGGTCGAGAGGCCGGATCAATGATAACTGTACCACCCAAAGGCCGCCACTCCCGCGAGTGACCGGATGGACAGGTGCTGAGTAGCTAACTAGCTACACAGCGAAGGGGGGGTCCCTGCTGCTCACAACTCC
Source organism: Zingiber officinale (assembly GCF_018446385.1). NCBI lineage: Eukaryota > Viridiplantae > Streptophyta > Magnoliopsida > Zingiberales > Zingiberaceae > Zingiber > Zingiber officinale. Next base: position 58,042,394 of record NC_055993.1, read on the forward strand.
AGCTACCACTACCCACGCGTGGCCGAGTGCGGCACGACAGGACAAGCGGCATCAACTCCAGCTACCACTCTCTCGAGTGGCCGAGGATGCGGCATGCATGCAATGACATGATGCGAACAATGCAACAGTCATCACATATATAAGCAAAAACAGGTATGCTACATGAAGCCAGCATGCTCAACATCATACATAAATAAGCAACCGTCAAAGTATACAAACATGGTATCAGTATCTGCTACTGATCATGGACAACAACAAGAGACTGCATAGATATGAAACGAATTTCTTAAAGATTGCGTGGAAGTATCAAGCGCAGGAAAGTAAGAGTGGAGTCAAGGTAAACAGTCATTATCCAAAATAATTCATGCACTAAGGTCAAAGTACTAAAGGAAAACAAAGCAAAAAGTACCCGCATTTTCTGTTGATCATGTTAAACTAGCTCACGTCAAAGTGCTTGACTCGAATCAACGTCCTGTAAATCATATGATATGCAATTTAGCTAATTCCATAAACAACATCTAGCTAAACCCAAACCTAACTTAGGTTTCTTAAGAAAACATTGTAGACACATCCACCTAACCACACTAAATCCTATCCCTTCGAATCTGTCCAGAACTTCACAGCCACCACTAGTGGTAAGACACAATGACAACCATTTTAAACCACTTCAATTCTATCTAGGATTACAACAGCCAACACATGCAGAAACAACACTAAAATAATTCATTTCAAACAATGTCACTTCTAAATCTAGAAAACGCAAGAGGACTCCGGGGAAAACAAACCAAAACTCCAGGATCATCATCGCATCAATTATACAAGCAGCCAAACACATCAGTTTGAATTCAAACCAACCAAAGAACCTGAACCTCGACAACGTCAATTTGAAATCACGTAAAATCTGCAACTGCCTACAGAATAGAATCTCATCAAAAGGAATCGTGCAGAATTTCATTGCTACCTATAGTGGTGAAACGTTATCGAAGTGCATCCACGAAAAACCCACAGCGAATCCATGAATAGAACAACATATCAGTCGCAGTCAAACCCCAATCCATCAGTTCAGAACCAATCCAAGACTAAAATCTTTTCCAATGAAGCAAGAAAACCAAACTACATAGTAAAATCTCAAGAGGAAACACAGAACGAAGCCAGATCAAGGAAGGAAAACAAACTTGAATCGTGACACATTCAATCAATCGGCCAATAGAAAACCCTAGGTTCTAAATCCTTACCCAACTAACCTCACACCTACATATTAGAGATTACTTACCAAATCTGTTAGGGGCACAGCATGGAGAGAAGAGGACCGGCGGTTGTGGTCCGTGAGGTCTCACGGGAGGGAGGTCGATTAGTGCCCGCGTGAGGTAAAGAAGGAGATCGTCGGCTTGCTTCGGTGCTCTCGCGCGAGGAAGAAAGGGGCCGGCGGTTTTGGTGAGGCAATCGCGAGAGGGGAAACCAATTGGTGCTCAAGTGAGATAAAGAAGACCGGTGAGGGTGAGGGCTCGGGGACAAGGGAGAGGGGAAGGATGAAGCCGGCGGTGTCGCAAGGGGCTCGGGAGAAGAAGCTTGGTGGTGGTTCGGCGCGAAGAGAATCGGCTGTGTGAGGGGTTTTGAGAAAGAAGGGTTCGGTGATTAGGGATTTTATAACTTAGGGAAATATTAAATCAAACCCTAGATCGACTTCTCAATTAACTCCCACCACCGGGTATTCCAAACAGGCTTTATCTATCTTAACCAATCCGCCCCTCTTAAACTCGTCATATAGGATCCGATTAAATCCAGAAAAATTTCTAAAAAATCCTAAAAATTCTAATAAGATTAATCCTCAATAATCCTATTACTTAGTGCCTGTTTGGGTACCGTATCTTACAATAATGTCTAACACGATAATAGTAGCTAGATATATATGATTGTATTAGTTATGTATATCCTTTATTCCTCTAGAAAATGGTACAAGGATGCCCAGCTAGAAAGACACCAGCTACTGAGCCCCAGCATGAGGCAGACAGCTCAGTGCCTCCCACCAGACCTTACAGCAGTAGTAGCTCAGTTACAGAAACAACTAGCTGAACAGCAACAGGAGATAGCCACTCTAAGGGCTAATCAGCAGAACACTCCCATTGTCACTCCAGAACCTAACTTAGCAACCCCAGTAGTGATAGAGGTTCCACCAGTCCTACCTACAACACCAGCAGCTCCAGCAACAGGGGCAAGAAGAGAAGCCTATCTGATCCAGTGGCAGAAGATCAAGCCAGAGAACTTCTCAGGCACCAGTGAACCATAGGATGCCCAAGCCTGGTTCAAAACACTAGAGAGTACGATGAAGCTTTTGGACTGGCCAGAGTTTGAAAAGGTGAAATGCACCTCATTCTGCCTGACAGGAGACGCACGGATGTGGTAGGAGAGGATTAAAGCGAAGCGCCCAGTGAACCAGATGACATGGGCTGACTTCGAGAGAGAATTCTTTGAGGAGTTCTTTCACATGCGGGTCACAAACCGCCACTATGACGAGTTCACTGAATTTCGTCAAGGCAACCTTTCAGTTGAGGAAGCTGTGAAGAAATTCAACAGACTGGCTCGTCTATGCCCTGAACTAGTCAGCACTGAAAGAGAACGAGTCCGATTGATGCTCAAGATGCTAAGGTCGGAAATAGCAATGAACGTTGCCAGCGACGCGGCGTTCATAAGCCGCAAACTAAAGAAGAACTAGTAAGCAGTGCTCTGACCACCGAGCATTATCATAACAGCATCAAGCAGCAGAAGCAAGCCTTCTCAGAGTCCAAAAGCCAAGGAGGCTCAGGTACTCAGAAACACCAGGGCCACAACTCTAACTGGAAAGGGAACTCCAGTCACAAACGTAAACCAGGGAGTTACCCAAAAGGAGGACCAGCTAGTAAACAACCTAGCTATCCCAAGTGTTCTACTTGTGGGAAGTTCTACCCAGGAATTTGTCGCAAGGGCACACGAGGATGCTTCGAATGTGGCCAGGAAGGGCATATGGCCAAGCAATGCCCGAACAAGACCAGCCTTCCCGCACCACAGCCAATTCAGTACGAAGGTAACCCAGCACAGTTACATCAGATGCAGGCTGCTATAGATGGTCCACACATCAGCCAGGGCAGACTAGAAGCCCCCTCAGCCACGACGAACGCGAAGATCTACTCACTCACCAGAGAGGACATAGCGAATGCCTTGACCATTGTTACAGGTCACATCAATATTTTACAGCAAAGTGCAACTGTTTTATTCGATATTGGGGCAACCCATTCTTATATATCCAGGACATTCGTCGAAAAACTAGCAATATCTCCAGAGGTACTTAGTGGTCAGTTTCTGACAACACTACCTTCAGGAGAAATCATGTCATCCACGCACTGGCTCCGAGCAGTGCCAGTCGTGATAGCAGACAGAGAGCTTTTTGGTGATCTGATAATGCTAGATATGGCTGACTACGATGTCATTTTGCGAATGGACTTCCTGGTCAAATACGGTGCCTCCATAGAGTGCCGTAAATAGAGAGTTGTATTCCAACCCGAAGCAGGAGTGCAGTTTGGGTACATCGGAGAACCAAAGAGAAAGGCCAAGAAGTTTCTCTCAGCTCTGAAAGCACAGAAACTACTGGATTCAGGATGTACAGGATTCCTAGCACATGTAGTCAGTACCAGTCAGAACAAGGACCAAAAGCTAGAAGAGGTCCGAGTTGTATGTGACTACCCAGCAGTCTTCCCTGAGGAGTTACCGGGCCTAGCACCAGACGGAGAAATTGAATTTGAGATAGAACTCATCCCCGGTACGAATCTCATCTCCAAAGCACCATACCGCATGGCTCCATCAGAACTGAAGGAACTTCAGGAGCAACTACAGGAGCTGCTTGACAAGGGCTTCATACGCTCTAGTCACTCACCATGGGGAGCGCCTGTATTCTTCGTGAAGAAGAAGGATGGGAGCATGAGCTTGTGTATAGACTACCGGGCACTAAACCAAGTCACGATTAAGAACAGGTATCATCTTCCCAGGATCGATGACCTGTTCGATCAGCTAAAGGGAGCAGCAGTGTTCTCTAAAATAGATCTCAGATCGGGATATCACCAGGTTAGAGTTAAAGAATGTGATATACCCAAGACAACCTTCAGGACAAGATACGGACATTACGAGTTCGTAGTCATGCCCTTTGGTGTGACGAATGCTCCAGCTACTTTCATGGACCTCATGAACAGAGTATTCAAAGAATACTGTAGGACCGTTAGATTCGATAGAGGGGGGGGGGGGTGAATATCGATTCTCAAAACAAGAGTTTAAGCGCAGCGGAAAAAGATAAAGTAGACACAAATATTTTTACTTCGTTCGGAGCCTGTGACGACTCCTACTCGAAGGCCCGTGGTCCTTGACCACTTTCGTTGGGCAATCACTAGCAAGTCGAAATATGATTACAGAAAAAGTACAGGAGATGCTAGTAATAATAATGCAATACCGACAAAGAGAAAATTAAGCAAAAACCGGAAGAGCACTTTTGTCGGAGCGTTGTTGACGTCGCATAGCAGCAGGATCAGCAGTAGAAGAGTTCTCGATCGAAGTTGATTAGAAGCTCCTGCCAGGGCTTCTTTTATATGTTGTTCCGGGCGCTGGATCCCTTCCGGGCGCCCGTAACTGCTCAAATCAAGATGCTCCACGTAGCGGCGATGTGTTTGGATAAAATTAGCCTTAGGCGCCGGATCTTGTTCGAGAAAGACTCCTATTTCACCGCAAAACAAGGTTAGTCAGAACAAATATATATCCTGTAAAACAAATTGTTAGCACAGTCAAAGTTCAACAGATAGATAAAGAGAGTATGACTTAGATTCCGTCTTTCCGAGACCGGAATCTAGTCACGATCTCGACTTAGACATCCGAAATGGATCTAAGCCAGATCGACGCCTAATGTCCCCTTCCTGGGAACGCGTCCTCACGGTCACTCCCCTCCGGTGACTTACCTCACTTACCGCCGATGTCCGGCCAGTCGACCCGTCTGGACTTCTCGCCAAGCGTCCGGTCAGCCCGTCGACCCGCTTGGACTTCTCGCCAGCTATCCGGTCAGCCCGTCGACCTAGCTGGACTTCTCGCCAAGCGTCCGGTCAGCCCGTCGACCCGCTTGGACTTCTCGCCAGCTATCCGGTCAGCCCGTCGACCTAGCTGGACTTTTCCTGCACACTTGATCAAAGTGTCAGTCAACAACACAACTAACTTAACCTATTTGTCATTCATCAAAACCTGGGTTAGACCGTTAGTGCTACCCGCACCAACAATCTCCCCCTTTTTGATGAAATGACAACCTGGTTAAGTTAGTGAAAGCATATGTACGAAACACCATGGGTTTTAAAGTCAGTTTGTGTTTTCAAATTGGTTTTAGCTAACTTAACCACCTAACCCTCCTCCCCCTTTGGCATTCATCATCAAAAAAACCAAGGGTAAACAATCATAGTCCAGAATTTAAGGACAAAAGTACAATTTTTCAATCCAAGAAGAGATCAAGTTGACTTGGGGGAGTATAAAGGAGTAGTTCTTAGCTTTTAGAAAAAAATTTCCAAATTTACAAACATAAGTGTATAAGGTCTAAATTTTAAGATTTAAATATTCAAAACAAGTTTCAACTTTGAAACGCTTTTTCAAACATAAGTTTTCAAAAATTCCAAAACTAAGTTTGAAAAACTTATTTTTCCAAAACTGATTTATTTTTCACCACTAAATTTGTAAACGATTTAATTTAAAACTTAAGTTTTGACAATGATTTAAGTTTGAAAAATCTAACTTTCATAATTTTCAACACTGAGTTTTGCAAATCAAATTTCAGTTTGCAAATATTGATTTTGAACTTTACTTTTTAGTTTTCAAAGGAGTTTGGGAGAACTAACATTGATAAAAAAAATCAAACTTTTAAAGTTTAAAAGTACTAGTTTCAAAACCATGGTTTAAAATACTTGAAACGTTGAGTTTTCAAAGATTAAGTAAAAAGGATAAAAAGTTTGTGATTTAAAACAAACAATTTTGAGTTGATTTAAAAAATTTCACAATTTTAAGCAAGTTGATTGATTGTTGAACTTTGATTTTAAGTTAAGTTTTGGAAAATCTAATTTCCACAATTTTCAAAACTAAGTTAAATCTAATTTTCAAAATCAATTTTCAATAAGATGTAAAACCTAACAGCTTAGTTTTATAAGAGTTAGTTTTCAAAAGTAGGTTTAAGAAATTTTTAAGGAAACATTTTTCAAACAAAATTTAAAATATTTTATATAAAGGAAATTTTTTAATTAATTTCTCCCCCTGAACCTGACATAACTTTAACCAGCTGTCTAACCAATTAGATACTAACTAACTATCAGAAGATAGTAGCTTTCACTTGGTTAGTCAGATTAAGTTAATTACAACCAGTCAGTGTTTGACTTGACTGATGAACTTTAATCTGATTAATATCTGAATTGTATTTAACGTCCAGACTTATGTTGATGCACTGAAATTAGCATCTTAAGTCCAGACAGTTGGCCTATGCATCTCACCCCTTTCTATGTTTATCAAACACAAGCAAGGTAAACCTAAGGTGTTGGTGAGATGCTCAAGAACTAGACCTATGGGCACATGCTTTCTAAGGATTCAAAACTAGTCTAAGGCCAAAACTGTTTTTGAAAGTCTAAGAATGGAAAGTTTGAAAACAAACAAGTTTAGCCTATAAGTTAGTAAAATCATTTTTGAAAGTATTTTTGAAAGATCCTAGCCTATTAAGATAGAACATATTCAATGTAAGTTTGAAACGCCACTAGATAAATCCAAAATATTTTACAAGTAGTGTAGCTACAGAAGTAGGTCATCACTAAGGCTACTGAGATGATGAAGGGGGTGGTCCAGATCCCAAGGATCGAAGAAGTGCCATCAGCTCAGTGTGTCGGGTGTCCCCGGCAGCTCGTAACTCGGCAACCTCTCGCCGTATGTCCCGATGAAAATCAGAGTTCTCCTGCTGGAGACTCGCCATAGCTCTCTCTAGTCCGGTCATACGGTCGGCTAGAGTGCGGGGAGCGTGTCGTGGTGCTCGAGCTGGGGGTGGTGGTGGAGCCGGTGCGGCTTCCTCTGGAAATAGTGCGAGCATGAACTCGTCCACCTGTGCGTCTGGATCGGGCTGGTGCTGTGCCCCCCTCCGCCAAGACATAGTCCCGTCATCTCTATCTATATGGATGCCGGCTAGGGAAAAATTCCGAGCGGCTATAACATCGAACTCGGTCATATGAGCAACGTCTCCCCTAGTGACATCAATGTGCAACGAGGACAAATAGGCTGTCAGAATGTGACCAAATGGCATATGGACTCTACTGTCAGTCACATATCCAGCTGAATAGATGATGGTGGAGAAGATATGTAGGCTGATGTCAATTTCTAACCTATGAATCAGGGCATAAAGTAAGAACGAATGGAAAGGGCGCATCACAGCGATGTCTCGAGTAGTCAGTGGTAAAATGCAAAGGACTACAACCCTATAAAGAGCGTAGTCCTGGACTCGAAGTTCTACTGACCTAAACTGTGTCACCGTGGGATCTCTCTCTCCCCCGAAAAAATACGAATAAATCGTATCGAGAGTAATATGTGAGTAGGGATCTTCGAACGGTAGATCCCTCGGAGGATAGCACAAAAAGGAACAAGTAGATGGACGCAACTCTAAAAACTCTCGGATGGTCGTAGGGGAAAATACGATATCGGTGCCTGTTGCCCTAGTGGTATAGGTGAGATCGTCTACTTTTACTAGGTTATTGCAAAATTCGGCACACAGACTTATGTTTATTAGACTGGTACATTCGACAAGGTTCCTTAAATTATAGTGGCCTATAACCTCTAAAGCAGAGGGACATGACCTAAGAAAGAACGATCTATCTATGCAGGTAGTCCTAATGGCCTTATAGATGATGGACTCAAATTTAATCCTAAGTTCGTCTATGGGAAACCTAGGGTCTGTACTAGCATTGGAGGGTCCAGCACCAGTATTTGTTCGTTTTTTACTGTTTAAAAAAATATTCTAAGAGAGTTTGCAAAGATAATTTCAAATAAAATTTCAGATAGGGGAAGAAGTTTTACCGAGGAGCCATCGATAAATATAGATCTGACGACCTCGGTTGAATCGCGACAGCGTCTTCACCGTAAGAAAATTTTAGTTAAAAGTACTTTCGCGCTGAGGTTCGAAGTGAACCTTGGCAAAAGTGAGAGTGAGTGGTGCAAGAATTGGGGGCGCCTGCTGCCCCTTTTATAGGGGACTCCGGGCGCCCGGATCCCTTCCGAGCGCCCGGGGTTGATTTAGGGCGGGGCGCCCGGAACCCGTTCCGGGCGCCCCGGAGGGGAATACCAGGGGCGCCCGCCCCTGGTTTTTGATTTTTTGTTAAAATGGGTTTGAAGTTTAAGTTTTAAGCTTTAAGTTTGAATAAAATTTTGAAATTAAGTTTAAAATTAAAATTTTGAAATTAATTTTTTACGTTAAAATTAAAATTTTGAAATTAATTTTTAAGTTAAAATTAAAATTTTGAAGTTAATTTTTAAGTTAAAATTAAAATTAATTTTTTTAAGTTAAAATTAAAATTTTGAAATTAATTTTTAAGTTAAAATTAAAATTTTGAAATTAATTTTTAAGTAAAAATTAAAATTTTGAAATTATTTTTTTAAGTTAAAATTAAAATTTTGAAATTAATTTTTTAAGTTTAAAATTAAAATTTTGAAATTAATTTTTTAAGTGAAAATTAAAATTTTGAAATTAATTTTTAAGTTAAGATTAAAATTTTGAAATTAATTTAAATTAAAATTAAAATTTTGAAATTAATTTTTAAGTTAAAAAAGATAATTTTTAAGTTTAGAATTAAAATTTTGAAAATAATTTTTAAGAAAAATTTGAAATTAGTTTTTAAGTTTAAAAGAAAATTTTGAAATTAATTTTTAAGTTTAAAAGAGCTTTTAAAATTAAAATTTAAGCCTTATTCATCTCACCCGATCTGTATTATCAATCAGGGAATCCTATGATTTTGTGAGATGAAATTAGTTTGATTACAGAGTTTTGTTTTAACTTGTGTTAGATTCAAACTTAGCTTTGGTTTCCACAAATAGGCATTCTTCGGATAAACTTCTAAGCTTGGTGAGTCACAAGGACATCATTAGAAGTAACCAACCTTTTGAGGTTTTCCGAATAGTCCTATCCACGGAACTTAGTACTAAATCTTGGTCTAACTGGTTAGGATTCGTTTAAGGGTAGCTTCGGTCAGTTCCACTTGGCCAAATGCACCAGATCGAAACCATATCTTTCTAGACATGCGATGCCCAAGTTTCCCTAACGTACTATCATCCAAAAATTTCACCAATACCATGATTCAAGTTTAAACTTGGTCTCTAATTCTAATTGCCCTGCCGGGTTTGTTAGTTTGGGTTACCCTGTCGGGTAAGTTAGTTTTGGAGGTGCCAGCTATTCTGGAGCCTCCCCCTGAATTATTGGCCATTAATTTAGATTTTGGTTTTAGGTTTGTATCGATTCTTTTTATAGTTATAATCAACTTGGTGATAATCTAAATTTTGTTGAATTTTGAATTTTGGTTTTAATTTAGAATTATATTTTAGTTTTTGATCTGATTTATTCAAGTTTATATAATGTATTTTATCTTTAGGTATATAGAATTGATTAAGTCCTACTTGCGTGGTTAAGCACGCTTTCGGGACCCAAGCTTGTTTAGTTGCTTTGTGTTGGGTTAATAATGATTTAAAGGTTTTGTTTGAGTTTGACTTATATCCAAGTCCGGTTTTATTGTAGCATGCCTTTTGGTTATTTAGAATTAAATCTAAATTTTTTGATCTTGTTGTGAATTTTTCTAACATCTCCTTTAAATTGTTTATTTCATTTTTTAATGATAAATTCTCCTCCTCAAGTGTTAGATCTTGAGTTGGATTTGAATTTTTTAACTGTTCCTTGAGGTTTTGATTTTCCTCAAGAAGTAAGTTGTTTTCATTTTCTAATTTAGTTAATTTGCTATTTAAACAGGAAATAATTCTAAAGAATTTTTTGTTTAAATTAGAGTATACCTCATTCGGGCCTTCGGAAACGAGTACGGACTCGTGGCTTGTTTCGGGTTCAGACCCGTCTTCATCTTCCGACTCATTTTCAGTTTCGGCTTCGCGGGCCATCAGTGCGAGGTGGCTTTGGTGCTTTTGCCTTTCTCCTTCCGATTCGTCTGAGGAGGAATCATCCCATGTTGCTTTGAGGGCTTTCTTCTTTGTTGACTTTGGTTTGTCAAGTTTCAATCTTGGGCATTCGTTCTTGTAGTGCCCCTTTTTGTTACATCCGAAGCATGTGACATTTCTTGAGTCGGCTGGCGAACTGATCTTCTGAAGATCCTGTTTGCTGAAGCTTCTCTTTTTCCTGGTGAACATTTTCCTTACCAGGTTCACCAGGTGTTCTTCGTCTTCAGAGTCTTGATCGGAATCTTCTTCGGATTCGGGCTTGTTCTTCTTTTCTTTAGAGGAACCTGCAAATAAAGCTACACCTTTCTCGACCCCGGCATTAGTTTGCTCATGAAGTTCTAATTCACAAAAGAGTTCGTCCAATTTTAATTTAGATAAATTTTTTGAAATTTTGTAGGCATCTACGATTGATGCCCACAAATTGTTTCGCGGAAAAGCATTTAACGCGTACCTGATTAAGTCTCGGTTCTCCATTTGGTGGCCTATCGCGTGGAGACCGTTGAGGATATCTTTGACCCTTGCGTGAAGCTGACTTGCCGTTTCTCCTTCCTGCATTTTTATATTAAAAATTCTATTTAACAGCAAATCTCTCTTTGTTACCTTCGCGTCGCTTGTTCCTTCGTGCAGCTCGATCAGTTTATCCCAAAGCTCCTTAGCGTTTTGATGCGGTCCGACCTGGTTCAGTTCTTCTCGTGTTAGTCCGCAGTGTAGAGTATTGATGGCTTTGTTTTCAATTGATGCCTTTTTCTTCACATCATTTGTCTAGTCTTCAGGATCTAGTATGTTCCCGGAGTTGTCCACTGGAATTTTGTAAGCCCTTGTGACACTCATCCATTGGTCGTAGTCTGTCTTCATGTAGACCTCCATTCTCCTCTTCCAGTACGAAAAGTCATCCCCGTTGAATAGAGGAGGACGTACTATGCTGAAGCCTTCTTGTTGAGACATCGTAACCTACACACAAGAAATTAACTGGAAAAATATCCCAAGACTTCGTCTTGGATTAGCAGTGCGGGAGAAACAGAAACTCTAAGTTGGTGTTGCACCAATTTAGATTTTAAATGTAAAAAAAATATCTTCCAAAAAGATAATAATATTAAAAAAAATTTCACCCCCAGTCTGTTTGGTGGTTGCACCAAATCAGAGCGGTACCTGCTATGATACCACTTGTAGGACCGTTAGATTCGATAGAGGGGGGGGTGAATATCGATTCTCAAAACAAGAGTTTAAGCGCAGCGGAAAAAGATAAAGTAGACACAAATATTTTTACTTCGTTCGGAGCCTGTGACGACTCCTACTCGAAGGCCCGTGGTCCTTGACCACTTTCGTTGGGCAATCACTAGCAAGTCGAAATATGATTACAGAAAAAGTACAGGAGATGCTAGTAATAATAATGCAATACCGACAAAGAGAAAATTAAGCAAAAACCGGAAGAGCACTTTTGTCGGAGCATTGTTGACGTCGCACTTAAACGTCGAGCAGCAAGATCAGCAGAAGAGTTCTCACTCAAAGTTGATTCTGAAGCTCCTGTCTGGGGCTTCTTTTATATTCAGGCGCCTGGAGTGTGACGTAACTGCTCAAATCAAGATGCTCCACGTGGCGACGATGTGTTTGGATAAAATTAGCCTTCGGGCGCCGGATCCCGGGACCTCCGCTCGGACCACCTTGTTCGAGAAGACTCCTATTTCCTGCAAAACAAGGTTAGTCCGAGGCAATATATATCTGTAAAACAAATGGTTAGCACGGTTAAAGTTCAACAGATAGATAAAGAGAGTATGACTTAGATTCCGTCTTTCCGGAATCTAGTCACGATCTCGACTTAGACATCCGAAATGGATCTAAGCCGGATCGGCGCTAATGTCCCCTTCCGGCAGCGTCCTCAGTCCTCCCCTCCGGTGACTTACCTCACTTACCCGGGACGTCCGGTCAGCCCGTCGACCCGTCTGGACTTCTCGCCAGCGTCCGGTCGGCCCGTCGACCGCTTGGACTTCTCGCCAGCTATCCGGTCAGCCCGTCGACCTAGCTGGACTTCTCGCCAAGCGTCCGGTCAGCCCGTCGACCCGCTTGGACTTCTCGCCAGCTATCCGGTCAGCCCGTCGACCTAGCTGGACTTTTCCTGCACACTTGATCAAAGTGTCAGTCAACAACACAACTAACTTAACCTATTTGTCATTCATCAAAACTTGGGTTAGACCGTTAGTGCTACCCGCACCAACAAATACTTAGATAAGTTTGTTATCGTGTTCATCGATGACATTCTTATCTATTCTAGAACTCAGGAGGGACACGCAAAGCACCTGAAGATAGTACTGCAGACCCTTCAGCAGAACCAGTTGTACGCCAAGTTCACAAAATATGAATTCTGGCTCGATCAGGTGTCCTTTTTAGGTCACATCATCTCCAAGGATGGTATTATGGTAGACCCCAGTAAGATAGAGGCTGTGAGTAACTGGAAGAGACCTAAGAACGCCAGCGAAATCAGAAGCTTTCTGGGATTAGCAGGCTATTACAGGAAATTTGTAGAGGATTTCTCCAGGATAGCCTCCCCACTGACAGCTCTTACCAGGAAAAATAGAAAATTTCAGTGGACAGAGGACTATGAGAACAGTTTCATGGAGCTCAAAAGAAGATTTACCAGTGCACCCATTTTAACTCTACCAGAAAACACAGACAGTTTTGATATTTACAGTGATGCTTCAAAATTGGGACTAGGAGCAGTACTGATGCAAAATGGCAAGGTGATCACCTATGCCTCCAGACAACTCAAGGATTATGAGAGGAACTACCCTACTCATGACTTTGAGCTTACAGCAGTTGTCTTCGCTCTCAAAATTTGGAGACATTACTTGTATGGAGCGCAGTGTAGAGTGTATACAGATCATCAGAGTCTGAAGTACTTCTTCACTCAGAAGGATCTGAATATGCGACAGCGCAGATGGCTCGAGCTGGTCAAGGACTATGACATAAACATCCTCTACCATCCAGGAAAGGCCAATAAGGTGGCAGACGCACTTAGCAGGAAGTTCAGTGCTACCTTACTATCCCTAGCAGCCATGTCACCGCCCCTACAGAAGGAGATTACAGATTTCGGTCTAGAACTTGTAGTTGGGCAGCTCTCTACTATGACCTTAGCGTATACCCTGCTTGGTGACATCCAGACAGCTCAGGATCAGGACCCTTAAATTCAGCAAATCAAGCAAGGGTTAGCAGAATCAGAAAGTGGAGAGTTCAGAGTATCTGATAGAGGGGTACTGTATTTTGGTGACAGACTATGCGTTCCGGATCAGGAGGAACTACGGAGGAAGATTTTAGACGAGGCTCACAGGACTCCTTATGCGATGCATCCTGGCTCCACTAAGATGTATCAAGATCTGAAGAAACATTTTTGGTGGCCTGGGATGAAAAGAGACATCGCTAGGTATGTCAGTACCTGTCTGACCTATCAGAGGGTCAAGGCAGAACACCAGAGACCAGGAGGAGTTCTGCAGCCTATTCAGATCCCAGAATGGAAGTGGGAGGATATTTCCATGGATTTCATAGTGGGACTACCCAGAACCAGAACAGCTGGCTCAGTTGTACCTCAAGGAGATTGTCAGACTGCATGGAGTTCCACAGACCATTATTTCAGACAGAGACACTAGATTCACATCACACTTCTGGGAGTGTGTACAGTCAGCATTGGGCACCAGGTTAAAGTTTAGCACAGCCTTCCATCCTCAGACAGATGGTCAGACGGAGCGAGTAAATCAGGTACTCGAAGATATGCTCCTAGCATGTGCCTTATACTTCAAGGGAAGTTGGTGCAAATATCTGTGCTTAGTAGAATTTGCATACAACAATAGTTATCAGGCCACTATCGGTATGACACCCTATGAGGCTCTCTACGGGCGGAGGTGTAGATCTCCAATCTGCTGGTATGAAAGTGGTGAACAGAAAGAGCTAGAACTTCCGACAGATCTAGTAACAGATATCACAGCAGCTATACGGCAGATCCGCCAGAGGATAGAGACAGCTCAGAGCCGCCAGAAAAGCTATGCTGATACACAGCGTCGACCCTTAGAGTTTTCAGTTGGGAATACAGTATTCCTCCGAGTAGCTCCCATGAAGGGAGTAATACGTTTTGGGAAGAAGGGCAAATTAAGTCCCAGATATGTGGGACCATACCTTATCACCAAAAGAGTTGGCAAGGTAGCATATGAGCTAGAGCTACCCCAGGAGATGTCAGCTATCCATAATGTATTTCATGTCTCCATGCTGAAGAAGCATATCCCAGATACCACCCAAGTGATTGAGCCCCAGTCAGTACAAGTCCGCGAAGATCTCAGCTATGACAGTCGGCCTATTCGGATAATATGTTGGATCGAGAAGCGCTAGAGGGGGGTGAATAGCGCTCGTGGCTATTTCGTTCGATTATCGGAAAATTATCGGAGTAATTAAAATGCAGCGGAATAAAATAAAGACAAAGACACAAAGGGATTTACTTCGTTCGGAGCCTAAGGCGACTCCTACTCGAAGGCCCGCGATCCTTGATCGCTTCCGGTGGGCAACAACTATAAGCTCGATAAGAATTACAAATTACAAATGTAACAGCAATTAGAATAACTTTGTAACGACAACTTAAAGAAGAGAAAAACGAAGCTTCGGGTCGTCGGAATGTTGCAGCAGCACTTCGAAATGACTTTGTTAGTAGCACGTTGAAGAAGGAAAGCTCAGAACTTGATCCTTTGAAGTGCTGGTCGAAACCCCCTTATAAAGGGTGTTCAAGGCGCCTTGAAGGCATTCAGGCGCCTCCATCTACTGGTCTTCAGCGTGGATAACATCGATCTAGTCGAACTTCATCCTCTCAAGGCGCCTTATAGCCCTCTCAGGCGCCTTATAGCCTCTCAGGCGCCTTCAGGCGCCTACACTGCCAGGCGCCTCGGTGGTGCTTTCGGCTTTTGCACGAGGCGCCTCAAGCTCCATGGGGGCCTCGGACACTGTTCATCCGAGGCTTTATGTTGCTCCTTTGCACTGCAAGATACGTTAGTCCCAAACACTATCCTGCAACACAAAGTTAGCACAATAAACATGATAAATTAAGTATAGGCAGGTCCGAGTCTGACTTCGGGTTTCCAACCGGAAACCCTAGGTCGACCCGACGCCTACTGTTCCCTCTACGGGGAACGCGTCCTCACCTACTCCACTCAGGAGATTTACCTGTTGCCAGTGTGATCCTCCAGATCGACTGGACTTTTGCTCAGCACTCGATGCTTCCGGACTTTCTGCTGGACATCCGCTTCCCCGGCTAGTCCAGTCTTTCACCTGGTTCGCGACACCAGGACTTTCCACCTAGGGTTACCACCCCCTAGGACTTTTTCCTGAAGACATCGACCTACCAAGACTTTCCGCATAGGGTTACCACCCCCTATGACCTAGAGTTACCACCCCCTAGGGTTTTACCCTTTGCCTAACCGCAGCTAGGACTTTCCTGAAATTTGCCTTATATGCTCCCCCTTAACTTTTGCTCCCCCTTAACTTTTTGTTTACATTTTTGCTACTCTCCCCCTTTGCCATATATCAAAAATGGGCAATAATAGATATTTGATTGAGTTGTACAACTTTTTACAAAGGTCAATAGGTTAGCTAAGTTCAACAGGGTTTGAAAGTTAATGTCAATTGGAACTTAGTTTCAATAATATTTTAAGTTTTAGGACAAGGTTATTCATTCAAGTTCAGTTGATCCTTAAGTCCAAGCACAAGTCATGTTCACTAGATTGATTTACTAGGTATCAGAGCCCTAAAGATCAAAACATTCTTAACTAGAAAATTGAGTATCCTTTACCAACTGTCTAACCTTTAGTTACTTGCTCATTGTCTACAGGACAATAGCTTTCACTTGGTTAGTCAAGTTAAGTTATTTTGGTCCAGTTAGACTTGGCTAGAGCTGGAGGACTTAACTTGATTAATGTATATTATGTATTTAACGCTCAGACTCATATTGATGCACAGATATAAGCATTCTTGAGTCCAGACTATACCCTATGCATCTCACGCCGTTCTATGTTTTTCAATCACAATTAAAGTAAACCTAGGTGTTTGTGAGATGCTCTGGCTTAATTCTAGGGGAACATGATTTCTAGGGGGAAAGCCTAGGCTATTTCAATTTTTGAACAATCTAACAAAAATTGGAGTTTTGAAAACTATTTTTCCTAGAATTTGAAACACAGTAATAGAAATAATGGTAAGATATCTACTCTAACCAACACATTCCTATTTGCCTTCTAAGTCCACTGAACTCAAGTTCATATAAGGGTTTTGTAAAGATGTCAGCTAGGTTTGGTTTGGACCCAACATGGTTGAGTGCAATTTCACCTTTAGCTACATGGTCCCTTACAAAGTGGTGTTTTACCTCTATGTGTTTAGTCCTAGAATGTTGAATAGGATTTTTGGTCAGATTAATCGAGCTGATATTATCAATAAATATTTTAGTATTTTTGTAGTCTAGTTGATAGTCTTTTAGTGTATGCATCATTCACAGTAGTTAAGATGCACATTCTCCTAGAGCTATGTATTCAGCTTCTGTGGTGGATAGAGCAACACAATGTTGCTTTCTGCTTGACCAACTTACTAGGCACTGACCTAGAATCTGGCAGCTACCACTTGTACTTTTTCTGTCTAGCTTGCACCCGGCATAGTCTGAATCAGAATAGCCGTAAAGGTCAAAGGTGCAAGTTCTTGGATACCAAAGTCCTACGTTTAGAGTTCCTTTAATATATCGAAGTATTCTTTTAACGTATGATAGGTGTGACTCTTTTGCACAGGATTGGTATCTTGCGCACATACCTACTGCAAACAATATGTTGGGTCGACTTGCAGTTAGGTAAAGTAAGCTACCTATGGCACTCCTATAGTATTTTGGGTCAACTGGTTTTCCTTCAGGGTCAGAGTCAATGTTTATGTTGGTTGCCATTGGGGTATTTATAATTTTTGAATTTTCCATACAGAATTTTTTAATTAATTCTTTAGCATATTTAGTTTGATAAATGTAGATTCCATCTTTAGTTTGTTTAATTTGTAAGCCTAAGAAGAAATTAAGTTCTCCAACCATGCTCATTTCAAATTCACTTTCCATTAATTTGACAAATTCTTTTAAGAATTTTGATTTAGTTGAGCCAAAGATTATGTCGTCAACATAGATTTGGGCTATAAAGATGTCTTTTCCTATAGTTTTCACGAACAAAGTCGGATCGATTTGTCCTTGGTTAAATTTTTTGGATATTAAGTAATTAGATAATCTTTCATACCATGCTCTAGGGGCTTGTTTTAGTCCATATAGTGTCTTTTTTAATTTAAATACGTGATTAGGGTAGTCTATGTCTTCAAACCCTGGAGGTTGGCTTACGTAGACTTCTTCCTTGATAAAACCATTTAAAAAGGCTGACTTAACGCCCATTTGGTACAATTTGAATCCTTTATTTCCTGCATAGGCTAATAACATCCTAATGGACTCGAGTCTAGCTACTAGAGCATAGGTTTCATCATAGTCTAAGCCTTCGACTTGACTAAACCCTTTGGCTACTAACCTTGCTTTGTTTCTTATTATATCACCGTGATCATCCAACTTGTTCCTAAAAACCCATTTGGTGTCTATTATTGATTTATCTATGGGTTTAGGTACAATGTCCCAGACTTGGTTTCTCTCAAATTGTGCTAATTCTTCTTGCATTGCAATGATCCAGTCTGGGTCAGGAAGAGCTTCATCTATAGTTTTAGGCTCAATTTTGGAAATTAGGGCAATCTGACTAAGGTTTCTATGGGATGATCTAGTTCTGAATCCTAGGTTTGGGTCACCCAGAATTTGGTCAGGTGGGTGAGAAGTACTTACTCTAGTTGGTCTTGGTTGTGGCTCAGGTACTGGTTCTTCTGCCTCATTAAGATTAGGTTGGATTTCGTCATCTTCTATAGCTCTTGGATGAATGTCGACATTGTCAGTTATATTAGGTAAATTGTTTTCTTCATCGAATATTACATTAGTTGTTTCTTCAACTTTCAAGGTGTTTTGATTATATACTCTAAAGGCTCTACTGGTTGAGGAGTACTGGTTGAGGAGTATCCTAAAAATATTCCTTGGTTAGACTTGGGTGTAAATTTTCCTAAATAATCTTTAGTATTTAAAATGTGGACTTTACAACCAAATACTTTTAAATAGTTTAGGTTAGGAATTTTGTGATAGTAGAGTTCATACGGTGTTTTATTGTGAGATTTGTTTATTAGAATTCTGTTTTGAATATAATTTGCCGTATTTATTGCTTCAGCCCAAAATTGATGACTTAACTCATATTCATTTAACATTGTCCTAGCGGCTTCTTGTAGTGTTCTATTTTTACGTTCTACTAGTCCATTTTGTTGGGGTGTTCTAGGACATGAAAATTCATGTTGGTATCCATTTATTTTACAAAATTGGGTGAACCTATGATTCTCAAATTCTCCCCCGTGATCACTTCTTATTCTTTTAATTTTAGTATCTTTTTCATTTTCCTTTAATTTGCAAAAGTTACTAAATATTTCATAGGTTTCATCTTTTGTTTTTAGGAATTTTACCCATGTGTACCTAGAGTAGTCATCAATTATTACTAAGCAATATTGATTCTTGCTTAGTGACTTGGCTCCATGTGAGTCAAATAAATCAATATGAAGGAGCTCGAGTATGGTGTTGGTTCTTTCTAGGTTGGTTGATTTGTGGATTGACTTGGTTTGTTTTCCTTTTTGACATGCATCACAGATTGAGTGTTCAATGAATTTTAATTTGGGCAAACCTCTAACTAGACCATTGTGACTCATTTTTGAAATGAGTCTGGTGTGAGTGTGACCTAGTCTTCTGTGCCACAGTTGAGTTTCCTCTTGTTGTGTCAATAGACACTTTATTGAGGATAATGACAAGTCTATTGTGTAGATGTTATTCTTCCTAAGTCCCTTAAGCCTAATTTCAGGGTTTTCGATGTTTTTAACTAGACATCCAGATTTGTCAAAATTGACTAGATATCCGCTGTCACATAATTGACTTATACTTAGTAAATTAAAGTTAAAATTTTCAACCAATAAGACATTTCGAATAATGAAATCGGAACTAAGTTCAATATTACCTTTTCCGATTACTTTAAGTTTACCGTCGTTGCCAAATGCAACTGATCCTAACTTCTTGTACTTGAGTTTAGTAAACTTCAACTTATCTCCAGTCATATGTCTAGAGCATCCACTATCCAACATCCATTGTTCCAATTCCTACACATGAAGTAGTTTGAATTGGTTCTTAATGGATTTAAAGATAGCTTAATTGAAGTAGACTTCTTAGATTTTCTAAGTAATTCAGCAATTTTGATCAGAATAAAGATAATTTTAAAGTTTTAAAATTTAAGCTTTTAAAATAATTTTGAAATTTAAGTTTTTAAAATAATTTTGAAATTTAAGTTTTTAAAACTATTTAAGTTTTTAAAATAATTTTGAAATTTAAGTTTTTAAAACAATTTAAGTTTTTAAAACAATTTTGAAATTTTAAGTTTTTAAAATAATTTAAGTTTTTAAAATAATTTTGAAATTTAAGTTTTTAAAACAATTTTGAAATTTAAGTTTTTAAAACAATTTAAGTTTTTAAAATAATTTTGAAATTTAAGTTTTTAAAATAATTTTGAAATTTAAGTTTTTAAAACAATTTAAGTTTTTAAAATAATTTTGAAATTTAAGTTTTTAAAACAATTTTAAAATTTAAGTTTTTCAAATAATTTTGAAATTTAAGCTTTTCAAATAATTTTGAAATTTAAGTTTTTAAAACAACTTAAGTTTTTAAAATAATTTTGAAATTTAAGTTTTATTTTAATTATTTAGTCATCTCACCCGATCTAAATTTTCAATCAGGGAATCCTATAATTTTTGTGAGATGAATTATGGTTGAATTTTAGGGTATGATTTAACTTTTGTGTTAGATTCAGGTTTAGCTTTGGGTTCAACAAGTAGGCATTCTTTGGATAAACTTCTGGGCTATGGTGAGTCACAAGGAGCTCATTAAAGTAACCATGCCTTCGAGGTTTTCCAAATAGTCCTACCCATTGAACTTAATACTAATCCTTGGTCTAACTAGTTAGGATCCATTTAAGGGTAGCTTCGGTCAGTTCCGCTTGGCCAAATGCACCAGGTCGAAGCCATATCTTCCTAGACATGCGATGCCCAAGTTTCCCTAACATACTATCATCCAAAAACTTCACCAGTACTGTGGTTCAAGTTAAACTTATCCCGTTTTAATCTAACCTTAATTACCCTGCCGGGTAATTTATTTTTGTTTTACCCATTTCGGGTAAATTAGGTTCAGTTACCCTATCGGGTAGTTCAATTGGAGGTGCCAGCTAGTTTGGAACCTCCATCTATTTTTTTATTTAATTTTTAATTTAATTTTGAATTTTGAATTTTTAATTTAATTTGAATTTAATTTTGAATTTTTAATTTAATTTTGGATTTTAATTTAATTTTGAATTTTAATTTGATTTTGAATTTTTAATTTAATTTTGAATTTTTAATTTAATTTTGAATTTTTAATTTAATTTTGAATTTTTAATTTAATTTTGAATTTTAAATTTTTAAGATCGTTTTTCTTTTAGATCTTCTTGGATCACAGCCTCGATATGGTCTATCGAGGTAGTGTATTTGATCCTTTGGAACCCAGTATTTGCCAATTCCAACTTGATTGATCAATTTGGACTTGGGGACCCATGCTTGGACTATTTTACTACTTTGTTTGTTTATTAGGGATAAATAAGATTTATATTTCTTTTTACTTTTGTATCCCAGCACAGTTTTGTTGTAGACGACTCTTTGTGTTCCAAGAATTAGGTCCAAATTCTTGGATCCCAGAGAAAACCGTCCTAAAGTATTTTTTAAATCTTTTACCTGATTTCTCAAACTAGAGTTTTCTTCCTCAAGTTTTTGAACTTGAGTAGAATTTCCAGTTTGAGCTTGACTAGGTAAAGAATTAGTGTTTGTTACTTCTTTAAGGACGGCTACTTCCTTTAGAAGTGATTTAATCCTAAGGTTTGATTTAGCTAGTTTGCGAACTAAGTAATTAACTAAATTATTAAGCCTTGGAATGCTTACAGTGGAGTCTGGCCCTTCTGAAACGGATGCGGATCCGTGGCTTTGCTCGGACTCGGCTTCTGACTCGCTCTCGATGATCTGGTCCCGGGCCATCAGTGCGAGTAGACTTGTTTGATCAACTTCATCGTCGTCGTCCTCTGAAGAAGATTCATCCCAGGTTGCTTTCAGGGCCTTCTTTCTTCTTAGCTTTTTGGCCTCCTTTTGATTGGGACAGTTGGCTTTGATATGCCCCTTCTGGTTGCATCCGTAACAAGTGACTTCGAACTTTACCTTTGAGTTCGGTTGGGCCTCCCTGGACTGAACTGCCTTCTTCAGATCTTTCTTGTTGAAGCCCTTCTTCTTCTTGTAGAGCTTCTTCACAAGGTTTACAAGTTCGCTGGTTAGTTCATCCTCTGACTCTTCTGAGTCGGATTCGTCTTCTTATTCTATTTCAATTTTTCGTCGTACTCTAGATTCCCGTGTTCGACTCGTACTTGCAACCAAGGCAATACCTTTCTCGGATGGCTGTGCATTAGTTTGTTCATGAAGTTCAAATTCAGAAAATAATTCGTCTAATTTTAAAGAAGATAAGTCTTTGGAGACCTTGTAGGCATCTACCATTGATGCCCACAATGTACTCCTTGGAAACGAGTTAAGAGCATACCTTATTATGTCTCTGTTTTCTACCTTCTGCCCGATTCCATGAAGGGAATTCAGAATATCTTGAATTCGAGCATGTAACGAGCTTGCCGTCTCGCCTTCCTGCATTTTTAAATTGTATAGTTTATTCAGTAACAAATCACGCTTACTTACCTTGGTTTCCGAGGTGCCCTCGTGAAGTTCGATGAGTTTCTCCCAAAGCTCCTTCGTGGAGGAGAATGGACCGACTCTGTTGAGCTCTTCTTTGGTAAGCCCGCACTGGATGGTGCAGGTAGCTTTGGCGTCGGCTTCCACCTTTTTGATGAAGGCTGGCTCCCAGTTCTCACAGGATATAGGCTTACCGTCCGTATCAGTCGGTAGTTGCAGTACTGTTTTGACTATCATCCAGATGTCGAACTGGATCTTCAGATATATTTCCATTCGCCCCTTCCAATATCCGAAGTCTTCTCCGGAAAATAGTGGGGGATGAACGGTGCTATATCCTTCTTGTTGGGCGATTTAGATCTAAAAAAAACAGAAACAACAAGATCTATTCCAAGACTGAGTCTTGGATTAGTAGTGCTGGAGGAAGAAGAAAAAAAAATGACAAGCTCAAGTGGTATTGACCAACTTTGAGCAAAAAATCGATTCGAAAAAAAAAATTAGAATATAGATAAGAGGCTAGATTCTAATCGAAAAAAAAATGAAAATACCACGAAAAAATTGCTTTGAACAGTGGTTGCACTGATTCAAAACGACCCCGCTCTGATACCAATTGTTGGATCGAGAAGCGCTAGAGGGGGGGTGAATAGCGCTCGTGGCTATTTCGTTCGATTATCGGAAAATTATCGGAGTAATTAAAATGCAGCGGAATAAAATAAAGACAAAGACACAAAGGGATTTACTTCGTTCGGAGCCTAAGGCGACTCCTACTCGAAGGCCCGCGATCCTTGATCGCTTCCGGTGGGCAACAACTATAAGCTCGATAAGAATTACAAATTACAAATGTAACAGCAATTAGAATAACTTTGTAACGACAACTTAAAGAAGAGAAAAACGAAGCTTCGGGTCGTCGGAATGTTGCAGCAGCACTTCGAAATGACTTTGTTAGTAGCACGTTGAAGAAGGAAAGCTCAGAACTTGATCCTTTGAAGTGCTGGTCGAAACCCCCTTATAAAGGGTGTTCAAGGCGCCTTGAAGGCTGTTCAAGGCGCCTCCATGCTGCCTGGTCTTCCGCGTGGATAACATCTGATCTAGTCGAACTTCATCCTCTCAAGGCGCCTTATAGCCCTCTCAAGGCGCCTTCCAAGGCGCCTCCAGTGGTGCTTCGCAGCCAGCTCAGCTTTTGCACCCGAGGCACCTCCAAGCTCCATGGAGGCGCCTCGGACACTGTTCATCCGAGGCTTTAGGTTGCTCCTTTGCACCTGCAAGATACGTTAGTCCCAAACACTATCCTGCAACTCAAAGTTAGCACAATAAACATGATAAATGAAGTATAGACAGTCTCCGGACTGTCCGAGTCTGACTTCGGGTTTCCAACCGGAAACCCTAGGTCGACCTAACGCCTACTATTCCCTCTACGGGGAACGCGTCCTCACCTATCCACTCAGGAGATTTACCTGTTGCCAGTGCGATCCTCCAGATCGACTGGACTTTTGCTCAGCACTCGATGCTTCCGGACTTTCTGCTGGACATCCGCTTCCCCGGCTAGTCCAGTCTTTCACCTGGTTCGCGACACCAGGACTTTCCACCTAGGGTTACCACCCCCTAGGACTTTTGCCAGAAGACATCGACCTACCAAGACTTTCCGCATAGGGTTACCACCCCCTATGACCTAGGGTTACCACCCCCTAGGGTTTTACCATTTGCCTAACCACAGCTAGGACTTTCCTGAAATCCTCAAGTAGACTTGTTAGACTACAAAACATCTTAACTTTGAATTATTTGCCATTATCAAAACACGAGTTCAATCGTCGGATGCTTCCCGCACCAACATAATAGACCGAGCAGTTAAGAAATTACAGAATAAGGAGATACCATTAGTAAAAGTTATTTGGCAAAATCACACAACAGAAGAGGCAACTTGGGAGACAGAAGCTAGTATGAGACAGAAGTACCCAGAGTTATTCTAAGTTCGAGGACGAACTTTTTATAAGGTATGGGGGATTGTAACGCCCGAAAATTCTTAAATTAATTTTAGAAATATTCTATTATTTTTTCTGGAATTTTAGAATATTTTTACAAAATTTTTGGAATAGCAGAAGTAGCAAAATTAAATAAAAACGTAAAACGGCCTAAGCGGGAATTGAACCCGAGACCTATTAGACTCCATAACCTATAGATGACTTTAGTAACCAAGGGGCCCCAGCAAGGGTGTGCTGAAAGAAGAGGGGAACAATTATATTTATGATTGAGTTGGGTCATATTTACCACTTAATATAAATAGGGAATTAAGAGAGGAGCTATTATTTTCTAAACGACAACTTTTCCCTCACCCTCACACGTCGCCCCCTCTCTTCTCCCGCACCTTCTTCTTCACGCCAAGCCCAAGGAAACCTAGGGTTCCATCCCTAGGGTCGTAGGAGCACTTTCCGACGACAACTCCGGCACGAGGACGTTCCTCTCCGTGAGAAGAACGCGTAGACGTAAGAAGATCGTCGAAGAGATCTTCTTCTCCGGAAATCTAGCGATCGGATTGTAAGAAAACTTAGCGCAGGAAGTGAGTAACCCCTCACCTGCAGTATAAGTAGCTAATTGTATACTTTTATGTTCTTAGTTCGCTTTTATACCCATAGTGCAGCCATATGCAGAATTAGAGCACGTCAGGTGCTCGATAAAATGCCTAGTACAGTTATACGCTACAGTAGGCATTTTAGTAGTTCAGTTAAATGCCATAGTTGCATTTTTAAATAGCATACATAGCCTTGCTCCTATTTACATGGGACTACGGTCCAATGGGTGGGCTCCCATAGTCGCCTCTAGGTTCAGATAACCTAGCTCTAGGTTCAGATAACCTAGTAAGAGCAAGATAAGATATATTAACTATGAATCAGTATTTTACTTTATCAGTGGCACTGTACTGGACTTCAGTTGTCCATGGGTTGGGCTCCCATAGTCGTCCTTAGGTTTAGATAACCTAGTAACCCTACTAGATTCGGGACTTGCAACCTCGGGTCTAGTCAGGGATGCGCGCATAGCAATTACAATTGTCGGGCCCATCAGCAGCATGTTTAGTATTTTTATCTACTTATGAAAATAGTTTTCAAACTTCACAACAAGATATGTGAATACAGCCTAGCTTTGATTTAGTTAGCTTGTCGATACAATGAATAGCTTTTGTTCAATATTTGTTTAGCATGATCAATTTGTCGATATGCCATGTTTTTAGCCTTTTCAGCATGATCATTAGCATATATTTCGAATAGCATCTTTTGAAAACATGATTTCCTCGAATGCATGTTTTGTGAGGTAGGTTTCTTACTAAGCTTCCAAGCTTATAGTTTCATTTTCCTTATACTACAGAGATAGGTAAAGGGAAGATGGATTAGCGGAGGCTGGAGGACAATGCGATGAGATGTGTGTGAGAAGGAACGTGGAATGAAGATCTTTGGGGAAACTAACAGATTTAAGAACTTAGTATTTCTTATAACGTTACTTTTCCGCACTTTTAGTTATTTGGGTGTCCTGAATTATGAATGTTATGCTTAGATTACTCGTTGTCTGGATATTAGATAGCTAACCATGAGTAATGACATGCCTAGTATTAGTGTTGTGTTTGTAGTTGAATTTCTGAAGGTTCGGTACGAGGTTGGGTCTAATTTCTACAGAAATCAGAAACCCAATCGATCAGCCGATCGATTGAGCAGTCCTCAATTGATCAGCCGATCGATTGGAAGAAGTCCCTGCGTACAGAACACTATGGGATCGATCAGCTGATCGATTGAGGAACCCTCAATCGATCAGCCGATTGATTGGGAAGTGATCTGCCGCGTACAGA
This sequence comes from Zingiber officinale, assembly GCF_018446385.1. Classification (NCBI taxonomy): domain Eukaryota; kingdom Viridiplantae; phylum Streptophyta; class Magnoliopsida; order Zingiberales; family Zingiberaceae; genus Zingiber; species Zingiber officinale. The sequence goes on from NC_055993.1 coordinate 58,068,357, forward strand.
AAGCTGATGAATCGATCATCTGATCGATCGGCCATGGATCGATCAGCCGATCGATCGGGAAATTGCTCTCGCAAACAGAGAGCTCCTGAATCGATCTCTGGATCGATTGGCCAGGCTGGATCGATCAGTCAATCGATCCAGAATTGACCCCATGCACAGTAGCATGTTGAATCGATCAGTGGATCGATCAGACAACTCCAATCGATCAGCCGATCGATTGGAATGTCTGATTTCAGCTAGAAGTGTCTAATGTCAGGTTTTTGACCAAATAGAAAGTTAAGTTTCCTTCTTTAGCATTTGTACAACCTTGGAAGTGTACTCTGAACATAGAATTCCAGATTTCATAGCAAATAGTAGAGAGTTTTAAATTAGTTCAGTTTTTCCGCCCAAAATAGTTTAGCTTAGCATAATGAACGTAACCCCCGACCTCACAGCATAGACAGTTGGAGGCGGGGCTTTACAGATATTTCTACACTGCATTCTGTTAAGACATGACTTGGAAATTTTTTCTCAATAAAAGACTTAGGTGAAGTAGCCTACATTTTAGATCTATAGAGATGATCTAAAAGATTGCTTGGCCTAAGTCAAAGTACATGTATTGCCAAAGTACTTAATCATTTTAACATGTAAAATTCCAAGTAGGGGGTTTTACCGATGTCACATAGTGTGAGCCTTTCAAAGACTCAATACCCCTCTTCTAGGGAAGAGAGGGACTGCATGGATCAAATTTCTTATGCATCTGCTATAGAATCTATCATGTACGCCATACTTTATACTCATCTTGATGTTTCGTATGCATTAAGCATAACTAGTAGATACCAGCCAGATTCAGGCAAAAGTCACTAGATAGCAGTCAAAAATATTCTTAAGTACTCGATAAGAACGAAAGAATATTTCTTGATATTTGGAGGTGATGAGGAACTCACTATAAAGGGTTACAGTGATGCAAACTTCCAAATTGACAAAAATAATTTTAGATCACAGTCAGAGTATTTATTTTACTTAAATGGTGGTGCTAGGTATTAGATACTATGATGGTTCCATCTCATTCAAGAGATCATCGATAGAGGAGATGTGACACTATACAGAATATCGACCGATACTAACATTACGGATCTTTTGTCCAAGGCTTTTGCATAGAGGAAGTATGATGGCCACATTAGGTCACCGAATATTAGATGTTTCAATAATTGATATTAGTGACATAAGGAGATTGTTAGTATTAGCCCTAAGAGCCGATCAAGAGCTGATTGACTTAGGACATATTGTATCATATTTCATTAATAAAAGACAACAGTTATTATATTTATTTCATATTTGTGCTAGATGAATAACTATAATAATGTCCTAGGGTAGTAGATTCTAGTCTATAGTATATCAATTGGTTGAATTGATAGTGGAAGACTGTAGATATATATAGATATTACTCTTAACTATTTCTAGTCAAGCATTAATATACAGGGACAATATTAATGTAAGTTAACTACTGACTTAATCTCATAAATTATGAATATGAGATATCAATTTAACACATGTATAATATTAGAGAATATGTACTAAATTGACCTGCCATGAAATGTTTCATGGATCGTTATATGAGTATCATAAACATTATCTTAGTGACTATTAGTATGAATAGTCCTTAGACTTGAAGTCACTACGGTTCCCTATATATGGAGTTGTGTACTTTAGTATCAGTAAACGTCACATGTAATAAGGTGGACTATAAAGTCGATAACTGGGTATACAATAAGTTATATAGAGGAATGTGAGTAATGTAGATATAATCTATCCCTTCTATATGATGAAAGTGATATCTGTGGGTCCCTTGATTAAGTAGGGCACAAGAATGCATGATCATGTTCAAATTAGTCAATATAAGAATTGAACTTATTTGATTGAGTGTGTTTACTTAGGGATCAAGAAACATAAAGATTGATAAGAGAATGACACGGTCTATGTCTTATTGATCAATCTAGATATTAAGGATAGAAGGACTGAGTTATACAAGATAATAGACATGGACAGGTTAGGTTGGATCTCGACAGTCTCGTCACTTGGGTAACAATGATGCATTATTAGATGTCACTTATTGCTTATATATCTAGGAGTGGTTTTAGATACATTGCCAACGTTATGAGAGCTTATTGGGTCACATACAAAAAATATGTTGTTTTGGAGATGAGATTAATTTAGTTTGACTAAATTATTATGGGCCTTAAAAATAATGGGTTAATCTAAAGTGTTGGTGCATCTTTATAGTGATTGACAATAGTGTTAGTGGTAGATTATTAGTATTAGTCATAAAAGCTAATTATAAGATGATTAGGCTTGTTGGGTTAATGGATATTGATTGACTTATTAGGTTAATGGTTAATCTGATATGCTAAAATTTAACCTATTAAAGATAATTAATGGAGATTAATTATTCATTAAAGAAGAAGAATGATGATTCATTAGGATTAATGTCTATTAAGGAGTTTAATGGAGCATTAATAAAGAGAAGACCAAAAGGAAAAAAGACTTTTTATAGTCCTTGGATGAGTACAAAAGGAATTGGCTATGCATTTTTGTAAAGATAGTTTTTTGCTTGTCTTCTTCCTCCTCTTTTCTTGGTCGAACCTCCTGAGTGGTTAGCACCACGAAAGTGGTTCTTCTCTAAAGTTATGTTTGTGTGATGAATGGGAGAACGTGTCCGTGTGGATATCATAGAGGCGTGAACGCTTGATCATGCTGAAATATGTATCTAAAGACACGTTGATATTGAGATTGCTTCGAACATACAACAAAGGTAACCATTCTATCTAATAGAATAGGAAAATATAGTATACGGTATTCACAAGAATCTCTAGAGGGATCCTTTTTTTTACTGCATTATGTATTGTTTTATGCATAAGATCCCTACAAGTTTGACACTATGAGTGGCTTTGAGTGAGATCTACCTTGGCAATATTTGTGAGAATGAGGGCAACCACTATCCTTTTTGTGAGGTTTCATCATTCTTAGTTTATTCAAGATCTATTGAAGTTGTCATACTTTCCAACTAATGTAAGAACTAAGTTCATGAATGTTGTGATTCTTGGGGATTGACAATCCTAAGTAATTGTCTTTTACAATTTTCTTGGTGTTAGGAGGAATTTCTTGGGGAGATGAATTTGATTGCCTACTTAATTTGTTCACCTGCACGAGACGTGTAAGAATTAGTGTGGGAGAGTTGATAACTCACATTTTGATATGATATTTTATATATATTTCTAGATGTTTTAATTCACTCGTATGCTTAATTCATCGTGTTTTAGCACTTTAATGCAAATATCTTCTAATTTGTTATCCCTAGCACTAATTGGATGTATACTTTATTTTGTAGGGATTTGGGGATCAAATCGAGGAGTTTTGGGGCCATATTCATCAAGGAAACCAAATCATGGTCCCAAACACGACTAACCCATGGAGGCCACCATGACCATGGTGCGGGGGCATGTTTCGGTTGAGCAGCTATCAAATCCCAAATTTCGTCTGGAGAAATTATCCTTTCAACCCTAGGACGCCTCCTCCACCTCCTACCTTCATTCCATGCCATTTTAGCTCCGATTTGAGGGAAGGATCATCAAATGATTGTTTATGACCATAATCTTCATTTCCACAATATCCGTCTCCATATCAGATCGAGGAGAAGCTTAGCTTCATCATCAATTCACACCATAGCTGCCTTTTCTCTAAATTGTGTTGTGAAACTTCAGTTCATTCTTAGGGGCAGGTTTTGCTTGATTGGGTCATTAGTTTTAATTCTCCTGCTTAGGTTTACTTGTTTGTTTGTTCTCTTCCTTACATTGATACTTGTTCTTGCTGTGGTTGAGTACTTAATTTTGGATTAACTTGAAATTGTTTGATGAATTGTCTCTTTCATTTAGTGCTTAATAGATTTAATTAGAGCATTTAATTATTTACATTTTCTCTAATTGATTCAAAACCGCAACCCCATCCTTTATTAGAAAACTTCTATCTAGAGATGACTTCCATCATAGTATCCTTGTGAAACAATCTAGGTCCACCATTATACTTCTTAACAAATGTGGGGTTGGTAATTAAGTTGATATCGTAGCATAAGCATAACAACGACACATTTCACTATGTATTAGTACTCCAAATCTGGTGAATATTATCTTCTTGAAGAGCTTGATGACCATCTTGAATATTATCATAGATCGAGGATGGTATGACCTCCACTCATTTGGATATGTAATACATGACTACCAAAATATAGTTATTATTACCAGATAATGGGAATGATTCCATGTAGTCAATCCCCCAAACGTCAAAAAGTTCAACATCTAGAATGCTATTTAGTGACATCTTATGTTTCTTGGAAATTTTTTCAGTCTTCTGACAATGATCACAAGCCAACACATACTCCCAAGCATTATTGAATATGTAAGGCCAATAAAATTCAGCTTGTAAAACCTTGGCCACCTTCTTAGCTACATCTGTATGCCTTCCATAAAATGAAGAGTGACAATGGTAAAGTATGTCCTTAATTTCATCATTGGGAGCACATCTCTGGAAAATAGTAAGACATGCTTTCGGTAGAGTAGAGGCTCATTCCAAACATAATACTTGACATCCACAAAAAACTTCTTCTTTTGTTGATAGCTAAGGTCTAGTAGCAAACTTCTACAGGCAAGATAGTTACGAAGTATGCATACCATGGAGTATCCAACTTGTCAAATGCCAGAAGATATTCATCTGGAAATGAATAGTCAATGGGCATCTCATCATCTTTTTTTACTTGTATTTCTTGGCATAATTTTGAAAAATGATCCGCAACAACATTCTCAGAACTCTTTTTATCCTTCATTTTCAAATTAAATTCTTGAAGTAAAATGATTCAACAGATGAGTCGAGGTTTAGCTTACTTTTTGTTCAATAGGTACCGGATAGTCGCATGATGTATGTAAACAATTATCTTTAATCCAACTAAATTTGATATGAACTTGTCGAAGGCAAAGATATCACTAGTAACTTCTTCTAAGTTGTGGCATAGTTTATTTGAGCATCATCCAAGATTTTACTAGCGTAGTGGATGACATATACTCTGTTATCCTTCCTTTGTCCTAAGATGGCTCCCACGACATAGTCACTTGCATCACACATAATTTCAGAAGAAAACCCCTAATTAGGTACTTACATTATTGGAGCAGATATTAATGTCACCTTTATCCTAAAAAAATATCTAAATAATTTTTGTCAAAATTAAAATCAACAAATTTGTCAAGAGTTTGAAAAACTTAGAGAAATCTTTTATGAAGCGCCAGTAAAAATTTGCATGTCATAGGAAACTCCCAACTCCTTTCACGTTTCACATGACTATATTGTCATGATATGATATTAAACAAATTAATTATCTAACCTCTCTATGCTAATGTAACATAAGGACGACTTCAGTCATTTCCTAATAAATGTAATGATAGGATGATAGTTCTTAAGATTATGTTATTTGTGGTTTTAGGGTTTGCATTGTAACTGGAGGTTGAGTTTTGAATTCTAAGATTACTAATCGAAAAATAATGCAAGTAATGAAAGCCTAATTTCACATAAACTACAATTACAAGAAAAATTAAAGACAACATGGACATGGAGAAAGCATTCAATCAGAATTAAGTATTCAACGAACCTATTCTAATCTAACCTAATTATATCCAAATTAAAAACATAAACTTTTAGCATTCAACAAAACAACCATTGCAAGATATTAAACTAACCTAAATGTAACAACTAAAGTCTAGTTAAGGAAAGACACAATTCATCAAAACACCTCACATACATCAATAAATTTAAATCAAGTGCATGCAATTTAAAATATGGGAGATATTCCAAAGATCAACTAAAATGAAACAACACATGAAAAAAAAAACCCAACAGATAAAATGATAACTCAAAACTTCAGATGGACGGTGGTTGTGGATGCTTGCAGAGGTGATCGGATCTTGTTCGAAACCAAATAGAAAAGGAGCTATCAGAACACAAAGGATTTGTTAGAACATGAATGAGCTACCGGAAGGAGATGGGGTGAATTCTCCTCTTCGAAACTGAAGAGGAGAAGTGAATTCTCCTCTTCAAAACTGAAGAGGAAAGGGGTTGCCGGAAGTTACGGGGATGAACAGAGCTCTCCTCTTCAAAATCGAAAAGGAGAGGGGTTGTTATCCGAATGGAGGATTCTCTAGCGGCAAATTTGCCGACAAAGGGTTGTGGACGGAGCTATGGGATCCCAAAGCTCATTGACGGAGGATGGAGGAAGGTTGTCGGCGGTGGAGTGGGCTCCCTGCTATGCCTCTCCCAATCAGGAATGGGTTGTGGAATGGAGGAGTTGGCTCCCAAATCCAGGAGGAAACTTTGGTGAAGGTGGCTACGTGAAATTCGACTTGAGGAAGAAGCGGCGGCCAATAGTGTGCGATCTCCTAAGGAAGAAGTGACATCCAAATCTGATGAAGGATTAGGTTAGGGGGAGATGACGTGAGAGATGGCCAATGGATTGAACGAAGATGGTGGTCGTTGGCCCCTTGGTGGTTGCCGATGGAGGAGGAGTTGTGGCTTGGGGAAGCAGGCCAACTTTGTTCACGTGAGTTTTGTGAGAAGGAGTTGTTTTAGGATAGACACATAAATGCTTTTTCTTTCTTTTGCTTTATCATCTTACGATGAACTGAAAGGTTCTCGTAAAAATCTAAACCGCATGAATTCTAGATAATCAAACTAAGAATTCGTATAGGAAAAACAAGAACATATGAGCATGGATCTTCATTTCATCGAGAACATGACATAAGAAAGTAAATAATACATAAACATAATGACAAAGAACCTGATTGAAGAGCCATATATTTTTCCTTTAGTGTCGTCAAGAAGATCCTATGGAAGAAGAAACAGCAGAAGGAAAAAAGGTAGGTCTTCCGGAGGAGTTAGGGTTGACGGCGTCGAATTCTCTTTGTCAATGGGGAACGAAGAGACGTCTCAAGATTACCCTAATCCTCTAGGGACCAACCCATTATATAATGCACATCTATTATCAGCCCATCGATAATAATAGATGCGGGACTATAGGTTCTACACATATGAAATCCACATCCAATTACCCGAAATCCACTAGTCATAAGTTAGATCACTTTAAAGGGTTCGGATCGTATTCACGTGTGCAACTTACAAATAAGCCCACCTAATAGGGATAATTATATCCAACAATCTCTCACTTGGGCTATATGTTAGTTGTATGTGAAATACAAGTAAAACTTTAGTTGATATCAAACTTTATTGGTACAAAATACCCCTGTAAACAATATGGTCCATTAACTTCATTGGTATAGGACTAAAGAGGTCATAGCTACTGTATATGATCATAACAAGCTCCAACAGTAATCACAATACCAATGTCATTAATGACATATATCAAGATATGGATGTGTAGAGTGGAAATTTCATGAAATGTGATCAATACATGTCAATTTTCAACTGGTCCTAAGATGACATCAAAAGAGGTCAGATCATATTTACAAAATACTTTATGTTAAACTACAATAGCAAATCATGATCAACTTTATTATTCTAAAAGGAATCTTATCATATTTACAAACATCAAATGCTAAACAGTAGTAATAAATGATGATATCACAATCAAAGTGTCAAACAAACATGTAAATTCTCATTAATGTTTTGAACTTTAAGTACATACAGTAATCAAAACAAAATGTTAGTCTTTATTATCAAATATAGCGCAATAAGATAAATACAGACTCTCACTAGATGAGTTCTTCCATAAGAAGGACTCCCATATCCACAACATGCGCATGAAACACCTTAGGCACCAAGCCTTGGTGAGTGGATCGGCCAACATGGAATCTATGCTGATGTGCTCTACCATAATCTGACAACTCTGAACTCTTTCTTTAACTGCTAGAAACTTGATATCGATGTGCTTGGACTTTGATGAACTGCGACTGTTCTTGGCATAAAGTTATGTGCATTTATTATCACAATAGATCCTCAGTGGCCTGTCAATGACATTAACAATCTGTAATGTTGTAATGAAGTTCCGCAGCTAAATCCCGTGATTGGATGCTTCATAGCATGCTACTAATTTTACCTCCATAGTAGAAGTGGCTACTAACGTCTGCTTGACGCTCTTCCAAGATATAGCCCCTTCAGCAAGCATGAAGATATAGCCTGAAGTGAACCTCCTGCTATCTAAGCATCCAACAAAATCATAGTCTGAATATTCAATCACCTCCAAGTGATCTGATCTCCGATATGTGAGCATATGTCATTTAGTTCTTTGTAAATACCACATCACTCTCTTTACCGCTTTCCAGTGTGACGGTCCGGGGTTACTAATATATCTGCCTAACATCCCCACTATATATGTTATATCTGGTCGAGTACAAACTTGTGCATATATGAGACTTCCCACTGCTGATGCATATGGGAATTGTTCCATCTCCTTTATTTCAAGTTCAAGCCGTGGACACTACTACAAGCTGAAATTGTCACCTCTTGACACAGGTGTGTCACCGGGTGTACAATTCTGCATATCATACCTTACAAGCACCTTTTCAATATAGGCTTGTTGTGAAAGTCCAAGAATGCCTCTTGAACGATCACGATAGATCTGTATGCCTAAAACAAAGGATGCTTCACCAAGATCTTTCATTTCAAAATTACCAGATAGAAATGACTTAGTTTCAAGTAGCATATCCTTATTATTGCTCGCAAGCAATATATCATCCACATACAAAATAAGTATAACAAACTTGCTCCCACTGAACTTGACATATATGCACTGATCAATGGGGTTCTCTTTAAATCCAAATGAGGTAACCATTTGATCAAATTTCTGGTACCACTGACGGGACGCTTGCTTTAAACCATAAATGAACTTCTTTAATCTATATATTAGGTGCTTTGAGTCCTTAGACTCAAAGTTCTCTGGTTGCACCATATATATAAACTCCTCTATGTCTCCATTGAGGAATACAGTCTTTACGTCCATTTGATGTAGCTCCAAATTATAATGAGCTACAAGTGCCATGATTATCCTAAGGGAGTCTTTCGTTTATACAGGTGAGAAAGTCTTCTTGTAATCAATGTCTTCTTTCTGAGTGAATCTCTTGGCAATAAGATGAACCTTATACTTTTCGACATTACCCCTTGAATCCCGCTTGGTTTTAAATATCCATTTACAGCCAATGGTCTTCTTTCCTTCAGGTAATTCGACAAGTTCCCAAACATCATTGTCTGCCATAGAATTCAACTCTTCTTGCATGGCATTAATCCACCTTTCAAGATCAGAGCATTGTTTGACTTCTTGGAAAGATGTAGGATCACTCTCCAACCCTATGTCAAAATCATGCTCTTGGAGATAAACATAATCACGAGAATTCATGCTTCTCCGTTCCCTTGTGGATCGTCTTAAAGACACTTATGTTTGAGGTGGTTGAGGTACTTGCTCATCAATATGAGGCAATACTTCAATTTTAGTGGTAGGTTCCTCCAATTGCATTGGAGATGTCATGGGAATATCTTGGTTCACTACGCTTACTGGATGTGTGATACTCATAATGTGCGGTATGGTAACCATACCGCTACTAATCACACTAGTAATAACCACAGGAGGATTGCTAATGCATTCCTCAAAAGATATTTCCCTGATTTTATCACTCCCACTATCCTCAATGAACTTGGCATTTCCTGTTTCGAAGAAGGATCTATTAGAGAGATCATAAAATTTATACCCTCTTGACTTCTTAGAGTATCCTATAAAATTATAGCTAACTGTTCTTGAGTCCAGTTTCTTTTCATTAGGCTTACAAGGCCTAGCTTCAGCTGGACAACCCCAAGCGTGTAAGTGCCTAATGCTAGGCTTCTTATCCGTCCACATCTCGAATGGGGTTTTAGTTACTGCCTTACTAGGTACTCTATTGAGTAGGTAAACTGCAGTCTTGAGTGCTTCACCCCACAAGGACTCTGGTAGAGAAGTGAAAGTCATCATACTTCTTATCATGTCTTTTAGAGTTCGATTGCGACACTCAGTTACACCATTCTTACCAGGCATGGTATACTGAGGCACAATTCCACACTCAGCAAGGTAATTCACAAAAGGTCCTGAACGTTGTTCACCTGATCCATCATATTGATCGTAATATTCACCTCCACGGTCAGATCGGACAGCTTTAATTTTCTTACCTAGTTGAAGTTCAACTTCGGCTTTGAAAATTTTGAACATGTCCAAAGATTGCAATTTCTCATGAATAAGGTACAGATAGCCAAATCTGGAATAATCGTCTATGAAACTAATAAAATATGTGTGTCAATTCCAAGATGTCTTAGGGAATGGTCCATAAATATCCGTATGTATTAACTCCAAAACATCACTACAATAGCTAGCCCCCTTATTCCTTTTGTTAGTGATCTTCCCCTTGAGACACTCTATGCAGACATCAAAATCTGACATGTCAAGAGAATCGAGAATTTTATATGACATTAACCTTTCTAGCCATTGTTTTGATATATATCCTAAACGCCTATGCCACAACATGGACGAATTCTTGTTAGTCAATTTACATTTCGTACCTATACTATGCATTGTCACGTTGCAACTGTAGGAGTAAAGGTGCTCAATTTATAAAGCTTATCAACCAAGGAACCATTGCCAACCAACACTGAATTAAATAAAATACTAAAAATTTCATTTCTAAATGAACAAGAATAACCTGATTTGTCCAAACAAGAAATTGAAATTAAATTCCGTCAAAAAAACGGTACAATAAATATATTTTCTAAATCCAGAAAAACATTGGTTCCTAAACAAAGCCTAAAAATACCAATCGACTCCACTTTAGCCTTCTTTCCATTTCCTGTATAGATGTATCTTTCACCATCAAGCGAAAGTCGGCTCCTGAGACAATCCCGCATAGTGATACTTATGTGAGTAGTAGCACCGGTATCTATACACCAAGTGTCAATGGGTACAATAGCTAGATTGACTTCTGAACTAACAAAGTTGAGAAGTTTACCTTTCTTTACACGCCAGTGTTGGAACCGAATATGTAGCTAGAGGGGGGTGAATAGCTCGGTGCGCTCATCGTACCATTCGTTGCTTGTTTCTTCAATGATATGTAGTGGAAATATAAAAGAAACAAATACATAACGCTAACACTAGGGATTTACTTGGTATCCACCTCACAAGAAGTGACTAGTCCAAGGATCCACACACTCACGTACCCTCCACTATGAATAACATTCCTTTATGGTAACTACCAAAGGCGGAGAAGCCCTACAAGTTCACACTACAAGAAGAAAGGGAAAGGGAACAAAATACAAGCAAAAACTTACAAGTTTGCACAAGAGAAACCCTAACCCTAGTATTCTTCTTCAGCTGTAGATCTGCCTCTTGACTTAGAAAAACCTCCAAGAACCTTCAAGAACTGGCGATTTGAACTTTGTGGAGAAGCTGTGGAGTTGCTGTGAAGATCAGGAGTGAACAGTGCAAGATCTGCCGAAGGAATCGAACGCCTGCAACTAAATATGATGCCAACGGTCGGATCCCGATCGATTAGATTGCTCCCAATCGATCGGGGTCCAGAGCGCCTCTGTGCTCTCAGGAAATGCTTGGATCGATCGGCTGATCGATCCAAGGTTTATCGTGCGAAATCGTACTTCCCAATCGATCCACTGATCGATTGGGGGCTCTGGATCGATTGGCCGATTGATCCAGAGCTGTTCTGTTCGCGTGACACTTCTCCCCAATCGATCCACTAATCGATTGGGAGAAGGCTTGTCGCGGGGACTCTCCCAATCGATCGGTCAATCGATTAGGCATGAGCCAATCGATCGGCTGATCGATCCAGCCCTTGTTTTTTCCCAAAAACAAGTCCAAAGCCCCCTAAACCTGTTGGAGTGTATACTGAAAGCCTAAGCTTTGTAAACATTCATTATGAATAAAGAATCACATTTGGTCTAATTATCTACATTTGTTTGTAGTTGTTCATTTAATTTATATTGTAGATAACATAGTATGTGGTGTCACATACAAAAGATGATGTTATCAGTACCTTATAAATTATAAACAGTAGCTCACGACCAGAATGGAAAGTAACAAACCATTAGAAGGTCGTAGTGTAATTAGGTATTAGTTTATCTTGACTATATAATTACACTAGTACACTCAGAGTGTATTGAGTAGGACCATTTGAGGTCGTTTCTTTTATACTGACTTTATAAAGGAACAAAGACCTCGGTTATTATGGAAGTGTGTGCTCTTAATCCTAATATAGTAACAAGCACATATATTTGATATTTATTTCTTTAATTTATCAATGGGTGAGATTTAGTTCGATGAATCAATAAGCCCGATAAATTGGGAAATGATATCACTTATAGTGTGTGTTGTTGATTATAGAAGGAAACTGTGTCCTAGAGATACTAGGCTGATAATGTCCCCAAGAGGAGCTCATAAGGATTATCATGTTAAACCCTGCAGGTGGACTTAGTCTGACACGACGATAAGGTTGAGTGGTACTACTCTTGGACTTAGACATTAATTAAATGAGTTGTCAGTAACTCACTTAATTAGTGGACATTCGATATCTTAAACATAGGGAGACTAACACACTCATAATAAGAAGGAGCCCAAAAATGTAATTTGGGATTGGTGCGGTAGTTCAATGATAGTTCTCTAGTGGAATGAATTATCATTGATAAAATTAAGTTGTGTGTTCGGGCGAACACGGATGCTTAATTTTATCGGAGACCAAAATCAATTCCTCCTCTCGGTCCCTATCGTAGCCTCTTATTTATAGAGTTCTATACCCACCTATACCCACCTTCTATATCCACCCAATGGGCGGCCAAGCTAGCTTGGGAATAAGCTAAGGCCGGCCTAGGTATAAGTTTGCTAACTTGAACCCAAGCTAGTAGGGCCAACCAAAATTAAAAGAAATTTAATTTTAATTTTATTATTATGTGGAAGATATATTTTAAAGAGAATTAAAATTAAAATATCTCTCTTGTAAAAGATCTACAAAAGATTAAAGAAAGAGATTAGATCTCTTTCCTTATTTGTAGATTGGAGAGATGTTTTATTTTTTCTTTAAAAATTATTCACATGTTGATAAAATTAAAATTATAGAAATTTCCTTTTATCAACCATGAAGAGATTTTAAAGAGAAATTTTATTTTTTAAAATTTTCGGAAACAAATTAGGAAGTTTTAATTGTTGATTAAAACTTGTCCTCTTTTGTTTTCCAATGATGTGGCCGGCCACTTGAAATTAATTGGAGAAATTTTATTTTATTTCTCTCATTTAAATCATGTCAAGGAAATTAAGGAAAATTTATTGTAATTAAATTTCCTAATTTGCCTAGGCCAAGGAATATAAAAGAAGGGGTGAGGGTGCCTTCACAAGACACAACATCTATTATTCCTCTCCCTCTCTTGTTCCTTGGTGTGGCAGCCATCCTCTCCCTCTCTTCCTCTTGTGGTGGCCGAACCTCTCTCCCTTCCTTGGAGCTCTTGTGGTGGCCGGATACTACTTGGAGAAGAAGAAGAAGAAGGAGAGAAAGCTAGTATCTCTTGGAGCTTGGTTAGTATTTTGATTTTTCTCCTTGGTGAAGCTTTTCTTTTGTGGCCGAACCTTGCTTGGAGGAGGAGAAGAAGGTGGTTGGTGGTTTCTCATCTCGGTAGATCGTTGCCCACACAACGTCCGAGGTTAGAAGAGGAATACGGTAGAAGATCAAGAGGTTTTTCTACAAGGTATAACTAGTAATTTCTATTTCCGCATCATGCTAGTTATTTATGGAAATAATACCAAATACAAGAGGCTTACGTTCTAGAATTTCGAATATGTTTTTTCGAAGTTGTGTTCTTTTGTTTTTTCTTTTCCTTATGATTTGATTGCTCTCTTTGGTTAACCTAAAGTTATTTTAGGAAATTAAATATTAGCTTTCTATTAAAGGTTTTGTCTAGTCGGTGGTGGTTGCTCCCATATCCAAGAAGGTCATGTGCCTCGCCACGTCAGTACTGGGAACCTTTTATGGAAATTAATATTTAATGGAATTAATAACTTAAGGAGACTTGGGTCGAACGTGTTAAGTTCCGCAGGCGATCCAAAATTTAATTTAAAAGAACACATGGTAGCTAGGAAAAGGTTCAGATCTTTGTACAAAATTTTTGTACAGTGGAACCTATAGGTTTTCCGAGTAGCAACCAACAATTGGTATCAGAGCTAGGGTTTTGCCTCTGTGTATTTGGTATTTAGTTTAATTATGCACATGTCATATATAATTTAGGCAGGTTAATAGTAGGATGTGCTAACTCTTTGGATGCAGGATCCAACTATTATGGCTTTTAGTTATTATGTGTGTGATTGGACCCTTGGACATGTCAAGGGCATTTATATGTGTGTGCATGATTGTAAAAAGCAGGAGCTGTATTTAGTTTATTAGGATTTTATTTTTGATCTAGATACATGTACATTCCTTTTATGGAATATAGGATCAAAATGTAAAATTCTATTTATGTCGTGGATCGAATCTTGCAAAGCGTGGAACCTTCTAAGGACCAAAGGCGCAGTGGAACTAGGAGCAAGATGGATGCGACAGCGAGACCCGGTGTCGGTGGCCAAATATGGCAGCAGCTTGGGATGACAACACACGGAAGACAATTAAATATAAAAGCCATAATAGTTGAAAATTAGATTTTCTATTTATTGCTTTTATATTGTGCTGTGTGTATGTGTTAGTTTACAAGTTTAGTAGGCTAGCATAGTTAAAATTCCTCATTTATAAATAACTAAGTGGGAGAGGGATTTTTAAATAAATCCCATGGTCTCCATTACTGGTTTGTAAGTGATGCAAACAAGCTTGCGCATTGGCTCTGAGTGCCTTCCTCCATAACGGATGAGCTTGTTTGTGGATCACTAGTACAGACTTCCATTTTTGGATGACTATAGGAAGTTAATTAAGAGCGTGTGATCTTCCCCAACGGAAGGGGCATAATCTTATTAATGGACTTAGTGTCAAGTAATGGTGTACACTTAGACACATCTAATAGTATCCTCCCAACGGAGTCACCGCTATTATTTGTGTGACCAAATAATACCAACTATTAATTTTATTTGTCAAAAAGTTAGGTTGACAAGATAATAAAATTAATGGGTTAAAACCCTCCTTTACAAATGATGAAATTGTATACGTCCACACTAACGTGGCATACAAAATTCACGGTGTTATGAGGTGTTGGTTAATTTAAAATAGTATTGTTTGAGGAATCAATATTATTCTAAATTTAGAGTTCGACCAAAAGTTATTTGTGATTCTTAGGATGTCTTTCAACCCACTGTCCATCATACTTCAACAAAATAGACTTATGGACCTAACTACATAGATTGGAAAAGAAACCCGACATTGTTTCATCACGAAAGCTATAAATTCAGATCGACCGAGCATTGCCTCGATGCACCCATCGTGAATCTACCCAAGAGGAGATTAATATCATAGGAAATGGGTAAGCGGATGAGATGGCGGTGTTACATTTTGGCTTCAATGTCAAATGTATTGCAACATCAACATCAAGAACCAACAACCTATGATATCATGAACAATCTCAAGGAACTCTTCGTCATCAGGATAGGCTTCTAGGCAAGAAGCCATGAGAAAGATAATGACAACCACCATGCAAGAGGGTACTCCGTAAGGGATCATATTCTAAAGATGATGGCTTATCCGAACGAAATCTGGATCCTTGGAGGAGAAATTGATGGGAAACCCGGATCGATATGATCCTCCAAACGCTACCTAGAAGTTTTGAGCAGTTCCGACTATAATATGAATAAAAGGATTTATTCATTAGGGAACTACTGACAGAACTTAAGCAGCAGAAGGGTTATTTCGTCATAATGCTCAAATTCACTATGAAAATGGTTCTACTTCTAAACCGAAGGAAAGAAGAAGAAGAAACAAGTCGGTTCAACAAAGAAAGTGAATAAATCTCAGAGTACGGGATTTAAAGTTGGAATGAAGAAGTCGAAGGGCAAGTGCTTCATCTGTAAGCAGCGGGACATTGGAAGGCGGACTGTCCTCGTAAGAACCAAAACAAAGGTATATCTCATACTCTAGTTGTTGAAACATGTTTAGTGGTGTTATCTACCAGCACCTGGTGTGTAGATACGGGAGCCACTGATCATGTCTGCAATTCCTTGCAGGGGTTCCAGGAAACCCGACGACTATCTGAAGGGGAGATTACTGTCTACATGGGCAATGCTACTAAGGTGGCAGCTGTTGCAGTGGGAGACGTCTACTTATCTTTTAGTAGAAATAGAAATTTGGTTTTAAGAAATTGTCTTTATGTACCCAGTTTTAGAAAGAATTTAATTTCAGTTTCTAAACTGTTTTTAGATGGATATTCAGTTTCTTTCAGTAACGATGTAGTTATTAAAAGAAATAAAGTGATTATCTGTTCTGGTGTATTAGTTGGCAATTTGTATATTTTAAATCCAAATTCTTCCACAAAGCAAAACATGAAAATTTATAATTCATCTTCTAATTCTAATAAGAGAAAAGAACCTTCAGAAATGAACCAAGCATATCTTTGGCATCTAAGGCTTGGTCATATTAACTTAAGTAGGATTCAGAGGCTTATAGCCGATGGACTTTTAAGTTCATTAGAGTTGGAAAATTTTCCAACTTATGAATCTTGCTTAGAAGGTAAAATGACCAAGAGGCCATTCAAGGCCAAGGGGTATAGAGCCAAAGAAGTGTTAGAGTTGGTTCACTCCGATTTGTGTCCTGTCCGGGCAAGAGGAGGTTTTGAATATTTTGTCTCTTTCATGACGATTATTCAAGATATGGATACATTTACCTAATGCGCCGAAGTCCGAATGCTTTGACAAGTTCAAAGAATACAAGGTGATGTGGAGAAACGATTAGGTAAAAGTATCAAGACACTACGATCGATCGTGGTGGCTAATACCTCTTAGAGAGTTTAGGAATTACTTATCGAGGTCGAGATTCAATCCCAATTGTCTGCACCTGAACACCCCAACAGAATAGTGTGGCAGAACGAAGGAATAGGACTCTTATGGAGATGGTTAGATCGATGATGAGTTATTCAGAATTACCAAATTCGTTTTGGGATACGCTCTGGAAACAGAAGCGACATTCTGAACTTAGTACCTTCTAAATCAGTCCTTCTACTCCCATAGAATTGTGGAATGGGCGAAACCCGCCTAAGACATATTCGATTGGGTAGTCCAAGACATGTGTCGAAACCAGATCGATAAGTTAGAATCTCGCATGTAAGTTCGCGTGTTTGAGGATATCCCAAAGGAACGAAAGGTGGTTTATTTTATAGTCCTAAGACCAAGGTCATTGTTAGCACCAATGCCCGCTTTTAGAAGAAGACTATATAATGGATCACAAGCCCAATAGTAAAGTCGCTTTAGAAGAACTTAGAGAGGACATGTCTACTTCAGTACCAACAGTACAAGATGAAGTACCACAAGAGACCGCAACACGTGTCACACATGATACACAATCACGACAGTGCCTCGTCATAGTGGGAGGGTTGTGAGGAACCTGAAAGATTCATGTTTTGGGAGAGTCTTCGGACTTGATCCCTGGTAAACATGACCTGATCCCCGAACATATGACTAAGCACTCCAAGATATAGATGCGGCATCTTGGCAAAAGGCAATGAATTCAAATAGAGTCCATGTACTCTAATAAGGTTTGGGAGCTTGTAGAACCACCGATGGTGTAAAAGTCGCTGGATGCAAGTGGATCTACAAAAGGAAAAGAGGGATGGCGGAAGGTAGAAACCTTCAAAGCTAGGCTTGTTGCAAAAGGGTACACTCAAAAAGAGGGAATCGATTAAGGAGACCTTTTCACCGGTAGCCATGCTTAAGTCTATCCGGATACTCTTATCCATTGCTCATATGGATTATGAGATTTGGCAAATGGATGTCAAGACAGCTTTCCTTAATGGAAGTCTTGAAGAGAACATCCATATGAAGCAACCAGAAGGGTTCATTGAAAAAGGCAAAGAGCATCTAGTGTGCAAGCTCAATCGGTCCATTTATGGACTGAAGCAAGCTTCAAGGTCTTGGAACATCCGGTTTAATGAAGTAATCCAGTCATATGGATTTATTCAAAGTCCGGATGAGTCTTGTGTATATAAGAAGTGCAACGGAAACGTGGTGGTATTTCTTGTACTATACGTAGATGATATTTTGTTAATTGGCAATAATGTCAAGGTATTATCAGACGTAAGGGTATGGTTGTCCAAACAATTTGATATGAAGGACTTAGGAGAATGTGCACACATTCTTGGGATCAAAGTTATAAGGGATCGTAAGAAAAGAATGTTGTGTCTATCCCAAGCTTCATATATAGATACAATCCTTGCTCATTTTAGCATGCAGGATTCCAAGAAAGGTTTCTTACTTTTTAGACATGGAGTAGCTTTATCTAAAGAGATGTATCCAAAGACATCAAAAGAGATAGAGGACATGAAAGCAGTTCCTTATGCTTCGGCTGTAGGAAGCCTAATGTATGCAATGCTATAGACGATATCTATTTTGTCGTGGGCATGGTCACAGATATCGAGTAACCTCGACAAGGACATTGGTCATAAAGCATATATTAAAGTACCGAGAAGGACTAGAGATTATACGCTAGTTTACAAGCTGATGATCCGCTCTCAGAGGTTACACTGATTCGATTTCCAATCGATAGGGATAACAAGAAGTCTACATCGTGCCATGTGTTTACTTTAGGAGGTGGAGCCATTTCACGGAGGAGTGTTAAGCAGAATGACTCAACCATGGAAGTCGAGTATGTAGCAGCCTCAGGCACCTAAAGAAGCAGTATGACTCAGGAACTTTCTAATGGACTTAGATGTGATTCTCGGTTTGCCCAAAATCATCACAATTTATTGTGATAACAGCGGTGCAAACTCGAAGGAACCACGAGCCCATAAGGCAAGCAAACATATAGAGCGCAAGTACCACCGATACGAGATATCGAAGCGAGGAGAAGTTGTCATCGCCAAGATTGCATCAGATAACCTGGCGGATCCTTTCACTAAGGCCCTTCCTGCAAAGCTTTCGATCGGCATGTGGAGGGAAGGGAATCGGATGTATGGTAGAAGATATGGCACTAGTCATTAGTATAAGTGGGAGATTGTTGAGTGTATACCGAAAGCCTAAGCTTGTAAACATTCATTATGAATAAAGAATCACATTTGGTCGAATTATCTACATTTGTTTGTAGTTGTTCATTTAATTTATATTGTAGAGAACATAGTATGTGGTGTCACATACAGAAGATGAGGTTATCAGTACCGTATAAATTATAAACATGAGCTCACGACTAGAATGGAAAGGAACAAACCATTGAAGGTCGTAGTGTAATTAGGTATTAGTTTATCTTGACTATATAATTACACTAGTACACTTAGAGTGTATTGAGTAGGACCATTTGAGGTCGTTTCTTTTATACTGACTTTATAAAGGAACAAAGACCTCGGTTATTATGGAAGTGTGTCTTAATCCTAATATAGTAACAAGCACATATATTTGATATTTATTTCTTTAATTTATCAATGGGTGAGATTTAGTTCGATGAATCAATAAGCCCGATAAATTGGGAAATGATATCACTTATAGTGTGTGTTGTTGATTATAGAAGGAAACCGTGTCCTAGAGATACTAGGTCGATAATGTCCCCAAGAGGAGCTCATAAGGATTGTCATGTTAAACCCCGCAGGTGGACTTAGTCCGACATGACGATAAGGTTGAGTGGTACTACTCTTGACTTAGACATTAATTAAATGAGTTGTCGAACTCACTTAATTAGTGGACATTCGATATCTTAAACACGGGGAGACTAACACACCCATAATAAGAAGGAGCCCAAAATGTAATTTGGGATTGGTGCGGTAGTTCAATGATAGTTCTCTAGTTGAATGAATTATCATTGATAAAATTAAGTTGTGTGTTCGGGACGAACACGGATGCTTAATTTTATCGGAGACCAAAACCAATTCCTCCTCATTCCCTATCGTAGCCTCTTATTTATAGAGTTCTATACCCACCTATACCCACCTTCTATATCCACCTAAAGGGGGCCAAGCTAGCTAGGGCCGGCCAAGCCTTAGTTCATGGGTGGCCGGCCCTAGCTTCAACCCAAGCTAGTAGGGCCGGCCAAAATTAAAAGAAATTTAATTTTAATTTTTATTATTATGGAAGATATATTTTAAAGAGAATTAAAATTAAAATATCTCTCTATAAAAGATCTATTAAAGATTAAAGAAAGAGATTAGATCTCTTCCTTATTTATATGGAGAGATGTTTTATTTTTCTTTAAAATTATTCACATGTTGATAAAATTAAAATTATAGAAATTTCCTATTATCAACCATGAAGAGATTTTAAAGAGAAATTTTATTTTTTAAAATTTCCGGAAACAAATTAGGAAGTTTTAATTGTTGATTAAAACTTGTCCTCTTTTGTTTTCCAATGATGTGGCCGACCACTTGAAATTAATTGGGGAAATTTTATTTTATTTCTCTCAATTAAATCATGTCAAGGAAATTAAGGAAAATTTATTGTAATTAAATTTCCTAATTTGCCTAGGCCAAGGAATATAAAAGAAGGGGTGAGGGTGCCTTCACAAGACACAACATCTATTATTCCTCTCCCTCTTTTGTTCCTTGGTGTGGCCGGCCAACCTCTCCCTCTCTTCCTCTTGTGGTGGCCGAACCTCTCCCTTCCTTGGAGCTCTTGTGGTGGCCGGATACTACTTGGAGAAGAAGAAGAAGAAGGAGAGAAAGCTAGTATCTCTTGGAGCTTGGTTAGTATTTTGGTTTTTCTCCTTGGTGAAGCTTTTCTTTTGTGGCCGAACCTTGCTTGGAGGAGAAGAAGGTGGTTGGTGGTTTCTCATCTCGGTAGATCGTTGCCCACACAACGTCCGAGGTTAGAAGAGGAATACGGTAGAAGATCAAGAGGTTTTTCTACAAGGTATAACTAGTAATTTCTATTTCCGCATCATGCTAGTTATTTATGGAAATAATACCAAATACAAGAGGCTTACGTTCTAAAATTTCGAATATGTTTTTTCGAAGTTGTGTTCTTTTGTTTTTTCTTTTCCTTGTGATTTGATTGTTCTCTTTGGTTAACCTAAAGTTATTTTAGGAAATTAAATATTAGCTTTCTATTAAAGGTTTTGTCTAGTCGGTGGTGGTTGCTCCCATATCCAAGAAGGCCATGTGCCTCGCCACGTCAGTACTGGGAACCTTTTATAGAAATTAATATTTAATGGAATTAATAACTTAAGGAGACTTGGGTCGAACGTGTTAAGTTCCGCAGGCGATCCAAAATTTAATTTAAAAGAACACATGGTAGCTAGGAAATGGTTCAGATCTTTGTACAAAATTTTTGTACAGTGGAACCTATAGGTTTTCCGAGTAGCAACCAACAAAACCAACATCCGGTCAACCATGACCTGTTGGTACATCATGCCTAGCATCCGGTCACCCTTGACCTGCTAGAACTCGCTCACCAAGTGTCCGGTCAATCCCTTTGACTCACTTGGACTTTTCTCCTCGTGCCAAGTATCCGGCCAATCCCTTTGACCTACTTGGACTTTCCTCCTCATGCCAAGTATTCGGTCAATCCCTTTGACCTACTTGGACTTTCCAACACCAGATGTCCCATCAGCCTTGATCCATCTGGATTTCCTCGTGCCAAGTATCCGGTCAATCCCTTTGACCTACTTGGACTTTCTAACACCAGATGTCCGATCAGCCTTGATCCATCTAGATTTCCTCGTGCCTGGCTTCACTCACCAGGCCTTCCTTCTGCCTAGCTTCACTCACTTGGTCTTTCACCTGACTTCACTCACCAGGATTTCCTTCTGCCTAGCTCTGGCTTCACTCACCAGGACTTTCACCTAGCTTCACTCACTAGGATTTCCCATTGCCTAACTTCCCAGTTAGGACTTTCACCTGGCTTCACTCACCAGGATTTTCCCATCAAGTATCCAGTCAACCTTGACCTACTTGACTCTCCTTCACACATGAACAATTGCACCTACAATCTTCATGTATTGACTACATGTATTGTCAAACATCGAAACCACAACATCAAGACTCGAGCTTGACTCAATTCAAGCTCAGTCAACCAGGTCAACCTTGACCTAGGGAATATTGCACCAACAATCTCCCCCTTTTTGATGTTTGACAATACCACTTGTAAGTTAGGCTAATCCTATAGTCTCAACCTTCTTCATGCCACTAGGTAATGAAGACTTAAGTTAAACCCTACATTCTCCCCCTAATAGGGCAAACTCTTTCTTAGATAATGAAGGCTTAACTTAAACCCTTTCATTCTCCCCCTATTGGCACACATCAAAATAAGCAAACTCTCCCCCTGAAGAGTTACCTAACTTTGTTCACAACTTCACTTGTTGCTCACAATCTGATAACGAAGGTCTCATACCCTTCACTATCATTCTCAACGCTCATTCTTGAGCATATATCACTTGGTATATTTACTTGTTGTGTGAATACCACTTGTTGGGACAGAGTCACTTGTTGTGTTCACACACGATTCAAATGAAGGTTTCATACCCTTCATTATCATCACATGCTCATCCATGAGCATGCACTACTTGAACAATGAAGATATCCACTCTCCATTGAAGTCAAATGGCCAACCTTGAGCATTTTCACGACAGAAGGTTAACCACCTTCCAAGGTGTATGAAAATTAGATTTTCATGTCCTTAAAGAGTAACTCCCCCTAAAGACAAGCACGTAACTTCTGTCATTGCACCAACAATGACTTGGAGTCCTTAAACCTTTAGGAAACCTAAAATTAGAAGTTTTGAGGTCATAAGTTCAATAATGAAACCAAACCTCAACCTAAACTTCGACTTAGTCTTCCTTAACCAATCCATCCTTGATTTAATCATAAAAACTCCCCTTAAATGTATATAAATATGTTTTGATGGGTTAAGAATGGTTACCTAGACTAAAGATGATCCAAAATGCTGAAATCAAGCTTTACTAGCCAAAATCAGCATTCTCAATCGATTGGAGTTGGGTCCCAATCGATTGAATCTGCTTGAATCTATCCACTGATCGATTTAGGAGGTCTGGATCGATCGGTGGATCGATCCAGGAAGCTTCTGTTCATGAGAAGCTTGCTCTCAATCGATCGCCCGATCGATTGAGACCCTTCAATCGATCGGGTGATCGATTGAAGCTCTGAAATTGCTGAAATTTCATTTCAGTCAATTTCAGAAACCCCTAGAAAATTCTACAAAATCCCAAAAATCGTAAAAATCGTTGTAGACATTATTTAGGGCATATATTATCATGGAAAAATAGTTTTCTAAGAAAATACATTCTATTTTAAAAGATTGACACAAACTTAAAAACTTGCAAAAACTTTAGTGTTTTCTTCAAGTTTGTGTCTAACTCTTCAATGATGATCACTATCAAAAGATAGTCTTCATCAAGGTTTTCCAAAAGTATTTTTAAATGATTTTCAAAACCAATATCCAACTATGTTCCTTGAGCTCAATGCACATGACTTTTACATTAGCTTTTCTAATGATTGGAAAACACATAACTGTAGGACCGTGATCGTTCGATAGAGGGGGGGTGAATATCGATTCAAAAATTTGAGTGTGAAAGTACGCAGCGGAAAAGTAATTGGACACAATTGATTTTACTTCGTTCGGAGCCTGTGATGACTCCTACTCGAAGGCCCGTGGTCCTTGACCACTTTCGTTGGGCAATCACTAGCAATTCGAAATAATGATTACAAAAGAAGTACAATGAATGCTAATGAAAACAAATACCGACAAGAAAGAAAAGAAGGAGTGAAGTGTCAGAGCTTTGTTAGCGTCGCTGGAGCACAGAGCAGCAAAGCAATCTGGAAATTCTGAGAGATGTTTTTTGAGAAGCTCCACCCCTGGGGCTTCTTTTATATGCTGCTCCGGGCGCCTGGATCCCTTCCGGGCGCCCTGGTGCGAAGTGGCAAGTCCAGTCAGGATGTTCCACGTGGCGAGGCGACGCAGAGGATAAAACTTGCCTCCGAGCGCCCGGACCTCCGGGCGCCCGGATCCCCTCCGGCCGCCCGAACCACCTTTTTCCAGAGATTCCTTCTCCTGCAAAACAAGGTTAGTCCGAGGTAAAATATATCCTGCAACATAGATTGTTAGCACAATTTATAAGGTATGAATTAACAGAAAAAGTATGACTTAGATTCCGTCTTTCCGAGACCGGAATCTAGTCACGATCTCGACTTAGATATCCGAAATGGATCTAAGCCGGATCGACGCCTAATGTTCCCTTCCCGGGAACGTGTCCTCTCAATCACTCCCCTCCAATGACTTACCTTACTTACCTGCCAGACGTCCGGTCATCCCTTCGACCCTTCTAGACTTCTCGCCAGCTATCCGGTCAGCCCGTCGACCTAACTGGACTTCTTGCCAAGCGTCCGGTCAGCCCGTCGACCCGCTTGGACTTCTCGCCAGCTATCCGGTCAGCCCGTCGACCTAGCTGGACTTCGTGCCAGACATCCGGTCAGCCCGTCGACCTGTCTGGACTTCTCCTACACACTCGATCAAAGTGTCAGACAATAACAAAACTAACTTAACATATTTGTCATTCATCAAAACCTAGGTTAGACCGTTAGTGCTACCCGCACCAACAATCTCCCCTTTTTTGATGGAATGACAACCTGGTTAAGTTAGTGAAAACATATGCAAGTAACAACATGCATTTATGTGGTTTTTAAGTTAGTTAGTATTTTCAAATTGGTTTAGCTAACTTAACCGCCTAACCCTCCCCCTTTGGCATTCATAAAAAATAAGCATGGATTAAGTAAGCATACACATAGATTTCAGACAAAGTAAGAAATAATGTCAAGTTAATCTGGGGGAGTTTAAACTTTTGAAAACTTGTTTAAAGTATCATCTTTTAGCTAAGTGTAGATAGTCTAATTTTTCAAGCATAAGTGTATAAGTTCTAAATTTCAAGATCAAGTTTTAAATTTTCAAAACAGGTTTCAACTTTGAAACGCTTTTCAAACATAAGTTTTCAAAATCAAAATTCCAACATTAAGTTTGAAAAATCTATTTTTCAAAACTGATTGAAATTTATTTTTCAACACTAAGTTTGTAAAAGATTCAATTTTCAAAATTAAGGAAAATGATTTTGAGAAGTTTAGTTTGTGAAATTAAGTTTTGAAAAATCTAATTTCCACAATTTTCAATAACAAATCAATTTTTTTTAAAAAAAACTAATTTTTGTAAAATTTAACTTTCAAATCAAATTGTCAAAATTAAGTAAAATCAAATTTTAAGAACTAGATTTTTAAATTTCAAGTGTAGATAGTCTAATTTTCAAAATCAATTTTCAATAAAAAGTAAAGCCCAATTCTTAAAAACAACTTAGTTTTATAAGAGTTAGTTTTCAAAAGAAATTTTTAAGAAAACATTTTTCAAACACAAATTTTAAAATATTTTAAATAAAGGGAAAATTTTAATTAATTCCTCCCCCTGAACCTAACATAAAATTTTGAAAATATTTGCTAAAAATATTCAAAGTAAATTTTTTTAAATGAGGTAGAATTTTCTAGAGAGATTTTAAAGAGAAGATTAAAAAATAACGCTTAAGGAGATAATTAATAAAATAAACCTCCCCCTGAATTTGATATTCCTTTAATTTCTTAATCCTCCTTATTTATTAATTTTTCTAGGGGATTTAAAAAAAATTGAACCTCCCCCTGAATTGGTTACTCCCCTTAATTTAATATCTCCCCTTTAATACTAAGGTTTGGTTGTGTTAAATTTCAAAGCCCTAACACATTTGTCTAATTTAGTAATACATATATTATTTATCTCTGTATCCTTGGTATAACTGTTTATTTGAATTTGATTAATCAATTATTAATTAATTTTGGATTCAGGTGCTTAACTTTAGTTTAAGGTTAAATAAGATAAGATTTTATTAATTCAATAACAGTTAAGCATTATCAATAATTTATTGATTAGTTTTTACTTGATTTAATAATTTAATACTTAGTGAAATAATTTAAATTTCATATTACTTGATAGAGTTGGTCAATGAAAGTATTAGTTATAATTATTATTATTTTTATTATTTATTTATTTAATTTTTTTTAAAGGGATTTCTAAAACAGCATTTAAAAGGAATTTAAAATGATTTTTATAATATGTTTTATGTCAATTAACATATGTTTGATTCAGTTTTAATTTTATATTTAAATTAATATTAGTGGTTAATTTAAGTTTAAGTTTAATTTTAAGTTTAAGTTAAAATTTTTAATTTTAATTGTAATTTCAATATTAAGTTTTAATTTAAGATTTAATTTTTAGTTAAGTTAAATTAAAAATTAATTTTAAGGTTAAAATGATGTTTAAGATTAAAAATGAGTTTAAAGTCAAAATAATAATTTTTAAAGTGAAAATAATCTATAGAAATAATTTATTATTACTATTTTTAAGTTAACAAAATTTCATTAGAGTGAAAAAATAAAAAGAATTTTTCAAAATGATACATAATTTTTAAAATAATTTTTAAAGAATTTTTAAAATAGTTTTTAAAGAATTTTTAAAATAGTTTTTAAAGAATTTTAAAAAATATTTTTTAAAGAATTTTTAAAATAGTTTTTAAATAATTTTTAAAATAGTTTTTAAAGAATTTTTAAAAAATAGTTTTTAAAGAATAGTTTTTAAAGAATTTTTAAAAAATAGTTTTTAAAGGATTTTAAAAAATAGTTTTTAAAGAATTTTTAAAATAGTTTTTAAAGAATTTTTAAAAATAAAGAATTTTTAAAATAGTTTTTAAAGAATTTTTAAAATAGTTTTTAAAGAATAATTTTTAAAGAATTTTAAAAATAGTTTTTAAAGAATTTTAAAAAATAGTTTTTAAATAATTTTAAAAAATAGTTTTTAAAGAATTTTTAAAATAACTTTTAAAGAATTTTAAAAAATAGTTTTTAGAAAAATTTTAAAATAGTTTTTAAAGAATTTTTAAAATAGTTTTTAAAGAATTTTTAAAAATAGTTTTTAAAGAATTTTTAAAATAGTTTTTAAAGTATTTTAAAAATAGTTTTTTTTTATAAAAAAAAAATTTAAAAGAATTGTTTTAAAATGATTTTGTAAAAGGTTTTTTTTTTTTAAATAATTTTTAGGTTAAAATAATTTTTAAGTTAAAAAAATAAGTTTAATTTTTAAAATAAATTTTTAAGTTAAAAAAAATTAAGTTTAATTTTAAAAATAAATTTTTAAGTTAAAAAAAAATTAATTTTAATTTAATTTAATTTTAATTAGTTTTAATCTAATTTTAAATTCGAAATTTAATTTTAATTTGAAATTTTAATTTTAATTTTAATTAATTTTAATTTAGTTTGAAAATTAATTTAATCCTTATTCATCTCACCCGATCTAGATTATCAATCAGGGAATCCTATAATTTTGTGAGATGAATTAGATTTTATTACAGAGTTTGGTTTAACTTGTGTTAGATTCAGGTTTAGCTTTGGTCTCAATAAATAGGCATTTTTCGGATAAACTTCTAAGCTTGGTGAGTCACTTGGACGTCATTAGAAGTAACCAACCTTTCGAGGTTTTCCGAATAGTCCTATCCACGGAGCTTAGTACTAAACCTTGGTCTAACTAGTTAGGATCCATTTAAAGGTAGCTTCGGTCGGTTCCACTTGGCCAAGGTCGAAGCCATATCTTTCTAGACATGCGATGCCCAAGCTTCCCAACGTACTATCATCAAAAACTTCATCAGTCCATGATTCAAGCAACTTGAACCCTCTTTAACTAGTCCAATTACCGCTGCAGGTTGGTTAGGTTACCCTGCCTGTAGGTTAGTTTTGAGCCATTCCGAGCCTCCCCCTGAATTATTGGCCATTAATTTAAGATTTTTGTATAATTGGTTTTAGTTAAGTTTTAATGTTTAGTTTGTAATTTAAATTTGAGTTTTTAATTTTGAATTAATTAATTTGGTCAAATTATCTTTCTTTAAGAGAGTGTATTTAATATTTGAATTTTCTTTCAATTTCAATTTTATTGGGTTAATTGAATTATCTTTCTTTAATAGCTTATTTTTAAATTTTAAGTTTTTATTTATTTTTAAATTTGAATTAACTAAACTGTTTGAATTATATTTTCTTAACGGTTTATCTTTTAGCTTTTTATTAATTATTAATTTTGAAATTTCTAGATTATTTTTGTTTAATTTGTTATCTTTAACATTTAATTTTAAGTTTGTTAAATTCCGTTTTGATTTTATCAAAGTGTTTGATTTTATCCTTATGTTTTCTTTGCCTTTTAAATTGATATGGTTAATTGAATTAGTTAGATTAGTTTTATCTTTAAAGTTTAAATTTTTATTAATTAAATTATCTTGGTTTTGGATAGTATTTTCTAGACTGATTTTATCTTGATTATTAAATATTTTATCAAGGTATTTATTGATTTTATCCATTTTCTCATTTTTAGCATTTAAATTCAAATTTATTTTAATGTTTGACTTATTTATGTCTAAATGCTCACCTAATTTTAAATTTTCTGAATTGATTAAATTATTTGAATTGATTTGGTCATTGTTCTGTTTGACCAAGTCAAGGTTGATGCCAAATTGATCAGAGTCTTGATTGACTTGATCAGAGTCTAGATTATTTTGTGATTTTGAATTTAAATCATTTAAATCTAGATTATCATGCACCGTACTTGGACTAATTTCATACTTATCATCATGCTGATTATTTAAACTACTATTAGCAGGGGTATTTTGATAAATATTACTAACCTTGAGCACAACCCCTAATTCAGTAGGCTTCTCCGTTGGATTTGACTCGAGTCCATATTTGACTTTAACTTGATCTTCTAGCTCCATCGGCGTCTCGTGAAGCTTGATCAACTGGGTCCACAGCTCATACGCATTCTTGTACTTTTCTAATCTGCATAAAATATTGTTAGGTAAAA
Organism: Zingiber officinale; assembly: GCF_018446385.1. Classification (NCBI taxonomy): domain Eukaryota; kingdom Viridiplantae; phylum Streptophyta; class Magnoliopsida; order Zingiberales; family Zingiberaceae; genus Zingiber; species Zingiber officinale. Next base: position 58,097,425 of record NC_055993.1, read on the forward strand.
CATTACAAATAATGTTACTTACCTTTTTGTTCAGTTCCGAGTTTTGAGAAGGTTTCCTCAAAATTAGCATATAATCGATGTCTACGCTTCCTAAGAAGCATTCCATTAATCGCTTCCAGTAGTTGAAGTCTTCATGATCGTATGGTGGTGGTTCGCAGGGGTTCCGTCCTTCTAGAAGAGTCATAATTTCTCGACAAGAGAAACAAACAAAAAATCCCAAGACTTGGTCTTGGATTAACAGTGCTGGAGAAAGAATATAATATTGCACTAATTTCGAAAAATAATAAAATATTAATAAAAAAATATTATTCTAAAATTTTGAAAATGTAATATTTTATCAATACTAAGCAACGGTGAAAAGATGATGATGTGTTTTTCAAAAACGGTTTTGGAGGGAAAAAATGAAAGGCGTACGATATCTATTTTTCTTTAAAAAAACACCCCTCTTTGCCTGACTGGTGGTTGCACCAAATCAGAGCGGTACCTGCTCTGATACCACTTGTAGGACCGTGATCGTTCGATAGAGGGGGGGGTGAATATCGATTCGAAAATTCGAGTGTGAAAGTACGCAGCGGAAAAGTAAATGGACACAATTGATTTTACTTCGTTCGGACCCTGTGACGACTCCTACTCGAAGGCCCGTGGTCCTTGACCACTTTCGTTGGGCAATCACTAGCAATTCGAAATAATGATTACAAAAGAAGTACAATGAATACTAATGAAAACAAATACCGACAAGAAAGACAAGAAGGAGCGAAGTGTCGGAGCTTTGTTAGCGTCGCTGGAGCACAGAGCAGCAAAGCAATCTGGGAATTCTGAGAGATGTTTTTTGAGAAGCTCCACCCCTGGGGCTTCTTTTATATGCTGCTCCGGGCGCCTGGATCCCTTCCGGACGCCCTGGTGCGACGTGGCAAGTCCAGTCAGGATGTTCCACGTGGCGAGGAGACGCAGAGGATAAAACTTGCCTCCGGGCGCCCGGACCACCTTTTTCCAGAGATTCCTTCTCCTGCAAAACAAGGTTAGTCCGAGGTAAAATATATCCTGCAACACAGATTGTTAGCACAATTTATAAGGTATGAATTAACAGAAAAAGTATGACTTAGATTCCGTCTTTCCGAGACCGGAATCTAGTCACGATCTCGACTTAGATATCCGAAATGGATCTAAGCCGGATCGACGCCTAATGTTCCCTTCCCGGGAACGCGTCCTCGCAATCACTCCCTTCCAGTGACTTACCTTACTTACCTGCCAGACGTCCGGTCAGCCCTTCGGCCCGTCTGGACTTCTCGCCAGCTATCCGGTCAGCCCGTCGACCTAATTGGACTTCTTGCCAAGCGTCCGGCCAGCCCGTCGACCCGTTTGGACTTCTCGCCAGCTATCCGGTCAGCCCGTCGACCTAGCTGGACTTCGTGCTAGACATCCGGTCAGCCCGTCGACCTGTCTGGACCTCTCCTGCACACTCGATCAAAGTGTCAGACAACAACAAAACTAACTTAACCTATTTGTCATTCATCAAAACCTAGGTTAGACCGTTAGTGCTACCCGCACCAACAATAACTATGTATTTTGATGAATCTAAAACTCAAAAGAATGCACTAAATCAACATCTTGAGTTTTGTTCATCATTCTAACATCTCACTTGTATCTAATGTGTACTAAAACACATACAAGTCACCTTATAGTTCTTTAGTGAGATGTAAACTTTGGTTTTGCCCTAATCTAGGGATCATACATATCTATCTAGGTATTTTGAGTTGTAAACATTCACCAAGGATGCTACTTGTTAATAAATGTCATTAGTCCTTAATTTGCAAGGAATAAAATAATGCATAATGATGTTATGTCATACATCAAAAAGAAATAATTTTCAAAAGAAAATTTCTATAACTACATGATGTATGTATGGCATGACATGGTATTTTTGTGGTTTTCATAATAAAATGTGAATGCAAAAGTAAATATGATGTCATGGCATATGATGGGCAAACAAGGCATGGAAAATTAGCATAAATAAAATACATAGGTTGTCTACCTAAGTGCCTTTAAGCCTTAGCTAACTTAGAATTTAAACCCTACATTGCCCTTAAGTCCCTAATAAAATGCCAAACTCCCAACTTGACATTTCTTTTACTTTTAATTTGTTGTGCCAATTGAAATTAACTATATTCCTCAAATTTTTAGCACAATCTACTCTTCCAAGAGTAACAATTTGAGCTAAGGCATAACTTGCCTTTAATTTCCCAAGAACATACCAAAATCCCAACTTGGTAGTTCTTATGATTTTCCCAATTTGTGTCACTTAAAATATCACCCAATTTATCAAATTGTGACACATTTTACTCTTATAAGAGTAAATAAGAATTCTTTTCATTTTCAAAGGTTAACAATAACCTTGAAAATGCTCTCCGAGTGTCAACTTCATCAAAGTTTGGTTAACTACCCTTCTAATCGGAGTTGACACTCTCTAACCCATTTATGGGATAGAGAAAATGCTCCTAGGAACCTAAAACCTATTGGTGCTCCTTGGGTGCTCTAGGTACTCACTAGGGATAACTTCCCTAGATACCTTCCTAGTGACCTTGTTAGGCTTCTTAGAAGCGTTGGTCACTTTTTCTAGGTCAACCCTAGGGATTACCTCCCTTGTGACCTTGTTAGTGACTTTGTTAGACTTCTTAGAAGTCTTAGTCACCTTAGTTGCAAAAATACTCCTAGGGATAGCTTCCCTTGTACTTTTGACTTGACCCTTAGACCTAGGGTTGGTTCCATAACTATATTGAACCCTATGGTAGGAGATTACATCCTTCTTAGCCTTAAGTTTGTATCCCAAACCTCTATGACCCTTGGATGACCCTTGTTGTACTCTTAGACCTAAGTTTTGCTCATTTTGCCCTATTAGGATATTTTCCATCCTTTTTAGGGTCTTTTAAATTTTATCAAGTCTTGACCTCAAGACTTGATTTTCTTTCCATAAATCCTTGGTTTTTGATTTTTTTATTAAGTCCATGAGCATTTCTATTTCTAGGCTTATAACTAAAATCCTTAGAGTTATTGCCTAAATTCTTATCTACCTTCCTAACCCTAGGTGTGGTAGTTTTAGCATGAAGAGCTACATGCTTTTCTTTAATGCTATCATGCTTTCTATTTTCATGGTAAATAGTATTAAAATGATATAAACTTGAATTAGCATGCTTTTTACCATTATTTAAAGGAATATGCTCAATAAATGATACCTTTCTTTTTACCTTGGAGGCTCCCCCTTGAGTTATGCTTCCTCCATGAGCTTTGACTGCTTTCTTCCCCTTGGGGCATTGGCTCCTATAATGTCCCTTTTGGTTGCAAGAGAAGCACACAATGTGCTCCTTGCTCTTCTTTGTTCCGGGAGCGGTCTCTTTGGGCTTCTCCTTGCCCTTTGCTGCCACTTGGCCCTTCTTCTTGGCCAATTTGGGGTACTTGCTCTTGTAGTGCCCATGTTCTCTACACTCAAAACATATAATATGATTTTTATTTTTAATTGAAATATTTATACCTTCATGTGTAGGGATAGCATCTTCTCCTTTTGATCCGGAGGTAGAAACTTCCTCTTGATCTGACAATGATGCTCCTCCAATAGATTTGACTTGACTTGTGGAGGTGGAAGCTTCTTCATCCTCTTCTTCTCTTGACCCGGATGTGGAGACTCTTCTTGGTCTTGATCCGGTTGGATAGCTAGGCCACCCCCAAATCGATTTCTTCTCTACAATACGTTAGTTTGCGCAAGCGGAAATATAGAAACTAAAAACAAAGAAACACAAACGAGAATACAAACGCTAACACGCTCGATGTAACGTGGTTCGGAGATTGCTTGCTCCTAATCCACGACGTGTCCTTGAGGTGGACGAGCCCTTGATCCTTTGGTGGATCAGTCCCCGGCAATCTCCGGCTAAAGCTTCTCCTTCTCGGTGGAGCAAACCTCTCACAAAGTTCTCTTCCTCTTTACAAGATGAAACTTAGGGTTAGAAGGAAGAGAGTTGGCTTGGAAGCTTTGGGCAAGATTTAGAAGGTTTACAATGAGTATCAGTAACCCCTTCAATGCCCCAAAGCTCCCCTTAAATAAGAGGAAAGAGTTGATCACCAATCAACTCAAACCCTGACACCAGTCGACATGCACTCGACTTGTGCTAGCCGTTAGGCAACACCAACGGCTCTTTAGAGCCCGTCGCTAATCCATGTACCACGATCGGTCTTAGGACCAATGACCGTCCCCTTGTCGACAAGCACGTAATGCTTCGCATTCCGTGAAGTCGATCACCGATGTCTCATGACCACCGATCGTCTCATGACCACCGATCGTCCCAAGACATTTACTCCTCTCATCCTTTCCGAGTCGCTCAAGTCCTCTTCCTCGGCCTTCGTCCCTCGGATGCACCCGAGCCCATGCCCTCTCTCGGTCATCCTTCACGCTGCTCAAGTCTACCTTGGCTCCACTCCATTGCTCCTCGTCCGCGCGGTCCTTCGGATGTCTTCCACACCATCCTTCACCGACTCAACGATCCGAGCCCTTGGATGAGCTTCCCGAACTTGGTCACACCAAGTCCTTATGTGTTCCACCAAGTCCTGCATGACTCAAACACATATCAAATACATATGAAAGCCTAACTTAAACTCTTTGACACACACATCAAAACCTAGGTCGATTGCACCAACAATCTCCCCCTTTTTGATGTGTGGCAATATGTTTAAGTTAGGCACCAATAACAACTTTGAAAAGTACAAGCAATATGTAAATATGAAGCGTAAAATCCAAGCTCCCCCTTAACACATGCTCTTAATCTTAATTTTCAAAGATTTGCACCCAAGTAGATTTCTAACTTAAACCTACCCATTTCTCCCCCTTTGACACCATCAAAAATATTGTACCAGACACGTACACATACTATGGTATCAGTTCCAACCAAATTTGAACCGAAAATTTGATTTTAAAGACCAACAGAATGTTGAAAGGCTGGTACCAGTTTACTGGTATCTGCACCAGTCGACTGGCACAAACTGAACATCAATTTCAGCCTACGGCAGCCAACTTCAGAAATCCATAAAAAATTTCAGAAAATTCGAAAAATCATGAAATTTTGAACACATATTTCTTATAATATTCTTTAACTAAGAAAAATATGTTTTCATGAAAAGTCATCATATTTTTGAAGTTTTGATAAAAACTCAAACACTTTAAAAATTAATCAAGTTTGTATCAAATTAAGGCTCAGTTTTGCAATCACATGATTTAACATAGCTATATCACAGCAAATAAAACATAGAATTGTTTTCAAAACATTTAAAATATCCAACTATGATCTTTGGGCAAGATGTCCATTAATTAAACATTTACTTTCCCCATAGTTGGCCTATGATCACTAAACATTGATACACTTCATAACTCATCAAAATGTCATAAGCATAAGTGAATTATTTGTATCATCCTAATATCTCACATTCATGGTTAGAAAATAATTATTGTGAGATAAAGGTAACCTCTACTTAGCCCTCTTGATCATAAATCTCTATCAAGGCTAAGCCCTCCCCCTTAAGGTCTCAAGTCAACCATATAGGAAAAATTTGAATTATTGACTTCCATGGTTGACTTGCCATAAAATCCTCTAACCCTTGAGGATTGATTTTGGCACCCAATAGAAATTCTTTCTAATTGGGTTGACCAAGTACTCTTTGGGGATCCATTTCCTATCTATGGTCTTTGTCTTGGATTGCCCCCTAGCAAGTAGACAATGATAGGTATTTTCATTATTTTGTTCATTGTATCCTATCCCATTTTTCTTAAAACTTGCCCTTTGGCTCCCAATGATCATATTTAAGGTTTTAGAGCCAATTTCAAATTTCCTAAGGGCATTGGTAAGGTATTCTATCTTTTCCCTTAATTCCCTATTTTCTTCTTCTAAACATGATACATTTGAACTTGAGGAAGAAAGAGCATGCTTATTGTTGTCCTTAGAGCACATGGATTCTAATTTTTCTTCAAGCATGCTAATATCATGTTTCAAAGACTTGTTTTTCCTTTTTACCTTGAACAAGTCATCATTTGTGCTTGAAATAATTTTAATTAAAATATGGGGAGGAAGATTATGTACCTCACTTACCGAGAAGTCCGAATCCGAAGTTTGACCTCCCCCTTCACTTGAGCTCCCCTCTTCATCTTCACTTGAGCTCCTTCCTTCTTCTTGTTCGGATGAGGTGGAGGCTACATCATCAATCCCCATGAGAGCAAAATTGACTATGTGATGCTCTTCTTCCTCCGATGATGATGAAGGATCATCCCATGTTGCTTTTAGGTTTTGAGCCTTCTTCCCCTTTTCTTTTGTCTTCTCCTTCTTCTTCCTTCTTCTTCAAGAGAGGACAATCATCTCTTATGTGTCCTTCTCCTTGGCAATTGTAGCAAATTACCCTCCTTGTTCTACTTTTACTTCTTGAGCTTTTCCTAGCATGAGATTTGTTAGTAGAAAAAGATTTAAATGCTTTTCTCATCTTCCTTACCATATACGCCTCTTGGTCACTATCCATTGAGGCACTTGACTCCTCGGAATCGGAAGATGATGGAGATAGAGCTTTCTTCTTCCCCTTTCCCTTGTTTGCCACAAGGGCTACTCCTCTTGATCTATGAGCTTCTCCATCCAATCCCTCAACTCTTGTTTCATGAAGCTCCATTGTTGAGAAGAGTTCATCTAGAGAGGATTTCTCTAGGTCCTTTGATATGTAATATGTATCTACAATGGAACTCCAAGTTGTGGATCTTGGAAAAGCATTTAGGGCTTTCGTAATCACGTCTCGATTTGAAAGTGTCTCACCTACACTTGTTAGTCCATTAATAATCTCCTTAATTCTACAATGTAAAATTGATACCTTTTCTCCTTTCTCAAGCTTGATATTGTTGAGTTGAGTTCGAAGGAGATCTCTTCTTGCCAATTTCGCTTCCGATGTCCCTTCATGAAGCTCCACTAGCTTTTCCCATAACTCCTTAGCGCTTGAGTAGGTTCCAACCCTCGTTAGTTCTTGTTGGGGAAGGACATTTTGTAGATGATGTATGGCTTTAGAATTCGCTACATGTTCTTCTCTTTGCTTCTTGGTCCATCTTGTTATGTCGATTGTCTCATTGCGTTCATCCTTTGGCTCTTCAAACCCATTTCTCATGATTAGCAATATGTCAAAATCGGTATTGAAAAATACCTCCATTCTCTTCTTCCACCAAGAGAAGTCGCCTTCGAATTTGGGTGGATGAATGTTTGAGCCGGCCATTTGATGAAATGCTCTTCTTGGCGATTAGTCCGTTGAAGGGCGTCCTCGCTCTGATACCAATTGTTGGAGGATCGGTGGCCGGCTTGAAGGGGGGTTAGATAGCTAGGCCACCCCCAAATCGATTTCTTCTCTACAGTACGTTAGTTTGCGCAAGCGGAAATATAGAAACTAAAAACAATGAAACACAAACGAGAATACAAACGCTAACACGCTCGATGTAACGTGGTTCGGAGATTGCTTGCTCCTACTCCACGACGTGTCCTTGAGGTGGACGAGCCCTTGATCCTTTGGTGGATCAGTCCCCGGCAATCTCCGGCTAAAGCTTCTCCTTCTCGGTGGAGCAAACCTCTCACAAAGTTCTCTTCCTCTTTACAAGATGAAACTTAGGGTTAGAAGGAAGAGAGTTGACTTGGAAGCTTTGGGCAAGATTCAGAAGGTTTACAATGAGTATCAGTAACCCCTTCAATGCCCCAAAGCTCCCCTTAAATAAGAGGAAAGAGTTGATCATCAATCAACTCAAACTCGACACCAGTCGACTGACTGGTGCTAGCCGTTAGGCAACACCAATGGCTCTCTTTATAGCCCGCCGCTAACTATTATGTACCACCGATCGTCCCCTTAGTAATGCTGCAGCATTCGAAGTCGATCACCGATCGTCTCATGACCACCGACGTCCCAAAGACATTCACTCCTCTCATCCTTTCCCGAGTCGCCAAGTCCTCTTCTCGCCCCTCGGGATGCACCCGAGCCCGCGGCTCCTCTCCGTGTCATCCTTCACGCTGCCTTGAAGTCTACTTCCTTTGGCTCCACTCCATTGCTCCTCGTCCGCGCGGTCCTTCGGATGTCTTCCACACCATCCTTCACCGACTCAACGATCCGAGCCCTTGGATGAGCTTCCCGAACTTGGTCACACCAAGTCCTTATGTGTTCCACCAAGTCCTGCATGACTCAAACACATATCAAATACATATGAAAGCCTAACTTAAACTCTTTGACACACACATCAAAACCTAGGTCTATTGCACCAACAGACTTCTCCTTCTTCTTGATCCGGTGTCAATGAGAGTTGCTCCCCCTCAATCCTAGAGGTAGAGGCTTCTTCATCTTTGTCTTGTATATTGAACAAAGAGTATGCTCTCTCTTTGTCCTTTTCATTGTACTCCTTTGAAGATGAAGCTTCTTGGACTTCTTCTTCGGAAGTTGAGCATCTCTCAACCTCGCAGTCCTCCTTCTCTTGGTCTTGCTCCTTCTCTTGGTCTTGCTCCAATGAGTCACCCTCTTTAGATTTATCTTGAATTGGTACAGTGGAGGGTTTTTCATGAAGCAATGTCAATTTGCTCCATAGCTTCTTGGCATCCTTGAATTCTCCAACTTGAGCCAAAATATTGCTTGGCAATAAATTGACCAAAAGCTTGGTCACTTTATCATTTGCCTTGCTCCTTTGAACTTGCTCTTGCCTTCATTTGCTTTTCTTGAGAGGCTTGCCCTTGGAGTTTGTTGGAGCTTCAAATCCTTCCATGAGAGCAAACCATTGCTCTATCTCCATCATAAGAAAATTTTTGATTCTAGATTTCCAAGAATCGAAGCTTGTTGAAATAAATGATGGAGACACCCTTGTATCGAATCCAAGCCCATCTTGGAATTCCATTTGAAGTTGAGCTTTTTGTGATGAAATCTTCGACTTGAAAATTTTTGCTCCAACTTCTTCACCCTCTAGCTTGTTGACCCTTCCGGCGATGATTCTGGTGAAGAGCGGCCCGCTCTGATACCACTTGTTGGAACCGAATATGTAGCTAGAGGGGGGGGTGAATAGCTCGGTGCGCTCGTCGTGCTCTTCGTTGCTTGTTTCTTCAATGATATGCAGCGAAAATACAAAAGAAACAAATACACAACGCACGCTAACACTAGGGATTTACTTGGTATCCACCTCACAAGATGTGACTAGTCCAAGGATCCACACACTCACGCACCCTCCACTATGAATAACACTCCTTTATGGTAACTACCAAAGGCGGAGAAGCCCTACAAGTTCACACTACAAGAAGAAAGGGAAAGGGAACAAAATACAAGCAAAAGCTTACAAGTTTGCACAAGAGAAACCCTAACCCTAGCTTTCTTCTTCAGCTGTAGATCTACCTCTTGACTTGGAAAAACCTCCAAGAACCTTCAAGAACTGGCGATCTAAACTTTGTGAAGAAGCTGTGGAGTTGCTGTGAAGATCGGGAGTGAACAATGCAAGATCTGCCGAAGGAATCGAATGCCTGCAGCTAAATATGATGTCAATGGTCGGATCTCGATCGATTGGATTGCTCCCAATCGATCGGGGAGGCTTTGGATCGATCGGCTGATCGATCCAGAGCGCCTCTGTACTCTCAGGAAATGCTTGGATCGATCGGCTGATCGATCCAAGGCTTATCGTGAGAAATCGCACTTCCCAATCGATCAACTGATCGATTGGGGGCTCTGGATCGATCGGCCGATCGATCCAGAGTTGTTCTGTTCGCGCGACACTTCTCCCCAATCGATCCAATCGATCGGCCAATCGATTGGGCATGAGCCAATCGATCGGCTGATCGATCCAGCCCTTGTTTTTGCCTAAAAACAAGTCCAAAGTCCCCTAAACCAATATCCGGTCAACCATGACTTGTTGGTACATCATGCCTAGTATTCGGTCACCCTTGACCTGCTAGAACTCGCTCACCAAGTGTCCGGTCAATCCCTTTGACCCGCTTGGACTTTTCTCCTCGTGCCAAGTATCCGGTCAATCACTTTGACCTACTTGGACTTTCCTCCTCGTGCCAAGTATCCGGTCAATCCCTTTGACTTACTTGGACTTTCCAACACCAGATGTTTGATCAGCCTTGATCCATTTGGATTTTCTCGTGCCAAGTATCCGATCAATCCCTTTGACCTACTTGGACTTTCCAACACCAGATGTCCGATCATCCTTGATCCATCTGGATTTTCTCGTGCCTGGCTTCACTCACCAGGACTTCCTTCTGCCTAGCTTCACTCACTAGGTCTTTCACCTGGCTTCACTCACCAGGATTTCCTTCTGCCTAGCTTCACTCACTAGGTCTTTCACTTGGTTTCACTCACCAAGATTTCTTTCTGCCTAGCTTCACTCACTAGGCCTTTCATCTGGCTTCACTCACCAGGATTTCCTTCTTCCTAGCTTCACACACTAGGTCTTTCACCTGACTTCACTCAACAGGATTTCCTTCTGCCTAGCTTCACTCACTAGGTCTTTCCATCTGTCTGGCTTCGCTCACTAGGACTTTCACCTAGCTTCACTCACTAGGATAACTTCCTAGTTAGGACTTTCACCTGGCTTCACTCACCAGGATTTTCCCGTCAAGTATCCAGTCAACCTTGACCTACTTGACTCTCCTTCACACATGAACAATTGCACCTGCAATCTTCATGTATTGACTACATGTATTGTCAAATATCGAAACCACAACATCAAGACTCGAGCTTGACTCAATTCAAGCTCAGTCAACCAGGTCAACCTTGACCTAGAAAATATTGCACCAACAGCCAGTTGGTGTACTTGAGGCAGTCTTTCTTCATATGACCTTTCTTCTTGTAAAAGAAACAAGTGGATTCCTTATCCTGCTTCTTGTGCTCCTTATGGTCATTGCCTCCAGAATCTGCAGTTTGTTTTTCTTTTCCTTTGTTATTGATCCTCTTTTGTTTCTTGCTCGGACTTTGAGAACCAGATGCTAAGTGAGCACTCTTAGATGTCTCAATCTTTAGTCTTCCCTCCTCTTGTACGCGTTGGGCAATAAGCTCATTCAATGTCCACTTTTCCTTTTGAGTATTATACGATATCTTAAAAGGAGTGAACCGTGCAAGCAGAGACATTAAGACAAAATGTACTAACATACCCTCAAACATATCGAGTTTTAGTACTTTCAGACTTGTCGCTATATTGGACATCTCCATAATGTACTCCCTTATGTTTCTTTTACCATTATACCGCATGATTACCAACTTCATAAGAAGTGTGGTAGTCTCAACCTTTTCATTTGAGGTGAATCCGTCTGCTAATTGGTCAAGGAAACTCTTAGTATCTTCTCCCTCCGTTATTGAGCCCTTTATTGGTGCTAGTATGGAAAGTTTCATGATACTCAGACACATGCGATTTGATTTCTCCCACAGCTGAAATTCAGCCATCTACTCTATAGTGCTAGCATTGGTCAAAGGTGCAGAGCGATCATTACTTAATTCATAGTCTACGTCCATGCAGCCTAAGATTACGGTTACGTATTCTTTCCATTCAAGAAAATTTGAATCAGTTAATGTTGGGATGTTATTAATGCTGGCAATTACAGATTGCACTGAAATTAAAGAGAGAAATTTATTTAAGCTCACGATTTAACTAAAGCCAAGAACATATAAGTAATAAAAAATTATGCAAATAAAATAAAATTTTAAATGCATATAAATAAGCTCTTTATGAGATACCAAGTACAACATAATGTGTCTTCCTTTGGGCCGACACATTATTTGTTAGTGATACTCTCTGATATAACTCAAACTTTAATTAGCGACACAATGTGCCTTCCATTGGGCCGACTCATTATGCGTATAATATGATACTTTATATGAGTTATATTTTGATCCATAGCTTACAACAACCTTAATCAGTCACATAATATGTCTTCCTCTGGGCCGACATATTTTGTGCATGATTTGAATAAAATAATATTTTATTCTACAGTTGTAAGCTACCTTATGCATATATCTGGCATAAAAGCAACATTCCTTTGGGTCGATTACTTTTAGCATAGATATACGTCTACCAACACAAAATACACTAAACCTACCTAAGGTGTTTTCTTTTGGGCCGACGCATTAATTCAACTTAGTATCATGTTATGTAGATAGACTCAAGAAAATTCTAGGGAATTAATTCGATCAGAAATTACTTAATCAACCTTGACAACTCTAAATTAGACTTATCAATTGATTGATATCATATGATTCAATTAATTATCATAATCGATTTAAAAATTTATTATATGCGACTACATTAAAATATATATATATATATATATATATATATATATATATATATATATATATATATATATATATAGAATCCTCCTTTAACAAATTTAAATTTTCTTTAAGTTATATAATTAAATAGTATTATTTAATACTATTTAATTTCTTAATTATTTTTACATTAAAAAAGAAATCGTTTTACTTTTTCACATTGAAACCGTGAATCAGTTTTTTATATATATATATAAACGAAATATTATTTCAGTGTTGAAACAGAATTTTTTTTTAAGTTTAACGTGAACAGAAAAAAAATTATATATATATAACAGTAAACATCCATACTGTCATGCCCCAAGAGGGTGTTAGGATCTCTTCGTACTCGGCTAGAGAGGGGGGTGTGAATAGCCGCCCCAAATTCTCGCGTTCTTCCTACAGTTAGGGTTAGTCGCAGCGGAAATACAAGGAAGAAACTAAGGAGAAGAAAAATAAACCGATGTAACGAGGTTCGGAGATGAACTCCTACTCCTCGGCGTGTCCGTAAGGTGGACGAAACCTACCAATCCGTCGGTGGATGAGTCCCCGGAGAACCGGCTAAATATGAGCTCCTTATGGGTGGAGAAACCTCGCCACAACTACTTCTTGCAACAGCAAGATAAGGAGTACAAATACAAGAGAAGCAAGAAGTAAATACACAGCAAATGTAAGCAATCCTTGCCTTCTTGTCGACTGTTGAAGAAGCAACAGCTTCTCAGACGCCAACCACAACAGCAGCTCAGTCGGAGTCCCAGCCGAGCGAAGCTTGCCAAGAAGAGCTCAACAAAGCTCAAGCACCGAACAGCAGCTGAGCAGAAGAGAAGAGAAAGAAGAAGAAATGCGCCCCTTTATACCGCGAAGAAGATAATGAAACTATTGCCAGGTCAGAACGTTAACTCGACGGCCCGCAGACCGACGCCCCAGGCGCACGGCTGTTGTTACCCGATCGGTCCCGATCGATCGTGTCGCGATCGAAGCCCGATCGGTCCACGACCGATCAGCGATGCCGACGGCCTCGCGACCGATCAAAGATGCGTGATCGGCCGCCACCGATCCACGCTTCTTCGCGAGGTTGCCTCGACGGCCTCCGCATCGATCGACACAACCGCGAGCCATCGATTCGATTCTCGACGGCCACTGACCGATCAGGCAAACGCAGATCACCGGATCGGCCACCGCATCGATCCAAACTTCTCGCCCCTAGACCTAAGGCTTCCACACCAACATTCGGTCAACCTTAACTGTTGGTACATCATTCCTAGCATCCGGCCACCCTCGACCTGCTAGCACTTCTCCACACCGTATGTCCGATCACCCTGATCCATCCGGATTTTCCCTCGCTTCACTCACTGGGACTTTCCACACCGCCTAACATCCCAGCTAGACTTTCTCACCGCCGCTTCACTCACAGACTTTCCAACCGCCTAACATCCCGCTAGACTTTCTCACCGCCGGCTTCACTCACCAGACTTTCCAACCGCCTAACATCCCGCTTAGGACTTTCCCATCGCTTAACATCCCGCTAGGACTTTTCCGCCAAGTCTCCATACTTGATTCTTTCCAAGTCTCCATACTGACTTTTCGCGCAAGCTCCCTCGCTGATTCTTTCAAAGCAAGTCTCCATACTTGGACTTTTCCAGTGCCAAGCTCCCTGCTTGGACTTTTCCGTTGCCAAGTCTCCATACTTGGACTTTTTCCCGAATCAGGTCAACCTTGACCTACGGTTGCACCAATAATCTCCCAAACATCTATTCTTGTCCCATATCAAGAATACAACTCTTCCACGAGTGTCAAACATCAAAATACAACTCAACTAGGTCAACCTTGACCTAAGGTTGCACCAACAATCTTCCTAAGTCAAACATCAAAATACAACTCGAGTCAGGTCAACTCGAGTCAGGTCAACCAGGTCAACCTTGACCTAAGGTACAGAGGGTTCCTGTCAGATAAAAAATCTGACAACATCTCTCTTATACGGGTGACAATCTGAAACAAATAAATACACATATAACATCTGTATAACCATCAACTCACACGGCTGGAACATACATACAATAGAAATAATATAATCACGCAGTTTAATACACCCAGCCTACCCGGCTGGATAAAAATAAAATAAACATGCACAGCAGAAAACACAGAGAAAACCCACAATCCACGACCAAAGTTTACTAGCCAATTAGGCATATACAACCACAAGAGCACGGAAGCAAAAACATCACGAATCAAACTCCAAACACAAACTAATTCATATAATACCTAAAACTGCCATATACTAAAAATACAAGTAAAGTGGAAATAAAATAGACACGCAGGACCCAGGACTGACAGCCGGGACTCTCCAAGCATCCATGACTTATCTACTTGTTGTCTGGCGAAAGAAAACCAAATTGCGAGGTGGTGAGTATGGGAGCTCAGCGGGTAAAGATAAGATAGTGCATGAACGTAATATACAAATAGAAAGTGGGCCAAGAGTATACAGTCTCATAAGAGGAAATAACTGATACTACAATAGAATCAAAATAAATGCTCATACCTGAAACCATATCCTAGGCTAGGTATAGTAGGTCAGAACTGGTACTAATCTGCTATAGTACTGCTCATAACTACAGAGATAATAAGCAAAGGTATATACAAATTTCCAATGACTAAGTCAGTCTAAACACCCACAACAGACATATATATATATCTCAACATATATAAGCAATATCAGCATAAGTCAGCAACAATAACATAAGCTAGCAACAACAACATGAGTAAGCAACAACAGCATATGCAAACAGCAGCAGTCAAAGCAAGTATAATAACAGTGTATGCACGGATGGTCACCCCGCCCACCTCTCTGCACCACGACCCCTGTATGGTCGAGAGGCCGGATCGATGATAACTGTACCACCCAAAGGCCGCCACTCTCTCGAGTGATCGGATGGACAGGTGCTAAGTGGCTAACTAGCTACATAGCGAAAGGGGTCCCTGCTGCTCGCAACTCCAACTACCACCAACTGCAAGTGGCCGAGTGCAGCACGACAGGACAAGCGGCATCAACTTCAGCTACCACTCTGTCGAGTGGCCGAGGATGCGACCCTGGTCAACGACTCTCTCAACCGCAATGGAGAATTGATCGTTGACATGTCTGCCATGATATGATGCACCAAATGCAACAGTCATCATACAAATATAAGCAGAAAATTAAGTATGCTACATGAAGCCAGCATGTTCAATATAATACGTAAATAAACAAAAATCAAAGCATACAATCATGGTATCTAGTATCTGCTACATATTATGAACAACAACGAGAGACTGTATAGATATGGAAACGAATATCTCAAAGATCACGTGGAAGTATCAAGCACAGGAAAAT
Source organism: Zingiber officinale (assembly GCF_018446385.1). NCBI lineage: Eukaryota > Viridiplantae > Streptophyta > Magnoliopsida > Zingiberales > Zingiberaceae > Zingiber > Zingiber officinale. The sequence continues at coordinate 58,113,113 of NC_055993.1, forward strand.
TAAGAGTGGAGTCAAGGTAAACAGTTCTTATCCAAAATAATTCATGCACTAAGGTTAAACTACTAAAAGAAAACAAAGCAAGAAGTACCCGCCTTTAATAGAAGATCATGTCAAACAATCTCCGTGTTGAAGTGCTCTTCTCGAAATAACACCCTGTAAGTCATATACTGTACAATTTAGCTAATTTCATAAATAACAACTAGCTAAATCCAACCCAACTTAATTAGGGAAAAACCCTAATCCAACTATGAACCTCGATTCACCCAAATCCTTCCATGATCACCTAGAACAAAGCAACCTAAACATCCCAAATAAATTTCAGATTACATTTTCACCCTTAAACCTCCACTATGGCAATTCTGCCCAGGATTTACAAGAAGAACAGGGAGAATAGCAAAAAATGATACCATTCAAATCCACCAAAAATTTTACCAATGTTTCAACGACAATCTTCATGAAACAAACCATAGCAGGAACATCTCCCGAGATTAACTCACAACCTATTCAACCCTAGCTAATTTTATCCACCGCCCACAAACATAATATGTAGCTAAATGAATCCTTAACTCAAACAACAACTACTATCTTTCCAAAAATCCAGAAGCTTAAATGTAGAGTATGGCTGTTCAAACCCAAAACTATCCCCAATCGATCTCAAGCTTCCAAAATCAATTGAAAAGAATCAAGCATCGTCAACCACAACTAAATCCCCAAAACTGAAATGTCTTACCAAGATTTTGTCTACCGCTTCCTCTCCGGCTGGAACCCACTTCAACGAAATTAGGGCACGGCAGGAAGTCTTGGGTGCTCGCGTGTGGAGAGGAAGATCCAACGGCTTCGCGTGAGGGCTCGGGGAAGACGAGATCGCCGGCTGTGCGGTGCTCGTGCGAGGAGGAGGAGGGAAGAAGGCTCGGCTGTGGCTCCGAGAGAGAAGAGAGGCCGGCGGGGGAGGCTGTTGTTGGCCGACGAGGAGACGGCGATGTCATGGCGCACAGCGCCGCCGGCGCGTGCGAGTGCGAGAGGGAGGGAGGAGGGTCGGCGGCGTCGCGATGAAGAAGGGGAAGGATTTCGCCGATTAAGGTTAGGGCACGGGCGGGATTTTAAAGAAAAGGAAAAAAGAAAACATTTAAGGAAATTAAATATTTCCTTGTTTAAATCATGTAACTTAAACAGGCTTTATCCTGACTCAATAATTTATCTCCTTAACCTATGTCATACAAGCTCCGAAAAATTTTTAGAAAATTTCTAAAAACTCCTAAAAAATCCAATAAGATTATTTGTCAAATAACTTTATTATTTAATTATTATTTGGACACCGTATTTTACATATATTATTTCAATTTTTTTTAATATATATAATGAACTAGTGTTCATCCCGTTAAAATTTTAATAAACAGTGATGTACCATTTAAAAAAAGTCTTTTTTCCTTTTTTAATCGATTAAAAAAAATTAATCGATAGAAAAAAAAACTCAATCAATTTAAATTAATTTAGCCGTGAGTTATAAGACCAGAAATAAATTAAGAAAAATTCTTAATCAATTTTCATCTGTTAGATATTTTAGATTTAATAATCGATTGATCGATCAAATCAATCGATTAAATCATCACTATATGGAAGATCAAATCTTTCTTAGATTTTCTATACAAAAGATTTCGACGATAAAAAATTTGTATTAACTAGAAAAACCTTTATCTAACATACAAATAACAAATCGATGAAAAACCTAAACTTTATTGCTAATGAAAATGACGAAACAAAAACTTAGCTCTGATACCAATTGAAAGGTTTTCGTAAAAACCTAAACCACATAAATTTTAGATAATCAAAATAAGAATTTGTATAGGAAACACAAGAACATATGAGCATAGATTTTCGTTTCATCGAGAACATGACATAAGAAAGTAAATAATACATAAACATAATGACAAAGAACTTGATTGAAGAACCATATATTTATCCTTTAGCGTCGTCAAAAAGATCTTGTAGAAGAAGAAACAGCAGAAAGGAAAAAGGTAGGTCTTCCGGAGGAGTTAAGGTTGACGGCGCCGAATTCTCTTCATCAATGGGGAACGAAGAGACGTCGCAAGATTATCCTAATCCTCTGGGGACCAACTCATTATATAGTGCACATCTATTATTAGCCCATCGATAATAATAAATGCAGGACTATAGATTCTACACATATGAGATCCACGTCTAATTATCCGAAATCCACTAAACATAAGTTATATCACTTTAAATGATTCAAATCGTATTCATATATGTAATTTATAAATAAACTCATTTAATAAGGATAATTATATCTAACATGAACCTCTTCAATTATAATCTAACATTGAGAATTCTTTTGTCTCTAGATTATGGTATAATTTTAGTATGTCTAATTATCATTCAGACATTTATGATTTGACCTGATTAATTTTTTTAACATTGGAATAGAAAAAAAGAATTACAATTTATTTGTCAATAATTATCATAATAAAACCAAAATAGTCTTTGACCCTCGTAGTCTCATACATTGCAGGAGCATCTTCTGCAATCTGCATATCTTCTACGCTCCTTGTTCCTGGGTTCAACACGCGGTGGGAGTTGGTGGTTACAAGCAATAGCAGCTGTGTTTTTATTTTGAGTATTCAAGAAAGAAAAGGCCCCTCTTTAATGAAAATACAATTTCGGCTTGATGTCTTGCTGAAATTGTTTGATGGAGATCACGGATATCATAACTAAATAAAGAAAAAAAATTATTTGCACTCTAGAAAATTTCACTAATTAACTCAAGATAAATTTATTGATAAAATGACAATATTTGTTATCTTCAAGTGCGACAAATTGTTATAAGAGGTAATTAGAATTTATTTTTTTAAAGACCATACTCATTTTTTTTTCAAGATTATGTATCCTAATTATATGAAATTCTCGTCCAAATAGTGGCAATTGGTCCAAAACTTTTATGTGTATTTTTATTTACTATGTTATTTTTAATTCCTTTGTGGTAATTTCAGAGGAATTTTACAAAATGTTCTTTTGTGTTCCAACTTTTTCTATTTTAGCTCCTGTGAGAATTCTTCATCGACCCCACCATTATAAGAAGGAAGTAAAAAACTGTGACCGAACTGCTTATTCCCCCGATATTGTTCTCCCTTTTCTATTTTAGTTCCTGGGTAGCCGGAAGGTTATTATTGTTGGCCACGTCCTCCATTCTTCTCTTATCTTTGAGGCCGGAGGGAGCAGACATCATGGTGGCCGCTGCCCTTGGGATGCATCCTCTGCTCCTCGCCGGAGCACAATTGATGACCGGAGGTCACTCTCTCTGTTTTCTTATTTCCGCTTCTCCTCTTCATTTTTTATCGAATGCTCATTCCTCTTCTCTTTTACTAGCTTTCGTGTCAAAATCTGCAAAACTTAGCAAATTCTTTACAGTTACTCATACGCGTTAACGTGCAACTTTTCTCGCTTATATGGCTAAGCATAATTCTATTCTTCCGCCTCATTTCCGGGAAGAGGAAAAAAGAATCAGACGCCGTGCTACTCACTGTCAACCTTTAATAAAACTCTCATAAAACCTTAACCAAATACAATCCCCTATGTTGTTTCTTTTCAACGAAAATAACTTAGGGTTTGCACCTGCCCCTTTTGAGGAAAATATCCGAATTCTCTAGAGAAATCTCGAGTTGCTTCTGTTTCTTGAGGTTTCTATCCGAACTCAGCAACTCACGTCAGGTCTTTGCTTTTTTCTAATATTTTTTAAAGTCAATTGTGCAAAAAATTTCATATTTTTCCAAGAACTCTCTGGTACATCTTGACTCCCGAAACTGAAGTTTCAAGTTGCCCATGCAAACAAAAGGGAAGATTTTCTGATCTAATTGCTTCTTGCATTATAACGGATTCAACTTGTGTTTGGCAAAGGATCCAAGAAGTATTCCTTCTTTGAAAAAATTGGTAATTGATTATGCTATGTTGTCATCTATATCTAAAGATAATTTGCCCTTATTTCCCTTTTTTGCTTTCATCTTTCCTTGCTTCCTTTTCTTCACTTCCTTGTATCGGCTTATAAGTTGTTTTCAGAAATTATTCAAATCATGTAAGTTTGTCAGTTATGTTTCCATGATCTTTCTTGTTATCTAGATTTTTTCCTTTCTTCTGTTAGTTTTATGTGGTTTTGGTTGTTCATTATTCACTTAGGAAAATTTAGTTACTCCAAGATCTTCATCTTCTTTGAGTTTATGTTGTTCTGTCCTACTTATGAGGTCTACGCCCACTATTCGGAAATAAATCTTCTAGCACTTAGACTTCTAAGAATGCAAAGGTGAAATAAGTATGCAACGACATTACACAATGTAAAAAAGGGTAGCCCTGGTGCATGCAGCTCCCGCCAATGCAGATTCTTGGAAGGGTTTATTGTACGCAGTCTTATCTGCTTTGCAAGAGGTTGTTTCCAAAACTCAAACCCATGACCTCTAAGTCACATGACAACAACTTTATCATTGTACCATTTTACAATATAAAATTACATCAAATATAATTGATGGTAACCGGATTTACCCCGAAGGATGTAGTAGGTTCTCTCGAGCAATATAGTGGTGTTCCTCCTTTTGGGTTGAATAAATAGTGCCGAGCAATATCATCAAAACCTCGTAGGGCAATATTACTAAGTTCTACAGTGCAACAATGACAGAGTTTTAGATGTTCACTATTATCGAAGGTCTGTTGAGCAATACCATCAAAGCCCCGCGACAATATTACTAAGTTCTAGATCAATAATGACAGGGTTTTAATTGGGCGATATTACCAAAGGTCTACCGAGCAATATCATCAGAGCTCTGTAGGGTAATGTTACTTAGAAATACAAAGCAATGTCAAAGCCCCACCGAGTGATAACGCTTAGTCTCATAGAGCAACAACATAAAGGTCCGTTGAGCAATAAGCAATAATGTTAAGTGCCCGGAAAGTAACATCAAAGCTCCACTGAGCAATAACGTTCAATTCCACAAAGTGGCATCGTTGAGATTCACCGATCAATAATGTTAAGTTTTAGTAGGACAATTATATTAAGGCCCACAAAGCAATACCACTGAGTGCGTTTTTTGTCAGGAAGCTTTTGGTTGCCATCATGTGACACTCGATGATTAGAAAAACAAGTGATGGATGTCAGAGGCGGTTTCCTCGATTCCTTCTTCACAATATGTGGCAATCAGTGAATGACCGATGAGTAATGGCTGTCAGAAGTGGTTCCCTGTGAGTCTTCTCCACTTTACATGGCATTCAATGATTGAAAACATGATAACGAATCATCAAAAACTGCATTCTCACTAACTTAGGTGGGAAGAAGTAAAAAGGCACGAAGGCAAGTGATGTGGAGATTCTCTTCTAACAACTATATAAGCAACCTAGTAGCTTCTAGGTACAATGGTCTTCTGTTTCTAACTAGTGGAGACAACTCTTTCTTCTTTGAGTTCTTCTTCTCCCTTTACTCTCTCTCTCTATTGAATACTGACTTGAGTGTCGGAGGGGCCACATCGGAGGAGCCGATCCGACTCTAATCCGTGTTACTTTCTTAGATCCACGAGGCGATACGAGAGAAGAGGACTTGTTGAGAAGGAGGAGCTCGAGTGAGTAGAAAAAGGAGCCATCAATAATAAAAATAGAAAATAGAAAATAGAAAATATCTTAGCTAAGGCATGCCAATGTCATTCATGCGAGTATTTAGAAACAACTCCTAGAATTATAATAACTCATTTCTCCCGTCAGCACAACTCAAAAGAGGAGTAAATTCACCCATGAATTGCCTTTATGTTCAAGAGAATCAAGTAAAGAGCTTTTTGAAGAAAACGAGGATGTATTTTCTAAAAATTGTTAGATTTGTGGGAGAATATTATATAACTCCAAGAGATGGAAAATACTTGTAATGATGGAAAACCCAATTGAATCTTGGGGGAGTCCATGAAATTAAGAGGAGCTATTTATGGCTCGAAGGTGATTATAGTTCCAAGATAGGTATGGATCCTAGGTGGTGTATCCAATGTAAGGTATTTAAGGTGAGCTGTTAGAGGAAAGAGAAAATTTTAAATCACTAACATTGTTTGTTCATGCTTTCACATAAAAAGATGGTTATTCTAATTTTACCCATTATGATTGAACCTAGATTTTTTTAATGCTACCAATTTTAGAAACGAGAGATGTCTATAACTGAGAGTTTGAAGTATTTAGGATAATTATTGTAAAATGATGGAGGGATTAAGAGAAATGTCTTATATAGATTACAAGTAGGATGATTAAAATGAAAAAGAGCATCAGATGTTTTTTTGTGATCGTAAAGTACTTCTAAGACTTAAATGAAAGTTTTACAAAATGACAGTTAGACCTACTATGTTATATAAAGCTGAATGTTTGGCTATGACAATAGCATATGAGCAGAAAATAAGAGTTGTAGAGGTAAGGATGTTAAGGTGGATGCACGGACATACAAGGATGGACTGGATAAGAAATGAAAATATTAGAGAGAAAGTCGGATTGCACCTACAAACATGTACTTAGATGACTAATAAATGCTCGATGTGAAACTATGACAAATGTCCATATCAAACGAGTAAGAGAAAGACAAGAAAAAAGACTTGGTTACTAACAATAACAAAAAAGATAAAATTTATTTAAATATAAATGATGATATAGTAGGGGATATAGTCCAATGATGTAGAAGGATCCATATAGCCGACCCCACATAGTGGGATAAGGCTTAATTGTTGTTCTACCTCTTTTAGAAACCTTGGTTTGGTTTAATTTCTGGTTTACCCATTATTAAGTGATTTGGCCCTAATTCAATCTTGATTTATGCCTAAATTGCACTCGAGCCCTATTATGCACTCCTAAGAATCCATTTGCAACCTCAAGGAGATCTGAAAAAGCATAGACAAGCCTCAAATCTAGAATATTTAAATTGTTACCCAACTTTTACTCGAATAAAAACCACCCAACTTTTAATCGAATAAAAACCATGGTATAACATTAAATTCTACACCAGTAAAACACAATATAAAATGATAAAAAAAATTGCACTCATACTTAGGCATGTATATTCTATCTATGTAGGAGATGTTTGCATAGATATATCAAGCTATCATTGAACTTGGATAGAATATGTTGGAAGGCTTACAAAATTAAAGAAGAAGATGGCATAAAGCTATTTGATTCGCCATATTATAAATTAACTTGAATTTTGTAGTATCGTATATTGTCAAACATAATGAATTGTGGTTTCTTATATGGAAGTTGAATGATCTGATTTGAAATATGAAAAAGATATTTAGAATGTAAAAAATGTTACAACGAAGCTACAAGGAGGCAAAGTTTTTCCTATAAAATTGTGCTTAACGACATAATTATTTTTCTTTTGTAGATTTTGTTTTTTTGTCTACTTGTTGAAAAGAAGGTTTACTTTAATTCTCAGCATTTTCCTTCTTTCTTACATATACTTTATGTTAGTTCAATCGTATTCTAAATGGTTGTGTTCGACCTATGTGTTTTGATGGGTTTGGTAAGTGTTTAGCTTAGAATTATTTGTGGTATATGTCTATAAAGTTTCTAGGGACTTAGTAGAATGTGCATGAAACTCGCGGAACTTGTTTTAGTGCACCAAGAGGGTTTTGGTTTGAGGGTTCATAGGGCTTCTGAGCAACTATTGACTATGACCATATTATTATCATGTGTTTGACAAATGATCAAAATTAGGTTTGTTGTTGATCTGTGAATAGAATTTGTAGGACTTGGTAGAATATGCGCGAAGTTCATGGAGCTTGATTTGGCATGACTAAGAGGGTTTTGGTTCAATGGTTCAAAGGTCTATTAGTGTAATCATGCCCTAAGTCATCATGCACGACATATTGTTTTTATGTATTTGGCATACGGATTAAGTTTTTTTTTTGTTGATATGTGCAATAAATTGTCCAGGGGCTTGGATAAACACACACGAATCTCATGGAGTTTTTTTTAAATATAGTTTGATGACTTGAGGTTTGCTAAAAATCAAAGAAGAATGGAATAGGATATCTGATAGACCACATGAGAAAAGCCATCAAAGTGTCAGTGTTAATGATAGCCGGAAGGAGGCAAATTAAGTCAGCAAAAGCGCGAAGAATGACATATGGAGAAAGAAGGTGGCTCAGTGCATCCTAGAGGTGAGAAACCTAGTGGGAGATAACCTTGGTGAAGTCAAGTTGTGGATGAAAAGCTCTCAAATAGTTCTGAGAGTTGAGTGACATGTACTTTGAGATTGTAGAATATTTTTACTTATGTAAAACTTGACCACGAAATAATATATTTTAGGATTGTAGATGAAAGTCTCATGCATTATTTTGAATGAGAGAGAGAGAAGTGAGGAATCCTCTTTTTGACTTTGACTGTCCCACTCTAGTTGATACTTCAATTGACTTATAGGTTGTCAATTAGGGAGTTAACTAAGGTTGCCACAAGCAAAATGTTTCTATTTGGTTTGTGTTCGAACTTAGTTAACTTGGTAGTCAATTGATGTGGCTTAGTTGATTTGGCAATCAATTGAGTTACTATTTGAATTTGAGAAAAAAAAACTATTGGAAGAGATTCTTATCCGGTTTAGTCGACTATTGGGGCTTGAGTCCATTGAAATGGATTTTAGTCCATTAAACTGCCAATTAGTTTAGCAAATATCAATTCAGTGATCCAAGTTTCAATCGATTAGTTTGGTGATTTAAGTGAGTTAATTAATATAGGGCAACTATTGAATCTTATCCATGGCTATTTGAATGGCTATAAAAGGAGGGATAAGGGGAGCTTAAATAGAACCAACAACAAGGCTATCATTCTTAGTCATTCCACAACTTTATTTTCTCGTGTTTTACTTCTTTTATAATTTTTATGTTTAGAGCTTAAGGTCTATACTTATGCCTTTAAGATTTTGATTTATTGTCATTCATATCTTATATATGAAGTTTTTTATGAGCTCTTCGCCTCTGAAAAGATTTGATAAGGAAAAGGTATAGTGGGTTTACAAGGGATGACTCACCTTAAAAAAAAGGGAAGATCCGCTACCTTAACAATCCCCTAATGCCGGCCTCATGGATATGGAGGGAGGTAAATGCAGGTACAGGCATTAAGCGCATGTGAGGTAAACCCCAGGTCGTCAGTTCATGAGAATTGACCCCTGATCATTAAGTTAGAGATATCATGCGTCCATCATCTGCACTATGCCCTGGGGCAAGGTGACTCACCTTAAAACTCTATAAGTAGTGGAGTAGAGACTGAGGGTTTCAAATCATATAAACCACTCTTGTTAGAGCTTTTACTTTCTCTTATAATTTTTATTCCTGTTGCACTAATTTTTGTTTTTATAAGAGAAAGTTATATTTTAGGTTAAGTGTTATTCACCCCCTAGCCTTTTATCACATCTACATCAATCCTCAACATGTTGGAGATTGGAGAAGGATGGTGTGGGATATCCAAGGGACCGCACCATGAGGAGCATTGCATTGGGTCAACAACTATAACGAGAACCACAAGTGGTGGACTATGTAGGTGACCTAGCAAAGGATGATATGTAGAATAAGCTGAGAGCTTGGTGCATCTTAGATACTCATTGGGGATATCTTGGGGAATGTAAAGCTGCAATAGGGAAATTCTTAGTAAGATGTGAGAGTCAAGTGACCTACTTATAGTTTAGGGTACAAATGTACTTTCAGTTAGGTGAGGATTCAACCACGAAATAGGAGTTTTGTCGGATGATCTAGTAGATTGAAGGTCAAGTCTAGTCGATTAATGTGTTGAGTTGATTGTTTAGGGTGCAAGTGACTAAGTAATCAATTGACAAGAGTTTACTTGATTGGGCAATTGACTAAATCTATGGCAAAAGTTAGAATAAGACTGTAGATCTAGAAGACAATGGTAAAACCTTCGGATGTCTAACTGAAATGCTAGTTTACTGGGAAAAGGTTTAGTAGACTTAGTATTTGTTGCCTTAAGGGAAGCTTATCATGGTTGGCGAAAACTGCTTAAATTCTTATATTCTTATATTCTTGTGTTCTCTTGTTTAATTTATAGCCTTATTTTTGCATGAGCTAAAATCTTTACCTTGAAGTTCTATTGTTTGCACAATTTGAATTATTGATTGCTTTGTTTGACTTATATTTCGCTGCACTTGTTCATTTTTGTGACCTTGCAAAGTATTTGTAAGAGAAAAGGTATTTGTTTCAGGCCAAGTGTTATTACTCCTCTAGTTTTCCAACACATCTACAATCCATCCTAACACTTATTGTAGACTTATAGCCACCCTAATTATCTATGCTTACATTGTGTTTCCTTATTTATTTATGTTTGATGAAGGAATTTAATTAGTCTGCATCCAATGTCTTTATGCTTTCAGACAGCCAAGTGTATGCTTCAAATCTCAAGTTTGTTAAGTTCAATTCATCTAGACAAAGAAAGTTGAAATTTACTAGAGTATTTTCTCGTAAGACATATGGATCAGAGATATTGTTTAGCTCTGAATTGACTCAGAAAAGGAATGAGTCATCACTTGCGAGTTTCTTAAAGATGAATGGGAGACTATCAAATTCACTTGTGGGATGTAGCTCAAATTCTGGAAGTATGTACATTGTTTGTACAATTTTTCTTTTGGGTTATCATTTACTGTCAGTTTGATAATTTAGGCCTTTATCAATGAAAGTGTAGGAAAGTTGTTTCAGCATACAATAAATACAGTACAATATTGTCTTGTATTGTCTATCAAATGTTTAATTCTTTGATATTAAGATAATTACCTTTTATTTTCCTTTCTTAGAGGAAGACTGTGCGCCCTCAAATTGTTATGGTTTAATTTATTTGACTGTTGATATGGACCAGTTACAATAATGTTTTGTAATTTATTATATTTCAAAATTTGAAGCTTAGGCGTTAGTTGAATCCCTCAAGGAAAAAAACCGCTCTACTAATCATATCTCCATTTCTTATATTTATTTAATACATTCACTTTTGGAGTTCTCCAGATATTTCTTGCGTAAATTTCTTTAGCTCAACTTTGGACTAAAATTTCCAATTAAAGGGTAATAAATGAGCTGAGAGCCAATGACCTGAAAAATACTTTAGAATTTTGCTCGAGCTATATTAGATATTTGAGAAGTGGTTGTATACATTTTTTTAAAAAAAATTAAATTATGGAGTATCTGCATATCTATTCTTTTCTTTTTGACTCATCAATATATCTTAACCCATTTGCTAATAAGAAAAGAAATCCACATTCTTAGGAATATTTGCTAAGATGGATTTGAATACAATACTTGCATCCAGAATTGTTCTAAAGAGATTCTACCATTTGGATGATATTTTTCCATTAAACAGATATCTTTATGGGCAAGTGTTCTCCAGAAGTTACAGTCACCAAGATCCAACTTCACTTATAATTTTGTTTAGTTGTGCCTTCTTTACTATGCATATCGTTTCCTGATACTGGAGGGAAAAAAATCTGCAGGACTCTTTAACTGCTAACATTTTCCCTGGTAAATCATATGTTGATAATCAATCTATTAAATTTTCTTCATATCATGTACATTTGATTTTCTGCTTTCTATGATGCACTTTGTTCCCTCTAGAGTATCTCAAATGCTTTGATTAAACATAAGTTTAGCATCTTAGTTCAAGGTTCAAATGATTTTATTATTACTACTTCAGGTTGGAGCTTGATATATATATAGATACTTATGTGTTTGTCACTATTTCAAAGGCTAGTAGCCGCCAGTGATTTACCTCCTTCGTGTTGGCCCCGAGACGGATTGACGGAGACGCTGGGGCGAGCATATTCCTCTTTTGCCACCTTGATATATATATATATATAGATATATATTTTTGATATTTGTATTTGTCAGGTCTAGTGGCTAGCGCATGAGGTGTTGCCACCATGAGGTCTGGGATTCGAATCTCGGCAAAGTCGAGGTAAATGTCTCCCTTATGTGCTAGTCACTATTCCAAAGGCTAGTAGCCGCTCGTAATTTACCTCCTCCGTGTTGGCCCTGGGACGGGTTGGCGAGGGCACTGAGGGCGAGCATATTCGCCTTTTGCCACCTTGATATATATATATATATTTTTGATATTTGTATTTATCATAATGATCAATATGGTATTACAAAACAACACCAAGTTATAGAGATATACAAAAAAGGTTTAAACTCTTAAAATCATTTTTCCATGTCAAAGTTTTGATCTAGAATTGGAATGATAAAAATTTTAGCTTGTCTTTGGCACTCTTCAAACCGTGTTGATTAGCTAAAATGAGTATTACTTATACAATTGCCTTCCACTTATCTTTTAATTAGCTTGTTTACTTCTAAATATAAACTTATAGTTAAAAGAGGCAATTGAAATAAAATGATTATACCTCATTAATACCAAATTAATTAAATAGTATCATGTATTGTAGGAGAGCATTGATTTTTCTAGGATCCTAGCGAGATTCACTGGTTAATTCCAAGAGTAGATGAAAATAATGCTCTTTTAGATATTTAGTATCAGAACTGACTTCTTTATATATCCGTAAATATCTCCATTAATATTAGGAGTTGGATTTGAACTAATAGAACTAGAATTTGAAAAAGCATAGGTATAGGATATATCCATAAATATAGAACATCTTGATTCCCCTAACTCTAGATTCACTCATTGCTATATCTAGTGCTGCCTCCCTTTGGTGCTTCCCCTCCCTCTCTTTTTGATCATTATAATATTTTAAATTTTTTAGCCATCCAGTTATCACTTTTGATTGATTGAATTCATTTATTAGAATTTTTCAGTTGATCATAGTTTCTCACATGTAAATAATATTATGGATATGTACTGATATGTTCCTATTTGTCTAAATCATCAGAGAGTGACTCAGAAATTTCTGATTTGAATCACAATGAATTGAAGAAAGTCCATCCTGATTCACTAGGAGTAAGTATTTTGTTTTTTTTAGCAGTTAGAAGACAAGAGAATATAAGTTATAACAGCCTAATGTGGTGTTGGAACACTTTACTCACTTATCAGAAATACCTAAATTATTGTCTGATTTTGGTTCTGCTATTTCTTTTGAGCATGCTAATAATGCAATTCTTTTTATCTACTCTTGTTTGTATTTAGTAGAATTAACTGTATGTTGATATAGAAGTTTTATTCATGTCACCCCTCCAAGTATCGGCTTTCATTTTAACAGGTGGAATCCTTGCTCACAGCTATATGCGATACCACTTCTATCGCAGAATTTAAAATGGATGTAAGGCATCAGAATCAAAAGCTTGTTTCTATTATCCTCTCTTCCCAAGGAAAATAGTTTAAAAACACAGGCTGTATTTCATCCTACACTCTGATTGCTGTGCCCTCTCATTAGCTTGCAGGTTTTCAACTATATGTCAAAAGGAACTTGGTGGAGAAAAATATACCTCAATTAGTTTCAGGATACCCTTTGGTCCCGGCTAACACAACTAATCAAATTCTAGACACAAATGGTTCTGTTGCTACAACCTCCTTAGTAGTCTCAGAAACTAAATCTACAATCAGTAGCAATCAGAGAATAGTTGATACAGCACCTGACGAAGGATTAATGATCCTACCATCACTACACGTAACTGTTTCTGTAATTTGTAACTCATTTTAAATCCTCTGTTGATGACCTTTTCACATTTATGTTATGTTTGCAGGTCGGAGTTTTTAGAAGATGCAGAACCATTAAAGGAAATAAATTACCTCCCTCATGTAAAGAGGTAAGTCAAGTGCTCCCTGTGTGCTGGAGTACTTCGATTTTCTAGCTGCCTAAACATGTGAATTGATATGTAGAAATATATGTGTTGTTGCTTAAATACAGTTAAGGTGGCTAATAGGTGAATGGTTCCTGATTTCTTTTTCTAATTTGATGATACTATTTACAATCTCAGTTGTTTTCTATTAATGCTGGAATTGTATTCTCCACCGTTCTTTTTCTTTCCTTCTAATATCTTTGTACTGCATCTTAAATTTTCTCTTTGTAGAACCAACAAGTCAAGGAAGGTCAAATTCTTTGTTACATTGAACAAATTAGTGGGGAAACCCCGGTTTTGGTAATATTCTAAACCTTTAAGTATTATGAATATGCGCATATCCTTAATAAAATCTCCCCGTTTTTGTTTGTTGACCTTTTCTTGTATGTTACATCTCTCTCCATCAGTCCAATGTTTCTGGGGAAGTAGTGAGGATAATTAAAGAAGATGGCGGTAAATTTCGCTTTCATAATGTTGATTATATCTATTTCAGTTTTTGTCTAATAATAAGATGCAGATCCTGTAGGTTACGGTGATCCTCTTTTAGCGATTCTACCCTCCTTTCCTGGAATCATGAAGCTTCGGTAGTTTATTGAGCATTTGTAATGTGTTAACGTGATGTTGTAACTTGTAACATGGATGACATATTCATATTGCTACATCTTCCAATGTTTTATGGTTTGCACCCCTGGTGTACTTCAAGGTTTTTATGGGTGATTTTGAGATTGGATCTAGGCACTTAGAGGATACCTTTCTATTTTTTATTTTTCACCAAGGAGCCTCACCTATTAGAGAGTAACAAGATCTTTAGTTCTCATCTCAAGCTTTTCCCCAATATCTTTAGGCTTTACCATAGCTGTTCTCAGGTTTTCTCTGTCTTAACCAGCACAAGATTTATACACTAAAAAAAATCCTAGTTTTCTGACGGAATTATCGATGGATGTACATTTCTGTCGGAAATCTCTAATGAAAATTTGGTTTTTGTCGGGATAGCACGGCTAAAATAAAAAATTGGAGTATTATCAATGGAATCTTAATTCCGTCGATAATTCCCAAATAGAATTAGGGAATCAGATTCTTCTTGTACACTCGATTTCTTGATGTACATTAGATTCCGATGGAATCTTTTGTTAGGCATTCCGACGCGATCTCTCCTTCTCGGCGTTTCCGACTCATCTCTCCTCTCTCATGATCTTCAGGTAAGTTCTCTCCTTCCTCATTCTTTTCTCCCCTTCTCGATTTCTATCGGTTGTCAGCATGCAGCTAGTGGCTTTGTCGATCGCCAGCAAGCTGTTGGCAGTGTGGCTGGCTGTCAGCTCACAGTCGGCTGCTTGGCCGATCGCTAGCTAGCAGCGCAACTGGCTGCAAGCTGCCAATATTTCCATCTCGCCCTGTCGCAAGCTTGCGGCTACAAGCTCGGTTTGCTGCATACTCTTTTGTTAAGTTTGTTTGTGATTAAATTTCATTAAATCTTTTTATTTTGTAGTATATTGCATTTGTTGTTCTTCTCTGGATAGACTACTCTTCTTAATGTATAATTTAATAAACAGTAAATATATGCTATTTTACACGGATGAATTTAGATGTAGCCATTTGGTGATTATAGTGTTGGTATATTTATATTTATCTTAATTTTAGAGCTCATTATCTTTTGGTTGGAACATAAAAGGTAGTATTATTTGTTATTTGTTTGATATGAAATCTTGGTTTTTTGTGATTTAGGTTGATAGATATTATGGAAAAACAATCTAGAGTTCTTTTGGTTCACTAAGTTGAATGTTCAATAGAAAATGAATATTATGTTTGATCTAACCTATTAGGTTGTTAAATGAAAACTACCCACACTATATTACGTTTGATTGCTTTATTTAAGCTTAAATCAAATTGTACAAGTTTAATAGTTTTTAAATTATATTTTCATTAGGTGATAATGTCTATGAACAAAGGTTAGATGTACAATCGATTAGAAAATGAATTTATTAGAGATGATTTTATTGCCGAAGTTGAAAAAGATTGTGAACTTTACTAAGAGTCATTTAGAATGTATGAATGATATTGAGTTACGGTGTCCGTGTAATCATTAGAAATGTAGGAATAGAGTCTTCCGTGATGAGGATATCGTGAAAGTACATATATATGTAGAAATGGTTTTGTGCTAAATTATTACAATTGATACTATCACCGAGTGCCTTATTTGTATAAACCAATCGGGCCTTCTGGTGGTTTATCAGCTGGCACAACTTTTACTGCGCCTGAATCATCAATTAATGATATTGCAATACAATCAATGGTTCACGATGCGATGATGCTGTATTTAATTATTCCAATATAGATGAAATACCAACACTTGAACTATATGAAATGTTAAAGGCTAGTGAAAGAGAAGTGTGGGAAGGCATTCCCTCTGGTCATTTCCAATTATCAGCTATTGCAAGATTAGAGCATCCATGCCAGTTTCTCTATTATTATATCTAAAATTTAGGGTAAATGACCCACTTTATTAAATTTAGATAATCACTTTTCACTACACACTACATCAAATACTTTAAAATTTTCATCATCCTTAATTTTTTTTATTATTTTCTTCTCTTTCTTCTATTTTTTATTATTATATTTATGGAATGAGTAAAAGGAGAGAGATTGAAAAGATTGAGTGGACGGAGAGAGATTAAAAATAAATATTATTTTATTTTTAGGGTAGAGATTTCATTCCCTAAATTTAGAGAATCACTATTCATTAAATCTAAATTTAGGGAATGGATAGGGTAATTGATGCAGAGAGTTTTTAGTTACCTTATCCAAAATTTAAGATAAAATCTTTAGATAGGGTAACTGATATAGATGCTCTTATTGAATATAAAAGCAGAATATCATTTTTCAGAAAGATATTACGATGACATATGCTAATTGATATCATAGTTGTTTCCTGCTGATAATATAATGACTGATAGTTTTTACAGTACAATGAAATTAGTTAAATGTTTAGGTTTTTTTTATAGAGAAGATTGATTATTGTATAAATAATTATATAATATTTTGGAATGAAGACAACGATCTGAGTGAATGCAAAATTTATGTACATCCTCGTTATAAGCATGATACTCGTATAACAGGGCAACAGAAGAAAAAATTACTTGGAAAGTGATGTATTATTTTCCATTAATTGCTAGACTTTAATGCTTGTATGCATCTGCTACTATAGCTTGCCACATGATGTGATATCATGAGCATGAGCACGAAGGAGATATATGTGTTATCTTTGTTATTCCCCTGCATGGAAATATCTTGATGTTGTATTTGCTTCTTTTACAATAGAACCACGTAATGTGAGATTGAGACTTTTCATAGATAAATTTCAGTCATTTGGTCAGTCGGGGCAACAATATTCATCTTAGCCAGTTATATTAACACCATACAATTTATCGCATGAATTTATGTTCCTTACTGTGATAATTCTTGGTCCAACCAATTCTAAAGAGAAGATAGATATTTTCTTACAACATCTGATTACCGAGTTGAATGAATTATAGAATGTAGGGTTAGTGACTTATGATGTTGCAAGTAAGACTAATTTAGATTGCATGCTGTATTATTATGGATGATCATTGATATTCCAGCATACTCAATATTGTTGGGATGTAGCACAACTGGTAAATTAGCATACCCACACTGCATGATGGAATCTGATGCATTTTTATTACCTTATAGTGGGAAGGTATCTTGGTTTGATAATCACTGTAAAAATTTTACCAGTTGATCACCCTTTCAGGTGAAATAAATTTTTTTACTAAAAATATTGTAGTCAGAAAACCTCCTCCAGTCTATGCTTTAGGTGAACAAATCATTGAGCAAATAGATAGTTATAGATTTCTACCAGTATCTTAATCTAGTTTCGATGAGATAAATAAATATATTGTTAGGATGTGTAAGTGTGGTTGGAAGAAAAGTAGTATTTTTTAGGAGTTGCAGTATTGGAAGTATCTACTTATTTGACATATTTAGATATCATGCATATTGAGAAAAATTTCTTCGATAATATTTTCAAAAATGTGATGAACATGCCTAAAAGAACTAAAGACACTGTAAAATTATGTGAGGAATTAAAAGAACTAGTCAACAGATTAATGGTAAGTAAGTTTTATATAATTGGTTGAATGAAATTAAATTTCTATATCGGTGCGCTTCAAATATGGCTCGATGCATGGATATGAACATGTTAAAGATGTTTGGAATGAAAATTATGACTGTCATGTATTCATGCAAAAACTTATTCCAGTAGCTTTCCATGACTTATTTCCTCAAAATGTTTGGCAGATACTCAAAAATTGAGTCTATTTTTTAGAGATTTGAGAACAAGGTGTATTATAATGAATGATATGCTTCGACTAGAAACAAACATTTCTCTCATATTATGTAAGTTGGAGCACATATTTCCACCTAGTTTCTTTGATTCAATAAAATATCTACCAGTACATTTACTATATGAAACATAAATAACAGGTTCTATTCAATATAGATGGATGTATCCATTCAAACAGTTTTTGAAAAAATTATAGAATAATGTTCGTAACAAAGCAAGAGTTGAGGGGTCAATATGTAATGTTTATCTGGTTGAAGAAGCATCTTCTTTCTGCTCTTATTATTTTGTTGATACCGTGCAAACAAGACATCACAAGTATCTTAAAAATTTTGATGATGCTTCTTAGCCGATAGACCCATCGATGCTTTCTATTTTTAAGTTTCCTAGTAAGCCAATGGGTGCATCAATTTCTAAATGGTTAACTCAAGAAGAATATCATACTACAAGAACATACATACTCTTAAACTATGAAGATGTCAAATTATACATAAAGTAAGGTGACTTCTCTAATCAAACATTTATCCTTCTTTTAATTATTTTTCTTGATATCCCAATTTTTATATAATTAATTTCTTTTCCAACTTGTACAAACAATAACTTTAACTATAAAATCCATCAATTGGTGCAAATGAGGTAACTTTAAAGTTAGAGACCGAATTTGCATTATGGTTTTAAATATATATAAGTTAGAAAATTTGTAAAAAAATTTAGTTCATGTCTATTAAGAAGTATCCTAATTTATATCATAACTATTTTTATAGGTGAAAGAACATAGAATATCAAATGTGTAAGATGATAGGATAATGAATATTGCATCAGGACCCCTCCCTAAAATAAAGGTGTACTTTGCTTACTATGTTAATCGCCTCAAATTCTACGTGGCACAACGAGATTTATGGAGATTAACCTATAATTATGGTGTTTCTATCAAAGGATCTATAGATAACAATAATACTGAATTTGATTACTATGGTAGACTTGATGAAATCATAGAGATTGAATATTCTGCATTACTTATAAAGAGGTGTGTGTTGTTTAAATATTCATGGTATGATTCGACCCCAAGAATAGGTACCAGAATACATCTAAATTATAATTTAGTTATGGTTAATACAAACAAAAGATTCAACAAGTTTGAACCTTTCATTTTCGAAGTACAAGCGGGTCAAGTCTTCTATCTTGAATACCCTATGGAGAGAGAAGATCTAGTGAATGATTGTCTGTTTGTTGAATCAAGGCTCGCTCAATTATAGAGATGTCAAACATAATCACTGCTCAAAACCATGATGTATTTCAGAATGACGAAGTAGTGAGACATTCAGTTGATTCATAACTCCAATCCACTTCTCAATTACTTGTAGATATTAATGTCACTTACGAGGAGATACATGATGGAAAGATGTCCAACAGTGAGGATTTTGTTGAATAGTCTAGTGATGAGGACTTAGAAACTGTTAATGTTGATTAGTCAGATGTTAATGATAATTAAATATTAGCATTATTGTTATCAACTAAGTTATACTTTCATATTATTTTGCATTTATATTATCATGTCAATCAACTTTGTATGATGTGTTATAATATAATCTTGTAGACATTATTATAGCTGAGGATCAAGCAATAGCGCTTCGTGGCTACAAAGTTCTACTAGTTGTTGGAGACTCGTAAGTATTTTTTGTTATTAGTAATTCAAGTTCATATATTACTTTCTTTATAATATTTCTCATACTTTAATATTTTTTCTTGTAGGTTTATCCCTGATGGTCACATAGTTACCACATATATCACGGGTAAATTCAAGGAATGAGTCTGCCCTTCTGGTACTACATAAAGGCATGTAGACCAGGAGACGAAGTTGTTTTATTATAATGAATTTGTCGTAAGTATATTTAATATACTTTATATTCTATAATATATTTATCCTTTAATATACTAAAGGTTTATCTCAACTTACAATTGCAGAAAAGATATACATAGAAGGAAGGACAAGAGTAACAATTTAAAGATACTTGAAATAGTTATTGTTCCAAACTTTACAGAGACCTTCTTTATTATATTAGAAAGAAGGGTGAAGGATCGAGAAGGTGAATATCGCTCATTAAATTTTTTTTATTTTTGTATCGATTTGTAAAACAAGAATCAAAGAGGCAGCGGAATATAAAAGTAAAAATAATATAGATGACTCAGATGGTTACTTGGTCCTACTTCAAAATCCGCATTCCTTGATCATACCATTGGATAATCCACTATAATTCTTTTTTTTGAAATCTTCAGAAAGAAACAATGCTTACAATATGAAGAATGTAAGATAGTAACACACTACTATCTTTTGAAAATTAAAACAATGCAAGCTTTAACTAAAGTTATACCAACACCAGGTAGAAGATGAAGCTCGATCAGTACTTATAGATGGAGAAACTTGCTTGTGAAGATGAAGCACGGAGTAGCAGAATGACAGGAGCTTTGCACACTTGAAAAATGATGCCTTGCCTCAAATCTCGAGCTCTACTTATATAAGCTTTCATAAGTCAACTAATAAACAATTCGGTCGACTGATCCGTTTGGTTGACCGGACCTCCTATCGGTCAACTGAACTACTTTACTTCCTTCTTCATCGAGATATGATCTTCATGCAATTATGAGTAATTAATGTTCAGTCGACTAATCCCCTTGATGGTGTTGGAACCCCAAGGTTATTTTTGTGTAATCAACAAGTTAAGTTAGGTCCTGCGTTGTTTCTAACCTTGTGTCTAAGTGTGCAGGAGCTTAGGAGCACAGGTACTCGAGCGGAAGACGCAGCTAGCGAGAAGGACGGCACACTGTGCGTCTGAGGGACTAGGTGCTGCGGAAGAGTACACCGGCGGACGAGAAGGAAGTGCGCGCGGTGGTTCCGAGGTACGAAAGCCAGAGCGGAAGATTGCTCGAGGAGCAAGAGACGCAGCTAGCGCGAAGGTCGGCACGGGGTGCGACCGAGGGACGAAGTCTGCGGATGAGTACCCTGGTGGATGAGAAGGAACATGCGGCAATTTCGAGGGACGAGAAGCCGGAGGGAAGCACGCTCGAGAAGACCGGAAGATGGGTTCGGGTGAGCCCTATTCCGGATGGCAAAGATCACCCAAGCTAGCGGAGCCGGAGCGAACAGACCCGGACCAAGACGAGCCGAACTGAGACGAGTTGAACCGGAGTCGAAAAGTCAACTTATGTTAACCTTAGGGCTCCGGGCGCCCGGAACCGACAGGGGCGCCCGGAACCCTTCCGGGCGCTCGGAATCGACTTTTCAACAGGATCGAGTTTTGACTCGATCCAACCGTTGGGGGATAAAATTTATCCCCCCCAGGGCACCCGGAACCCTTCTAGGCGCCCGGACCAAGACTATAAATATAGCCTTGGTCCAGAAGCTTAAACAGAACTCACTTATTGTAAATCCAGTGCTTGCACACTCTCTTTTAGTCTAAGCTTCTGTTTTCTGCACTTCAACGATGTACGAGGCTTCTCCACCCGAAGGAGTTTTATTGAGCTTAATCTTCCTTGGATTAATAACCTCATCGGTTGTAACCAAGTAAATCTTTTGTGCCTCGCTTTTCTTTATGCTTTTAATTTACCTGCTTAACTTAATTATGCAAGTGTTAGCCTAAAGAGTTCGAGGAGGGCTTGTTTTCTTTTTCGTGTTAGCAGGATATCTAACAACCCCCTCCTAGCTGGCCCAACGGTCCTACAAGTGGTATCAGAGCCGAGTACACCTCAGAAGGACTAACCGCCGTCTGACGCAACAAAAACGATGGCCGGAGCTAGCGACTACCCACCTGCATTCGAGGGGGAGTTTTCCATCTGGAAACAAAACATGGAGGTATACCTTAACTCAGATTCTGATATTTCTTTAATAATGAAATTTGGTTATGAAGAACCAAAGAACACGAACGGAGAAGGACTCGATCTACGCCTCTGGAACGAAAAGCAACGTGAGGAGTCTATGGCAAATGGCCGAGCAAAATATTATCTTCTGAATGTAATACCAAAGGAAGATTTCAAAAAGGTCGCGGATTATGAAAGCGCAAAAGAACTTTGGGAAAAGTTCTTGCAGCTCTATGAAGAACCTTCGTAAGCTGACACCTCAATAGACACCGAGCCACCGACAGAAGAGTCCGAAATCGAGGTAAGTACTACAACAGCCGAAGTACATCCCGAGATCGATGACGGGGGAGAATCTTCGGAAGAAAGCAACTCGATAGGGGGAGAATCAATTACTGACAAGGTAAGTCAGGTATGGACTCGAACCTCTGATCAATTGAATGATTCAATCGAAGAATTGCCTGAAAATTTTTGCAAATCATCGAAAGAGTTTTTTATATTAGAAAATCAATTGTCAAACTTATCATGCAAATTTGAAATATTATCGAAAGAGTTCTTCGAATTTCAAAATATCTTAACAAAAGAATTTTGCAAGTTGGAAACTTTGCTAAAAAACTTTTGTGAATCACAAAGAAGTTTTTCAAAAGAATTATGCAACATAGAAATATTATCGAAAACTTTTTCTGGTCCTAAAAATTTGGAAGTACAAATTACTTTATTGAAAAAGTTTTATGAATTAGAAATTGATTCATCAAAAAATATTTTCGGATTAAGAAACCTATTATTAATAGATTCCTGCAAATTCTTATTGTTAAAAAATTCTAGCAAATTACAAAATACTCTTTCAAACGAATTTTGCACATTGCCGAAAGAATTTTTTATATTGTCGAAAAATTTTATCAAGTTAGAATCTATGCTATTTGAATATTTTTGTGAAGTTGCAATTCAAAAAATAATAGAAATTAACATGATACAAATTATTGCATGTTTAATATCTGTGGCTTTAATTTTGAAAAAGTGTAATTTGAGAAGTTATGAAAAATTGAAATGGAAATTTAAAACTTGTTGATATAAGTATCAGTATAAAATAAATAAATGCATAGAAATTTTTTTTTCATGCTATCAATTTTTTTAAAATTTTCTTGCATAAATTTTTCGGCTTAGAAAGTGTTTAATTATTGATGACGAATACTTGAAATTTTTTTTCTTGACTTAGAAATTTGTCTTGACTTAGAAATATTTCCCTGAAAATTATTGAAATATATTTTCAAATTTTTTAATGTCAACCCTTAGATTTTAGTTGTTCCCCATTTTTATTGTGATCAAAGGGGGAGAAGGAAAGTATAAGTCTAGGGGGAGGTAGAAAATTGAAAATTAAAAATTAAAATTTGGAATGTTTGAAATTTAATTACTTCTATCATGTTGCATGTTATTGCAATAAATTGTTTAATTACATATATATTTTTGACCCTATCTTAACTTGGGTTGATCACACCAAAAAGGAGGAGATTGTTGGAACCCCAAGGTTGTTTTGGTGTAATCAACAAGTTAAGTTAGGTCCTGCGTTGTTTCTAACCTTGTGTCTAAGTGTGCAGGAGCTTAGGAGCACAGGTACTCGAGTGGAAGATGCAGCTAGCGAGAAGGACGGCACGCTGTGCGTCTGAGGGACGAGGTGCTGCGGAAGAGTACACCGGCGGACGAGAAGGAAGTGCGCGCGGTGGTTCCGAGCGGAAGATTGCTCGGGGAGCAAGAGACGCAGCTAGCGCGAAGGTCGGCACGGGGTGCGACCGAGGGACGAAGTCTGCGGATGAGTACCCTGGTGGACGAGAAGGAACACGCGGCAATTCCGAGGGACGAGAAGCCGGAGGGAAGCACGCTCGAGAAGACCGGAAGATGGGTTCGGGTGAGCCCTATTCCGGATGGCAGAGATCACCCAAGCAAACGGAGCCGGAGCGAACAGACCCGGACCGAGATGAGCTGGATCGAGACGAGCTGAACCGGAGTCGAAAAGTCAACTTATGTTGACCTTAGGGCTCCGGGCGCCCGGAACCGACCGGGGCGCCCGGAACCCTTCCGGGCGCCCGGAATCGACTTTTCAACAGGATCGAGTTTTGACTCGATCCGACCGTTGGGGGATAAAATTTATCCCCCCCAGGGCGCCTGGAACCCTTCCAGGCGCCCGGACCAAGACTATAAATATAGCCTTGGTCCAGAAGGTTAAACAGAACTCACTGATTGTAAATCCAGTGCTTGCACACTCTCTTTTAGTCTAAGCTTCTGTTTTCTGCACTTCAACGTTGTACGAGGCTTCTCCGCCCGAAGGAGTTTTATTGAGCTTAATCTTCCTTGGATTAACAACCTCATCGGTTGTAACCAAGTAAATCTTTTGTGCCTCGCTTTTCTTTATGCTTTTAATTTATCTGCTTAACTTAATTATGCAAGTGTTAGCCTAAAGAGTTCGAGGGGGCTTGTTTTCTTTTTCGTGTTAGCAGGATATCCAACAACCCCCTCCTAGCCGGCCCAACGGTCCTACAGATGGGTCCACTAATCAGTGTAGTTTCCTTGTTCACCGAGATTCTTCATCAATAAACTTTAATTGCATTTAATGTTCGGTCGACCGGTCTGTGGGTTTGGTCGACCGATCATGCTGGCTTCCAACTTTGCTTCTGATCGATCTGATACCAGCTTTGTTGTCGGGCTGATCTTTGCTTTATATCAAGCTAGTTCGATCGACCGATCCATAGATTTGGTCAACCGATCAGGCTGAATCTGCAAAATAAAGTTAAGACAAATACTCCTACAAAACAAAGTTAGAATAGTATAATATATGAGTAGTAAGATGTATAAATAGTATTTGATAGTAGAACTGTCTTGATCTCAACTTGAAAATCTTCCCGATTTCTTCAGTTGGATCAGCGACCTAGAGCTTGTTCCTTTCCAAAAACGTCCTCACTGTCGCTCTTCTCCAGTTTCTTACCTCAATCTACCTACCAAACATTGGTCCTCTAGACCTATTTGGACTTTTGCCGCTTAACATCAGATCAGCTCACCAGGATTTCCTCTCAATCTTCGGTCCTCCAGACCTATCGAGCTTCTATGCCAAGTGTCGGGTCCTCTCGACCTATTTGAGCTTCTGCCTGGCTTCCATGATCTGCTAAGATTTTCCCAGATTCGATTCTGGTGCATCGTACACTAACAATTTTCACTTTTTTGATGTTTGACAACTAAGGTTCATAGTTAAGTTTATAACATATGCAAAGATATGTAAACAAGCATTTTTAACTTAACTCTCCCCCTAAATCTAACAACTACCCTTGAATTCACTATCTCTCCCCCTTTGACACACATCAAAAATAGGGGAAACACAATTAATAAGCTTGAATTATTCCAAGACTTAAGTATTGGAGGTAGGAAAATTGCTTGAAAATTTTGAAAGCAAAATTTTTTTGAGCAGTATTAGTAATTATTGTAAGATAAGTTTTGAAAAATAAACTATTGAAAATAATTTCTAAATTCAAAGTACATGAATTTCTAATTAAAAAACAAGTGTTGGATTTAGATTTTAGAAAACAATTTTAGAAAATTTATATTGTTTTGAAAATAATGTAAGTCAAAATATTTGAAAATTCACATATGAAAACACTGCATTAAAGTTTGAAAAACTAGAAATTAAAAATATCGTAAAATGGATAAAAATTAAGTTTACATTTTCGTAGTCCAAGGTAAAATGGATAAAAATTAAGTTTACATTTTCGTAGTCCAAGGTAAAATGGATAAAAATTAAGTTTACATTTTCGTAGTCCAAGGCTTTTTTTGAAAAAGAATTAAGTTTATTTTTGAAAAGAGTTTGAAAACTTTCATGTCAAAGTGATTAAAGATTTAGAAAGCATAGATTTGAAAAATATTTTATGTAACATTGTTAAAAAAAATTTAAAACAAGATGCATTGAATTATAAAGTGAAAATTTGAAAGTAAAAAATTTCTTAAGTGTTTAAAATATAGTTATAAAATTATAAGTGAATAAATTCTAAGGTTTTGAAACAGTTAGAAAAAATAGGAAAAATTTTAAAATTATGAAATTTAAAGTGAAAAATATTTTGAAAAATTTAAAATCTTTGATGGAATGCTCCCTCTTAATTTGATATTTTTCTAAAAGTCCAAGTATGGTTTGAAAACTAAGAAAAAATGTCTTTATGATGAAATGTCCAACCTTCATACGTAACTACCATAAGATAACAGCTGCTGACTTTGGTTGGTCAATTTGAGATTTTGGTTCTAACTAGTTTGTTACTAGCTAGATTACTCAAATTGATCATTATATTTTGTTTAAAATCTAGATTTATAGTGATATACTGATATAAGCATTTGAAATCTTAGTCTAAGTCCTAAGCATCTCACACCGTTCTATGTTTTAAAATACACAAGCAAGGTATCCTACTGTGCTTATGAGATGCTGGTTGATAAAGCTATAGGAGCATACAATTCTACGGGAAATCCTAGGCTACTCCATAAAGAAAAAAATATTTTGAAAGGTATTTTGAAAATAAATTTTGAAAGGGGAATTTTAAAAACAACTTTGAAAAACTAATAAGTAATAAATTTTCATAAATATATAAAGAGAAACTATTCTATAAAGTATATTCCTAATTGTCTTCTTAAGTTACTAAAGTCAAATTCAGGTAAATGTTTGATAAATATATCAGTAGGTTAGATTTGATTCAATATAGTTAAGTTTTATATTCCCTTTAGTGACATGTTCGCTAACGAAATGATGTTTAACTTCTATGTGTTTTGTTCTAAAGTGATGTACTGAATTTTTATTTAGGTTTATAGAACTTATATTATCAATGTAGGTTTTTACATTTTTATAGTCTAAATTAAAGTTTTTTAAAGTATGGGACATTTATAACAATTGAGCTACGCATTCACTCATTGTTATGTATTCAGCTTTAGTAGTAGATAAGGCAACACAATGTTGCTTTCTAACTAAAGAAGATCCTAGTAGTTGATATCCTCCACCTATACTCTTTCTATCTAACTTACATCTGACATAATCTGAATCAGAATAGCCAACTGATTCAAAATGTGATGTTCTTGGATATCACATTCATACATTAACGGTTCCTTTTAGATATTTAATTATTCTTTTAACATAAGATAGGTGGGATTCTTTAGCGCATGTTTGATAACGAGCACACATACTAACTGCAAATAATATGTTAGGTCTGCTTATAGTTAAGTATAGTTAGCTACTTATCATGCTTCTATGGTATTTTAAGTCAACTAATTTACCATTTGGGTCACTATCTAGTTTTATGTTACTTGCCATAGGTGTTTTTAGTTCTTTAGAATTTTCCATACCAAATTTCCTAATAAGTTATTTTGTGTATTTACTTTGGTGTATGTAGTTTTCTTCTTTAATTTGTTTAATTTATAGTCTTAGAAAGTAGTTTAACTCTCCAACTAAACTCATTTCAAATTTATTTTTCATTAAAGTTATGAATTATTTTAAAAATTTTGAGTTAGTTGACCCAAAGACTATGTCATTTATGTATACTTGGGCTATGAATATGTCAGAGTTAATGATTTTAATAAATAGTGTAGGATCAATTTGACATTCATTAAACCCTTTTGAGTTTAAGAAGCTAGAGAGTCTTTCACACCAAGCCCTATGTACTTAGTTTAATCCGTATATTGCTTTTTTAAGTTTAAAAACATGGTTTAGGTATTCTAGATTTTCAAAGCCTAGTGGTTGACCTACATAGATCTCTTCTTTAATTTACCCATTTAGGAATGTAGATTTAACATCCATCTGATATAACTTTAATCCTTTGTGTGTTGTATAGGCTAGCAACATTCTTGTGGATTCAAACCTAGCTACCGGGGCATAAGTCTCATCGTAATCAAGTTCTTCGACTTGACTAAACTCTTTGGCAATTAGACAGGCTTTGTTCCTTACTATTTCTCCTTTGTCATCTAATTTATTTCTAAAGACCCACTTAGTGCCAATAATCGACTTATGTTTGGGTGGACGGACTAAATCCCACACTTGATTTCTTTCAAATTGACCTAACTCCTCTTGTATTACAATTATCCAATCAGGTTCAGATAATACATCATCTATGATTTTGGGTTCAATTTTAGATATTAGTGCTATATGGCTTAAGTTCCTAAAAGCTGATCAGGTTTGCACTCTTAACTCAAGATTTTCTATTATTTATTCAATTGGATGATCAGAGTTTAGTCATATTGTTCTTGGGTTGGTTTTTGCTATTTGTTTATTTTGTGTTAATTGTTCTTCGTCTTCTTGATTTGTTGAATTTGGTTGATCATTAGTTTTCTCAAGATTAATTATATCATTATTAACATTTTCATCAAAGGTGACATTAGTTGTTTCTTCAAATTTTAGAATGGATTTGCTATAAACTCTATAGGCTCTACTTGTAGATGAAAAACCAAGGAAAATTCCTTGTTGGATTTTTGAAGTAAATTTTCCTAAATAATCTTTAAGGTTTAAAATATGTAGATTACATCCAAATACTTTAAAATATTTTATGTTTGGAATTTTATTAAAATAAATTTCATAAGATGTTTTATTTAGAAATTTATTTATTATAATTCTATTTTAGATGTAACAAGCTGTATTAATGGCTTCAGCCCAAAAATATTTAGGTAAATCATATTCATTTAGCATTCTTCTTGCAACTTCTTGTAAGGTTCTATTTTTACATTCTGCTAGTCCATTTTGTTGTGGAGTCTTGGGGCATGAAAACTCATGATGTTAACCATTTTATAGATAAAAAATTGTAAAATTTTTAATTTTTAAACTCACCACCATTATCACTTTTGATTTTCTTGATTTTGATTTCTTTTTCATTTTTCTATTTGTTTGTAGAAATTATAAAATATTTTAAAATTTTCATATTTATGAGTTAAGAATTTTACCCATATATATTTGGAGTAATCATCTATTATAACTAAGTAGTAAAAACTTCCATTTTGTGATTTAACTCCATAGGAGTCCAATAAGTCTAAGTGCAACAATTCAAGTATTTTATTTATTCTGTTTTGATTAGTTAGTTTATGAGTTGATTTAATTTATTTTCCTTGTTGACAAGGATTACAGATTTTGTTTTTAAGGATTCCTAATTTTGGTATACCTCTAACTAAACTATTTTTGTTTAATTTTAGTAAATTTCTAACATGGGTATGAGCTAATCTCCTATGTCACAACCATGTTTCTTCGTGTTGTGTCAAAAGACATGTGGGTGAGATTTTTGGTAGATTTATTGAGTAAATATTTTTATCTCTAAATCCTTTCAATAATATATTGGTTGAGTTTGTATAACTCAACCAACCTACTTGTGAATCTAGTGAGTTTAATTTAAAGTTATATAAGAAAATTTTGTATTTATTATTAAATTTATATAATTTTAAACCAAATTATTTGTGTATGTAGGAATGTGAACTAGCCCGCTAACCTACTTGTATGGGGGTCTTTCTTAAGACCCACAAGAAGAAGGATGACATATTTATCGATAATAGATCAAAGGCCATACACATAAGATTATTTACTTTATTACATTTAATTATTTCTATTTTGATTAACTTTAGTAATTGTGATCAATTGAATAATATTCATTTTATATTTTTCCAAACATGATCAAATGACAGATAGAGTGGTTCAGACATCATAGCTACTAGCAGACGGGGGGGGGGGGGTCACACCTTCTATGGCTAAATGAGATTTATTATGATGTTATTGGTGGAAGGACAAAAAACTCCACCCTCTATGGTCTTGGCTCCCAGGTCAAAGTTACATTTAATTGTTTGAGGACTCTTAGGGGCCTTTAAGATAGGAAAATTAAGAATAGTATACTCAAAGTGCCTCAATAGATAAGAAGATGGAATAGTGGATGATCACTAGTTCCACTTGATTTTGATTCATAGGAGCCTCAAGATTCTTCAGATCCTATTGATTAGTTTTTTCAACTAAAATTTAATTTTTTTCATTACATAAATCATGCAAAATATATTTATCATATAGAAATTAGCTAATTTATAAATATTGTATTATTATATATTTCAGGAGTTCAGGCCTATTGACATTGATGATCACCATTTTCTCATTTCATTTATCTAGGTATCATAATTGGTTATACATATTGTTACATTTTTATTTATACATAAATATGATATAAATCTATCATATTTGACTTTCTACAGCAGATTTTATATTACTATTTTATATATGGATGTACTATTCGGATTATGAATTATGGATAGTGTAGTTTTTTTCTATTAGTTTGTTTGTATGAATGTTTTGTTACTGAATTATATTTAGATTTTATTTGTTTTTAGATGATTGTGATTGTTTCTATTATGGATTGTGAAATATGCTTGTATTGTGAAAATGTGTTTGTATATGTCGATTGTGAAATGTGATTGTATGGATGAATATGAAATGTGATTGTATGGATTGTGTGTTAGGAACTAGGGCGCTAAACACGCGAAAGTGTAGCGGAAAACATCTAGTTCTTTTCCAGAAGATCCATACGAAAGGAAACCATATACTAAGTACTAATTCTTCTACATGAGAAAGTTATACCTTTGCTGCATGCCCTTCGCAATCCCGACAGCAACGTTTCTTTAAATGCGGATCTCAGCGCGATCAGTACGTCCGCGCCTCTACGGTATCCACACGAACACGTTCTCCGTCTGTCTCACAAACTCACAACTTGGAGAAGAAACAACCTTTGTTGTGCTAGCAACTCTACAAGGTTGTTTTTGACCAAGAGAAGAAAAGGAAGAAGAGCAAAACCAAGAAGAGCACACTCACCCAAAAGGTCACTTCATCTATATAAGGTGACTTCACAAAAGGGTTACTTTACCAAATAGGTTACTTCACCTAAAAGGTTACTTTACCAAAAAGGTTACTTCACCTAAAGGTTACTTTTACAAATGACTTTTGTATTCATCCAATGAATACGAAATACTTTTGTCTCTTGATCTTCCTTTTGATTAATGATATATTAATCTCTATTAATATTCATTAATCTTAATGGGTTGGATTTAGACTATTAGATTAACCATTAACCCAATAAACTAATGAGTCTAACCCATTACTCAATAAGTCTAATCCGAATTCATTCGAGTTTAACTCAATGTGTATAATTTGTATAACTCAATCCATCTCCAAGTCAATGTGTTCTTTGTGTGTGACCCAATAGGCTCTCGTAACGTTGACAATGTATCTAAAACCATTTTAGATACATAAACAATGAGTGGCATCTAGCAATGTATCATTGCTACCCAAGTGACGAGAAAGTCGAGATCCGACCAAACCTTTCCGTGTCTATTATCTTGTATGACTTGGTCCCTCTATCCTTGATATCTAGGTTGATCAATGAGTCATAGACCATATCATCCTCTTATCAACCTTTGTGTTTCTTGATATCTAAGTAGACAGACTCAATAAAATAAGCTCAATATCTCATATTGACTCATTTACGCATGACTATGCTTTCTTGTGTCCTACTAATCAAGGGGCCCACAGATATCGCTTTCGTTATATGGAAGGGATATATCCCATCTACATCACTCACATCCCTCCGCATAATTCATTGCATACCCAGTGATCGACTTTATTGTCCACCTTGTTACAGGTGACGTTTGCCGATACCAAAGTACACAACTCCTTATGTAGGGAACCGTAGTGACTTTAGGTCAAAGGACTATTCATACCAATAGTCACATGAGAATGTTTATGCCAATCATATGACGATCCATGAAACATTCTCATGGCGGGTCATTCAGTATATATTCTCTAATATATACTCATGGTCAACCTGATATCTCATATCCATGACTTGTGAGATCAAGTCATCCGTTGACCTACATGCTAGTCTCAACGCATTAATATTGTCCTTTGTATATTAATGCTTGACTAGGAATAGTTAAGAGTAGTGTTCTCTACAATATCTCACTATCAATTCAACCAATTGATATATTGTAGATAAAAACCTACTACTCAAGGACATTATTATACTTATTCAATTGGCACTAAATTGAAATAAATATAATAACCAACTTTACCTTTTATTAATAATAATATATGATACAATAATGTGTCCTTTACAATCATCTCATAATTGGTACTAGGGCTAATACTAACAATCTTCCACTAGCACTAGTGTCAATCACTAAGATATCGAATACCCATGGACCTAGTGTAACCATCATGTTTTCTCTGTGCTAAATCCTTGGTCAAAGAATCTACAATGTTAGCATCGGTTGGTACTCTGCATATCTTCACATTTCCTCTATCGACAATCTCTCGAATGAGATGGAATCGCCATAGTATGTGTTTGGATCTCTGATGAGAACGAGGTTCCTTAGCCTATGCAATAACCCCATTGTTATCACAATAGATGTCTATTGGACTCGCTATACTAGGAACAACATCAAGTTCTGCAATGAACTTCTTGATCCAAACAGCCTCCTTTGCTGCAGCTGAAGCAGCAATATACTCGGCTTATGTTGTAGAATTAATGACTGTGTCCTGCTTCAAACTCTTCCAGCTCACAGCACCACCATTTAAGCAAAACACATACCCTGACTGCGATCTATAATCATCCTTATCTATTTGGAAGCTAGCATCAGTGTAACCCTTTACAACAAGCTCTTCATCACCTCCAAAGATCAAGAAATAATCTTGAGTCCTTCTCAAATACTTAAGAATATTTTTAACTACTGTCCAGTGACCTTCACCTGGATCTGACTGGTATCTGCTCGTTATGCTTAAAGCATATGAGACATCTGGGTGAGTACAAAGCATGGCGTACATGATAGACCCTATAGCAGATGCATAAGGAATCTGATCCATGCGGTCCCTTTCTACCTTAGAAGAGGGACATTGAGTCTTCGAAAGACTCACACCATGTGGCATAGGAAAGAATCCCTTCTTGGAATTCTCCATGGTAAAATGTTTAAGCACCTTGTCAATGTATGTACTCTGACTTAGGCCAAGTAATCTTTTAGATCTATCTCTATAAATCTTAAGGCCTAAAATATAGGCTGCTTCACCTAAGTCTTTCATTGAAAAATAATTCCCAAGCCAAGTCTTCACTGACTGAAGAATACGGATATAATTTCCAATGAGTAGTATGTCATCTACATACAATATGAGAAAGATGACTGTGTTCCCACTAACCTTCTTGTAGACACAAGGTTCATCTTCATTCTTAATGAAACCAAACATTTTGATCGCATCATCGAATTGAAGATTCCAGCTTCTAGAAGCTTGCTTTAATCCATAAATGGATCTTTGCAACCTACAAACCTTTCCAGCATGCTTTGGATCTACAAAACCCTCAGGTTGTGTCATATACACATCCTCGAGTAGATTTCCGTTAAGAAATGCGATTTTGACATCCATTTGCCAGATCTCATAATCATAGTAAGCTGCAATAGCAAGTAAAATCTGAATGGACTTAAGCATTGCAACTGGTGAAAAAGTTTCATCATAGTCTATACCATGAATTTGCTTGAAACCTTTAGCTACCAACCTACCTTTATAGGTATGCTTATGCCCATCCATATCAGTCTTCACTTTGAAGACCCACTTACACCCAATGGGTTTGATCCCTTCAGGTGGATCAACCAAAGTCCATACTTGGTTAGTGTACATGGATTCCATTTCAGATCTCATGACCTCTAGCCATTTCTCAGAATTAGGGCCCTGTACAACTTCTTGATAAGATATAGGCTCATCAAGACCAATAAGCTCTACATCACCATGGTCAGACAAGAGAAATGAATATCTCTCAGGTTGACGACAGGTCCTATCAGATCTGCGTAGAGTGTGTGCTACTTGAACAGGTTGTTGCTCCACAACTTCTTGTGGTGCCTGTTTAATTTCCATCAAGGCATCAGTGCTAGTTTGTGTATCTTGAATTTCTTCAAGATCCACTTCACTCCCACTAGTCTTTCTAGAAATAAATTCCTTTTCTAGAAAGACATCAGTTCTAGCAACGAACACTTTGCCTTCTGTGGGATTATAGAAGTAATATCCCTTTGTTTCCTTGGGATATCCTACAAAATAGCACTTGTCTAATTTGGGTCCAAGTTTATCTGAGACTTGTCATCGAACATAAGCCTCACAACTCCAAATCTTCATAAAAGACATCTTGGGACTCTTTCCAGTCCATATTGTATATGGTGTCTTTATGATGACCTTAGATGGAACTCGGTTAAGTGTGAAAGCGACCGTCTCTAGAGCATGCCCCTAGAAGGAAGCAGGGAGTTCTGTCTGACTCATCATCATTCGAACCATATCTAATAAAGTATCATTTCTCCATTTTGATACGTCATTCCATTGTGATGTTCCAGGTGGAGTGAGTTGAGATATTATCCCACAGTCAACGAGATGGTCATGAAACTCTTGGCTAAGATATTCCCCACCTCAATCTGATCGAAGCATCTTAACACTCTTACCAAGTTAACTTTGTACTTCATTCCTGAATTCTTTGAACTTTTCAAAGGATTCTAACTTATGTCGCATTAGATACACATAGTCATATCTACTGAAATCATCAGTAAAAGTAATGAAGTAATGGTAGCCGCCTCTAGCTGCTATTTTGAAAGGGTCACATACATCTGTATGTATGAGTCCTAACAAGTCATTAGCTCTTTCGCTATGTCCACTAAATGAAGTCTTTGTCATCTTGCCTTGAAGACAAGATTCGCATATCTCATATGATTCAAAATTAAATGAATCCAAAAGTCCATCCTTATGGAGTTGGGATATGTGACTCTCATTTATGTGACCCAAGCGACAATGTCAGAGATATGTTTGGTTCAAATCATTAGACTTGAACCGTTTGGTATTTATGTTATAGATTGGGTTGTTAAAGTCTAGAACATAGAGTCCATTCACATGATGTGCACTATAATAAAACATTTAATTGAAATAAGCGGGACAGCATTTGTCCTTTATTACAAATAAGAATCCTTTCTTGTCTAAACAAGAAACAAAGATGATGTTCTTAGTTAAGGAAGGCACATAACAACACTCTTCAAGTTCTAATACAAGTCCAATGGGCAAAGATAAGGAATATGTTCCTACAGCTATAGCAGCAACTCTTACACCATTGTCTACTCGTAGGTCTACTTCGCCCTTTGTCAATGTTCTACTATTTCTCAAACCCTACACATTAGTACTGTTAGTTAGAGCCCTAGAGCCAATCATTTGATGATTGTATGGACTCATGTATATCATATTCTTGTATATTAATAAAGGCATTTGTTTGGTTATTATACTTATTTGTATTAGTGCCAAATAGACTAAGTATAATAGCGTCCTTGAGTAGAAGGTTCATACCTATATCAATCGATTAGTTGAATCGATAGTGAGATGATATAGGGAACACTACTCTAAATCATTCCTAGTTGAGTATTAACATTCAGGGACAATGTTAATACAATAAGACTAGCATGTAGGTCAGCTCGATGACTTGATCTCACAAGTCATGGATATAGAGATATCAAGCTGACACATGGGTATGCATTAGAGAATGTATACTGAATGACCCGCCATGAGAAAGTATCATGGATCGTTATATGAGTGTCATATACTTTCTCATGTGGCTATTAGTATGACTATTAGTCCTTAGACCTGAAGTCACCATGGATCCCTACATAAGGAGTTATGTACTTTAGTTTCGTCAAACGTCACCCGTAACTGGGTGGACTATAAAGGCGATTACTGGGTATATAACAAATTATGCAGAGGGATGTGAGTGATGTAGATGAGATCTATCCCTCCTATATGACGGGAGAGACATCGATATTCTTGATAGAGTGAGACCACGAAGTGTATGACCATACCCAAATGAGTCAATATGAGATATTGAGCTCATTTGATTGAGTGAGTCTACTCGGAGTTCAAGATTTAGATTGGTCAGAGGATGACACGGTCTATGCCTCACATTGATCAATCTAGATGTCTAGGATAGAAGGACACTTGTCACATATTGTGAGGAGTCACAATTAGTAGTCACAAGGTGATGTTGGATCTCAACATTTCTTGTAACTTGGATAGCAATGATGTATTGCTAGATGCCGCTCATTGCTTATGTTTTTAAAGGAGTTTATAACATTGCCAACGTTACAAGAACCTATTGGGTCACACACAAAGAACATGTGCATGGAGATTAGGTTCATATGATGAACCAATAGGATTAGATTCATATGATGAATCAAAGATTGGATTCAAATTAGACTTATTGAGTTAGACTCAATTAGATTCAATTGTTGAATGAGTCTAATTTAAATTTGATTCATGAGTCAATTTATATTAATGAATTGAGATTCATTAAATTAAAATTGACTTGAATCAAAGCTTAGATTTAACTCAACAAGGAAGAGCATTGGTCAAGTTTGACTTGACCAAATAGAGGTTGACACATCAAGTTTTGACTTGATGAATTGACACATCATGAGGATGACTCATCCTACATGGCATGCCACATCATCCCCTTATATAATGGTGTGCCACCTCATGGAGGTTACACACCATTAATCCTCTTAATGTGGCCGGCCACATTAATGTGGGGGTTACACATGTGGTGGCCGGCCACACTAAGTGAGGAGAGGGTTTCATTTGGTGGCAATTGAATGGTGTTCAATGCTTCTTCTTCCTTGGGTGCTTCTCCCTCTCTCTAGCTTGCTGATGGTCGTGGCTTCATGGTGGAGAAGAAGTGAGAGTTGATTCCAAGCAACTAGGTGGTGTGAAGGTCACAAAAGGAGAGTACCTAGAGGAGTGTGTGAGTTCCTTTTTCCCTTCTCTCCTTTCTCACCTTTTAGATCTAATCCGAGAGCCCTAGAAAGTGCTAGCACACTTGTGGGTTCTCCTCTCCATCTTTGAGTGGTAGAAGACCACTCCTTGTTCGTGTGGATACCGCTAGAGGACCGTTCGCTTGACGGTCTCGAGATCCGGCTACCTTTTGGACGTTGCGGGATTACGAAGGGCACGCATCAAGGGTAAATATTTTTCCCTCGTAGATCTAAGAGTCGATCGTGTTTTAAACTCGTACTCATATTTTTCGAAAGTTTTACCTTGCACGAGATCCGTGGCTTGGGCGATTCGGGGTTTCCGCGACGCGAAAAACCCAACAGTGGTATCAGAGCCACGTGCAAGGCTTGTACGAGTTTGTTTTTATTTTTATGAAAAATAAAACCCTTCTGTGATTTTCTGTAAAAATTAGTTTTTTATGATTTTATGGGTAATTTTTCCGTAGAAGCGAAGCACAAGTGTCTCGGCACTTGTAGGCTTCGGCTACCGGAAAGATCTTTCAAAACCGGCTTCGTTTCGCCCCAAATCCGTTTGGGACATCGGGCTTGGGTGCCATTAGATCGCAAAGGAGCAACTCACAATGGTTAGATCGTGGGTAGGGGTACTGCCCCTAACCCCGCAAGGGGATTTGCTCCGCGATCGCACCCGAAATCGCTTAAAACGAACCCGCCGGGAAGAATTTTCCGAAACGGCAATG
Source organism: Zingiber officinale (assembly GCF_018446385.1). Taxonomy (NCBI): domain Eukaryota; kingdom Viridiplantae; phylum Streptophyta; class Magnoliopsida; order Zingiberales; family Zingiberaceae; genus Zingiber; species Zingiber officinale. Next base: position 58,150,663 of record NC_055993.1, read on the forward strand.
TCTCGGCCCAAATCGTTTTGGGACAGCGGGTTTAGGCGCTGTTGGATCGCAAACGAACCCTCACGATGGTTAGATCGTGGGTAGGGGCGCTGCCCCTGGGCCCCGCAAGGGGATCCGTTCCGCGATTGCGCCCGAAATCGCTAAACGGGACCGCCGGGAAATTTTACTCGTAAAATTGTAAAAAAATATTTTAAAAATTATAGAAAATTATGAAAATATATAATTTTGAATTATATATTAATTTTGTGATAGTCATGGCCTAAAAACTCAATATGATTGGATTGTGTTGTAATTCATAATACGGTCTGCGTGCCGTTATGTGTTTGCGCGTGTTGTATGTTTTTATTTTTCCGCGACCTGCGCGTCGTGCCTTTCTCTTATATTCTTGTTGTAAATTAGATTTAGACTCTAATGTAACTCGAGTTTCAAATTGTAATGTACAAATTGGAGCGGTGGAGGGTCCACACGAGACGGAGTTCTGAGGCGGGCACGAGCAACACAAGGTGGTCAAAGGGAGGAGCTTGGAGAAGCTGTTGACCCTAGGTTGACCAATCGATCTACTCATTGGCTTGAGAAGATCGTAGTAGGGTCATGACTAAATCACAAATAAATTAATTAATTGCTTGTGTATGTGATGCATGTTTAATAAGTAATTAATTAATTAGTGCCTTACGATTAGATTAGATCTAAGTCGTGCACATGATGCACCCTTGCGATTAGATTAGATCTAAGTGTGCACAAGATGCATCCTTTTCGATTAGATTAGATCTCGATCGAACCAACTCTAAATGCCTAACCGTGCCGTGATACCTATCACTACCTCGATCACATGTATTGTTGAATCTGCCAAAGCAGAGCAATACATATTATCTTGGTAGGGTACGGAGGGACAATCTTGGTCCCGCCTATCAACGCATGGGTGAATACAAGATCAATTAGATTGAGTATTCCTAGTTACTCGGTTGGATCAAGTCAACTATAGGCATTATTCCAACGGTTGGAAAAAATAGATCAAAATCACATCTATATTAACTCTCGGGCGTATTAGCCAAAGCTAACTCGAGTTTTAATATAAATGCGGATATTGATTTTATAAACAAGAGTTGCATAGAGATGTAATTGATAATCGTTACCTACCGATCATGCTAAGCCTTGGGCGTATTAGCCAAAGCTAACTCAAGGGTTAGTATGATGTGGATCTTGTCCCACAAGAATTATAGAATTCAGTGGGAGCATCATTTAATTGAAGGCCTAATTAAATGATTTTAAAAGAATATGATATTTATTTCTGCAAATTTTCTGTTGTAGATAACCATGACGTCAAATACGAACATTTTCTCTCTGCGATCTGTCCTTAAGAAGGACAAGCTCAACGGAGCAAATTTCCTGGACTGGTACAGGAATCTGAGAATAGTTCTCACCCAAGAACGTAAACTGTACGTTCTGGAGTAGCCCATTCCGGAGGCTCCTCCTGCCACTGCCACGCGAGTAGACCGAGATGCTTACAAGAAGCATCAAGATGACACATTAGATGTGTCTTGTCTTATGCTCGCAACCATGAACTCTGAGCTTCAGAAGCAACATGAGTTGATGAGCGCTTACGATATGGTTGAACATCTTTATCACCTATATCAAGGACAAGCAAGGCACTGGAAGAGGAACTCCAAAGAATACCTGGAAGATCTTAAGAAGAAGAGAAATAAGATTTCTACTTCAGGTATAAATGTTATAGAAGTCAACCTCTCTATTTCTTCATCGTGGGTATTAGATACCGGATGTGCTTCACACATTTGTACTAATGTATAAGCGCTGAGAAATAGCAGGGTATTGACGAAGGGTGAGGTAGACCTACGAGTAGGCAATGGAGCATGGGTTGCTGCTATTGCTGTAGGAACTTACTATCTATCTCTACCCTCTGGGCTTGTACTAGAATTCGATGATTGTTGTTATGTGCCTGCCTTGACTAAGAACATAATTTCCGTTTCTTGTTTGGACAAGAAAGGATTTTCATTTATAATAAAGAACAAATGTTGTTCCGTCTATTTAAACGATATGTTCTATTGTAGTGCACCTCTGATAAACGGACTCTATATTCTAGATCTAGAGAGCCCTATCTATAACGTAAATACCAAGAGGTTCAAGTCAAATGACATGAACCAAACATACCTCTGGCACTGTCGCTTAGGTCATATAAATGACAAGCGCTTATCCCAGCTCCATAAGGATGGTTTGCTGGACTCATTTGATTTTGAATCATATGAGATATGCGAGTCATGCCTACGAGGCAAGATGACCAAGACTCCCTTTAGTGGGCACAGCGAGAGAGCATTAAGATACTTCGATCCGATCGAGGTGGTGAATACTTAAGCCATGAGTTTCGTGACTATTTAGCTGAGTGTGGGATTCTATCCCAACTCACTCCTCCTGGAACACCACAGTGGAATGGTGTGTCCGAAAGGAGGAATCGTACCTTATTAGATATGGTACGGTCTATGATGAGTCACACAGATCTTCCGACATATCTATGGGGATATGCTCTAGACACGGTAGCTTTCATTCTCAACCGAGTTCCATCTAAGGCCGTGATAAAGACACCATATAGGATATGGACTGGGAGAGATGCCCAGGTGTCTTTCATGAGGATTTGGGGTTGTGAGGCTTACGTACGACGTCAAGTCTCAGACAAATTAGGACCCAAATCCGACAAGTGCTATTTCATCGGATATCCCAAGGAAACTAAGGGATATTACTTCTATATTCCCAGTCAGCACAAGGTAGTTGTGGCAAAAACTGGGGTCTTTCAAGAGAGGGACTTTGTTTCTAGAAAGACTAGTGGGAGCGCGTTCAATCTTGAAAAAGTTCAAGATGCGAACAATAGCACTGATGCCTCGATGGAAGTTGAACTGGAACCACAAAGTGTTGTGGATGATGTTGTTCCACAAAGAGTTGAGGAACAACAACCAGTTCAAGTAGACATACCTCTTCACAGGTCTGATAGGGTACGTCGTCAGCCTGAGAGATACTCATTTCTCTTGTCTGACCATGATGACATTGTGCTCATAGAGGATGAGCCTACCACCTATCAGGAAGCTGTGATGAGACCAGATTCCGAGAAATGGCTAGAAGCCATGAGATTCGAGATGGAATCCATGTACACCAACCAAGTATGGACTTTGGTTGATCCACCTGAAGGGGTAAAACTCATTGGGTGTAAGTGGGTCTTTAAGAGAAAGACTGACATGGATGGACTTATCTATAAGGGTCGCTTAGTAGCTAAAGGTTTCAAGCAGATTCATGGTATTGACTATGATGAAACCTTTTCTCCAGTAGCGATGTTTAAGTCCATTCGGATCATGCTTGCTATTGCAGCCTACCATAACTATGAGATATGGCAGATGGATGTCAAAATCGCGTTTCTGAATGGAAACCTACTCGAGGATGTGTACATGATACAACCTGAGGGTTTTGTAGATCCACAGCATACTAGTAGAGTATGCAAGCTGCATAGGTCCATTTATGGACTAAAGCAAGCTTCTCGGAGCTGGAATCTTCGATTCGATGATGCGATCAAACAGTTTGGTTTCATCAAGAACGAAGATGAGCCTTGTGTCTACAAGAAGGTTGTAGGGGACATAGTTGTCTTCCTCATATTGTATGTGGATGACATACTACTCATTGGGAAGGACATCCCTATGCTTCAGTCTGTCAAGACCTGCTAGGGAGTTGCTTCTCAATGAAGGACTTAGGTGAGGCAACCCGCATTCTAGGGATTCAGATCTATAGAGATAGATCTAAGAGATTGCTTGGCCTAAGTCAGAGTACATACATTGACAAGGTACTCCTACGGTTTGCCATGCAGAACTCCAAGAAGGGATTTCTGCCGATGTCACATGGCGTGAGTCTTTCGAAGACTCAAGGTCCCTCTTCTAGAGAGGAGAGAGACCGCATGGATCAGATCCCTTATGCCTCAGCCATAAGATCGATCATGTATGCCATGCTATGTACTCGACCTGATGTCTCGTATGCTTTGAGCATGACGAGTAGATACCAGTCAGATCCAGGTGAAAGTCACTGGATAGCGGTCAAGAATATTCTTAAGTACTTAAGAAGGACTAAAGAATATTTCTTGATATATGGAGGCAATGATGAGCTAGTTGTAAAGGGTTACAGTGATGCTAGCTTCCAGACCGACCAGGATGACTATAGATCGCAGTCGGGGTTCGTATTTTGCATTAATGGTGGTGCTGTCAGCTGGAAGAGTTCGAAGCAGGATACAGTAGCTGATTCTACAACAGAATGCAGCATCGGAGGCAGTTTGGATCCGCAAGTTCATCACTGAACTTGGGGTGGTTCCTAGCATCGCTGATCCAATTGAGCTCTATTGTGACAACAATGGAGCTATAGCACAGGCGAAGGAACCTCGCTCACACCAGCGGACCAAGCACATACTACGGCGCTTCCATCTCATTCGAGAGATTATCGATAGAGGAGATGTGAAGATTTGCAGAGTACCTACAGAGGCTAACATCGCAGATCCCTTGACCAAGGCTTTGGCACAGAGGAAGCATAATGGTCACACTAGGTCATTAGGCCTTAGAGCCTATACTGATTGGCACTAGTGCTAGTGGGAGATTGTTAGTTAGAGCCCTAGAGCCAATCATTTGATGATTGTATGGACTCATGTATATCATATTCTTGTATATTAATAAAGGCATTTGTTTGGTTATTATACTTATTTGTATTAGTACCAAATAGACTAAGTATAATAGCGTCCTTGAGTAGAAGGTTCATACCTATATCAATCGATTAGTTGAATCGATAGTGAGATGATATAGGAAACACTACTCTAAATCATTCCTAGTCGAGTATTAACATTCAGGGACAATGTTAATACAATAAGACTAGCATGTAGGTCAGCTCGATGACTTGATCTCACAAGTCATGGATATAGAGATATCAAGCTGACACATGGGTATGCATTAGAGAATGTATCTTGAATGACCCGCCATGAGAAAGTATCATGGATCGTTATATGAGTGTCATATACTTTCTCATGTGGCTATTAGTATGACTATTAGTCCTTAGACCTGAAGTCACCATGGATCCCTACATAAGGAGTTATGTACTTTAGTTTCATCAAACGTCACCCGTAACTGGGTGGACTATAAAGGCGATTACTGGGTATATAACAAATTATGCAGAGGGATGTGAGTGATGTAGATGGGATCTATCCCTCCTATATGACGGGAGAGACATCGATATTCTTGATAGAGTGAGACCACGAAGTGTATGACCATACCCAAATGAGTCAATATGAGATATTGAGCTCATTTGATTGAGTGAGTCTACTCGGAGTTCAAGATTTAGATTGGTCAGAGGATGACACGGTCTATGCCTCACATTGATCAATCTAGATGTGTAGGATAGAAGGACACTTGTCACATATTGTGAGGAGTCACAATTAGTAGTCACAAGGTGATGTTGGATCTCAACATTTCTTGTAACTTGGATAGCAATGATGTATTGCTAGATGCCGCTCATTGCTTATATTTTTAAAGGAGTTTATAACATTGCCAACGTTACAAGAACCTATTGTGTCACACACAAAGAACATGTGCATGGAGATTAGGTTCATATGATGAACCAATAGGATTAGATTCATATGATGAATCAAAGATTGGATTCAAATTAGACTTATTGAGTTAGACTCAATTAGATTCAATTGTTGAATGAGTCTAATTTAAATTTGATTCATGAGTCAATTTATATTAATGAATTGAGATTCATTAAATTAAAATTGACTTGAATCAAAGCTTGGATTTAACTCAACAAGGAAGAGCATTGGTCAAGTTTGACTTGACCAAATAGAGGTTGACACATCAAGTTTTGACTTGATGAATTGACACATCATGAGGATGACTCATCCTACATGGCATGCCACATCATCCCCTTATATAATGGTGTGCCACCTCATGGAGGTTACACACCATTAATCCTCTTAATGTGGCCGGCCACATTAATGTGGGGGTTACACATGTGGTGGCCGGTCACACTAAGTGAGGAGAGGGTTTCATTTGGTGGCAATTGAATGGTGTTCAATGCTTCTTCTTCCTTGGGTGCTTCTCCCTCTCTCTAGCTTGCTGATGGTCGTGGCTTCATGGTGGAGAAGAAGTGAGAGTTGATTCCAAGCAATTAGGTGGTGTGAAGGTCACAAAAGGAGAGTACCTAGAGGAGTGTGTGAGTTCCTTTTTCCCTTCTCTCCTTTCTCACCTTTTAGATCCAATCCGAGAGCCCTAGAAAGTGCTAGCACACTTGTGGATTCTCCTCTCCATCTTTGAGTGGTAGAAGACCACTCCTTGTTCGTGTGGATACCGCTAGAGGACCGTTCGCTTGACGGTCTCGAGATCCGGCTACCTTTTGGACGTTGCGGGATTACGAAGGGCACGCATCAAGGGTAAATGTTTTTCCCTCGTAGATCTAAGAGTCGATCGTGTTTTAAACTCGTACTCGTATTTTTCGAAAGTTTTACCTTGCACGAGATCTGTGGCTTGGGCGATTCGGGGTTTCCGCGACGCGAAAAGCGGTTTTCGCGGCCCGAAAAATCCAACAAGTACAAATGTGAGATGCACACCTGATATCTAATACCCATGAAGAAGAAATAGATAGATTGACTTCAAAGAAAAAGAGGGACAGACGGGAAGGTGGAAACCTTCAAAGCAAGACTTATTGCAAAAGGATATACTCAGAAAGAGGGAATCGATTATGAGGAAATCTTTTCGCCCGTAGCCATGCTTAAGCCTATCCAGATTCTTTTATCTATTGTCGCTCATATGGATTATGAGATTTGGCAAATGGATGTCAAGACAACTTTCCTTAATGGAAGGCTTGAAGAAAATATCCATATGAAGAAACCAAAAGGATTTATTATGAAGGGCAAAGAGCATCTTGTATGTAAGCTCAATCAGTCTATCTATGGACTGAAGCAAGCTTCAAGATCTTGGAACATCCAGTTTAATGAAGTGATCCAGTCTTATGGATTTATTCAGTGTCCGGATGAGTCTTGTGTATACAAGAAGAGTGACGGAAACGTGATAGTATTTCTTGTACTATACGTAGATGATATTTTTCTCATTGGCAACAATGTCAAAGTATTATCAGACATAAGGGTATGGTTGTCCAAGCAGTTTAATATGAAGGATTTAGGAGAATGTGGACATATTCTTGGGATCAAAGTAATAAGGGATCGCAAGAAAAGAATGTTGTGTTTATCCCAAGCTTCATACATCGATACTATCCTAGCTCATTTTAGCATGCAAAACTCCAAGAAAGGTTTTCTACCTTTTCGGCATGGAGTACCTTTATCTAAAGAGATGTGTCCTAAAACATCAAAGGAGATAGAGGATATGAAGGCAATTCCTTATACTTCAGCTGTAGGAAGCCTAATGTATGCAATGCTATGTACGAGACCTGATATTTGTTTTACCATGGGCATGGTTAGCAGATATCAAAGTAATCCAGGATAGAGACATTGGACTACCGTAAAGCATATATTAATGTACCTGAGAAGGACTAGAGATTATATGTTGGTTTACCAGGCAGATTATTTGTTCCCTGTGGGTTACACAGATTCGAATTTCTAATCAGTAAGGACAATAGTAAGTCAACCTCAGGGTATGTGTTTACTTTGGGAGGTGGAGCAATAACATGGAGGAGTGTTAAGCAGAAATACGTTTCTGACTCCACCATGGAAGCTGAGTATGTGGCAGCCTCTAAGGCAATCAAAGAAGCTGTATGGCTCAAAAACTTTTTGATGGACTTAGATGTGATTCCTGGTTTACCCAAAATTATCATAATTTATTGTGATAATAGTGACGCAATAGCAAACTCGAAGGAACCACGAGCCCATAAGGAAAGTAAACACATTGAGCGCAAGTACCACATGATACGCGACATTGTAAAGCGAGGAGAAGTTGTTGTCGCCAAGATTGCATCAGAAGATAACCTGGCAAATCCTTTCACTAAGGCCCTTCTGCCGAGGGCTTTTGATAGGTATGTTGAGGGGATGGGGATCAGATGTATAACATCATATATGGCAGCATAGTCTTTTAGAATAAGTGGGAGATTGTTAGAATATATATTAAAAGTTTAACTTTTTGTATAAATATTTATTTTGAAATGAGAAATACATTGGTCAAATGTCTACATTTAGTTAAATGCAGTTGTCCATTTAATTTATATTGTAGATAACATGGTGTGTGGTGTCACACAGAAGATCATGTTATCAGTTCCTTATAAATTATAAATAGTAGCTCAAAATCAAGATGGATTGGGATAAACCATAGGAATGGTTGTAGCGTAATTTGGTATTAGTTTATCTTGACTATAAAATTACACTAGTACACTATGTGTATTGAGCATGACCATTTGATGTTATTCCTTTTATACTGACTACATAAAAGAACAGAACCTCTGTTATTATGGATGTGCGTACTCTTAATCTGAATATAATAACAAGCACATGTACTTCGTATTTATTTCTTTAATTTATCAATGGGTGAGATTTATTTGTTAAATTAATAGGTCCGATAAGTTGGAAAATAATATTATTTATATAGTGTGTTGTTTATTATAGAAGGAAACTGTGTCCTAGTTATCTAGGTTGATAATGTCCCCTTGAGGAGCTCATAAGGATTGTCATGTAAATCCTATTGGTGGACTTAATCCGACATGACAATGAAATTGAGTGGTACTACTTTTGGAGCTAGATGTTAATTAAGTGAGTTGTCAGTAACTCATTTAATTAATGGACATTCGATATCTTAAACACAGGGAGATTAACACACTCATGATAAGAAGGAGCTCATAATGTAATATGAGATTGGTGCGGTAGTTCAATAATAAGTCTTTAGTGGTATGGGTTATTATTGATGAACTTGAGTTGGGTGTTCGGATCAAACACAGGAAGCTCAAGCTCATTAGGAGACCAAAACTAATTCCTCCTCTAGGTCCCTATTGTAGCCTCTGTAAAGTCTCGCATTCACCCATTTTGATTATCCTTCCTACCTAAGAAAGGGGCCGACCACATCCTTGCTTGGTGCCCAAGCAAGGGGCCGGCTAAGCCTTGCTTGGTGCCCAAGATGTGGGCCGGCCAAGCCTTGCTTGGTGTCTAAGCAAGGGGCCGCCCATACCATAACAGAAGAGAAAAGGAAGTTTTTATTTAAAACAAAATTTTGTTAAAATCTTTCCTTTTATAGCTTTCTACAAAGGATTAAAAGAGAGATTTTAATTTTGTTAAAATCTTTCCTTTTTTTAGTTATCTACAATGGTTTAAAAGAAATATTTTAATTTTATTAAAATCTTTCCTTTTTTTAGTTATCTACAATGGTTTAAAAGAAATATTTTAATTTTATTTAAATCTTTCCTTTTTTTGTAACCAATCATTATAGGAATAAAAGGAAGATTTTGTTAAAATAAAGTTTTGCTATAATCTTTCCTTTTATAGCTATTTACAATGGTTTAAAAGAGAGATTTTAATTTTGTTAAAATCTTTCCTTTTTTGTAACCATCCACAATAGCAAATAAAAGGAAAATTTTGTTAAAACTTTCCCTTTTTAGCCGCTAGCAAAGAATATAAAAGAGGAGGAGGGTGGTGCCCAAAAACATAACCTAAGCTCTCTCTCTTTTATTCTCTTGTGTGGCCGACCCTCTTCTATTGTTTTCTTTCTCTTGAGGCCGGCGGCACCTTGCTTTAATCTTTGTGGCCGGCGGTGCTTAGAGGAGAAGAAGAAGAAAAGGTTCGGGTGCTTTGTCTTGGTAGATCGTCGCCCACACGACATCCAAGAGGAGGAGAGTAATACATCAGAAGATCAAGAGGGCTTTGTCTACAAAGAAAGGTACAACTAGTTTTTATTCCGTAGCAAAACTAGTTTAGTTTTTTCTTTGTATGGATCCTGAAATACCAACACAAGAGGCTATCGATTTTGTGCTTCAATTGAGTTCTCTATAGTTAGACCTAGGGTATACTGTAAGGAGTTTAAATATTCAATTTCTTTGAAAGGCTTTGTCTAGGAAGTGGTGGATGATCACATAACCAAGAAGGCCGAGTGTCTCGCTAACGACCTGGAAGTTAATCCTTGAAATAGATATTTAATCAACTTCTGTAATATGGTTTAACTTCTGAAGAACACATGAGTTGAACTTGGATTAATAATGTTAGGTTTCGTTTACAATCCAAGTTTAACTTTTGAAGAACATATGGGTTGTTAGGAAAAGTTCTGTACTTGTACAAATTTTTATACAAGGAAAACAGAACGAAATTGATCAGTAACTTATCCAACCCAAAATATCATTGAACATACGTGAATGGAATTTACAATAATTGATCAGTAACTTATCCATCTGATTATAGCAGAACAAGAAATAAGCTATACTATATCTGATCAAGAACCAAACAACCACTCTTAACCAAAACTGCAACCATCCATAAGAAATGAAAACCCCATTGAAATCGCATTCCAGCCTACTAATCTACTGCAGGAAAACAAATTGGAATCACACGATGAAGCAAGAGCATCACCGGAATTCAAATCACAACCTATTCAAACCTTAAGCAATTCTCAATCTCCCCCAAAACTTCCAGTAGCACAGAAAGAAGCAAAACTTCATCCTCCATGCTTAAACTATCGAAAGAATCTGTCCAAGAACTCGATTCATCAAGAAGAAGCTGAACTAGACCGACTCCAATCGTGAACGCCCAAATCCGATCGATAAACCCAGAAACATCACAAGAGGAAGCAGAAATCGCACCCCTTAAACAAGCCAATAAACTTCACCTAAGTACCTACCCCTTACCTCAGAGATCACATACCAACATAGGGGAAATACTTACCGGATCAGTTAGGGCACAACTCAAAGAGAAGAGGATCGGCGGCTTTGCTGCTCGCGTGAGGAGAAGGAGAAGCTCGCCGGCTGTTGGTGCAGGAACTCGCGAGGGAGAGCGAAGAAGGAGGGAGAGCTCGGCGAAGGAGGTGAGTCGTGAGAGGGAGAGGGCTCGGGGTAATTAAGTTTATAACTTAGGGATTTTTAAATCAAATCCTAGATCAATTCCTCAATCAACTCTCATCTCCGGGTATTCCAAACAGGATTTTCTCAAGCCCAGTAATGCATCCCCTCTGATTACGTCATATGAGCTCCAATTAAATCTCAGAAAATTTCTAAAAATTATCAAAAAATCTAATAAGATTATTTGAGACAATAACATTATTATTTAATTATTATTTTGTTCAGTATTTTACAAAGACCACTGGTTTGAGTCCTTTCGAAGTTGTTTATGGATGAAACCCATCTGGGGTACTGGATTTAGTCTCTGTTTCGTGTCCCAGACAAACTAACCCCAAGGCTGAGGAGATGGCCGATCATCTTTGAGTTATTCATGAGCAAGTTAAGTAAGCTATTCAAGAAAGCAACACCGAATACAAGATTAGGGCAGATCAGCATCAACGTCATGTTCTTTTTGACATTGGTGATATGGTTTAGACTGTATTAACTCGTGGTCGTTTCCTTGTTGGTGAATACAACAAGCTTAAAGATCGAAATATTGGACCTTGTGAGATACTAGAAAAGATTAATGATAATGCCTATAGGTTGCAACTTCTTTGTCATTTAAAAACTTCTGATGTTTTTAATGTAAAACACCTAAGTCATTATGCTCTGGAGCCGAATACACCTACCCTAAACTCGAGGACGATTTCTCTTCAACTCTAGGCGATTGATGCAAGAGAGAATCCAAAATTGGGGGTTTTTTTTATGTAGTTATCCGTTAATTAAATTTAGTTTATTTTTTATATTTAATTTTGTCCTAAATCTTAGGACCCGAGTCTTGATAGTTAATTTATCCTAAATATTAGGGAATAAGTCTAGTTGATTATTTTTATGTTTAGATATTTTTGAGGGTTTTGAGAGCTATATAAACCTATGCTTAGATAATGTTTGGGGACAAGTTATTTTGATATTGAATCAATTGGTTTCGCTTAAGCCACGTTATGACTACATCTCTTTTGTTCTTTATTTTCCGTTCTTATTTTCTCAAGAAGGTTTTTTATTTAAAACATATCTTGAGCTACTTCTTATTTCGTTATTTCTTTCATGTTTCTTCTTAATCCCTCTGTAACTTCACACCCCAGAATAATATATATTTTCCTGGGCGTCACCATGATCAAGCTACGTACAGGATCAGGAACCAAACTTTGAAAATCCATATATCACTAAAATGTTATCGAGATAAAAAACAACGTAGAGTGTTCCTCGAAATTGGTAAGGATATATAACTCATGAGGTGGACAGTCTATTCACCATAGGAGGATCTCAAACTACGGGAGTTTAAAGTTTCAAGCTAGCTTACCACGTCATAGGCGACCAAGAGCACTCAAGTTAATTTTAGGGTTAAATCTGAATAACAATAAAAACAGTAATGATGAATTGTAAAAATATTGAAGAGTTTACCTGTGTATGGAGAATGAACCCTTTATATAACACTTCCATGTAACAAGATGTCTCACCTTAACAATGTAACCTCTAATACAACCTGTCTTACCACTATACTTAAACAATATCTAGTTGTCTTCTCATAGGGATGTTTTAAGTATGAGTGGTAAAGATATATTTCAAGGATCTTTTGATAAATTTCTGTATGGTATTAAATGAGACAATGGACTGATGTGCTAAATAGAGTAAGGGGCCTTCAGTTGGTATACTTTAGAAATGAACACGGGTTGCTTAAAAGAAAGTCTTATGGGTTCGTAAATGAGAAATTTGAATTTAGATGGGCCTCCAAGGGGTTTGAGGCCTTAATGACTCCTAGTTATGCTCCTTCAATGGAATCAGCCTTGTTGGAGTCCGATAGGACTGGGTGTGCTATCATATTTAATCGTCTTTGGGAGGCTGAGTGCTTGTGAGGTCATTGTAGGAAGGTAAGACTCTTAATAAACTTAGAGTGATATTTGAAGACTCAACTACATCATAGGTCTTAGTCACTCGAAGGCTCAGGGAATATGTTCCATGTCATGTTTGGAGGCCTTGTTTTACATTCCCTAGAGGTTTATCTCGTACCACCCTGGAATTAGGATGTTTAAATTAAACTTTCTAAAACTTTGACCTCCATGTTAATTAGGCAATTTAATTTTACTATTTTCTCGTGGATCCTATCTCGTTCGCCATATTACAGTGGAATTTGTGTGAGTTCAATTTTCAGCTGTCCTAATCAACTAATGTAACAAAATAAAGAAAAAGTTTCGAAAAGCAAAGATAAAAAATCGCACAAAAAAAGAATAGTGCTAGATTTGAAAAGCCTCAGGTGGTGATTAAAGGGATGATGACCCATTATCATGTGGTTAAAAATTGTCATTATTTTTTTATTGACATTAGATATTTAAGTCGGGCCGATTAATTTTCGGAGTGATGGATTTAGTCCTATAAAAAAAATTTATCGATCATCAGATAAGCACATATGAAGGTCCATTTTAATTACTAACATTCTTGGATCTGCTAAAAAATAAATAAAATGTCATTACGCTAGATGTGAAAATGGACGCATCAGTAAGAAGAGACGGTTGCCCTATAGACACATAAACACGTCAAAGCAACAATACCCCTCTGATACTTAAGTTATGATAGTATTATGGAAGCCAAGCAATAAAATAATAATGGAGAAGGAAAAATAGAATTCGATTAAGATTAGAATGTGTTACCTAGCCAACGTACTTTGGTATTCATAACCATAAGGTCATTAGGCCCTATGGGCAATAGGTGAGATGTGGATTGTAGAGGGTCACGTCTAGTACTGACTCATAACCTTCATAACCTAGTCGTGAGTCAAGTGCAAAGTCTAAGCATAGAAGGATGAAACTCAGGGAACTCAAAGTGGAGAGCTTAAGGAAATCAGAAGGGAGAGCTCGGTGTGCTTTGAGTGGAAAGCTCAAGGACTCAAAGTGTTGACTTAGTGGAAGAGGTCAGTTATCCTATCGACCACCATCGAGAGGTGAGTCTTCGGATCAAAGGTATACATGCAAAGCTAGGGATGGTGGACTATAGTAGAGCCACATAGGCACAACCTACAAAGCTAGGGTGGATCGATATCTCGAGCTATCATTAGTCCTTTCTTCGAATGAGTAGGAGCATGTGAGACTTGATTAGAGTGTCTAAGTCACCAAAGAGTTGCAATTGATGGGATTAATAATGTGTGTAATGTATACCTATATTTTATGACTTGTTTTGCATCTATTTTAGACCTGACAAAAGCATATTTGTGTATACTTCTAGCGCTTTCATATATTTTTATCACTTTAGTTCAAGAGACTACTCTTTTATGTATATTGTTGATAGTGCACGAAGATCTTGGTTTTTGGACTTACTTGGAGACAAAAAGCGCACAAGTTACCTGTGGTCCATACCACACTCGTGCATCATACTTGGAGACAAGGTATGCAAACGAAGGGAAATTGGAATGTCTAGGGTCTGACACAGGTAGGTCGTGCCACCCAGCATAATAATGTCTTAAATTATTGATGTCTCTATGTGTATTTTAAAATGTTATTCTTAAAAAATATATAGTGAAAACATAATAATTTCTTAAATTATTAAGACATGTATCATACAGATAACCATAGGAAACATAATCATAGAATAGCTTCAATTAAAAATATATCTATTGGATGACGTTTGAGGGCAAGAGGTCAACTAGCAATCCTCATAAGGATTGACTCAATTATTATCCACGTGGAGATACCTTCGAGATAATTTCGCAAAGCGACAAATTTTGTCCTCATTTTGGTACTATCCAAAGAAGAAAGATGACATCATCTGAGAGAGGAACCCAGTCTGGATTTTGTGCCTAGTGGCGAGTGCAACCCAGTGACACAAATCAAGAAGGGCAATAGCCTTTCGACTTGTTGTTCGAGGTTGGTATGGTTGCTGCCAGTGGTCGGCAGTAGATATGAGGCAGTTAATGGGCTAACGGTAGGAGGGAACGATGACAACAGGTGGTGTCGATAGGGCTTGGAGGCGGCAACACCCTTTGTTCGACGACGACAGCAAGAGAGGGAAGGAGAGAGGAGAAACCTAATCCAAACGCGATTTTCGCGGCCCGAAAAACCCAACAGTTAGGACCTTTGGCGGCCGACTAGAGGGGGGGTGAATAACCCCTGCATAAATCAAGACAAAAAGAACCTTTCTTGGCTTATAACTTAAATAAAGTAAACACTTGCATAAAAATAATAAAGAAAACTGAAAAGAAAGAGGCACAGCGAATTACTTGATTACAACCGGAGATGTTGTTAATCTAAGACGAAAAAACGACTAAAAAAATCTCCTTTGGACGGAGAAGCCTCTTACAACATTCAAAGCTCATAAAGAAAAGCTAAACTCTAACAAACTCAAGCACAAGTGTTGTTTCTAACTATTCTGAGTTGTTATAAAGCTTTGGGAGCAAGGCTGCTTATATAGCCTTACTCGAGACGCCTGGAACCCTTCCAGGCGCCTAGAGGGGGATACAATTTTATCCCCTTCATAACGGATCGCGGTCAAATGTGATCCGGATAAACTTCAATTCTGGGCGCTCAGACCAAGAAAGTCAACCGAGTTGACTTTTTCAGTTCGAGCCTTCCGCTCCGGTTTCGCTCGCCTCGGTCCAGGTCTTCTGCTCTGGTTCCTCTTGATTGGGTGATATTGGTCATCCGAAATAGGGCTCACCCGAACCCAACTTCCGGCCTTCTTGAGCCAACTTCCACTCCTGGCTTCTTGTTCATCGGAAATGTCGCGCACTTCCTTCTCGTCGGCCCGCATACTCTTCCGCAGCACTTCGTCCCTCAGACACACCGAGCCCGTCGACTCTCTCTCGTGCCGTCATTCTCGCTATTTGCGTCTTTTGCTCGATATCCTGTGCTCCTAAGTTCTTGCACACTTAGACATAGGATTAAACACAACAGTGTAGGGATCTAGCACGCTAAATACGCTTAAGCGCAACGGAAAATTAATTAGAACCTCTCCAGAAGATCCATGGAAAGGAGAAAACAATCATATACTAAATTTTTTATGAGAGGTATAACTTTGTTGCGTGCCCTTCATAATCCTGACACCAACCTTTCTTTGGATCTAGATCTCAGCGCAATCAAGTGTTCGCACCTCTACGGTATCCACATGAACGCATCTTTCGTTCGTCACACGAACGAAGCCTTCGGAGAAGAACCATCTTCTTGTGCTAGCAAGAAGAATGGTTCGGCCAAGAGCAAATTTGCCCAAGGAGGAAGAAGGAGGAAGAAGAGAGAAGATCAAGAGTCACCCTTCTCTTCACTTTTTCAAAACCCTTTTGAAAAAATAAATCCAAAAACCTATTTATATTCATCCCATGAATACCAAGGATTTTTGTCTCTTTGTATTCCTCTTAATGGGTTGTATTTATTATATTGGATTAACCATTAATCCAATAACCCAATAAGTTTAACCCATTAATCCAATGTATCTAATTTGGATTGGTCTCAATCCAATGAGTGAGTTCATTTGATTCTAACTCAATGAGTAACCCAAAAGGCCTAATCATCTCATGATTGGCTCTTAGGGGTAATTACTAATAATCTCCCACTAGCACTAGTGTCAATCACCACTAAGATGACACCAACACTTTGTATTTACCCATTATTCTTAATATCCTTAGTATTTTAGTCAAACTAAAATACCCATCTCCGAACTAATATGTTCTTTGTGTGTGACCCATTAGGCTCTCGTAACGTTGGTAATGTATCCAAATCAATATTTGCGATACATAAACAATGAGTGACATCTAGCAAGGCATCATTGCTACCCAAGTGACGAGAAAGTCAAGATCCGACCTAACCTATCCGTGGCTATTATCTTGTATGACTCAATTCTTCTATCCTTGATATCTAGATTGATCAATGAGGCGTAGACCGTGTCATCCTCTTATCAATCTTTGTGTTTCTTGATATCTAAGTAGACATACTATACAAATAAGCTCAATATCTCATATTGACTCATATGAATATGACCATACATTCTTGTGTCCTACTAATCAAGGGGTCCACAGATATCGCTTCCATTATAGGAAGGGATAGATCTCATCTACATTACTCACATTCCTCCGTATAATTTATTGCATATCTAGTGATCGACTTTATAGTCCACCCTGTTACAAGTGACGTTTGACGATACCAAAGTACACAACTCCTTATGTAGGGAATCGTAGTGACTTCAGGTCCAAAGACTATTCATACCAATAGTCACATGAGAATGTTTATGACACTCATATAACGATCCATGAAACATCTCATGGTGGGTCAATTCAATACATATTCTCTAATATATACCCATGTGTCAACCTGATATCTCATATCTATGATTTGTGAGATTAAGTCATCCATTGACCTACATGCTAGTCTCAACGCATTAATATTATCTTTATATATTAATACTTGACTAGGAATAGTTTAGAGTAGCGTTCTCTACAATATCTCACTATCAATTCAACCAATTGATATATTGTAGATTAGAACCTTCTACTCTAGGACATTATTATACTTATTCATTCAACAATGAACTAAAGTAAATATAATAACCATAATCTTTGCCTTCTAATGAAATAACGAAATATGATACAAAATGTCCTAAGTCAATCAACTCTTGATTGCCTCTTAGGACTTACACTAACAATCTCCTTATATCACTAGTGTTACATCATTGAAATATCTAATATCCATTGACCTAGTGTGACCATCATGCTTCCTCGGTGCCAAAGCGTTGGTCAAAGGATCTGTAATGTTAGCATTATTTGGTTCTCTGCATATCCTCATATCTCATATATCAATCATCCCTCGAATGAGATGAAATCATTGTAGTATCCAATATCCAAGACCACCATTTAAGTAAAATACATGCCCTAACTGTGATCTAGAATTATCCTTGTCAATTTTGGAAGCTTGCACCACTGTAACCCTTTACAGCAACAACTGTAACCTTTACAGTAAGCTCTTCATCGCCTCCAAAGATCAAGAAATAATCTTGAGTTCTTCTCAAGTACTTAAGAATATTCTTGACTGTTGTCCAATGACTTTCACCTGGATCTGACTGGTATCTTCTCGTCATTCTTAATGCATACGAGTCATCTGGATGAGTACAAAACATGGCGTACATGTTAGATCCTATAGCAGATGCATAAAGAATCTTACCCATGTTATCCCTTTCTTTCTATAAGAAGGGCATTGAGTCTTCAAAAGACTCACACCATGTGACATCAGCAAGAATCCCTTCTTGGAATTCTGCATGACAAAACGTTTAAGCACCTTGTCAATATATGCACTCTGGCTTAGACCAAGCCATCTCCTGGATCTATCTCTATAGATCTTGATGCCTAAAATATAGGCCGCTTCACCTAAGTCCTTCATTGAAAAATAATTCCCAAGCCAACTCTTCACTGACTGAAGAGTAGAGATATCATTTCCAGTGAGAAGTATGTCGTCTACATACAATATGAGAAAGATGACTGTGCTCCCACTAATCCACTTGTAGACACAAGGTTCATCTTCATTCTTGATGAAACCAAACGCTTTGATTGCATCATTGAATTAAAGATTCCAGCTTCTAGATGCTTGCTTTAATTCATAAATGAATTGTTGCAACTTACACACCTTTCCAGCATGCTCTGGATTGACAAAACCCTCAGGTTGTGTCATGTACACATCCTTGAGTAGATTTCCATTAAGAAATATGGTTTTGACATCCATCTGTCAGATCTCATAATCATAGTAAGCTGTAATTACAAGCATGATCTGAATAGACTTGAACATCATAACTGGTAAAAAAGTTTCATCATAGTCTATACTATGAATTTGCTTGAATCCTTTAGCTGCCAATCTACCTTTATAGGTATGCATATGCCTATCCATGTCAGTCTTCACCTTGAAGACCCACTTACACCCAATGAGTTTGATCCCTTCTGGTGGATCAACCAAAGTCCATCCTTGGTTAGTGTATATGGATTCCATTTCGGATCTCATGGCCTCTAGCCATTTCTCAGAATCTGAGCCCTGTATAGCTTCCTGATAAGATGTAAGCTCATTGAGACCAACTAGCACTACATCACCATTGTCAGATAAGAGAAAAGAATATCTCTTAGGGTGACAATGGTTCCTATCAGATCTGTGTAGAGCTTGTGCTACTTGAATAGGTTGTTGTTCCACAACTTCTTACGGTGTAACTAAATCCTGATCCACAACATCTTGTAGTACCTGCTCAATTCCCATCAAGACGTCGGTGCTAGTTTGTGTATCTTGAATTTCTTCAAGATCGACTTTACTCCCACTAGTTTTTCTAGAAATAAACTTCCTTTCTAGAAAGACATCATTTTTGGCAACAAACACTTTGCCTTGTGTGAGATTATAGAAGTAATATCTCTTTGTTTCCTTGGTATATCCCATAAAATAGCACTTTGTTCGATTTAGGTCCTAGTTTATCTGAGACTAGTCGTCTAACGTAAGCCTCACAACCCCAAATTTTCATAAAAGACATCTTGGGACTCTTCCCTATCCATATTGTATATGATGTCTTTATTACGGCTTTAGATGAGATATGGTTAAGTGTAAAAGTAGCTGTCTCTAGAGCATGTCCCCAGAAGGAAGTAGGAAGATCTGTATGATTCATCATTGATCGTACCATATCTAATAAAGTACGGTTCCTCCTTTTCTGACACACCATTCCATTATGGTATTCCAGGTGGAGTGAGTTGAGATATGATCCCACACTCAACGAGATGGTCATGAAACTCTTGGCTAAGGTATTCCCCACCTCGATCAGATCGAAGTATCTTAATACTCTTACCAAGTTAGTTGTGTACTTCATTCTTGAATTCTTTGAACTTTTCAAAGGATTCTAACTTGTGACTCATCAGATACACATAGTCATATCCACTGAAATCATCAGTGAAGGTAATGAAGTAATAATAGCCTCCTCCAGTTGCTATTCTGAAAGGCCATATATCAGTATGTATGAGTCCTAACAGATCATTAGCCTTTTCATCGTGTCTACTAAATGGAGTCTTTGTCATCTTACCTTGAAGACAAGATTCGCATGCCTCATATGATTCAAAATCAAATGAGTCCAAAAGTCCATCCTTATGGAGTTAGGATATGCAACTCTCATTTTGTGAACTAAGCGATAATACTAGAGATATGTTTAATTCAAATCATTAGACTTGAACCATTTGATATTTATGTTATAGATTAGGTTGGCATAGTCTAGAACATAGAGTCCATTCACAAGACGTGCATTACAATAGAACATATCATTAAAATAAATGGAACAACATTTGTCCTTTATTACAAATGGAAAACCTTTCTTGTCTAAACAAGAAACAGAGACAATGTTCTTTGTCAAAGCGGCACATAACAACACTCTTCAAGTTCTAAGACATGCCCAGTGGGCAAAGATAAGGAATATGCTCCTACAGCTATAGCAGCAACTCTTGTGTCATTTCCTACTCGTAGGTCCACTTTGCTCTTTGTCAATGATCTACTATTTCTCAGCCCCTTCACATTAGTACAAATGTGAGATGCACACTAGGTATCTAATACCCGTGAAGAAGAAATAGACAGATTGACTTCTATAACATATATACCTGAGGTAGAAGTCTCACTTCTCTTCTTTTTCAGTTCCTCTAGGTACACCTTGCAGTTCCTCTTTCAGTGTCCGGTCTCACTGTAGTGGAAGTAGGTTCCTTCCTTAACAACCCCACCTTTGGGTTTCAATGCATGAGTCTTGCCCTTTCCTTTGGCTTAGGTCTTACCCTTATCTTTAGGCTTCCACTTACCTTTGCCCTTAGACACCATCAAAATGGTACTAGGCTTTTCCTTCTTAAGGTTGAGTTCAACAATTCTTAACATGCTCAATATCTCAGGCAGCGGTTTGTCAATTTCATTCATGTTGGAGTTCATGATAAATTGACTATATCTATCGAACAATGATTGTAAGATAAGATTAGTGGCCAATTCTTAGCCTAGTGGAATCCCAATCATATCCAATCATTTTAAGTACATATGGCCCTACGGGACTTCCTTCTTGCATTTTGCATTGAAACAGTGCTTTAGAGATCTCAAATCTCTCATGCCTTGCTTGTCCTTGATATAGTTGTCTAAGGTGTTCAACCATATCATAAGCATCCATGTTCTCATGTTGCTTCTGAAGCTCAGAGTTCATGGCGGCGAGCATAAGGCATAACACATCTAATGCATCATCTTAATGCTTCTTGTAAGCATCCCTATCAGCTCTAGTGGCAGGGAGTACTTCATGAATGGGTTGCTCTACGATGTAAAGTTTTCTTTCTTTTCTTGAGAACTATTCTCATGTTTTTATACCAGTCTAGGAAATTAGCTCCATTGAGCTTGTCCTTATTAAGGACAGATCGCAGAGATAGTGTCTTCTACGTACTAGACGATATGGTGATCAACAATAATAAAATGCAGAGAAGTATCATACTCAGATCATTTAATTAGACCTTTAATTAAATGATTCTCCCACTAAATTCTAAAGCTTGATAGGAGCAAGTCACTACTAGCTCTAAACCCAAAAGTAAAGACATTCAAGTAGGATAAGATCCACATTATACCTCATCTTGAGTTAGCTTTGGCTAATCGCCCAAGACTTATATAAATTAGGTAGGCAATGTGTACCAATTGGACAAGATCCATATTATACCTTATCTTGAGTTAGCTTTGGCTAATCGCCAAAGACTTAGTACAACTTAGGTAGACAATGTTTACCAATTACATCCTATGTAATTCTTGTATCTTTAGATGAACAAGACTATTTGTTCATTTTTCCATCTTATGAAATCTACATTATAACTCATCTTGAGTTAGCTTTGGCTAATCGCCCAAGACTAGTATAATTTGAATTTCATCATATGGAATATGCCTCTAAGTTCTCAACTTAGTTAAGTCACACCCAAAGTCCAATAGTCAGACATCACAATTATCTTGTCGCACTCTACTAAGATAAAGCGAGTCATTTTGCTTTGGCAAATCTGATTACAAATGATCGAGGTAGTAGTGAGTACCAAACTTTGGTAGGCATATGAAAAGGACCTAATTACGATATCTACACATGCATCACATACATTCATGGCATATCATGGCATACATCAATATATATGCTAATTTAAACATGACATGGTTATGGTCCCATCACTACGATCTTCTCAAGCCAATGAGAAGAGCGATAAGTCAACCTAGGTCAAAGCTTCTCTAAGCGCTTCCTTGGTCGTCATGTGTTGTTGTCCTTCTCCCTTTTAACCATTGTCCAGTAGACTAATTTCTCTCTAATTTGTACATTACAAAATCTAAAGAAAACTCGAGTTACATTCGAGTGTAGTCTAAATTACAACTAGAATGGAAGAGGAGAGGTATGACACATGTAGGTCGTATTATGAATTACAACACACACATCTAATCACATTGGAGTTAAAGGTCATATCATGCACCATGTCATATAACATTCACAATATTTTATGACATAAAATTTACTATGATCTCAACAAAAAATTATGAGCCGAAACGCCAAGGTGGTTCCGCTAGCTGGTTAGCGGGCGGGGGTCAAGGGGGCAACGCCCCTTGCGGGGGGTTTCAAGGGGCAGCGCCCCCCGAAGCAAAATTTATTTTGCATACTTATTTCATGAGTTGCTGCTATATCCGAGACGCTACTACCCACAAAACCTATCTATTCACAACAATATTTTGGCCGAGACCAGTTTGGCCAAAACCTAATTTCGCCGAAACCTTGGATAGCCGAGACATAGTTTGGCTGAAACTTAGTTTGGCCGAACCCTTATTGCTGACAACATCTTTGGCCAAAACCTAGTTTGGCTGAAACTCTCTTTGGCCAAACCCTAATTTGACCGAGACCTATAATCATGTAAATTATAGTAGACATCTCATGCAAGTTCTATATCACATATAAAATTCTAACAACTTAGTATATGCCTTCGCAAGTGGCTCTGATACCACTATAGGGATCTAGCGCGCTAAACACGCTTAAGCGCAGCAGAAAATTAACTAGATCCTCTCTAGAAGATCCATGCGAAGGAGAAAATAATCATATACTAAGTTTTACATGAGAAGTATACCTTTGTTGCTGCCCTTCGCAATCCCGACAGCAACCTTTCTTTGGATCTAGATCTCAGCGCGATCAAGCGTCCGCGCCTCTACAGTATCCACACGAACACATTCTTCGTTCGTCACACGAACAAAGCCTTCAGAGAAGAACCATCTTCTTGTGCTATCAAGAAGAATGGTTCGGCCAAGAGAAAATTCGGCCAAGAGAAAATTAGCCCAAGGAGGAAGGAGGAAAAAGAGAGAAGATCAAGAGTCACCCTTCTCTTAACTTTTTCAAGACCCTTTTGAAAAAATAAATCCAAAAACCTATTTATATTCATCCCATGAATACCAAGGATTTTTGTCTCTTTGTATTTCTCTTAATGGGCTAGATTTATTATATTGGATTAACCATTAATCCAATATAACCCAATAAGTCTAACCCATTGAGTCTAACCTATTAATCCAATGTGTCTAATTCGGATTGGACTCAATCCAATGAGTGGGTTCATTTGAGTCTAACTCAATGAGTAACCCAAAAGGCTTAATCATCTCATGATTTGACTCTTAGGGCTAATTACTAACAAACAGGACCTAACCTAACTTATTTGATCACATCAAAATAACCTTAGGGTACCAACAATCTTTCCCTTTTTGACGTGAACAACCTAAGTTAAGTTAGGGTAAACTAACATAAAGTAAAAGTAATAAATTTGTAATTAAAGTAAAAAAATTAAGAAAGTTAAAACTGCCTCCCCTAGACTTAATCTCCCCTTCTCTCCCTTTGATCACATAAAAAATGGGGTACGAAAAGAAATCTAAGTGTAAATTTTTCAAAAAATAGAAAAGTTTTTAGTAAAAAAAAAAAAAAAAAAAAATCTGATTTTCAACATTTTGAAAAACTTATCAAGTTTTTGAAAATTCTGAAAATAATTTGATAGTTTTTTTTTAAAAAAATACAATAATTTTAAAAAAATCTATGTAAAAAATATTTTTGATATCACCAAAAAAAATTGTAACATCAATAATTTCCTAAGTTAAACAAATTTACAAAAATTAATTTTGTAGAAATAATTTTGGTAGAGTAAAACTGATACTTCCAAAAAAAACTTTAAGTTTTTTTATGTAAAAAATATCAAAAAGAAAATTTGAGTAACTATTTAAAGTATTATTTAATTACAATTAAATATTTTATTTCATTAATTGACTTCCAGGCTATGGCGAGGCACTATGTCTTCTTGATTGTTGGATCTAAGTAGAAAGGATAATTTTAAATTTTGTTATATTGATATATTAGTATTTATATTCTTAATTATAATTTTCTTTTATGTTTAAAATTGTTAAGGGTATAGGGTGAATAATTTTTAACTTGTAAATGCTTCTAAGTCATTTGTAAAAATACAAAAATGCATTTGCAAGTTGATTATTCATCCAACCGTCTTAACAATTTTAAACATAAAATTTCAGGTGAAAATGATGAAAGATAAAAAATATATATATAAGAAGATTAGTGAAGATTAAAAAACAATAAAAAAAAGTATCGAGGTGGTATGAAATCTGTAAGATAAACAGATTGCCATTATGTATTAAATGGGAGTAATAAGTCAAATTAGAAATTTTTACGGAAATAGAACTAAGTTAAAATTTTATTGGACACTTGTAAATTATACAGATTTGAGGCCGGGACGAATGTTAGTACGATATTGCCATTAAAGGATAAAAATGATGAAATTCAAATAAAAGGAAATGAATCTCTCTCTTCAGAGAAACAAACAAGCGCACAAACTAAACTTTTTTTCTGGCTGTTGGCTTCTTTTTCCTGACAGTGAATTCTACTCCTTTCACTAGTTAATCCGGAGAAAAAGGTTTGATTTGTATGACGAAATCGCAGGGTCCTGGAGAGGGTAAGTACGCGAAGAAGCCCGATGTCTGCGGAGAAGCGAAGGCAGAGGGGAAAGACGCATCCCATCTGCCGTACCTCGGGGTCCGCACCAGGGCCCAAACCCTTGCCCTCAGAAACCTCGAGGAATCCTCCCCGGAAGCCACCTCTTCCTACCTCCAGCTCCGGAATCGACGACTCGAGAAGCACTCCTGCTCTCCCTCCTCCGCCAGGTCCCGAGCAGCCCCCAAGAGCAGGCTCAATGTTTGCCCTGGCCCTAGCCGCCAGATCGGCGGCAATAAGGTATCCGCTAAAAAGGGGTTTGTAGGGCTCGCGACTCGCTTCTCGAAGAAGGTAATTACCGAGGTCGGTTCTAGTTTGGAGACTTCCGTTGGGGAAAATGTTCTCGAATTCGACGCGAACAGGTAGGTTTTTTTTCCTAAGACAAGATTTGTGACCTATATATCATGCTTTTTAATTCTTAATTTCTGTTATGCTTTGGATTCCTCTGTTTTAAATATTCAACTTTTACCTTTTAAAGATATTCTCAAGGCCTGTGCCTTCCTAGACGCCTCCTCTATTATGTGGGCAGGGATCCTATTATGTGATATGAAATGCCCGTCTGGCTTTCTCATAAATATGGAATCTGATTTTCTTGTTGTCATCAAAATTCTCTCTTGGAAGGCCATTAAAGGAAATTAAAAGTGCAACCTTCTGATTCTTGTGTTTCCTTAGTAAATTGCAATTTACAGATTTTTTGCCTTTTCATTTTGGTTTCAAATGGCCGACGGCCCGCTATTGTTGAAGAACGGTATCTGGAAGTATATAGCAAGTCTTGCTCTTCTTTGCTATTCTTGTGTTTGCTGTTTGCCAGCGAATTAACTGTGGGTACCTTTGACAAATTCTTCTAGTCACTGTAAATGTAATGTTAATTTATGCAACAGATAAGTTTTGGTCATTTTTTTAATCTTATTGCTACGCGGTCCCCAGAATTTTATCAAACCTTCTATATATTTTTTTCCACGCCTTTTGATACTTGCTATTGGCCTCTTATGAGCTCTTCTGATGGCAATACACTGTGATATCTTTGTTTCATCCTTTGTGACGGTGCCTGTGGCAGGTTTTTCTGTACTGGACTTCAATTCTAGCAGTAAATGATCCTGCAAAAGCTTTTAACTTTTCCTCTGAAATTAGGGAAGTCCAATAGTTTCAGATGCCCTAACCGGTTCTGTTATTGAGATTATTTTGTTCATTTCAAAGCCTGTAACAGCTTTGCTGACTCCTTTTCTGCTGAATCTTTTGATTTTGAACTAATGTTTTCTTGCCATTATGATACAGTTGACATATTCTCCTAAAGAAAATTTAGGCAATTGTCGTTTGGCTGCAGGAGTGACAGAGAAACCACACCCTGCAGTCTGATAAGGAATTCAGATGCCATAGAAACTCGTGGGTCAACAACCCGGCCTACCTACTCGACTGCAAACAAGCTGCAGCAGCTACCAATTACCAGTAGCATCCCATCTGCATCTGAGGTGGAAATGGAAAGGCTTTTTTCTGGGCCTGAACAAATCCAACAGAGAAGGTTCATGGAGAAGTACATATTCTTCTATGCTTTAAATTTCTGGCATGATAGTACTTCTTTGGATTCATGGTCATCGATATTAAGGGTGGTACAATAGAGGTTCTTTGTGGTTGGTTTATCGATCACAGCTTGCTACAAGACAGCATAGTATTCCTGCACAATTGATGAGTTGTTTTCCAGATATAAAAATCTGCTATATTTTATAACAATGTTGTTTTCATCGATTGTTGAATTTTTAGCCATATCTGTGATTTGGGATTTCTAAATGTCATTGACTCTTAGTAGTCTATCATTTTTTTGGCAGGTACAACTTTGATTTTGCGAATGATAAGCCTCTCCCAGGCCGTTATGAATGGGAAAAACTGGACTCTTCTCTGTGCAGGCAAACCAAAGGGCGCCTATAACTGCTACTCCAAGCCACACAAAGAAGGGGAAGGCTGCAGTGGTGGTGTTTGCTACCCTACTTTCTTTTGTTAACAAGTAGGTGTAATGTCTTGGTTAACTTGGCATATCCTGGAACACCCTAGATGCACAGAACCTTATATTAGCAGTCTAGCAAGGTGTTTTGAGGCAACGATTAGGGTCGTCAACTCCTTGCTTCAGGGTAACCTTTCTCTCTTTTGTAGCTTGTGTATATACATATATACGGTTGGTTTGTTGTACTCTGGCTTGGCTTGCATTGTCGATGCAAGTGGCGGGGAGACAAATGTATTTTGGAATGAAAGGTGGCCTTCCTCCATTATAATTGCCTTCTATCTCGGTAGCTTGTCTGATGTTGTCATCACTGTTGATATCACAATCTGCTTGGACTGTTTTAGTCTAGAATCTTATGTTCTGCACTGCTTCCAAGGTCCCTATCCGACAAACATATTTGACTGGGTGCGGTTTCGGTTAAATTCTTAAATTGGATGGTCAGGAACTTGTCTCAATCATCCAAAATCAGTTAAAATCCTTCAGATCTCAAGTGATTATTGTCCCGGGATCATTTTTTAAAAATCCTTATTGTGTTAGAATCAAATTTACTAAAATTGGAATACGAGATATATTTAACTTATAGATACAAAATCTAAGCAAAACAAACTACTACAATATAAAAAGAAATCGGTAAACATACACAAAATAGGGGGAAACAATTCAGTAAACATAGGCAAAATAGGGGGAAAAATTGGAGTAAAAAATATATCCCATTGGAATGCCGATGAGCTAATTGTTTTGGATAAATGTTTATTCTTTAAGGACGCTTCAAATTATATAATATCCTATTTTAAAAAATAATAATAAAATTAAAAGCACATCTTATTAGATGTACTATTTCTTATCCAACATTATTGGAATAGCTACCGATAGCTAATATAATGTGTAATAGTTACTTGTTACAATATTATTCTTTACTTTCAATGTAGAATCTGATTTAGTAAAATTGTAACACGAGATGGATTTAACTTATAAACACAAAATCTAAGCAAAATCAAACTACTACAATATAAAAAGGAATCTGTAAACATAGCTAAGATAGGGGAAAAAAAAACAGAAGTAAAAGATATATCCGAATGGGAATGAGCTAATTCTTTTAGATAAAAATTAACAGGACGCATCAAATTATATAATGTACCGTTTTCAAAAAAAATATTTAAATTAAAAGGGCATCTCATCTGATATGTTATTCACAAAAATCCCTTATCAAATATTATTATAACAATTATTGGTAGTATAATATGTAACAACTAATAGATAATAGGTATAATATTATTCCTTATTTTCAATGCTAATGTAATAGTTACGACTAGCCGTTGCAACATGTAAAAGTTATATTTTTTTTAATGGTTATTGTGTTAGAATCAAATTTAGAAAAATTGTATCACGAGATGGATTTAACTTATAAACACAAAATCTAAGTAAAAACAAACTACTACAATATAAAAAGAAATATATAAACATACTTAAAATAAGGCGAAGGACATATACTGTTGGATCGATACACACGTGAGAGGGGGAAGGGGGGGTTGAATTACGTGGTTTTCAAAAAACTTGTCTTTTCTTTTAAAATCTAAAAACAAAGTATGCAATAGAGAAATAAATAAGAAAGCGAGAACAAAGAACAAAAGAAAACACAGTTGGTTTACTTGGTTCGGAACTTTCGGTGACTCTTACTCTAAGACCCAGGTCCCGCGGACCTATCGATGGGTAATCCACTAAAAAGCCTCTTCCAATACCCCCGGAAGAGGGAATCGAGTACAATAAGATTAGAACAAGTGCAACACACTGCACTCGTCCTTTTGCAATAATTAAGTACACAAATAAAACTTGTTACCAACACGTAAGGATCGAGTGTGAGAGCGTTCGTGTGTTGGTGTCTGTCTACCGACCGTGATCAGAAGTCCTCAGAACAGTCGTCTGGTATAGTAGCTTCATAGCAGAGTCATAGCAGGAGCCTGGAGCAGTAGAAAGCTCAAAGGGTACACAGTAGCTCGTATATCAATGTTGTATCAAAGCTTTCTCGAGACTGCCTTATCTAAGGCATGGAAGGCGCCTTCCATAGCTGTTGAAGGCGCCTTCAACCTAGAAAATTCGATCCCAACTAGCCCGATACTTATCCGCAGCGAAGTCAAAATTTCATCTTGCGGAAGACGCCTTCCATAGCCATGAAGGCACCTTTTATGAATAGTACGAAAGCGCCTTCACTACTTGAAGGGGCTTTCGGACACTGTTCATCCGAAGGTAAATTTGCTCATTTTATCCTGCAAAATAATGTTAGTCTAAATAACTTGTAAAACAAGTATTAGGATAATAATAATAAGTAGTAATTAGTTTCTGTCCTCCCAGGACCATAAACTAGTCACAGTCTCAGATTAGGTATCCAAAATGGACCTAATCTGGATTGACGCCTACTGTTCCCTCAACCGGGACGCCTCCTCACAAGGTCACTCTCCTCGAGTGACTTACCTTAACTTACTACTTTGCCAGTTGTCCGGTTCACATACCCAATTGGACTTCGCACAGATATCTGGTCGGTCCGTTGACTTATCTGGACTCCCTCAGACCTATCAACTCCTGTACACT
The DNA here is from genome assembly GCF_018446385.1 of Zingiber officinale. Taxonomy (NCBI): domain Eukaryota; kingdom Viridiplantae; phylum Streptophyta; class Magnoliopsida; order Zingiberales; family Zingiberaceae; genus Zingiber; species Zingiber officinale. The sequence continues at coordinate 58,180,331 of NC_055993.1, forward strand.
GGGTCAGTACAATAGATAAAATAGTAAGGTAAACAGTATTAACATATTTCAAGATTCGCTGGTCTCGTCGACCGTGCACGGTTAAACGGAAACCAGTCGGTCACACATTACCTAGGGTTACCTCCCTAGGGTTGTCTAGCTTCACTGACTTGGACTTCCATTGCCTAACTTCACTCACCAGGACTTTCTCCACCTAGCTTCACTTACTAGGGTCCAGCTTTACTCACCAGGACTTCCACCACATAGCTTCACTCACTAGGGCCCGACTTCACTCACCAGGATTTCCATCACCTAGCTTCACTCACTAGGGTCTGGCATCACTCACCATGACTTCCACCACCTAGCTTCACTCACTAGGGACCGACTTCACTCACAGGACTTCCACCACCTAGCTTCACTCACTAGGGTCTGGCTTCACTCACCAGGACTTCCACCACCTAGCTTCACTCACTAGGGCATGACTTCACTTATCAGGACTTTCACCACCTAGATTCACTCACTAGTGTCTGACTTTACTCACCAGGACTTCCACCACCTAGATTCACTCACTAGGGTCTGCTTCACTCACCAGGACTTCCACCACCTAGCTTCACTCACTAGGGCTCGACTTTACTCACCAGGACATCCACTTGTCTAACCTCTACTTAGGACTTCTCACTTACCTATCATTTGGTTAGGACTTACCCTTACTAGTCATCTAGTCTTGACTAGACTACTCTCTTCTAAACATCAAGTCCTATTTGGATTAACCTTTGGTCAAACTGACCAAACTTAGGTGCATTGTCAAACATCAAAACCCTAGAGGTCAATTGCACCAACAATCTCCCCCTTTTTGATGTTTGACAATTTTCTTAAGTTAGGCTTGGGTTTTGACAAGTTATATCTCTAAAAAATTTGAGAGATTAGTCACTTTCCCCCTTTAACTTTTCTAACTTAAGATTACTGTCTTTCTTTGGCACACATCAAAAATATATAAACTTAAGATCACTCTTGATTAGGTTTTGCTCCAACAATAACATTTGAAAGACATAATTAAGTGTTTCAAAATCAAATTTTTTCAATGGGGTGTTGCAAACTGATTTTTCAAAGTTGGTTGTCAAGGTAACTCTTGATAGTGAATTTTCAAAATATTTTTCAAGGTGTTTTCACAAAAACTTGTAAAGTAAAGAGTATTTCATAAAAAGATTTTGAAAATAATTTTTCAAACTCAATTTCAAAGATTTGCAAAACCAATTTTTGAAAGAATTTTAAAGGTTACATTTAATCTTTTAATCAGGACTCCCCCTTAACTTGACACATTCTTAGAAATTTTTGTTAACCACAAATAAAAAATTCCTATGTGTCTATGGAGTTAATCCAAATCAAAAGAACACTAAGTTTGAAGGTGAGTTTTCAAAATATTTTTCAATACACCAAAAAAAAAAATTGAAAGTGATTGTGTAACCAAACCTTTTGAGAAGAGCTTGTCAACTTAAGTTTTAAAATGTTCATGAAGTAACAAAATATTTTTTCAAAATATGTTAGGAATGATTGCCAAAGTACCAAAATAAACCATAATTTTTGAAAAGTATAATAGCTTTTTTTATTTTCTTTATTTTTTTAAAAAATAAGTTCAAATGTTAATATGTTCAAATACTTTTACAAAAGTAATTTGGAAACAAATTTTATAATTTTTAAAATATTTTCAAAAGGTTGAACCCTTCTCTCCTCCTACAAATTAACACTCCCCCTTAAATTGTACTAGGGTTTGGACATATTGAATTGTGTAATACGTTTTTAAGGCCCTTGCTCCTCCTTAACCTAGGAGCTTCTAGTTATCTTTGTTAGCAATAAGGATTTCTACCTTAGTGCTTAGGAAATTTTACTTCATAACACTAATGTGCAACATATATTATTTACACCATATTATGATTGTTCACTTAAGTTTGATAATCATTAATCAATTATTTTTAAAATAATGAACCTTATATTTAGGTGTATTAATGTAAAATTAAATTTCTAGTTAAATAAAATAATTTGTTACTAATTCAATAATAGTTAATCATTATCAATGGTTTATTGATTGACTTTTACTTGACTCAATTCAATAATTTAACACTTATTTGATTAAAACAACTTACATTAACTGATGAGTTGATTGACTAATTGAAAGTTTTATTTTAATTTTAAGTTTTGATTAGGTTTAACTTAAGATAAATTATTAATTAAAGTTGAGTTAGGATTAACTAAGTTTTAAGTTTGAATTAACTCAAAGTTAAATTTGTTAAAGTTTGTAAACAAAGTTAAATAAAGTTAATGTTCAATTTGAGTCAATCTTTAATTAATATAAATTATGATTAAGATTTTGATTAATGTTGACATTAAAATTTATTAAGTTAAATTGATGTCAAGTGTTCATTAACTTGTAAATTCAAGTTTGATTTAAAGTATAAAGTTAATATTTTAATTAGGTTAAATTAAGGTACTAATCTAGTTAAGTTAATTCTTTAGTTAAATTAAGTTTTCAATTAATGTTGACTATGTTCTTAATTAAGTTTAGATTAAAGTTAAGTTTAGTTAAATGTATTGAGTTTTTAATTTAATTCAATTTTAATTAATTATTTAATTCAGTTTAAAGTTTAGCTTAATTAAATTTTAATTGATTTAATTAAGTTTTTCTAAATTGAGTTTTGAGTTTTAAGTTAAGTGACTAGATTTTTAAAAGGATTTTAAACCAATTTTTAAAATAATTTTTAAACAATTTTTAAGATAATTTTTTAAAAAAATTTAAAATATTTTTAAACAATATTTTAAAAATAATTTTTAGCCAATTTTAAAAATAATTTTAGGTAATTTTTAAAATAATTTTAAAATAATTATTAAAAAAATTTAAAAATAATTTTTAAAATAAAAAATATTAAAAAAAATTTAAACAATTTTTAAACAATATTTAAAATAAAATAATTTTTAATCAATTATTAAAATAATTTTTAAAATAATTTTTAAACAATATTTAACATAATTTTTAGGAAATTTTTAAAATAATTTTTAAAAGATTTTTAAAATAATTTTTAAAATATTTTTAACTTAATTTTTAAATATTTTTAGGTAATAATTTAATTAACGTATGTTTAATTAAATTTTGATTTTAGGATTTCGATTAAATCAATATTGGTGTTTATCTAATTTAATTTAATTTTAAGTTAATTTTAATTTTTTTTAATTTTAATTTAATTTTATGTTTAATTTAATTTAGTTTAATTTAATTTTAATTTTAATATACTTTTAATTTTAAGTTTGTGAAATCTTTAGTCATTTTATCTGATCTATATTTTCAATCAAGGAATCCTATAATTTTGTGAGATGAATTAAATTGAATTTCAGAGTTTGGTTTAACTTTATGTTAGATTCAAGTTTTGTTTTGGGTTCAACAAATAGACATTCTTTGGATAAACTTCTGGGTTATAGTGAGTCACCTGGACATCATTAGAGTAACCATGCCTTCAAAGTTTTTCAAATAGTCCTATCCACTGAACTTAGTACAAAACTTTGGTATAACTGGTTAAGATTCATAAAGGGTAGCTTCAGTTAGTTCCACTAATCTAAATGCACCAGGTCTAAGCCATATCTTCCTAGACATGCATAGACAGAGTTTTCCTAACTTACTATCATCCAAAACTTCACTACTACCATTGGTCAACTTAAACATTTTGTCCCTATTTAGACTAGCCCTAATTATCCATCTGGGTAAGTTGTTGAATTTTGAGGTGCCAACTAATTTGGAATCTCCCTTGAATTATTGAATATTTATTTTATAAAGTTTATTTAAGTTTTAAGTATTGAGTTAAGTGTAGATTTTATGTATTTTAATTTATGTTTCTGATTTAAGTTTGGTTTGTTATTATATTTGTTGATTAATTTCATAATCAAGAGATACTTGATTATATCTTGGTTTTTTTATTTAAATTTGGTTTAGACTTGTAATTCAAGTCTAGATTTAATGATCTGGTGAGATTGTTAACTATTTTTTCTAGTTTATAAATTTTATTTTTCAGAAGATTATTTTATTTTTCTAATTTTCTAAAGCTTAAAGATAAATTTTTAAACTTTGAAGGATTCTTAAATGATTTTGAATTATCTTGGTTGGTTAAATTAATTGATTTGTTTGAGTGAGCATGCATATCTAATTTTTGGGGAGAATCTAAATTTGAGTAGTAGTGATTATCCAAATTACTAACATGTGTAGAAAAAAAAAAAAGGATTTTCATATATTGTAAACTTATTAACCTTTGCTTCCCCTGGATCCTTGGGTTCTTTTTCTGAGCACTGAGGTTTGTAATGCCCCATCTTTTTGCACCTGAAACATTGGATATGCTCCTTCCCTTTTTGAACTTTTAGTGTCGACTTCTCCTTTACCTTTGGTTGTGTGGTTCGAGTCTTATAGGTGGGGCACTTATTTTTGTAATGCCCTCATTCACTGCATTTGAAACATATTATGTGATATTTGAATTTTGAATTTACAACTTTATCTTTAGAATCCTCATTAGGATTCTCCTCTTTGTCCACCGTCGTCTCAGATTCGAATTCTAACGTTTATTCTGATTCTGATTTAGATCCTTCTACCTCCTATTTTGCTATTAACACCATAAAGCTGGTTTGGTGTGCTTCTGAGGATGACTCTAGGGATTCGGACTCAGATCTTAGCTCTAGTTTGACTTGATCCTCTAGCTCCATCTGCTCCTCGTGAAGCTTGGTCAGTCGAGTCTAGAACTCATAGACATCTCAATGTTCTCTAATTATGCATATGATTTCATTAGGTAGTAACCTTACAATTGAATGTATTATCTTTCTATTGGCTTCTATGTTTTGTGTTGCTCTTCTCAGTGTCATGCCACCATCGAAGTCGTTCATCAGGATGAAAGTTTCCATCTGCATCCTCCACAGATTGAATTCATGTCTCTTGTACATCTTATATGGAGGTGGTTTGTCACGCCCAGAGGAGTTCCTACCTGGCAAACTAACAACATCTCCCATGTAACTGTGACAATATAAAGCATATATACATTGCCATAAGGTTACTCACAAGCAATAATTAACAGCCCACATTGCTAGAATATACACAAACACGCAGTTATATACATAGCCCACTCGGCTAGAATAAAATGATCACAGCCACACAGTTGCATAATAAATAGCCAACATGGCTATACTAAAAACACAGTGAAAAATGAAAGGAAAACCCATACAAACCAAAAAGATACAATGTGTGTTGGCATGACTTAAACACAACAAAATACTAAAAATGATAAAGAAGCCACATGACTAAACACCAATACAATGCCAATACCATAAAAAAACACATAAGAAAACAAGAGCGAAGTAAACACTGTCTTCATATGTGACATGAGATCGGCAGACAGAATACTCCAAGCGACTCCACAATCATCTACCTACTACCTAAGGAAAAGACAATACACAAATGCAGTGGTAAGTGTGGACCACTCAGCGGGTAATAGATAAGATAGTGCATGGTCTAAATAAAATATGGAAATCAAAGTATACAGTCTTATCAGGGAAATAAGGACATGATCATAAACTGACATAATGAATGTACATACTCAATCTAGATCCAACACATAATATCATGATCATAATGTCATAGTAAATGAACATACCCAATCTAGTACTAACATATAAGGTCAATATCATAAATGACATAATAAATACACATACCCGAACCAGTCGAATATGCATGGTGTAATAATTAGTAAACTCAGCAGAGATCATCAACAAATCTACTCTTAACACCTGAGCAATATAATCGATAGTATATACATGTATAATAAATGGCATGTATGAAACATGACAACCATATGCAACAATCATAGCTCAAACAAGTGCAACATATCACAATCACATGTAGCTAGTATCTACTAGACATGTATGCAAATATATCTCCACAGATGCACCACGCATCATATGCAAATGTGCATACATGTCACATGGTCACCCTCTCCACCTCTCAAGTCACCACGACCCCTATATGACCGAGAGGCTTGGGTCAATGTCAACTGTACTAGCCTCCAGTACAACCACTATAGAGTGGCCGAGGTGGACTGTTCGCTAAGTAACTATCTAACTACATAGCATCATGGTCCCTGACTATTCATATCTCTAGCCCCCTGACTACTATACCCTCCAGATACCACTACACATGAGTGACCGATGCTGACAGAGTATAACACTGAGTGGCCAAGTGAGCACAACAGGACTAGCTCCACTCCTAACTACCACTCTCCCACAGTGGTCGAATGGGCAGCTAACATGACTAACAACTAGCTCATACCAAAAGGGAGCAACACTACTCTTTGATCTATCTAGACTTTGCACCAGTTATCCGATCCCGTGGACCTAGCTAGATTTCAACCTGGTGTTCGGTCCTTTGGACTTGTCAATTCCTGCACACTAGGTAACACAATTAGATCACAAAATACCTAACTTAACTCACTTATCATTCATCAAAACCTGTGTTAGACTGTTAGTACAAACTTCACCAACAATCTCTCCCTTTTTGATGCAATGATAACCTGGGTTAAGTTTAAAAAAAATATACAACAAATACACACAAAATTATTCTAAGAGAAGCAACATAAAAAAAATGAGATGGTTAGTTTCGTTTCTCTTTATCATTTTTGGAGTTATGTTATTCTGATTTTCATTTATTTTTCTAACTTAACCCCTAACCCTCCCCTTTTGACATTCATAAAAAAAAACATGAGTATATAATAGAAAAATGTATGATAAGTAAAGTAATTAGTGAAAATTTTTTTTCAACAAAATACTTTCAGTATTATTGGGGAAAGGAGTTAAAAGAGTTTTATAAACCTAAAAAAAAATTTCATCAAAACACTTATATTTTATAAAAAATATCAGAATTTTGTGCAAGGAAAGTTTAGAATTTTTATACTAGGTTATGAAAGATAACTTTTACAAAACTAACTGTAAAGTTTAAAGTTCAAATAGTTTTGAAGAAACTTCCAAGGTAATTTTCAAAAATAGCATAATAGTAGTTTTGAAAAGTACTTCTATATTAAAAAAATAATTTTGAAATGGGTTTTGAAGAATTTTTGAATAAGGAATTTCAATGTATCTTAAATAAGAATTTGAAAGCATTTTCATAAGTTCTTCAAGATATCATAAGATAAGTTGTATTATATTTCTCAACCTACTTCTAAAATGTAGTCAACATGATCTGGAAATGTAGTTTTGCAAAATATTTTTCAAAAAGACTTTTGGAAAAGTTTGAGTGTGTTTTCAATAATATTTTTCAACGTATGTTAAAATAGTTTTCACAACACTTGTATAACATATCAGAATTTGTGTAAGTAAAGTTTAGTAGGCGTATACTAAGTTTTGAAAGCTACATATACTAAATTAACTCTAAAGTTTAAAGTTTAAATAACTTTTAAGAAACTTGCAAAGTAACTTTTAAAAAAATAGCATAAAAGTGGTTTGGAAAGTGTTCTACAAAATATATTTCCAAAAACTAGTTTTGAATTAAGCTTTCAAAATAAGGAATTTCAAATTATTTTAAACAAGAATTTGGAAATATTTTCATAATTCTTTATTAAGAATTTTGAACTTCAAAATATCTAAACATAAGTTGTACATACTTGCAAATAATTTTCAAATGTTAAAATAAAAAAAAACATTTTGTAAAGAGAGTTTCAAAGAAAAATTTTCTAAAATTTTCAAAGTATTTTAAAGAAGAATTTTCCAAAGTAATTTAAAAAATCCAAAGTAAAAAATATTTTCACAAATTTTTAGGTAAACATTTCACAAACAAAAATAAATTTTCAAAATATTCTAAAATTCTTTTTCAAAGCATTCTAAGTAAAAAATTTGAAAGTAAGTTTGAAGAAATTTTTTCTCAGAAACAATGTCAAAATAATTTTAAGAAAACTTAATTCGTACCCTTAATTAATAATTAACTTTTTTTAAGTTAACACTCTCCTTGAAATTAACACTCCCCCTTAATTTAACACTCTCCCTTAATTTAACACTCCCCCTTAATTTGTACTAGGGTTTGGGTATGTTAAATTTCAAGGCTTTAGCACATTCTGATTATTTTTGTTAACTATAAGAAGTTTTACCCAAGTGTTTAGGAAATTTAGTGTTAGTAACACTTATATTTAGCAAATATATAATTAGCGTTACCTAAGTTTTCATTGTTAGTATTATCCCTAAGAGCCAATTATGAGATTAGGATTTTTGGGTTACTCATTGAGTTAGACTCAAATGAATCCGCTCATTGGATTGAGTCCAATTCGAATTAGACACATTGGATTAATGGTTTAGACTCATTGGTTTATTGGATTAATAGGTTATACTCATTGGGTTATTGGAATAATGAGATAGACTCATTAGGTTATTAGATTAATGGTTAATCCAATATAATAATCCAACCCATTAAGAGGAATACAAAGAGACAAAACCCCTTGGTATTCATTGGATGAATATAAATAGGTTTTTAATTAGATTTTTCATTAGAGATGAAAAGAAAGACTCTTGATCTTCCCTTCTTCCTCCTCTCTTCCTCCTTGGCCGAATTTTTGCTCTTGGACAAACCTCCATGTGTGAATAGCACCATAGTGGTGGGTCTTCTCCAAATCGTGAGTTCGTGAGATGGATGGAATGTGTTCGTGTGGATACCATAGAGGCGTGAACACTTGATCACGCTGAGATCTACATCCAAAGAAAAGTTTCTGGCGGGATTGCAAAAGGCATGCAACAAAGGTATAAATCTAATTAAACTTAGTATATGTGTTTTTCTCCTTCGTATGGATCTTTTGGAGAGGATCTAGTTTATTTTCCCACTGTGCTTCCTACATGTTTAGCACACTACATCCTTATAGTGGTATCAGAGCCACTTGCAAAGGCATATACTAAGTTGTTAGATTTTTATATGTGAAATAGAAATTGCATGAGATGTTTATTATGATTTGCATGATTATGAGTCTTTTTTTTGTTGAGACCAAAACAAAGTTGTTGTGAACAAAACGGTCTTGACCAATCAAGGTTTTGACCAAACTAGGTCTCAGCCGAAACCTTACAAGGTTTTGGCCAAACTAGGTTTCGACCAAACTAGGTCTTGGTCATACAAAGGTTTCGGCCAAACTAGGTCTCGACCAAAGATGTTGTGAACAACAAGGTCTCAGCCAAAACTATTATGAACAGGAAGATTTTGGCCAAAGGTTTTGTGGGTAGTAGGGTCTCGGGTATGACGACAACTCATACAATGAGTATGTAAAATAATTTTACTTCGGGGGTGCTGCCCCCTCACCCTCGCAAGGGGCGCTGCCCCTTTGACCCTCACCCACTAACCTTTAGCAGGACCGTCATGGCATTGTGGCTCATAATTAGTTGTTGAAATTATAGTAAATTTTATGTCATAAGATATTGTGAATGTTATATGACATGATGCATGGTTATAGCCTTTAACACCAATGTGATTGGATGTGTGTGTGTTGTAATTCATAATACAACCTATGTATTGTACCTCTCCTTTTTCATTCTTGTTGTAAATTTAGACTATCCTCAAATGTAACTCGAGGTTTCTTTAGATTTTGTAATGTATAAATTAGAGAAAAAACCAGTCTACTGGATGATGGTGAAAAGGGAGAAGGACAACAACACACGACGACTAAGGAAGCACTTGGAGAAGAGGCTTAGACCTAGGTTGACCTTTCGATCTTCTCATTGGCTTGAGAAGATCGTAGTTTATGGGGCCATAACCATGACACATTTAATTAGCATATATGTTGATGTATGCCATGATATGCTATAATTATATATGATACATGTGTAGTTTAATCATAATTAGGTCCCTTTCATATTCCTACCAAAATTTGGTACTCACTACTACCTCGATCATTTGTAATCAAGTTTATCTTGGTAGAGTGTGACAAGATAATAGTGATATCCAACTATTGAATTTTGGGTGTGACTTAACTAAGTTATCTCAATTAGATTGAGAACTTAGAGACATATCCCATATGATGTAAATCATATTATATTAGTCTTGGGCGATTAGCCAAAGCTAACTCACGATGAGCTATAATATGGATTTCATAAGATCGGCAAATGAACAAATAATCTTGTTCACCCAATGAGTCAAGAGTTACATAGGATGTAATTGTAAACGTTGTCTACCTAAGTTATACTAAATTTTGGGTGATTAGTCAAAGCTAACTCAAGATGAGGTATAATATGGATCTTGTCCCACGTGAATGTCATCATGTTTGGATCTGGAGCTAGTAGTCTGGGTAAAACCATATCCATGACTTGCTCCTACCAAGCTTTACAATTCAGTAGGAGAATTATTTAATCAAAAGTCTAATTAAAATGATCTAAATATGATACTTATTTCTGTATTTTATTGTTGTTGATCACCATGTCATCTAGTACGTCAAATACACTCTCTCCGCGATCTTTCCTTGATAAGGATAAGCTCAATGGAGCTAATTTCCTAGACTAGTATAAAAACTTGAGAATAGTTCTCAAGTAAGAAAGAAAATTATACGTCTTAGAGCAGTCCATTCTTGAAACATCCCCTACTACTGCCACTAGAGCTGATAAGGATTCTTATAAGAAGCATCAAGATGATGCATTAGATGTTTCATGCCTTATGCTTGCCACCATGAGTTCTGAGCTTTAGAAGAAACATGAGAACATGGATGCCTATGATATGGTTGAACATCTTAGACAACTATATCAACACTACAATAAAAACACCCGTATAGGAGCAGTTGTTTAGGAGTGATTTTAATATCACTCTTGAAAAACGACCAACTGAATCAATTTGAACTAAACTGTTTCTATTGCCTGACCTTTTAAGAATAATTATGAAACCACTCTTGTTGCATAGCTTTAGCATTGATTTAAAAAAACTATTACTGTAAACCTCTCTTAATGATACAACTATTAGAAGCAATCTTAAAATTACTGATATTAGCTACTTTTAGTAGTGATTCTGAGTCAAATGCTGCTATTAACTATTTCTATTGCTCTAACTTCTAGAAGCAATCTTCAAACCACTCATATTGGATTCTTAGTATAGAAGCGTGTGTAAAGTGTTATTGTAAACCGCTTCTATTGCTCTAATGGTTTAGAATTGGTTTTTAAATTGCATCTATTACATAGTTTTAGCATCGATTTGCATATATCGCTGATATATACCGCTATTATTGAAACAACTATTAGAAACAATATTGAAACTACTAATTTTGGATACCTTTGGCAGTGATTTTGTGTTAAACGCTACTACTAACTATTTCTATTAATCTAACTTCCAAAAGAAGTTTATGTTAGCTAGAGCCCTAGAGCCAATCATTTGATGATTGTATTATGGACTTGTTGTATCATATTCTATATAAATAAAGGCATTTGGTTTTTGGTTATTATACTTACTTATATTGGTGCCAAATAAACTAAGTATAATAACGTCCTTGAGTAGAAGGTTCTTACCTATATCAATCGATTGGTTGAACCGATAGTGAGATGATATAGGGAACACTACTCTTAATCATTCCTAGTCGAGTATTAATATTCAGGGACAATGTTAATGCAATAAGACTAGCATGTAGGTCAACTCGATGACTCGTTCTCACAAGTCATGGATATGGAGATATCAAGTTGACACATGGGTATGCATTGGAGAATGTATACTGAATGACCCGCCATGAGAAAGTATCATGGATCGTTATATGAGTGTCATATACTTTCTCATGTGGCTATTAGTATGACTACTAGTCCTTAGACCTGAAGTCACCATGGTTCCCTACATAAGGAGTTATGTACTTTGGTTTCGTCAAACGTCACCCGTAACTGGGTGGACTATAAAGGCGATTACTGGGTATGTAACAAATTATGCGGAGGGATGTGAGTGGTGTAGATGGGATCTATCCCTCCTATATGATGGGAGAGACATCGGTATTCTTGATAGAGTGAGACCACGAAGTGCATGACAATGCCCAAATGAGTCAATATGAGATATTGAGCTCATTTGATTTAGTGAGTCTACTTGGAGTTCAGGATTTAGATTGATCAGAGGATGACACGGTCTATGCCTCACATTGATCAATCTAGATGTCTAGGATAGATGGACACTTGTCATATTTTGTGAGGAGTCACAATTAGTAGTCACAAGGTGATGTTGGATCTCAACATTCTTGTAACTTGGGTAGTAATGATGTGTTGCTAGATACCGCTCATTACTTATGCTCCTAAATGGGTTTAGGGCATTGCCAACGTTACAAGAACATATAGGGTCACACACTAAGGACAATTAGATGGAGATTAGGTTCATATGATGAACCAAGAGGATTAGATTCATTTGATGAATCAAATTGGATTAAGAGTAATCCTAATTGGGCTAATTGAGTTGGACTCAAGTTGATTCATGTGTTCAATGAGTCTAATTTAGATTATGACTCATTGAATCAATTTAATTAAATGAATTAGATTCATTATATTAAATTGACTTGAATTAAATGGTTGGATTAGATTAACCATGAGAGAGATTAAGTCAAGTTTGACTGGACTTGAGAGGAAGAGGAAAAGTCAAGTTTGACTTGACTTTTTGCCACATCATTAGTGAGTTGGCAAGATGTGGACCAATGATGATGCTCCACATCATCATGGTTACTTAAGTGAGATGCCACCTCATGGAGGTTACAATTCTTCACTTTAATAGCTCCACATTAATTGCACTTAATGTGGAAATGGGGGTTACACTTTTTGAAAGTGGCCGGCCACTATTGTGAGGGGATGGAATGAATTTTTCATTCAAGGCACATTCACTTCATCCTCTTCCTCAAGCTCTCCCTCTCCCTCTCCTCCTCTACCATTGCCAAGACCCTTTGGAGTGCTAGCACACTCTAAGGCTCTCTCTCCATTGAGTTGTTTGTGTGGATACATATAGAGAGTTGTCTACGTTGACAACTTCGAGATCCGACACCATTTGGACGAGCGAGAACGCGAAGGGCTTCACTTCAAAGGTATAACCTTTTTCCCTTGTAGATCTAAGTGTAGATCTAGGTAAACTCGTACTCGTAGTTTTTCGAAAAATTTTATTCTTCGCACAGATCCGTTGGCTAGGGAGATTTGGGGTTTTCGCGATGCGAAAAGCGGTTTTCGCGGCCCGAAAATCCTAACAGTGGTATCAGAGCCACGTGCGAAGGCGTGTACGAGTTTATTTTGGTTTTTATGAAAAATAAAAATTCTGTGAATTTCTGTAATTTCATGATTTTTATAGTTTTAAAGGGTATTTTTCTCGTAGAAGCGAAGCCAAAGTGTTTAGACACTTGTAGGCTTTGACTACTGAGAAGATTTTTCCGTAACGGCAATGTTTCGACCCAAAACATTTTTGGGACTGCGGGCTAAGGCGCTGTTGGATCGCTTAGGAGCAACTCACGATGGTTAGATCGCGGGTAGGGGTACTGCCCCTAACCCCGCAAGGGAATTTGCTCCGCGATTGCGCCCGAAATTGCTAATCGGGACCGCCGGGAAAATTTTACTCATAAAAATTGTAAAAATTATGAAAAATTACAGAAAATTATGAAAATATATAATTTTTGAATTATATATTATTTTTGTGATAGTCATGGCCCAAAAAGACCAAATATGATTGGATTTGTGTTGTAATTTATAATACGGCCTGCGTGCCGTCATGTGTTTGTGTGTGCTGTATTTGATACGCGACCTGCGCGTCGTGCCTCCCTATTTATATTCTGGTTGTAAATTCGATTTAGACTCGAATGTAACTCGAGTTTCAAAATGTAATGTAAATTTTGAAGCGGTGGAAGGTCCACTCAAGACGGAGTTACGAGGAAGGCGCGAGCAACACAAGGTGGTCAAAAGGAAGGCGCTTGAGAAGCTGTTGACCTTAGGTTGACCATCCGATCTTCTCATTGGCTTGAGAAGATCGTAGTAGGGCCATGACTGTAACGCCCCGCCCCTCCTGCTAAGGCGACGGGGGTTACTTGACGACACTTGCATACTTAACACAGCGGAAGTCTTACTTAGAGAATTAAAAAAAACCTTTTTCTTACTTAAAAAAAAAATCACAATAGACATAAAAGGTCCACATAGCATACTTATCATATATTTTGGGTCTTAATACCAAACACATACTTAAAGTCATGCAGTCATAAAGTAAAACATCAACATGGTAAATTTCTTATTAAATGAAAGCAGGTCATTTCTTTTAGCCAGTCCACTACCGCACACATTCTTCTAGCCCCTCCTGCTGCTCCCCTAGTACATCCATTTCTTGCCTTTATCTGTGGTACAAGAAAGTAAGCTGTGAGCACTCATGGCTCAGTAAGTTCCTTTCCTACTCACAAAAACCGTAAAGCATATTAAAAACATAAGTCATAAGGCATAAAGACAAATGTATCATGTCAAGAGCATATCATGGCATATCATAACATAACATAAAGTATCATGGCATAATCATAAAGTATAAGCATGGTAAATTCCTAAACATATATCATGCAACATATGCAACATGTCTTTTGAAAACTTATACAATACATACTTAAACATAATCTCAACATGATTGGGGCCCCGGCTTGTACCACATACATAAATGCGCGCATCCTATGTAGGTCCAAGGTAGCAAGTCTTGAACCCTACAAGGCATACATACTAGGCCCGTTTCTTAGTCCATCGATCTAGGGGCACTTAGGAGCCCATCCCTAACGAGGCCCGTTTCTTAGTCCATCGACCCCGGGGCGCTTATGGAGCCCACTCTTGGTACAAGCCATACATAAAGTAAAGTAGCATGTCATACATATCGTAGTTCTTATTCTTACATGCATATCATGTTTCTTGACATATCATAAAACATGTATTTTTTTGGGCACACAGCACATGCATGAATCATAGCATACATCATGAACATATCACTTAGCATATCATAAGCATGCATATTTGGGCACACAGCACATGCATGAATCATAAGCTTGCATAATGAACATATCATTTTTATCATATCCTAAAGCATGCATGATTGAGCACATAGCACATACATGGATCATAAGCATACATAAGAGAGCATATCACTTATCATAAAAGACATAACCATTCATGGAATCATTAAATAACATCTCTTGATTCATTCATAACATGTGAGGTACATCAAGGTCACTAAACCCATATGGCCGAAAGTCATGAATAGAGGCATGATATCTAGACAACATACAAATATAAAAATCTCATGATATCTTCACATACTAGCATAATAAAGGTCATAAGCATGTTAACCTAAATTTTTAAGCCCTCCTAGGTTTCAAATTCTTCATGGCCGAAACCTTTCATGTAGAGCAAACAAGTTCTAAATAACATGTAAACATGTAAACCTTAAGTTCATATCATATCATATTTCATAAGGAACCACTTAAGCATATTTAGTTTGGGTTCTAAGTTCCTTAAGCTCCCAAACTTATCATGGCCGAACCCTAACATGTCTCCTTCTAGGTTACAAGTAGCATGGAAGTATTGAACCTTAAGCCAATATCTTATACATTTTCATGAGAAACAATATAAGCATATTTGTTTTAAATTCCAAACTTCCTAGACCCTTTAACTCAAAGTGGCCGAAACCTATAACTCATGGAATTAGGTTTTTAATGGCATAAGAGCATGGTAACCACAACTACATTTCATAGCATATATCACAAGACATCATAAGCACATATATAAGTTGGGTTCTAAGTTTTCTCTAGGCTTTTAATCTTGTAATGGCCGAAACATATAAATCATGGAACTAGATTTTTAGTGACATAAGAGCATAGGAATCACAACTACATTTCATGGTACTTATCACAAAAACATCATGAACAAATGTAAGTTGGTTTCAACATTTCTCTAGGCCTTTGCACTAGTATTGGCCGAACCCTAACAAGCATGAACTACATTTCTAGTGGCATAAGAGCATGGAACCACAACTACATTTCATAGTACTTACCACAAGGAGCATCATGAACATATATAAGTTGGGTTCTAAGTTTTCCTAGTCCTTTAATCCAAAGGTGGCCGAAACATATAAATCATGGAACTACACAATTTTCATGACATCATAACAAGGAACAACATTAGTAAACTTAGTAAAAAAAACATCTACTAGTTCCATATTATTTTATCAAGAAAGTCATGAGCTTTCTAGCCTTGGTTTAAACTTTCCTAGACTTCAAATCTCATCATAACCGAACCTTTATAAGCATGAAATGAGATTTATAACTAACATACAATCATGGCATAAAACTTCATACCTTGTCTTAGGAACAATCTTAGCATGCTTAGCCCTAGATTTAAAACTCTCTTAAGCCTTTACTTCTTACATGGCCGAATACTCATGGGCATGAAAAATGGAGTTTCAACAATATACAAGTAGGAGAAAAAGTTAACAACATCATTATCATAGGGTACATAACTCAAGAATAAGGAAACATGCTTAGTTTGAGTCTTAAACTTACCTAGTCTTCTTGTTCATGCTTGGCCGAGAGTTTAAAGCTTATGGATCTAAGTTTTCATCATTTATTCTAGCATGGAAACCTTAGATTAACTTTTTACATAAAATACATATCACAAGAAAGATGGTAAGCGTATCTAATTACAACTTTCTTAAACTCTTTTTCTTCTTTTGGCCGAATTTTCTTAAGGCAAGTCCTAGGTTTTTAAGCGATCTAACTGCATGAAAAACCATACAAACTATTGTACCACCGGTGAGGGGAAGCTTACCTAGTAATCACTTGTTAATCTTTAAAGAAATGGTACCCTTGGTGAAGAGGAAGTAGGGGGCTTCTTCTTCTAGCACTCCTTTCGATTTTCTCTTGCTTGGAAGGGTACACCTTGAAGGCTCCTTCTTGTAGTTTAGTTTTCTCTTAGGGAGAAACCTAAACTTGGCTTGTGGAGATGAGGGAGGAGGCTTAGAGTCTCGGCAAGGGTGAGGGAGAAGGGGGAAAAAAATGAAATCCTTTAGTTCCTTTCCTTTTTATGCTAAGTGTGTGGAAGTTACAAAGATGAACTTTGCTTCCCTTCCTCCTTAATGCATACATGTATATATATATATATATATTTTTAATGAAAAGATGTCCTCATTCCTTTCCCCTTAACTCTTCTCTTCACTATCCTCTTTAAACTCCACGAAAATAGAGGGGAAAATGGAGGAAGACAACTTGTCTTTTGCTACTCTTTTTCTTAACCAAGAGGTAAACAAGAGGAAGAAAGCTCATTGGTTTTTCTCTTGTTCCCTTACTAAATTATATCTTTACTTTTAACTACAATTTCTATCATTTCCCTTTCACATATTATTCACTATCCTAATGGTTAACATACATAATTTTATTTCTATCCTTGGTGGGAGGTTCAAGGTTCAAAACCTTCACCTTTTCTTTTTATTTCTCTTATTTCTTTTTCTTTTATTCTTCTTCTTTTATGTTCTAAAGAAAATAACACCCATATACTTATCTTATAATTTTGTGGGTGTTATAGTAC
The DNA here is from genome assembly GCF_018446385.1 of Zingiber officinale. Lineage (NCBI taxonomy): Eukaryota > Viridiplantae > Streptophyta > Magnoliopsida > Zingiberales > Zingiberaceae > Zingiber > Zingiber officinale. The sequence goes on from NC_055993.1 coordinate 58,197,869, forward strand.
CCCATACCTCATAGAAAGTTCATCCTCGAACTTAAAATAGCTCCGGATACTTTTATTTCATATCGTCTTCTCGTTCCCACGTGGCTTCTTCGTGTTGTTGATTTTGCCATAGGACCTTTACTAAGGGTACTTCTTTGTTCCTTAGTCTTTTGACGTCTCGATCCAATATTTGAATTGGTCGGCTCTCGTAGGTTAGGTCCTCTTGCACTTGTATTGTCTGTGGTTCGATCACTTTGCCCGTGTTCGGAATACATTTCTTCAGCATCGAAACGTGGAACACGTTATGAATAGCTGACATCTCTTGAGGCAGCTCTATTTCATATGCTACCTTGCCGATTCTTTTCAGAACCTGATATGGTCCCACATAGCGCGGGCTTAGCTTTCCCTTCTTACCGAACCTCATTACTCCCTTCATGGGAGCTACCTTGAGGAATACTGAGTCTCCGACACTGAATTCCAATGGCCTTCGTCGCTTATCTGCATAATTCTTCTGTCGACTCTGAGCAGTTTCTATTCTTTGGCGGATATTCTGTATAACACGGGTAGTGTTATCGATAAGCTCTGTTTGAAATCCCATCTCTTTCTTTTCCCCGCCTTCATACCAACATATGGGTGATCTGCATTTTCTACCATACAGAGCCTCGTAGGGTGCCATCCCAATAGTAGCCTGGTAGCTATTGTTATAAGCAAATTCTGCTAAGCATAAATATCGGCACCAACTTCCTTTGAAGTCCAAGGCACAAGCCCGTAGCATATCTTCTAACACTTGGTTCACCCTCTCTGTTTGTCCGTCGGTTTGAGGGTGGAAGGCAGTACTGAATAATAGCTTTGTACCAAGAGCCCTTTGAACACATTCCCAAAAATGCGAAACAAAACGACCATCTCTGTCAGAGATGATGGTCTTAGGGACCCCATGTAGTCTAATAATTTCCTTGACATATAATTGAGCCAACTGCTCAATTGAATGAGTCATCTTAATTGCCAGAAAGTGGGCGGATTTAGTTAGTCTATCCACGATTACCCATATAGCGTCATAGCCGTTTGTTGTCTTGGGTAATCCTGAAATAAAGTCCATAGAGATATCCTCCCATTTCCATTCCAGAATTTGGACAGGCTGCAGTAATCCTCCAGGCCTCTGGTGTTCTGCTTTAACCCTTTGACAGGTCAGGCAGGCACTGATGTACTGAGCCACATCCCTCTTCATGCCGGACCACCAGAATTTCTTTTTCAAATCTTGGTACATTTTGGTGGATCCCGGATGTATTGCATAAGGCGTTGAATGAGCTTCTTCTAATATCTTCCTTCGCAATTCAGGATCCTCGGGAATACATAATCGGTCTCTGAGGTATAATATTCCGCTGTCCGCAGTATGAAATCCATCATTCTTCCCCTCTAATATTTCTTGTTTAATCTTTTGGAGGTTTTGGTCACTGGTCTGCTTCTCTAATATATTATCGAATAGGGTGGGCGCGATGGTCAGGGTGGAGAGTTGCTCGGACATAGTCTCAACCCCATGACATGAAATGTTTCTCAGTTTCCCGATAGACTCGACCACCGGTTTGCCTTCAGTATTCAATAAAACTTTAGTATGTCGGCTAGAGATAAACGGCTGACCTGCAACAACAGTAGAGGCGTTTGCCGCATCTTCACTAGTGATCGCAAAAACCCTGGCATTCGTCATTGCTGGAGGGGCTTCCAATCTCCCCTGGCCGATTGAAGTCCCTTCTATAGCAGTTTGCATCTGGTGTAGTTGTGAAGGGGCACCCCTGTTCTGGTTGTTCTGCTGGAATGGCGCCTGCATCTGAGTAGGGCAGTCTCTGGCCAAATGTCCTTCCTGTCCACAATTGTAGCACTTTCTTGTACCTTTGTGACACAATCCAGAATGCAGCTTCCCACAAATAGAACACTGGGGGTATTTCGGTTGCTTATTTACTGACCCACTTTTTGCATTGTCCCACTGCTTTCTTTTTCCGGTAGAAGTCCCTTTCCAGCCTGTTTTGGTATTCTGGGGTTTCTGTCCCTTGGCTCGTGTCTGACCTTTATTCTCCTTCATCGCTTTCTGATAATGCTCCGTAATCAGTGCACTGCTGACTAATTCCTCTGTAGTCTGTGCTATCTCGGGTCGAAGCATCTTCAACATCAGTCTGACCCTTTCTCTCTCGGTACGCACTAATTCAGGACAAAGGTGTGCTAATCGGTTGAAGTGCTTTACTGCTTCGTTCACTGATAAATCACCTTGCCGGAACTCGGTAAACTCGTCGTAATGCCGGTTCGTCACTTGCGTATGAAAGAATTCTTCGAAGAACTCTATCTCGAAGTCCGTCCAATTCATCAGATTAATTTGCCTCTTCGCTTTAACTCTTTCCCACCACATTCTCGCATCTCCGGAGAAGCAGAAGGATACACATTTGATCTTCTCTGATTCAGGCCAGTCCAAAAGTTCCACTGTGCTTTCTACGGTCTTGAACCAGGCCTGGGCATCCCACGGCTCGCAAGTACCCGAGAAGTTCTCCAGTTTAAGTCTCAACCACTGAATCAAATAGGTCTCCTGTCGAACCACTGGGGCAGGGGCTACCGGTGGTACTGGTGCAACTAGGGGCACAATGGGCACTGCATTCTGAACTATTGGTGGGGTAGTAGGGGTTCCTTGTTGACCCATCAAAGTCGTGATCATCTGTTGTTGTTCCGTGATCTGGCGTTGAAGGTCGGTGACTACCTGAGTCAGATCTGGTGGAGTTACCGTCTCCTCTGCTCGGGTAGTACGTCTCCTAGCCATGCTTATCTTCATTAAACAACAATAAGTTATCATTATCCCTATTCGCCGTCATAAGGTTATTACTATCCCTATCCTACCATCATGCATACCTATCCTAATTTCAAAGTATAATTAAACATGCAGAATATTAAAGCATCAAAAATAAATTAACTAAATCAAGAGTAAGTAACATGAAAAATATTAAAGCATCAAACATTAAATTAACTAAAACAAAGAATAAGTAAACATGCATAGTATTAAAGCATCAAAATATTAAATTAACTAAAACAAAGAATAAGTAAACATGCATAATATTAAAGCATCAAAACTAAATTTTACATTAAGCATATAAAATCTTACTTGGAGCGGCAGGATAGAGGCTTGACATGTGCGTAGTAGAATGGCTAACTTGACTCTGATATCAAACTGTAACGCCACGCCCCTCCTGCTAAGGCGACGGGGGTTACTTGACGACACTTGCATACTTAACACAGCGGAAGTCTTACTTAGAGAATTTAACAAAACCTTTTTCTTACTTAAAAAAAAAAATCACAATAGACATAAAAGGTCCACATAGCATACTTATCATATATTTGGGTCTTAATACCAAACACATACTTAAAGTCATGCAGTCATAAAGTAACATCAACATGGCAAATTTCTTATTAAATGAAAGCAGGTCATTTCTTTTAGCCAGTCCACTACCGTACATATCCTTCTAGCCCCTCCTGCTGCTCCCCTAGTACATCCATTTCTTGCCTTTATCTGTGGTACAAGAAAGTAAGCTGTGAGCACTCATGGCTCAGTAAGTTCCTTTCCTACTCACAAAAACCGTAAAGCAAATTAAAAACATAAGTCATAAGGCATAAAGACAAATGTATCATGTCAAGAGCATATCATGGCATATCATAACATAACATAAAGTATCATGGCATAATCATAAAGTATAAGCATGGTAAATTCCTAAACATATATCATGCAACATATGCAACATGTCTTTTGAAAACTTATACAATACATACTTAAACATAATCTCAACATGATTGGGGCCCGGGCTTGTACCACATACATAAATGTGCGCGTCCTATGTAGGCCCAAGGTAGCAAGTCTTGAACCCTACAAGGCATACATACTAGGCCCGTTTCTTAGTCCATCGACCTAGGGGCACTTAGGAGCCCATCCCTAACGAGGCCCGTTTCTTAGTCCATCGACCCCGGGGCGCTTATGGAGCCCACCCTTGGTACAAGCCATACATAAAGTAAAGTAGCATGTCATACATATCGTAGTTCTTATTCTTACATGCATATCATGTTTCTTGACATATCATAAAACATGTATTTTTTTGGGCACACAGCACATGCATGAATCATAGCATACATCATGAACATATCACTTAGCATATCATAAGCATGCATATTTGGGCACACAGCACATGCATGAATCATAAGCTTGCATAATGAACATATCATTTTTATCATATCCTAAAGCATGCATGATTGAGCACATAGCACATACATGGATCATAAGCATACATAAGAGAGCATATCACTTATCATAAAAGACATAACCATTCATGGAATCATTAAATAACATCTCTTGATTCATTCATAACATGTGAGGTACATCAAGGTCACTAAACCCATATGGCCAAAAGTCATGAATAGAGGCATGATATCTAGACAACATACAAATATAAAAATCTCATGATATCTTCACATACTAGCATAATAAAGGTCATAAGCATGTTAACCTAAATTTTTAAGCCCTCCTAGGTTTCAAATTCTTCATGGCCGAAACCTTTCATGTAGAGCAAACAAGTTCTAAATAACATGCAAACATGTAAACCTTAAGTTCATATCATATCATATTTCATAAGGAACCACTTAAGCATATTTAGTTTGGGTTCTAAGTTCCTTAAGCTCCCAAACTTATCATGGCCGAACCCTAACATGTCTCCTTCTAGGTTACAAGTAGCATGGAAGTATTGAACCTTAAGCCAATATCTTATACATTTTCATGAGAAATAACATAAGCATATTTGTTTTAAATTCCAAACTTCCTAGACCCTTTAACTCAAGGTGGACGAAACCTATAACTCATGGAATTAGGTTTTTAATGGCATAAGAGCATGGTAACCACAACTACATTTCATAGCATATATCACAAGACATCATAAGCACATATATAAGTTGGGTTCTAAGTTTTCTCTAGGCTTTTAATCTTGTATGACCGAAACATATAAATCATGGAACTAGATTTTTAGTGACATAAGAGCATAGGAATCACAACTACATTTCATGGTACTTATCACAAAAACATCATGAACAAATGTAAGTTGGTTTCAACATTTCTCTAGGCCTTTGCACTAGTATTGGCCGAACCCTAACAAGCATGAACTACATTTCTAGTGGCATAAGAGCATGGAACCACAACTACATTTCATAGTACTTACCACAAGGAGCATCATGAACATATATAAGTTGGGTTCTAAGTTTTCCTAGTCCTTTAATCCAAAGGTGGCCGAAACATATAAATCATGGAACTACACAATTTTCATGACATCATAACAAGGAACAACATTAGTAAACTTAGTAAAAAAAAACATCTACTAGTTCCATATTATTTTATCAAGAAAGTCATGAGCTTTCTAGCCTTGGTTTAAACTTTCCTAGACTTCAAATCTCATCATAACCGAACCTTTATAAGCATGAAATGAGATTTATAACTAACATACAATCATGGCATAAAACTTCATACCTTGTCTTAGGAACAATCTTAGCATGCTTAGCCCTAGATTTAAAACTCTCTTAAGCCTTTACTTCTTACATGGCCGAATACTCATGGGCATGAAAAATGGAGTTTCAACAATATACAAGTAGGAGAAAAAGTTAACAACATCATTATCATAGGGTACATAACTCAAGAATAAGGAAACATGCTTAGTTTGAGTCTTAAACTTACCTAGTCTTCTTGTTCATGCTTGGCCGAGAGTTTAAAGCTTATGGATCTAAGTTTTCATCATTTATTCTAGCATGGAAACCTTAGATTAACTTTTTACATAAAATACATATCACAAGAAATATGGTAAGCACATCTAATTACAACTTTCTTAAACTCTTCTTCTTGTTTTGGCCGAATTTTCTTAAGGCAAGTCCTAGGTTTCTAAGCGATCTAACTCCATGAAAAACCATACAAACTATTGTACCACAGGTGAGGGGAAGCTTACCTAGTAATCACTTGTTAATCTTTAAAGAAATGGTACCCTTGGTGAAGAGGAAGTAGGGGGCTTCTTCTTCTAGCACTCCTTTCGATTTTCTCTTGCTTGGAGGGGTACACCTTGAAGGCTCTTTCTTGTAGTTTAGTTTTCTCTTAGGGAGAAACCTAAACTTGGCTTGTGGAGATGAGGGAGGAGGCTTAGAGTCTCGGCAAGGGTGAGGGAGAAGGGGAAAAAAAATGAAATCCTTTAGTTCCTTTCCTTTTTATGCTAAGTGTGTGGAAGTTACAAAGATGAACTTTGCTTCCCTTTCTCCTTAATGCATACATGTATATATATATATATATTTTTAATGAAAAGATGTCCTCATTCCTTTCCCCTTAACTCTTCTCTTCACTATCCTCTTTAAACTCCATGAAAATAGAGGGGAAAAGGGAGGAAGACAACTTGTCTTTTGCTACTCTTTTTCTTAACCAAGAGGTAAACAAGAGGAAGAAAGCTCATTGGTTTTTCTCTTGTTCCCTTACTAAATTATATCTTTACTTTTAACTACAATTTCTATCATTTCCCTTTCACATATTATTCACTATCCTAGTGGTTAACATACATAATTTTATTTCTATCCTTGGTGGGAGGTTCAAGGTTCAAAACCTTCACATTTTCTTTTTATTTCTCTTATTTCTTTTTATTTGATTCTTCTTCTTTTATGTTCTAAAGCAAATAACACCCATATACTTATCTTATAATTTTGTGGGTGTTACAATGACATAATCACAAAATTATTTAATTAATTGCTTTTGTGTGTATGTGATGTATGCTAGTTAATTAAGTAATTAATTAGTGCCTAACGATTAGATTAGATCTAAGTCATGCACATGATGCACCCTTCGATTAGATTAGATCTATCGAGTATATGATACGCATCATCGTTTAGATTAGATCTAAATCGTGACAACTCGTAATGCCTACCATGCCGTGATACCTACCACTACCTTGATCGCATGTTGTTGTTGAATCTGCCAAAGCAGAGCAACACATACTATCTTGGTAGGGTACGGAGGGACAATCTTGGTCCCGCCTATCAACGCATGGGTGAGTACAACTCAATTAGATTGAGTAACTAGTTCACTCAATTGGATCGAGTTTAACTATAGCATTATCCAATGGTTGGTAGATAGGTCAAAATCACGTTTACATTAACTCTTGGGCGTATTAGCCAAAGCTAACTCAGTTTTAATATAAATACGGATTTTGATCCTATAAACAAGAGTTGCATAGAGATGTAATTGGTAATTAGTTATCTACCGATCATACTAACTCTTGGGCGCACTACAACAAAATCCCTCATAGACATCAGTGGAACAACAACGGTTTTAGGCTAAAACCGATGTCTTTGAGTATTTTACACCGGTTTTTCTAAAAACCGGTGTCTATGAGCGCATATTTTAGCTCATAGACATCGGTTTTTTAGATGATGTCTATGACCGCCCTTTTTTTCGTTAATAGACACCGATTTTTACATCGGTTTTTAAAATCTGATGTTAATGAACCAAAATAAAATATTTTAATTTCCCCACAAGCCAAAATTTACAATATTTTACAAAGTTCCCTCCAAACCTAAACCAATATCGCGGCCCTTCTCTCACCCTAAACCTAAACCTAAACCTCTGCATTCCAGGCGACGTCTGTTCTTTCTTCTTCTTATTTTCTTATTAAGGTTTATTTCTGATCTTATTTTCGCCTCTCACTCGGTTTGATTCGAGTTCCATGGTGAGAAAATTGTCGTTTTGTTTTCCTTCCATTATCGACTTCCTTGATATGACGAGAAGAAACAAACTTACAAATCGCCCCGTTATCGTTTTGATCTGCCTTTCACTCACTCGGTTTCATCGTGTTGATCTGCGTTTGATCTTCGATTACTCTGTGATTTTTCTGGTAAGAACCCTAATCTGCTCGTGGTTTGTTTGATCTGTGATTTCTCTAGTAAGAATCCTATAATCTGTTAGTGGTTGATCTGCGATTTCTCTAGTAAGAAGCCTATAATCTGTTAGTGGTTGATCTACATCGTGTTGATCTGTTATTTCTTCGCTTGATCTGCGATTCGTGAGCTCACCGTGGTTGATCTGCGATTTCTCAGCGATTTTTTGGGTAAGAACCCTAATCTTTTCGTGGTTTCATCGTGTTAATCTGTGTTTGATCTGCGATTTCTGTGATTTCTCTGGTAAGAACCCTCATCTGTTCGTGGTTGATCTGCTATTTCTCTTCGTGATCTGCGACTTCTCTGGTAAGATCTGCGTTTTCTCTGTGTGATTTGCGATTTCTCTGTAAGAATCTAATCTGTTCGTGGTTGATCTTCGATTTCTCTGCGTGATCTTCAATTTATCTGCACGATCTGTGATTTCTCTAGTAAGATCCCTAATCTGTTCAGGTTTCATTGTGTGCGATTTCTCTGCGTGATCTGCGATTTCTCTGGTAAGAACCCTAATATGTTTGTGGTTGATCTGCGTTTGATCTGTGATTGCTCTGGTAATAACCCTAATCTGTTCGTGGTTTCATCGTGTTGATCTGTGTTTGATCTGCGATTTCTCTGCGTGATCTTCGATTTCTCTAGTAAGAACCCTAATCTGTTCGTAGTTTATCTGCGTTTGATCTGCGATTTCTCTCTGTGATATGCGATTTCTCTGGTAAGAACCCTAATCTGTTCATGGCTGGTCTGCGATTTCTCTGCGCGATCTGTGATTCTATGGTAAGAACCCTAATCTCTTCGTGATTTCATTGTGTTGATCTGCCATTTCTCTGCGTCATCTACTATTTCTCTGTTCGTGCACCTTTTGTTATTTGTAAAATAATGGATTCAGAGATCTTGTTTATTTTATTATAGAAACAAGCAATGGGTTGGTGCACACATTGTAATGAGGAATGCGCCGCCATATATCGGGATCCTGACGACAATCATTTGTAAGTTTGTTTTGTATATATTCGTTTGTTTTGATCTTGATATGACTCGAGTTCTGCACATATCTTCAAGATTGTTACTCTGCCTTCTGTGCATCATCATTATCATATGTTCTGCACATGTTGTGTTTGTCAAAATTTCACACTCGTCGGTAACTTTGATTTGCTCTTCAATTAAATCGGATGGATTGTTCATTTAGTCGATGGATTCTTCCCCTTTTGCCTCATTGGATTGCTAAGGCTCGTAATGTTGTTTTGCAGCATGGGCATTTAGGATTTATGCTCTCATGTTATGATGCTGAAGTTAGCTACGATGGCCGCACTGACACTTTTCTGGCAAGGTATGCGGACAATTGCTCTCATTTGAATTCAAAATATGTTCTCCTTTTGATGAAAAGTTAAGTTGTGTCTGTCAAAGTTATCACACTGGCTTCATATAACATGGCGTGCGTTATTCATTCTTCTCGACTTGTAGATATCCACCACATGGAAGAAGAACTGTGGTCATAGAAGAAGTTGGCCAAAATATATATATATACTCTATGATCGTATGTATAAGAGACTTTCTTTAATGTATATGAAAATGCATATTATAAACGTTACAGTCTTTGTTCAAATTAGTGCCTCTTTTACATTCTCAAAAAGACTCTTTCAGGCACAAGGAAGAAGACGAGCTTCTGAATCTTTGTTTCTTCCAGGTTCAGACAGCTACAGAATCAGCTTTGGTAACTGCTATGGCTCGCATCACGGGCGAGAATGTGGCAATTCTCATCCGACGCAACAAGAACGTCAAGGAAATAACTGATATTGAAGAGAAGATGGAGAAGCTCAAGGAGTTGTTGTTGATTGTTAACATGGTGATCCAAGATGTCGAGTCCCGCCCTTTCACTTATGATGTGAAGATCTTGTCAAGGAAGCTCAAGTACTTGGTCTACGATCTCGAGGATGTTGTGGATTGCTATGACACTGAAGTCTTGCGCAAGCAGAGATCAAGAGCTTCTTTTAGGTCGGTGAATGATTTCTTCTCTTCTAATAACCAAATTTTGTTTAAGAGTAGGCTAGGCAGCATGATAAAAGCTGTAACAGATAGTCCGGATTCAATTTTACTTCAAAAGTCAAAGCTTTTGAATTTGTCACAAGGCAATTTTGTGATGGAAATCGACATTTAGATCAGTATAGGTTGATAAAACTTGATCAGTATAGGTTGATAAAACTTGAAAATATGGATATTAGTAGTGATATAGTCTTGCATAAATCTCAATGGAGATATAGATCAGTATAGGTTTAGGGTTTAGATACTGTGTTTTTTCACCTTGTTTGTTCGTCTCAAGGAGTTGGAGCTTTTCCCGGAGGTCAAATCATTGGAGAAAATACGACTATTTCATGATGACCTCTGCCACAGTTATTCTGTGAGGGATCAACTTTTGAAGGTACATCTTCTCCTTTTCTTTTCTTGCTAACCAGTTGTTTTATCTTATTCTAACTTGGTATTTCTTTAGTTAAAACGAGCTTATTGTCTTCCTAAAAGGTTTCTTATATGGAGGCATATAGCATCACTGACAAATTATATTTGATTTCATTTCCAATTTAATATGCTGAATGCCAATTAATTTGGATTAAATTATATGTTTTTTTTAGTCTTCGAAACCTTCACAAGAAGTTGATGTCAGGAGAGATTATTGAGAAAAAGATTAATGATATAGGACAGGTGTCTAAAAGAAACTTCTGGGATAATGATCCAGATGTTATTAGTGCGTTTGGATGCTTGTTGACCTGTGCAGCTCCAATGAAGAAAATGTTACGAGTGGAATGCTTGCAGATTTCATATCTCGGGTTAGTGGTGAACTTTTTTTTTTTAAAAATTTTTTACCAATGACCTTCAAGATGTTTTAGATCTTCTACAATATGACATTTGACACCTGCTATTTTATAAAAGAAAATAATTGCTGCAGACTGGTATAGGTGATCCTTGTCATGCTGTCTTTCATTTGCCAACTATGTCTACTGAAAGCCACACCATGCATTTTGTTGGTTGATGTAGTTGGACTGATCTCTCTCTCTCTCTCTCTCTCTCTCTCTCTCTCTCTCCTGGTTGTCTATTTGTTGCTTTCTCCTGTTAGAATCATACAGTTCCATGCTATTAATTGCCCAATGACTTGATGTTGAACTTTGTGCTATTAAATAGTTTCCTGATTGTGAATACTTCATTACTTGTAAATTAACTAGATATACACTTTTCAGTTGATCTGTTACAGTAAAAGTCAGCCTGCAGCACAGACACCCTACCAACCTGCTCCAGCAGTCCAGCCATCAAGTGCATTCTCATTTTCAAATTTTGGACAGATACAACCAGGTATATCTGATGAATTTTCCTGTCACATATTTGATTTTTCTAATTGGTTTCCTTGATTTGATTATTTACGTCAAGTTTCTTTTCTTTTCTTTTTCTTTTGAAAATTCAGCCTCTTCCAGTGGCTTTGGTGCTATGCCAAACATCTTCAGTCAAAGCAGCATTGGACATGCCGTATGTTCCTTTTCCTTTTTTGCTGTATTGTCTTTCCACCCGACATTTCTTCTTTTTTATATGCTAATGCTGCCAGCAATATGGTTCCTTGCAATATTCTGCAATCTAATTGTTAAAAGGTGACCTACACAGTTAGTCATCCTGCCATGTCAAAACAACTGAGCTTAGTTTTTATTAAAGAAAAAGGGACTAGATCTAGTACTAATCAATTATCCTAGTTTTTTCTCAGATCCGTGATCTTGTTCTTCTTTAGTCTTTTTTATATTGCAAAATGTAAACATGCTTTTAAGAGACAACAACAACCTCTGCTTGCCTGCAATATTATCATGTAAGACATGATAATATTGTAATAGATGCATCAATCTAATAATGGCATGTTCCATGCTCTATGAAAAGAAATTTTGTCAGCTAAGGAAACTTCTTGATGAATCACATATTGAGGAGTTAATGAGCCAATTGACTTGGAACTTAGTCTAATGGTTTCCATAACTGTTTTAACTTGAAATGATTTTTCTTTACAATAGCCGTTAACCAAGTTATGCCTTATTTAACAATACCCGTTAACCAAGTTGCTGCAGTTCCACTTAATTAACACTTTCACTGCATATCAACCCACCTTGTGTTTGCCTGCTTCATTGATTGCGTGGTGATGGTGAATTTTATAGCTTTTGCTCCTTATTGTATTATGTCTATTAGCCATGTGTATACAAAGGGCACAGTTGCATTCTTGCTTATGAGATTTGAAAGATGACATCAGAGGTAGTACAATAAATAGTATATCTCTTCATTTGCTTGTTAACTATGAACATTTTCTTTATTCTTCTATGCTTCCTTCACTGTTATATTCATTATCTTCCACAGCAGCCTTTAAAAACTCAGTATTCTATTTTATTGGATACATGCACACATTTATTTTAGTTATTTGACATATGGTGGATTTATGTGTTTTTACAGTTTACAAATCTCAAGTACTCCAGAGTTGAAATTGATGAAGTGCGGTTCGAGTGGGCTGAATGCATGCTAGATTACATTTGAGACAGTTGTACCTTGATGTGTTAACAGAATGTTATACTTTGATTTTGATATCTATTAGTTAGCTTTTGATGTAAAAAGAATGTTTGGGTATTTTATGGATATTGTTGTAAGAAGATTATTTATATAATTTGTGAATATTTGTGTATTTTATGGATATTATTGAATGAAGAATATTTGTACAATTTGTGAATATTTGTGTATTTTTTTTTGTTATTGTCGGTTTTAAAATCAAATCTGTGCTGTTAAAAAATATACATATTACATCGGTTTTCCACCGATGTAAAACCGGTGTTATAAAGTAATATTACATCGGTTTTATACCGTTGATGAAACAGTGTCGTTAAGTGATACTACACCGGTTAATAACCGATTTGAAGACCGGTGTCGTTAAGTGATACTACACCGGTTTTAACCCGATGTCTAAAATGGCAGACTTTTAACATCGGCTTCATAGACATCGGTCGAAAATCAAATAGACACCGGTGGAAAACCGATGTCTATGAAGGTTTTTGTTGTAGTGGCGTATTAGCCAAAGCTAACTCAAGGGTTAGTATGATATGGATCTTGTCCCACATGAATTATCGAATTCAGTGGGAGCATCATTTAGTTAAAGGCCTAATTAAATGATTTAAAGAATATGATATTTATTTTCTATATTTTTCTATTGTAGATAACCATGATGTCAAATACGAACACTTTCTCCCTGCGATATGTTCTTGAGAAGGACAAACTCAACGGAGCAAATTTCCTGGACTGGTACAGGAACTTGAGAATAGTTCTCACCCAAGAACGTAAACTGTACGTTCTGGAGCAGCCACTGCCTCGCGAGCTGACCGAGATGCTTTCAAGAAGCATCAAGATGACGCATTAGATGTGTCTTGTCTAATGCTCGCGACCATGAACTCTGAGCTTCAGAAGCAACACGAGTTAATGGGCGCTTACGATATGGTTGAACATCTTCGTCAACTGTATCAAGGTCAAGCAAGACATGAGAGATTTGAGATCTTAAGGGCACTATTTCAGTGCAAGATGTCAGACGGGGCTCCTGTAGGCCCATATGTACTCAAAATGATTGGGTACATAGAGAACTTACAAAGGTTGGGGTTCCCACTTGGCCAAGAGCTGGCCACTGACCTGATCTTGCAATCCTTGCCGGATAGCTATAGTCAGTTCGTTCTAAACTACAACATGAATGAGATTGACAAGCCACTGCCAGAGCTGCTTAGCATGTTGAGAACTGCTGAGCTGAACCTTAAGAAGGCTAAGCCCAACACTGTTCTGATGGTTCAGAAACATAAGGGCAAGGGCAAGCCCAAAGGCAAGGGAAAGTCCCAAGCCAAGGGCAAAGGCAAGGCACTAAAGCCTAAAGGAGGGGTCGCCAAGGATGCTACCTGCTTCCACTGCGGTCAGACCGTGCACTGGAAGAGGAACTGCAAGGTATACTTGGAGGATCTTAAGAAGAAGCGAAGTGAGACTTCTACTTCAGGTATATATGTTATAGAAGTCAATCTATCTATTTCTACATCATGGGTATTAGATACTGGATGTGCTTCTCACATTTGTACTGATGTGCAGGCGCTGAGAAATAGCAGGGCATTGACAAAGGCGAGGTGGACCTACGTGTAGGCAATGGAGCACGGGTTGCTGCTGTTGCTGTAGGGACTTACTTTCTATCTCTGCCCTCTGGGCTTGTACTAGAGTTAGTCGATTGTTGTTATGTGTCTGCATTAACTAAGAACATTATATCAGTTTCTTGTTTGGACAAGAAAGGTTTCTCATTTACAATAAAGAACAAATGTTGTTCCGTCTATTTAGACGATATGTTCTATTGTAGTGCACCTCTGATAAACGGACTCTATATTCTAGATCTTGAAAGCCCTATTTATAACATAAATACCAAGAGGTTCAAGTCAAATGACCTGAACCAAACCTATCTCTGGCACTGTCGCTTAGGTCATATAAATGACAAGCGCTTATCCCAGCTCCATAAGGATGGTTTGCTGGACTCATTTGATTTTGAATCTTATGAGACGTGTGAGTCATGCCTACTAGGCAAGATGACCAAGACACCTTTTAGTGGGCACAGCGAAAGAGCGACTAATTTGTTAGGACTTATACATAGTGATGTATATGACCCTTTCAATGTCGCTGCTAGAGGCGGTTATAGGTACTTCAGTAGATATGGTTATGTGTACTTGATGACACATAAGTCTGAATCCTTTGAAAAGTTCAAAGAATTCAAGAATGAAGTACAGAACCAGCTTGGCAAGAGTATTAAGATACTTCGATCAGATCGAGGTGGAGAATACCTTAGCCATGAGTTTCGTGACTATCTAGCTGAGTGTGGGATCCTATCCCAACTCACTCCTCCTGGAACACCACAGTGGAATGGTGTATCCGAAAGGAGGAATCGTACCTTATTAGATATGGTACGGTCTATGATGAGTCACACAGATCTTCCGATATTCCTTTGGGGCTATGCTCTAGACACGACAGCTTTTATACTCAACCGAGTTCCATCTAAGGCCGTGATAAAGACACCATATAGGATATGGATTGGGAGAGATGCCCAGGTGTCTTTCATGAGGATTTGGGGTTGTGAGGCTTACGTTAGACGTTAAGTCTCAGATAAATTAGGACCCAAATTCGACAAGTGTTACTTTATAGGATATCCTAAGGAAACTAAGGGATATTACTTCTACATTCCCAGTCAGCACAAGATAGTTTTGGCAAAGACTGGAGTCTTTCTAGAAAGGGACTTTGTTTCTAGAAAGACTAGTGGGAGTACATTCGATCTTGAAGAAGTTCAAGATGCGGATCCTAGCACTGAAGCCTCAATGGAAGTTGAACTGGAACCACAAAGTGTTGTGGATGATGTTGTTACACAAAGAGTTGAGGAACAACAACCAGTTCAAGTAGACCTACCTCTTTGCAGGTCTGATAGGGTACGTCGTCAGCCTGAGAGATACTCATTTCTCTTGTCTGACCATGATGACGTTGTGCTCATAGAGGATGAGCCTATCACCTATCAGGAAGCTGTGAAGAGACCAGATTCCGAGAAATGGCTAGAGGCCATGAGATCCGAAACGGAATCCATGTACACCAACCAAGTATGGACTTTGGTTGATCCACCTGAAGGGGTAAAACCCATAGGGTGTAAGTGGGTCTTTAAGAGAAAGACTGACATGGATGGACTTATCTATAAGGGTCGCTTGGTAGCTAAAGGTTTCAAGAAGATTCATGGTAATGACTATGATGAAACCTTTTCTCCAGTAGCGATGTTTAAGTCCATTCGGATCATGCTTGCTATTGCAGCTTACCACGATTACGAGATCTGGCAGATGGATGTCAAAACCGCATTTCTGAATGGAAACCTACTCGAGGATGTGTACATGACACAACCTGAGGGTTTTGTAGATCCAAAGCATACTAGTAGAGTATGCAAGCTGCATAGGTCCATTTCTGGACTAAAGCAAACTTCTCGGAGCTGGAATCTTCTATTTGATGATGCAATCAAACAGTTTGGTTTCATCAAGAACGAAGATGAACCTTGTGTCTACAAGAAGGTTGTAGGGGACATAGTTGTCTTCCTCATATTGTATGTGGATGACATACTACTCATTGGGAAAGACATCCCTTTTGCTACAGTCTGTCAAGACTTGGCTAGGGACATGTTTCTCAATGAAGGACTTAGGTGAGGCATCCCGCATTCTAGGGATATAGATCTATAGAGATAGATCTAAGAGATTGCTTGGCCTAAGTCAGAGTACATACATTGACAAGGTACTCCTTCGGTTTGCCATGCAGAACTCCAAGAAGGGGTTTCTGCCGATGTCACATGGCCTGAGTCTTTCGAAGACTCAAGGTCCCTCTTCTAGAGAGGAGAGAGATCGCATGGATCAGATCCCTTATGCTTTAGCCATAGGATCTATCATGTACGCCATGCTATGTACTCGACCTGATGTCTCGTATGCTTTGAGCATGACGAGCAGATACTAGTCAGATCCAGGTGAAAGTCACTGGATAGCGGTCAAAAATATTCTTAAGTACTTAAGAAGGACTAAAGAATATTTCTTGATATATGGAGGTAATGATGAGCTAGCTGTAAAGGGTTACAGTGATGCTAGCTTCCAGACTGATGATGATTATCGCAGTCGGGGTTTGTATTTTGCATTAATGGTGGTGTTGTGAGTGGAAGAGTTCAAGGACACGATCGATTCTGGCAGAGGTCGAGTACATTCTTGCATCGAGGCGAAGGAGGCGATTTGGATCCAAGTTCATCCGAACTTGGGGTGGTTCCCAGTATTGCTGACCCCATTGAGCTCTATTGTGATAACAATGGAGCTATAGCACAGGCGAAGGAACCTCGCTCACACCAGCGGACCAAACACATACTACGGCGCTTTCATCTCATTCGAGAGATTATCGAGAGAGGAGATGTGAAGATTTGCAGAGTACCTACAGAGGCTAACATCGCAGATCCCTTGACCAAGGACCAAGGCTTTGGCATAGAGGAAGCATGATGGTCATACTAGGTCATTGGGGCTTAGAGCCTACACTGATTGACACTAGTGCTAGTGGGAGATTGTTAGCTAGAGCCCTAGAGCCAATCATTTGATGATTGTATTATGGACTTGTTGTATCATATTCTATATAAATAAAGGCATTTGGTTTTTGGTTATTATACTTACTTGTATTGGTGCCAAATAAACTAAGTATAATAACGTCCTTGAGTAGAAGGTTCTTACCTATATCAATCGATTGGTTGAACCGATAGTAAGATGATATAGGGAACACTACTCTTAATCATTCCTAGTTGAGTATTAACATTCAGGGACAATGTTAATGCAATAAGACTAGCATGTAGGTCAACTCGATGACTCGATCTCACAAGTCATGGATATGGAGATATCAAGTTGACACATGGGTATGCATTGGAGAATGTATACTGAATGACCCGCCATGAAAAAGTATCATAGATCGTTATATGAGTGTCATATACTTTCTCATGTGACTATTAGTATGACTACTAGTCCTTAGACCTGAAGTCACCATGGATCCCTACATAAGGAGTTATGTACTTTGGTTTCGTCAAACGTCACCCGTAACTGGGTGGACTATAAAGGCGATTACTGGGTATGTAACAAATTATGCGGAGGGATGTGAGTGCTGTAGATGGGATCTATCCCTCCTATATGACGGGAGAGACATCGGTATTCTTGATAGAGTGAGACCACGAAGTGCATGGCCATGCCCAAATGAGTCAATATGAGATATTGAGCTCATTTGATTTAGTGAGTGTACTTGGAGTTCAGAATTTAGATTGATCAGAGGATGACACGGTCTATGCCTCACATTGATCAATCTAGATGTCTAGGATAGATGGACACTTGTCATATTTTGTGAGGAGTCACAATTAGTAGTCACAAGGTGATGTTGGATCTCAACATTTTTGTAACTTGGGTAGTAATGATGTGTTGCTAGATACCGCTCATTACTTATGCTCCTAAATGGGTTTAGGGCATTGCCAACGTTACAAGAACCTATAGGGTCACACACTAAGGACAATTAGATGGAGATTAGGTTCATATGATGAACCAAGAGGATTAGATTCATTTGATGAATCAAATTGGATTAAGAGTAATCCTAATTGGGCTAATTGAGTTGGACTCAAGTTGATTCATGTGTTCAATGAGTCTTGTCACGCCCCGGAGGAGTCTCTGTCCGAAAAATTTCGGCAGCATCTCCCCTGTACGGCGGACAATCTGAAACTTTTCTACAAGCACTATATACCTCAGCCACATGCGGCTGGAATAATAACAATAAAAGAAAACAAACACCACGCAGTTAATATCAGATTCAGCCTCTGGCTGACACAACCACGCAGTTAAAAATAAAGCAGCCCACTCGGCTGTACCAAAACCAAAACACAACGGAAAACGATAGAAACCATATACAAACCAAACACAAAACTGCTAGCCGGCTAGGCTTACACAACCAACAACAAATACAAAATACCACATAACGACATCAATACTCCAAAAACAAAACCGGAGTACAGAGCTAAACAAACTGATACATAAACAAACAAAACATACGTGAAATCGATAAGTCCTCTGATGTGACGTGGGGACCAGCAGACAGGATACTCCAAGCAACACCAAAACCAAACCTGGTACCTGAAAAAAAATAGTATCAACGGGGGTGAGTTCAACAACTCAGCGAATACCAATGGACATGAGTAGTAAGATATATCTAACAGCAACAATCATGGAATACAGCTTCCTAATCATATATAGGGAATACGCAAAACTGAAAGGTAACTGAGGAAGCTGTACTCACCAGGAACTCCTATCCAGACAAAAAGGTCGTCAAACCGAAAGTGTCAATAATCCTGTATGCAGGTCAAAAGTATGTATCCAACCAAAATGTGTTGGAGCAATCCCAATGGTCCGCGGGACCATGTGTTTTGGTGTTTGGGCAAAGGGTTTAAGTTATGTTCACCCTTGTATTTGATATGTGTATTTGAGTTGTGCAGGTTTGCAGGATACACATATGACTCAGGTTGATGGCTTCGGGTCCGGTGAAGGATGGAGCATCCGAGGGACCGTGGACAAGGCAGCGAGGACAAGGGCCGAGGGAAGCGACTTCGAGGCATACGCGAAGGATGGCATTGGGTACGAGCCGCGGGCTTGAATGCATCCGAGGGACGAGAGCCAAAGGAAGTAGGCTTGAAGGCAAAAGGTCAAAGCTGCAAAGGAAGAATCAAGTGAGTCATAAGGGTGAGGGTACGAGTGCACGAGAGATTGTACTCGGAGTAAAATCCTAGTTTTTAGGGTTTTACTGTAGCAGTACTGTAGCAGTACTGTAGCAGTACTGTAGCAGTACTGTAGCAGTCGACTGCATGTTTTAGCAGTCGACTGGTGCAGTCGACTGGGGCAGTCGACTGGCAGCGAACAGAATGTGTGGAATCGAGCCGTTGGGATGTAACGGTCGAATTTCCACAGAGGGCAGTCGACTGCATGTTTTAGCAGTCGACTGGTAGGCGGGGTTTTCTAACCCGTGGCCTATAAAACCAAAGCTTGGGAGCTTGGTTTGAGTTGACGAAATAGAGGTGGTTAATCTCTATTAGTAGTCTACTTGTGCCCTAGCGTCAAAAGAGTTCTTGTGAGGGTTGTGGTGAGGTTTCTCCACCCACAAGGAGCTACGTGAGCTAGCCGGAGTTTGCCGGGGAGTAATCCACCGAAGGATCGGGATCGTCCACCTCAAGGACAAGCCGTGGAGTAGGAGCCCTAATCTCCGAACCACGTTAAACGAACGTGTATTGGTTTGCATTTCATTTCTTGTCTTCGTTTTAGTTTAGCTTGTTTGTTTTGTTTGTATTTCCGCTGCGCAAGCTAATAATAGTGTAGGAAGCAAGGATTTGGGGGTGCCGTCTATCCAACCCCCCTTCAAGCCGGTCGTCCGATCCCCAACAAGTGGTATCAGAGCGAGGACGCTCTCCGTTGGACTAACCGCCAAGGAAGCACAAGATGACCGGTTTGATAGAACCGTCAAAGCTTGAAGGTAGAGGCTTATGGGACATCACGTATTGGATGATGAAGATGGAGGTCTTCTTCAACACGGATTGGGACACCATGTTGGTGGTCAAAGAGCCGTTTGAAGTCCCTAAAGACAAGAAAGGGAAGAAGCTCCGAACACGACATTGGACGGAGGAGCAAACCTCACGATCGGAGGCAAACTCAAAGGTAATAGCAATTTTAATTGGTTTATTGCCTCCTAATGTGATAAGTGGTGTAGGTAAATATGAGAACGCCCATGAATTGTGGAGTAAAGTGAAGAAATTTCCATGGGAGGAATTTTTGTCTACACAAGAAGAAGAAGAAAAATCCGAAGAAAGTGATGAAGTGGTCCAAGAGGAGAAGAAGGACCAATCGGATGTGGAGCCCAAGGAGTTGGGTTTAGTAGCTCAAGAAGAGGAGGTGGAGAAAACGGAAGTTGAGTCACGCTCAATATCCGAGGAGGAGAAGGAAGATGAGTCATCATCTACATCCTCAAAGGTTGAAGAAGAATCCAAGACAAGTGAAGAGGATGAAGAAGAGGTCTTGGAAGTGGTCAACCTAGCAAGCACCTCCACCGAAGTGAAGTCAAATTATCATATCACTTGCTTCGGGTGCAATGAGAAGGGACACTACAAGAGTAGATGTCCTATGGGTAAGAAAGAGGTAAATTCTAAACCCATTCAAGTTGATTTGAATACTAATGTGGGTTGTAGAAATGATGGTGCCAAGAAGAAGAAGGAGAAGAAGCACATTAGATGCTTCACTTGTGGTGAAATAGGGCACTACCACACCAAATGCCCAAAGAAGAAAGAGCTCAAGAAGTTGGCGCATTTGAAGATGTGGGAGAAGAAGTGGAGGAAGAATGGAGGCTCATGTCAAGGGGGAGCTCCAAAGGTAAAGGGTAAGGTAAACCCTAATTTAAATTTGAAGTCAAATTTAAACTCCTCCATGCATGCTAGGAAAAATAATGTTAATCATTATATGCCCATGCAAAATTTTGGTTTTAAATATCATGATAGAAATAGGGTAAATGTAGATCATAACCCTAGGAGACCTATACATGATAGACCTAGACACGTTAAATTCTCGTTACCTAAGGAGAAGAAGGTAATGGAGAACCAAGGCATTAATCCCAAGAAGGGGAGACACATGCCTAGAAAGGGTAGGTCTAGGAATGTCCAATTTGGACAAATTAACTCTAGGGTTAGAAACCTAGAGAAGGAGAATCAAGCTTTAAGGGGAAAGCTTGATAAGTTGGAACAATTCCTTAAGAGATTCAATGTTGGATCTAAGGAATTAAGGATGATGTTGGGTAGCCAAAGACCCAACAATGATAGATCGGGCTTGGGATACCGATCTAGTTCCTCTAAGGCTAATGAGAGACCATATGCTAGGGTGGCAAATGATCATGGCAAGGGAGAGGTCTCCAAGGCTAAGGGAAAGTCTTATGCTAGGGTTGCATATGACTATAGCAAGGAGAAGTCAATTAATGGCAAGGGAAAGTCATTTAATGGTAAGAAGAAATTAACCAAGGACAAGGTGTCCAAGGTTAAGAAAGTTACGTTTGTAGGCCAAGTGTCACCGGGGGTGGATCGATGTGGCCTAGCCATTGTGGAAGAGTCACCTAGGGAGGTGGCTAAGGCTAAGAGCTCTAGGGGGAGCTCAAAGAGTCAATTTGGGATCCATGGCCAATGGATCTCAGGTGGGTTCTACTTGGGGGTCTAGAGGAGCCATGGAGTGTGCCAAGTGGTTTAGAGACGGACTTGAGTCTCAAACCTAGGGAATTGGCACACATGGTTTATGTTTCATGCAAGAAATATGACAATTGGGGTCATATTGCATGATAATTGGTTTTGGAAGTATAGATGCCATATAAACCAATGCTAGGGATGCATTGTGGGTTGGTATGGGCAAATACATCAAGAGGAAGCCAAAACTAGGACTTTAGGTCAAGGTTCAATTGAACTTTTTAGCTAGTTTTGTGTTTTGTGTCAATCTTGGGATTGGTGATAGATATATTTTTATATATATTTTTCCCAAGTAGATATTGATATAATAGACCTCTCCACAAAATTTGGGGATTTTTGGAGGTCTGTGGAATTTCTGGCGCATTTCTGAAGTTGGCCAGAAAAGGCTGATTTTTTCATGAATAGTGTACCAGTCGACTGGTAACACTGTTCACGAGCACAGAATGTCTCTGTAAGCTCGTTTTCATGGGGGCAGTCGACTGGTACTTCTTGCAGTCGACTGATACCAGTCTGAAAGTGTTTTCAGCACTAGATTTTGACCGGGTCAGCTCATATAGATGTATGGGATCCATGGGTGATACATACATGAGTTTAGGGTCATTTGGATGACAAGTTTTCAATAATTGAGATATTGTTGGAGAACTTTTTGGATGTTAGGCAAAGGGGGAGAAGTAAGGTTTAGTTAGGAAAACCTGAAAGTACCTTTGTGAAGGGGGAGCCTTGGGATAGGTTCTTAAAAAGCCCGTTGTAAAAATCCTAGCTCAATGGAGAGCTTAGGTAAAGGGGGAGCCTTGGGATAGGTCCTTCAAAAGCCTTATGTGGAAAATCCTAGCTCAATGGGAGCTTAGGTGTAGGGGGAGCCTTGGGATAGGTTCTTAAAAAGCCCTGTGCATTGTTTCGGCGGTTGCCAAGTGTGTAGCCTTGGCAACGTAAGTCCATTCGGCATTGTAAGTCCAAGTGTGTAGCCTTGGCATCGTAAGTCCATTCGGCGTTGTAAGTCCAAGTGTGTAGCCTTGGCATCGTAAGTCCATTCGGCGGTGTAAGTCCAAGTGTGTAGCCTTGGCAACGTAAGTCCATTTGTTTTAGCATGTTTATTTGCTATATGTTTTCCCTAACTTAAACGTATTGCCAAACACCAAAAAGGGGGAGATTGTTGGAGCAATCCCAATGGTCCGCGGGACCATGTGTTTTGGTGTTTGGGCAAAGGGTTTAAGTTAGGTTCATGTATTTGATATGTGTATTTGAGTTGTGCAGTTTTGCAGGATACACATATGACTCGGGTGGCTTGGTCCGGTGAAGGATGGAGCATCCGAGGACCGTGGACAAGGCGAGGACAAGGGCCGAGGAAGCGACTTCGAGGCACGAAGGATGGCATTGGGTGCGAGCCGCGGGCTTGAATGCATCCGAGGGCGAGCCAAAGGAAGTAGGCTTGAAGGCAAAGGTCAAAGCTGCAAAGGAAGAATCAAGTGAGTCATAAGGGTGAGGGTACGAGTGCACGAGTTGTACTCGGAGTAAAATCCTAGTTTTAGGGTTTTTGTAGCGATCTTGTAAGCGATCTTTGTGCGCCATTCGCATGTTTTAGCGATCGGTAGTGCGATCGGCGCGGATCGTGGCGAGAATGTGTGGAATCGGCCGTTGGGATGTAACGGTCGAATTTCCACAGAGGGCAGTCTTGCATGTCGATCGGTAGGCGGGGTTTTCTAACCCGTGGCCTATAAAACCAAAGCTTGGGAGCTTGGTTTGAGTTGACGAAATAGAGGTGGTTAATCTCTATTAGTAGTCTACTTGTGCCCTAGCGTCAAAAGAGTTCTTGTGAGGGTTGTGGTGAGGTTTCTCCACCCACAAGGAGCTACGTGAGCTAGCCGGAGTTTGCCGGGGAGTAATCCACCGAAGGATCGGGATCGTCCACCTCAAGGACAAGCCGTGGAGTAGGAGCCCTAATCTCCGAACCACGTTAAACGAACGTGTATTGGTTTGCATTTCATTTCTTGTCTTCGTTTTAGTTTAGCTTGTTTGTTTTGTTTGTATTTCCGCTGCGCAAGCTAATAATAGTGTAGGAAGCAAGGATTTGGGGGTGCCGTCTATCCAACCCCCCTTCAAGCCGGTCGTCCGATCCCCAACAAAATGCAGCAACCAAATGCAGCAAACACAATCATAAAAATATAAATGCATCAATGCATATGATGCTAATGATGCGTCCTGGTCACCCCTGACGCCAGTCAGTCATCTCACACACAAATGGTGAGACCGAGTGGGTAGGGCTGTGACAACCGTGCACTCTGTCGTCACTACTCCTGATGAGTGACCGAGTGGACGGGATGCTGTCCTGTCCTGTGACCCCAAATCATAAATGGGGAGCTCAATGCTCTCATCTCCCACGATGGCGGGAGGAAATCTCTGGCTACCACCTGAGTCACGACCAAGCCAAGCGAGTCCACCGTCTGCCGGCTACTCGCTACACTAAATGCCGAGCCAAGCGGCTACCACGCGAGTCCTCGGACCCAGGCAAGCAGAACCGCCACACACTGTCGATATACCACTAATCCATGAGTGGTGGTGTGTGCGATACATAACTGGCGATGTGCTCAACCATAGTAGAGCCGACAATCGCGCAGCATGCAATCATGATGCATGACACTAAGCAGGGTCATAAACTGATCAACATAACCATATCCATATGTATAAAATGAGTACGGTAAAATCAATGGTCACATACCAAGATCTAGAGTACACAGATCAGATAGAATATCAAAAACCTATGTCCTGAACCTAATAAGTATGGAATATCCTGATCAGCATAGAAAAATCCATATATACATAATATGGGTACCACAGTATCAGTAAGCCAAATCCACGGATCTAGGGTATACAAGTCCTCTAAGGTATAACAACCTAGACCCAAATCATATCCCTCTTCCATAGCATATGAACCAACAATATACACAGATCAAAGAATCAGGGTCTAAACACCCGAATCATATATGATATACAAATAGAGGTACACAAATCTGATATGGCACAAAAACCTAAGTATCAGATAATCTAGATACACAGGCCAGAAACAACAATCCAAATCCTAGTCCTAACCTCAGTAAGCATGGTATGTCACTCTAGAAACTAAGATACTCATGGTAACAAGATAATCATGGCAACAAATCACGAGATATAAGCACGGATACATCACAGGTGACAAACCTAACATGCTACGGATATCAAACAGTGCATACCAAAGGCAAACATGTTCATTGCATGTAGTTATAAAATACTATGCATATCCAATGACAATATCATAAAAGATAAGTCAAGAGGTACCCGCCTTTATACGTAGATCGTGTCCAGAAGTCCTACGTTGAAACGCTCGTGTTGAATCTAAGTCCTGCAATCACATGATATACATATATATATTATTTAGCTAATCATATAATCAACAACTAGCTAAACCTAGAACCTAATCCAACGTCGATTAGGTCACCCTGTTTAATTCCACATAAATATCCAAACCAAAGTAGATGATAAATCCAAGAAGCAATTTGTACAGGAATGTATCTACTAGAATCCAACAAACATAACCACACTCACCTCAAACAACCCCCAAAACTTCAACCGAAACCTTACTCAGCCGCAAGAATGCATAGGACAGAAATATGCCTAGAGGAAGTCCATCAAGGAGTTGTTCCTATGCCTCCCATGAGTCCAACATCAGGAAGAACATCACAATGGAAACTAATTAGACCATTATCAATGAATTCTTCAAGATTCCAGACAAGCTTACCTAGATTGATCACTCTCTGGTGGTGGCACTCGAATAGAACAAAGAGGAGGAAAAAGGTAAGGATGCAGCCATACTTTCTCGGTTAGAATCTGCTGTTCCGGTGATGCAACATCAATTCCGCAGAGGTGGCTGCTCTGTGGAGGAAACAAGGCACGAGAGGAGATCGGCTAAAGATGGAATCAGGGAAGGCTTGTCCGGCAATGGTTTGATCGCGAGAGAAGATCGATGCTAGGGCTTGGCTCCCCCTTCCTTGTCGAAGATCTTCCTGTGCAGGCGACAACCTTGAGAGGAAGATGACCCAATAACCTCCGGTGATCAGCGGAGAAGAAAGCAGGATCAGTGACTGCACAACACCTATGCGATCGGACGATTTCCGCCGGCACCACGACATCAAGCAGCGTCGACTCGAGAGGAAGTAGAGGGAGTGGAGGCTCGGTCAGGTTGTGAACCCAACCTAGGGCTCAGGAAATCGGCCAAATCAGGCGGCGATGGCTCGACCGGCAGTGGCTCGTGCTCGCCGGCGCTTGTGCAAGGACGGAGGAGAAGGGAGATGGGAAGGAGTAGCAGGAGAAGGGAAAGAAGCTTCGGCGCCACCCGGAGATGAAGAGAAGTGATCGGCGCCGGTTGGGAAGGGAGGTTAGGGCACAAATGAGGATGAAGAAGAGGGCGCGTCGGGTTCGGCGGTGAGGGAGTGAAAACAGCGTTTAGGGGGAGAAAGAAAAGAAAAAGAAAAGAATATAAATAAATAAACTTTTCCTCTCTTAAATGGGGTAGCCTAAACAGGCTTTCCCGGGGTCCCGTTTTCATCCCCCTAAACTCGACCATACGAGCTCCGAAAAATTCCCAAAAAATTTCTAAAAATTTCGAAAAATTCCCTTATCATTATTTGCCATTTTTCTGGTATTTTACATTCTCCCCCACTAATAAAAATTTGGTCCTCCAAATTTTCTTATCTACCATCAGCAAATACTAACAACAGGCAAAGAGTATAGATACTGAACGGTAAATTTAACCACATACCTCATGTGAACATATGGGATATCGAGCTCGAATAGTATCCTCGAGCTCCCAAGTAGCCTCCTCGTCCGTATGATGCTGTCATCCGACTTTAACCAGCCGAATAGTCTTGTTCCGCAACTGACGCTCTTTCCGGTCTAGAATCTGTTCCGGAACCTCCTCGTAGATAACGCCAGGCTGAAAGGGAACTGGTATATCATACAATACATGAACTGGGTCAGCTACGTATCTCCTCATAAGTGACATCATGAACGCCTACTAGGGACGGTGGTAGTGTCAGCTGGTAAACTACTGCTCCAATCCTCTCCAAGATCTGGAGAGGTCCAATATATCGCAGAGCTAGTTTACCTCTGAGGTCAAATCTTTTCACCCCTATCGTGGGTGAGACTCGCAGAAAAACATAGTCACCAG
This sequence comes from Zingiber officinale, assembly GCF_018446385.1. Lineage (NCBI taxonomy): Eukaryota > Viridiplantae > Streptophyta > Magnoliopsida > Zingiberales > Zingiberaceae > Zingiber > Zingiber officinale. Next base: position 58,224,862 of record NC_055993.1, read on the forward strand.
TAAAGATCTCTAGGGGTCTTCGTTTTCGATCAGCATAACTCTTCTGGCGGTCCTGCGCCTCTAATATCCTCCATCCTATGGTACAGACCAACTCTGCCTCCTGCTGAGCTCTATGAGGTCCCAACAACTGGGCCTCCCCAACCTCATCCCAGAGGGTGGGTGTCCAACAAGGCCTACCATACCTCGCTTCAAACGGTCGCATCCGGATAGCCGAACGCAAATCGTTGTTGTAGGCGAATTCTACCAATGACAAATGGTCCTTCCAACTGCCTCCAAAACCCAATACACACGATCTCAGCAAGTTCTCTAGAGTCTGCATGGTCCGTTTTGACTATCCATCTGTCTGAGGATGGAAAGCTGTACCGAAACAGAGCTGCGTGCCCAAGGCCTACTGCAGACTCTGTCAAAACGAGACGTGAACCGGGGGTCTCTATCCGAAATAATAGTCAACGGGACACCACGTGATCTGATGATCTCCGGGCAAAACAGATCTACCAATCGATCCAGGAAATCAGTCTTCCGGATCGCTAACGAGTGCGCGGATTTGGTTAATCGATCAACGATTACCCAAATCGCGTCATGGCCTCGTCGTGTCCTCGGCAAACCTACCACAAAGTCCATGGTAATGTGTTCTCATTTCCACTCAGGAATAGAAATCTGCTGAAGAAAGCCGACAGATCTCTGATGCTCGGCCTTCACTTGTTGACAGACAAGACATCTAGCTACAAAATCCGCGATATCTTCCTTCATGTCGTTCCACCAATAGAAACACCTCAAATCCGTAATAAATCACAACATCGTCAACAAAGACAATGAAAACTGATCCAAACATTCTAGGGATACCCCAATCATCGAGTCCATGATAACATCTAGGGCACCACAAGCACTAATGGTAAAACCAAGACACATAATGTCCGTATCACAGACATTCCTAACAATAAGATCCTCAACAATAAACAGATCTAATCACCAACGATATATAATCACCAAAGAATAGAACCTCCAGTGTGAGAGTAATGCTCTATCACACGAAATACCACATATGTGGGAACAACGCTCTACCACAAGAAATCCTCCATATGTGGGAGCAACGCTCCACCACAAATAATCCAAAATATGTATCCACAATAAATATGGGAGCAATGCTCCGCTACAAACAATCCGCAATATGTAGGAGCAATGCTCCACTACAAAACAATCCCTAAATATGTGGGAATCCAGAATATGTGGAAGCTACGCTCTACCACAAACGATCCATAAGTGCCCAAAGTACCTAACTATCTAGCTAGAGACTGCACAAGATCTCTCTACCACAGATCACTGTGGGTAGCCTAGGGTATAACCACCCAGTAAGCAAATCAATTCCATAGTCAACTCTATCATCCTCCTAGTGGGTCGGTCACCCACTAATGGGAGAATTAGTTGACAGGGTAAAACAATCAATATCATAATGTAGACATTTAATATTCTACATTTAACATAGGTAGAATCATCATGATTCTACCAACCATACATCTGACACACGTGCACACACAACATATGTATGATCGACATAATCCTCCAATTGGTACACACCAAAAAAAATACTCACATCATAGGTATAAATCACCGTGATACCTCTAACAATGTATACCGAACCCGTGTGCATATATCATCGTAGGTAAAATCAACAATACCCCTCAAACAACACTCTCATGATAAATATACACATATGCCAGGAGTATAATCAACATATACTTCCAATAAGGCATACTAAAACCCAGGTGCATTCACAAATCACACATAATCATCAAGATACCTCAGATACCACACCAAACACATATGTACATATCATAACACCGATGTAGTCGACAAGATACTTCCAACATGTCAATCAGGCACGTACAGCTAACTAAATAGCTATACTCCACAAGGAACCTACAATAACCATATCTAGATGGGAATACCACACTATCCACAAATGAACTATCCACCATAGAACTCCTTCAACTCATAACAATCATATGTACACGACACAAAGATAGGAATAATCAACCTATTTGACCCAATCAACCTGACATTCAGAAACGGCAGGGTCACCTTCTAAGTCATCCAACTAGATACATACCGTCAAAAATTAAAATACCCATGGAATAAGATACATCGATCCAATATCGACTGACCAAACCAACAATAGTATATGGCTAATTCAGTCCTTTCCCACGTCCGTATAAGCTAGGTACTCGATGTGCTCAAGATATCTAACTAAGCACGAATAACCCAAGATTCAAACATCTAAAAGTAAAATAGGTCAATCCCCTACTGATCGAATCAACAAAACTAATCGGTCATCAACTAACTAATCAAGAACAAATAAAGCCTCTACAAGCGTCTAAGGTAAATCAACCCATGACTACCCCAAGTCAATATGTATAAATCAGTTTTCTATTGACCGATCTAACCAGAGTACAATAATCATCTACCGACGAAAACTAACTAAAGTATATCGGTATTCTACTGACTAGTCAACATGAATATGAAGGTACTATCTACTACACACTAATAATAACAAAGACTGGTATGTGCCTCCATCTCCTAACCAATTAGTAGTAACAGAAGCTAATACTACTAATGGTATGATATGAAAAATCAGCAGAGACTAAATTCCTTAATCTCTATTAAGGTCGATCAAGATCAGTGGCTATCCCATCACATATAATATGTGCTACAACAACCAGACAAATACTAATAAAGAATGCTAATATAGGGCATATACTAACAGAAAGGTAGGATAACAGTATATACCAACATACCTCCTATAGCTTGGAGATGTCCTGCTGCTGCCAGGTCCCAAAACCCGAAAAGTCACATCGAGAAGACCAAAACACAAAATCCGAAACACAAGGAAAATAAGACTCGTAAGCCGATCTCTGATACCAAATAAATTGGTATCAGATAAATCTCGTAAATCTAGAACACATAGCAAGTATCGTATACCGGCTCTGATACCACTAAATTGTCACGCCCCGGAGGAGTATCTGTCCGAAGAAATTTCGGCAGCATCTCCCCTGTACGGCGGACAATCTGAAACTTTTCTACAAGCACTATATACCTCAGCCACATGCGGCTGGAATAATAACAATAAAAGAAAACACCACGCAGTTAAAAATAAAGCAGCCCACTCGGCTGTACCAAAACCAAAACACAACGGAAAACGATAGAAACCATATACAAACCAAACACAAAACTGCTAGCCGGCTAGGCTTACACAACCAACAACAAATACAAAATACCACATAACGACATCAATACTCAAAAAACAAAACTGGAGTACAGAGCTAAACAAACTGATACATAAACAAACAAAACATATGTGAAATCGATAAGTCCTCTGATGTGACGCGGGGACCAGCAGACAGGATACTCCAAGCAACACCAAAACCAAACCTGGTACCTGAAAAAAAATAGTATCAACGGGGGTGAGTTCAACAACTCAGCGAATACCAATGGACATGAGTAGTAAGATATATCTAACAGCAACAATCATGGAATACAGCTTCCTAATCATATATAGGGAATACGCAAAACTGAAAGGTAACTGAGGAAGCTGTACTCACCAGGAACTCCTATCCAGACAAAAAGGTCGTCAAACCGAAAGTGTCAATAATCCTGTATGCAGGTCAAAAGTATGTATCCAACTAAAATGCAGCAACCAAATGCAGCAAACACAATCATAAAAATATAAATGCATCAATGCATATGATGCTAATGATGCGTCCTGGTCACCCCTGACGCCAGTCAGTCATCTCACACACAAATGGTGAGACCGAGTGGGTAGGGCAGTGACAACCGTGCACTCTGTCGTCACTACTCCTGATGAGTGACCGAGTGGACGTGATGCTGTCGGAGTACTCCTGTCCTGTGACCCCAAATCATAAATGGGGGAGCTCAATGCTCTCATCTCCGGTACGATGACGGGAGGAAATCTCTGCCTACCACGCGAGTCACGACCAACGGAGCCAACAGAGTCCATGCTACTCTGTTGCTACACTAAATGGTGCGCCAAGGTGCGGCCACGGCTACCACGCTGAGTCCTCGACCAACGGAGCCAAGCAGAGCCACCACACACTGTCGATATACCACTAATCCATGAGTGGTGGTGTGTGCAACTGGCGATGTGCTCAACCATAGTAGAGCCGACAATCGCACAGCATGATGGATGACACTAAGCAGGGTCATAAACTGATCAACATAACCATATCCATATGTATAAAATGAGTACGGTAAAATCAATGGTCACATACCAAGATCTAGAGTACACAGGTCAGATAGAATATCAAAAACCTATGTCCTGAACCTAATAAGTATGGAATATCCTGATTAGCATAGAAAAATCCATATATACATAATATGGGTACCACAGTATCAGTAAGCCAAATCCACGGATCTAGGGTATACAAGTCCTCTAAGGTATAACAACCTAGACCCAAATCATATCCCTCTTCCATAGCATATGAACCAACAATATACACAGATCAAAGAATCAGGGTCTAAACACCCGAATTATATATGATATACAAATAGAGGTACACAAATCTGATATGGCACAAAAACCTAAGTATCAGATAATCTAGATACACAGGCCAGAAACAACAATCCAAATCCTAGTCCTAACCTCAGTAAGCATGGTATGCCACTCTAGAAACTAAGATACTCATGGTAACAAGATAATCATGGCAACAAATCACGAGATATAAGCACGGATACATCACAGGTGACAAACCTAACATGCTACGGATATCAAACAGTGACATACCAAAGGCAAACATGTTCATTGCATGTAGTTATAAAATACTATGCATATCCAATGACAATATCATAAAAGATAAGTCAAGAGGTACCCGCCTTTATACGTAGATCGTGTCCAGAAGTCCTACGTTGAAATGCTCGTGTTGAATCTAAGTCCTGCAATCACATGATATACATATATATATTATTTAGCTAATCATATAATCAACAACTAGCTAAACCTAGAACCTAATCCAACGTCGATTAGGTCACCCTGTTTAATTCCACATAAATATCCAAACCAAAGTAGATGATAAATCCAAGAAGCAATTTGTACAGGAATGTATCTACTAGAATCCAACAAACATAACCACACTCACCTCAAACAACCCCCAAAACTTCAACCGAAACCTTACTCAGCCGCAAGAATGCATAGGACAGAAATATGCCTAGAGGAAGTCCATCAAGGAGTTGTTCCTATGCCTCCCATGAGTCCAACATCAGGAAGAACATCACAATGGAAACTAATTAGACCATTATCAATGAATTCTTCAAGATTCCAGACAAGCTTACCTAGATTGATCACTCTCTGGTGGTGGCACTCGAATAGAACAAAGAGGAGGAAAAAGGTAAGGATGCAGCCATACTTTCTCGGTTAGAATCTGCTGTTCCGGTGATGCAACATCAATTCCGCAGAGGTGGCTGCTCTGTGGAGGAAACAAGGCACGAGAGGAGATCGGCTAAAGATGGAATCAGGGAAGGCTTGTCCGGCAATGGTTTGATCGTGAGCGAAGATCGATGCTAGGGCTTGGCTCCCCCTTCCTTGCCGAAGATCTTCCTGTGCAGGCGACAACCTTGAGAGGAAGATGACCCAATAACCTCCGGTGATCAGCGGAGAAGAAAGCAAGATCAGTGACTGCACAACACCTATGCGATCGGACGATGTCCGCCGGCAACACGGCATCAAGCAGCATCGACTCGAGAGGAAGGAGAGGGAGTGGAGGCTCGGTCAGGTTGTGAACCCAACCTAGGGCTCAGGAAATCGGCCAAATCGGGCGGCGATGGCTCGGCCGGCAGTGGCTCGTGCTCGCCGGCGCTTGTGCAGGGACGGAGGAGAAGGGAGATGGAAAGGAGTAGAAGGAGAAGGGAAAGGAGCTTCGGCGCCACCCGGAGATGAAGAGAAGTGATCGGCGCCGGTTGGGAAGGGAGGTTAGGGCACAAATAAGGATGAAGAAGAGGGCGCGTCGGGTTCGGCGGTGAGGGAGTGAAAACGGCGTTTAGGGGGAGAAAGAAAAGAAAAAGAAAAGAATATAAATAAATAAACTTTTCCTCTCTTAAATGGGGTAGCCTAAACAGGCTTTCCCGGGGTCCCGTTTTCATCCCCGTAAACTCGACCATACGAGCTCCGAAAAATTCCCGAAAAATTTCTAAAAATTCTGAAATTTTCTCTTATCATTATTCGCCATTTTTTCGGTATTTTACAAGTCTAATTTAGATTATGACTCATATAATCAATTTAATTAAATGAATTAGATTCATTATATTAAATTTGCTTGAATTAAATGATTGGATTAGATCAACCATGAGAGAGATTAAGTCAAGTTTGACTTGACTTTTTGCCACATCATTAGTGAGTTGGCAAGATGTGGACCAATGATGATGCTCCACATCATCATGGTTACTTAAGTGAGATGCCACCTCATGGAGGTTACAATTCTTCACTTTAATGGCTCCACATTAATTACACTTAATGTGGAAATGGGGCTTACACTTTTTGAAAGTGGCCGGCCACTATTGGGAGGGGATGGAATGAATTTTTCATTCAAGGCACATGCACTTCATTTTCTTCCTCAAGCTCTCCCTCTCCCTCTCCTCCTCTACCATTGCCAGACCCTTTGGAGTGCTAGCACACTCTAAGGTTCTCTCTCCATTGAGTTGTTTGTGTGGATACATATAGAGAGTTGTCTACGTTGACAACTTCGAGATCCGGCACCATTTGGACGAGCGGGAACGCGAAGGGCTTCGCTTCAAAGGTATAACCTTTTTCCCTTGTAGATCTAAGTGTAGATCTAGGTAAACTCGTACTCGTAGTTTTTCAAAAAATTTTAATCTTCGCACGGATCCGTTGGCTAGGGAGATTCGGGGTTTCCGCGACGCGAAAAGCGATTTTCACGTCCCGAAAATCCCAACAGTTTACAAACTGCTCACATACATCTAGATGCCCAGTTCAATTCCAGATGCCCCACACACTCAGTCGACCATTGGAGTTGGGCATGGGAGTTATGCTGCATAACATTACTCTCTCAAAATACCCCTATTTTTTATAACAATATCCTAAAATATTCAATTTTCATTCAATAGAATCACCTAAACCATTTGATCATTGCTAATTTAAAATTTTTATGATCTTCATTTCTAGGATAAAAATCAAATTTAAATAAAATTTTTAAAAAATTATTAAAACTAATAAAAATTAAATTTGATTTTTTATTTTTTAAATTTTAATTTTTTTAATAAGAGTACTTATATATAAAATTTGACCATGCATCTAGTATTTGAAAACGATATAAATCATTTAATATTTAATATAGTTATAGATATTTATATAGTTATATTATTTTTATTTTATTCTAATTAAATTAATATGACTAAAAAATATTATTTTAATATACAAAGTGCAATGCAAAAAAAAAAGGGAGGGGTGTTTTGATTAAAATTTAAAAATACATTATATGTTAATTTAATTTTTATGGGTGGTTTTATTCTCTTTCTAATTTTCCCATAGATGAAAAATTAATATTTTCTCAAAATTAATTAAAATTACACATTGTTTCAAATTTATGATGTTATTTTATAGTATTTTTTATTTGTGCATTATATATTATAGGAGACATAATTTTAATTTTAACTACACCAGCATAGAATTGGAAGAAGGCCACCACGCAACATATGCCATTGAAATTATGTTTTTTAAAATGGCAAGGAGGCCTATTAAATTGTAATAGTTAAAATATCTCAATATTAATAAGGATCAAAATTAATTTGCTCCTTATGATTTTTAAGGATCTAACACTCTATCTATGTGGCAATCATGTATTGGATAAGACAAGTGTCATGGATCTATTGTGATTTTGATATTATTTACCATTGGATTAGAGTCAATCCAATGGTTGAATATTCCATCACTCAAATTAGAAATGTCCTTTCTTTCCTATTTAAATGCATGCCTCTTTTCATCGCATGTCCCTCTCTTTCCTACTTAAACACATGCCCCTTTTCATCGCATCCAACCCTAATCTCGACATTCTTCTATTGAAGCATGCCACTTTTCATCACATCTAATCTCACATTCTTCTACAAATGCACAATGGTGATTCGGACGAAGCAGATAGCGCGAAGTCTATTGGCGGCAAGATGCCAAGGAAGTTGGATCTTGCGATTGGCGGTGTAAAGAAGCCACACCACTTCTTTCTAGGCACAGTGGCGCTGAGGGAGGGATCCGGAAGTACTAGAATAGCATGGAGTTGCTGATCTAAAAGTTGTCATTCCTGTGCCTGGTGCATGAGATCGCATAGGACTTTAAGAGCAAATGAAGTAGGTGCTACAATTCCAACCGCCCCATGAAGCTGAACACTGACAACTCCCTGCACCAGCCATGCCTCCATGCCACAACCTGCAATACCTCACTGGTGAGCCTTGCTTTCTCCTTCAAATTTTAACTCAATCACTATCAATTAATCTTGCTACAGCTACAACTCCACTGCTCTATCCCGTACGAGGATAAAGATCCATGTCCATGTCGGGTTGGGATCGGTAATGCAAGTGATGACATACACAACATTGCAATGGCCAAGGATGAGCTCTCTGATGATGACAGGCAAGCAGGGGAGAAGAGGAGGCGGTTGAACGCGGAATAGGTGAGGGCACTGGAGAGGAGCTTCAAGTTGTAGGGAAACAAACTGGAGTCAGAGAGGAAACTGTAGTTGGCAACCGCGCTTGGGCTGCATCTAAGGCAGGTGGCCATTTGGTTCTAGAATAGGAGGGCTAGGTGGAAGACCAAGCAGCTGGAGATGAATTATGAGTTGCTCAAGACCCAATTTGATGCACTCAGATCACAGAATGAGACCCTAAAACAACACAACAAGAACTCCAATATGAGGTAAATTGAGAATTTTTAAAAATGACTACTAGGACATGAATAACTCTGAGGAAATGTGCAGATCTTGGCTCTCAAAAGTAAGGAAACAACACCAGAAGTCATCAATCTCAATAAAGAAACTAAATGTTCTTGTAGAAATTGGAGTCAGAACACCTCTGAGATTGAACAATATTGAAAATGTTGAAAATATTTTGGAGGATGGAAGTTTCTGTAACTCGCTATAACTTTTAATTTGAAAATGGCATATGGAGGCTTTTATTTGGACTTATCATATTAAGTTTGCAAAATGTATTTGAGTAGAGATCTTTGAAGAATATACAATTAGATTTTCTTCTTTAATGAGTTGAAAATTGTTTTTACACCTATTGGGCTCTAGCTGAAAATTGTTTATACAACTAATGGATTTTAGAGCTAGAATGGTTTGAATTGCTTCTAAATTCTAACTTTACAATGTTTTAAAGTGCCCTTATACTCATGGCATTTAGGTGTGGTTTGAAATTGCTCTTAAATTTAAAGAATCAACAGCGTTTCGAAAGCGCTCTTTAACCATGTTTGAAGTGCACTTATACCCATGATATTTAAGAGTGGTTTGAAGTCACTCCTAAATTTTTAGCATCAATAGTATTTTGAAATCACTTATATATATATGGCGTATAGGAGTGGTTTGAAATTGTTCTTACATCCAACATGTTCTAGAGTGGTTTGAACTATTCCTAAATTTCAAACTTTAATAGCATTCTGATGTGTTGTTATACCTCCATTTAGGAACGATTTCAAATCGCTCCTTAATTTCTAGCATTAATAGCATTTCAAAATCACTCTTATATCTATGGCATATAGAAGTGGTTTAAAACCATTCTAACACCTAAAAAATTTAAGAGTGATTTGAACTACTCCTATATATATATATATATATATATATATATATATATATATATATATATATATATATATATATATATAGAAGTGGTTTGATATCATTGTTATATGTACAACATGTAAGATCGATTTCAAACCATACATATAAAGTATAATAGGAACAATTTTTTAATTCTTACTAACGGTTACGAAAATCGCTTCTATAGGATATAGGGATGATAACAAGAGGAGCGGTTTTCAAACCATTGATAAAAGTGTAGGAACAGTTGAAAACCACTCTTAAAAGTTAAAACTGTTGGTCCTCGTGGTTGTTTTGATGTGATCAACCAAGTTAGGTTAGGTCCTGTTTGGTTTTGGTCCCTGTGTCTAAGTGTGCAGGAGCTTAGGAGTGCAGGAAGTCGAGTGGAAGACACAACTAGCGAGAAGGACGGCACGGGAAGGGAGCCGATGAGCTTGGTGTGTCCGAAGGATGAAAGAGCTGCGGAAGAGTACATCGGTGGACAAGAAGAACGTGCTCGACGTTCAAAGGACAAGAAGCTGGGGTGGAAACCTGCTCAAGGAGAAGGTAGGAAATTGGGTTCGGGTGAGTCCTATTTCGGTTGGCCACAATCACCCAATCAAACAGAACTTTAGAAGCTAAAAAGGAGAGGAAGAAGTGTTGGAAAAATAGCTAGAGGTGTCCTCAATAGTTGTTGGAGGTGCCTCCGACTTCATCACACTGAAGGCGTCCTCAATGGCATTGAGGGTGCCCTCAACAGGCTTGGAGGTGCTTCTGACATCAGCACGCTAAAGGCGCCCTCAATGACATTGAGGGCACCCTCAATGCCTTTGAGGGTGCCCTCGACCTGGCCAACTTGGTCGTTGATGAGCGAATAAAGTTTTATCCGCTCATCCCCTTGGAGGCACCCTCAACCCCTTTGGAGGCACCCTCAAGACTCGAGATAGGATTTCCAGAAGCTATATAAAGGCTCCTGGAGCTAGGAATTAATGATTCAACTCTATATTCAATTTCCTAGCAACTCTTGAGCTCTTTAAGTGTGTAAAAGGCTTCTTCGCCTTCAGAGAAGGAGATTCTTAGTGTGCTAATCAACCACCTTAGATTAACAATCATCTAGGTTGTAACCAAGTTAAATTGCTGAGTCTTCTTTTTTTCTTTTTTGTTATTTGATTTTATTTTACTATTGCTATTTTAAGAGTTGAAAGCATGAGGAGGGTATATTTTATTTTACAGGCAATTCACCCCTCCCCTCTTGCCGACCCCACTGCACTAACAAGTGGATTAGAGCCAGACCGCCTCAGAAGGGCTGACCGCTAGCTGAAGCATCAAGATCAAGATGATGGCTAGTGCAAGTATTCATCCCCCAAAATTCGACAGAGACTTCACTACATGGAAATGACGAATGGAGGTATTCTTCAAAATAGAATTTGATATTCTTTTAGTTATGAAATATGGTTTTGCAGTCCCTAGAGACAAGGAAGAATACAACTGGACGAAAAAGGAACAAGCTGATTTCGTGGCCAACAAAAAGGCAGAGTTCCATCTGCTCAGCGTTCTGCCACCCCAGGAGGTAAGTCAGATCGGAAGCTACGACTCCACCAAAGACCTCTGGGAAAAATTCCTGGAGCTCCACGAAGGCACCTCAAAAGTGAAGTTAGCAAGGCGCAACATTCTCCAGACTCAGCTTACAAATCTCAAGATGAACAATGGCGAGAAGGTAGCACAACTCCAAGCAAGAATCAAGGAACTAATAACCCAGCTGAACAACCTCGGAGAATCGGTAACAAATCGAGACTCTATCCGGTATGCGCTCAACGCCTTCCAAAGGACTCCAGAATGGACGTCCTTAGTAGATACATACTACATCTCTAAGGACTTTGAGGTAAGTACGTTAGAAAATTTATTCTCTACCTTTGAACTTTACGAATCTCGAATTGCAAAACCTAAACAAATAGAGAAGTCGAATCTCAATGTTGCCCTACAAGTCGAGATGGACGATCCCGACTCTGAAGCGTCAATCGACGAAACTAAAGTGGCGCTATTGGTAAGAAAGTTAAATAAGTTTATTAAGACTAATAAATTTAGATCGCAGTCAAGAAAGCATTAACACAATATAAGGACGGTCCAATGCTACAACTATAATGAGGAAAGACACATCAAGGATGACTGTCCAAAATTATAGAAAAGGGACAAAAAGAAGTCTCAAAGACCGATGTCCTCTAAACGCAAGAGCCTGAAGGCTACATAGGATGAATCATCATCCTCCAAATCAGAAGTCGAAGCCTTCTCAGGAGTAGCATTGATTGACAACCATCAAATTAAAGAAGAAACTAGCTTAGAGATGAGCATAGATGAAGGGGAGAATCATCAGAAGAAAGCTACAATGAGGGGGGAGCATCAGAAATAGAGGTAAGTAAGGTACGTACTCTAACCCCTAAACAGTCTTTTCATTTTATCAAAATTCTTACAAAAGACTTAGTAAAATCAGAAAAAGAAATTGCTAACTTAAAATTAATGTTAGATAATTTAAAATCAGAAAATGATAATTTAAAATCAGAAAATGATAATTTGAAAATGTAAATTGAAAATCTGAAAACTGATGCATGCTTTAAACCAAACAAATTTCAAAAATCAAAGCTTAGAATTTATGGAAAGTTGAATTGGTATATTAGAAAACATAAGGGACAACTTAGAAAAGTTCCCAAAAGTTATGTACCTCCTAAATACTTGATTAATTCAGTAGAAAGGAACCTATACTGGATTCAAAATCTTTTCTAGATTAAATTTTTGTAAGTTAGCGCTTTCAACAAGAAAAATTAAACAGTTAATTTCTTTATGAGGCTTTGTCTAAGAAAATGATTGTTGCTCTAATAACCAAGAAGGCCTAGTGCCTCACCACTGCTTGGAAGCCAAAATATTCAAATAAAATATTTAATTAGATTACTGATAAAGAATGAAAATATAAATTAGATAATGCTTTAATAAGTTTTTTTTAACATTTTTTTGGAATTTCTCAAAAATATTTTGTTTAAATTGCCTAAAGGTTAGAGTTCTTTGTTAACTTAGAATTTATTTTGAAAAATTCCTACCCCGTTTTTACTGTGATCAAAGGGGGAGAGATAGGAAAAAGTTTAGGGGGAGTCAATATTTTTTTTTAAAAAAATTGTACTTAAAAATTTTTTGGACAGGAACAAGTTAATATTTTTTTACTTAGAAAATTACAAATTCTATTATTGCAATCTTTATGCTTAAAATGTTAGTTTAGTAATTTCTTTAAATTACTTCTTGTCTGTTTTTTCTCTAACTTGAACTTGGTTGATGCACATCAAAATGAGGGAGATTGTTGGTCCCCATGGTTGTTTTGATGTGATCAACTATATAAGGTTAGGTCCTGTTTGATTTTGATCCCTGTGTCTAAGTGTGCAAGAGCTTAGGAGCGTAGGAAGTCGAGCGGAAGATGCAGCTAGCAAGAAGGATGGCACGGGAAGGGAGTCGACAGGCTCGGTGCGTCCGAAAGATGAAAGAGCTGTGGAAGAGTACACAGGTGGACGAGAAGAATGTGTGTGACGTTCGAGAGACAAGAGGCCAGGGCGGAAGCCTGCTCGAGGAGAAGGCTAGAAATTGAGTTCGGGTGAGCCCTATTTTGATTGTCTCAATCACCCAATCAAACGAAACTTCAAAAGTTGAAAAGGAGAGGAAGAAGTGCTGGAAAACCAATTGGAGGCACCCTCAACAGTTGTTGGAGGCGCCTCCGACTTCAGCACGCTGAAGACACCCTCAATGACATTGAGGGTGCCCTCAACCACCTTGGAGGCACCCTCAATGCCTTTGAGGGCACCCTCGACCTGTCCAACTTGGCCGTTGATGAGCGGATAAAGTTTTATCCGCTCATCCCCTTGGAGGCGCCCTCAACCCCTTTAGAGGCGCCCTCAAGACTCGAGATAGGATTTCCATGAGCAATATAAAGGCCCCTGGAGCTAGGAATTATTGATTCAACTTTGTATTCAATTTCCTAGCAACTCTTGAGCTCTTTAAGTGTGTAAAAGGCTTCTCCACCTTTAGAGAAGGAGATTCTTAGTGCGCTATTCAACCGCCTTGGATTAACAACCATCTAGGTTGTAACCAAGTCAAATTGCTGAGTCTTCTATCTTTCTTTTCTGTTATTTGATTTGATTTTACTATTGCTATTTTAAGAGTTGAAATACGAGGAGGGTATATTTTATTTTGCAGGCAATTCACCCCTCCCCTCTGGCCGACCCCGCTGCACTAACAAAAATAACTGCCCCTCCTATATAGGTGCTTTTTTGTAGTGCAAGGACAAGCAAGGTATGAGAGATTTGAGATCTCTAAGGCTCTATTTCAATTCAAGATGCAAGAAGGAAGTCCCATAGGGCCTTATATACTCAAAATGATTAGGTATGTGGAGAACCTACAAAGATTGGGATTTCCACTGGGCTAAGAATTGGCTACTGACCTTATTTTGTAGTCATTATCTGAGAGCTACAGTCAATTTATCACGAACTATAACATGAATGAAATTGACAAACCATTACCTGAGATGTTGAGCATGTTGAGAACTATTGAAATCAATCTTAAGAAGGTAAAACCTAGTACCATTTTGATGGTGTCAAAGGGCAAAGGAAAATGGAAGCCCAAAGGTAAGGGTAAGACCCAAGCCAAAGGCAAGGGCAAAAGTCATGCATTGAAACCCAAAGGTGGGGTTGTTAAGGAAGGAATTTGCTTCCACTATGGTGAGACCGGACACTGAAAGAGGAATTGCAAGTTGTATATAGAGGAACTGAAAAAGAAGAGAAGTGAGACTTCTACCTCAGGTATATATGTTATAGAGGTCAATCTATCTATTTTTTCTTCATGGGTATTAGATACCGACTATATATCTCGCATTTGTATGAATGTGTAGGAGCTAAGAAATAGTAGAACATTGATAAAGGGCCAAGTGGGCCTATGAGTAAGCAATGGCACAAGAGTTACTGCTATAGATGTAGAAACATATTCCTTATCTTTACCCACTAGGCTTGTTTTAGAACTTGAAGAGTACTGTTATGTGTCTGCTTTAACTATGAACATTATCTCTATTTCTTGTTTGGACAAGAAAGGATTTTCATTTGTAATATAGGACAAATGTTGTTCTATTTATTTTAATGAAATGTTCTATTGTAGTACACATCTTGTGAATGGACTCTATGCTCTAGACTTTGACAACCCAATCTATAACATAAATATCAAACGGTTCAAGTCTAATGATTTGAATCAAACATATCTCTGGCATTGTTGCCTAGGTCACATAAATGGGAGTTGTATATCCCAACTCCATAAGGATTGACTTTTGGACTCATTTAATTTTGAATCATAGGAGGTATGCGAATCTTGTCTTTAAGGCAAGATGACAAAAACTCCATTTAGTGGATACAGCGAAAGAGCTAATGACTTGTTAGGACTCATACATATTGATGTATGCAACCCTTTCAGAATAGCAGCTAGAGAAGGCTATCATTACTTCATTACTTTTACTAATGATTTAGTAGATGTGTATCTGATGAGAGACAAGTCAGAATCATTTGAAAAGTTTAAAAAATTTAAGAATGAAGTATAAAATCAACTTGGTAAGCATATTAAGATGTTTCAATCAGATCGCGGTAGAGAATACCTTAGCCAAGAGTTTCATGACCATGTCGATGAGTGTGGGATATCTCAACTCACTCCACCTGGAACACCATAATGGAATGGTATATCAAAGAGGAGATATCGTACTTTATTAGATATTGTACGATCGATGATGAGTCAAATAGATCTTCCTACTTTCTCCTGGGGATATGCCCTAGAGACGTTGCTTTCACACTTAACCGCGTTCCATCTAAGGTTGTCATAAAGACGCCATATATGATATGGACTAGGAAGAGTCCCACAATGTCTTTCATGAAGATTTGGGGTTGTGAGACTTATGTTTGACGTCAAGTCCCAGATAAACTAGGACCCAAATTAGACAAGTGCTATTTTGTAGGATATCCTAAGGAAACAAAGGGATATTACTTTTATCCCACACAAGGTAAAGTGTTTGTTATCAGAAATGGTGTCTTTCTAGAAAGGGAGTTTATTTCTAGAAAAACTAGTGGGAGTAAAGTCAATCTTTAAGAAATTCAAGATACATAATCTAGCATCGAAGCATTGATGAAAATTAAACAGGCACCACAAGATGTTATGAATTATGATTTTGTTACATCGCAAGAAGTTGTAGAGCAACAACCTGTTCAAGTAGCACAAGCTCTACGCAGATCTAATAGGACCCATCGTCAACGTGAGAGATCTTCTTATCTATTATCTAACTATGGTGATATAGTTCTTATTGGTCTCAATGAACTTACATCTTATTAGGAAACTGTACAGGGCCTAGATTTTGAGAAATGGCTAGAGGCCATGAGATTCGAAATGGAATCCATGTATACTAACCAAGTATGGACTTTGGTTGATCCACTTGAAGGGATTAAACCCATTGGGTGTAAGTGGGTCTTTAAAAGAAAGACTGACATGGATGGTCATTTGCATACCTATAAGGGGAGATTGGTAGCTAAAGGATTCAAAAAGATTAATGGTATAGACTATGATGAAACCTTTTCACCACTTACAATGTTTAAGTCTATTCGGATCTTACTTGCTATTGAAGCTTACTATGATTATAAGATCTGGTAGATGGATGTCAAAACTATATTTCTTAATAGAAATCTACTCGAAGATGTGTACATGACACAACCTGAGAGTTTTGTCGATCCAGAGCATGCTGGAAAGGTATGTAAGTTGCAACGATCTATATATGGATTAAAGCAAGCTTCTAGAAGTTAGAATCTTTGATTCGATGATGCAATCAAAGTATTTGGTTTCATCAAAAATGAAGATGAACCTTGTGTCTACAAGAGGGTTAGTGGAAGCACAGTCATCTTTCTCATATTGTATGTAGATGACATACTTCTCATTGGAAATGATATCCTACTCTTCAATCAGTGAAGACTTTGCTTAGGAATTATTTTTCAATGAAAGACTTAGGTGAACAACCTATATTTAAGCATCGAGATCTATAGAGATAGATCTAAGATATTTCTTTGTCTAAGTCAGAGTAATATATTGACAAGGTGCTTAATTGTTTCTCTATGCAGAATTTTAAGAAGGGATTTCTGCCGATGTCACATGGTATGAGTCTTTCAAAGACTCAACACCCCTCTTCTAAGGAAGAAAGGGACCACATTGATTAGATTTCTTATGCATCTGCTATAGGGTCTATCATGTACTCCATGTTTTGTACCACCCAGATGTCTCATATGTGTTAAGCATGACAAGTAGATACCAGTCAAATTCAAGTGAAGGTCACTGGACAGTAGTCAACAATATTCTTAAATAGTTGAGAAGAAATCAAGATTATTTCTTGATCTTTGGAGGTGATGAAGAGCTAGCTATAAAGGGTTACACCGATGCTAGCTTCCACACTGATAAGGATGATTCTAGATCGTAGTCAGGGTATGTATTTTACTAAAATGGTGGTGTTGGGTATTAGATACTACAACGGTTCCATCTCATTCGAGAAATCATCGATAGATGAGATGTGAGGGTATGTAGAGTATCGACCAATGCTAACATTGTGGATCCTTTGACCACGACTTTGGCATAGAGAAAGCATGATGGTCACAACAGGTCAATGGATATTAGATATTTTAGTGATTGACACTAGTGACATAAGGAGATTATTAGTGTAAGCCCAAAGAATCAATCATGAGATGATTGACAGGGCACTTCTTGTATTATATTTCATTAATTAATAAAAGGCAAAGTTGGTTATTATATTTATTTCAGTTCAGTACCGAATGAATAAGTATAATAATGTCCTAGGGTAGTAGGTTCTAATCTACAACATATCAATTGGTTGAATTAATTGTGGGATATTGTAGATTTATATAGAACACTACTCTTAACTATTCCTAGTCAAGCATTAATATGCAAGGATAATATTAATGCGTTGAGACAAGCATGTAGGTCAACGGATGGCTTAATCTTATAAGTCATTGATATGAGATATCAGGTTGACATATGGGTATATATTAGAGAATATGTATTGAATTGACCGACCATGAGAATATTTCATGGATCATTATATGAGTGTTATAAATATTCTTATGTGACTATTGGTACAAATAGTGCTTAGACTTGAAGTCACTACTGTTCCTTACATAAGCAGTTGTGTACTTTTGTATCAGCAAACGTCAGTTGTTATAAGGTGGACTATAAAGTCGATCACTAGGTATGTAATAAGTAATGCGGAGGGATATGAGTGATGTAGATGAGATCTATCTCTTCTATATAACGGAAGCGATATCTATGGGCCCCTTGATTAAGTAGGGCACAAAATTCATAGCCATGTTCAAATGAGTTAATATGAGATCTTGAGCTTATTTGATTGAGTGTGTCTACTTATGGATCAAGAAACATAAAGATTGATAAGAGGATGACACGGTCTATACGTTATTGATCAATCTAAATACCAAGGATAGAAGAACTGAATCATACAAGATAATAGTCACGAATAGGTTAGGTTAGATCTTTACTTTCTCATCACTTGGGTAGCAATGATGAATTGCTAGATGTCACTTATTGCTTATGTATCTAAAGTGGTTTTAGATACATTACCAATGTTACTCGAGCCTATTGGGTCACACACAAAGAACATGTTGGTTTGGAGATGAGTATTTTAGTTTGACTAAAATATTGAGGATCTTGAGAATAATGGATTAATCCAAAGTGTTGGTGTCATTTTTGTAGTGATTGGCACTAGTGCTAGTGGGAGATTGTTGGTATTAGCCTTAAGTGTCAATTATGAGAAGATTAGGCTTTTAGGTTACTCACTGAGTTAGACCCAAATGAATCCACTCATTGGATTTAGCACTCATTGCATTGAGCCCAATTCGAATTAGACACATTGGATTAATGGGTTAGACTCATTGGGTTATTGAAATAATAGGTTAGACTCATTGGGTTATTAGATTAATGGTTAATCCAATATAATAATCCAACCCATTAAGAGGAATACAAAGAGACAAAAACCCTTGGTATTCATTGGATGAATATAAATTGGGTTATAATTAGATTTTTCATTAGAGATGAAAAGAAAGACTCTTGATTTTCCCTTCTTCCTCCTCTCTTCCTCCTTGGCTGAATTCTTGCTCTTGGCCAAACCTCCATGTGTGAATAGCACCATAGTGGTGGGTCTTCTCCAAATCGTGAGTTCGTGAGATGGACAAAACGTGTTGGTCACCAGTACCGTTAATACCATAGAGGCATGAATACTTGATCACGCTGAGATCTGCATCCAAAGAAAAGTTGCTGTCGGGATTGCGAAGGTCACGCAACAAAGGTATAAATCTCATCAAACTTAGTATATGTGTTTTTCTCCTTCGCATGGATCTTTTAGAGAGGATCTAGTGTATTTTTCCACTATGCTTCCTACAAGTTTAGCACACTAGATCCTTACATTCATAAGTATTTCTAACAACTTATTATAATTATTCATTTAAGTTTGTTTAATAAGAATATTTAAATTAATCATCAAAAATTAATCTTGTATGTAATTAATTAGGTTTAAAGTTAAATGCAATGATTTGTTACTAACTCAGTAATAATCTATTATTAACTTTTAATTCACTTATCAACTTAAATTTTGTATTAATTAATTGATAAATGAGAGTATTAGTTTTAAGTAAGTGTCTAAGTTTTAAATAATTTTTAAAAGATTTAAAATAATTTTTTTTAAAAAAAAATTTAAAATGATTTTAAAATAATTTTTAAAAAGATTTTCAATTTAATTTTTTAAAATGATTTTAAAATATTTTTTAAAATGATTTTAAAATATTTTTAAAAGATTGTTTTAAAATATTTTTAAAGGATTTTTAAAACCAAATTTTAAAATAATTTAATTTAATTTTAATCTAATTTTATTTTATTTTAATTTTTTATCCTTAGTCATCTCACCTGATCTATTTTCAATCAGAATATCCTATAATTTTGTAAGATGAGTTAGTTTGAATTTTACGGTTGGATTTTACTTTATGTTAGATTCAAGTTTAGCTTGGGTTCAACAAATAAGCATTCTTTTGATAAGATTCTGAGCTATAGTGAGTCACATTGACATCATTAGAGTAATCATGTCGTCGAGGTTTTCAAAATAGTCCTCTCCACTGAACTTAGTACAAAACTTTGGTCTAACTAGTTAGAATTCATAAGGGGTTGCTTCAGTAGTTCTACTAAGCCAAATGTACCAGTTTAAAGCCATATCTTTCTAGACATGTATAGACAGAGTTTTCCTAACTTACTATCATCCAAAACTTTACCAGTACCGTTGATTAAGTTAAACTTTTATCCCTTATTGACTAATCCTAATTACCCAACCGGATAAACTATTATTTTAGAGATGTCAACTAATTTGAAGCCTCCCTATGAATTATTTAGCTAGGTTTAAGTTTTGGATTTGTGTTGATTACTTTTATAATTATAGTAGACTTGGTGGTAATTTGAGTTAGTTTTGTAGTTATTTGATTTAAGTTTATTGAATTTGCATTATTTGATTTTATCTTATTTTTTAGTTTGGAATTTAGTTTTGAAGGTTTATTTTGATTTGGTTTTGAATTAATAGGTTTAGTTGGATTTGGTTTTAAATAATGAATTCCATTTTTAGGTACATAAAAATGATTGAGTCCTACTTGCGTGGTTAAGCACACTTTCGAAACTCAAGCTTTAGTTAGTTTCTTATTTTGACTTATTAGTGATATAAATGATTTGTTAGTCGAGCTAGACTTGTATCCGAGTCCGGATTTATTGTATACAACTCTTTGTGATCCAACTATCATGTCGAGGTACTTGGATCTAGTTATAAATTTCTCTGGTAGTTCTTTTAGTTCAAGTATTTACCCTTTTAATATGGAATTATCCTCCTCAAGTTTTACAACTTGAGTCAGGGTTTTAGGTTGAATTAGCTTAATTATTGAGTTTGAGTTTAGTTGATCGTTAAGTAATTTATTTTACAGATTTAGCTTGTTTATTTTATTTTCAGAATTAATTAATTTTTATTTAAACATGCTATTATTTTAAAGAACTTTTTGCTTAAAGTAGATTGTACCTCATTGGAACCTTCGGAAACGAGTGCGGACTTGTGGCTCGATTCAGGTTCGGACCCATCTTTTGATTCACTTTCCGAGTCTGGTCTGTAAGCCATCAGCGTGAGATGCTTCGGTTCTTCACCATCCAATTCATCCCATGTTGCTTTGAGGACTTTCTTTTTCTTCAGACTTGGGCAGTCATTCTTGTAGTGCCCCTTCTTATTGCATCTAAAGCATGTGTCATTCGTCTTGTTGTTGCTAGAGTTTAAGGTTGAGTTGATCTTCTACAAGTCCCTTTTTGTGAAATTCTTCTTTCTCTTGGTAAACATCTTCCTTACCAAGTTCACCAGGTATTTTTCATCGTCTGAGTTTTGGTAAGACTCAACTTCAGGTTTTGGTTTGGTTCTGGTGTTTTCTTTTGATGTTCCTGCAATAAAAGCAACATCTTTCTTGGGTTTAGCGTTAGTCTATTCATATAGCTCTAATTCATAAAAAAGTTCATCTAACTTTAACCTGGATAAGTTCCTCGAAATCATATAGGCATCTACGATGGATACCCACAGTGCATTTCGAGGAAATGTGTTTAGCGCATACCTTATAAGATCCTGGTTCTCCATCTAGTGGCCAATTGTGTGAAGTCTTACCTTCTTGCATTTTTATATTAAATAATTTATTTAAATATAGTTCTCTTTTCCTTACCTTTACGTCGTTGGTTCCCTCATGTAGTTCTATGAGCTTGTCCCATAACTCCTTGGCATTTTCGTGTGGGCCGACGCGGTTCAACCCCTCCTTTGTTAACTCGTACTGGATTGTGTTAAGGGCCTTGAAATTAATTTGGGCATTCTTCATTATTTTTGGATTCCAATTTTCTAGATCTATTGGAATTTCAACATTGTCAATTGGCGCCGTTGTACCCTTTGGTGACGCTAAACCATTTGTCGAAGTCAATTTTCAGGTACACCTCCATCCGCTTCTTCCAGCATGGGAAATCATCCCCATTGAAGAGTGAGGAACGAACGGTGATGTACCCTTCATTTAGAGCCATTTTAGAGCCATAGATAGAAAACTAAAGAAAGGTACCAAGACTAGGTCTTGGATTAGCAGAATTTGAGAAGAAAAATAAGAAATTTCGAAGGACTCGAGTGGTGTTGCACCAAGTTAGAGTTAAAAACTGAACGAGAAATCGTCATTTGAAAAGGTAAGTTCTACCAATTTAAATTAAATACGAAAAACTAAAACTCGAAAAGAAAATAAAAGAATTCCCCTTTCCTTGATTGGTGGTTGCACCAATTCAGAAAAGAACCTGTTATGATACCAGTTGTTGGATTGAGTCGCACTTGAGGGAAGGGGGGGGGTTGAATCACGTGATTTTGAAAACTTATTTCTTTTTAAAATTTAAAAGATAAGTACGCAACAAAAAATTAAGAAGAAAATGAATACAAGAAAACATGGTCGGTTTTACTTAGTTCGAAGTCTTCGGTGACTCCTACTCCAAGACCCAGGTCTCATGGACCTATCGATGGATAATCCACTAAAATACCTCTTTTAGTACCTCTGAAAGAGGAAATCATGTACAAAGAAAGTTAGAACAAGTGTAACACCCTACATTTGTTCTTTTACAACAATTAATTACAAAAAAATAGCTTTCGTTACCAACACATATAAATCGAAGTGAGAGCACTTGAGTGTCGGTGTCAATGTGCCCGCCACGATTGGAAGTCCTCGGAGCAGTAGAAAGGCACAACACCTTCGTAGCAAAGTCGCAGCAGGATGCCGGAGCAGTCGGAACCTCAAATAGATACATAGTAGCTCGTATAATAATTGTTGAATGAAGCTTGGTCGAGACTACCTTAAATAGGGCATGGAATGTGCCTTCCATTGGTGTTGAAGGTGCCTCCAATGAGAGAAATTTTATCTCGACTTTGTTGTACCTTATCTGTGCTGAGATCCAAATTTTATCCATTGAAGGCGCCTTCCATGAACAGTGTGAAGGCGTCTTCCAATGCTTGAAGGCACCTTCGGGTACTATTCATCCGAAGGCTTTTTGTTTCTTTTACTTGTAAGTTATGTTAGTCCAAAACTAAAATATCTAACCTATAAAGCAAAGTTAGCATAGTGAAAATAAGAAGTAGTAATTAGCTCTTGTCCTCCTAGGACCAGGAACTAGTCAAGGTCTCAGATTAGGGATTTAAAATGAACCTAACCTAGACCGATGCCTGCTATCCCTCAACCGGGACGCATCCTCACAAAGTCACTCTCCTCCAGTGACTTACATTTACTTACCATCTTGCAGTAAGTTGATTAGTCTTTTGACCCACCAAGTCTTCATGCAGTTGTTCGGTCCGCAGACTCAAATGGACTTCTGCCGATTGTCCGGTCCCTCAAATGGAAATATTTTATATTTAAATAAGAAATAGAAATAATGTTATTTATTAGTATAGGAACAAAATAACAATTATCCAATTTCAAAATTAGTTCACTAGGAAGATTCATCAAATAAGTTTCAATGGCTATAGCAGCAACCTTTACTCCGCTGTCAACTCGCAAATTTAATTCTCCCTTAACTAGTCTTCTACTATTCCTTAGCCCTTATATAAATGTAGATCCGCTACATTAACGTCCCCCTAGTGCCGACCCCACAGATATGGAGGGAGGTACATTTAGGTACACAGACATCAAGCGCATGGTGGGGTAAAACCCCAGGTTGCCAGTTCCTAAGAATCGACCCCTGACTATTACGCTAGAGATGCAATGCACCCACCGTTTGTGCTATGCCCTAGGGGCTTCCTTAGCCCTTATATGTCATTACATATATGTGAGTCACATCAGTATCCAATATCCAAGTGTTAAAAGAAATAGTATGACACTCGATAATAAAGATACCTTAAGGAAATGAAGCATCAAATGTCTTTCTCTTCTTTATGGACTCAAGATAAATCTTGTAATTTCTTTTCTAATACCCCATTTTACCATAATGGAAACATGGGCCATTTGAAGCGAATTCTTCTTTCTTGGTCCTAAGAACAATTCTTAGGTTTCAAAGCTAATCCAAGAAGTTCAGCCTGGTCAATTTGTTCGAGTTCAAAATTGAAGGCAAATTCAAAGACATCATGATCAAATGATTAACCTAGAAAATATAAATTTGAGAAAATATGAGAGAAATGACTTTGTAATGTATCTGTAAACAATTTACATACATTCTAGAATCTCATTCATTTATCGAATTCAAGAGCCCTTACTTTAAATTTAGAAGATCATAGGTTTTCTCCAAATGGATTGATATCCACCATAGATAAGAACAACCTTAGAGAGAGACCAACAAACTAATCTAAACTACAGTGGTAGGTTTCAAATATACCAATTATGTATTGTGTATATAACTATCACATTATGTTATCAACTGACTGAGTATTCATATAAACATCAAGTTATTAACACATTAACACGTATACATCATATGTGTATTACCCAACTTCACCTCTATCGACATTGACCTTGGAGAGACTCCAACAAATCAATGCTTCAAGTTAAAGTTGACCCATTAATCGTGAGATCATATCTCAATGTGTAACGACCCAGCCCCTCGGCCCCTTGGGCAGCCCAACTGGCGACCCATTTGGCGGTCCCTTGGGTGGCCCAACTGGTGACCCCTTATGTCGTCAACCGACGACCCTCGGCCGTGTCATTACTCACTAGGTCTTCCCACCCCTGGCCAGTGGATTTTTGCCTTTCCCAAGATTCGAACTCAAGACGTCCAGGCTAAGTACTAGAGTTTATGAATCATGGTAGCCAAGTGAGCCCCTGCCAGAGAAAATTTTGGCAACATCTCCCCCTGTACGGGTGACAATATGAAATTTCCTACAATGCCCTTATGGCCACATATACATCAGCCGACACGGCTGGAACAATAACAATAAAAATAAAAGTACAATAAGCACACATCCATGCAGTTTTATAATAAAAACTAAACATAAGCACAGATAAAGAAAACATCGCAAAAATCCT
Organism: Zingiber officinale; assembly: GCF_018446385.1. Lineage (NCBI taxonomy): Eukaryota > Viridiplantae > Streptophyta > Magnoliopsida > Zingiberales > Zingiberaceae > Zingiber > Zingiber officinale. The sequence continues at coordinate 58,249,823 of NC_055993.1, forward strand.
ACTCAATTACACTCATAAAGCACAAAACCGATATCCTGCACAACTACACTCATAAAGCACAAAACCGATATCCTACTCAACTACACCCATAAAGCACAAAACCGATATCATCCAAACAAAAACCCATCGATAACAAGGATCGTACAAAATCCAAATTCCAACAGATACAAATATGAAACATAGTCTAACATAATAAGAAAAACCAAAGCAAGGATCCAAATTGGAAATCCTCGCAACCTGGAGGGGGACTAGCGACTGGAACTCCTCCGGACAGCCTCAACCTGAAAAGAGTAATAACGGGGTGTGAGTCCAACACTCAGCGAATACCTAGTTGACATGCATAGTAAATAATAACAAATAATAATAACTATGCATACAGTCTCTTGATATAACATATAGAAAGTGCAGAACCAAAAGATAAGGAGTAACTATACTAACCGGAACCTGGGTATCAAGGCCGTCAGACCCAAAGTATCATAACTCTTGTATACATGTCAAACAATGCATCCAACCAATATGCAGCATATAAAGTGCAACAAACACAAGCAATAAATGCAAATAATGCATATCATGCCAATAACATGTCCTGGTCACCCCTGACGCTAGTCAGTCATCTCACACACGATGGTGAGACCGTGTGGGTAGGGCTGTGACAACCGTGTACTCTGTCGTCACTGCTTCTGATGAGTGATCGAGTGGACGGGATGCTGTTAGAGTACACCTATCCTCCTACCTCAAACATAGTGAGGGAGCGCAATGCTCTCATCTCCCGGTACGCGATGACGGGGAGGGATCCCTGCCGGCTACCATGCTGTGTCACACTACCCATGAGTGGACCAACGGAGCTAAACAGAGCAACCTGCTGCGCACACCCTGCCTGAATAAAAACCACTAACCCATGAGTAGTTGTGTGTGCAGATCCATGTAACTAACGACGCGCTCACAATAATGGAGCTACCAACCGCTCAGCATGCAATCATGCAAGATGGTGCATGTCACTAAGCCGGGAAACATCCTAATCCTATCCCACTCCATATAATGTGTACCAAGATATGTGGATCAAATAATATGATCTAGGTACACATGTCAAGTAGGGTATCTAACCAGTGCAGTATATCATAGAGCATGGCATGTAACGGCCCGCCTCCTACGGACTAGGCTGTGAGGCCGATCATTACATTAATCTGTGCTAACTATTCCATGACCATCATTAAATCTAAGTGCGGAAGCTGTACTAATTAAAATTTTGCTAAACTATCATCATTTCTTGGTTCTACATGTGCTAAGGGGTGTAATCCAAACTATTCATGACATATATTACATCCCCCAATGGCCAAGGAACTTAACTAAGAGTTTCTTGCTGAGATCAGGCCTCCCAATCGATCCACGGATCGATTGAAATGGCCGGATCGATCCGTGGATCGATCCAGGTGGCTACTGTATGTGGGGCTTAGGTTGGATCGATCCGGTGATCGATCCAGCACGCTACTTTGCTCGGGCAATATTCTGGATCGATCAGCTGATCGATCCAGGCTAACCAATCGATCCAGTCGATCCCAGAGCCTTCTGTTCGCGACAGAATTTGCTGGATCGATCGGCTGATCGATCCAGACGCCTACTGTTCGCGGTACGAGCTTCCCGATCGATCGGCTGATCGATTGAGAAGCCTCCAATCGATCGGTCGATCGATTGGGGTTTCTGATTTCGCACCAACACTCTGATTTCAGCACTGTTTCGTGCCAGGATTTCATATATGAGTTCTAAAACAATTAGAAAACATTCTAATCTCACATAACAAAGATTCTAAGCATGATAGGGTGCATGATTTACTAATCCATAGCATTTAACATACCAAGGTGCAAAATAATGAAATGCTAAAAGGTTCTAATGTTTAACACAAAGGTTGCTGAATTCCCTAAGATCTTTATTCTAAGTTCCATCCACACACATCTTCATCGCATTGCCCTCCAACCTCCGCTAGTCCATCTTTCCTTTACCTTTATCTGCAGTATAAGGAAAAAGTATCTGTAAGCTTTCGCTTAGTAAGAAACCATCTACCTCACAAAAACATGCATTCGATGCAAATCATGCTTTGAAAACATGCTATTTGAAAAGAACATACTGAATATGCTAAACATGGCATGTCATACAACACATAGAAATGAAACTGATCATAGCAATAGAACTAATCATAAACTATCATGTTGTATCAACAGAAAACTAAACTGATATAAAACTGAACTAAGCTAATACTAATCTGATGCTAAAACTGACTGAACTCACATGACTAATTTGTGATGTTTGAAAACTATATTCATAAGTAGATTAAAATAATAATCAAGCTGCTGTTTGGGCCCGGCAGCTGTACTTTGCTATGCGCGCATCCCCAACTAGACCCGGGTTTGCAAGTCCCGAATTTAGTAGGGTTACTAGGTTAGTTGAACCTAGGGACGACTATGGGAGTCCAACCCAATGGATATCTAATCCAGTACAGTGCCTCTGAGAAAGTAAAATACTGAACATAAGTTATTAAATTCTTGTCTTGCTTTTACTAGGTTGTCTAAACCCAAAACTAGGTTATCTAAACCTAGAGGCGACTGTGGGAGCTCACCCATTGGACGTCTAGTCCTGTAAAAGTTGTAGCAAGACTATATGAGATGTGAAATGCTCCTATTTCATTTAACTAAGCTATCACAATGCCTACGTTGCATTTTAGCTGTGCTAGTAATTTAATCGAACACTTGGTATGCGCTAATTCGCATCCTTTGTGCCGAAAAGCTATATACCACTAACTAAATCATGGAATTCACACGGAAGCTACTTATACTGCAGGTGAGGGGTTCCTTACCTCCTGTTCGGATTTTCTTACGATTCTAATCGCTAGATTTCCGGAGAAGACGATTTCCTCCGTCGATTTCCTCGCGTCCACTTGCTCTTCCCGCGGGGAGGAACGTTCTTGTAGCCGAGATATCGCCGGAAGGTGTTCCCCTTGCTCTTGGGACGGAAACCCTAGGTTTCTTGAGGTTGGCGCCGAGAGGTGAGGGAGAAAAGGAGAGGGCGGCGTGACTAGGGTGAGGGAAAGGTTTTCCTCCTTTAAGAAAAATAACAATTCCTCACTTAAATCTTTATTTATATTAAGTGGGTAATTCGGCCCAACTCTAATATAAATATAATTGATTCCCTTTCTTTTCAGCACGGCCCTGCTGGATTCACTTGGTTACTAGAGCTATCTATAAGTCGTAGGATCCAATAGGTCTCTGGTTCAATTTCCGCTTAGGCCGTTTTCGTTTTCTATTTGTTTTTGCTACTTCCGCTACTCTAAAATTTCTATAAAAATGTCCTAAAATTCCAAAAAAATCATAGAATATTTCTAAAATAGTTTTGAGAATTTTTGGCCGCTACAATCCCCCATACCTTATAAAAAGTTCGTCCTCGAACTTAGAATAACTCTGGGTACTTCTGTCTCATACTGGCTTCTGTCTCCCAGGTTGCCTCTTCTGCTGTGTGTCTTTGCCAAATTACTTTCACTAATGGTACTTCCTTGTTCCGCAATTTCTTAACTGCTCGGTCTATTACCTGAATAAGCCGACTATCATAGATGAGGTCTTCGCGAACTTGTACCTGCTGGGGCTCAATCACCTGGGTGGCATTTGAGATATGATTTTTCAGCATAGAGACATGAAATACGTTGTGGACAGCTGACATTTCCTGAGGTAGCTCTAACTCATATGCTACCTTGCCCACTCTTCTGCTAATAGGGTATGGTCCCACATATCTGGGACTTAGTTTGCCCTTCTTCCCAAAACGCATTACTCCCTTCATGGGAGCTACTCTGAGGAACACTGAATCCCCAACTGAAAACTCTAAAGGTCTGCGCCGTGTATCAGCATAGCTTTTCTGGCGGCTCTGAGCTGTCTCTATCCTCTGGCAGATCTGCTGTATAGCTGCTGTGGTATCTGCCACTAGATCTGTCTGGAGTTCTAGTTCTTTCTGTTCATCACTCTCATACCAGCAGATTGGAGATCTACACCTCCGCCCATAGAGAGCCTCGTAAGGTGCCATGCCGATGGTGGCCTGATAGCTGTTGTTGTATGCAAATTCTACTAGACTCAGATATTTGCACCAACTTCCTCTGAAATCTAGGGCACATGCTCGGAGCATATCTTCGAGTACATGATTTACTCGCTCCGTCTGACCATCTGTCTGAGGATAGAAGGCTGTGCTGAATTTTAACTTTGTGCTCAAAGCTGACTATACACACTCCCATAAGTGTGATGTGAACCTACTGTCTCTGTCTAAAATAATGGTTCGTGGGACTCCATGTAGTCTAACGATCTCCTTGAGATACAACTGTGCTAGCTGTTCCATGGAGTAGGATATCCTGATAGCTAAGAAGTGGGCTGATTTAGTCAACCTGTCGACTATTACCCAGATGGTATCAAAACCATTCGTGGTTCTGGGTAGTCCCACTATGAAATCCATAGAAATGTCTTCCCACTTCCATTCGGGTATCTGAATGGGCTGCAAAACTCCTCCTAGTCTCTGATGTTCTGCCTTAACCCTTTGACAGGTTAGGCAGATGCTGACATATTGAGCGATGTCTCTCTTCATCCCAGGCCACCAAAAATGCTTCTTTAAGTCCTGGTACATTTTAGTGGAGCCTGGATGCATCGCATAGGGAGTCTTGTGAGCCTCATCTAAAATCTTCCTGCGTAGTTCCTCTTGATCTGGAACACATAATCTGTCACCAAAGTACAATACCCCGCTATCTGATATTCTGAACTCTCCACCTTCTGATTCTGCCACTCCTTGCTTGATTTTCTGAATTTCAGGATCCTGTTCCTGAGCTGTCTGAAGATCACCAAGCAAAGTAGACTCTAACGTCATAGTAGAGAGCTGCCCAACTATGAGTTCAAGACCGAAGTCTGTGATCTCCTTCTGTAGGGGCGGTGACATGGCTGCTAGAGATAATAGAGCAGCACTGGACTTTCTGCTAAGTGCATCTGCTACCCTATTTGCTTTTCCTGGGTGGTAGAGGATGTCTATGTCATAGTCTTTAACCAGTTCTAGCCATCTGCGCTGTCGCATGTTCAAATCCTTCTGAGTGAGGAAGTACTTCAAACTCTGATGATCTATATACACTCTGCACTGAGCTCCATACAAGTAATGTCTCCAAATTTTGAGAGCGAACACCACTGCTGCAAGCTCAAGGTCATGAGTAGGATAGTTCTTCTCATAATCCTTGAGTTGTCTGGAGGCGTAGGCGATTACCTTGCCGTCTTGCATCAGCACTGCTCCTAGTCCCAACTTAGAGGCATCACTATATATATCAAAGCTATCTGCGTTCTCTGGTAGAGTCAGAATAGGTGCACTGGTCAATCTTCTTTTTAGCTCGCTGAAGCTGTTCTCGCAGTCCTCTGTCCACTGAAATTTTATGTTCTTTCTGGTAAGAGCTGTCAGTGGGGAGGCTATCCTGGAGAAGTCCTCTACGAACTTTCTGTAATAACCTGCTAATCCCAGAAAACTCCTGATCTCACTGACATTCTTGGGTCTTTTCCAGTTACTCACAGCTTCTATTTTACTGGGGTCTACCATGATACCATCCCTTGAGATGATGTGACCCAGGAAGGACACCTGATATAACCAAAATTCACATTTCGTGAACTTGGCGTACAACTGGTTCTGCTGGAGGGTCTGTAGTACTATTCTCAGGTGCTCTGCGTGTTCTTCCTGAGTTCTTGAATAGATAAGAATGTCATCGATGAACACGATAATGAACTTATCTAAGTATTCTCTGAATACCTTGTTCATGAGGTCCATGACAGTAGCTGGAGCATTTGTCACGCCGAAGGGCATGACTACGAACTTGTAATGTCCGTATCTAGTCCTGAATGATATCTTGGGTATATCCCCTTCTTTAACTTTCACCTGATGATAACCTGATCTGAGGTCTATCTTAGAGAACACTGCTACTCCCTTCAGCTGATCGAACATGTCATCTATTCTGGGAAGAGGATACCTATTCTTGATCGTGACTTGGTTTAGTGCCCGGTAATCTATACACAGGCGCATGCTCCCGTCCTTCTTCTTCACGAACAATACAGGCGCTCCCCACGGTGAGTGACTCGGACGTATGAAGCCCTTGTCAAGCAGCTCCTGTAGTTGCTCATGAAGTTCCTTCAGTTCTGCTGGAGCCATGCAGTAAGGTGCTTTGGAGATAGGATTTGTACCGAGAATGAGTTCTATCTCGAATTCAATCTCCCTATCTGGTGCTAAGCCTGGTAACTCTTCAGGGAAGACTGCTGGGTAGCCACATACGACTCGGACCTCTGCTAGCTGTTGGTCCTTGTCATGGCTGGTACTGACTACGTGTGCTAGGAACCCCGTACATCTTGAATCCATTAACCTCTGTGCCTTCATAGCTGAGAGAAATTTCTTGGGCTTTCGCTTTGGTTCTCCGACGAACTCAAACTGTGCTTCTGCTTCAGGTTGGAATATGACTTTCTGTTTACGACACTCTATGGAAGCACCGTATCTGATCAAGAAGTCCATTCCGAAGATGACATCGTAGTCAGTCATATTTAGCACCATCAGATCACAAAAGAGTTCTCTGTCTGCTATAATGACTGGCACTGCTCTGAGCCAGTGCGTGGATGCTATAATTTCTCCCGAAGGTAAGGTCGTCAGAAACTGACTACTGAGTACCTCTGGAGATATTGCTAACTTCTCAGCAAATGCCCTGGATATATATGAATGGGTTGCCCCAGTATCGAATAAGACAGTTGTACTTTGCTGTAAAATACTAATCTGACCTGTAACAACTGTCGAGACATTCGCTACGTCTTCTCTGGTTAAGGAGTAGATTCTCACATTCGTCATAGCTGGAGGGGCTTCTAGTCTGCCCTGGCTGATGTGTGGACCATCCAGAGTGGCCTGCATCTGATGTAACTGAGCTGGTTGACCTCCATACTGAATCGGCTGTGGTGGAGGAAGACTAGTCTTGTTCGGGCACTGCTTAGCCATATGCCCTTCCTGTCCACATTCAAAGCATCCTCGGGTGCCTTTACGACAAACTCCAGGGTGGAATTTCCCGCAAGTAGCACACTTTGGATAACTGGGTTGTTTGCTAGCTGGCCCTCCTTTTGGGTAACTCCCTGGCTTGCGTTTATTGCTAGAGTTCCCTTTCCAATTGGAGCTGTGGCCCTGTTGTTTCTGAGTGCCTGAACCTCCTTGACCTTTAGATTCCGTGAGAACTTGCTTCTGCTGCTTGATATTGTTCTGGTAGTGCTCGGTGGTCAGAGCACTGCTGACTAGTTCTTCGGTGGTTTGCGGCCTGTGAATGCCGCCAGCCACGTTCATTGCTATTTCCGGCCTCAGCATCTTGAGCATCAACCGGACTCTTTCTTTCTCTGTGCTGACTAGTTCAGGGCATAGACGAGCCAATCTATTGAATTTCTTCACGGCTTCCTCAACTGATAGGTTGCCCTGATGAAACTCAGTGAACTCATCGTAGTGGCGGTTGGTGACCCGCATGTGAAAGAATTCTTCAAAGAACTCCTTCTCGAAGTCTGCCCATGTCATCTGGTTCACTGGGCGCTTCGCTTTAATTCTCTCCCACCACATACGTGCATCTCCTGTCAAGCAGAAGGAGGCGCACTTCACCTTCTCATGTTCTGGCCAGTCCAGAAGCCCCATCGTACTCTCCAGTGTCTTAAACCAGGCTTGAGCATCCCATGGTTCACTGGTGCCTGAGAAGTTCTCGGGCTTAACTCTCTGCCACTAGATCAGATAGGCCTCTCTTTTTGCCTCTGCTGCTGGGGCCACTGGTGCTGTAGGCTGGACTGGTGGAACCTCTAAGACTACTGGCGTTGCCAAGTTTGGTTCCGGGGTGACTGTGGGAGTATTCTGTTGATTAGCCTTTAAGGTGGCTATCTCCTGCTGCTGTTCAGCTAACTGCTGCTGTAACTGAGCCACCAATGCTGTTAGGTCTGGGGGAGGCACTGAACTGCCTGCCTCATGCTGGGGCTCAATAGCTGGTGCCCTTCTAGCTGGGCATCCTCGTGCCATTCTAGAGACATAGAGGACATACATAACTAATACAATCATAACTGCATATCTATGGTTATCATGTTAGGTACTATCATAAATAAACATGCTTCATTTACTTCTAACATGAAAACAGTAAACATAAATAAGGTGAGAGGTGTTCTTACTTGGAAGCTGCAGGTTCAATGCTGAAGTGTGTGTAGGAAGTATGAGAACTGCTCTGATACCACTCTGTAACGGCCCGCCTCCTACGGACTAGGCTGTGAGGCCGATCGTTACATTAATCTGTGCTAACTATTCCATGACCATCATTAAATCTAAGTGCGGAAGATGTACTAATTAAAATTTTGCTAAACTATCATCATTTCTTGGTTCTACATGTGCTAAGGGGTGTAATCCAAACTATTCATGACATATATTACATCCCCCAATGGTCAAGGAACTTAACTAAGAGTTTCTTGTTGACATCAGGCCTCCCAATCGATCCACGGATCGATTGGAATGGCCGGATCGATCCGTGGATCGATCCAGGTGGCTACTGTATGTGGGGCTTAGGTTGGATCGATCCGGTGATTGATCCAGCACGCTACTGTGCTCGGGCAATATTCTGGATCGATCGGCTGATCGATCCAGGCTAACTAATCGATCTAGTGATCGATCCCAGAGCCTTCTGTTCGCGACAGAATTTGCTGGATCGATCGGCTGATCGATCTAGACGCCTACTGTTCGCGGTACGAGTTTCCCGATCGATCAGCTGATCGATTGAGAAGCCTCCAATCGATCGGCCGATCGATTGGGGTTTCTGATTTCGCACCAACACTCTGATTTCAGCACTGTTTCGTGCCAGGATTTCATATATGAGTTCTAAAACAATTGGAAAACATTCTAATCTCAGACAACAAAGATTCTAAGCATGATAGGGTGCAAGATTTACTAATCCATAGCATTTAACATACCAAGGTGCAAAATAATGAAATGCTAAAAGGTTCTAATGTTTAACACAAAGGTTGCTGAATTCCCTAAGATCTTTATTCCAAGTTCCATCCACACACATCTTCATCGCATTGCCCTCCAACCTCCGCTAGTCCATCTTTCCTTTACCTTTATCTGCAGTATAAGGAAAAAGTATCTGTAAGCTTTCGCTTAGTAAGAAACCATCTACCTCACAAAAACATGCATTCGATGCAAATCATGCTTTGAAAACATGCTATTTGAAAAGAACATACTGAATATGCTAAACATGGCATGTCATACAACACATAGAAATGAAACTGATCATAGCAATAGAACTAATCATAAACTATCATGTTGTATCAACAGAAAACTAAACTGATATAAAACTGAACTAAGCTAATACTAATCTGATGCTAAAACTGACTGAACTCACATGACTAATTTGTGATGTTTGAAAACTATATTCATAAGTAGATTAAAATAATAATCAAGCTGCTGTTTGGGCCCGGCAGCTGTACTTTGCTATGCGCGCATCCCCAACTAGACCCGGGTTTGCAAGTCCCGAATTTAGTAGGGTTACTAGGTTAGTTGAACCTAGGGACGACTATGGGAGTCCAACCCAATGGATATCTAATCCAGTACAGTGCCTCTGAGAAAGTAAAATACTGAACATAAGCTATTAAATTCTTGTCTTGCTTTTACTAGGTTGTCTAAACCCAAAACTAGGTTATCTAAACCTAGAGGCGACTGTGGGAGCCCACCCATTGGACGTCTAGTCCTGTAAAAGCTGTAGCAAGACTATATGAGCTGTGAAATTCTCCTATTGCATTTAACTAAGCTATCACAATGCCTACGTTGCAGTTTAGCTGTGCTAGTAATTTAATCGAACACTTGGTATGCGCTAATTCGCATCCTTTGTGCCGAAAAGCTATATACTACTAACTAAATCATGGAATTCACACGGAAGCTACTTATACTGCAGGTGAGGGGTTCCTTACCTCCTATTCGGATTTTCTTACGATTCTAATCGCTAGATTTCCGGAGAAGACGATTTCCTCCGTCGATTTCCTCGCGTCCACTTGCTCTTCCCGCGGGGAGGAACGTTCTTGTAGCCGAGATATCGCCGGAAGGTGTTCCCCTTGCCCTTGGGACGGAAACCCTAGGTTTCTTGAGGTTGGCGCCGAGAGGTGAGGGAGAAAAGGAGAGGGCGGCGTGACTAGGGTGAGGGAAAGGTTTTCCTCCTTTAAGAAAAATAACAATTCCTCACTTAAATCTTTATTTATATTAAGTGGGTAATTCGGCCCAACTCTAATATAAATATAATTGATTTCCTTTCTTTTCAGCACGGCCCTGCTGGGTTCACTTGGTTACTAGAGCTATCTATAAGTCGTAGGATCCAATAGGTCTCGGGTTCAATTCCCGCTTAGGCCGTTTTCGTTTTCTATTTGTTTTTGCTACTTCCGTTACTCTAAAAATTCTGTAAAAATGTCCTAAAATTCCAGAAAAATCATAGAATATTTCTAAAATAGTTTTGAGAATTTTTGGGTGCTACATGGCATGTCACTACCTCATAAATAATAAACAGTTAACCAACAATACATGATCGGAAATAAATAGTGACATGCTGATGCAGATATAATCATAATTATTACTACTTGTTTAAATCTACTAGACATATCAACAAGACGTATCAAAATAGATAGGTCAAGGTACCCACCTCAAATAGAAGGTCCAATCCAGTCAAATCCACAGTCGAGACACCCATCTAGAATCAGAGTCCTGCGCCAAACAATATACAAATATTTTATTTAGCTAAATTTATAAGAACAGCTAAATAAAATCCCTAGGAATAATTTAGGGTAAAACCCTAATCACATAAAATCAATTGGTCAACTAGGGTTATATTCCTTAACCCTAGTCAACCCATTGCACAGTTTGATTTAAGACTAAACTTAAATCAACTTGAACTCTCCCAATATAAACCTAATCAATCTACACATGTTCGCCTAACTATAAACTGTATTAAATACCTACCCTTACCTCAATTCACAGCCACTGCTGCCGCTAGAACAAGGTGTTGTAGTATGGGGTTACTGCCAGAATCAAGAACACCCCACATAACTGAGTCTCCCTGCCAAAATCCTTCCCATTGATCAGATCAAGTTCAGTTCAATAAGTGGAATCACAAATCAAGCAACAACCTAATCTTGCCTCACTGAACCTCACTGATATCAACCGGATCAAGCAAGAGGTCACTGATGTGATCGAGCAAAGGGGTGGCGACTGAGGAGAATCGCAAGCTAGGGCACGAGGAAGAAACTAGGACTTGAATCCTCCTTGCTCCTGGCTGGAAACAACTCGAGCAGAGACGTGCCGGTGAAGGACCTAGGGCACAGGTAGCACGAGGAAGATGAAGATTGGGTGAGACGATGTCGCGGAGAAAAAGGCGATCTGCTCGGGGACTCTCGGTGGTTGGCACAGAGGAGATCGGAGAGGGGCGGCGGTGGATCAGGTGCTAGGGCACCGCTGGAATGAAGCTTGCGTGCCGGTGGAGGTGGATTGGCCGAGAGGAGGCAGTAGCGTGCAACCCAAATTAGGGCAAAGGGAGAGGGAGTGCCGTCGGGACCTCGGCTTTCCTTTGGCTGGTCGTTTTGCAGGCGAGGGGAGGAGCGGAATTGACGCGGTGGCAGCGGCGCCGGCGGTGGCGGTCTGGGAAAGAAGTGAAACCGTCAGAGTGAAGAGGGACGGTGTCGGGGAAAGGAAACAGGCATGGGTTCGGCGGGTGAGGAAAAATAAAAGGTAAAGGAAAAATAAATAAAATAAATAAACTTTTCCTCACTTAAATGGGGTAGCCTAAATAGACTTTCTCGGGCCCAATTTTATCCCCGTAACCTAAGTCATACGAGCTCCGAAAAATTCCCGAAAAATTTCTAAAAATTTTGAAAAATTCCCTTATGGTTATCCGCCCTTTTCGGTATTTTACATTCTCCCCCACTAATAAAAATTTGGTCCCCAAATTTTATTATCTACAATCAGCAAGTACTAACAACAAATAAAAGTATAAATGCTGAACGGTAATTAACTTACATACCTCATGTGAAAAGATGGGGGTATCGTGCTCGGATCGTATCCTCGAGCTCCCAGGTAGCCTCCTCGTTTGAATGATGCTGTCATCCGACTTTAACCAGTCAGATAGTCTTGTTATGCAACTGACGCTCCTTCTGGTCCAGAATCCGTATCGGAACCTCCTCGTAGGTGGCGTCAGGCTGAAGGGAAACTGGTATATCAGGCAGAACATAAGCTGGGCTGGCAATGTATCTCCTCAGCATATATACATGAATTACTTCGTGCATGCCTGCCAGAGCCAGTGGTAGTGCCAGGCGATAAGCTACTGCTCCAATCCTCTCCAAGATCTGGAAAGGTCCAATATAACATGGAGCTAGCTTACCTCTGAGGCCAAATCTCTTCACCCCTTTCGTGGGTGAAACTCGCAGAAAAACATGGTCGCCAGTAGAGAATTCCAGGGGTCTCCGTCTCCGATCAGCATAACTCTTCTGGCAGTTCTACGCCTCTGACATCCTCCGTCTGATAGTACGGACCAACTCTGCCTCCTGTTGAGTTCTATGAGGTCCCAACAGTTGGGCCTCCCCAACCTCATCCTAGAGGATGAGTGTCCAACAAGGCCTACCATACAACGCTTCAAACGGTACCATCTGGATAACCGAATGAAAGCTATTGTTGTAGGCGAACTCTACCAATGGCAAATGGTTCTCCCAACAGCCTCCGAAATCCAATACACAAGATCTCAGCAAGTCCTCTAAAGTCTGAATGGTCTGCTCTGACTGTCCATCTGTCTGCGGATGGAAAGCTGTACTGAAACGGAGTTGTGTTCCCAAGGCCTGCTGCAGACTCTGCCAGAACCTGGATGTGAACCATGGGTCTCTATTTGATATAATACTCAACGACACACCATGCAATCTGATGATCTCCCGGCAATACAGATCTACCAATCGATCTAGGGAATCAGTCTTCCAGATCGCTAAGAAGTGCGTGGATTTGGTTAATCGATCAACGATTACCCAAATCGCGTCATGACCTCGTCGTGTCTTAGGCAAACCCATCACAAAGTCCTGTTGGAGTGTATACTTAAAAGTTTAGCTTTTGTACACATTTATTTTGAAATAAAGAATCACATTGGTCAAATGTTTACATTTATTTGTTAAATGTAATTGTTCAATTAATTTATATAGTAGATAACATGGAGTGTGGAGTCACACTTAGAAGATCATGTTGTCGGTTCTCTATAAATTATAAACAGTTGCTCACGACTAAGATGGAAAGGAACAAACCATCAGAATAGACGTAGTGTAATTAAGTATTAGTTTATCTTGACTAATAAATTACACTGATACACTTTAAGTGTATTGAGTAGGATCATTTAGGTAAGTTCTTTTTGTACTGACTTAGTAAAAGAACTAGACCTTAGTTATTATGGAAGTGTGTGCTCTTAATCCTAATATAATAACAAACATGTATATTTAATATTTATTTATTTGACTTATCAAAGGGTGAGGTTTAGCTCGATAAATCAATATGCCCGATAAGTTGGGAAATGATATTACTTATAGTATGTGTTGTTGATTATAGAAGGAATCTATGTCCTAGTTATCTAGGTTGAGAATGTCCCCAAGGGGAGCTCATAAGGATTGCCATGTTAAACCCTGCAGGTGGACCTAGTCCAACATGACAATAGAGTTGAGTGGTACTACTCTTGGAGCAAGATATTAATTAAATGAGTTGTCAGTAACTCACTTAATTAGTGGACATTCGTAATCTTAAACACAGGGAGACTAACACACTTATGATAAGAAGGAGCCCATAATGTAATTGGGGATTGGTGCGGTAGTGCGGTAATAACTCTCTAGTGGAATGAGTTATTATCGATGAACTTGAGTTGTGTGTTCAGGGCGAGAACGGGATACTCAAGCTCATCGGAAGGCCAAAACCAATTTCTCCTCTAGATCCCTATTGTAGCCTCAATAAAGCCTCAAGTCCATCCAAAGAAAAGCATATCTTGGTGTCCAAGAAGGGGCCGGTTCATTGCTTGGTAACCAAGCAATGGCCGGCCACATATTCTCTAGAAATGGTCGGCCCTTGCCTTGGGCAAAGGGGGCTGACCGCAATATTTAAATTAGGAAGGTTGTTTTTGAATTTTTAAATTTCCTCAGATATTTATAATTTGTAAAAAGAGAGATTTTAAAAATTTATAAAATTTTCCTAATTTAAATTAGGCCACAAGGTTTTAAAAGAGAGTTGTAAAATTCATAAAACTTTCTTTTAAAAAGAAATATTATTAGAGATGTTTTAAATTTTAAAACTTGGTTTTAAATTTTAAAACTTTCCTTTTAATATCCACATTAGAAAAAAAGAGAGAGTTTGAAAAATTTTATTAGAAGTTTTCTTCTTTTAAAATTTTATAAAAATTTTTTTTCTTTCTTTCCCTTTTAATAAGTGGCCGGCCACCTTGCTTGGAGCCCAAGCAAGGGGCCGGTCAAATAATTAAACATCAACAAATAGTTGTTTAATTAATAAATCAATCTAGGATTGATTAATTAAAAGGAAAGAAAAAGAAAAAAAAAAGGAAATAGGAATGAGTCTAATTTTTTATAAAACTCTTTCCATAATTTTCCGTTGGGAAACTAATATAAAAGGGGGGGAAGGGGAGGCCTTGAAAAACATAACAATTGATATTGTGTTGTTGGAGATCATCAAGTGGCCGGCCCCTCTCCCTCTCTTCCCTTTGCTCTCTTTTGCTCCTTTGTGGTGGTGGTGGCCGAATTCTAGAGAAGGAGGAGAAGCTTTCCGGGTGGTGTTCGTCTTGGAGGATCGTTGCCCACACGACGTCCAAGAGGAGGTGAGGGATACGGCAGAAGATCTCGAGGTTTTTAGCATACAAGGAATATGTATAACTAGTATTAAATTTCCACATCATACTAGTTAATTTTTCTTTGTATAAATACCAAATACAAGAGGCATTCGATTCTTGTTTTACGAATTTAATTTCGATGTTGTGTTCTTTTTCTTTTTTTTTCTTGTGATTTGATTGTTCCTTTTGGTTAACCTAGAGTTATATAAGGAAATTAAATATTAACTTTCCTTAAAAGGCTTTGTCTAGTCGGTGGTGGTTGCTCCCATATCCAAGAAGGCCAAGTGACTCGCCATGCATTACTGGAAGCCAATTTTGGAATCTAATATTTAATTGAATTTATAACCTAGGTGATTTGGATCAAACGTGTTAAGTTCCGCAGGAGATCCAAATCTAAACCTAAAAGAACATATAAGTTAAACTTGGAATCAAACGTGTTAAGTTCCGCAGGAGATACAAGTTTAACTTAAAAGAACACATGATAGCTAGGAAAGGTTCAGATCACGTACAAAATTTTTGTACAGTGGAGCCATTGGGTTTTCCAAGTAGCAACCAACAAGTGGTATCAGAGCGAGGTTTTGCCTCTGTGTATTTGGTATTAGTTTAATTATGCACATGTCATACATAATTTAGGCAGGTTAATAGTAGGATGTGCTAACTTTGTGGATGCAGGATCCAACTATTATGGCTTATAGTTATTATGTGTGTGATTGGATCCTTGGACATGTCAAGGGCATTTATTATGTGTGCATGATTGTATTATAAAATACAGCAGGACCTGTATTTAGCTTTATTAGGATTTTATTTTTTGATCTAGTTACATGTACATTCCGTTTATGGAATATAGGATCGATGGATGTAAATTTTTATTTTATGTTCGATCTAGTTCACATGTACATTCCTTCGAGGAATATAGGATCGAAAAATGTAAAATTCTATTTATGTCGCGGATCGAATCTTGCAAGGCGTGGAACCTTTTTGAAGACCAGAGACGCAGTGGAACAAGGGGCAAGATGGATGCGACAACTAACCCGGTGGCAGTGGCCAAAGATGACAGCAGCTAAGGTTGGTGACACACGGAGGACAACAATAGATAAAAGTCATAATAGTTGAAAATTAGTTTTTCTATTTATTGCTTTTTATGCTGTGACTGTGTGTACTTGTTAGTATGCATGTTTAGTAGGCTAGCATAGTCAAAATTCCTCACTTTAAATAACTAAGTGGGAGAGGGATTTATTTTTAAATAAATCCCACGGTCTCCATTACTGGTTTATAAGTGATGCAACAAGCTTGCGCGTTGCCTCTGAGTGCCTTCCTCCATATCGGATGAGCTTGTTTGCGGATCACTAGATTAAACTTCCATTCTGAGGATGACTATAGGAAGTTAATTAAGAGCGTGTGATCTTCCCCATCGGAAGGGGCACAATCTTATTAATGGACTTAGTGTCAAGTAATGGTACACACTTAGGCACGTCTAATAGTATCCTCCCCATCGGAGTCACTGCTATTATTCGTGTGACCAAAGTAAACCAACTATTAATTTTATTTATCAAAAAGTTAGGTTGACAAGATAATAAAATTAATGGGTAAAACCCTCCTTTTATAAATGTTGAATTTGTATACGTCCACACTATCGTGGCATACAAAATTCACGGTGTTTTGAGGTGTTGGTTAATTTAAAATAGTATTGTTTGAGGAATCAATATTAGTCTAAATTTAAAGTTCTGACCAAAAGTTATTTGTGATTCTTAGGATGTCTTTCAACCCACTGGCCATCATACTAAAAGAGAACAGACTTACTGGTCCTAACTACATAGATTGGAAAAGGAACCTGGACATTGTTCTTACTGCTGAGGGCTATAAGTTTGTACTATCAGAGGAATGCCCAGAAACACCTAGCAATGATTCTACCCAAGAGGAGATTCAGTATCATAGTAAATGGGTAAAAGCTGATGAGATGGCGCGGTGTTACATCTTAGCTTCGATGTCAAATGTATTGCAACATCAGCATCAGGACTTACCAACAGCCTATGATATAATGAACAATCTCAAGGAACTCTTCGGACATCAGAATCGGGCTGCTAGGCAAGAGGCAATGAGAAAACTGATGACAACCACCATGACAGAGGGGACTCCCGTGAGGGATCATATTCTTAAGATGATGGCTTACTTAAACGAAATACAAGTTCTTAGAGGGGAAATTGATGGGGAAACCCAGGTCGATATCATTCTCTAAACGCTGCCCAGAAGTTTTGAGCATTTTCGCCTGAACTATAATATGAATAAAAGGATGTATTCATTGGCGGAACTTCTAACAGAACTTCAGGCAGCCGAAGGGTTGTTTCGTCAACATTCTCAAATTCACTATGCTGAAAATGGTTCTACTTCTAAGCCGAAAGGCAAGAAGAAGAAGAAACAAAATGGCTCAGCAAAGAAGGTGAATAAACCTCAAGGTGCAGGACAAAAAGCTGGAATAAAGAAGCCGAAGGGCAAGTGCTTTATTTGAATGCAGACTGGACATTGGAAGGCGGATGGTCCTCGTAGGAAACAGAACAATAAAGGTATATCTCATACTCTAGTTGTTGAAACATGTTTAGCGGTGTTATCTACCAGCACCTGGTGTGTAGATATGGGAGCCGCTGATCATGTCTGCAATTCCTTGAAGGGGTTCCAGGAAATCCGACGACTATCTGAAGGAGAGATTACCGTCTACATGGGCAATGCTACTAAGGTGACGACTATTGCAGTGGGAGATGTCTACTTATCTTTTAATAGGAATAGAAATTTGGTTTTAAGAAATTGTCTTTATGTACCCAGTTTTAGAAAGAATTTAATTTCAGTTTCTAAACTGTTTTTGGATGGATATTCAGTTTCCTTTAGTAACGATGTAGTTATTAAGAGAAATAAAGTTATTATCTGTTCTGGTGCATTAGTTGGTAATTTGTATACTTTAAATCCAATTTCTCCCACAAAGCATAATATGGAAATTAATAACACATCTTCTAACTCAAATAAGAGAAAAGAACCTTCGGAAATGAACCAAGCATATTTTTGGCATCTAAGGCTTGGTCTTATTAACTTAAGTAGGATTCAGAGGCTTATAGCCGATGGACTCTTGGGTTCATTAGAGTTGGGAAATTTTCCAACTTGTGAATCTTGCTTAGAAGGTAAAATGACCAAGATGCCTTTTAAGGCTAAGGGGTATAGAGCCAAAGAAGTGTTAGAATTGGTTCATTTTGATTTGTGTGGTCCTATGTCTATCCAGGCAAGAGGTGGTTTTGAATATTTTGTCTCTTTTATAGATGATTATTCAAGATATGGATACATTTACCTAATGCGCCTCATGTCTGAGTGCTTTGATAAGTTCAAAGAGTACAAGACTGATGTGGAGAAACGTCTAGGTAAAAGTATCAAGACACTACGGTCTGATTATGGTGGCGAATACCTCTTAGGAGAGTTTAGGAATTACTTATCAGAGGCCGGGATTCAATCCCAATTGTCTGTACCTAGTACACCCCAACAGAATGGTGTGGCAGAATGAAGGAATAAGACTCTTATGGAGATGGTTAGATCGATGATGAGTTATTCAGAATTACCAAATTCATTTTGGGGATACGCTCTGGAAATGGCAGTGTACATTCTGAACTTAGTACCTTCTAAATCAGTTTCTTCTACTCCCATAGAATTATGAATGGGCGAAAGCCCAGTCTAAGATATTTTCGGATTTGGGGTAGTCCAGCACATGTGCTGAAACCAGATGCTGATAAGTTAGAATCTCGTACAGAAGTTCGCGTGTTTGTGGGGTATCCCAGAGGAACGAAAGGTGGTTTATTTTATAGTCCTAAAGACCAGAAGGTCATTGTTAGCACCAACGCCCAATTTTTAGAAGAAGACTATATAATGGATCATAAGCCCAGTAGTAAAATTGTTCTGGAAGAACTTAGAGAGGACACGTCTACTTCAGTACCAACAGTACAAGATGAAGTACCACAAGAGACTGCAACACATGTCACACATGATACACAACTACAGACAATGCCTCGTCGTAGTGGGAGGGTTGTAAGGCAGCCTGATAGATTCATGTTTTTGGGAGAGTCTTCGGACTTGATCCCGGGTAAACATGAACCTGATCCTCGAACATATGACGAAGCACTCCAAGATATAGATGCAGCATCTTGGCAAAAGGCAATGAATTCTGAAATAGAGTCTATGTACTCTAATAAGGTCTGGGAGCTTGTAGAACCACCCGATGGTGTAAAAGCCATTGGATGCAAGTGGATCTACAAAAGGAAAAGAGGGACAGATGGGAATGTCGAAACTTTCAAAGCTAGGCTTGTTGCGAAAGGGTACACTCAGAAAGAGGGAATCGATTATGAGGAGACCTTTTCACCGGTAGCCATGCTTAAGTCTATCCGGATACTCTTATCCATTGCTGCTCATATGGATTATGAGATTTGACAAATGGATGTCAAGACAGCTTTCCTTAATGGAAGTCTTGAAGGGAACATCCATATGAAGCAACCAGAAGGGTTCATTGAAAAAGGCATAGAGCATCTAGTATGCAAGCTCAATCAGTCCATTTATGGACTGAAGCAAACTTCAAGGTCTTGGAACATCCGGTTTAATGAAGTAATCCAGTCATATGAATTTATTCAGTGTCCGGATGAGTCTTGTGTATACAAGAAGTGTAAAGGAAACATGGTGGTATTTCTTGTACTATACGTAGATGATATTTTGTTAATTGGCAACAATGTCAAGGTATTATCGGACGTAAGGGTATAGTTGTCCAAACAATTTGATATGAAGGACTTAGGAGATTGTGCACACATTCTTGGGATCAAAGTTATAAGAGATCGCAAGAAAAAAATATTGTGTCTGTCCCAAGCTTCATATATAGATACAATCCTTGCTCGTTTTAGCATGCATGATTCCAAGAAAGGTTTCTTACCCTTTTAGGCATGGTGTAGCTCTATCTAAAGAGATGTCTACGAAGACATCAAAGGAGATAGAGAACATGAAAGCAGTTCCTTATGCTTCGGCTGTAGGAAGCCTAATGTATGCAATGCTATGTACGAGACCTGATATCTGTTTTACTGTGGGCATGGTTAGCAGATATCAGAGTAACCCTGGACAAGGACATTGGACCGCGGTAATGCATATATTAAAGTACCTGAGAAGGACTAGAGATTATATGCTAGTTTACCAAGCAGACGATTTGCTCCTTGTGGGTTACACGGATTCAGATTTCCAATCAGATAGGGACAACAGTAAGTCTACATCAGGCTATGTGTTGACTTTAGGAGGTGGAGCCATTGCATGGAGGAGTGTTAAGCAGAAATGCATTTCGGACTCAACCATGGAAGCTGAGTATGTGGCAGCCTCTAAGGCAGCCAAAGAAGCAGTATGGCTCAGGAACTTCCTAATGGACTTAGATATGATTCCTGGTTTGCCCAAAATCATCACAATTTATTGTGATAATAGCGGTGCAGTTGCAAACTCGAAGGAACCACGAGCCCATAAGGCAAGTAAACATATAGAGCGCAAGTACCACCTGATACGAGACATCGTCAAGCGAGGAGAAGTTGTCGTCGCCAAGATAGCATCAGCAGATAACCTGGCAGATCCTTTCACTAAGGCCCTTCCGGCGAAAGCTTTTGATCGGCATGTGGAGGGGATGGGAATCAGATGTATGGCAACAGATATGGCAGCTTAGACTTTTAGTATAAGTGGGAGATTGTTGGAGTGTATACTTAAAAGTTTAGCTTTTGTACACATTTATTTTGAAATAAAGAATCACATTGGTCAAATGTTTACATTTATTTGTTAAATGTAATTGTTCAATTAATTTATATAGTAGATAACATGGAGTGTGGAGTCACACTTAGAAGATCATGTTGTCGGTTCTCTATAAAATATAAACAGTTGCTCACGACTAAGATGAAAAGGAACAAACCATCAGAATAGACGTAGTGTAATTAAGTATTAGTTTATCTTGACTAATAAATTACACTGATACACTTTAAGTGTATTGAGTAGGATCATTTAGGTAAGTTCTTTTTGTACTGACTTAGTAAAAGAACTAGATCTTAGTTATTATGGAAGTGTGTGCTCTTAATCCTAATATAATAACAAGCATCTATATTTAATATTTATTTATTTGACTTATCAAAGGGTGAGGTTTAGCTCGATAAATCAATATGCCCGATAAGTTGGGAAATAATATTACTTATAGTATGTGTTGTTGATTATAGAAGGAATCTGTGTCCTAGTTATCTAGGTTGAGAATGTCCCCAAGAGGAGCTCATAAGGATTGCCATGTTAAACCCTGCAGGTGGACCTAGTCCAACATGACAATAGAGTTGAGTGGTACTACTCTTGGAGCTAGATATTAATTAAATGAGTTGTCAGTAACTCACTTAATTAGTGGACATTCGTAAACTTAAACACAGGGAGACTAACACACTCATGATAAGAAGGATCCCATAATGTAATTTGGGATTGGTGCGGTAGTACGGTAATAACTCTCTAGTGCAATGAGTTATTATCGATGAATTTGAGTTGTGTGTTCGGGGTGAGCACGTGATACTCAAGCTCATCGGAAGGCCAAAACTAATTTCTCCTCTAGGTCCCTGTTGTAGCCTCAATAAAGCCTCAAGTCCTTCCAAAGAAAAGCATATCTTGGTGTCCAAGAAGGGGCCGGTTCATTGCTTGGTGACCAAGCAATGGCCGGCCACATATTCTCTAGAAATGGCCGGCCCTTGCCTTGGGCAAAGGGGGCCGGCCGTAATATTTAAATTAGGAAGGTTGTTTTTGAATTTTTAAATTTCCTCAGATATTTACAATTTGTAAAAAGAGAGATTTTAAAAATTTATAAAATTTTCCTAATTTAAATTAGGCCACAAGGTTTTAAAAGAGAGTTGTGTAATTTATAAAACTTTCTTTTAAAAAAAAATATTATTAGAGATATTTAAAATTTTAAAACTTGGTTTTAAATTTTAAAACTTTTCTTTTAATATCCACATTAGAAAAAAAAAAGAGAGAGTTTGTAAAATTTTATTAGAAGTTTTCTTCTTTTAAAATTTTTTAAAATTTTTTTTTCTTTCTTTCCCTTTTAATAAGTGGCCGGCCACCTTGCTTGGTGCCCAAGCAAGGGGCCGGTCAAATAATTAAACATCAAAAAATAGTTGTTTAATTAATAAATCAATCTAGGATTGATTAATTAAAAGGAAAGAAAAATAAAAAAAAAAGAAAATAGGAATGAGTCTAATTTTTTATAAAACTCTTTCCAAAATTTTCCGTTGGGAAAATAATATAAAAAGGGGGGAAGGGGAGGCCTTGAAAAACATAACAATTGATATTGTGTTGTTGGAGATCATCAAGTGGTCGGCCCCTCTCCCTCTCTTCCCTTTGCTCTCTTTTGTTCCTTTGTGGTGGTGGTGGTCGAATTCTAGAGAAGGAGGAGAAGCTTTCCGGGTGGTGTTCGTCTTGGAGGATCGTCGCCCACACGATATCCAAGAGGAGGCGAGGGATACGGCAGAAGATATCGAGGTTTTTAGCATACAAGGAAGAGGTATAACTAGTATTTAATTTCCGCATCATACTAGTTAATTTTTCTTTGTATAAATACCAAATACAAGAGGCATTCGATTCTTGTTTTACGAATTTAATTTTGATGTTGTGTTCTTTTTCTTTTTTCCTTGTGATTTGATTGTTCCTTTTGGTTAACCTAGAGTTATATAAGGAAATTAAATATTAACTTTCCTTAAAAGGCTTTGTCTAGTCAGTGGTGGTTGCTCCCATATCCAAGAAGGTCAAGTGCCTCGCCATGCAGTACTGGAAGCCAATTTTAGAAACTAATATTTAATTGAATTTATAACCTAGGTGATTTGGATCAAACGTGTTAAGTTCCATAGGAGATCCAAATCTAAACCTAAAAGAACATATAAGTTAAACTTGGAATCAAACGTGTTAAGTTCCGCAGGAGATACAAGTTTAACTTAAAAGAACACATGGTAGCTAGGAAAGGTTCAGATCACGTACAAAAATTTTGTACAGTGGAGCCATTGGGTTTTCCGAGTAGCAACCAACAAGTCCATGGTAATGTGTTCCCATTTCCACAAAGGAATAGGAATCTGCTGAAGTAATACTGCAGGTCTCTGGTGCTCGGCCTTCACCTGCTGACAGATAAGACATCTCGCTACAAATTTCGCGATGTCTTTTTTCATACCGTTCCATCAGTAGGAACGTCTCAAATTTCAATACATGTAGGTCCCACTTGGATAGATCGCAAACGAGAGTGATGAGCCTCCTGAAGTAGCCCTTGTAAGACCGGGTGAGACTGAGGTACGCATAATCTGCCTCGGAAGTATAATAATACCCTCCTCATCTCGTGTGAACTCGGTCTGCTGCCCGGAAGCTATCTGGCTACCAATAAACTGCAAATGTTGATCACCGGCCTGGGCCTCTCGGATCCTCGTCCTGATCGATGACTGAGCAATCATGGTAACCAGAATACCCTGCTCTGTTTGTCCCTGCTCCTGAAGGCCCAACTCAGAGAAACCCTGAACCAAGTCTATGACTGAAACTTGGTGGCAAGCAAAAGTGCCTCTGGACTTCCTGCTAAGTGCATCGGCAACCACATTAGCTTTCACCGGGTGGTAGCTAATGATACAATCATAATCCTTCAGGAACTCCATCCATCTCCTCTGTCGGAGATTAAGTTCCTTATGAGTGAAAATATATTTGAGACTTGTGATCCGTAAGAATCTCAAATGTAATGCTGTACAGATGATGTCGCCAAATCTTCAGAGCAAAGAAGATGGCGACTAGCTCCAAATCATGTATTGGGTAGTTCTTCTCATGCTCCTTCAACTGACGAGAAGCATAGGAGACTACTCTACCGTGCTGCATCAGAACAGCGCCCAAACCCTGTAGAGAAGCATCGGTGTAGAGTACAAATCCATCCTCTCCAGCGGGCAAAACCAAGACTGGAGCTGACACTAATCTCCATTTCAGCTCCTGAAAGCTGGTCTCGCAGTCCTCTGTCCAAGTGAACTTCACGCCTTTCCTGGTCAGGCGTGTCAATGTCATAGCTATGCGAGAGAAACCCTCGACAAACCGTCTGTAATATCCTGCTAGTCCCAGAAAACTACGAATATCCTGAACTGATTTCGGCTGTTCCCAACTGGTGACAACCTCGATCTTCTGAGGATCTACTGAAATACCTCGGCTAGAGACCACATGTCCCAAAAAATCGATTGAGGATAGCTAGAAAGTACACTTGTTGAACTTCACGTACAGCTGATATCGTCGAAGAGTCTCCAAGACTGTGCGAAGATGTTGCGCATGTTCCTCCTCGAAACGTGAGTAAACCAATATGTGATCGATGAAAATGATAACAAACTGATTAAGATACTCCAAGAAGACGCAGTTCATCAAATCCATAAACACAGCTGGATCATTGGTAAGCCCAAATAGCATTACCAAAAACTCATAATGGCCGTATCTGGTACGGAATGCTGTCTTCTGAATATCAGATTCTCTGACTCTCATATGATGATATTCGGATCGTAGATTAATATTAGAATACACTGATGTACCTCTGAGCTGATCAAACAAATCCTCGATCCGTGATAAGGGGTACTTATTTCTGACGGTCACTGTATTCAGCTGTCTGTAGTCAATGCATAACCTCAGAGTACCATCCTTTTTCTTGACAAATAATACCGGAGAACCCCATGGAGAAGCACTAGGGCGTATAAATCCCCTGTCCAAAAGCTCCTGGAGTTGAACCTTTAGTTAGTTCAACTCTTTTGGTGCCATAAGGTAAGGAGCTTTCGATGTTGGCGCGGTTCTCGGAATCAACTCAATAGCAAACTCTACTTGCCTTCTGGGAGGCAAACCTGGTAGCTCCTCTGAAAATACATCCGGATACTCTCGGACTATAGGAACGTCGGAGAGTTGAGAACTACTGCCGTCTTCTGTATGAATCAAGGATAACAAAAAACCCTGACAACCATGTGACAGTAGCTTCTGAGCCTGAATCGTTGAAATGATCGATATGTCATCGTCTCTGATGCCAGTGAAATCCCACAACGGTTGGTTTGAAGGTCGGAATGTGACCACCCTCATCTGGCAATCAACAGTGGCATGATATGCTGACAAATAGTCCATGCCAAGAATAATATCAAAGTCGACCATTCTAGTACTAAAAGATCTACCGTAGGTATCATGTTGCCAAAATCTAATGGGCAACCTCTGACCTCCTGAGTGACGTCCAATGAATCACTAGACGATAGAGAGATAGTCAGTCGCTACGGTCTGAAAGTGGGTAATCTACCAATCTCCCGCATAAAGGTTCGAGGAACCTTAGCAGGTTCATGAATACGACAATCATGACTAGTAAGATTTGGCTAACATTCTATACAACTTTATCATATAGGTTTACTAGCTTAAATCATTCTTACTCTATTAAGCAATAAATTATAATATAATTAATTAGTAAACCAATTAACATGTTAGGAAGAGTTTAATTTATAGTTATTATTATTATTATTATTATTATTTCCAGTTTATTAGATTACGAACAGAAATATTTTGTTCTTTGGTTACTTAATCTGACTCAATCTAATCTTAAGTAGCATATCCTCAATAAATAGATCTACTAACTCACCATCAATTTCTATAAATCTAAACATGGATCTAGAATCACATAAATGTGTATATCGCTCCATATCTGTTAAGTTATAACACAAATATCACTACAAGTATAAAAATTATAAAATTACCATTATACCTATTTGTCATCTGGAGATGTTCCGTCGCTGTCCAGTCCCCATTTTACCTTGGAATTTCATACGAGAAACTCGACGGAAACCCATACAAATCCAAAAATAAATACCCAAGTTAACTAGTAAGCTTGGGTTAACCCTCAAATCTAGAACACCAAAAGCAGGTATCGTAACTTGTTCTGATACCAATAAATTAATATCAGATAAATCTCAAAAATCCGTAACACGAAAAACAAACAAACAAGTACCGCCAACCTGGCTCTGATACCAAATAAATTATCACGCCCCAGGTAGTCCCTGCTAGAGAAAATTTTGGCAGTATCTCCCCTGTATGGGTGACAATATGAAATTTCCTACAATGCCCTCAAGGCCACATATACATCGACCGACATGGCCGGAACAAAAACAATAAAAATAAAAGTACAATAAGCACACATACACACAGTTTTATAATAAAAACTAGACATAAGCACAGATAAAGAAAACATCGCAAAAATCCTACTCAACTACACTCATAAAGCACAAAACTGATATCCTACACAACTACACTCATAAAGCACAAAACCGATATCATCCAAACAAAAACCCATCGATAACAAGGGATCGTACAAAATCCAAATTCCAGTAGATACAAGTCTGAAACATAGTCTAACATAATAAGAAAAACCTGTAGGGTCTTTCGGGCCGCAAAAACCGCTTTTTACGTTGCGAAAACCCCGAAATCCCATTCCACCGGATCCGTGCGAATATTAAATTTTTAATGTATGTGTTTTCTAATCCTAGATCTACTTTAGATCTACATGTTTAGCAGTTTATACCTTTGATGCAAAGCCCTTCGCTTATCCCTCTCGTCCAAGAAGATGTCGGATCTCAAGGGTGTCAAGTGAACACCCCTCTATGTGTATCCACACGAAAAATTAGGTGGAGAGGAAACCTTAGAGTGTGCTAGCACTTTTTGAGGGTTTCGGCCAAGGAGGAGGAGAGGGAGAGAAGAAGAAGCAAGGAGGAATAATAATGATCTATTATGAAAATAAGAGTAAAAAATGGCTTAAGTATTTTCATCTAAAGAAAATACTTAATGCTCACTAACACCATTAATGAGCCTCATTAATGAGCCTTAATGAATATTTAATGAATATTCATTCTTCATTAAATGACCATTTTGAAACTCATTCGAAATTTGAATCTAAAATTCAAATTGAATTCCATTTATCATTGAATTCAAAATTCAATGAATATCATCATTAAGCCTCACTTGAGTCTAACTCAAGTCTAATCTCACTTGGGTCTAACTCAAGTCTAACTCAATCAAGTCTTACTCAATTAATCTAATTTGGATTACTCTTAATCCAATTCGGTTCATCACATGAACCTAATCCTCTTGGTTCATCATATGAACCGAATCTCCATCTAATTGTCCTTTGTGTGTGACCCTATAGGTTCTTGTAACGTTGCCATTGCTCCTAAACTCATTTAGAAGCATAAGTAATGAGCGGTATCTAGCAACACATCATTACTACCCAAGTTACAAGAATGTTGAGATCCAACATCACCTTGTGACTACTAATTGTGACTCTTCACAATATATGACAATGTCCTTCTATCCTTGACATCTAGATTGATCAATGTGAGGCATAGACCGTGTCATCCTCTAATCAATATAAATCTTGAACTCCAAGTAGACTCACTCTAATCAAATGAGCTCAATATTTCATATTGACTCATTTGGGCATGGTCATGCACTTAGTGGTCTAACTCTATCAAGAATAATGATATCACTCCCGTCATATAGGAGGGATAGATCTCATCTACATCACTCACATCCCTCCGCATAATTTGTTACATACCCAGTAATCGCCTTTATAGTCCACCCAGTTATGGGTGACGTTTGACGAAGCCAAAGTATGCAACTCCTTATGTAGGGAACCATGGTGACTTTAGGTCCAAGGACTAGTAGTCATACTAATAGCCACATGAGAAAGTATATGACACTCATATAACGATCCATGATACTTTCTCATGGCGAGTCATTCAGTATACATTCTCCAATGCATACCCATGTGTCAACTTGATATCTCTATATCCATGACTTGTGAGATCAAGTCATCGAGTTAACCTACATGCTAGTCTCATCGCATTAACATTATCCCTGAATGTTAATACTTGACTAGGAATGATTAAGAGTAGCGTTCCCTATATCATCTCACTATCGATTCAACCAATCGATTGATATAGTTAAGAACCTTCTACTCAAGGACGCTATTATATTTAGTTATTTGGCACCAATACAAGTAAGTATAATAATCAAAACAAAAGCCTTTATATATATAGGAATATGTTACAATGGGTCCATACAATAATCATCATATGATTGGCTCTAGGGCTCTAACTAACAATCTCCCACTAGCACTAGTGCCAATCAGTGTAGGCTCTAAAGCACAATGACCTAGTGTGACCATCATGCTTTCTCTGTGCCAAAGCCTTGGTCAAGGGATCAGCGATGTTATCCTCTGTGGGTATTCTACAAATCTTCACATCTCCTCTATCGATGATCTTTCGAATGAGATGGAAGTGCCGTAGTATGTGTTTGATCCACTGGTGTGAGCGAGGTTCCTTAGCCTGTGCAATTGCTCCATTGTTGCCACAATAGAGCTCTATCGGATCGTCTATGCTAGGAACCACCCCAAGCTCAGTAATGAACTTGTGGATCCGAACTACCTCCACTACAAGAAAAAAGCGTTGTCTATGTGGCTGAAAAAGCGTTGTTAAAAGCACTGTTGTTAAAAGTCTGCTCAAAGACAACGCTTTAAAAGCGTTGTCGTTTGTAGCAAAGACAACGCTTTTGCAACGCTTTAAAAGCGTTGTGTATTTTTTTGCAAAAACATCATTATTGCAACGCTTTAAAAGCGTTGTTGTTTTTGGCAAAGACAACACTTGTGCAACACTTTAAAAGCGTTGTCTTTTAAAAAAAAAAATTAAAAAAATCTATTTACAAAATTATTTTTTTATATTTACAAAACTATTAATTTTCTTTTACCATGTCCAAATTTGAATTTGACATATAAAATAGCATTAATTAGCTCGGCTAATGATTTCAAACTCGTACCAAACAATAGAATTCAACTACAAAGTATTAGTATTTACAGGAGAATTCAACTATACACAAAGACTAAATATTTCTGTTTCAAAGTAGTTAGTGACATTCAAATTTAAAACAAAAAAAGCACAAAATAGCTAGCCGGCCTCGAAGACAACGATCTGCATGCTTACTTCTACTAGATATACTGATCAAAATGAATTGTCTGCTTGAGATTGGGACAAAACACCTAACACTGTGTATCTGTCACAGAAAAAATAATACCATCAGTATTATGCAAAAGAAATTTTTGGTGGTAATAGCTGAAAACAAATGTCACAGTTCACACCATACAATAATTTTTAAGAGAAAAAGAATTAAGCATAAAATAACGGGGAATAGAGCAAACAAAAAATACATGTGCTACTTTGTTTCCGCCATGGAAATATGGCAAAAAGAATAGCATAATTGGAGATGCTAGGGAAACCACTATAAGACCTAAATACATAATTGGAAATGCAGTGCAAAAAAGAACAGTATATATTTCATTTGAGTTCTTATACATGAACTAAAGTTGAAATCAGCATATGTTCTGATTTCTTTGGTTTGTAGAACTTGTAGCTTTATCAAACACAATTAGACTTGAAATTTTCCAATAGCAAATGCAATTTTTTGGCGTACTAAACTATACATATAAAATATGGCTTCGATTCTAGAGTGCAAAGAAAGGATTTAAAAATTCAACATGTCAACATGAAGGTAGAAAAAAACCATTTTTGAACCAGTAAACATGGCATTTTCTACAAGATATTGAACCCGACTCTTGGATATTATCTGCCCTTTGATCGAGCATCTAGAAGTTGATGAGTTATATCAATCATATTTTGTTTGACTTGAAAAGGTACGACAATCCCAAATTCATATTCCTAAACTCTTATTTGGCCTAGGCAGCTCTCTTTTCTAATCACTCTCTTAGTCATCCTCCCTCCCTTCACATGTTGGCAACTTCTCTGTATGTTGAGTAACGTTCCTCATTGTATATCTACATTCTTCATTGTCACTGAGTGAAGGTTCAGGCAATCTTATAAAATCTGACAAAGACTGATTTTTGTTGCAAAAGGGCTTTTAGTGGCAAATGGTAAATTTAGGCTTGATTTTTGTCTATAATATGTTGGACATTTTGAGTTCATATCAGCTCATAAACTACTTAGTGGTCGTTTTGAATTCCAATGGTCAAATTTCTTGCTGTTAAGAATCCAGAAAAGCCATTTATGTGCTTTACAAACTCATCTGATGTTTTTGGGCCATCAAGAAGTTTTTGTGGAGAACTCCTTTATGCTAATTTTGAACTAAAAAGGATTAAGAAGTGCTTCATCGCATATCAGGAAATTAATGTGTGTGTGTGTTTTTTTTTTTGACCTAAATGACCTATTGTGTCATAATAAAAGAAAAGTACAATATCAAATGCCAAAATAATACAATTCTAAGTTCTAACAAACCCATATATATTCAGAAATAGGCGGTCAAAATATTAGTGAATCTCATAATATTAGAAAGACAAGTAGTGAAAAGATAATTAGAAAGACAAGTAGTGAATCTCATAACATTTCTTTAACTTTGAGAGTGTAAGAAAAAACTAACAAGGGTAGATTGCATCTCATAAGATGTACAAAGCATTGGAAGGGAAAGACCAGCATAGCTGAAAATGAATAGAGAATAGCAGTGTTGGAGGTTTTGAAAATCTTTACACTGGAAAAAATTATATACACAAGCTGGGCAACCTACTAGGCACAGAGTGGATTTAGTGTGAGATCATAGCTGGTGAGACACAAGAGTAATCAGCTAATTTCAAACCAGAAAAAACTAGCTAAATGAGCTTCTATAGTGTGTCACAAACCTACAACAACAACAAAAAAAAAGGCCCTGCTACTTAAATGATTTCGCCCATGTTGGAAGCGCTAACTTGCCATAATTGAAGGAAAAGAGGCTAAAAGAAAAGTTCATTAATCAGTGAGTTGGGTTTGTTCAGTGGGGAGGAAAAGAAACTAAAGGTGATTGAGCAGATTCCAAGACAAGCCACAATGATACTGAAGTTTCTTTTTCTATAACAGGTCATATGCGGATCCATGCCAATTTCTATAAATCTATCATGTTACTCGGCTATACCTAGGACAATATTTTCCCTTTCTTGTTTGGATCTGTGGTTTAAGTAGGTAGCGAATTATTCAGTATGAAATGTCTAAGGAGAATGGAAATACATTCTTTGGAATCACACCTCCAAGTTCAACAAAGAATGATTTGCTTCTTTTTTGAAATGAGTTTTTTCTTAAAAAAAAAGGGCAGAAATCTAGAACGTGTTATGATTTAAAGAGAAGAAAAGGACTCACGCTGCCACCATTTCCACTTGCCTCCTCATCTTTTAGAATGATGGTATGGACCAGAGTGCTCGATCTGATGCCGCAATGAAAGTAGAAGAGTAGTTTTACATCATTCTCCAAGACATTCACGAATCTCAAAATTTCACAAAAGGTCTTAAATTCTCACAAGTCTCACAAGGAAGCTACCGAAAGCATAACCACAAAAATCACAAGGAAGCTACCAAAAGCATATCCACAAGGAAGCTACTGAAAGCATAACAACTTAAAAGGTACTAGGACAAGGAATCATTAGGGTTATAGTAGCATACCAGAAGACACCAGTGGCAACGGGTCACCTCAGCGTCGGGGACGAAGGAAGCGAAGAGATGGGCGATCTGCCGTGGTCGATCGCCTCAGCGTCGGGATCTACCGCTTGACGAAGGTGGGGTCAAAGAGATTGGGCAGTGTGAAGGAAGCGTGAATAAGGCGATGGAGGCGAAGAGATTAGGGCATTTGCTATTTGACGAAGAGGTGAAGGAATTCAGAGGAGAGGAGGTTCGCGGAGAGGAGTTCGCCGGAGAGGGGTTTATCGGAGAGGTGTTGGAAGGAGAGGGCGTGAGAGGGGTTCGGGAAGATAGGCGTGAGATGAGGAGTTGTGAGAGGGGTTCGGGAAGATAGGCGTGAGATGAGGAGTTGTGAGAGGGGTTCGGGAAGATAGGCGTGAGATGAGGAGTTGTGAGAGTGAAACCTAAGGGTTACTAGATCCAATGGTTTGGATTATCCCATATTTAGATGAGGGCTTAACAATAGACAACACTTTTTAAAAACCGTTGTCGTAGACACTAAAAAAATGCTAATAGACAACGCTTTTCAAAAAGCGTTGTGTTTGACCCATAAAAATCACTAATAGACAACGATTTTTAAAAAAGCGTTGTCTATTAGTAAGAAAATAAAGAAATAGACAACGCTTTTCACTAAAAGCGTTGTTAAAAAGAAAAAGACAACGTTTTTTAAAAAAAGCGTTGTCTTTTAAGTGTTGTAAAATCTTAATTTTCTTGTAGTGCTCCTTTGCTGCTTCTAATGCAGCAATATACTCAGCCTCTGTTGTAGAATCAGCGATTGTGTCTTGCTTTGAACTCTTCCTGCTCACAGCACCACCATTTATGCAAAACACGAACCCAGACTGCGATCGATAATCATCCAGGTCAGTTTGGAAGCTAGCATCACTGTAACCCTTTACAGCTAGCTCGTCATCGCCTCCATATGTCAAGAAATATTCCTTAATCCTTCTCAAGTACTTAAGAATATTCTTGACCGCTATCCAGTGACTTTCACCAAGATCTGACTGGTATCTGCTCGTCATGCTCAAAGCATACGAGACATCAGGACGAGTACATAGCATGATGTACATGATAGATCCTATGGCTGAAACATAAGGGATCTGATTCATGCGGTCTCTCTCCTCTCTAGAAGAGGGACCTTGAGTCTTTGAAAGACTCACACCATGTGACATCGGCAGAAATCCCTTCTTGGAGTTCTGCATGGAAAACCATAGTAATACTTTGTCAATATATGTACTCTGACTTAGGCCAAGCAATCTCCTAGATCTATCTCTAGAGATCTTTATGCCTAGAATGCGGGATGCTTCACCTAAGTCCTTCATTGAGAAACAAGTCCCTAGCCAAGTCTTTACAGACTGCAGCAAAGGGATGTCATTCCTAATGAGTAGTATGTCATCCACATACAATACAAGGAAGATAACTGTGCTCCCTACAACCTTCTTGCAGACACAAGGTTCATCTTCATTCTTGATGAAATCAAACTATTTGATTGCATCATCGAATCAAAGATTCCAGCTCCGAGAAGCTTGCTTTAGTCCATAAATGGACCTATGCAGCTTGCATACTCTGCCATTATGCTGTGGATCTACAAAACTCTCAGGTTGCGTCATGTACACATCCTCGAGTAGGTTTCTATTCAGAAATGTAGTTTTGACATCCATCTGCCAGATCTCATAATCGTGGTATGCTGCAATAGAAAGCATGATCCGAATGGACTTAAACATCGCTACTGGAGAAAAGGTTTCATCATAGTCAATACCATGAATTTGCTTGAAACCTTTAGCTACCAGACAACCCTTATATATAAGTCCATCCATGTCAGTCTTTCTCTTAAAACCCACTTACACCCAATGGGTTTCACCCCTTCAGGTGGATCAACCAAAGTCCATACTTGGTTGGTGTACATGGATTTCATTTCGAATCTCATGACTTCTAGCCATGACTCAGAATATGGTCTCATCACAGCTTCCTGATAAGAGGTAGGCTCATCCTCAATGAGCACAACGTCATCATGGTCAGACAAGAGAAATGAATATCTTTCAGGCTGATGACGTACCTTATCATACCTGCGAAGAGGTTGGTCTACTTGAACTGGTTGTTGTTCCTCAACTCCTTGTGGGACAACATCATCCACAACACTTTATGGTTCCAGTTCAACTTCCATTGAGGCTTTAGTGCTATGGTCAATATCTTGAACTTCTTCAAGATCGAACGTACCCCCACTAATTTTTCTAGAAACAAAATCCCTTTCTAGAAATACCCCAGTCTTAGCCACAACTACTTTGTGTTGACTGGGAATGTAGAAGTAATATCCTTTAGTTTCCTTGCGATATCCTATAAAATAACACTTATCAGATTTGGGTCCCAGTTTGTCTCACAACCCCAAATCTTCATAAAAGACACCTGGGCATCTCTCCCAGTCCATATCCTATATGGTGTCTTTATCACAGTCTTGGATGGAACTCGGTTGAGTATGAAGGCTGTTGTATCTAGAGTAAAGCCCCAAAGAGACATAGGAAGATCTGTGTGACTCATCATAGATCACACTATATTAATAGGGTACGATTCCTCCTTTCGGATACATCATTCCACTGTGGTGTTCTAGGAGGAGTGAGTTGGGATAGAATCCCACACTCAGCTAGATAGTCATGAAACTCATGGCTAAGGTATTCACCACCTCGATCTGATCGAAGTATCTTAATACTCTTGCCAAGATGGTTTTCACTTCATTCTTGAATTCTTTAAACTTTTCAAAGGATTCAGACTTATGTGTCATCTGATACACATAACCATATCTACTGAAGTCATCAGTAAATGTAATGAAATACCTATAACCACCTCTAGCAGCGACATTGAAAGGTCCACATATATCACTATGTATAAGTCCTAACAAGTCAGTTGCTCTCTCGCTGTGACCACTAAAGGGAGTCTTGGTCATCTTGCCTAGTAGGCATGACTCGCATGTCTCATATGATTCAAAATCAAATGAGTCCAACAAACCATCTTTATGGAGCTGGGATAAGCATTTGTCATTTATATGACCTAAGGGACAGTGCCAGAGATAGGTTTGGTTCATTTCATTTGATTTGAACCTTTTGGTATTTATATTATAGATGGGGTTCTCTAAGTCTAGAATATTAAGTCCGTTAATCAGAGGTGCACTACAATAGAACATATCATTTAAATAAATTGAACAACATTTGTTCTTTATTATAAATGAAAAGCCTTTCTTGTCCAAACAAGAAACTGATATAATGTTCTTAGTAAGAGCAGACACATAACAACAATCATCTAATTCTAGTACAAGCCCAGAGGGCAGAGATAGAGAATAAGTCCCTACAGCAACAGTAGCAACCCGTGCTCCATTGCCTACGCGTAGGTCCACCTCGCCCTTCATCAATGCTTTGCTATTTCTCAGCGCCTGCACATTAGTACAAATGTGAGAAGCACATCCGGTCTCTAATACCCATGATGAAGAAATAGATAGATTGACTTCTATAACATATATACCTGATGTGGAAGTCTCACTTCTCTTCTTCTTAAGATCTTTCAGGTGCACTTTGCAGTTCCTCTTCCAGTGCCCGGTCTGACCGCAGTGGAAGCAAGTAGCATCCTTGGCAACCCCTCCTTTGGATTTCAATGCCTTGCCTTTGCCCTTGGCTTGGGACTTTCCCTTGCCTTTAGGCTTGCCCTTGCCTTTGTGCCTTTGCACCATCAGAATGGAGTTAAGCTTAACCTTCTTAAGGTTGAGCTCAGCAGTTCTCAACATGCTAAGCAGCTCGAGCAGTGGTTTGTCAATTTCGTTCATGTTGTAATTCATGACAAATTGACTGTAGCTCTCTGGCAAAGACTGCAAGATCAAGTCAATTGCCAGCTCTTGGCCAAGGGGAAATCCCAACCTTTGTAGACTAACCAATCATCTTGAGTACATATGGACCTACGGGAGTCCCGTCTTGCATCTTGCACTGAAATAGTGTCTTAGAGATCTCGAATCTCTCGTGCTTTGCTTGTCCTTGATATAGTTGATGAAGATGTTCAACCATTTCATAAGAACCCATCAACTCGTGTTGCTTCTGAAGCTCAGAGTTCATGGTCGCGAGCATGAGACAGGACACATCTTATGCGTCATCTTGATGCTTCTTGTAAGCATCTCGGTCAGCTCGCGTGGCAGTGGTAGGAGGTGCCTCAGGAATGGGCTGCTCCAGGACGTACAGTTTTTGTTCCTGTGTGAGAACTATTCTCAGATTCCTGTACCAGTCCAGGAAGTTTGCTCCATTGAGCTTGTCCTTATCGAGGATAGAACGCAGGGAGAAGGAGTTCGTGTTTGACAACATGGCAATCTACAACAAAAAAATGCAGAAAATAAATATCATATTCCAATTATCATTTAATTAGGCCTTTAATTAAACGATGCTCCCACTGAATTATAGAACTTTTGTAGAATCAAGTCAGGGATGTGGTCAAACCACACTTACTATATTCTAACCAACTAGCTATAATTTTGTGGGACAAGATCCACATCATACTACGCCTTGAGTTAGCTTTGGCTAAATCACCCAAGACTTAGTATGATTGGTAGGTAACTAATTACCAATTACATCTCTATGCAACTCTTGTTTATAGGATCAAGATCCGCATGTATATTAAAACTTGAGTTGGCTTTGGCTAAATCACCCAAGATTTAATATAAATGTGCTTTTGTCCTATCTTCCAACTATTGGATAATGCCTACAGTTAAATCTGATTTAACTAGTTATACTCAATCTAATTGAGTTTGTTGTCACCCATGCGTTGATAGGCGGGACCAAGATTGTCCCTCCGCACCCTACCAAGATAATATGCGTTGCTCTGCTTTGTCAGATTCAACAACATATGATCGAGGTAGTGATGGGTATCACGGCATGGTAGTCATTTTGAGTTGACATGATTTAGTTCTAATTTAATCATTAATATGTATCATATACGCGATTTAGATCTAATCTAATTATGGTCATCATATATGCGATTTAGATCTAATATAATCGTTAAGGCACTAATTAATTACTCTACTCTAGCATGCATCACATACACACACAAAAAAAATTAATTAAATTGTGATTAGTCATGGCCCTACTACGATCTTCTTAAGCCAATGAGAAGATCAGATGGTCAACCTAGGGTCAACAGCTTCTCCAAGCTCCTCCCTTTGACCACCATGTGTTGCTCGCACCCTCCTCGAGTGGACCCTACCACTTTAATTTTTTACATTACAAATTTGAAACTCGAGTTACATTTGAGTCTAATCTATTTACAATAGGAATATAAAATAAAGGAAGGCACAACATGCAGGTCGTGATCATATACAACACGCACAAACACACAAAATGGCACGCAGGCCATATTATGAATTACAACACATTTTGTCCAATTTTATTGGGTATTTGGGCCATGACCATGACAAAAAATTATACATAATTCTAAATTATGTAATTTCCATAATTTATGTAATTTTACTACTGATTTTTTACGATTTTACGAGTCGCAACTTCCCAGCGGTCTCGTACAACGATTTTCGGGCGCGATCGCTGGACAATGCCCCTTGCGGGGTTGGGGGCAGCGCCCCTTCTCGTGATATGAGTCTCACGAGTGTCCTATGACGATCTTACAGCGCCTTGACCCGCTGTCCCAAAACATTTTGGGTGAGACCTTGCCGTTTCGGAAGGTGTTTCTTAGTAGTCGAAGTCTACAAGTGTTCAAACACTTGTTGCTTCGCTTCTACGAGAAAAATACCCATAAAATACATAAAAATCATAAATTTACAGAAACTTATAGATCTGTAATTTTTCATAAAAATTAAAATAAAAACAAGTACATGTTCGTACGTGGCTCTGATACCACTGTAGGGTCTTTCGGGCTGCAAAAACCGCTTTTTGTGTTACGGAAACCACGAAATCCCATGCCACCGGATCCGTGCGAATGTTAAATTTTTCATGTACGTGTTTTCTAATCCTAGATCTACTTTAGATCTACATGTTTAGGAGTTTATATCTTTGATGCGAAGCCCTTCACTTATCCCGCTCGTCCAAGAAGATTCCGGATCTCAAGGGTGTCAAGTGAACACCCCTCTATGTGTAGCCACACGAACAATTAGGTGGAGAGGAAACCTTAGAGTGTGCTAGCACTCTTTGAGGGTTTCGGCCAAGGAGGAGGAGAGGGAGAGAAGAAGAAGCAAGGAGGAATAATAATGATCTATTATGAAAATAAGAGTAAAAATGGCTTAAGTATTTTCATCTAATAAAAATACTTAATGCTCATTAACACCATTAAATTGCCTCATTAATGAGCCTTAATGAATATTTAATGAATATTCATTCTTCATTAAATGACCATTTTGAAACTCATTCGAAATTTGAATCTAAAATTCAAATTGAATTCCATTTATCATTGAATTCAAAATTCAATGAATATCATCAATAAGCCTCACTTGAGTCTAACTCAAGTCTAGCCTCACTTGAGTCTAACTCAAGTCTAACTCAATCATGTCTTACTCAATTAATCTAATTTGGATTACTCTTAATCCAATTCGATTCATCACATGAACCTAATCCTCGTGGTTCATCATATGAACCGAATCTCCATCTAATTGTCTTTTGTGTGTGACCCTATAGGTTCTTGTAACATTGGAAATGCTCCTAAACTCATTTAGAAGCATAAGTAATGAGCGGTATCTAGCAACACATCATTACTACCCAAGTTACAAGAATGTTGAGATCCAACATCACCTTGTGACTACTAATTGTGACTCTTCACAATATATGACAATGTCCTTCTATCCTTGACATCTAGATTGATCAATGTGAGACATAGTGTAACGACCCGCCTTCTACTGACTAGGCTATGAGGCCGATCGCTACATTATGCTGTGCTAAATTACTATTGCGGAAATCTGGATTGATTAAAATTTTACTAAACTGATTACTGTAAAATCTGAACTTAATATTCTAGGTGTACCTAGGAGTTGTACACATACTAGGGAAGATAATCTATGCCTCTCAGATGTCCTGCTAACTGTAATCAGGCATTTCAATCGATCCATGAATCGATTGGGCGGTCGGATCGATCCAGTGATCGATCCAGCTTGATACCGGCACGGAGAAAACTCTGGATCGGTCGGTTGACCAATCCACAAGCTATCTCGCTTCTGTATGTGGCTGGATCGGTCTACCGACCGATCCAGGAGTAAACTGATCAGTCGGTAGACCGATCCAGTGGCTCACTGATCGGTCGGCTGACCGATCAGTGAGCTTCTGTATTCTCTGTTCGCATCTGGATCGGCCGGCTGACCGATCCATAACAGACGCTAACTCTCTGTTCGCGACTGGATTGGTCAGCTGACCGATCCAGTGGCATAACCCAACTCTGATCGATCTGTAGATCGATCTGGGTTTCTGATTTCGAATCAGAACCCCTGATTTCAGCACTATTTCGTGCCCAACTCATACACATCAAGTCTATAACAGCTAGAAACATTTTTAACATGTATTAGCTAACATTTTAAACATAATATCACGCATGATTCACTAATTCATGGCATGCAAATGTACTATGTGTAGAATAATAAGGTTCTAACAGTTAACTAATTTTGCTGAAAGTTCTAATACATAAATAAAGCTTGTTAGATCCCTAAGATCTTTTATTCCAAGTTCCTGCCCACACACATCTTCGTAGCATTGTCCTCCATCCTCCGCTAGTCCATCTTTCCTTTACCTTTATCTGCAGTATAAGGAAAAGAAAGTATCTATAAGCTTTCGCTTAGTAAAAAACCATCTACCTCACTAAAACATGCATTCGATGCAATATGCTTTTAAAACATGCTGTTTGAAAGTGCACTGATTAGATTGAAATATGGCATGTTATCATACATAGAAATCAAAGCTAGTCATGGCATACTATCATCTAAACATGTGTAATAAAAGCTGAACATGAACACCAAAGCATGGCATACAAAGCTAACCATAACTATCATGTGTAACAACAAGGAAAACTGAGCTGAACATGAATTAAACTAGTCTGGAACTGAATTCAAACTCAACTAACATAACTGATCTTTGTGAGTTTTAAAAAACTATAATATAATAGATTAAAATACATAATCATACTGCTAATGGGCCCAGCAACTGTACATGCTATGCGCGCATCCTCAACTAAACCCGGGGTTGTAAATCCTGAATTTAGCAAGGTTTACTAGGTTATCTAAACCTAGGGACCGACTATGGGAGCCCAGCCCAATGGATATCTAATCCTGTACAGTGCCACTACTGAAAATAAAATACTGAATCATAGCTAATTAAATTACCTTGCTTCTACTAGGTTATCTGAACCTAGAGGCGACTGTGGGTGCCCACCCATTGGACCGTAGTCCCATATATGCTGTGGCAAGGCTAACTAAACTATTTAAATGATTCTATTGCATTTACTAAGCTATTAAAATGCCTAAGTTACATTTTTCTGTGCTAAATAATTTAATCGAACACTTAGTATGCACTAATTCGCATCCTTGTGCCGACAGTCTACATATTACTAAACTAAAACATGGAATTCACACGGAAGCTACTTATACTGCAGGTGAGGGGTTTCTTACCTCCTGTTCGTAATTTCTTACGATTCTAATCGCTAGGTTTTCCGGAGGAGAGATCTCTTCGACAATCTCCTCGCGTCTACGCGTTCCTCTCGCGAAGAAGAGCGTCCTCGTGCCGGAGTTGTCACCGGAAGATGACCTTGGGGCCCTTGGGAGGGAACCCTAGGATTGGCGCCGAGAGGAAGAAGAAGAGGGAGAGGTGCGGCGTGAGGTTTGGGTGAGGAGGAGAAATTGCCGAACCAATTAAAAATAAACCAAACCCCACTTAAATTTTCTATTTATATTAAGTGGGTAACTCGGCCCAACTTAAATATAAATATAATTGACTCCCCTTTCTTTCAGCACGGCCCTGCTGGGTTCAACTGGTTACTTAAGCGGTCTAAAGGTTTAGTGGACCCGAGAGGTCCCGGGTTCGATTCCCGCTTAAGCTATTTTGCTTTTCTAATTATTTTTGCTACTTCCGCTACTCTAAAAATATCATAAAAATATTCTAAAATTCCAGAAAATTCATAGAATATTTCTAAAATAGTTTTGAGAATTTTTGGGCATTACAATCCCCCATACCTTATAAAAAGTTCATCCTCGAACATAGAATAACTCTGGGTACTTCTGTCTCATGCTGGCTTCTGTCTCCCATGTTGCCTCTTCTGCTGTGTGACTGTGCCAAATGACTTTGACTAATGGTACTTCCTTGTTCCGCAATTTCTTATCTGCTCGGTCTATTATCTGAATAGGCCGACTGTCATAGCTGAGGTCTTCGCGGATCTGTACCGACTGGGGCTCAATCACCTGGGTGGCATCTGGGGTATGCTTCTTCAGCATAGAGACATGAAACACATTGTGGACGGCTAACATTTCCTGGGGTAGCTCTAGCTCATATGCTACCTTGCCCACTCTTCTGCTGATAAGGTATGGTCCCACATATCTGGGACTTAGCTTGCCCTTCTTCCCGAAACGCATTACTCCCTTCATGGGAGCTACTCTGAGGAACACTGAATCCCCAACTGAAAACTCTAAAGGTCTGCGCCGTGTATCAGCATAGCTTTTCTGGGGACTCTGAGCTGTCTCTATCCTCTGGCGGATCTGCTGTATAACTGCTGTGGTATCTGCCACTAGATCTGTCTGAAGTTCTAGCTCTTTCTGTTCACCACTCTCATACCAGCAGATTGGAGATCTACACCTCCGCCCATAGAGAGCCTCATAAGGTGCCATACCGATAGTGGCCTGATAGCTGTTGTTGTATGCAAATTCTGCTAAACTCAGATATTTGCACCAACTTCCCTTGAAATCTAGGGCACATGCTTGGAGCATATCTTCGAGTACCTGATTTACTCGCTCCGTCTGTCCATCTGTCTGAGGATGGAAGGCTGTGCTAACCTTTAACTTCGTGCCCAAAGCTGACTGTACACACTCCCAGAAGTGTGATGTGAATCTACTGTCCCTATCTGAAATAATGGTTCATGGGACTCCATGCAATCTAACGATCTCCTTGAGATACAACTGAGCTAGCTGTTCCATGGAGTAGGATATTCTAATAGCTAAGAAGTGGGCTAATTTAGTCAATCTGTCGACTATTACCCAGATGGTATCAAAACCATTCGTGGTTCTGGGTAATCCCACTATAAAATCCATAGAAATGTCTTCCCACTTCCATTCTGGTATCTGTATGGGCTGCAAAACTCCCCCTTGTCTCTGATGTTCTGCCTTAACTCTCTGATAGGTTAGGCAGGTGTTGACATATCGAGCGATGTCTCTCTTCATCCCAGGCCACCAAAAACGTTTCTTCATGTCCTGGTACATTTTGGTGGAGCCAGGATGCATCGCATAGGGAGTCTTGTGAGCCTCGTCTAGGATTTTCCTCTGTAATTCCTCCTGATCCGGAACACATAGCCTATCACCAAAATACAACACCCCGCTATCTGATATTCTGAACTCTCCACCTTCTGATTCTGCTAAACCTTGCTTGATTCTCTGAATTTCAGGATCCTGCTCCTGAGTTGTCTGGATGTCACCGAGCAAGATATACTCTAATGTCATAGTAGAGAGCTGTCCGACTATGAGCTTGAGACCAAAATCTGAGATCTCCTTCTGTAGGGGCGGTGACATGGCTGCTAGAGATAATAGGGTAGCGCTGGACTTCCTGCTGAGGGCGTCTGCTACCCTATTCGCTTTTCCTGGGTTGTAGAGGATATCTATGTCGTAGTCTTTGACCAGTTCTAGCCATCTGTGCTGTCGCATATTCAGATCCTTCTGAGTGAAGAAGTACTTCAGACTATGATGATCTGTATACACTCTGCACTGAGCTCCATACAAGTAATGTCTCCAAATCTTGAGAGCAAACACCACTGCTGCAAGCTCAAGGTCATGAGTAGGATAGTTCTTCTCATAATCCTTAAGTTGTCTGGAGGCATAGGCGATCACCTTGCCATCTTGCATCAGCACTGCTCCTAGTCCCAACTTCGAGGCATCACTATATATGTCAAAGTTATCTGCGTTCTCTGGTAGAGTCAGAATAGGTGCACTGGTCAATCTCCTTTTCAGCTCGCTGTCCTTTGTCCATTGAAATTTTCTGTTCTTTCTGGTAAGAGCTGTCAGTGGGGAGGCTATCCTGGAGAAGTCCTCTACGAATTTCCTGTAGTAACCTGCTAATCCCAGAAAGCTTCTGATCTCACTGGCGTTCTTGGGTCTTTTCCAGTTGCTCATAGCTTCTATCTTACTGGGGTCTACCATGATACCATCCTTTGAGATGATGTGACCCAGGAAGGACACCTGATCTAGCCAAAATTCACATTTGGTGAACTTGGCGTACAGCTGATTCTGCTGAAGGGTCTGCAATACTATTTTCATGTGCTCTACGTGTTCTTCCTGAGTTCTGGAATAGATAAGGATGTCATCGATGAACACGATAACGAACCTATCTAAATATTCTCTGAATACCCTGTTCATAAGGTCCATGAAAGTAGCTGGAGCATTTGTCACGCCAAAGGGCATGACCGCGAACTCGTAATGTCCGTATCTAGTCCTGAATGTTGTCTTGGGTATGTCCCCTTCTTTAACCTTCACCTGATGATAACCTGATCTAAGGTCTATTTTAGAGAACACTGCTGCTCCCTTTAGCTGATCAAACAAGTCATCTATTCTGGGAAGAGGATACCTGTTCTTGATTGTGACTTGGTTCAGTGCCCGGTAGTCTATACACAGGCGCATGCTCCCGTCTTTCTTCTTCACGAACAATATAGGTGCTCCCCATGGTGAGTGACTAGGACGGATGAAGCCCTTGTCAAGCAGCTCCTGTAGTTGCTCATGAAGTTCCTTCAGTTCTGCTGGAGCCAT
Source organism: Zingiber officinale (assembly GCF_018446385.1). NCBI lineage: Eukaryota > Viridiplantae > Streptophyta > Magnoliopsida > Zingiberales > Zingiberaceae > Zingiber > Zingiber officinale. The sequence goes on from NC_055993.1 coordinate 58,293,263, forward strand.
GCGGTAAGGTGCTTTGGAGATAGGATTTGTACCGGGAATGAGCTCTATCTCAAATTTGATCTCCCTGTCTGGTGCTAGGCCTGGTAACTCTTCAGGGAAGACTGCTGGGTAGTCACATACAACTCGGACCTCTGCTAGCTGTTGGTGCTGACTACGTGTGCTAAGAACCCCGTACATCCTGAATCCATCAACCTCTATGCCTTCATAGCTGAGAGAAACTTCTTGGCCTTTCTCCTGGGTTCTTCGACGAATTCGAACTGTGCTTCCGCTTCAGGTTGGAATATGACTTTCTGTTTACGGCACTCGATGGAGGCACCGTATTTGATCAAGAAGTCCATCCCGAAGATGACGTCGTAGTCGGTCATATTAATCACTATCAGATCGCAAAAGAGCTCTCTATCTGCTATAGTGACCGGCACTGCTCTGAGCCAGTGCGTAGACGTCATGATTTCTCCTGAGTGTAACGTCGTAAGGAACTGGCTACTGAGTACCTCTGGAGGTACTGCTAACTTCTCAGCAAATGCCCTGGATATGTATGAATGGGTTGCCCCAGTATCGAATAAGACAGTTGTACTTTGCTATAAAATACTAATCTGACCTGTAACAACTGTCGAGGCATTTGCTGCGTCCTCTCTGGTGAGTGAGTAGAGCCTCGCATTGGTCGTTGCTGGAGGGGCTTCTAATCTGCCCTGGCTAATATGTGGACCATCTAAAGCGGCCTGCATCTGATATAACTGAGCTGGCTGGCCTCCATACTGAATCGGCTGTGGCAGAGGAAGACTGGTCTTGTTTGGACACTGCTTGGCCATATGCCCTTCCTGTCCGCATTCAAAGCATCCTCGTGTGCCCTTACGATAAACTCCCGGATGGAATTTCCCACAAGTAGCACACTTTGGATAACTGGGCTGCTTGCTGGCTGGTCCTCCTTTTGGGTAACTCCCTGGTTTGGGCTTGTTGCTGGAGTTCCCTTTCCAGTTAGAGCCATGGGAGCTGTGACCCTGCTGCTTCTGAGTGCCTGAGCCTCCTTGACCTTTAGCTTCTGAGAGGACTTGCTTCTGCTGCTTAATGCTATGCTGGTAATGCTCAGTGATTAGAGCACTGCTCACTAATTCTTCTGTGGTTTGTGGCCTATGAACACCACCAGCCACGTTCATTGCTATTTCTGGCCTCAGCATCTTGAGCATCAACCGGATTCGTTCCCTTTCTGTGCTGACTAATTTAGGGCATAGACGAGCCAACCTGTTGAATTTCTTCACGACTTCCTCAACTGATAGGTTGCCCTGACGAAACTCAGTGAACTCGTCGTAGTGACGGTTGGTGACCCGCACGTGAAAGAACTCCTCAAAGAATTCCTTCTCGAAGTCAGCCCATGTCATCTCGGGCGCTTCGCTCGATTCTCTCCCACCACATCGTGCATCTCCGCCGATGTAAGGAGGCGACTTCACCGCTCATGTTCGGCCATCCGAAGCTCCATCATACTTTCCGGTGTTTTGAACCATGCACGAGCATCCCATGGTTCATCGTCCGAGAAATTCTCCTTGACTCTCTGCCACTGGATCGGATAGGCTTCTCTCTGCGTTCCTGCTGCTGGGGCTGTTGAGCTGGTGGAACCTCTAAGACCACCGGTGTCGTAAGTTTAGCTCCGGGGTGACGGTGGGAGTGTTCTGACTAGCCTTTAAGGTGGCTATTTCTTGTTGCTGTTCAGCTGTAACTGAGACACTAGTGTTGTAAGGTGCGGGGAGGCACTGACTGCCTCATGCTGGGGCTCAGTGGCTGGTGCCCTTCTAGCTGGGCGTCCTCGTGCCATTTCTAAAGACATGCAGGACATACATGACTAACACAAGCATAATAGAGAAACTATTGTTATCATGTTAACTACTATCATAAACAAGCATGCTTTAGTTATCCATAACAGAAAAGCAATAAACATACAAAGTGAGAGGTATTCTTACTTGGAAGCTGCAGGTACAATGCTGATGTGTGTGTAGGAAGTATGGAAACTGCTCTGATACCACTCTGTAACGACCCGCCTTCTACTGACTAGGCTGTGAGGCCGATCGCTACATTATGTTGTGCTAAATTACTATTGCAGAAATCTGGATTGATTAAAATTTTACTAAACTGATTACTGTAAAATCTGAACTTAATATTCTAGGTGTACCTAGGAGTTGTACACATGCTAGGGAAGATAATCTATGCCTCTCGGATGTCCTGCTAGCTGTAATCAGGCATTTCAATCGATCCATGAATCGATTGGGCTGTCGGATCGATCCAGTGATCGATCCAGCTTGATACTGGCACGGAGAAAAACTCTGGATCGGTCGGCTGACCGATCCATAAGCTATATTGCTTCTGTATGCGGCTGGATCGGTCTACCGACCGATCCAGGAGTACACATTGCTTCGGTATGCGGCTGGATCGATCACCGATCGGTCGGTGACCGATCGGTGAGCTTACTTCTATTCGCATCGGATCGACCGATCCATAACAGACGCTAACTCTGTTAATGGCGGATCGGTCGGCCACCGACCGATGCACACAACTCGATCGATCGTAGATCGATCCGGGTTCTGATTTCGAATCAGAACCCCTGATTTCAGCACTATTTCGTGCCCAACTCATACACATCAAGTCTATAACAGCTAGAAACATTTTTAACATGTATTAGCTAACATTTTAAACATGATATCACGCATGATTCACTAATTCATGGCATGCAAATGTACTATGTGTAGAATAATAAGGTTCTAACAGTTAACTAATTTTGCTGAAAGTTCTAATACATAAATAAAGCTTGTTAGATCCCTAAGATCTTTTATTCCAAGTTCCTGCCCACACACATCTTCGTAGCATTGTCCTCCATCCTCCGCTAGTCCATCTTTCTTTTACCTTTATCTGCAGTATAAGGAAAAGAAAGTATCTATAAGCTTTCGCTTAGTAAGAAACCATCTACCTCACTAAAACATGCATTCGATGCAATATGCTTTTAAAACATGCTGTTTGAAAGTGCACTGATTAGACTGAAACATGGCATGTTATCATACATAGAAATCAAAGCTAGTCATGACATACTATCATCTAAACATGTGTAATAAAAGCTGAACATGAACACCAAACCATGGCATACAAAGCTAACCATAACTATCATGTGTAACAACAAGGAAAACTGAGCTGAACATGAATTAAATTAGTCTGGAACTGAATTCAAACTCAACTAACTTAACTGATCTTTGTGAGTTTTGAAAAACTATAATATAATAGATTAAAATACATAATCATACTGCTAATGGGCCCGACAACTGTACATGCTATGCGCGCATCCTCAACTAAACCCGGGGTTGCAAATCCCGAATTTAGTAAGGTTTACTAAGTTATCTAAACCTAGGGACCGACTATGGGAGCCCAGCCCAATGGATATCTAATCCTGTACAGTGCCACTACTGAAAATAAAATACTGAATCATAGCTAATTAAATTACCTTGCTTCTACTAGGTTATCTGAACCTAGAGGCGACTGTGGGTGCCCACCCATTGGACCGTAGTCCCATATATGCTATGGCAAGGCTAACTAAACTATTTAAATGCTTCTATTGCATTTACTGAGCTATTAAAATGCCTAAGTTGCATTTTTCTGTGCTAAATAATTTAATCGAACACTTAGTATGCACTAATTCGCATCCTTGTGCCGACAGTCTACATATTACTAAACTAAAACATGGAATTCACATGGAAGCTTCTTATACCGAAGGTGAGGGGTTTCTTACCTCCTGTTCGTAATTTCTTATGATTCTAATCGCTAGATTTTCCGGAGGAGAGATCTCTTCGACAATCTCCTCGCGTCTACGCGTTCCTCTCGCGAAGAAGAGCGTCCTCGTGCAGGAGTTGTCACCAGAAGATGACCTTGGGGCCCTTGGGAGGGAACCCTAGGATTGGCGCCGAGAGGAAGAAGAAGAGGGAGAGGTGCGGCGTGAGGTTAGGGTGAGGAGGAGAAATTGCCGAACCAATTAAAAATAAACCAAACCCCACTTAAATTTTCTATTTATATTAAGTGGGTAACTCGGCCCAACTTAAATATAAATATAATTGACTCCCCTTTCTTTCAGCACGGCCCTGCTGGGTTCAACTGGTTACTTAAGCGGTCTAAAGGTTTAGTGGACTCGAGAGGTCCCGGGTTCGATTCCCGCTTAAGCTATTTTGCTTTTCTAATTATTTTTGCTACTTCCGTTACTCTAAAAATATCATAAAAATATTCTAAAATTCCAGAAAATTCATAGAATATTTCTAAAATAGTTTTGAGAATTTTCGGGCGTTACACATAGACCATGTGTCAATTGATATCTCTATATCCACGACTTGTGAGATCAAGTCATCGAGTTGACCTACATGCTAGTCTCATCGCATTAACATTGTCCCTGAATGTTAATACTTGACTAGGAATGATTAAGAGTTGCATTCCCTATATCATCTCACTATCGATTCAACCAATCAATTGATATAGGTAAGAACCTTCTACTCAAGGACGCTATTATATTTAGTTATTTGGCACCAATACAAGTAAGTATAATAACCAAAACAAAGCCTTTATATATATAGGAATATGATACAATGAGTCCATACAATAATCATCATATGATTGGCTCTAGGCCTCTAACTAACAAAACCAAAGCAAGGATCTAAACTGGAAATCCTCGCAACCTAGAGGGGGACTAGCGACTGGAACTCCTCCGGATAGCCTCAACCTGAAAAGAGTAATAACGGGGTGTGTGTCCAACACTCAGCGAATACCTAATTGACATGCATAGTAAATAATAACAAATAACAATAACTATGCGTACAGTCTCCTGATATAACATATAGAAAGTGCAGAACCAAAAATAAGGAGTAACTGTACTAACCGGAACCTGGGTATCAAGGCCGTTAGACCCAAAGTATCAGAACTCCTGTATGCATGTCAAACAATGCATCCAACCAATATGCAACATATAAAGTGAAACAAACACAAGCAATAAATGCAAATAATGCATATGATGCCAATAACATGTCCTGGTCACCCCTGACGCCAATCAGCCATCTCACACACGATGGTGAGACCGAGTGGGTAGGGCTGTGACAACCGTGCACTCTGTCGTCACTGCTCCTGATGAGTGACTGAGTGGACGTGATGCTGTCGGAGTACACCTATCCTCCTACCTCAAACATAGTGAGGGAGCGCAATGCTCTCATCTCCCGGTACGCGATGACGGGGAGGGATCCCTGCCGGCTATCACGCTACATCACACTACCCATGAGCAGACCAATGGAGCCAAACAGAGCAACTGCTGCTCACACCATGCCTGAATAAAAACTATTAACCCATGAGTGGTTGTGTGTGCAGATCCATGAAATTGACGACGCACTCACAATAATGGAGCTGCTAACCGCTCAGCATGCAATCATGCAAGATAGTGCATGTCACTAAGCCGGGAAACATCATAATCCTATCCCACTCCATATAACGTGTACCAAGAGATGTGGATCAAATAATATGATCTAGGTACACATGTCAAGTAGGGTCTCTAACTAGTGCAGTATATCATAGAGCATGGTATGTCACTACCTTATAAATAATAAACAGTTAACCAACAATACATGATCGAAAATAAATAGTGACATGTAGATGCAGATATAATCATAATTATTACTACTTGTTAAAATCTACTAGACATATCAATAAGACGTATCAAAATAGATAGGTCAAGGTACCCACCTCAAATAGAAGGTCCAATCCAGTCAAATCCAAAGTCGAGACGCTCGTCTCGAATCAGAGTCCTGCGTCAAACAATATACAAATATTTTATTTAGTTAAATTCATAAGAACAACTAAATAAAATCCATAGGACTAATTTAGGGTAAACCCCTAATCACATAAAATCAATTGGTCAACTAGGGTTAGTTTCCTTAACCCTAGTCAACCCACTGCACAGTTTGATTTAAGACTAAACTTAAATCAACTTGAACTCTCGCAATATAAACCTAATCAATCTACACATGTTGCCTAACTATAAAACATATTAAATACCTACCCTTACTTCAATTCATAGCCATTGTTGCCGTTGGAACAAGGTGTTGCAGGATGGAGTTGCTGCCAGAATCAAGAAAACCCCACAGAACTGGGTCTCCCTGTAGAAATCCTTCCCACTAATCAGATCAAGTTGAGTTCAATAAGTGGAATCAGATCAAGTTGAGTTCAATAAGTGGAATCATAAATCAAGAAACAACCTAATCTTACCTCACTGAACCTCACTGATATCAACCGGATTAAGCAGGAGGTCACTGATGTGATCGAGCAGAGGGGTGGCGACTGAGGAGGATCGCAAGCTAGGGCACGAGGAAGAAACTAGGACTTAAATCCTCCTTGATCCTGGCCGGAAACAACTCGAGCAAAGGACCTAGGGCACAGTGAGAAACAGAGAGGAGTCGGCGGCATTGTCTGGGAAAAGGTGATCACCTAGGGACTGGGTGGCTCGTAGCACAGGGGAGAGGGAGATTGGCGGCGGATCAAATGCTAGGGCACCGTTGGAATGAAGCTCGCGTGCCGGTGGGGTGGATCAGCCGAGAGGAGGCAGTAGCGCGCAACCCAAATTAGGGAAAAGGGAGAGGAAGTGGCGGCGGGACCTCTGCTTTCCTTTGGCTGGTCGTTTTATAGGCGAGGGGAGGAGCGGAATTGATGCGGCGGCGGCGGTTTGGGAAAGAAGTGAAACCGTCGGAGTGAAGTGGGACGACGTTGAGGAAAGGAAACAGGCACAAGTTTGGCGGGTGTGGAAAAATAAAAGGAAAAAGAAAAAGAAATAAAATAAATAAACTTTTTCTCACTTAAATGGGGCAGCTTAAATAGGCTTTACCAGGCCCAATTATATCCCCGAAACCTAAGTCATACGAGCTCCGAAAAATTCTTGAAAAATTTCTAAAAATTTCAAAAAATTCTCTTATGGTTATCCGCCCTTTTTGGTGTTTTACACAATGGTTCGAATATATCTAATTTCAGGTTGCACTTGGAGAGAGTCCAACAACCCAAACAATAAATCAAACTTTGATTCTTATCATATTAACAAAAGGTGTAAGCTTTAATTATTTTTTAAGGGATTTAGGTCTCATTGTCACCATACAAATACACTATCTATATGACATTACATGCATAACATAAATGATGATATGTCACATTGCACGCAAGACATATATAATGATATAACACATTGCACGCATGGCATAATAATGAATATATCTAATGTATCTACATGACATACATATATGGCATGATATGACATAAATTATGTCATAATTGTCATAATATTATTTATAAATAAAATATGATTAAAAATCTAATTTTCATAAATTAACATTCCTATAATTAAATTATGAAACAAATTTTAATTACATATTTTATCTAAGAAATAATTTCCAATCAAGAAGATCTAATTAATTACGAAATAACTCCATAATTTTAAATCTACTAACAAGCTAGGAAACTTATTATTAGAATTTTTAATTAATTTAGAATCTTTCAAATTTAAAATTTTTCTAAATTTATATTTCATAAACTTTCTAAAATTGAAATTTCTTAACAAATTAGAAAACTTTTTTAAAAAATAAATTTTCATAATTAATTCATAATCTTTCCAAATTAAATTTCCTAAATTATTATAGAATATTTCCAAATTAAGATCTTCCAAATTATTTCATAACTTTCCAAACTTAGAATTTTCTAGTAAATTAGGAAACTTTCTAAAAATAGAAATTTTTAATAAATTAGGAAAATTTTCAAAAAATAATTTATGACAAACTATGATGCATAAAATAATTTTATGATCATGTCAAAATACAATCAAGTTCTGATACCACTATTGGGGAGCCTGATACGATATATGTGCAAAAATTTGTTTTGCAAACATGTGTAGTGGAAATAAAAATAATAATAAACTATTTTATTATAGCACGCACACCACACTCATGCAAGGATACAATATGACCAAACATGATTATAAAATAAATTTTTTAAAAATACTTTTTATTTTAGGTATACCTGATGAATAATGCAGAGTGGAAAGGTCATCAACCAAGAGACAATCGGAAGCCTCACCTCTATTCATATCCACGTCAAATAGTCATCAAGAAAACTTCGGAAGTCATTAGTTTTGCCCTTTCAAAAGGTACTAGCCTTGTGTGAAAAGATAGAGTTTGGTGCCTGGCAATGTACATAATTAGTCGACACCAAACAAGAGATTGACCCCCAAAAAATGGGTTGTTGCCCGACCAAGAAAGGGTGTTGTTCGCCCCTTTTCCCTTGCTGTCTAGCATCTATAAGGTTGCTATCGACGACGTATGAAGTACCCCAGTGTCAAGGTTCTGGAAACAATGTTTGCCCACATGAATGGAGGCCAGAAGAGGCTAGAAGGAGCTCCGGCGCCAATAGACAAAATCTGTCCACCAGTGCTCTTTGCTAGGCAGGAGTGGCCTAGGCTAGAGGGGAGGTCTCTAGCATCCCTCTGGCCTATAGGGAGGAGCTAGCCAGAGGGGAGAAGGCTAGCGGCAGCATGGGATGTGGCTTGGGTAGCGACATGGGCATGAGCTATCGACATGAGATTAAGCCACTATTTGGATGGGGTGAGAGAAGGTTCATTAATAGAAAGGAAAGGGAGGGGAAGGAAGGGAAAGGGAAAGGAAGTAAAGTATTTAGTTCCCCCTTGTTTGGTTACCTTGTTTGGGAGGAAAGAGAAGGACTTGAAGTTTAAATATATAAAATTATAAAATTATCCTCACTAACAAATCATCATAAATTTATTTTAGAATAAATTAAATCAAATTAATGATAATAATATTAAAGATATTAATAATAATAATAATAATAAGTTAAAAATATATATAATAAATAAATATATTTTTTATAATTTAAAATAAATTTTTATATATTTTAATAGAATAATTCGAGTTAGGCCTTGAGAAAGCCTCCTATCTCATTTAAGTTAAGAATTAATTGAAATAATTAACTAAAGCTTTAATTAAAAACCTAACTTCGCCTTGCTGTCCTCTCCCCTTGCCCGCGCGACGCACTTGTCTTGTTTGCACGATGCACTCATTGTAGTTGCTCGCTCATCACTGCCTCCTCACCACCAACACCACCTCCTCGAGCACATTCACACCGCCATGTGTCTCCTCCACTATTGTTGCCCACCCTTCTCCATCCAGCAATCGGAGAACAACCAGCAGTGGCGTCTTGTCACCGCTAGCGCTACCCCCTTGAGCACACTCGCACAATCGCACGTCACCTCCGCTGTTGCTGCCCGCTAAGAGAGCCTCGACCATCTCCTCTTCCTCAAGATCTAGTAGAGGATAATATTGGAAGAAATTTTGTTTTCATTCTCCTTTCCCTTCCTTACACTCTGATTTGGGGTGTAAGAAATTTGGCCTCTTTTCCCCCTCGCAAGGTTAAGACTTACCCATCTTTCCCCTTCACCTCCTTAACTCCTTCCCAAACGACGCTAAAAGTTTCCCTTCCCTTTCCCTCTCCTTCCTTCTCCTTCCCTCACCTCCTCCCAAATAGTGGGTAAGAAGTTTTGGTGCAATTTTTTCTAGGTCATGGTTAACCAAGTTGACTAGACTTGAGTTGGCTAAAGCTTGAATCTTGATGTTTGGGTTTCGATGTTTGATAATGTATGGAGATGCAGTTGCCACTGTCCATTTAGGGAGATTGTTGGTGTAATTCCCCTCTGGTCAAGGGTTGACTAGTTTGATATGAAGAAAAGACAAATATTATCAAGGTTGACCAAATATTTGACTGGGAAGTCCAACAGGAAAGTTGGCAGAAGATGAAAATCCAAGTGGGTCAGTGTTGACTAGACACTTGGTTGGAAAATCCTAGTGAGTGAAGCCAGGTGAAAGTCCTAGTGAGTGAAGTTAGGTAGAAAGGAAATCTTGGTGAGTGAAGTTAGATGAAAAGCCCTAGTGAGTGAAGCTAGGTAGATGAGAAGTCCTGGTGAGTGAAACTAGACAGTTGGAAAATCCTGGCAAGTGAAGTCAAGTGAAAAGTCCTAGTGAGTGAAGCTAGATAGAAGAAAAATCCTGGTGAGTGAAGCCAGGTGAAAGTCCTAGTGAGTGAAGCTAGGCAGTGTGAAAAGTCTTGGTGAGTGAAGTCAGACATGTGGAAATCCAGGTGGGTTGATGGTTGACCGGACACCTAGTAATTGGTAAGTCCAAGTGGGTCAAGACTAACAGTACACTTGGCACGAGATGGTAAGTCCAAGTGGGTCAAGGTTGACCGGACACTTGATGATTAGAAGTCCAAGTAGGTCAAAGGATTGACTAGATACTTAGTACAAGGAGAAAAGTCCAAGTGGGTCAAAGGATTAACCAAACACTTGGTGAAAAGTCCTAGCATGTCAAGGTTGACCAAATTCTAGGCAATGAGAAATCTCAACAGGTCACGGTTAACCAGATGTTGGGTAAAGGAATCCTAGACTTTGTTTTGGAAGTTAGGGTTTGGTAATTGATTGGGCTAATCGATTACCATATCTTAAACGATTAGGGTAATCACTTAAGCTCATCTTCGCGAGTGCATAGAGAGGTGCCTAATTGATTAGGCTAATCGATTAGGCACATTTTAAGTGACTAGGGCAATCACTTAAGAAGTCCTCTATGTGAAACAAAAGCTGCGGTGAGTGATTAAGCAGGGAAGCTTAATCACTTATGTCCTATTCTCACATGAACAGAAAGGCTCTTAATCAACTCAACTAATCGATTAAGAACCCTTAAGTGATTAGCGTAATCACTTAAGTTTGAAAACTAGCGGTTGTGCGCTCGATAAAAGGTTTCGCGTGTACTGTTCAACGATCTACTCTCCTAATCTCTTCACCAAGCTCAAAGGTCATCACCGCTAATTCTTGAAGCTTCTTGGAGACAAGTGCTGCTACACTTCTAAGGTCAAGAGGTGTTCCCAAATAAGAAGAAGAAGCAAGCTAGGGTTTCATGATTGTAATCTTGTAAGGTTTCATTTTGTATTAGCTTATAGGGTTTAGCAAGCTAGTGCTCTTCTTATATTTCTTTGTGCGAGCTTATATGAGGCTTCTCTGCCTCCGGATAATTTTCAAGAAGGAGTGTTTTATAGTGGAGAGTGTGCATAAGGGACGGATCCTTGGATTAGTCACCTCTTCTTGAGGTGGATACCAAGTAAATCCATCTTGTTAGCATTGGGGAGCTTTGCGTTGAGTTTATCCATTGCACATCATCATCGACAAAAGCATGAGAAGCTATTCACCCTCCTCTATCTCTGAAGTGTCCCAACTAGTGGTATCAGAGTGAGGCCGTTCTTCACTGGACTCATTGCCAAAAAGGATAACGAGCTAGAGGAAGATGAAGTTGAAGCACAAAGTCAACAAGTCAAAGATTTCTAAAGCTCAACTTCAAGATGGAATTCTGAGATGGACTCAGATTCGACACGAGGGTGCCTCCACCATTTACAATGATAAGCTTCGATTCTTGGAAATCAAGCATGATGGAGATAGAGCAATAACTTGCTCTAATGGAAGGATTTGAGGCTCTGAGGGATGGCAAAGACAAAATCATCAAAAGGAGCAAATGGAGCAAGAAACAAGTCAGAATGTGTGAGGCAAATGACAAGGTAACTAAATTGTTAGTTAGTTTATTGCCTAGCACTATTATGTGTAAAATTAGGGAATATTAAGATGCTAGGGACCTATGGAGCAAGTTGGCAAAGATCCATAAAGAACCTTCCGCTATACCAAGTCAATAAAAATCCAAAGAGGGTAACTCATTAGATCAACAAGAAGAGGAATCTGAAGTTGAGAGGTGCTTAACATCGAAAGAAGAAATTCAAGAAGAGCCATCATCGGAAGAGTGCAACATTAAAGGCAAATAGGGAGCATATTCTTTGTTCCATGTACATGAGGATGAAAATGAAGAGGCCTCCACCTCTAGGATTGAGGGAGAGTGTCATTTGCTCACACCGGAGGAAGAAGAGGCTTCCTCGTTTGGGTCAAATGAAGAAGAAGATAGTGTCACCTCCACAAATCAAGAAAAATCTAATGGAGGATCATGTGCTACCCCTACCAACAAAGGTATAGATATTTTAATTTGTAAAAATAAAAGTCATATCATTTTCTTTGAATGAAGGAAAAGAGGACACTACAAGAGTAAATGTCCAAAGTTTATTAAGAAGAAGAGTCAACCGACACCAAAGGGCAAGGAGAAGCACAAGAATGTCAGTCCCTCGATACACAAAGGCAAGGAGCACATTGTGTGCTTCTCTTGCAATCAAAGTGGACATTATCAGAGTCAATGTCCAAAAGGGAAGCAACCGGCCAAGCTTAAAGGAGGAAGCATATGTAAAATACCAAAAAATGACGAATATTGATAAGAGAATTTTCCAGAATTTTTAGAAATTTTTCTGGAATTTTTCGGAGATCGTATGGACGAGTTTACGGGGTTAAACCGGGGCCCGGGAAAGCCTGTTTAGGCTACCCATTTTAGCGAGGAAAAGTTTTATTTCTTTTCCTATTTCTTTTTCTTTTATTTTCTTCTCCCCCGTGCCCTCACACGAGCCTCGCCGCGCCTCTTCTTTTCCTCTCGCCGAACTCGACGTCGTGCCCCGCCAAATGCCCGCCGAACCTATGCCCTAACCACCTCGAGACGGTTCCTTCTTCTCTTCTCCCTTTTCTTCCGCGCCACCAAAACCTCTCCTCTGCCCAACGACATCACCGGCCATCTCTTTTCTCTTCCTTACCGTGTCGTGCCCTAGGTCCCCGAGAGCCACTTCTGCTTGACGCATCCCCTCTCTTCTTCCTCGTCGGCGCTTGAGCAAGAGTCGGCCGACTCCCTCTCCTCCCGAAGCTCGTGACACGCCGATCTTTTTCTTCTTTCTTCACGTCGCTGATCAGCAGATCCCTACCTTCAATTGCCAACGTAGTTTCAAGATTTGGTGTTGGACTTGATCCTTGGTCCGACATGAAGTATCTGATCAAGCAGATTGACCTGACAATGTGACCGAAAGGTAAGGGTTGAGGATTTGAATTTATGTTAAGTTATGGAAGGGTTGATTTTGATTTAGGGTGTGTTGGGCTGTAGATGTTGCTATGGAAATTCTTGTGGGGCGGAGAATAGCTGCTAGGGTTCATACAGGTTATCTTTTCCGGTAGCAACCTTCTCCAGCAGCATATTGGTTTGGAGGTATGGTTGTTGAATACAAGCGTAAATTAGATTACAAGATTAATTACGGTTTGATATAAGATTTTATGGGTTTTGGAATTTGTGGATTTGTAGATGATGTAATTAACTGGATTAGGGATAAGAATAATGGTTTAATGGTTATGGATTTGTATTGGATTATGTTGGAGATTTTGCAATCTGTAGATTACCTGGCTAATTGTGGATTTGGGTGAGTTTTGGAGATGAATCATGTATAAACCTAATCTAATTATGTTGTACTATGGTTAAGGTTAAGTGGGGGATTAATCCATAACCATGTTTGATTTGAGTTACTCTTATTAGGAGGGGGGATTTATTTAGCTATTACTTCTTATGTATTAGCTAAAATACATTATGTGTTGCAGGACTTTGTTTGGAGACAAACGTCTGGATACGGGATTTATTGCGATACAGACTACGTATAAAGGCGGGTACCTCTTGGCTTATCTTTTATGATATTGTCAATTGGATATGCATAGTATTTTATAGCTACATGCAATGATCATGTTTATCTTTGGTATGTCACGGTTTGATACCCATAGCATGGTCTGTTTTGTCGCTTGTTATGAATCCATGTTTATACCTCATAATTATTGCCATGAGTACCTTAGTTCCTAGAGTAAGTGACATACCATGTTTTACTGAGTTTAGGACTAGATTCTGGATTTTTATTATCTGACATGTGTACCTATATTTTTATATCATATCTGATCTGTGTACCTAGACCCTTTTGCTTTGATCCATGTATATTGTTGGTACATATTTTATGGAGGTGGATATGTTCAGGACCTAGGTTGTCATACCATAGAGGACCTGTATACCCTAAATTTGTGGTTTTGACTTACTGGTACTAGGGTACACATTTTTATATATATGGATTTGGTTCAGGATATTGTCATGCTTAGTGTCATACACCATTTGCATGATTTCATGCTGCGTGATAGGCTGCTCCATTATTGTAGAGCATATCGCCAGTTTCATCACTGTTCGGTGCTCCATTGGTCCACTCATGGGTAGCGTGACGCATCGTGGTAGCACGTCAGTTTTGCTCTATTTGGTGCTCCGTTGGTCCGCTCATGGGTAGTGTGACGTAGCGTGGTAGCACGTCAGGGATCCCTCCCCGTCATGGTGTACCGGGAGATGAGAGCATTGCGCTCCTCCATTTATGATTTGGGGTAGGAGTATGTGTGTACTCCGACAACATCCCGTCCACTCGGTCACTCATCAGGAGTAGTAACGTCAGAGTGCATGGTTGTCACAGTCCTACCCACTCGGTCTCACCATTGAGTGTGAGATGGCTAACTGGCGTCAGGGGTGACCATGTCATTGGCATCATATGCATTGATGCATTTATTGCTTGTGCTTGCTGCATTTATTTGCTGCATTTGGTTGGATGCATATGTTTGACATGCATACAGGATTTATGACACTCTCGGTTTGACGACTCTTTTGTTTTGGAGTTCCTGGTGAGTACAGCTTCCTCAGTTACCTTTCAATTTTTCATTTTTCCTATATATGATTAGGAAGCTGTATTCCATGTTTATTGCTGTTAGATATATCTTACTAGACATGTTTATTGGTATTCGTTGAGTTGTTGAACTCACCCCTGTGGACACTATCTTTTCCAAATACTAGGTTGTTTATGGAGTCGCTTGGAGTATCTTGTCTGCTGGTCCCCACGTCACATCAGAAGACCTCTCCGCTTGTGTTTATTTTGTTTTGCTATACGAAATTTGTGTATTTGGCTTTGTGTTCCGGTTTTGTTTCCGGAGTGTTATGTTGTTGTGTGGTGTAAGCCTAGCTGGCTAGCAGTGTTTTGTTTTGTTTTGTATGGGCTTGAATTTATGTTTTTCTGCTATGTTGGTTTTGATTTCAGCCGAGTGGATTGATAAAAATATATAAAACTACGTGGTTGTTGTTTTATTTGTCCAGCCGTGTAGGCTGCGATTATTAACTGCGTGGTTGTGTATATATTCCAGCCGCATGTGGCTGATGTATATTGTGTCTGTAGAAATGCTTCAGATTGTCAGCCGTACAGGGGAGGTGCTGCCGAAATTTCTTCGGACAGGCACTCCCCCGGGGCGTGACAGCACAAGTCAAGGGGGAGCTCTTAAGAGCAAACCCAAGGTCTCTTTTATAGATGTTACTCCCTTAAGTCATGATAAAATGCATGCTAGAAATAATTTAGATCATTTTAATGAAAGTTATCATGAAAATAGGAAGCATGATAGGATTAAAGAAAAATATGTAGATTATCATGCCAAAACTATCGTACCTAAGACTAGGAAAGTAGATAATAAATTACTCAATAACTATAAGGATTTTAGACACATGCCTAAGAAAAAGAAAACTCAAAGTTTTAATGAAAAATTCAAAATTTGAAGATTTAAGAAATGAAAATCAAGTCTTGAGATCAAGACTAGAGAAATTAGAAAAGACCCTTAAGAAATTGATGATTGAAGTCAAAGGGTCAAAGGTACAAAATCTAGGTTTAGGAATAGATATACAAGAGTCATCCAATGGCCATAGAGGTTTGGGATACAAACCTAAAGCCAAGAAGGATGTGGCGTCATACCATAGGGTTCCATATAGTTATGGAACCAATCTTAGGTCTAGGGGTCAAGTCAAGGTTACAAGGGAGGCCATCCATAGAGTTAACCTTGAGAAGACCAATGTGACTAAGGCTTCAAAGAAGCCTAAGAAAATCACTAAGAAGGTCACAAGGGAAGGTAACCCTAGAGTTGACCTAGAGGAGTCTAGCATGATCAAGGCTCCTAAGAAGCCTAGGAATGTCATTAGGAAGGTAACTAGGGAAGTTATCCCTAGTGAGTAACTTAAACACCCAAGGAGCACCAATCAATTTTAGGTTCCTAGGAATATATTCTCTACACCCTAGATGGGTCTAAAGAGTGTCAACTCAAATTGGAAGGATAGTTGACTCAACCTTGGTGAAGTTGACACTTTGAGCCATTTTCAAGGTAGTTATACTACTTGAAAATGAGAAGGATTAAATGTTTACTCCTTGGAAGAGTAAAATATGCCAAAACTTAAGGAATTGGACTTAATTAAAATTGGCACAAATAGGAAGAGTCAAAGAAAATGTCAAATTGGGAGTTTGACATTTTCTTAAGGAGTTGAGGGCAATCTACGATAAAATTTTAATTAGCAAACCATTAGGAAGACTTAGATAGATAATCTAGGTATATTATATATACTAAATTGTCATGATTGTTTTACCATCATATGCCATGACATTATATTTTGCATTCATTTTTATTATGAAAAACTCAAAAATATAATGTTATGTCATATATACATCAAGTAACTAAAAGAGTTTCTCTTTTGAAAAATATTTATTTTGATATATGTCATAAATCATCATGTATTATTTTAAATTTCTTGTAATTAAGGACAAATACATTTATCAACAATTGACGTCCTAGGTGAATGATAAAATTCTAAAATACCTAGATAGATATACATGATCCCTTAGATTAGGGAAAAATCATTATCTACATCTCACTAGGACCATAACTTGACTTTTATGTGTTTTAGCACACATTAGATACAAGTAAGATATTAAGAAGATGAACACAACTTAAGATGTTGATTTAATGCATCTTTTTGAGTTTTAATCTCATCAAAACACATAGTTATGCATTATCCAATCATGGGAAAAGCAAATATACAAGTCATGTGTATTTAGCCCAAAGATCGTGATTAGAAATTTAGTTTTAAAAATGATTTTAAATATACTTTGGAAAACCTTGGTGATGGTCATCTTGTGATAGGAATCACCATTGTATAGTTAGACACAAACTTGGAAGAAACATTGGAGTTTTCAAAAGTTTCTAACTTTGTGTCACTCTTTGAAAATAAGATGTATTTTCTTATAGAACTAAATTTTTTTCATGATAGTATATGCCTTAAATAATGTCTATAAGAATTTTCATAATTTTTAGAATTTTATAAAATTATTGGGGTATTTCTGAAATTCAACTGAAATTAATTTCAAAAATCAGAAATGTTAATCGACTAGGCTAGTCGATTACCACATCCTAATCGATTAGGCAAATTTCCGTAGGCACAGTAGATCACAAAATCAATTACAACAATCAATTAAAGGCTTTAATAAATTACAACAATTGATTAACACTCAGAAATCAATCAAATCCCAAATTTAATCGATTAAGGTTGGTCTTAAGCGACTAAGGGCTTTGTTTAAGCGCTTAAGATCCTGATTTTAGCTTAAATAAGTGTATTTGAGTTGAATAACCTGTGATTAGTCATGTTAACCATTCCTAATCCTAGGAAGTGCTTAGATAAGCATTTAAGATTAATTTTCATGATGAAAAAAAGATTGGAATGGTTAAGAGAGACTAAGTTGACGTTTAGAATGAGGTTTGCATTCAATTTGATTATTAAACCTCGACACTTCAAAATTTTGAGTTTCCTAAAGGTTTAGGAACTCCAAGTCATTGTTGGTGCAATGAAAAAAGTTTAAAGTATGTTTTGAGGGGAAGCTAGTCCTTAAAGACATGATTATTTTTAACAACTAAATGGAAGGTTTTTAAACCTTGGTTGTTATGTATGCTCTAGGATGAGCATTTGGGCACAATGAAGGGTATGAGACCTTCATTGTGATATTGTGAACAACAAGTGAGGTTGTGAACAACATGTAGGTAACTCTTTAAGGGGAGAGTTTTTGATGTGTTCCAAAGGGGGAAAATGTAAGGTTTAAGTTAGGCCTTCATTAACCAAAGGGAGAGTTTGTCCTCTTGGAAAGGGAGAGAATGAATGAAACCCTCATTCATGCTTTGACATGAAGAAGAAGTCGAGGCTATGAGATTAACCTAATTTAAATGTATTGTCAAACATCAAAAAGGGAGAGATTGATGGTGCAATTTCCCCTTGATCAAGATTGACCAGGTTGACTAGGCTTGAGTTGGATCAAGCTTGAATCTTGATATTTAGGTTTTGATGTTTGATAATGTATGGAGATTGCAGTTAAAATTATCCATTTTGAGAGATTGTTGATGCAATTCTCCTCTGGTTAAGGGTTGACCAGTTTGATGTGAAGAAGAATCAAGTATGTCAAGGTTGACCAGATACTTGATTGGGAAGTCCAACAAGAAAGTTGGCAGAAGATGAAAATCTAAGTGGGTCAGTGTTGACCAGACACTTGGTTGGGAAATCCTGGTGAGTGAAGTCAAATGAAACCCCTAGTGAGTGAAGCTAGGAAGAAAGGAAATCCTGTGAGTGAAGCCAGGAGAAAAGCCATAGTGAGTGAAGCTAGGCATATGAGAAGTCATGGTGAGTGAAGCTAGGTAGTTGAAAAATTCTTATGAGCGAAGTCAGGTGAAAATTCCTAGTAAATGAAGCTAGGCAAAAGGAAAATCCTAGTGAGTGAAGCTAGGTAAAAGTCCTAGTGAGTGAAGCTATGCAGAGTGAAAAATCCTAGTGAGTGAAGACAAGCATGTGTAAATTCAGGTGAATCGATGGTTGACTAGACACCTAGTACTTGGTAACTCCAAGTAGGTTAAGAATGATCGTACACTTGGCATGAGATGGTAAGTCCAAGTGGGTTAAGGTTGACCGGACACTTGTGTTATTTAGAGCCCTAGAGTCAATCATTTGATGATTGTTGTATGGACTCATTGTATCATATTCTTATATATAAAGGCATTTGGTTTTTTGGTTATTATCCTTACTTGTATTGGTGCCAAATAAAATAAGTATAATAACGTCCTTGAGTAGAAGGTTCTTACCTATATCAATCGATTGTTTGAATTGATAGTGAGATGATATAAGGAACACTACTCTTAATCATTCATAGTCGAGTATTAACATTCAGGGACAATGTTAATGCAATAAGACTAGCATGTAGGTCAACTCGATGACTTGATCTCACAAGTCATGGATATAGAGATATCAAGTTGACACATGGGTATGCATTGGAGAATGTATACTGAATGACCCACCATGAGAAAGTATCATGGATCGTTATATGAGTGTCATATACTTTCTCATGTGGCTATTAGTATGACGACTAGTCCTTGGACTTGAAATCACCATGGATCCCTACATAAGGAGTTACGTACTTTGGCTTCGTCAAACGTCACCCGTAATTGGGTGGACTATAAAGGTGATTACTGGGTATGTAACGAATTATGCAGAGGGATATGAGTGATGTAGATGAGATCTATCCCTCCTATATGATAGGAGTGATATCGATATTCTTGATAGAGTGAGACCACTAAGTGCATGGCCATGCCCAAATGAGTCAATATGAGATATTGAGCTCATTTGATCGAGTGAGTCTACTTGGGATTCAAGATTTAGATTGATTAGAGGATGACACGCGGTCTATGCCTCACATTGATCAATCTAGATGTCTAGGATAGAAGGACAATGTCATATATTGTGAAGAGTCACAATTAGTAGTCACAAGGTGATGTTGGATCTCAACATTCTTATAACTTGGGTAGTAATGATGTATTGCTAGATACCGCTCATTACTTATGCTTCTAAATGAGTTTAGGAGCATTGCCAACATTACAAAAACCTATAGGGTCACACACAAAGGATAATTAGATGGAGATTAGGTTCATATGATGAACCAAGAGGATTAGATTCATGTGATGAATCAAATTGGATTAAGAGTAATCCTAATTGAACTAATTGAGTTGGACTCAGGTTGATTCATGTGTTCAATGAGTCTAATGTAGATTATGACTCATTGAATCAATTTAATTAAATGAATTAGATTCATTATATTAAGTTGTTTTGAATCAAATGGTTAAATTAGATCAACCATGAGAGAGATTTGGTCAAGTTTGACTTGACTTGAGAAGGAAGATGAAAGGTCAAGTTTGACTTGACCATTTGCCACCTCATTTGTGAGTTGGCATTAAGTGGCCAATAATGGTGTTACACATCATCATGTTTAGTACATGTGTGTGCCACCTCATGGAGGTTATAAATCTACTCTTTAATGGCCACATTAAATGAGAATGGAGGTTACAACTCCAATAGTGGCCGACCACTTATGGTTGAATGGATGGATTAATTTTCATTCAAGCAAAGTAACTCTCATCTTCTTCCTTGCTCTCATTCTCCTCTCCCTCTCCTCCTCCTTGGCCGAACAACCTAAGGTGCTAGCACACCTTTGTTTGGTATTCTCCACCTAGTTTGTTCGTGTGGATACGCATAGAGGATCGTACACTTGACGATCTCGAGATCCGGCGAACCTTTGGACGAGCGGGATTGCGAAGGGCATCGCATCTAGGGTAAATCTCTTAACATGTAAATCTAGTGTAGATCTAGGGGTTAGAAACTCGTACTCGAAATTTTATGAAGTTATTTTACTTCGCACGGATCCGGTGGCATGGGAATCGGGGTTTTCGCAACGCGAAAATGCAGTTTTTGCGGCTCGAAATTCCCAACAGTGGTATCAGAGCCACGTGCCAAGTCTTGTACGAGTTTAATTTGTATTTTTATGAAAAATATCAGTTCTGTAATATTCTGTGAATTTCCTATTTTTATAGTTTTTATGGGTATTTTTCTCGTAGAAGCGAAGCACAAGTGTTTAGGCTTCGGCTACCGAGAAGATTTTTCCGAAACGGCAAGGTTTCGCCCCAAATCTTTTTGGGACAGCGAGCTAAGGTGCTGTAGGATGGCTAAG
The DNA here is from genome assembly GCF_018446385.1 of Zingiber officinale. Taxonomy (NCBI): domain Eukaryota; kingdom Viridiplantae; phylum Streptophyta; class Magnoliopsida; order Zingiberales; family Zingiberaceae; genus Zingiber; species Zingiber officinale. The sequence goes on from NC_055993.1 coordinate 58,314,179, forward strand.
GAACACTCGCGATGGTTATATCGCGGGTAGGGGCGCTGCCCCTGACCCCGCAAGGGGCTTTGTTCCGCGATTGCGCCCGAAAATCAGCTAAACGGAACCGTCGAGAATTTTACTCATAAAAATTGTAAAAATTGTAGTAAAAATTACAGAAAATTATAGAAAATACATAATTTAGAATTATGTATTATTTTGTGATAGGCATGGCCCAAAAGACCCAAATTGGATTTAAAAAAAAATTATGTTGTAATTCATATTACGGCCTGCGCGCCGTCATTTGTGTTGTGTGTGCTGTATACTTGATACGCGACCTGCGCATCGTGCCTCTCTTTTATTCTTGTTGTAAATTAGTTTAGACTCGAATGTAACTCAAGTTTCAAAATTGTAATGTACAAAATTAGAGCGGTGGAAGGTCCACTCGAGACGGAGTTACGAGGAGGGCACGAGCAACACAAGGTAGTCAAAGGGAGCAGCTTGAGAAGCTATTGACCCTAGGTTGACCATCCGATCTTCTCATTGGCTTGAGAAGATCGTAGTAGGGCCATGACTAATCATAAATAATTTAATTAATTGCTTGTGTAACGCCCGCCCTCCCTGCTAACCCTAAGGGACGGGGCTACGATACTCTACGTACATATTACAGCGGAAGACTTAAAATAATTTTTCTTAGATTAATAAAACTTTTCTTTTGTTTGCATATCAGAACTACACTAATATGGTTTCCATAACATGATAACAAGATAAATATAAACATAACATCAAGTCACCCATTTAGTACTACAATTTATGAAACCAAAGCGTAATTCTTAAAAGTTCTTAAAGCAGGTTCTTATTTGGTTGCCTAGCCACAGCCACACACATCTCCTTACCTCTCCTGCTGCTCCTTTAGCACATCCAGCTTTTTCCTTTATCTGCGGTACAAGGAAAGTAAGCACTCATGGCTCAGTAAGTTCCTTTCCTACTCACTAAAACCGAAAATCATCACATGATCAAAGAATATCTCAACATAACATGATCTCAACTAGTCATGGCATAACATATCATACTCTTTAAGCATATCATGCAACATAACAAAAATCATAACTAGTCATGGCATATCATCTCTTAAAGCATAGCATGATACATAACATAATCATATCTAATCATGGCATATCATAGCATCATCATAAGGTAGCATGGCATATCAAGCATAGCATGAAACATAACATAATCATATCTAATCATGGCATATCATAGATCATAGCATCATCACAACATGATCATAAGGTATATGCAATATGATTTTGAAAACATGTATCCGAAAAACATGTGTATGTCTCATGATCTTTAAAACCATTTCTTCTTACATATATACTTGAACGCAATATCAACATATTCAGGGCCCCGGCTTAGTACCACATACATACATAATGCGCGCATCCTAAGTAGATCCAAGGTAGCTAGTCTTGATCCTACTAGGAAACTAGGCCCGTAGCTCGACCTAGGGGCACGTAAGGAGCCCACCCTTTACTAGGCCTAGGGGCGCATAAGGAGCCCACCCTTTTGGTACAAGCCATTCAAAGTAAAATACATGTCATACTTATACATATCATACATCATACAAGCATGCATCACTTAGGCATACATCATATAAAAGTATGCATCACTTAGGCATACATCATGTCATAAAAGTATGCATCACTTAGGCATACATCATATAAAAGTATGCATCACTTAGGCATACATCATGTCATAAAAGTATGCATCACTTAGGCATACATCATATAAAAGTATGCATCACTTAGGCATACATCATGTCATAAAAGTATGCATCACTTAGGCATACATCATATAAAAGTATGCATCACTTAGGCATACATCATATTAACATGCATATCATAAAAGCATACATATTTTAAGCATATAGCATATCATCAAAGTATGCATATTTCCTTCCACATAGCATATCATAAAAAGCATGCATATTCTAAGCATAAAGCATATCATCAAGCATGCATATTCTAAGCACATAACATATCATCAAAGCATGCATATTTCTAAACACATATCATATCATAAAAATATGCATATTCTAAGCATATAGCATATCATCAAGCATGCATATTCTAAGCACATAACATATCATCAAAGCATGCATATTTCTAAACACGTATCATATCATAAAAACATGCATATTTTAAGCACATAACATATGATCAAAGAATGCATATTTTTAAGCACATATCATATCATGGAAAGTAGAAATCACAAGCATACATGTTTAAGCATAAGGGTGTATCATGTAATTATACTATCATAAGAAATATGGTAACATAGTTAGCTTGGGTTCTAAGCTTCCTAATCTCTTGGGTTCTTATCATAGCCGAACCCCCTTAGATCTCAATTTAGGTAAAAATAACCTCCAAGCATGTGGAACCTAAATTATCATTACATAAATTTCATAGGAAGCATTATAAGTATGATTTACTTGGTTTCTAAGTTCTCCAAGTCCCTAAACTTCATGTGGCCGAACCCTATCAGGTGTGAAACAAGGTCCCAAATGTCATGAAAGCATGGAAATCTTAAACCACATTTATAGCATTTTTTTCCACGTAACATAGTAAGCTTATTGAGCTAGTTCCTAAGTCCTTCAAGCCCTTAACATATGTCATGGTCAAACTTTTAACAAGTGTTCATTAGGGCTAAAAACAAATATACAATCATGTGAACTTGAACTAACATCATGTATAAATTCATAACAAGACATTAGACAATATGTATGGCCGAAACTTACCCTAGCCTCAAATAGGTCATTAAACAGCATATAGCATAGGAACTTTGTCTTTCTACTTATCATATTTCATGTAGAGTGACATAAGCATATTTAATTTTTGTTCTAGGGTTTCTAGGGTCTCTATCCCTTCATGGCCGAAACATACAATGGTCCATTTAGGTCATGGAAAAATTGTACAAGCATGTGACACAATCAACACATTATCATCTTTCCATAAGAAGCATTTTTAACACCTTTGGTTTCATTTCTAAGGCCTCTAGGTCTTTTAAACCCTACTTGGCCGAACTCAACAGTATATAAACTTGCTTCAAATAACCTAAAAGCATAAGAAATCATACAAGTTTCATAGCATGTATAAAGACAAGCATAATAATCATACATGTGAATTGTGTCTTAGGCTTCCTAGGTTTCTTTCCATTTTTCTTTTATTTTTCCTCATGGCCGAAACCTACCAATCTTTAAACTAGGTTTTAAGTGGCCTAAAGCATGGAAAACCTAAGTAAGTTTCATGGCAAAAATTACTAAGAACATCATATACAAAGTGGGTTCATAAACAAGCTAGGACCCTTGTGATCTTACATGTCATATATCATGTAACAAATTTTCTATACTCCAATTAAACATGAGAGCATTAAACAACTTTCATATCATGATATCACAGAGGTCTTGAGCATATTAGAATTTTGTTCAAGCTTTTCTAAACTATCCATCTTATCATGGCCGAAAATCTAAAATAAGAGTTCAAGAATTTCTAACAATGTTCAACATGCAATTCTTTAAGAGAACTCTATATTCTATCATACAAACATGGTTACTTAAATTTAAAGGTCTTCTTAACCCTAAGCCCTTTTTCTTGGCCAAAACATATAAATGGATTTCTTTTGGTTCCAAGTAACTTTCAAGCAAGAAAACCAATAAAAGACCCTTAGTAGTTCATGGAGGGAATCTTGTACTAGTTTGGTTACACCATGTTTTCCCTAACCTCCTTAAAATATTTTTGGTCGAAATTCTAGGGTTAGGCACTCCTCTGATCAAGCATCAATTAGGTATAAAAACATGAAGAAAATCCTTCCTACATAGCATAGAAAACATATCATAAAATAAAGACTTGTTTAAACCTTCCTAGATTTGAAAACCCTTTCTTTAGCCGAATTTTCTAAAATTCTTTCCTAGGTTTTCTAATCCTCATAAAATCCGAAAATCACATAAAAAGCCTTGTACCACAGGTGAGGGGAAGCTTACATCCTTTTCGTTTGTGGATCTAAGGTATGGTGATGGAAGAAGTAGCCTCTTCTTCTAGTTCCTTTCCCTTGATTCCCTTGCTAAGTCCTCCTTGTATCTTAGGATTTTCTTAGGGGAGAAACCTTGGCTTTGGGGCCGAAGATGGAGGAGAGGGGACTGATGGTTTCAGTGAGGGAGAGGAAGAATGAGAGAAAATGAGAGAAAAATAAACTTCTCTTTTCTTGCTCCCTTTTATGTTAAGGGGGAAGAGGTAGCAAGATTGGTTTTTGCTTTCCTTCTCCCTTAACCCATTTTCTATTTTTCTTTAATTTATTTTATTTTATAATTTATTCTCATCATTTATGATGAAATAAGGGGGAATGAATCCCCTTAATTCTTCATTTAAGGTCACGGCAAGAGAGGGAAAAGAGAGAGGAAGGGAGGAAGGCAAGTTGCCTTTCTCTTGCTCTTTTCTTGCTTTCTCTTCTTAGATCTTTACTCCTATCTTTATCATGCATTCCCTTTCCTTGCTATCAATATCTTCTCTCTATCCCAATTGGTTTCTACTAATTAACTCTATAAATTATAGTATAAGAGGTTCAAGGTTCAATCCTTAACCTTCACTTCTTTTTATTTCATTTTATTCCTTTTTATTTATTTTTGGTTCAACATTCCACTAATATTTTTCTAAGGCAAATTCATCATTCTCATATTTATCTTAAAAGCTTAGTGGGTGTTACAGTACCCCGTACCTCATAAAAAGTTCGTCCTCGAACTTTAAAATAGCTCCGGGTACTTTTGTTTCATATCGTCCTCACGTTCCTAGGTGGCTTCTTCGAATCGTTGATTCCGCCATAGAACCTTTACTAAGGGTATTTCTTTGTTCCTTAACCTCTTGACTTCTCGGTCTAGGATCTGAATAGGTCTACTTTCGTAACTTAGGTCCTCTTGAACCTGTACCGACTGTGGCTCAATCACTTGATCTGTGCTGGGAATACACTTCTTGAGCATCTATACATGGAACACATTGTGAATGGCTGCCATGTCTGGAGGTAGTTCTAGTCTATATGCGACTTGGCCCACTCTTTCTAAAATCCGATACGGTCCTACGTATCGTGGGCTTAACTTGCTCTTCTTTCCGAACCTCATTATCCCTTTCATGGGGGATACTTTAAGGAATACCAAGTCTCCGATGTTGAATTCTAGCGGCCTGCGTCCTTTATCGGCATAATTCTTCTGCCGACTCTGAGCAGTTTCTATTCGTTGACGGATCTTTTGTATAGCTTGGGTGGTGTCATCAATAAGTTCCGTTCGGAACCCCATTTCCTTCTTTTCACCACTTTCATACCAGCATATAGGAGATCTACACTTCCTCCCATATAGAGCTTTGTAAGGTGCCATTCCAATAGTAGCTTGGTTGCTATTATTGTAGGCGAATTCTGCCAGGTATAAATATCGGCACCAGCTCCCCTTGAAGTCCAGGGCACATGCTCTTAACATATCCTCCAATATTTGATTTACTCTTTCAGTCTGCCCATCAGTCTGTGGGTGGAAGACTGTGCTAAACAACAACTTCGTGCCGAGGGCCTTCTGAACGCACTCCCAAAAGTGCGAGACAAAATGTCCGTCTCTATCAGAAATAATGGTCTTAGGGATACCATGTAATCTGACGATTTCCTTAACATATAGTTGAGCTAGTTGTTCAGTTGAATAAGTCATCTTGATCGCCAAAAAGTGTGCAGACTTCGTCAATCTGTCCACGATCACCCATATAGCATCATATCCGTTTGTCGTCTTGGGTAGTCCTGAAATGAAATCCATGGAGATTTCTTCCCATTTCCATTCTGGAATTTGGACAGGTTGTAATAATCCGCCGGGTCTCTGGTGTTCAGCTTTTACCCTTTGGCAGGTCAGACAAGTACTGATGTACTGAGCCACTTCTCTTTTCATACCGGACCACCAAAATTTCTTTTTCAGGTCCTGGTACATCTTAGTGGAACCCGGGTGCATTGCATAAGGCGTTGTATGGGCTTCTTCCTGTATCTTCTTTCACAACTCTGGATCCTCTGGAATACATAATCGATCCCTGAGGTATAATATTCCATCGTCTGCGATATGGAACCCGTCATTCTTTCCTTCTGCGGTCTCTTGCTTAATTCTTTGAAGGCTCGGGTCACTGGTTTGCTTCTCTAACATGTTCTCGAATAACGTTGGTGTTATGGTGAGGGTAGAGAGTCGTCCGGACATGGTTTCAACTAACGGATACGAAACATGTTTCAGTTTCTCGATGGATTCCCTCATCAGTTCACTTTCAACATTGAATAAAAATTCTAGCATACTAACTGAAATTAGATAGCTGACCTGTGACGATAGTAGAGGCGTTCGCCACATCATCGTGAGCAAGAGAGTAGACTCTGGCTTTGGTCATAGTGGGAGGGGCCTCCAATCTTCCTTGGCTGATTGAAGTCCCTTCTATGGCGGTATGCATCTGGTGAAGCTGTGCGGGGGCACTCCTGTTCTGGAAGTCCTGCGGAGGTGGTGCCTGAGGCTGAGTAGGGCAATTTCTTACCAAATGACCTTCCTTTCCGCAGTTGTAGCACTTTCTGGTGCTCAGAAGACATACTCCAGAATGCATCTTCCCACATGGGTACTTAGTCTGCTTATTGGCCGGACCACCTTTTGTTTTATTCCACTGCTTCCTCTTTCCACCGAAGTTTCCTTTCCAGTCGGTTTCGGTATTGTGCGATTTTTGTCCTCCGGTCAGTGCTTGGTTCTTGCCCTTGTTCATTGCTTCCTGATAGTGCTCGGTAATCAGGGCACTGCTGACTAGCTCCTCTGCAGTCTGCGGTCTATTAACTCCGCCGGCTACGTTCAGAGCTATCTCGGGTCGGAGCATCTTTAACATTAACCGGACCCTTTCTTTTTCAGTACGGATCAGTTCTGGGCACAATCGGGCTAGGCGGTTGAACCTCTTGACGGCTTCGTTAACTGACAGATCACCTTGCCGGAACTCAGTGAACTCGTCATAGTGCTTGTTGGTCACTTGCATATGGAAAAATTCCTCTAAGAACTCTGTCTCAAAATCTGTCCACTGCATTTGGTTTATTTGTCTTTTCGCCTTTACTCTGTCCCACCACATCCGGGCATCTCCGGTAAGACAGAACGACGCGCATTTGACCTTCTCGTGTTCAGGCCAATCCAATAGTTCCATTATGTTTTCCACGGTCTTGAGCCAGGCTTGTGCATCCCATGGTTCACAGTTTCCCGAGAATGCTTCCGGCTTAAGCCTTTGCCACTGAATCAGATAGGCCTCTTGTCGGACCATCGGAGTAGGGGCTGCCGGGGGCACTGGCGCGGCTGTAGGTATAACCGGTAGTGCATTCTGATTTGCCGGTGGGGTAACTGGGTTGCCTTGCTGACCCATTAAGGTAGTGATCAACTACTGTTGCTCGGCAATCTGATGCTGGAGATTTGCGACTACCTGCGTAAGGTCTGGTGGAGTCACTGTTCCCTCGGTTCGGGTATTGCGTGTCCTAACCATGTTTATCTAAATAAGGACAATTAGACTAGTGTAAGTGGTTATCGTTTTTAGCCTAGTATTATTCCTAACCTACCAATATGAAATCCTAATCTAAATTTATAACTAAAAGCATAGAATAAAGCATTAAACATAAGCAAGTAAAACATGAAGCTAAAACATAAGCATCATAAGGAAAAATAAAGAATAGAGTGACAAGCAATATAACAAAAAGAAATAAAGCATGAGCAACATAAGGAAAAATAAAGAATAGAGTGACAAACAATATGACATAAGGAAATAAAGCATAAGCAATATAGCAAAGAAAATAAAGCATAAATCGTATAACATGAAACTAAGCATAAACATATAACAAGAAAATTAAACATAAACATTATTACTTGGAGTGGCAGGTCGGAGGCTTGATGTGTGTGTAGTGAGCTGGCAATAACCTCGCTCTGATACCAACCTGTAACGCCCGCCCTCCCTGCTAACCCTAAGGGACGGGGCTACGATACTCTACGTACATATTACAGCGGAAGACTTAAAATAATTTTTCTTAGATTAATAAAACTTTTCTTTTGTTTGCATATCCAAACTACACTAATATGGTTTCCATAACATGAAAACAAGATAAATATAAACATAACATCAAGTCACCCATTTAGTACTACAATTTATGAAACCAAAGCGTAATTCTTAAAAGTTCTTAAAGCAAGTTCTTATTTGGTTGCCTAGCCACAGCCACACACATCTCCTTGCCTCTCCTGCTGCTCCTTTAGCACATCCAGCTTTTTCCTTTATCTGCGGTACAAGGAAAAGTAAGCTGTGAGCACTCATGGCTCAGTAAGTTCCTTTCCTACTCACTAAAACCGAAAATCATCACATGATCAAAGAATATCTCAACATAACATGATCTCAACTAGTCATGGCATAACATATCATACTCTTTAAGCATATCATGCAGCATAACAAAAATCATAACTAGTCATGGCATATCATCTCTTAAAGCATAGCATGATACATAACATAATCATATCTAATCATGGCATATCATAGCATCATCATAAGGTATCATGGCATATCAAGCATAGCATGAAACATAACATAATCATATCTAATCATGGCATATCATAGATCATAGCATCATCACAACATGATCATAAGGTATATGCAATATGATTTTAAAAACATGTATCCGAAAAACATGTGTATGTCTCATGATCTTTAAAACCATTTATTCTTACATATATACTTGAACGCAATATCAATATATTCAGGGCCCCGGCTTAGTACCACATACATACATAATGCGTGCATCCTAAGTAGATCCAAGGTAGCTAGTCTTGATCCTACTAGGAAACTAGGCCCGTAGCTCGACCTAGAAGCACGTAAGGAGCCCACCCTTTACTAGGCCCGTAATTCGACCTAGGGGCGCATAAGGAGCCCACCCTTTTGGTACAAGCCATTCAAAGTAAAATACATGTCATACTTATACATATCATACATCATACAAGCATGCATCACTTAGGCATACATCATATAAAAGTATGCATCACTTAGGCATACATCATGTCATAAAAGTATGCATCACTTAGGCATACATCATGTCATAAAAGTATGCATCACTTAGGCATACATCATATAAAAGTATGCATCACTTAGGCATACATCATATTAACTTGCATATCATAAAAGCATACATATTTTAAGCATATAGCATATCATCAAAGTATGCATATTTCCTTCCACATAGCATATCATAAAAAGCATGCATATTCTAAGCATATAGCATATCATCAAGCATGCATATTCTAAGCACATAACATATCATCAAAGCATGCATATTTCTAAACACATATCATATCATAAAAACATGCATATTCTAAGCATATAGCATATCATCAAGCATGCATATTCTAAGCACATAACATATCATCAAAGCATGCATATTTCTAAACACGTATCATATCATAAAAACATGCATATTTTAAGCACATAACATATCATCAAAGCATGCATATTTCTAAGCACATATCATATCATGGAAAGTAGAAATCACAAGCATACATGTTTAAGCATAAGGGTGTATCATGTAATTATACTATCATAAGAAATATGGTAACATAGTTAGCTTGGGTTCTAAGCTTCCTAATCTCTTGGGTTCTTATCATGGCCGAACCCCCTTAGATCTCAATTTAGGTAAAAACAACCTCCAAGCATGTGGAACCTAAATTATCATTACATAAATTTCATAGGAAGCATTATAAGTATGATTTACTTGGTTTCTAAGTTCTCCAAGTCCCTAAACTTCATGTGGCCGAACCCTATCAGGTGTGAAACAAGGTCCCAAATGTCATGAAAGCATGGAAACCTTAAACCACATTTATAGCATTTTTTTCCAAGTAACATAGTAAGCATATTGAGCTAGTTCCTAAGTCCTTCAAGCCCTTAACATATGTCATGGTCAAACTTTTAACAAGTGTTCATTAGGGCTAAAAACAAATATACAATCATGTGAACTTGAACTAACATCATGTATAAATTCATAACAAGACATTATACAATATGTATGGCCGAAACTTACCCTAGCCTCAAATAGGTCATTAAACAGCATATAGCATAGGAACTTTGTCTTTCTACTTATCATATTTCATGTAGAGTGACATAAGCATATTTAATTTTTGTTCTAGGGTTTCTAGGGCCTCTATCCCTTCATGGACAAAACATACAATGGTCCATTTAGGTCTTGGAAAAATTGTACAAGCATGTGACACAATCAACACATTATCATCTTTCCATAAGAAGCATTTTTAACACCTTTGGTTTCATTTCTAAGGCCTCTAGGTCTTTTAAACCCTACTTGGCCGAAACTCAACAGTATATAAACTTGCTTCAAATAGCCTAAAAGCATAAGAAATCATACAAGTTTCATAGCATGTATAAAGACAAGCATAATAATCATACATGTGAATTGTGTCTTAGGCTTCCTAGGTTTCTTTCCATTTTTCTTTTATTTTTCCTCATGGCCGAAACCTACCAATCTTTAAACTAGGTTTTAAGTGGCCTAAAGCATGGAAAACCTAAGTAAGTTTCATGGAAAAAATTACTAAGAACATCATATACAAAGTGGGTTCATAAACAAGCTAGGACCCTTGTGATCTTACATGTCATATATCATGTAACAAATTTTCTATACTCCAATTAAACATGAGAGCATTAAAAAACTTTCATATCATGATATCACAGAGGTCTTGAGCATATTAGAATTTTTTTCAAGCTTTTCTAAACTATACATCTTATCATGGCCGAAAATCTAAAATAAGAGTTCAAGAATTTCTAACAATGTTCAACATGCAATTCTTTAAGAGAACTCTATATTCTATCATACAAACATGATTACTTAAATTTAAAGGTCTTCTTAACCCTAAGCCCTTTTTCTTGGCCAAAACATATAAATGGATTTCTTTTGGTTCCAAGTAACTTTCAAGCAAGAAAACCAATAAAAGACCCTTAGTAGTTCATGGAGGGAATCTTGTACTAGTTTGGTTACACCATGTTTTCCCTAACCTCCTTAAAATACTTTTAGCCGAAATTCTAGGGTTAGGCACTCCTCTGATCAAGCATCAATTAGGTATAAAAACATGAAGAAAATCCTTCCTACATAGCATAGAAAACATATCATAAAATAAAGACTTGTTTAAACCTTCCTAGATTTGAAAACCCTTTCTTTAGCCGAATTTTCTAAAATTCTTTCCTAGGTTTTCTAATCCTCATAAAATCCGAAAATCACATAAAAAGCCTTGTACCACAGGTGAGGGGAAGCTTACATCCTTTTCGTTTGTGGATCTAAGGTATGGTGATGGAAGAAGTAGCCTCTTCTTCTAGTTCCTTTCCCTTGATTCCCTTGCTAAGTCCTCCTTGTATCTTAGGATTTTCTTAGGGGAGAAACCTTGGCTTTGGGGCCGAAGATGGAGGAGAGGGGACTGATGGTTTCGGTGAGGGAGAGGAAGAATGAGAGAAAATGAGAGAAAAATAAACTTCTCTTTTCTTGCTCCCTTTTATGTTAAGGGGGAAGAGGTAGCAAGATTGGTTTTTGCTTTCCTTCTCCCTTAACCCATTTTATATTTTTCTTTCATTTATTTTATTTTATAATTTATTCTCATCATTCATAATGAAATAAGGGGGAATGAATCCCCTTAATTCTTCATTTAAGGTCACGGCAAGAGAGGGAAAAGAGAGAGGAAGGGAGGAAGGCAAGTTGCCTTTCTCTTGCTCTTTTCTTGCTTTCTCTTCTTAGATCTTTACTCCTATCTTTATCATGCATTCCCTTTCCTTGCTATCAATATCTTCTCTCTATCCCAATTGGTTTCTACTAATTAACTCTATAAATTATAGTATAAGAGGTTCAAGGTTCAATCCTTAACCTTCACTTCTTTTTATTTCATTTTATTCCTTTTTATTTATTTTTGGTTCAACATTCCACTAATATTTTTCTAAGGCAAATTCATCATTCTCATATTTATCTTAAAAGCTTGGTGGGTGTTACAGCTTGTGTGTGTATATGTGATGCATGCTATTATAGTAATTAATTAGCGCCTTAAAGATTAATTAGATCTAAATCGTGTACAAGTTGCACCCTATCGATTAGATTAGATCTCAATCGTGTCAACTCAAATGCCTACCATGCCATGATACCTATCACTACGTCGATCACATGTGTTGTTGAATCTGCCAAAGCAGAGCAACACATATTATCTTGGTAGGGTACGGAGGGACAATCTTGGTCCCGCCTATCAACGCATGGGTGAGTACAACTCAATTAGATTGAGTAACTAGTTAACTCAATTGGATCGAGTTTAACTATAGGCATTTTCCAATGGTTGGTAGATAGGTCAAAATCACATTTATATTAACTCTTGGGCGTATTAGCTAAAGCTAACTCGAGTTTTAATATAAATGCGGATCTTGATCCTATAAACAAGATTTGCATAGAGATGTAATTGGTAAATTGTTATCTACCGATCATACTAAGTCTTGGGCGATTTTGCCAATGCTAACTCAAGGCGTAGTATGATGTGGATCTTGTCACACTTGAATTATAGAATTCAGTGGGAGCGTCATTTAGTTAAAGGCCTAATTAAATGATTAAAAGAATATGATATTTATTTTTTACATTTTTCTGTTGTAGATTACCATGTCGAACACGAACACCTTCTCTCTGCGTTCTGTCCTTGATAAGGACAAGCTCAACGGAGCAAATTTCCTGGACTGGTACAGGAATATGAGAATAGTTCTCACCCAAGAACGTAAACTGTATGTTCTGGAGCAGCCCATTCCGGAGGCTCCTCCTGCCACTCCCACGTGAGCTGACTGAGATGCTTACAAGAATCATCAAGATGACGCATTAGATGTGTCTTGTCTAATGCTCGCGACCATAAACTCTGAGCTTTAGAAGCAACACGAGTTGATAGGCGCTTACGATATGGTTGAACATCTTCGTCAACTGTATCAAGGACAAGCAAGGCACGAGAGATTCGAGATCTCTAAGGCACTATTTCAGTGCAAGATGTCAGACAGGGCTCCCGTAGGTCCATATGTGCTCAAGATGATTGGGTACATAGAGAACCTATAGAGGTTGTGGTTCCCACTTGGCCAAGAGCTGGCCACTGACCCGATCTTGCAGTCCTTGCTAGATAGCTATAGTCAATTCATTCTAAATTATAACATGAACGAAATTGACAAACCACTGCCCGAGCTGCTTAGCATGTTAAGAACTGCTGAGCTCAACCTTAAGAAGGTTAAGCTCAACTCTGTTCTGATGGTTCAGAAACATAAGGGCAAGGGCAAGCCCAAAGGCAAGGGAAAGTCCCAAGCCAAGGGCAAAGGCAAGGCACTGAAGCCTAAAGGAGGGGTCGCCAAGGATGCTACCTGCTTCCACTACGGTCAAACCGGGCATTGGAACAGGAACTACAAGGTGTACCTGGAAGATCTTAAGAAGAAGCGAAGTGAGACTTCCACTTTAGGTATATATGTTATAGAAGTCAATCTATCTATTTCTTCATCATGGGTATTAGATACCGGATGTGCTTCTCACATTTGTACTAATGTGCAGGCGCTGAGAAATAGCAGGGCATTGACGAAGGGCGAGGTGGACCTACGAGTAGGCAATGGAGCACGGGTTGCTACTGTTGCTGACGGAACTTATCATCTATCTCTGCCCTCTGGGCTTGTATTAGAATTAGATGAATATTGTTATGTGCCTGCTTTAAATAAGAACATAATTTCAGTTTCTTGTTTGGACAAGAAAGGTTTCTCTTTTATAATAAAGGACAAATGTTGTTCTGTTTATTTAAAAGATATGTTCTATTGTAGTGCACCTCTGATGAACGGACTCTACATTCTAGACCTTGAAAACTCTATCTATAACATAAGTACCAAGAGGTTCAAGTCAAATGACATGAACCAAACCTATCTCTGGCACTGTCGCTTAGGTCATATAAATGACAAGCGCTTATCCCAGCTCTATAAAGATGGTTTGCTGGACTCATTTGATTTTGAATCATATGAGACATGCGAGTCATGCCTACTGGGCAAGATGACCAAGACTCCCTTTAGTGGGCACAGAGAGAGAGCAACTGACTTGTTAAGACTTATACATAGTGATATATGTGGCCCTTTTAATGTCACTGCTAGAGGCGGTTATAGGTACTTCATTACATTTACTGATGACTTCAGTAAATATGATTATGTGTACTTGATGACACATAAGTCTAAATCCTTTAAAAAGTTCAAAGAATTCAAGAATGAAGTACAAAATCAGCTTGGCAAGAGTATTAAGATACTTCGATCAGATCGAGGAGGTGAATACCTTAGCCATGAGTTTCGTGACTATCTAGCTGAGTGTGGGATCCTATCCCAACTCACTCCTCCTGGAACAACACAGTGGAATGGTGTATCTGAAAGGAGGAATCGTACCCTATTAGATATGGTACGGTCTATGATGAGTCACACAGATCTTCCTACATTTCTTTGGGCTATGCTCTAGACACGGAAGCTTTTATAGTCAACCGAGTTCCATCCAAGGTCGTGATAAAGACACCATATAGGATATGGACTGGGAGAGATGCCCAGGTGTCTTTTATGAGAATTTAGGGTGGTGAGGCTTATGTTAGACGTCAAGTTTTAGACAAAATGGGACCCAAATCTGATAAGTGACATTTCATTAGATATCCCAAGGAAACTAAGGGATATTACTTCTACATTCCCAGTCAGCACAAGGTAGTTGTGGCAAAGACTAGGGTATTTCTAGAAAGAGATTTTATTTCTAGAAAGACTAGCGGGAGTATGTTCAATCTTGAAGAAGTTCAAGATGTGAACAATAGCACTAAAGCCTCGATGGAAGTTGAACTGGAACCACAAAGTGTTGTGGATGATGTTGTTCCACAAGGAGTTGAGGAACAACAACCAGTTCAAGTAGACATACCTCTTCGCAGGTCTGATAGGGTACGTCATCAGCCTGAGAGATACTCATTTCTCTTGTCTGACCATGATGAAATTGTGCTCATAGAGGATGAGACTACCACCTATCAGGAAGCTGTGATGAGACCAGATTCCAAGAAATGGCTAGAGGCCATGAGATCCGAGATGGAATCCATGTACACCAACCAAGAATGGAATTTGGTTGATCCACCTGAAGGGGTAAAACCCATTGGGTGTAAGTGGGTCTTTAAGAGAAAGACTGACAAGGATAGACTTATCTATAAGGGTCACTTGGTAGCTAAAGGTTTCAAGCAAATTCATGGTATTAACTATGATGAAACTTTTTCTCCAATAGCGATGTTTAAGTCCATTCGGATCATGCTTGCTATTGCAGCATACCATGACTATGAGATATGGCAGATGGATGTCAAAATCACATTTCTAAATGGAAACCTGCTCAAGGATGTGTACATGACACAACTTGAGAGTTTTGTAGATCCACAGCATACTAGCAGAGTATACAAGCTGCATAGGTCCATATATGGACTAAAGCAAGCTTCTCGGAGCTGGAATCTTCGATTCGATGATGCAATCAAACAGTTTGGTTTCATCAAGAATGAAGATGAACCTTGTGTCTACAAGAAGGTTGTAGGGAACACAGTTGTCTTCCTTATATTGTATGTGGATGACATACTACTCATTGGGGGTGACATCCCTTTGCTTCAGTCTGTCAAGACCTAGCTAGGGAGTTGTTTCTCAATGAAGGACTTAGGTGAAGCATCTCACATTCTAGGCATACAGATCTATAGAGATAGATCTAAGAGATTGCTTGGCCTAAGTCAGAGTACATATATTGACAAGGTACTCCTACGGTTTGCCATGCAAAACTCCAAGAAGGGTTTTCTGCTGATGTCACAAGGCGTGAGTCTTTCGAAGACTCAAGGTCCCTCTTCTAGAGAGGAGAGAGACCGCATGGATCAGATCCCTTATTCCTCAGCCATAGGATCTATCATGTATGACATACTATGTACTCGACCTGATGTCTCGTATGCTTTGAGCATGACGAGCAGATACCAGTCAGATCCAGGTTAGAGTCATTGGATAGCTGTCAAGAATATTCTTAAGTACTTGAGAAGGACTAAAGAATATTTCTTGATATATGGAGGCGATGACAAGCTAGCTGTAAAGGGTTACAGTGATGCTAGCTTCTAGACCTACCAGGATGATTATCGATCGCAGTCAGGGTTCGTGTTTTATATAAATGGTGGTGCTGTGAGCTGGAAGAGTTCGAAACAGGACACAGTCGCTGATTCTGCAACAGAGGCAGCAAAGGAGGCAGTTTGGATCCGCAAGTTCATCACTGAACTTGGGGTGGTTCCTAGTATCGCTGACACTATTGAGCTCTATTGTGACAACAATGGAGCTATAGCACAGGCTAAGGAATCTCGCTCACACCAGCGGACCAAACACATACTACGGCGCTTCCATCTCATTCGAGAGATTATCGATAGAGGAGATGTGAATATTTGCAGAGTACCTACAGAGGCTAATATCGCAGATCCCTTGACCAAGGCTTTGGCACAAAGAAAGCATGATGGTCACACTAGGTCATTAGGCCTTAGAGCCTACACTGTTTGGCACTAGTGCTAGTGGGAGATTGTTAGTTAGAGCCCTAGAGCCAATCATTTGATGATTGTTGTATAGACTCATTGTATCATATTCTTATATATAAAGGCATTTGGTTTTTTGGTTATTATGCTTACTTGTATTGGTGCCAAATAAACTAAGTATAATAGCGTCCTTGAGTAGAAGGTTCTTACCTATATCAATCGATTGGTTGAATCGATAGTGAGATGATATAGGGAACATTACTCTTAATCATTCCTAGTCGAGTATTAACATTCAGGGACAATGTTAATGCAATAAGACTAGAATGTAGGTCAACTCGATGACTTGATCTCACAAATCATGGATATAGAGATGTCAAGTTGACACATGGGTATGCATTGGAGAATGTATACTGAATGACCCGCCATGAGAAAGTATCATGGATCGTTATATGAGTGTCATATACTTTCTCATGTGACTATTAGTATGACTACTAGTCCTTGGACCTGAAGTCACCATGGATCCCTACATAAGGAGTTACGTACTTTGGCTTCGTCAAACGTCACCCGTAATTGGGTGGACTATAAAGGTGATTGCTAGGTATGTAACGAATTATGCAGAGGGATGTGAGTGATGTAGATGGGATCTATCCCTCCTATATGACAGGAGTGACATCGATATTCTTGATAGAGTGAGACCACTAAGTGCATGGTCATGCCCAAATGAGTCAATATGAGATATTGAGCTCATTTAATCGAGTGAGTCTACTTGGGATTCAAGATTTAGATTGATTAGAGGATGACACGCGGTATATGCCTCACATTGCTCAATCTAGATGTC
This sequence comes from Zingiber officinale, assembly GCF_018446385.1. Taxonomy (NCBI): domain Eukaryota; kingdom Viridiplantae; phylum Streptophyta; class Magnoliopsida; order Zingiberales; family Zingiberaceae; genus Zingiber; species Zingiber officinale. Next base: position 58,331,617 of record NC_055993.1, read on the forward strand.
TAGGATAGAAGGACAATGTCATATATTGTGAAGAGTCAAAATTAGTAGTCACAAGCTGATGTTGGATCTCAACATTCTTGTAACTTGGGTAGTAATGATGTATTGCTAGATACTACTCATTGTTTATGCTTCTAAATGAGTTTAGGAGCATTGTCAACATTACAAGAGCCTATAGGGTCACACACAAAGGACAATTAGATGGAGATTAGGTTCATATGATGAACCAAGAGGATTAGATTCATGTGATGAATCAAATTGGATTAAGAGTAATTCTAATTGAACTAATTGAGTTGGACTCAAGTTGATTCATGTGTTCAATGAGTCTAATGTAGATTATGACTCATTGAATTAATTTAATTAAATGAATTAGATTCATTATATTAAGTTGGTTTGAATCAAATGGTTAGATTAGATCAACCATGAAAGAGATTTGGTCAAGTTTGACTTGACTTGAGAAGGAAGATGAAATGTCAAGTTTGACTTGACCATTTGCCACCTCATTTGTGAGTTGGAATTAAGTGGCCAATAATGGTGTTACACATCATCATGTTTAGAACATGTGTGTGCCAGCTCATGGAGGTTACAAATCTCCTCTTTAATGGCCACATTAAATGAGAATGGAGGTTACAACTCCAATAGTGGCCGACCACTTATGGTTGAATGGATGGATTAATTTTCATTCAAGCAAAGTAACTCTCATCTTCTTCCTTGCTCTCATTCTCCTCTCCCTCTCCTCCTCCTTGGCCGAACAACCTAAGGTGCTAGCACACCTTTGTTTGGTCTTCTCCACCTCGTTTGTTCGTGTGGATACGCATAGAGGATCGTACACTTGACGATCTCGAGATCCGGCAAACCTTTGGACGAGCGAGATTGCAAAGGGCATCGCATCAAGGGTTAATCTCTTAACATGTAAATCTAGTGTAGATCTAGGGGTTAGAAACTCGTACTCGAAATTTTATGAAATTATTTTACTTCGCACGGATCCAGTGGCATGGGAATCGGGGTTTCCGCAACGCGAAAAAGCGGTTTTTGCGGCCCGAAATTCCCAACAACTTGGTGATTGGAAGTCCAAGTAGGTTAAAGGATTGACCAGATACTTGACACAAGGAGAAAAGTCCAAGTGTTAAAGGATTGACTAGACACTTGGTGAAGAAGTCCTAGCAGGTTAAGGTTGACCAGATGATAGGCAATAAGAAGTCTCAACAGGTGACGGTTGATCGGATGTTGGGTAATGGACCCTTAGACTTTGTTTTGGAAGTTAGGGTTTGGTAATCGATTGGGCTAATCAATTACCATAACTTAAGTGATTAGAGCTCATCTTCGTGAGTGCATAGAGAGATGCCTAATCAATTAGGCACATTTTATGTGATTAAGGCAATCACTTAAGAAGTCCTCTATGTGAAACAGAAGTTACAATGAGTGATTAAGAAGGGAAGCTTTATCGCTTATGATCTATTCTTGCACGAACAGAAAGGCTCTTAATCGACTCAGCTAATCGATTAAGAACCCTTAAGCGATTAGAGAAATCGCTTAAGGTTGAAAACTAGCTATTATGTGCCCAATAAGAGATTTCACGTGTACTATTCAACTATCTGCTCTTCCACTCTTCGCCAAGCTCAAAGGTCATCACCACCGATTTTTGAAGCTTCTTGGAGACAAGTGCCACTGTACTTATCAAGGTCATGAGGTGTTCCTAAACAAGAATAAGACGCAAGCTAGGGTTTCATGATTTTAATCTTGTAAGATTTTATCTTGTATTAGCTTGTATTTTCCTCTTCTTGTATTTCTTTGTGTGTGAGCTTGTACGAGACTTCTCCGCCTCCGGATTATTTTTGAGAATGAGTGTTTCATAGTGTAGAGCGTACATGAGGGCTAGATCCTTGGATTAGTCACATCTTCTTGAGGTGGATACCAAGTAAATCAATCTTGTTAGCATTGGGAAGTTTTGCATCTAGTTTAACCGCTGCACATCATCATCAACAAAGTGCGAGAAGCTATTCACCCCCCCCCCCCTCTAGCTCTGAAGTATCCCAACAAGAAGGAGAGAGAAAACAAAGAGAGAAATAAAAATTAATTCCAAAATTAAATGTATTTCCTCTCTTATCATTTTCTTATATAAATCTCCTTTTGAATTTAGATCAAATCCAAACCTATATCCAGTAACTCGCAATCAATACTCTTAGCCTTTATGTTTGATTTAAAACCAAACCAATTTACTTCACAACTAAACTAAACCATTTGGTTTAATAACTAACCTCTTTTAATTAAAACCAAATTGATGTGTGTAGTTACATACACATTTATGCATACTTTATAGCACATTCACGGTTTTATCTCGAGTATGTTCTATGCATTTACACTTCCTTTCATCATTATTTCAGTAGTATTATTCTTTTGGTTCAAAGATCTACTTTTGTGTAATTTGTTAAGACAAGAACGCTTTTAGAGTGAAATCAGTACGGAAACAAGGTAAGGAATAACTTGTGGAGAAAAGGAGTAAAGTAGGGTCGTGTCTCTTGGCACGGCTGTGTTACTTCACCCGAGAGTAACATGAACCTAGTCATTATTAGTGCAAGGAGCACCAGACGATTGAACTTGAGTTTTGATAATGGCAAAGGGTTCAAAAGTTAAGATGTCTTGTGATCAAATAAGTATGACTGAGCTTATAGGAAAGTCCTAAGTGTTCTTAGGTAAAAGTCCTAATAGATTTTAGGCAGGTGGAGAACCCTAGGGGAGGTAACCATAGGTCCTAAGGGGAGATAAAAAAAGTTCTGCAACGAAGTCCTGGTCTAGGAGACTGGGTGAAGTCTTGGTGATCAAGGATGTTGGGCGAAATCCTAGAGTCGGCGACTCTAGATAAAAATCCTGAGAGTCACAGATACCAGGTGGAAGACTAGGCGGGTCAGGATCGGATGTTCAAAATGAAACCTCGACATCTCAAATGCTGAGCAAAAGACTAGATGGTCTAGAGGACCGGTTTGGCAAAAGGTAAACTCTCCTCAGAGGAGTAGGTGAGGGCACACTCCCCCAAGATTGAACAATAGGTGTCGGTCTGACCTAGAGTTTCAACGAAACTCAAAGTCAGGACTGGATAGCCTGGAGGCTATCAAAAGTTAAATTTTGTATACTATTTACCTATTATTCTAACTCTGTTTTACAAGAAGACTAACATTTTACAAGGTCAAATTTTGCCTTGTTCGATTGACAATGGGATAAGTCAACCAAATCCCAAAGATCATATTAGCTCACAACCAAGCTTCAACCAAGGGATTGGTCAACTAAATGTCAGGTTCAGTCGATCGAACAGTGGATAAGCAAAGGGCTGACTTGGTCGATCGGATCAGATAGGCTAGGGATCATGAACGAATTAGTCGACCAAATAACGAGATCGGTCGACCGAATGAAGACTCTTATCCAAGCAGTAGCATTTGGACAAAAAGCTTGCCTAATTTAGGTAAGATCAGTTGACCAATCAAGGGGATTGATCAATCGATCAACGTTGAGTCAAACAATGATCTCGAGATCAGAGGATTTGGATCAGGTTTAACTAGACTATAAAAAGGAATTCAACCAGCAGCTTCGATAACAATAATTTTAATATCTTCTAGTCTTGCATACTGCTCCCCCCCCCCCTCTATCATGTCTCGATCTTATAGTCACGCCCCCAGGCATGGCCATGCGGTACATCCAGTAGCCAACCCCACTCAGGTCATGTGGATTCACATGGCCATGTTGGGGAAACAGAACTCAATTTGATTGTGGTCGTGCCAATTGGCACGGTCGTGCCTTGCTTCCAAAGACCAACTCCATTGGGGCCGTGTGAATTCCACACAGTCGTGCACTAACTTCCATTGGACAACAAGCTCTAGCCATGCCCAAGATGCACGATCATGGCACGGCCCGTGGCAAGAGTCGTGCCAGCCTATAAATGTGGGATTCTCCCCCATTTCAAGAAAAAAGTTTCCCCATCTTAGGGAAGATGATCTAAAGCTCAGATCTACTATCTTAGAGGTTTTTAATAGATGATCCAAGACTAAAATCTAGATCTCAATCCCTCTATTGGAAAGGATTGTTCCAAAGATCACTCATCGGCATTCGCTAAGTCTCTTATTCTCATCTTTCTTGATTTGAATGTTGAGGCCTATTTTCTGTCTTCAGATTCAATCTCCTTCTTGTTATGGAGAAGATTTCCTGTTCTAGGGATTAGGGAGTATGTGTAATGTGGATTTGATATAAAACTCTTGGATTATGCCAATGTCCTGCTCAAATGAAGTTTTCATTCTTGTTCTTGTTAGATCTAATGTGTATGTGTGGATTTTGTACTGAATTCTCATGTTAGATTTGATAGATGTGTGTGGATTGTTATCATAAAAAGAATTGATCGCTAGATTGTATGACCAGGGGTCCTAGTGACAAGGATTCCCTCTTAACCGGACATCTAGGGGTAGATATAGATGAAAAAGACAATTCTCCCACAAGGGAGATTTTAACTGCACTTAATGGGTTTTCCCTAATCTTGTGCTCATAGGTGATTTGTGTGATTTAGGAATGTATAATCGGGGTGTCTAGTGACAGGGATTCCCTCTTAATTGTAGGATTGAAAGCGCTAGAGGGGGGGGGGGGTGAATAGCGCTTGTGGCTAATTCGTTCGTCTAGAGTAAAATACGTAGTAGAAAATAAAAGGCACAATGCAAACACCAAGATTTTACTTAGTTCAGAGCATATGGTGACTCCTACTCCAAGGCCCGCACGTAAGAGTGCTTTCAATGGGCAATCACTAATCAATTTGAAATAGTACAAAAAGATTACAGATGTAGTACAAGGAGCTTTTAAATGAAAACGATATCGACAACTCTGTATGAGAGAATCTTCTAGAAGAATCATCGTCCGAGCTTTCGGATGTCGTGGAAACATTTTCTGAGAAGTTCGAAGAAGTGGAAGTCGTTCGTTGTGTTCTGCTGAAGCTTCTATTCGAGACTACTTTTATAGGCTATTCTGGGCGCCCGGAGAACCCCTCCGGGCGCCCGGAACCCCTCCAGGCACCGGGACCACGTGGCTCAGCCACTCCGCGCGTGCCACATCAGCTTGGCAATAACTTTTGGGTTTCGGGCACCTGGACTGACTTCGGTCGCTCAGACCAACTCGGGGTGCCCGGACCAGCTTTTTTCAGCTCTAATTTTTTGTAAAATAAAGTTAGTCCAGGCATAAAACAATATATATAAACTAAAATTCGACAGCTTATGACTATTCGATTCTGATTTTGAGTTTCGTTGAAACTCTAGGTCGAATTGACGCCTACTGTTCCCTCGTCGAGGGGCGCATCCTCACCTACTTCTCTCAAGAGAGTTTAGTTGTTGTCAGATCGGTCCTCCAGATTGACTGGACTTTCTGCCTAGGGTTACCACCCCCTAGGGTTTTCCTCAGCCCAGGGTTACCACCCCTAGAAATTAGGGTTAGTACCCCCTAGGGTTTTCCTCAGCCTAGGATTACCACCTCCTAGGACCTAGGGTTACCACCCCCTAGGATTTTCCACCTGCCTAACCGCAGCTAGGACTTTCCACCACCTAGGGTTACCACTCCCCCTAGGACGTAGGGTTACCACCCCTAGGGTTTTCCACCTGCTTAGAATCCACTAGGACTTTTGCCTAAGACAACTTAGGACTTTCCTACAAGCTCAATGAACTTTGTTAGATAATAAGACAACTTAACTTTGGACCCTTTAACATAATCAAAACACAGGTTCGATTGTCGGATGTTTCCCGCACCAACATTAATTGGATTTCTTAGATTATCATTTCCATTTAGGAGCATAGGATGACAAAAGGGATAACACTATGATTGCTAGCCATGGATTAAAGTTGGTACATTGGTTAGGCTTCCTAGATGTATGAGAATTGATGATAGAAAATAGGTGAAGCCAAGCGCATTAAGTCTCATTACATTGAAATTGAAACCCCTAGAATATTTCAATTATCAAGACTTCCTCACTCTTTATCTTTACCTTACTTTACTTTATTTCTACTCTTTACTTTTATTCAAGATATTTCTCCAAGTATTCGTTAGTTTAGCTAATTCGAGGTGAGGGCCTTTGAGTTCTCTCAATCCTTATGGGATGATATTTTTATTACTGACGACGTAGTCGTTCACTTGCGGCTTCGTAACAAGTTTTTGGCATCATTGTCGAGATTGGTTAGCACTTATTGATTTTTAATTAGAGTTAGTCTAAACTCTATTTTTTTTCTTTTCCTTTTGTAAATACACTTACACATACATCTTGCATTTCTATTTCTGCATTTCTAATTTTTTGCATTTTACATACCTTACATTTTTTTTTCTATTTCTTAAATTTTGTTTTTCTCTGTTCTCAAATTTTTTGTACTTTAATTCTTTAAATTTAATTAATCAGTATTGCTCTTGTATGAATAGGACTAACATTACAGGAAATTTGTATCCTATTGATCCTAAAATTGATAGGGCATTCCACAAAAGAAATAACATGCAAAAGCAACAAGTAGAGCAATCACATTTAGAAATGGGCAATAAACTTCTCAAAGATTATACAGTGCCTTACGCAGCGGAAAAATTGAAATTGGAACAATGGTAACATAAGTAATTTTTTATTTGGTTCGGAGCCTTGGTCGACTCCTACTCCAAGGCCCGCACTCGTCGAGTGCTTTAGTTGGGCAATCCACTAGCAATTCGAATAAGATTTTACAAATTGAAAGTACAGGAATGCTTAAGATGATTAAATACCGATAATAATTAAGAAAGATAGGAAATAGCGCAGTGTCAGAGAAGTTTCAGCGTCACAGGAGCACAGCACAGCAGAGCAAGCTTTGGAAGGCTTTGTTGTGAGTTATTCTTAGCTCCAGGGTGCATCCTCCTTATATAGGAGGCTCTGGGCGCCCGGATCCCTTCCGGGTGCTTGGAGTGTGACGTAGCTTAGCCAACTAGAGTGCTCCACGTTGCGACGTCGCTTGGGGCGGTTCCGGGTGCCCGGACCACTTTTCTCCAGAGAGTCCTCCTACAAGAAAGAGTTAGTCTGAGACAAAGTGCAAATTATATTACCCTGCAAAACAAAGTGTTAGCATAGTTATAATAAACAAACAGAGTATTAATTAGATTCCATCTCACCGAGACCGGAATCTAGTCAAGATCTCAACTTAGAGTTCTGAAATGGTTCTAAGTTGGATCAGCGCCTAAGTTCCCTTCCAGGGAACGCGTCCTCACAGTCACTCCCCTCTAGTGACTTACCTCAACTTACCTTCCAGATGTCCAGTCAGCCCTTTGACCCATCTGGACTTTGTGCCAGACATCCGGTCAGCCCTTCGACTTGTCTGGATTTCATGCCAGACGTCCAGTCAGCCCTTCGACCCATCTAGACTTCATGCCAGCTATCCAATCGACCCTTCAACCTAGCTGGGCTTCGTGCCAACTATCTGGTCGACCCATCAACCTAGCTGGGCTTCTTTTGCATACTTGGTCACAGTGTTAGATCACAATGAAACTAACTTAACCTACTTTGTCATTTATCAAAACTTGAGTTAGACCGTTAGTGCTAACCGCACAAACAATCTCTCCCTTTTTGATGCAATGACAACCTGGGTTAAGTTAGTGAAAATTATGCAAGTAAAGCAAACAATTATAAGGTTTTTAAGTTAGTATTGTTTTATAGTCTTGTTTTATATTTAATTTTGCTTTAAATAACTTAAACCACCTAATTCTCCCCCCTTTACATTCATCAAAAGCAACACAGAAAAAGTAAGGAAGTAAAAGAAAATGCAGTAAGGAATTTGAATTAATGTCAGATTAACTTGGGGGAGTCTAACTAAGAGAACAAAATTTTTTTGAAAATTTTGCTTTAAACATAAATTTTTCAAAATAGCTAAGTTTAAAAATATAGTTTAGAAAGTAAACTTTTTAGAGTAATTTTTAAGCTTTGCAAAATTAACCTAATTTTCAAGCTTGTAAATTTAAAGCACTTTTCAAACACAAAGGCTAACTTTCAAGTAAATTGACTTTACAAAAGATTGTCAAAGCCAAAAAAATCCAAATTTCAATACTAAGTAGATAAACTCAATTTTCAAAATTAAGTTTGTATAATCCAATTTTCAATACTAAGTAAAACTCAATTTTTAAAACTAACTTTGGATAATCCAATTTTAAAAGTTTGTTAAATTCAATTTTCAAATCCTAATTTTTAAACTAAATAAGATTAAAAAAACTTAATTAGTTTAAGATATTTTTTAAGGAAATATTTTTCAAAAACTAATTCCATGATAAGTATGAAAAATAATTAATTCTCCCCTTGAACCTGATATAAAAAAAACTGTCTAACCAATTAATTACTTACTGTCTATCAAAAGATAGCAGCTTTCACTTGGTTAGTTAGGTTAAGTCAACTGTAATCAGTTAGTGTTTGACTAAACTGAATAACTTAACCTGATTGATATGAGTTTTGTATTTAATGCCCAGACTTATATTGATGCACTGAAATAAGCATCTTAAGTCCAGGCAATCTACCTATGCTGTTGGTTGCTGAGAGTTATTGGATTATAAATTGTCAACCATCATACCAGAATAGATAACTTCCCTATTTTTCTTGATAACAACTTTGTTATCAAAATAGACACAATATCTATAATAGTTTAGAAACTGAAATCAGGTTCTTTCTAAACTTAGTACGTAAAGACAATTACTTAAAATCCATATTTTATTCTTATCAAAGGATAAACATCTCCCACTGCAACAGCTACCACTTTTACAGTAGTGCCCATGTGGACGGTGATTTACCTTTCATTTAGTTGTCGGGTTTCCTGGAACCCTGCAATGAATTGCAGACATGATTAATGGCATCTTGTATCTACACTTCAGGTTCTGGTAGATAACACCACTAGGCATGTTTCAACTAATGAATTAAATACACCTAAATTGTTCTTAGTTCTAAGAAGACAGTCTACCTTAATGTCCAAGTCCTATTTCCAATCATTACAATTTGGACTACTAAGTCTTTTCTATAGTATGACTACTAGGGATTGACAAACATCCTAAGAATCTCAAAAATATTTGGTCAAGATCAACTCCTTAAAATCTCCATGAATTTTGTGTATACAAAATCGAAGAGGAGATTTTATTCATTAATTTTATTATCTCGTCAACTTTACTTTATAACGAATAAAATTAATAGTTGATCTGTCTTTGATCAAATATTTGGTCAAAACTCTTTGAATTTAAAATAACATTGATTCCTCAAACAATATTATTTAAATTTACCAACACCTCAAACACCGTGAATTTTGCATGCCACGTTAGTGTGGACGTATACAAATTCATCATTTGTAAGAGGAGGGTTTTACCCATTGACTATCTTGTCAATATAACTTTTTGACAAATAAAATTACCTCAAACACCATGAATCTTGTATGCCACGTTAGTGTGGACGTATACAAATTCAAACATTTGTAAGATGGGTTTATTAATTTTATTATATTGCCAATCTAGTTTTATGACAAATCAATAGTTGATTTCCTTTTGGTCACACAAGTGATAGTAGTGACTCCGTTGGGGAGGATACTATTAAATGTGTCTAAGTGTATACCATTACTTGACACTAAGTCCATTAATAAGATTATGCCCCTTCTGTTGGGGAAGATCACACGCTCTTAATTAACTTCCTATAGTCATCCAAAAATGGAAGTCTGTTCTAGTGATCCACAAACAAGCTCATCCGTTATGGAGGAAGGCACTCAGAGCCAACGCGCAAGCTTGTTTGCATCACTTACAAACCAGTAATGGAGACCATGAGATTTACTTAAAAATCCCTCTCCCACTTAGTTATTTATAAATGAGGAATTTTAACTATGCTAGCCTACTAAATATGCATACTAACAAGCACACACAACACAGCATAAAAAGAATAAATAGAAAAACTAATTTTCAACTATTATGGCTTTTATCTATTGCTGTCCTCCATGTGTCACCAACCCTAGCTGCTGCCATCTTTGGCCACTGCCACCGGGTCTAGTTGTCGCATCCATCTTGCTCCTTGTTCCGCTGCGCCTCTAGTACTTAAAAGGTTCCATGCCTTGCAAGACTCGATCCGCGATATAAATAGAATTTTACATTTTTTGATCCTATATTCCTCGAAGGAATGTACATGTATCTAGATCAAAAAATAAAATCCTAATAAAACTAAATACAGCTCCTGCTGTATTTTATAATACAATCATGCACACACAATAAAATGCCCTTGACATGTCCAAGGGTCCAATCACACACATAATAACTATAAGCCATAATAGTTAGATCCTGCATCCACAAAGTTAGCACATCCTACTATTAATCTGCCTAAATTATGTATGACATGTGCATAATTAAACTAATACCAAATACACAGAGGCAATACCCTAGCTCTGATACCAATTGTTGGTTGCTACTCGGAAAACCTAGAGGTTCCACTGTACAAAAATTTTGTACAAAGGTCTGAACCTTTTCCTAGCTACCATGTGTTCTTTTAAATTAAATTTTGGATCGCCTGCGGAACTTAACACATTTGATCTAAAACTTAATCTATTTGTTCTTTAAGGTTTAGACTTGGATCTCCTGCGGAACTTAACACGTTTGATCCAAATCACCTAAGTTATTAATTCCATTAAATATTAATTTCCATAATTGGTTCCCAGTACTGGCGTGGCGAGGCACATGGCCTTCTTGGATATGGGAACAACCACCACCGACTAGACAAAACCTTTTATGGAAAGCTAATATTTAATTTCCTAAAATAACTTTAGGTCAACTAAAAAGAACAATCAAATCACAAGGAAAAAAAAAATAAAAGAACACAACTTCGAAAAACATATTCGAAATACTAGAATCGTAAGTCTCTTGTATTTGGTATTATTTTCATAAATAACTAGCATGATGCGGAAAGGAAAAATTACTAGTTATACCTTCTAAAAAGACCTCTTGATCTTCTACCGTATTCCTCTTCTAACCTCGGGCGTTGTGTGGGCAACGATCTTCCGAGATGAGAACCACCAAGCACCTTCTTCTTCCTTGCAAGTTTCGGCCACCACAATTCTCCAAGAGAAGTAGAGGTCCGGCCACCACCACCAAGCTCCAAGGGATGCAAGAAACAAAACCACCTTTCTCTCCTTCTTCTCCTAGCTAGAACCGGCCACCATCAAGAGCTCCAAGAGAGGTTGCCGCCGGCCATGAGAAGAAGAGAAGAGGAAGAAGCTAGGGCCGGCCACCAAGGAGGAAAAGAGAGGAGAAGAATAATAGAGTTGTTTTTCACCCGTGAAGGCACCTCTACCCCCTCTTTTATAATCATTGGTCTTGACAAATAAGGAAATTTTAATAAAAAATTCCATAATTCTTTTGTCATAAAAAAGAAAAATTATTTTAATTAAAAAACAATTTTCTTCTTTTAATAATAATGGCCGGCCACTTCTAATTCCCCAAAACAAGGAAAATTTAATTCACACAAGAATTAAAACTTCCTAATTTGTTTCTAGAAATTTATAAAAATTTCTCCAATAATTTTTATCCCTTCATGATTGGTTAATAAAAAGGAAATTTTATAAATTAAAAATCTTCTTCTAAACATGTGGATAATTTCCAAAAGGATAGTTATCTCTAAAAATTAAAATCTCTTTTCAATCTACAAATAAGGAAAGATATCAAATCTTTTCTTAATCTTTTGTAGAAACTAATAAAAGAGAATATTTAATTTTTAAACTTCTCTTTTAAATTATTATCATGGTCAAAAAGGAAAGTTTTTCTTAAAAATAAAATCTCCTTTCAATTTACAAATAAGGAAAGATTTCAAATCTTTTCTTAATCTTTTGTAGAAAGCTTTAAAAGGAAAGATTTAATTTTTAAACTCTCTTTTAAAACTATGATATCCACATAAGAAATAATTTTAATAAAAAATCCTTTTTAATATGATGTGGCCGGCCACCTAAACTTGGGCTCCAAGCTATTGGCCGGCCACCTTAAGGCCAACCTTTAGGCTTGGCCGGCCCCTATTGGTTGGGTAAGAAGGTGGGTATGTGGTGGGTATAAATCTCTATATACAAGAGGCTACGATAGGGACCGAGAGGAGGAATTGGTTTTGGTCTCCCGATGAAATTAAGCTTCCCGTGTTCGCCCCGAACACACAACTTAATTCCATCAATAATAATTCATTCCACTAAAGAACTATTATTGAACTACCGCACCAATCCCAAATTACATTTTGGGCTCCTTCTTATTATGAGTGTGTTAGTCTCCCTGTGTTTAAGATGTCAAATGTCCACTAATTAAGCGAGTTACTGACAACTCATTTAATTAATATCTTAGTTCAAGAGTAGTACCACTCAACCTTATCATCATGTCGGACTAAGTCCACCTGCAGGGTTTAACATGACAATCCTTATGAGCTCCTCTTGAGGACATTCTCAACCTAAATCACTAGGACACAGTTTCCTTCTATAATAAACAATACACACTATAAGTGATATCATTTCCCAACTTATCGGGCTTATTGATTCATCGAACTAAATCTCACCCATTGATAAATTAAAGAAATAAATATCAAATATATGTGCTTGTTATTATATTAGGATTAAGAGCACACACTTTCATAATAACTGAGGTCTTTGTTTCTTTATAAAGTCAATATAAAAGAAATGACCTCTAATGGTCCTACTCAATACACTCTAAGTGTACTAGTGTAATTATATAGTTAAGATAAACTAATACCTAATTACACTACGACCTTCCAATGGTTTGTTCCTTTCCATTATGGTCGTGAGTTACTGTTTATAATTTATAAGGTACTGATAACATGATCCTTTATGTGTGACACCACACACCATGTTATCTACAATATAAATTAATTGAACAACTACATTTATCATAAATGTAGACATTTGACCAATGTGATTCTTATTTCTAGATAAATGTTTATACCAAAAGCTAGGCTTTTAGTATACACTCTAACATTTGCATCTCACCCCTTTTTATGTTCAACAATCATAAACAAGGTAGTCCTAGTGTGTTGGTGAAGATGCTCAAATTCTAGCCCTATAGGAACATGATTTCTAAGGGATTGACCTAATCTAAGGCTAAAACTGATTTTGAAATTCTAAAAAGAGGAAATTTTTGAAAATATAAAAGTTTTATCCTAGAAGTTAAAAACAATCATTTTTGAAAACAATTTTAAGAATCCTAGTCTATTAAACACATTCCTAGCTTTCGACGTAGATTGCTAAACTCACTTTCAGGGAGGGTTTGGTAAATATGTCAGCTAAATTAGACTTGGACTCAATGTATTTGAGTTCAATATCTCCTTTAGTGACATGATCCCTGATAAAGTGGTGTCTAATTTCTATATGTTTGGTTCTTGAATGATGCATAGGATTTGTTGTTAAATTAATTGAGCTAATATTATCAATTAATAATTTTACATTTGTGATGTTTAAATTAAAATCTTTTAAAGTATGCATCATCCATAGTAGTTGTGTGACACACTCTCCTATAGCTATATACTCTGACTCAGTTGTAGATAGAGCAACACAGTGTTACTTTTTACTAAACCAGCTGACAAGTGATAGACCTAGTAATTGACATCCACCACTTGTGCTTTTGCAGTATAACTTACATCCAACGTAATCTAAGTCAGAATATCCTATTAACTCAAAATTGTTAGTTCTAGGATACCAAATTTCTACATTTGATGTTCCTTTAAGGTATCTAAAGATTCTTTTGACTTGAGTCAAATGAGATTCTTTAGCACATGTTTGGTATCTAGCACACATACTAACTGCAAATAAAATATCGGGTCGACTTGCAGTTAAGTATAGTAGGCTACCTATGACACTCCTATAGTATTTTAAGTCAACTGATTTTCTATTGGGGCCGTCATCTAGAATTGTGTTAACTACCATAGGTGTTTTTATTTCTTTAGTGTTTTCCATCCCAAATTTTTTAAGCAATTCTTTGATGTATTTTTGTTGATAAATAATTTCCCTCATTTGTTTGTTTGATTTGTAATCCTAAAAAGTAAGTTAATTTCCTTACTAGACTCATTTCAAACTCTTATTCCATTAGATTAGTAAATTTTTTAAAAAATTCTGAGTTAGTTGAACCAAAAATTATATCATCTACATATTTGGGTTATGAAGATGTCCTCTTTTATTAATTTAATGAATAGGGTTGGGTCAATTTGACCTTGGTTGAACCCTTTGGATATTAGGTAAGAGGTTAACCTTTCAAACCATGCCCTGGTGCTTGCTTAAGCCTGTATAAAGCCTTTTTTAGTTTAAAAACATAGTCGAGGTGTTCTAGACTTTCAAATCCAAGTAACTGTCCTACGTAGACTTCTTCTTTTATTAGTCCATTTAGAAAGGCGGATTTAGCATCCATTTGATACAGTCTGAACCCTTTATGGGCTGCATAACTGAGTAACATTCTAATGGATTCTAATCTAGCTACTAGGGCATAAGTTTCATTATAGTCCAGTCCCTCTACTTGACTAAACCCTTTAGCAACTAGCCTAGCTTTGTTTCTAGTAATTTTCCCAGTTTCACTTAACTTATTTCTAAACACTTATTTTGTTTCTATTATCTTTTTATTTTTGGGTGGTGGCACTAAGTCCCAAACTTCATTTCTCTCAAATTGAGCTAGTTCCTCTTGAATAGCTATGACCCAGTCTGGGTCAAGTAAGGATTCAGCTATAGTTTGGGTTCAATTTTTGAAATAAGAGAGATTTAACTTAGGTTTCTAAAGGATGACCTAGTCTGAACCCTTAAGTCTGGATCACCAATTATTTGGTCAATTGGATGATTTGGGTTGACTCTTATGGTTCTAGGAGGTTGATTTTCTTGAGGTTCTTCTTCTTCTTCGTGATTTATATATTCATTGGTTCTTTCTTGATTATTGTTGCCTTGAATAAATTCAGTTGGCTGAAATTGGGTTTGTTCTAGGTTTTGTTTGGATTCCTCAAATTTTACATTTGTGGTTTCTTCAATTCTTAGTGTAACCTAATTGTATATTCTATAACCCCTACTATTTAGTGAATATCCTACAAAGATTCCATTTTCTATTTTAGAAGTGAATTTTTCTAAGTGTTCTCTTGTGTTTAGTATAAAGGCTGGACACCCAAATACTTTAAAGTATTTTATATTGGGTTGTTTATTATAATATATTTCGAAAAAGGTCTTGTCATGTATTTTATTTAGTGTTGTTCTATTTTTCACATAACAGGTTGTACTAACAACTTCTGCCCAAAAGTACTTAGGTAGATTATATTCATTTAGCATAGCCCTAGATGCTTCAAGTAGGGTTTTATTTTTTCTTTCTACAACTCCATTTTGTTGAGGTGTTTTAGGACACAAAAATTCGTGATGATATCCGTTGTCAAAACAAAATTGATTAAAGTTATGATTTTTAAATTCACCCCCATTGTCACTTCTAAGTCTTTTAATTTTAATGTCTTTTTCATTTTCAACTTGCTTGCAAAAGTTTGTAAACATTTTAAAAGTTTCATCCTTATTTTTTAAAAATTTTACCCAGGTGAACCTAGAATAGCCGTCTATTATTACTAGACAATACGAACTTCCATTTATGGATTTGACCCCATGGTAGTCAAATAAGTCCAAATGTAGAAGTTCTAGTATTGAGTTGGTTTGAGGTTGATTAGTTGATTTGTGGGTAGATTTTGTTTATTTTCCTTGTTGACAAGTATTACACATTGTTGAGTCTAAGTTAGGTAATTTTGGTAATCCTCTAACTAGTCCTTTTAATTTGTTTATATTTCTGAAATTTGTGTGTGACATTCTTCTATGCCATAACCAAGTTTCTTCTTTTTGTGTTAAATAACACTTATTTGAAGAAGTGGTTAAGTTATTACATAGATGTTATCTTTTCTAAATCCTTTTAGAATTATCATAGGGTCATCTAAGTGTTTAATTAAGCATTCTGAATATAAGAATTTAACCTTATATCTAGTGTCACACAATTGACTGATACTAAGAAGATTATATTTGAAATTTTCAACAAATAATACATTTGTAATAATAAAGTCAATTTTAAGCTCAATGTTACCTATACCAATTACCTTGAGTTTGTCATTGTTTCCAAAGGTAACTATTCCTAAGCTTTTGTAGGTAAGTTGGGTGAATTTGGTGTGATCTTCAGTCATATGTTTGGAGTAACCACTATCCAAGATCCACTTAGTTCCTAAAATAGGTAGGAATTAGGGTTAGTTTGAGTTTTTACTTAAAGTGATTTTTAGGTTTTAAAATGAACTTTTAAGTTAAAAAGATAAAGTTTTAAATAAGTTTTTAGGTTGAAAAGATTTTTAAAAATAAATTTTAAGTTAAAAAGATTTTTAAGATAAATTTTAAGTTAAAAGTTTTTTAAAATAAATTTTAAGTTAAAAAGATTTTTAAAATAAAATTTTTCATATAAAATAATTTAATTTAATTTAATTATTGTTAATTTAATTTTTAATTAAATTTGATCGATTTGGTTCGATTCGATTTGATTTGACTTGATTCGGTTCGATTCGAATTGAGTCAGTTCAATTCGGTTTGATTCGATTCGAGTCTGTTCGAGGTCCTTAGTCATCTCACCTGAACTTAATACAAAACCTTGGTTTAAATAGTTAGGATCCGTAAAGGGTAGCTTCGGTTAGTTCCACTAAGTCAAATGCACCAGGTCGAAGCCATATCTTCCTAGACATGCATAGACAAAGTTTCCCTAATGTTCTATCATCAAAAACTTCACCAGTATTGTTGGTCAAGTTAAACTGTTATCCCTTTAAACTAGTCCTAATTACCCTGCCGGGTAGGTTAGTTTTTAGGTTACCCTGTCGGGTAGGTTAGTTTTGGAGGTGTCAGCTATTCTGGAGTCTCCCCCTGAATTATTGGCCTATATTTTTAAGTTTTAGTTCTAGTTTATGCCTGTTACTTTAATAATTATTTTTAACTTGATGATAATATGATTTTTGATGGGTTCCAAAATTTTTCGATTTTAATTTTGTTGGTCTAATTTTGTGTTTCGATTTTTGATTTGATTTATCAGATTTTACATAGTATATTTTGTCTTTGGGTATGTAATATTGGTTATTCCCACTTGCGTGGTTAAGCACGCTTTCAGAACCCAAGCTTTATTTTGTTGTTTATGTTGAGTTATTAATGATTTAAATATTTTATTTGAACTTGACTTGTAGCCAAGTCCGATTTTATTATAGACTGCTTTTTGACTGTTTAAAATAAGATCTACATTTTTAGATCTTGTTGTAAATTTTTCTAACATACTTTTTAATTTATTATTTTCTATTTTTATTGTTAAATTTTCCTCCTCAAGTGTTAGGTTTTGAGTTGGATTAGAATTTGTGATTTGTTCCTTGAGGTTTTGGTTTTCCTCAAGGAGCAATTTATTTCCATTTTCTATTACAGTTAATTTTTTATTTAAACAAGCAATAATTTTAAAAAATTTCTTATTCAAATTAAAATTGACCTCTTTGGGACCTTCGGAAATGAGTACGGACTCGTGGCTCGATTCGGGTTCAGACCCGTCTTCCGATTCGTCCTCCGATTCTACTTTGCGGGCCATCAACGCGAGGTGACTTTGGTGTTTCTGGTCTTCGGCCTCCAATTCTTCTGAGGATGAGTCATCCCAGGTCGCTTTGAGAACCTTCTTCTTGGATGTCTTTGACTTGTCGCTCTTCAATCTTGGACACTCCTTCTTGTAGTGACCTTTCTTATTGCACCCGAAGCAGGTCACGTCCCTTGGTTCAGTCGGGGAGTTGATCTTTTGCATGTCCTTTTTGCTGAAGCTCTTCTTCCTCCTAGTGAACATCTTCCTTACCAGGTTCACCAGGTACTCTTTGTCTTCAGAATTTTGATCGGACTCATCTTCAGGTTCAGGCTTGGTCTTTGTCTTTCCCATGGAGGAACCTGCAAACAAGGTAATACCTTTCTCAGTTCCGGTGTTAGTCTGCTCGTGTAATTCAAGTTCGTAGAATAATTCATCTAGTTTTAATTTAGATAAATTTTTTGAAATTTTATAGGCATCCACGATAGATGCCCACAATGAATTTCGTGCAAAAGTATTTAATGCGTACTTGATTAAATCATGATTTTCCATTTGATGGCTTATCGCGTGGAGTTCGTTGAGGATGTCTTTGATCCTCGCATGAAGTTGACTCGTTGTTTCTCTTTCCTATATTATAATATTAAATAATTTATTTAACAAAAGGTCGCACTTAGTTACCTTGGCATCACTTGTTCCTTCGTGTAATCAACTTGTCCCATAACTCTTTCGCATTTTGGTGCAGTCCCACTCGGTTCAGCTCTTCTTTTGTCAGCCCACATTGCAGCGTGTTGAGAGCTTTGTAGTCCATCGAGGATTTCTTTCTCATGTTCGGAGTCCACTATTCCAAGTCTAGTGAATTTCCGGAGTTGTCGACCGGCACCTTATATCCTCTGGTGACGTTGAACCACTGGTTGAAGTCGGTCTTCAAGTAGACCTCCATTTGCTTCTTCTAGTAGGGGAAGTCATCCCTGTTGAATAGGGGGGGGGGGGGGCGTAATGTGTTGAAGCCTTCGACTTGAGACATTTTTATCCTGCACACAAATAGATAAAAATATGAGGAATCCCAAGACTTGGTCTTGGATTAGTAGTGTGGAAAAAACTTAAAAATAATCTAAAACTGAATTAGTGTTGCACAAATTTAACTTAATTACTACGAAAAAATTTCAAAAAGGTAATAATATCAGTTTGAATTTTCAACGTAAAACTAAAAAAAATGAAAAAAATAAAAAAATTCACCCCATGTCTGACTGGTGGTTACACCAAACAAAGCGGTACCTGCTCTGATACCACTTGTTAAATCGTGAAAGTTGATAGAGGGGAGGTAAATATCGATTTAAAATTTTTAAAAGAAGATCAAGTACGCAGCGGAAAAATCGAAATTGGAACAATGCTAACACAAGTAATTTTTTAGTTGGTTCGAAGCCTTGGTCGACTCCTACTCCAAGGCCCGCACTCGTCGAGTGCTTTTGTTGGGCAATCCACTAGCAATTCGAATAAGTTTTTACAAATTGAAAGTACAGGAATGCTTAAGAAGATTGAATACTGACAATAATTAATAAAGAAAGGAAATAGTGTAGTGTCAGAGAAGCTTCAGCGTCGCAGGAGCACAGCACGATAGAGCAAGCTTTGGAAGGCTTTGTTGTGAGTTATTCTTAGCTCCAGGGTGCATCCTTCTTATATAGGAGGCTCGGGGCACTCGGATCCCTTCTGGGCACTTGGAGTGTGATGTAGCTCAGCCAACCAGAACGCTCCATGTTGCGACATCGCTTGGGGATAATTTTTGCACTCCGGGCGCTTGGATCCCTTCCAGGCACCCGGACCTCCAAGCACCCGGACCTCCGGGCGCCCGGAATGGCGCCCGAACCTCCAAGCGCCCAGACCACTTTTCTCCAGAGAGTCCTTCTCCTGCAAGAAAGAGTTAGTCCAAGGTAAAGTGCAAATTATATTACCCTGCAAAACAAAGTGTTAGCACAGTTATAATAAACAAATAGAGTATTAATTAGATTCTGTCTCACCAAGACTGAAATCTAGTCAAGATCTCAACTTAGAGTTCTGAAATGGTTCTAAGTTGGATCGGTGCCTAAGATCTCAACTTCGTGCCAAACATTCGGTCAACCCTTTAACCTATCTGGATTTTGTGCCAGACGTCCGATCTCCCTTCGACCCGTTTGGATTTCGTACTAGCTATCCGGTCGGCCCATCGACCTAGCTGGGCTTCGTGCCAACTATCCGGTCGGTCCGTCGACCTAGCTGGGCTTCTTCTGCACACTTGGTCACAGTGTTAGATCACAATGAAACTAACTTAACCTATTTTGTCATTCATCAAAACTTGAGTTAGACCGTTAGTGCTAACTGCACCAACACTTACATCCCTATCGGCCAATAGCATCACATCTTTGGAGCAATGTGAGCAACAATTCCTTGATAAGTTCTATCCTCCTAGTAAAACTACTCATATGAGGAATCTTATAGCAAGATTCAGACAATCAGATTCAAAATCACTATTTAAAGTATGGGATAAATTCAAAAATATGCTCAAGCAATGCCCACACCATGGACTTGAGAAGTGATTGGCTCTACACACTTTTTATAACGACATCAACTACCACACAAAAGTGTTCCTTAACTTTGTAACTAGGGGGCACTAATGAACAAAAGTCTTAATGAAGCCGAGGATATCATTGAGAGTGCAGCTCATAACCATCATCAATGGGCGACTGAAAGAAGTTTGGGCTCCTATTCTAGAAATCCTATCAAAGTATCCGGCAAATTTAATGTAGATGCAATCACTCTTATGTCGGTAAAGTTGGGTGCCTTGACCAAAATTCTTGAGAATATGGGAACTGGTACAACTAATGCAATTGTATGTGTGTGTGACTCTTGTGGAAGCACGGACCATGCTCAAGAAAGTTGCCCTTTGGGGCTGCACAAATAGATCAATTTGAGTAGTGTGATGCAATAGTAAGTTATCATCAAAGATAGAATAATTTGCATTCCAACACATACAACCCTGGGTGGAAGAATCATCCAGATTTTTTTTATCAAAACAATCAAGATCAAGGACCATCTTCAAGGGAAAAGTCGAGTTACCAACTTGGACAACAAAGCTACCAACAACAACCGTCACAAGGCTATCAACTATCCCGAATAGAAAAGATTCTTGAGGAAATTCTTATTGAGAAAAAGGAGATGAAGAATGAATTCAAACAATTGAGTCAAAGGATAGACAATGTGAAAAAACATCAAAAAATCCAAGATAGCTAGATAGCTCAAGTAGATTCATCTTTTGCAAGAGCAATGGGTACATTTTTAGGGAGAAATTATGTGAATCCTATTGAGCATTGTAATAGTATTGAGTTAAGGAGCAGACGAACCTTTGGAGATCCCCAAGTGACTACTCAAAGTCATGGAACTCAAATCAATGGAGAGCTCTCTCCTTCTCTACCTAATGATGAAGGAATTAAAGAATAGGAGGAAAGTACCGCAAAGGTTGAAGAGTCTTCTTGCCTATTATTCAAACACAAGAAGTTATATTCCCTCAAAGATTGGCCAACTTAAAAAGAGATACGAGTTTGGTAAATTTTTAGAGAAAGTCAAGGATTTGAGCCTTGAAGTTCCACTCATTGATGCACTTTAAGAAATGCCCAAGTTTGCCAAATTTCTTAAGGAAATAATGTCAAGCAAGAGAAGGCAAGGTGGCTACAAAATGGTAGCATTGACGGAGGAGAGTAGTGCCTTACTACTAGACACCATACCTCCAAAGCTCAAGGATCTAGGAAGTTTCTCCATCCCTTGTAAGATAGGGACTAGTTTAATAGAAAAAGCTTTTTATGATTTGGAAGCAAGTGTTAGCCTCATACCTTACTCAATAAGTTAGGCCTAAAAGACATTAAAGTAACTACCTGTTGATGCGGGAAGCATCCGACGATCGAACTCGTATTTTGATAATGGCAAAGGATTCAAAGTTAAGGTGTTTTGTAATCTAACAAGTCTGCTTGATTATTTCAGGAAAGTCCTAGCTGCGATTAGGCAAAGGGAAAACCCTAGGGGGTGGTAACCCTAGGTCATAGGGGGTGGTAACCCTATGCGGAAAGTCTTGGCAGGTCGATGGCTTCAGGCAAAAGTCCTAGGGGGTGGTAACCCTAGGTGGAAAGTCCTGGTGTCTCGAACTAGGTGAAAGACTAGACTAGCCGGGAAGCGGATGTCCAGCAGAAAGTCCGGAAGCGTCGAGTGCTGAGCAAAAGTCCAGTCGATCTGGAGGATCACACTGGCAACAGGTAAATCTCCTGAGTGGAGTAGGTGAGGACGCGTTCCCCGTAGAGGGAACAGTAGGCGTCGGGTCGACCTAGGGTTTCTGGTTGGAAACCCGAAGTCAGGCTCGGATAGTCCGGAGACTATCATTATCACTTCTATTATGCTTTATGTGCTAACTTTGTGCTGCAGGGTATATTTGGGATTAATGTATCTTGCAGGGACCAAAGTACAAAGATTAACCTCGGATGAACATTGTCCGAGGCGCCTCCATGGAGCTTGGAGGTGCCTCGGGTGCAAAAGCTGACCTGGCCGCGAAGCAGGGCTGAAGGCGCCTTGGTTGGCTATGGAGGCGCCTTGGAAGGCGCCTTGGAAGGCGCCTTGAAGACCTATGAAGGCGCCTTCAAGGTGATAAGCGCAGAATGGTCAGCGCTCATCTGCACGGTGGACTCGGAGCTATGGAGGCGCCTTTGGAGGCTCTCAAGGCGCCTTGGATGCCCTTTATAAGGGGACTTCGAGCAGCACCTTAGATAATTAAGTTCCAGGCTTTCTTTCTTCAGCGTGCTGCTAACAAGATCATTCCGAAGTACTGTTGCGACATTCCGATGACCCGGAGCTCCGTAACTTGTGATTTCAATACTGTTGTCGATATAATCGTAGTTCTTTTTACTGTACTTATTTGCAATACTTGTACTCCATTCAAAATTATAGTTGTTGCCCACGGAAAGCGATCAAGGATCGCGGGCCTTCGAGTAGGAGTCGCCTTAGGCTCCGAACGAAGTAAAAATCCTTTGTGTTTGTGTCTTTATTTTTATTCTGCTGCGTTTTAATTCCGATAGTTTTGCGATTCGAAAAGAGAATTAGCCGCGAGCGCTATTCCCCCCCCCCCCCCCCCCTCTAGCGCTTCTCGATCCAACACTACCATGGTACTACAATTAGTTGATCATTCATGTAGATATCCAATGAGAATAATTGAAGATGTGCCGGTAGAGGTGAGTGGAATGAGCAATTTTGTGGTAGTTGATATGGAGGACCATAAAATCCAAATAATTCTCAGAAGACCCTTCCTTGCTATAGCTGAAGCCATAATTGACGTGAAAATTTATAAGTTAGACTTGGCTATTGGTGAGGAAAAGCTTACATTTGATTTATCTAAGTCTTCTAACTCTATTGCTCTTTTATAAATGACTGCAGAACATTTGAAGAGTACCACACCAATGAGTGGGTGTTTCATCCACATGGGAGGCTGTCGAATGTGGAGTTGAGGCCTGGAAATAATGGGAGAAGACCTCCCATTCAAAATGAAAAGTACCTCTATCTAGAGAGAGCACAGACGAAGGACGAATCTACAAATGGAGGAGAAACCCATTCCTCTAATACCTAGCTCTTAAAGGAGTTTATATGGGGTTGAGCTAAAGACCTTAAACAAACGCTTCTTGGGAGGAAATCCAAGGGATCTTTAGTCTAGTTTACATTTTTCCATATTTCTCTATGTAGACAATAGCTTTATTTTTGTTTGTGTCCTTTTCTAGGTTTGTAGGGGCCTCAGTGAGCATGCCACACACTTATTTGGGCGTGGAGGCATTTCAACAACCAATAAAGAGGTAAAATTTCAATAAAACACACCCACATACCTTAGTCCTGTCATTTGATATAAACGTGTTGTTGGAGCATTCCCAATGGTCCACGGGACCATGTATTTTGGTGTTTGGGCAAAAGGTTTAAGTTAGGTTCACCCTTGTATTTGATATGTGTACTTAAGTTGTGCAGGACTGCAGAATACACATGTGACTTAGGTTGATGGCTTCGAGTCCGGTGAAGGATGAAGCATCTGAGGGACTGTGGACATGGCAGCGAGGACAAGGGCCGAGGGAAGCGACTTCGAGGCATACAAGAAGGATGGCATTGGGGACAAGCCGCGGGCTTGAATGCATCCACGGGACGAGAGCCAAAGGAAGTAGGCTTGAAGGCAAGAGGTCAAGGCTGCAAATAAACGTCAAGTGAGTCATAAGGGTGAGGGTACGAGTGCACGAGAGATTGTACTCAGAGTAAAATCCTAGTTTTAGGGTTTTACTGTAGCATTACTGTAGCATTTCTATAGTGTTACTGTAGCAGTCGACTGTATATTTTAGCAGTCGACTGGTGCAGTCAACCGTGCAGTCGATTGGGAGCGAATAGAATGCTTCTGTACGTTTGGTCAGTTTGGAGCAGTCAACTGCTAGTTTTAGCAATCGACTGGTATCGAGTCGTTGAGATGTAACGGTCGAATTTCCATAGAGGGTAGTCGACTGCATATTTTGGCAGTCGACTGTGAAAGTTGGATAGGTTGGCCCCTGCGTAAGGACTATATTATCCCCAATTTCTATGAAATACAAGATGCTCATTAAATGATAAGAATAAGAAACTAATGTTTAGTTATACGACTATGACACGATTCCAGATTTCATTCAAGCGAAGGAAGATTTTTACGCCCCATTCTAGATGAAAGAAAGTAACCGGACTTTAATTCATATTATGAATAACCTAAAAAAACTTCATTTATATTCAAAAATTAGGAAAAGGTTATATCCATTTCATATGAGCAGAAACAATAGAATGAATCAAAAGAGTTTTGCACCATGAACTTTGTACCGCGCACATAACTTACTTAGATGGACCCCGGAAAGTCAAAGTAACGTAAGCAAGAGTGAAGAAATGGAATAAATGTAAAAAAAATTATGAAATTAAGAAATGAAAGAAAATACAGTATGATGAAACAAGAAAGAAAAAGGAGACGGCACTATAATCTCACTTTGTTCTTTACCACAACCATACATATATTTTTTACTAATCCCTCCAAGAGGAAATATATATATCTATACATCTAGATTAGTAACTGTATGCTCTATACTATTAACGAAAATGTATCCCGATCCATCTTGATTACGATGAATTTGTATGAATATCTATCCGATACATTATTTACATGTCAGGAACCAGATTTGAACTGGTGACACGAGGATTTTCAGTCCTCTGCTCTACCAACTGAGCTATCCCGACCATTTCCCATGCATCATCCTGGTGTAGTGTTTGTGTCTATGTCAATTAAAGGGACTAAAAAGTAGTAAAAAATTTAACTAGTAAGCGTAAGGATAATGATATGGACTGTGTGTGAATGATTCAATAATAGAGATTATTTGCCCATATATGTTTATTTGTAGAGGTATTGTATCTATCAAAATTGGGATAAGATCCAAGAATTTTAGTTCGGATACATTTGTGTTGTGAAAGAGTGGAGTGAATGAGAAAGATAGTGAATTTTGTTTGAACTGAATCGCTGATGAAAAAAAGGAGGATAAATATTTAGGAAGTAAAATTACCTTTTTATTGGGGATAGAGGGACTTGAACCCTCACGATTTCTAAAGTCGACGGATTTTCCTCTTACTATAAATTTCATTGTTATCGGTATTGACATGTAGAATGGGACTCTCTCTTTATTCTCGTCCAATTAATCAGTTTTTCAAAAGATCTATCAAACTCTGGAATGAATGATTTAATAATTGAATTGAATATTCAATTCTTCTTTCAACTTCCATTGGACTGGATTCACAATAACTCTAATTCTGAATTTTTCATATTATAATTATTCATATAATATAATGGATTCGAGTCATGATTAATCGTTTGATTTGATATGTCAGTATGTATACGTATGTATTAGGTATATAGGAACATCTTTTCTGTAATTTTGATAGACGGATTCCAACTACCAACGAAACGTAGTCAACTTCATTCGTTAGAACAGCTTCCATTGAGTCTCTGCACCTATCCTTTTTTTTATTCTAGTTTGATAAAACTAAGGATTTGGCTCAGGATTGCCCATTTTAAATTCCAGGGTTTCTCTGAATTTGGAAGTTACCACTTAGCAGGTTTCCTTACTAAGGCTCAATCCAATCAAGTCCGTAGCGTCTACCAATTTCGCCATATCCCCCTTGATACCAAGATCCAGTTGGAATTTTCTTTTACTTATTTTGTTTGTTTGGACCTGTTTAATTCGTTAGATAATTTTTTCTATATTGAAAAAGTGTATTGTATGCTCCTATCTAGTTTTTTTGTCTATCCCCCATCAGTTCATATATATATATATATTTTTTATTGGATGAACTTTTTGTTTCAATAAGAAATTGATTCTATCATTGATGTATTCGGAATTCAATATGGATAGGTATATCCAACATATATACCTTTCCCCCTACCTTTCATTTTTACAGTGCGAATTTAAATAGTGGAACGGTCCCACGGGCTATATAACCAAAGCTTGGGAGCTTGATTATAGCTGACGAAATTAGTGGTGGTAAACCCTAATTAGTAGTCTACTAGTCTCAAGAGTCTTGGTTGGTGTTGTGGTGAGGTTTCTCCACCCACAAGGAGCGACTTGAGATAGCCGGAGTTTGCCGGGGGCTAATCCATCGACGGATAGGGATCGTCCTCCTCAAGGACACGCCGTGGAGTAGGAGCAAGTAATCTCTGAACCACGTTAAATGATTGTGTAGCTTGGTTTGCATTTCTTGTCTTTAGCTTTCTTTGTATTCATATTAGTTTATATTTCCACTGCACAAACTAACAAGTGTAGAAAAGTGAGTATTTGGGGGTGTCGTCTATCCAACCCCCCTTCAAGCCGGCTACCGATCCCCTTACATTTGTGACCCAGGCCGAGCAGAACAAGTTCAGGCCATGCCTAATTGGCATGACCGTGTGAATTAGGCCAAGCAAAACAAAGAGGTAGCCGTGTTTTTCAACATGATCGTGTGTGGCCACTGACACCAATCATGGTGTGGCCGTGTCTTTTGACACGGCCGTGTCAAGATAGCTGAGGTGAACAGGGTTTTGGCCATGTCTTTTGACACGACCAGTGCCAAAAAAAAAAAATAATGGGGTTTGACACAGTCGTGCCTTGCCAGCATGGTCGTGCCCTAGCTGCCCGTGTCTTTAAGACACGACCATGGGAGGCGCACACGCACCCCCCCCCCCCCCCACACACACACACATATTAATTTCATCTTGACAATGAAAAAATTTAACTCTGGGGGAGTGTGTGTTCTACATGTTTGCTAGTTTTAGTTGTAGTTTACTTATTTCAATTCAATTTTTTCTATTATTGTCTTGATTGCTTCTTTGTTTGCATTTTGAAGCATTAGAGTTACATCATTCTCCACTTTACTTACTAACTTATCTTAGACCAGAAATTATAGCACGTTTATATCTTGATGCATGTATTGTAAGACTTGTTCTAGTATTTTTAATGGATTCTCTATTTCTATCTCTAGTAGCATGAAATGAGCAATGAATTATTGTGAATGCTTTTTGGGAATTATTTTAATATTGAGTTTCTCATTTTGCTTAGCTTATGTCTTAAATGGTTGATGACAATGAAAATAGTCATGATTCATCAAGTTTATTTAGTACTTAGTCTCCTATGGTGATTTTTTAAACTACATTTTGGTTACTAGATGTTGCTCAATTCATTAAAGTTTGTTTAGAAAAATCAAGATATCCCCAAAATAAACAAATAAAAAAAATGAATAAATCCGAAGTATTGCACAATGCAATGACTTGGTGAAAAAGAAAAAAATGAAAAAATGAATAAGGGATATAAAAAATAGTTTCACAAGTGGAAACTAGCAAGTTACCTCCTTTGAAATAGAGTTAGGTTACTGGGAAAATAAATTCTATGTTTCCCTTGATTTCGAGCACACTTTTGAGACCTTGGGTAGATTAAGAAGAATGAACCAAACATGTGGCAGGTAAGTGCCTGTCACTCGGAGCACAAGGAATTAAACTTGATGACAACTTGACTAGGATTAGGGACTGAGACTTGAAAAGCATAAGTCACATATTGCACTGCGCACGATAACTTAACTTTAGGCTAAATGTATGGTATTCTACGATCATGCTCACAAATAAAATTAGTTCATAGAGAAGGATCCATTCATTAGGAATTAAAATGAGTTATCTAAGCTCTTGTGTCTTGATTGCGGGTTTTACATGAGAACAAGCAAAGGTTTAAGTCTGGAATGTGATGTGCGTAGTTTACATATGCATTTATATATATTTTATCGCACATTCACGATTTTATCTCGAGTATGTTCTACTTTGGACTTCCTTTCATCATTATTTCAGTATTATTACTCATTTAGTTTAGAGATCTGCTTTTGTGTAATTTGATTTGACAGGAACACTTCTGGGGTGAAATTGGAAAAGAAACACACTAAGAAGAGTAGCTTGTGGAAAAAAGAGCAAAGTAGGGTCATGCCTCTTGGCATGGTCGTGCTACTTCATGTTATGAACCGTAAGTGCACAATTAAGTCGTCAGTAATACAAAAGATATTAAACCCACAGGGACTGTTGATTAAGCACTAATTGACTTTGCACAATGAATTATCTAGACAATTGAACATTTGGATGGAAAAGAGAGTGTTACGCTTCCGCAAGTGCACGGATTCGTCGTTAGTAATAAAAATATCGATCCCACAGGGACTGACTATAAGCACTAGCAATCGCTCACTTATGATTAGCTAGACTACCAACGGTCTTGATTAGGCTAAGGGAAAAGAAAGGTCGAGGGAGAGAGTCAAGAGTCGCAAGGTCGAAATATTACTTGGTGATGAGGAGTTCTAGGGGGTCGGTTTCGTCATGGTAGTATTGATGTGTCTCGGTTTATCTTATTCTCGCTGTCCTTATTCCTACTATTGCCGGAAGCTAAGTGGGTATTCTCAAGAGCCAGAATAGGGGAATGCCTTAAGAAGTCCTGTCATGGTTTACCTCTATCATTAGGGCACCCTGGCAAATCTTGATGACATAACTCTAACTGGTAAATTTAGAATGGTGAGTAGAGCTAAGCCTGGTCTCTTGCTCCCTTGGGGAGAATTTGCCTTTCTCTCAAGGAGCTATCCTAGATGTCCGTGAACGGGTTACCCCTGTCACTAGGGCCCCTCAGGTGTAAGATCTAGTGGTAATCCTCTACGAGGCTGACAAGTTCTTCACAATCAAAAGTAAACAATTAACAATTGAAACAAAGCATGAAGGTTCATCCAGCAAGTACAAACACAATTCGAGTCTTACATCAATTCGTACCACGACTACTCCCTAATACCAAAACAAGGGGATCTACTCCATGAATGCTAGAGAGATATCCGAAAACATAGTATAGACAACATACAATTCTCAGCGAGTAAGAAGGAATATGCTTATCAGGTGTCGAAGAGTGGCCTTCGAATCCAACTCTCAGCTTCTGGAGTCGATGTGGTGGCAGAAGTTCGCTGAAAGGTGGTCTAAAGTGGCGTAGAATTGCTCCAAGATCATTTCTTCCCTGACGGCTCGCCTCCCCCCTAGCAAAAAGGGTTAAACCCCTTATATAGCCTTAGGGTTTGGCCGCGGCGGCACGGCTGTGTAAGGGTGGCACGGTCGTGCCCTTCTTCGGTTCGGTGCGTGGCTGCACGACCGTGCAGGGTTGCATGGTCGTGTAACCCTTGGGCTCTATCTCTTGCACGGCCGTGCAGGGGTGCAACGTCGTGCAAGTCTCCTTCTCTGCCTGGGGTGGATGGTCGTGCAGGGTTGCACGGCCGTTTGCTGACTGGCTTCTATTGTTGTCGCACGACCGTGCAGGGTTGCACGGTCGTGTGCTCTTCCTCTCCTGTTTGGCCACACGGCCGAGCAGGGTTGCACGATCGTGTCATCTGGTTTGTTCCGGTGCATCAATGCCCTCCGTTCAAGCTCCGAAAATCTTTCCTGTCAACATAAAATCAAACAAAGAGCAGATATCCGAACAAACAATAGATATGATGAATACAAGATAAAAGATGCGATCATGTGAAGAATATATGTGCATAAGTCACGTGAATGTGCGCTAAAACATGCGTAGAAGATCATAATATTTGCGCACATCACACCCCCAGACTTGAAGCTTTGCTTGTCCTCAAGAAAAATGCTACAAACTATGTTCATGAAATCCTGTAGTGTTTCATAATCCTTAATGCATTCGCCTAACTCTATCATCTAGCTTCACTGATAATCATGACTATGGAGTAAACTAAGTATGACCTAAACATAAGTCCTCTGTGCTCGGTGCAGTAAGTAACTCAAGCTCTTCAAGTTTCCATTCTCTGTCCTAGTTAAGTCATCATATAATTGAATTCCTAATGTTCCCGGTGATAGGCACTTACCTACCATACACTTGGTTCATTTTCCTTAAATTACACAAGGTCTCAAAGGGTACTTCTCGGAATCAAGAGAAACGTAACATTCATTTCCCCAATAACCTAACTCGGTCTCAAAGGGGTGAATTGTTAGTTTCCACTCACGACAACTAATTTTTTATCCCTTATTTATTATTATATATATTTTTTATTTTTTTATTAAGCATAGTGCTATAGAGTAGCACTTATTACACATGCGATGCATATGTTGGGATTTAGATTTTTCCGAATGAGCTTCCATGATCCGAGGTTATCCAATAACCAAAATGTAAATATGGAATCACCATGGGAACACAAGTACTAAACAATTTGGATGAATCATAACTATTTCAAAAGTATATATACCATTCAAGCTTAAGTACTTAAGTGTACTGAAAGTAAGTCCTTAAGGTTAGGCCAAAAACTTATACCGAACTCCATACAATACTTAGCTTATTTCATGCTACTAAAGATAGAGAAAGGGGATACACCAAACATACTAACACAATCTGGATCACTCATGAACTAAGAAAAAGTTAGACATTTTGCTATTGGACAAGTGGCTGAAAAAGTGGACAGTTGATGTTCTCAAATATGCCACATATAAGAAAATGCAAATAATGTGCAAGCAGAGACAAATAAAATGAAAATAGATAAAACTAAACTAAACAGATAGAAGAAAGCAAATAACATATGCAAAAACAAAAGAAAGACTCTCAACCAGACTCAGGTTGTGCAACAACACCCCCCAGACTTAGACTTTTCATCGCCTCGATGAAATCAATATGGTGGCGGGGGTGGGGGATAAGGAGGTCCTTGATGTGGCCCCTGGGGAAATCTAGGAAAACCAGGGAGATGGCCTATGTGCTGATGATATTGATACAAAGCGTCTACTTGTTGTCGAGTGATGATATCCATATCATCCATAGAGTTCCTCATTCTCTCCTGGTCCACCTCATAATCTTGTACGAACCTCGTCACCTGACTATGGAAGTCTCTAGTGAACTGAAAATGATCTTGCACCTCCCTAAATTGGTCGTCAGAAAGCTTGAAGCGACCCTCCAGTAACTGTTGTTGGTCATTGTGCTTCTCGTGAAGGGATTCTAAGGAGGTACGGAAGTCAGAAAAATCAAAACTAGAGGGTCCCGTGCCATAGGCAAAAGAGTGCCTAGGAGATTCCGGATGTCTGGAAGGTTGCGAGAAATCCGATGGCGAGGGTTCCTGGTGGTACTCGGGTTCTTCTTCTATGGGAGGCACATTCTCGGGGGCTGGATCAGTGATCACCCAATTTGCAGGATTGTGACCTGAAATGCGCTCGGGATAAGGAAGGGGTAGAGGGAAACCAAAGGCCCTGGGAAAGGCAAACCCATTCTCATCCCAACAAATTATCTTCATTGCAAGACAAGAATCGATGTCGATCTTGTTATTGCCATGAATAACCTCTAGTCCATCAAGCTCACAACCTAAATTATGTGCTATTGGAGTAATCAATCCATCAAATTCAATTGTCCCCGAAGACGCCCTAGCTGCTCTTACTAAGGTTTACAGAAAATGGAACCCGGAATCAAAATCAACTTTCTTCAACATTGCCCAAAGACAATAAAGTTCAGTCTTTTTAATTACCCGATCACTATCTCCTCGACCAAAGATTATTCTGCTCATCACTCGGTGCATGTATCTAAAGGTTGGGTTTTTCATGCGAGATGCCTTGGCTCTAGAGGGTTCATAAGGGTCGTTCGATCTAGTTATCGACCTCCAAAATTCGTTCCATCTAATCCCACTATCAAATCCTTGGGCACCTCCACTAGGTAAACCAAAACAATCATTAAAAGTCCACCGAACCTCTTTGTTCATCATCCTAAAAGTTATGATCCCTATGTAGTCCTCTTCAGATGAATATTTAACATCAAACGAACTCAAAAATTCAAGGACTAGACGAGGGTAAGTCAGTGCATGACGGTACAATATATCATTCCAATCTAAAGAGCTAATCATCCAATCAATATCATCCCTAATTCCTTGCATATCCATAGTGGCGGGATCCATATATTTTGTGCATACAATTTTTCTAGCGACAAGGTTATCATATCTAGCTTTTTGATCTTGATTTCTCAAAAAAATATTAAATGTATTCTCGTTACCTTCGTCGCGTGCTACCCTCTTCCCTTTGCCTCTTGATGATGAAGCTTTCCCTTTTCCTTTCTCTCCTCCCGGTGCATCTCCTTCTCCAGATCCACCACTTCCTCGACGAAGTCTCTTCAAGATTTACGACATGGTGAGAGGATAGGAGCAGGGGAGAGGAGGAGTAGGGGATTAGCTTCCTTTTCCAAAGTCTTGGCTTGGGAATCTGTTAGATCTAGATGTAGATCTAAGAAAAAGTGGACTCTAGAGGGAGAATTAGGGTTAGATGGGATGTATTGGGGAGGGGGAGGTTTTTGGGAGAGAGGAAGGTAGAGGCTAGGGTTTCTTGGAGGAGGTAGGCGGCGCCGCACGGGGTGGCGCATGACCATGTCTTATAGACACGGTCGGGTTAGACCGGGTTCTGCACGACCGTGCTGAATGGCACGACCGTGCTGAATGGCACGACCTCCTCCTTTCTCCTCTCGGTTGGGGGCACATGGCCGTGCCGAGTGGCACGGCCCAGATCTCCTTCGCCTCTGGTTTCTTCGCACGGTCGTGCCTGATGCCACGACCAGCCTCCTTTTCTTCTCGGCTCAGGCCACACGATCGTGCCGAGTGGCACGGCATGTGGCTTTTGCTCCTCTGTCGGCTACGCACGGTCGTGCAAGGTTGCACGACCACCTCCTTTTAGCTCCGGATGACTCGTCTTTCTTCGTTTCGGCCCCTCCGACGCCTCCACGCCCATGAACTGCTCACGGCCAGCTCGTGGAGGTTATGCACACCCTGAAAGGGAACAATCGAAAATAAAACACTTGACTAAACTTATCAAAGAAACAAAACACCTAACAGAATGATCAACTAAAATGAAAAGGGAAAACTCTTGGGTTGCCTCCCAAAAAGCGCTTGTTTTAGGTCTTTAGCTCGACCCTGTTCCGGTCAGTGCGAGCTAAACCCATGGAAGCATGGCTCTCCTCCTAAGGTTAGTGTTCTAGTTTGCGCCTTTGGCTTTGCTCGCGCAGGACATATATACTTCTTGTCGTCCACAGGAGGGGAATTTTCTCGAAAGGTGCGCTCCTCGACCCCGCGTGCGTCTATCCTTCTAGGATTTCCCTGGGAAAAGGAGACGCAGTTAGAAGGGTTGGACAAATCAAATTCAATTCTTTCTTTACCGATCTCCAATGATAGCTTGTGATTCTTCACATCAATGAGGGCTCCTACCGTGGCGAGGAATGGTCTTCCAAGAATGATCAGAATTTTGGGGTCCTCCTTCATATCCATGATGATGAAGTCCGTGGGGATAACACAACCCCCCACTTCTACTGGCACGTCTTCCACTATACCCATTGGGTATCTACATGAATGGTCAACTAACTGCAGTGCCATAGTAGTTAGTTTAATACTCTGGAGTCCCAACTTCTTGCACAGAGAGTACGGGAGTAGGCTGACACTAGCTCCCAAATCGCAGAAGGCTCTCGGTATGAGTTCAGAGCTAATTTTGCACGGTATGGAGAAACTTCCTGGATCCTAAAATTTGGGTGGGGAATTCGCCATAAAAAGAGCACTGCAGGCCTCAGTCAATGCTATGGTCTCGAAGTCTCCTTTGTGCCTTCTATTGGATAAGATTCCCTTTAAAAATTTTGCGAACTTCGGCATCTGGTGCAGCGCATCTAACAATGGTACCTCAATGTAAATCTCTTTAACCTTTTTCAGAAACTGGTGAAACTCTTCATCCTTTTGGGATGCTATAAGCTTCTGAGGAAACGGGATCATTTGATTCTGTGGGGTGGTCTGACAAGCTTCTCTAATCTTTTTAGTACCCTCTTCTCTAATCCTGTAACGCCCCGCCCCTCCTACTAAGGCGACGGGGGTTACTTTACACATACATACCTACTTACTACAGTGGAAGTCTTATTTATAGAAATAAAAAAAACTTTTCTTTTCTTTAAAATTCACCATGACTAATCACCTGGACATATAAAACCACATAGCATACTTAACATGATTTTTAAGTCATAATACCCAAACACATAATTAAATGTCATGGAGTCATAAAGTAGTAACATAAACTAGGCATAGTTCTTATTAAACAAAAGCAGGTCTTTCTCCTTTAGCCAAGCCACTACCACACACATCCTTCTAGCCCCTCCTGCTGCTCCCCTACTTCATCCATTCCTTGCCTTTATCTGTGGTACAAGAAAGTAAGTTGTGAGCACTCATGGCTAAGTGAGTTCCTTTCCTACTCACAAAAACCGTATAGCATATCAAAATCACAAGACATAACGCATGGAGACAATTTCATCATATCATGCAGCATATCATGGCATATCGTAACATAATCGTAAGGTATCAAGGCATAACATAACATGATCATCAAATACACCCTGACATATCATAACATCATCATAAATATCATGGCATAATCATAAAGTATATGCAAGGTGAATTTCTAAACATGTATCATGAAAACATATGCAACATGTCTTTTGAAAACTTATAATATACATACTTAAACATAATCTCAACATAAGGGGGGGCCCCGGCTTGTACCACATACATAAATGTGTGCGTCCTATGTAGGTCCAAGGTAGCAAGTCTTGAACCCTACAAAGAATACATACTAGGCCCGTTTCTTAGTCCATCGACCTAGGGGCACTTAGGAGCCCATCCCTAACGAGGCCCGTTTCTTAGTCCATCGACCCCGGGGCGCTTATGGAGCCCACCCTTGGTACAAGCCTTAAAAGTAAAGTAGCATGTCATACATATCATAATTCTTAACCTATCATTCATGTCATATTCATATCATGAAGAGTGCTCCTAGTCCCAACTGATAGGGAAACAACTCTTAGGCATAACATAAAGCATGTATAATTGGGCGCACAGCACATCATGAATTTGGGCACACATCACATCATGATCACATGCATAATTGGGCACACAGCACATCATGAACTTGGGCACAAAGCATATCATAAATTTGGGCACATAGCATATCATAAATTTGGACACCTAGCACATCATCATGCATAGGTCATAAGCATGCATAAATGAGTATAGCAGCATGACATATTCTTATCATATCATAAAGCATTGCATGAGAGGCACATGGGAAATCATAATTAGGTCTCTAACCCTAATATCATGTAGTGGCCAAAACATATAGTTGTAGCCTAGGTTAGCAAGCAACATAAAAGCATGTGAACCCTAAACCATTATCATATCCTATATCATAAGGAACACCTTGAGCATGCTTAGTTTGGGTTCTAAGCTTCCTAGGTCTTTACTTATATCATGGCCGAAACTCATCAAGCCTCAAATTAGGTTATAAGCAACATGCAAACATGTAAACCCTAAACTAATGTCATATCATATATCATAAGGAACAATTTAAGCATGTTTAGTTTGGGTTCTAAGTTCTCTAAGCTTTTAACCTTATCATGGCCGAACCCTAGCAAGCATGATTCTAGGTTACAAGTAGCATGAAAGTGTTGAACCTTAAACCAATATCATAACACATATCATGAGGAACATCATAAGCACATTTAGTTTAAGTTCCAAACTTCCTAAGCCCTTTAATCTACGGTGGTCGAAACTTGTTAAGCATGGAAACTAGGTTTCTAGTGGCATAAGAGCATGGAAACCATAAACAAATTTCATAGCATTTATTACAAGAAACATCATGAGCATATCTAAGTTGGGTTCTAAGTTTCCTAGGCCCTTAAACTAATGGTGGCCGAAACATGTAAGACATAGACTAGTTTTCATGTGACATAAAAGCATGGAAACCCTACACAAATTTCATGGCATTTATTACAAGGAACAACATGAGCAAACTTAGTTTAAGTTCTAAGCATCCTAGGTCTTAAAACCTTGTGTGGCTGAAAGTTATAGAGCATGTAACCAAATTTCTATGCAACAAACAAGCATAAGAACATCAAGTTAGTTTCATATAATTTCATCAAGAAGGTCATGAGCATCTTAGACCTGTTTTAAACTTTCCTAGGCCTCAAATCTTAACATGGCCGAATCTTCATAAGCATGAAATAGAGTTCAAATCAACATATAATCATGGGCATATCATATTAGCTTCATATCTTATCCTAGGGAAATCATGGCATGCTTAGTTTTAGGTTTAAATCTCTCATAGGCCCTTAGTTCTACAATGGACAAATGTTCATGAGCATGAAAATGAAGTTCCAATCAACATATAAGTAGGAGAAAATGTTAACAACACCATTATGATAGAGCACATATCATAAGAACAAGGGAGCATGTTTAGTTTGAGTCTTAAGCTTACCTAGTTCTTTTGTTCATGCTTGGCCGAGAGTCTAGGATCATGAATCTAAGTTCTAACTAAACATTCTAGCATAGAAACATTACGTTAACCTCCTACCATAAGATACATGTCACAAGAAATATAATGAGCATATCTAGTTAGGTCTTAAAATTCCTTAGATCCTTCTTTTTGTCTTAGCCGAAATTTCCATGAAGCAACCCTAGGTTTTTTTTTAGAAATCTATCTTCATGAAAACCACATGAGCTATTGTACCACAGGTGAGGGGAAGTTTACATAGTTTTCGCTTGTTTATCCTTAAGGAAGTGGTACCCTTGTGAGGAGGGAGGAGAAGTTTCTCTTCCTAGTTTCCCTTTTTGTTTTTCTTATTCTTGTATGAGGTAGACCTTGAGACTCCTTGCTAGTATTTGTTTTCCCTTAGAGAGAAAACCTAAACTTGGCTTTTGGAGATGAGGGAGGAGAGCTCTAGTTCTCGGTGGAGAAGAGAAAGAGGAAGAAGAAGATTTAGAATTTCCCTTTCTCTTTTCTCCTCTAATCCTTTTTATTCATCATGGGAAGGATTCTTGTCCCCATTCATCCCCCCCCCCCCCTTTAACTTCTCTTTAATTCCCACGAAAATGAGAAGGGAGAGAGGAGAGGAAGGCAATTCACCTTTTGCTTGCTTCTTCTCTTAACCAAGAGGAAGAGGAGGTAAGCCACTTGGTTTTCTCTTGCTCTTTTCTTAGTTTTCTTTTATTTTCTCCTCACCTTTAACTAAATTTTTCATTCCTTCCTATCCAAATATTATTCATTATCCTAGTGGTTATCATACATCAATTTATCTTCATTATTTGTAGGAGGTTCAAGGTTCAAACCTTGACCTCACCTCTTCTTATTTCTATTATTTCTTTTTGATTTCTCTTACTTTCATGCTCTAAAGAAAATACTATCCATATACTTATCTTATAATTTCGTGGGTGTTACAGTACCCCATACCTCATTGAAAGTTCATCCTCGAACTTAAAATAGCTCCGGATACTTTTGTTTCATATCATCTTCTCGTTCCCACGTGGCTTCCTCATACTGTTGATTTGCCACAGGACCTTTACTAAGGGTACTTCTTTGTTCCTTAGTCTTTTGACGTCTCGATCCAATATCTGAATTGGTCGGCTCTCGTAGGTTAGGTCCTCTTGCACTTGTACTGTCTGTGGTTCGACCACTTGGTCCGTGCTCGGAATACATTTCTTTAGCATCGAAAAGTGGAACACGTTGTGAATGGCTGACATCTCTTGAGGTAACTCTATTTCATAAGCTACTTTGCCGATTCTTTTCAGAACCTGGTATGGTCCCACATAGCGCGGGCTTAGCTTTCCCTTCTTACTGAACCTCATTACTCCTTTCATAGGAGCTACCTTAAGGAATACTGAGTCTCCGACACTGAACTCCAATGGCCTTCGTCGCTTATCCGCATAATTCTTCTGTCGACTCTGAGCAGTTTCTATTCTTTGGCGGATATTCTGTATAACACGGGTGGTGTTATCGATAAGCTCCGTTTGAAATCCCATCTCTTTCTTTTCACCGCCTTCATACCAACATATAGGGGATCTACATTTTCTACCATACAGAGCCTCGTAGGGCGCCATCCCAATAGTAGCCTGGTAGCTATTGTTGTAAGCGAATTCTGCTAAGCATAAATATCGGCACCAGCTTCCTTTGAAGTCTAAGGCGCAAGCCCGTAGCATGTCTTCTAGCACTTGGTTCACCCTCTCTGTCTGTCCGTCGGTTTGAGGGTGGAAGGCAGTACTGAATAATAGCTTTGTGCCAAGAGCCTTCTGAATACATTCCCAAAAATGTGAAACAAAGTGACCATCTCTGTTGGAGATGATGGTCTTAGGGGTCCCATGTAGTCTAATAATTTCCTTGACATATAATTGAGCCAGTTGCTCAATTGAATGAGTCATCTTAATTGCCAAAAAATGGGTGGATTTGGTTAATCTATCCACGATTACCCATATAGCGTCATAGCCGTTTGTTGTCTTGGGTAATCCTGAAATAAAGTCCATAGAGATATCTTCCCATTTCCATTCTGGAATTTGGACAGGCTGTAGTAATCCTCCCGGCCTCTGGTGTTCTGCTTTAACCCTCTGACAGGTCAGGCAGACACTGACGTACTGAGCCACATCTCTTTTCATACCGGACCACCAGAATTTCTTTTTCAAATCCTGGTACATTTTGGTGGATCCCGGATGCATTGCATAGGGTGTTGAGTGAGCTTCTTCTAATATCTTCCCTCGCAACTCGGGATCCTCAGGAATACATAATCGATCCCTGAGGTATAATATTCCATTGTCCGCGATGCGGAATCCGTCATTCTTTCCTTCTAAGATCTCTTGTTTAATCCTTTGGAGGCTTTGGTCACTGGTTTGCTTCTCTAATATATTGTCGAATAGGGTGGGTGCTATGGTCAGGGTGGAGAGTTGCCCGGACATAATCTCGACCCCATGACACGAAATGTTTCTCGGTTTCTCGATAGATTCGACCACTGGTTTCCCTTCAGTATTAAATAAAACTTTAGCATATTGGCTAGAAATAGGTGGCTGACCTGTGACGACAGTAGAGGCATTCGTCACATCTTCTCTGGTAAGCGAGAAAACCCTGGCATTCGTCGTCGCTGGCGGGGCTTCCAATCTCCCTTGGCTGATCGAAGTCCCTTCTATAGCAGTTTGCATCTGGTGTAGCTGTGAAGGGGCACTCCTGTTCTGGTTATTCTGCTGGGGTGGTGCCTGAAACTAAGTAGGACAGTCTCTGGCCAAATGTCCTTCCCGTCCGCAATTATAGCATTTTCTAGTACCTTTGTGACATAATCCGGAATGCAGCTTCCCACAAATAGTACACTGAGGGTACTTTGGTTGCTTATTCACTGGACCACCTTTAGCATTGTCCCATTGCTTCCTTTTCCCAGTAGGGGTTCCTTTCCAGCCTGTTTTGGTACTCTGAGGTCTCTGTCCTTCTATTCGTGCCTGATTCTTATTCTCGTTCATCGCTTTCTGATAGTGTTCTGTAATTAGGGCACTGCTGACCAGTTCCTCTGTAGTCTGCGGCCTATTAATTCTGTCGGCCACATTCAGTGCTATCTCAAGTTGGAGTATTTTCAGCATCAGTCTGACCCTTTCTCTTTCTGTACTGATCAATTCTGGACAAAGGTGTGCTAGACGGTTGAAGCGCTTTACTGCTTCGTTCACTGATAAGTCACCTTGCCGGAACTCAGTGAACTCGTCGTAATGCCGGTTCGTCACTTGCATATGGAAGAACTCTGTCTCGAAGTCCGTCCAATTCATCAGATTAATTTGTCTCTTAGCTTTAACTCTTTCCCACCACATTCTCGCGTCTCCGGAAAAGCAGAAAGATACGCATTTGATCTTCTCCGATTCGGGCAAGTCCAGTAGTTCCACTATGCTTTCTACTGTCTTGAACCAGGCCTGAGCATCCCATGGCTCGCAAGTACCCAAGAAGTTCTCCGACTTCAGCCTCAGCTACTGTATCAAATAGGTCTCCTGTCGAACCACTGGGGCAGGGGCTACCGGTGGTACTGGTGCAACTATTGGCACGACGGGCACTGCATTCTGATTTACTGGTGGGGTGGCAGGAGTTCCTTGTTGACCCATCAAAGTCGTGATCAGCTGTTGTTGTTTCGTGATCTGACGTTGGAGGTCGGTAACTACCTGAGTCAGATCTGGTGGAGTTACTGTCTCGTCTGCTCGGGTAGTACGTCTCCTAGCCATGCTTATCTTCATTAAATAACAATAAATTATCGTTCTTCCTATTCGGCTGTCATAAGGTTATTACTATTCCTATCCTACCATCATGCATACCTAAACTAAATCAAAAGAATAAGTAAACATGCATAATATTAAAGCATAAAAAAAATTAAATTAAATTAAGCATATAGATTGTTACTTGGAGCGGCAGGATGGAGGCTTGACATGTGTGTAGCGAAAAGGCTAACATGGCTCTAATACCAACCTGTAACGCCCCACCCCTCTTGCAAAGGCGACGGGGGTTACTTTACACATACATACCTACTTACTACAGCGGAAGTCTTATTTATAGAAATAAAAAAAACTTTTCTTTTCTTTAAAATTCACCATGACTAATCACCTGGACATATAAAATCACATAGCATACTTAACATGATTTTTAAGTCATAATACCCAAACACATAAAAAAATGTCATGGAGTCATAAAGTAGTAACATAAACTAGGCATAGTTCTTATTAAACAAAAGTAGGTCTTTCTCCTTTAGCCAAGCCACTACCACACACATCCTTCTAGCCCCTCCTGCTGCTCCCCTAGTTCATCCATTCCTTGCCTTTATCTGTGGTACAAGAAAGTAAGCTGTGAGCACTCATGGCTCAGTAAGTTCCTTTCCTACTCACAAAAACTGTATAGCATATCAAAATCACAAGACATAACGCATGGAGACAATTTCATCATATCATGCAACATATCATGGCATATCGTAACATAATCGTAAGGTATCATGGCATAACATAACATGATCATCAAATACACCCTGACATATCATAACATCATCATAAATATCATGGCATAATCATAAAGTATATGCAAGGTGAATTTCTAAACATGTATCATGAAAACATATGCAACATGTCTTTTGAAAACTTATAATATACATACTTAAACATAATCTCAACATAAGGGGGGGCCCGGCTTGTACCACATACATAAATGTGCGCGTCCTATGTAGGTCCAAGGTAGCAAGTCTTGAACCCTACAAGGCATACATACTAGGCCCTTTTCTTAGTCCATTGACCTAGGGGCACTTAGGAGCCCATCCCTAACGAGGCTCGTTTCTTAGTCCATCGACCCCGGGGCGCTTATGGAGCCCACCCTTGGTACAAGCCATAAAAGTAAAGTAGCATGTCATACATATCATAATTCTTAACCTATCATTCATGTCATATTCATATCATGAAGAGTGCTCCTAGTCCCAACTGATAAGGAAACAACTCTTAGGCATAACATAAAGCATGTATAATTGGGCACACAGCACATCATGAATTTGGGCACAAAGCACATCAAGATCACATGCATAATTGTGCACACAGCACATCATGAACTTGGGCACATAGCATATCATAAATTTGGGCACATAGCATATCATAAATTTGGGCACCTAGCACATCATCATGCATAGGTCATAAGCATACATAAATGAGTATAGCAGCATGGCATATTTTTATCATATCATAAAGCATTGCATGAGAGGCACATGGGAAATCATAATTAGGTCTCTAACCCTAATATCATGTAGTGGCTGAAACATATAGTTGTAGCCTAGGTTAGCAAGCAACATAAAAGCATGTGAACCCTAAACCATTATCATATCCTATATCATAAGGAACACCTTGAGCATGCTTAGTTTGGGTTCTAAGCTTCCTAGGTCTTTACTTATATCATGGCCGAAACTCATCAAGCCTCAAATTAGGTTATAAGCAACATGCAAACATGTAAACCCTAAACTAATGTCATATCATATATCATAAGGAACAATTTGAGCATGTTTAGTTTGGGTTCTAAGTTCTCTAAGCTTTTAACCTTATCATGGCCGAACCCTAGCAAGCATGATTCTAGGTTACAAGTAGCATGAAAGTGTTGAACCTTAAACCAATATCATAACACATATCATGAGGAACATCATAAGCACATTTAGTTTAAGTTCCAAACTTCCTAAGCCCTTTAATCTAAGGTGGCCGAAACTTGTTAATCATGGAAACTAGGTTTCTAGTGGCATAAGAGCATGGAAACCATAAACAAATTTCATAGCATTTATTACAAGAAACATCATGAGCATATCTAAGTTGGGTTCTAAGTTTCCTAGGCCCTTAAACTAATGGTGGCCGAAACATGTAAGACATAGACTAGTTTTCATGTGACATAAAAGCATGGAAACCCTACACAAATTTCATGGCATTTATTACAAGGAACAACATGAGCAAACTTAGTTTAAGTTCTAAGCATCCTAGGTCTTAAAACCTTGTGTGGCCGAAAGTTATACAGCATGTAACCAAATTTCTATGCAACAAACAAGCATAAGAACATCAAGTTAGTTTCATATCATTTCATCAAGAAGGTCATGAGCATCTTAGACCTATTTTAAACTTTCCTAGGCCTCAAATCTTAACATGGCCGAATCTTCATAAGCATGAAATAGAGTTCAAATCAACATATAATCATGGGCATATCATATTAGCTTCATATCTTATCCTAGGGAAATCATGGCATGCTTAGTTTTAGGTTTAAAGCTCTCCTAGGCCCTTAGTTCTACCATGGCCGAATGTTCATGAGCATGAAAATGAAGTTCCAATCAACATACAAGTAGGAGAAAATGTTAACAACACCATTATCATAGAGCACATATCATAAGAACAAGGGAGCATGTTTAGTTTGAGTCTTAAGCTTACCTAGTTCTTTTGTTCATGCTTGGCCGAGAGTCTAGGATCATGAATCTAAGTTCTAACTAAACATTCTAGCATAGAAACATTAGGTTAACCTCCTACCATAAGATACATGCCACAAGAAATATAATGAGCATATCTAGTTAGGTCTTAAAATTCCTTAGATCCTTCTTTTTGTCTTGGCCGAAATTTCCATGAAGCAACCCTAGGTTTTTTTTTTTAGAAATCTATCTTCATGAAAACAACATGAGCTATTGTACCACAGGTGAGGGGAAGCTTACATAGTTTTCGCTTGTTGATCCTTAAGGAAGTGGTACCCTTGTGAGGAGGGAGGAGAAGTTTCTCTTCCTAGTTTCCCTTTTTGTTTTTCTTCTTCTTGTATGAGGTAGACCTTGAGACTCCTTGCTAGTATTTGT
This sequence comes from Zingiber officinale, assembly GCF_018446385.1. NCBI lineage: Eukaryota > Viridiplantae > Streptophyta > Magnoliopsida > Zingiberales > Zingiberaceae > Zingiber > Zingiber officinale. Next base: position 58,374,954 of record NC_055993.1, read on the forward strand.
TTTCCCTTAGAGACAAAACCTAAACTTGGCTTTTGGAGATGAGGGAGGAGAGCTCTAGTTCTCGGTGGAGAAGAGAAAGAGGAAGAAGAAGATTTAGAATTTCCCTTTCTCTTTTCTCCTCTAATCCTTTTTATTCATCATGGGAAGGATTCTTGTCCCCATTCATCCCCCCCCCCCTTTAACTTCTCTTTAATTCCCACGAAAATGAGAAGGGAGAGAGGAGAGGAAGGCAATTCACCTTTTGCTTGCTTCTTCTCTTAACCAAGAGGAAGAGGAGGTAAGCCACTTGGTTTTCTCTTGCTCTTTTCATAGTTTTCTTTTATTTTCTCCTCACCTTTAACTAAATTTTTCATTCCTTCCTATCCAAATATTATTCATTATCCTAGTGGTTATCGTACATCAATTTATCTTCATTATTTGTGGGAGGTTCAAGGTTCAAACCTTGACCTCACCTCTTCTTATTTCTATTATTTCTTTTTGATTCCTTTTACTTTCATGCTCTAAAGAAAATACTATCCATATACTTATCTTATAATTTCGTGGGTGTTACATGCTATATAAGCTTCTGAGGAAACGGTATCATTTGATTATGTGGGGTGGTCTGACAAGCTTCTCTAATCTTTTTAGTACCCTCTTCTCCATCCCTATTTTGAGTCTGATTGGGCATTAGGAGAGTGGGTTCCTTTTCTGAGTCAACCTCCATCTGAGTGATGATTTGAGGGTTTCCCACAGTACGTCCGCTCCGCAGCTCAATGCGATTGCAATGTTCCACCGGATTTAAATCCGATTTCCCTGGGAATGTACCCTGTGCTCTTGAGACGGACTGAACTATCTGGGCTATCTAGCTGTCTTACATCTTCTGGTGTTTTTTTGAGTTCTCCATCCAGCCTCTGAGTCAGTTGCTTGATCTCGCTCCTCATCTCCTTTTTCTCCGAGAGAGCGTCCTCGAGCATGTTTTCAATCCTAGACAGCTATGTAGGTTGCTGCTGTTGATGAGCCTGTTGTCCATGTTGGTAGGTCTGATGTGCCAGCCCCTGATTATTTCGGTATGAAAAGTTGGGGTGGTTCCTCCATCCAGGGTTGTATGTGTTGGAGTACGGATTATTTTGCCTCTGATTATAGCCCGTTATTGCATCGCATTGCTCAAGCTGGTTTATCTATGCCTGTATTGGCCCAAGGGGGCAAGTATCCTAAGTGTGGTCCGCACTTCTGCAGATGTCGCAAGCACAGACTATTGCATTAGCTGTGTTGCTACCCATGGCTTCGAATTTCTTAGTCAGGGCATCTAGCTTCGCAGACATGAGTGTGAATGCGTCCACCTCGAATTTTCCTGACGCCTTCATCTGATTTCCTGAGAAAGCACCACTAGATCTTTCAGATGCCCACTGATGGTGGTTTAGTGCCACATTTTCTATTATCTCTTCAGCTTCATCAAGGATTTTTTTCATCAGTGCTCCTCCTGCCGCAGAATCCAATGATACCTTTGTGTGATAATTTATTCAATTATAGAAGGTGTGTAGGACCAGCCACTTCTCAAGGCCATGATGGGGGTACTGTCTCTGCATGCTCTTGAACCGGTCCCAGGCTTTAAATAGGGATTCTGAGTCTATCTTCTTGAAACTGGCAATCAAGTTCCTCATGTGGGCAGTCTTGCTTGGGGGGGTAGAACTTGTCTAAGAATTTCTACTCACATTGCTCCCAAGATGATATGCTATCTGCTGGTAGAGAATTTAGCCACTGCTTGGCCCTGTCTTTCAGAGAGAATCTGAAAAGAAGCAGTCTCACTAATTCTGAAGGAACCTCATTCACCTTCATCGTTCCACAAATTTCATAAAACAGCTCTAGATGATGATTCGGGTCTTCGTGTGGTCCCCCTCCGAATTGGTTTCGCTGGACCATGTGGATTACTGTGGGCTTGATCTCAAAGTTGTCAGCATCGATGGGTGGTCGAGTGATACTGGATTGGACCCCTCGTGCATATGGTGCCGTATAATCTTTCAGAAGTTTATCGGCCATTCCTAGAGGTTCTTTTGCTACTTGGAAAGCTTTCTGTAAGTTCATTCTCCTCAGAAAGGTCCTGTCAATCTCTGGATCAAATGGTAGCAGCTGTCCTGAAGGGTTAGCTCTACGCATGCAGAAGAAAAGAGGACAAGATAGAAAATATGTCAGCAAGAAATGAAAAAGAATGAATGCAGTGAGCAAGAAGTGTGAAAATATATTTTTTATATGTAGAGAATAAAGAAAATAAAGCCTAGTCTAATCCAATATGACCTAGATAGTGTTACGGACGTAGTCCCCGGCAACAGCGCCAAAAACTTGTTACGCTTCCGCAAGTGCACGGATTCGTCGTCAGTAATAAAAATATCGATCTCACAGGGACTGACTATAAGCACTAGCAATCGCTCACTTATGGTTAGCTAGACTACCAACGGTCTTAATCAGGCTAAGGGAAAAGAAAGGTCGAGGGATAGAGTCAAGAGTCGCAAGGTCGAAATATTACTTGGTGATGAGGAGTTCTAGGGAGTCAGTTTCGTCGTGGTAGTATTGATGTGTCTCGGTTTATCATATTCTCGCTGTCCTTATTCCTGCTATTGCCAGAAGCTAAGTGGGTATTCTTAAGAGCTAGAATAGGGGAATGCCTTAAAAAGTCCTGTCACGGTTTACCCCTGTCACTAGGGCACCTCGGCAAATCTTGATGACATAACTCTAACTGGTAAATTAAGAATGGTGAGTAGAGCTAAGCCTGGTCTCTCGCTCCCTTTGGGAGAATTTGCCTTCCTCTTAAGGAGCTATCCTAGATGTTCGTGAATGAGTTACCCCTGTCACTAGGGCCCCTCGGGTGTACGATCTAGTGGTAATCCTCTACGAGGCTGACAAGTTCTTCACAATCAAAAGTAAACAATTAACAATTGAAACAAAGCATGAAGGTTCATCCAGCAAGTACAAACACAATTCGAGTCTTACGTCAATCCGTACCACGACTACTCCCTAATCCCAAAACAAGGGGATCTACTCCATGAATGCTAGAGAGATAACAGAAAACATAGTATAGACAAACATAAAATTCTCAGCGAGTAAGAAGGAATATGCTTATCAAGTGTCGAAGAGTGGCCTTCGAATCCAACTCTCAGCTTCTGGAGTCGATGTGGTGGCAGAAGTTCGCTGAACCGCGGTCAAAAGTGACGTAGAATTGCTCCAAGATCCTTTCTTCCCTGACGGCTCGTCTCCCCCCTGGCAAAAAGGGTTAAAACCCTTATATAGCCTTAGGGTTTGGCTGCGGCGGCACGGCCGTGTAAGGGTGGCACGGTCGTGCCCTTCTTCTGTTTGGTCTGTGGCTGCACGGCCATGCAGGGTTGCATGGCCGTGTAGCCCTTGGGCTTTGTCTCCTGGGGCATGGTTGTGCAGGGGTGCACGTCCGTGCAAGTCTCCTTCTTTGCCTGGGGTGGCACGGCCGTGTGCTGGCTGGCTGCTGTTGTGGTTGCACGGCTGTGCAGGGTTACACGGTCGCGTGCTCTTCCTCTCCTATTTGGCCACACGGCCGTGCAGGGTTGCACGGCCGTGTCGTCTGGTTGGTTCCAGTGCATCAATGCCCTTCGTTCAAGCTCCGAAAATCTTTCCTGTCAATATAAAACCAAACAAAGAGTAGATATCCAAACAAAAAATAAATATGATGAATACAAGATAAAAGATGCGATCATGTGAAGAATATATGTGCATAAGTCACGTGAATGTGCGTTAAAACATGCGTAGAAGATCATAATATTTGTGCACATCAGAGAGTAAGAGAAAGATTAAGGAGGAGAGAGAGAAGGAATAAAAGAGTAGAGAAGGAGGTGGATGGAGAATGATAAATGCTAGGATTTCAGTTTCGTTATGATTCTAGTTAATGTCCCTATGCATTGTTCATCTACCTAACTCCATGTTTACACTCATGTAGGAATTCTAACTAAGGCCTAGCACAACCCCGCGTAGATTGCACTAAAGAGTCTACCCAAGCTCTACCACCATTAAGTAAAGAATTAACTCTAGAAAATCCGTTAATAGGATACTCTTGTTACTAGGATCCCTCGGTCATACAATGCTAGAGTTAACTGATTTACTTCCTAACGGTAGATTAATACAATTAAGTATAAGAGGTAACCTAGAAAGTCTGGTTAAAGAGTTGCCCTCTGTCACAAGGCCCTCCGGTCATACGTTCCTATATTACGCAAATCACTTCCTAACATTAATTTAGGAAAACCCTCTAAACTCTAATTAATCTCCCTAGTAAGAATCGATCCTTGTTTCAAGGAAATGCTGAAGAAAGTAAGGAATACCTTCTGTCACAAGGTCCCATGGTCTTACAATCCAAGGCTCTTTCTGTATATGGTGATCAAAACCCTACATTTATATGAATTAACCTCACACACATTTCATCAAACATATACAAGACACAACATACATAAAACATGGTATAAACACTTCATAGAATAGGAAAATATCCAAATACATAGTTTTAACATCCATAATCACAATCATAGCTGCTTTCTACATCATAGATCTAGAGATCTACTTCATTACAAGGGAATTTACAACCAAAGATGATAAGTAAAGCAAACTACAATTCAATACATGGAGATAGAGAGAAAATAATGCTTATTCTTGAAGCGTGGCATCCTCGGAGGCATTTCCTTGCTCCCAAGGTGGACGGATCAAAGAAGATGAAGCTTCTAGGGTTCTCCCAAGGGGGAGAACCCTTCTCCAAGAAATGGGGATGAACCCTAAGCCAAAGATGATGAAAAAAAGGAGAAACCCCCCTTAAATAGAGCTAGGCATGGCCCTTGCTTGGGTTGTGACATGGTCGTGTGAATACACACGACCAAGGTCGTCACCTTCTCTAGAAATGTGACACGGTCATGTGGATTCCACATGGTCATGTTTTGATCCTTGCATGACCCTTACACGGGCGTGTGGATTCTGCACGGCCATGACTTGGCCCTTGTATGGCCTTGCATGGCTATATCTCATGGAAACTCCTTTTAGGCTATCAAGATGTGGTTTTCTATGGTTGATATCTTCAGCAAAGTTGTAGATCTTGAAGTTATCTATATTTTGATATAAAGAATAGCCCATAACTCTAATCAAAAAAAAAGTTATGGTTATTTTACTTTCAGACTATAGTATAAAAAATTTCACACGACCTCCACATGACATCCACACGGCTATGTGGATTCCACACTACCAGAACATAGGGAAAACTTGATTTTCACATGGCTGTGTGAGTTCTACATGGTCCGGACACTTTGGAGGCTTTAAACTCTGTTTAAGCTCCAATTTTACTCCAAATCACGTTCTGCCAATAAAAAAACAAGCAAAGAGTAGATCTTGAAACAAAAGGAGTGGAAATATGATATTATAAAGAAATAGGATGCAATAAACATATATTATACTCATAAAATACAAGTTGATGTACATCAAAATATGCATAAAAGTGTATATAATCTATGCACATCACACCCCAGACTTAAACCTTTGTTTGTCCTCAATCAAAACCCGAAATCTAGATTTATGTGTGTAGATGGCATGTAATAATCCCTAGTGAATCAATATAAACCTATCATATAGTTTCATTGATGAGCATGATACAAAAATTGTTTGAGTGTGGCCTAAGTAGAAGTTCTCCGTGCTAAGTGCGATGAGTGGCTTAACTTTCTCAAGTGTCAATCTATAAGCCTAATTAATTTTACATGTAACTATGTTCCTCGTACTTTCGACAATAGGTACTTACTTGTCACACCTAAGATTTGTCCCTCACAAAAAATGTTATGCACCCTCTACACAGGGTCTCAAAGGAATACTCAATATCAAGAGAAATATAGTATTTATTTTCCCAATAACCTAACTTGGTTTCAAAGAGGTAAATTACTAGTTTCCACTCATGATAACTATTTTTTTATTGCTTGTTATTTTTTTTCATTCTTTGAATGTTTGCAAAGTATCAAACTTAAACAAACCTTCATTTTTTGGGGGAATTGGTTTTTCCAAAAGACCTTGCATGATCTGAATTTATCCAGTAACCAATATGTAGTTGAGAGGTCACCATAAAAGTAAGAGTACTAGTCCAGATATCTATCATCAAAGTCAAGCATAATGTAAAGAGATCCTAAAACTAGGTCAACATTCAAATTCTTCTAGTAATGACAATCCTCACTTAATGCTACCATGGATAGGAAAACATAGATCAATAGACATATTATCATACCAAATCACACAACATAAATATCTAGATAAAACGTGCTAGCATTTTACTATGAGGAACAAATAGTAATGACATGATGAGTGATGAAACTAGCAAAAATTTTATTATGTAAAAAGAAATGTGCAAAAACTAAACTACAACCAAAAATATCCCCCTGGACTTAAATTTTTTATTGACTCAATGAAAACTAGATATGAAATATGGAGGAGACTTTAAAGTTAAAGAAGTTACCAAGTGATAAGCTCCAAATGAAAGAGATATATACAAGAAAATTAAGTAGATGTGATTTATTAAGAAATACAGCTAGAAAGAACTAAAAACATAAATAGAAATAAGATTGAACTTGGGTTGCCTTCCAAGAAGCCCTTGTTTAAGATCATTAGCTCAACCCCTTATTCGGTCTACTTAAATCATAATCTTGCCGAAGTGAGATACCTCCGGACTTTTCGGCTAGTGGCCCAAAATACAGAGGGAGCTTTCATCGTGGAAATCACATCTTGAGGAATTGCTCTCTCCTTCTTCTTCTCCTTAAAGATTCTTCTTGACAGTTGAAGAAGTTTCACTTGAATTACCCAGGCCAAGAGTGCGGTGATCATAGTTAATGTTGAGGTCTTGTTATGATGAAAGTGAAGTACAGGCAAAGGTGGGAGTGTCCAGCCTTGGGGTCTCTGGCTTCCCACAATTTCCCACTCGGAGTACTGCACACAAATATTAACATCTGCTTCCTCTATAATCCCATCATCACTCAAGCATGTACTATCTAAAGTTGCAGCAAGAATAATTTCAAGACTAGTTAAAGATACATCAATGGTCCTATTAGTGTCTGGAGTATCATCAAATATATCAACACCATGCAAGGTAGTAGAGGAGTCCTGTAGAACTACAAAATCATGATCACAGTCGCCTTCAGCTTTACATTTCGTCCCCTCCAAATCATCCTTTAACTGAGGCTCTGAATTTGGACTTGACACATCACCTTGCTATAGGGATTGAAGAAACAATATCCCCTCTTGCATCAAGAGCTCCTCTAATTCTTGTATTTTGGTCTTCATCTGACTAGGAGTCTTGGGAGTTCTTCTAGTCAGTCAACTCATAATGTTACAACTGTTGTAGTCTATTTAATAATAAATCATATTAAAATTCTAATGGGCTAAGATTTACTTGAGAAGACTACTCAACACTTTGAATGTTGCTGTACTCAAAATCTATCCCATCATGATTGAAGTGTTGAGGTGAGTTAGGGATATGCTGCTATGGAATTAACTTCTCATCCTCCTCAGAAGTATGCTGGGGTTAAAAGTTCTGAGTTTGATGATCTCCCCAGTCATAATGAGAAGTGCTAGGAACTAAATCATATATATTTTGATGTACAGGTTGGAATAGATTCTGAAGTTCCATGGAGGAGGTAATAGTATTTTGGAAGAACTGACATATAGCAACTAGATGGGATGAACTGCCACAAACCATGCAGATAACATCGGTTAGTTCTGTGGAAGGGCCAGCTTCATTTTGGAAGAGGTGGCACATGGCAGGCAGATGGGTTAGACTTACCACATGTTGTGCAGTTGTTCACATTTTGCTTGTCATCTGAACTATCTCTTACATTGAGCCCTCTAGGTTACTAAGAATACCAATCCATAGCTAAAGAAAATTTCTGATCTCACCTAAAATAAAAGCAATAAACTCACAAGACATGGTGAGTAATCATCACATACATATGGATATAAAAAATCTAAAATAATCAAGGCACTCAACCAATTTTTGTATTGATTTTAAAAAAAATAAATGCAGGATTTAAAAACAAGAAGGAAAGTGCATAATGAAAATAGGAAAGAAAATGAAAAAAGTAAAAGAAAAAAGAAAAATGGCTAGAGTAACTTATATATTAATCAACTAATGTCAATCAAAACAGTCCCCCGGCAACGGTGGCAAGAACTTATTACGAACTACAAGTGCACAGTTACATCGTCAGTAATATAAAAGATATTGAACTCACAGGAACTGTTGATTAAGTACTAGTTAACTTCGCACAGTGAATTATCTAGACAATTGAACGTTTGGTTGGAAAAGAGAGTAAGAGAAAGATTAAGGAGAAGAAGAGAGAAAAGGAATAAGAGAGTAGAGAAGGAGATGGATGGTGAATGATAAATGCTACGATTTCAGTTTTGTTATGGTGCTAGTTAATGTCCCTATGCATTGTGTAGGATCTTTCGGGCCTCAAAAACCGCTTTTTGCGTTGCGGAAATCCCGAAATCCCATGCCACCGGATCCGTGCAAATATTAAATTTTTTCATCTACGTGTTTTCTAATCCTAGATCTACTTTAGATCTACATGTTTAATAATTTATACCTTTGATGCGAAGCCCTTCGTTTATCCCGCTCGTCCAAGAAAATGCTGGATCTCAAGGGTGTCAAGTGAACACCCCTCTATGTGTATCCACACGAACAATTAGGTGGAGAGGAACCTTAGAGTGTGCTAGCACTCTTTGAGGGTTTCGGCCAAGGAGGAGGAGAGGGAGAGAAGAAGAACAAGGAGAAATAATAATAATCGATTATGAAAATAAGAGTAAAAATGGCTTAAGTATTTTCATCTAATGAAAATACTTAATGCTCATTAACACCATTAATGAGCCTCATTAATGAGCCTTAATGAATATTTAATGAATATTCATTCTCCATTAAATGGTCATTTTGAAACTTATTTGAAATTTGAATCTAAAATTCAAATTGAATTCAATTTATCATTGAATTCAAAATTCAATGAATATCATCATTAAGCCATTACTTGAGTCTAACTCAAGTCTAGCCTCACTTGAGTCTAACTCAAGTCTAACTTAATCAAGTCTTACTCAATTAATCTAATTTGGATTACTCTTAATCCAATTCGGTTCATCACATGAACCTAATCCTCTTGGTTCATCATATGAACCGAATCTCCATCTAATTGTCCTTTGTGTGTGACCCTATAGGTTCTTGTAAGGTTGGCAATGCTCCTAAACTCATTTAGAAGCATAAGTAATGAGTGGTATCTAGCAACACATCATTACTACCCAAGTTACAAGAATGTTGAGATCCAACATCACCTTGTGACTACTAATTGTGACTCTTCACAATATATGACAATATCCTTCTATCCTTGACATCTAGATTGATCAATGTGAGGCATAGACCATGTCATCCTATAATCAATCTAAATCTTGAACTCCAAGTAGACTCACTCTAATCAAATGAGCTCAATATCTCATATTGACTCATTTGGGCATGAACATGCACTTAGTGGTCTCACTCTATCAAGAATAATGATGTCACTCACGTCATATAGGAGGGATAGATCCCATCTACATCACTCACATCCCTCCGCATAATTTGTTACATACCCAGTAATCACCTTTATAGTCCACCCAGTTATGGGTGACGTTTGACGAAGCCAAAGTATGCAACTCCTTATGTAGGGAACCATGGTGACTTCAGGTCCAAGGACTAGTAGTCATACTAATAGCCACATGAGAAAGTATATGACACTCATATAACGATCCATGATACTTTCTCATGGTGGGTCATTCAGTATACATTCTCCAATGCATACCCATGTGTCAACTTGATATCTATATATCCATGACTTGTGAGATCAAGTCATCGAGTTGACCTACATGCTAGTCTCATTGCATTAACATTGTCCCTGAATGTTAATACTTGACTATGAATGATTAAAAGTAGTGTTTGCTATATCATCTCACTATCGATTCAACCAATCGATTGATATAAGGAAGAACCTTCTACTCAAGGATGCTATTATACTTAGTTATTTGGCACCAATACAAGTAAGTATAATAACCAAAACAAAAGCCTTTATATATATAGGAATATGTTACAATGAGTCCATACAATAATCATGATATGATTGGCTCTAGGGATCTAACTAACAATCTCCCACTAGCACTAGTGTCAATCAGTGTAGGCTCTAAGGCCCAATGACCTAGTGTGACCATCATGCTTTCTCTGTGCTAAAGCCTTGGTCAAGGGATCAGCGATGTTAGCCTCTGTGGGTACTCTGCAAATCTTCACATCTCCTCTATCGATGATCTCTCGAATGACATGGAAGCGCCGTAGTATATGTTTAGTCCGCTGGTGTGAGCGAGATTCCTTAGCCTGTGCAATTGCTCCATTGTTGTCACAATAGAGCTCTGTCGGATCGGCTATGCTAGGAACCACCCCAAGCTCAGTAATGAACTTGCGGATCCAAACTGCCTCCTTTGTTGCTTCTGATGCAGCAATATACTCGGCCTCTGTTGTAGAATTAGCGACTTTGTCCTGCTTCGAACTCTTCCAGCTTACAGCACCACCATTTATGCAAAACACGAACCCAGACTACGATCGATAATCATCCTGGTCAGTTTAGAAGCTAGCATCACTGTAACCCTTTACAGCTAGCTCGTCATCGCCTCCATATATCAAGAAATATTCTTTAGTCCTTCTCCAGTACTTAAGAATATTCTTGACCGCTATCCAGTGACTTTCACCTGGATCTGACTGGTATCTGCTCGTCATGCTCAAAGTATATGAGACATCTGGACGAGTACATAGCATGGCGTATATGATAGATCCTATGGCTGAAGCATAAGGGATCTGATCCAAGCGGTCTCTCTCCTTTCTAGAAGAGGAACCTTAAGTCTATGAAAGACTCACACCATGTGACATCGGCAGAAATCCCTTCTTGGAGTTCTGCATGGCAAACCGTAGTAATACCTTGTCAATATATGTACTCTGACTTAGGCCAAGCAATCTCCTAGATCTATCTCTATAGATCTTTATGTCTAGAATGCGGGATGCTTCACCTAAGTCCTTCATTGAGAAACAAGTCCCTAGCCAAGTCTTTACAGACTGCAGCAAAGGGATGTCGTTCCCAATGAGTAGTATGTCATCCACATACAATACAAGGAAGATAACTGTGCTCCCTACAACCTTCTTGTAGACACAAGGTTTATCTTCATTCTTGATGAAACCAAACTATTTAATTGCATCATTGAATCAAAGATTCCAGCTCTGACAAGCTTGCTTTAGTCCATAAATGGACCTATGCAGCTTGCATACTCTGCCAGTATGCTGTGGATCTACAAAAACCTCAAGTTGTGTCATGTACATATCCTCGAGCAGGTTTCCATTCAGAAATGCGGTTTTGACATCCATCTGCCAGATCTCATAATCGTGGTACGCTCAATAGCAAGCATGATCCGAATGGACTTAAACATCGCTACTGGAGAAAATGTTTCATCATAGTCAATACCATAAATTTTCTTGAAACCTTTAGCTACCAGACAACCCTTATATATAAGTCCATCCATGTCAGTCTTTCTCTTAAAGACCCACTTACACCCAATGGGTTTCACCCCTACAGGTGGATCAACCAAAGTCCATACTTGGTTGGTGTACATGGATTCTATTTCGGATCTCATGGCTTCTAGCTATGACTCAGAATCTGGTCTCATCACAGCTTCTTGATAAGAGGTAGGCTCATCCTCAATGAGCACAATGTCATCATGGTCAGACAAGAGAAATGAATATTCTCAGGCTGACGACGTACCCTGTCAAACCTGTGAAGAGGTAGGTCTACTTGAACTGGTTGTTGTTACACAACTCCTTGTGGGACAACATCATCCACAACACTTTGTGGTTCTAGTTTAACTTCCATCGAGGTTTCAGTGTTATGGTCAATATCTTGAACTTCTTCAAGATCGAATGTACTTCCACTAGTTTTTCTAGAAACAAAATCCCTTTCTAGAAATACCCCAGCCTTAGCCACAACTACTTTGTATTGACTGGGAATGTAGAAGTAATATACCTTAGTTTCCTTGGGATATCTAATAAAATAGCACTTATCAGATTTGGTTCCCAGTTTGTCTGAGACTTGACGTCGAACGTAAGCCTCACAAACCCAAATCCTCATAAAAAACACCTGGGTATCTCTCCCAGTCCATATCCCCAATGGTGTCTTTATCACAGCCTTGGATGGAACACGGTTGAGTATGAAGGTTGCTATTTCTAGAGCATAACCCCAAAGTGAGAGAGGAAGATCAGTATGACTCATCATAGACCGTACCATATCTAATAGGGTACGATTCCTCCTTTCGGATACACCATTCCACTGTGGTGTTCCAGGAGGAGTGAGTTGGGATAGAATCTCAAACTCAGCTAGATAGTCACGAAACTCATGGCTAAGGTATTCACCACCTCGATCTGATCGAAGTATCTTAATACTCTTGTCAAGATGGTTTTATACTTTATTCTTGACTTCTTTGAACTTTTCAAAGGATTCTGACTTATGTGTCATCAGATACACATAACCATATCTACTGAAGTCATCAGTAAATATAATGAAGTACCTATAACCACCCCTGGCAACGACATTGAAAGGGCCACATACATCACTATGTATAAGTCCTAACAAGTCAGTCGCTCTCTCGCTGTGTCCACTAAGGGGAGTCTTGGTCATCTTGCCCAGTAGGCATTACTCACTTGTCTCATATGATTCAAAATCAAATGAGTCCAGCAAGCCATCTTTATGGAGCTGGGATAAGCGTTTGTCATTTATATGACCTAAGCGACAATGCCAGAGATAGATTTAGTTCATTTCATTTGATTTAAACCTTTTGGTATTTATGTTATAGATGAAGTTCTCTAAGTCTAGAATATAGAGTCTGTTAATCAGAGGTGCACTACAATAGAACATATCATTTAAATAAACTGAACAACATTTGTTCTTTATTATAAATGAAAAGCCTTTCTTGTCCAAACAAGAAACTGATATAATGTTCTTAGTAAGAGTAGGCACATAACAACAATCATCTAATTCTAGTACAAGCCCAGAGGGCAAAGATAGAGAATAAGTTCCTACAGCAACAATAGCAACCCGTGCTCCATTACCTACGCGTAGGTCCACCTCGCCCTTCGTCAATGCTCTACTATTTCTCAAGGCCTGCACATTAGTACAAATGTGAGAAGCACATTCGGTATCTAATACCCATGATGAAGAAATAGATAGATTGACTTCTATAACATATATACCTGAAGTGGAAGTCTCACTTCTCTTCTTCTTAAGATCATCCAGGTACACTTTGTAGTTCCTCTTCCAATGCCCGGTCTGACCGCAGTGGAAGCAAGTAGCATCCTTGGCAACCCCTCCTTTGGGTTTCAATGCCTTGCCTTTGCCCTTGGCTTGGGACTTTCCCTTGCCTTTAGGCTTGCCCTTGCCTTTGTGCCTTTGCACCATCAGAATGGGGTTTGGCTTAACCTTCTTAAGGTTGAGCTCAGCAATTCTCAACATGCTAAGCAGCTCGGGCAGTGGCTTGTCAATTTCGTTCATGTTGTAATTCATGACAAATTAACTATAGCTCTCTGGCAAGGACTGCAAGATCAAGTCAGTGGCCAGCTCTTGGCTAAGGGGAAATCCCAACCTTTGTAGGTTTTATATGTACCCAATCATCTTGAGTACATATGGACTTACGGGAGTCCCGTCTTGCATCTTGCACTGAAACAGTGCCTTAGAGATCTCAAATCTCTCGTACCTTGCTTGTCCTTGATATAGTTGACGAAGATGTTCAACCATATCATAAGCACTCATCAACTCGTGTTGCTTCTAAAGCTCAGAGTTCATGGTCGCGAGCATGAGATAGGACACATCAAATGCGTCATCTTGATGCTTCTTTTAAGCATCTCGGTCAGCTCGCGTGGCAGTGGCAGGAGGTGCCTCAGGAATGGGCTACTCCAGGATGTACAGTTTTCGTTCCTGTGTGAGAACTATTCTCAGATTCCTGTACCAGTCTAGGAAGTTAGCTCCATTGAGCTTGTCCTTATCGAGGATAGAACACAAGGAGAAGGAGTTCGTGTTTGACGACATGACAATCTACAACAAAAAAATACAGAAAATAAATATCATATTCCAATTATCATTTAATTAGGCTTTTAATTAAACGATACTCCCACTGAATTATAGAACTTTTGTAGAATCAAGTCAGGGATGTGGTCAAACCACACTTACTAGATTCTAACCAACTAGCTATAATTTTGTGGGACAAGATCCACATCATACTACGCCTTGAGTTAGCTTTGGCTAAATCGCCCAAGACTTAGTATGATTGGTAGGTAACTAATTACCAATTACATCTCTATGCAACTCTTGTTTATAGGATCAAGATCCTCATGTATATTAAAACTTGAGTTAGCTTTGGCTAAATCACCCAAGATTTAATATAAATGTGTTTTTTTCCTATCTTCCAACTATTGGATAATGCCTACAGTTAAATCCGATTTAACTAGTTATACTCAATCTAATTAAGTTTGTCGTCACCCAAGCGTTGATAGGCAGGACCAAGATTGTCCCTCCGTACCCTACCAAGATAATATGCGTTGCTCTACTTTGGCAGATTCAACAACAACATGTGATCGAGATAGTGATGGGTATCATGGCATGGTAGGCATTTTGAGTTGACATGATTTAGATCTAATATAATCGTTAATGTGTATCATATACGCGATTTAGATCTAATCTAATCGTGGTGCATCATATACGCGATTTAGATCTAATCTAATCGTTAAGGCACTAATTAATTACTCTACTCTAGCATGCATCACATACACACACACAAGCAATTAATTAAATTGTGATTAGTCATGGCCCTACTACGATCTTCTCAAGCCAATGAGAAGATCGGATGGTCAACCTAGAGTCAACAACTTCTCCAAGCTCCTCCCTTTGACCACCATGTGTTGCTTGTGTTAGAGTGTATACTGAAAGCCTAAGCTTTGTAAACATTCATTATGAATAAAGAATCACATTTGGTCTAATTATCTACATTTGTTTGTAGTTGTTCATTTAATTTATATTGTAGATAACATAGTATGTGGTGTCACATACAGAATATGATGTTATCAGTACCTTATAAATTATAAACAGTAGCTCACGACCAGAATGGAAAGGGACAAACCATTAGAAGGTCGTAGTGTAATTAGGTATTAGTTTATCTTGACTATATAATTACACTAGTACACTCAGAGTGTATTGAGTAGGACCATTTGAGGTCGTTTCTTTTATACTGACTTTATAAAGGAACAAAGACCTCGGTTATTATGGAAGTGTGTGCTCTTAATCCTAATATAATAACAAGCACATATATTTGATATTTATTTCTTTAATTTATCAATGGGTGAGATTTAGTTCGATGAATCAATAAGCCCGATAAATTGGGAAATGATATCACTTATAGTGTGTGTTGTTGATTATAGAAGGAAGCGTGTCCTAGAGATACTAGGTTGATAATGTCCCCAAGAGGAGCTCATAAGGATTGTCATGTTAAACTCTGCAGGTGGACTTAGTCCGACATGACGATAAGGTTGAGTGGTACTACTCTTGGACTTAGACATTAATTAAATGAGTTGTCAGTAACTCACTTAATTAGTGGACATTCGATATCTTAAACACAGGGAGACTAACACACTCATAATAAGAAGGAGCCCAAAAATGAAATTTGGGATTGGTGCGGTAGTTCAATGATAGTTCTCTAGTGGAATGAATTATCATTGATAAAATTAAGTTGTGTGTTCGGGGCGAACACGGGATGCTTAATTTTATCGGGAGACCAAAACCAATTCCTCCTCTCGGTCCCTATCGTAGCCTCTTATTTATAGAGTTCTATACCCAACTATACCCACCTTCTATACCCACCCAATAGGGGCCGGCCAAGCTAGCTTGGGATCAAGCTAGGGTCGGCCTAGGTATGAGATTGGGTGGCCGACCCTAGCATGAACCCAAGCTAGTAGGGCCGGCCAAAATAAATTAAAAAGATATTTAATTTTAATTTTTATTATGTGGTAGATATAATTTAAAGAGAATTAAAATTAAAATATTTCTCTTGTAAAAGATTTACAAAAGATTAAAGAAAGAGATTAGATCTCTTTCCTTATTTGTAGATTGGAGAGATTTTTTATTTTCTCTTTAAAATTATTCACATGTTAATAAAATTAAAATTATAGATATTTCCTTTTATTAACCATGAAGAGATTTTTAAAGAGAAATTTTATTTTTTAAAATTTCCGGAAACAAATAAGGAAAGTTTTAATTGTTGATTGAAACTTGTCCAATTTGCTTCCTCTTGATGTGGCCGGCCATTAGAGTTTATTTGGGAAATTTTATTTTATTTTTCTCAAATAAATCATGTCAAGGAAATTAAGGAAATTTTATTGTAAATAAATTTCCTAATTTACCTAGGCCAAGGAATATAAAAGAAGGGGTAGGGGTGCCTTCATGAGACACAACCTTTATTGTTTTCTCTCCCTTTTTCCTTGGTGTTGTGGCCGGCCATTACCCTCTCCCTCTCTTCCTCTTGTGGTGGCCGAATACTTCATCTCTCTTGGAGTTCTTGTGGTGGTCGGATACTACTTGGAGAAGAAGAAGAAGAAGGAGAGAAAGCTAGCATCTCTTGGAGCTTGGTTAGTATTTTGATTTTCTTCTTTGGTAAAGTTCTTCCTTTGTGGCCGAACCTTGCTTGGAGGAGAAGAAGGTGGTTGGTGGTTTCTCATCTCGGTAGATCGTTGCCCACACAACGTCCAAGGTTAGAAGAGGAATACGGTAGAAGATCAAGAGGTTTTTCTACAAGGTATAACTAGTAATTTCTATTTCCGCATCATGCTAGTTATTTATGGAAATAATATCAAATACAAGAGACTTACGTTCTAGAATTTCGAATATGTTTTTTCGAAGTTGTGTTCTTTTGTTTTTTCTTTTCCTTGTGATTTGATTGTTCTCTTTGGTTAACCTAAAGTTATTTTAGGAAATTAAATATTAGCTTTCTATTAAAGGTTTTGTCTAGTCGGTGGTGGTTGCTCCCATATCCAAGAAGGCCATGTGCCTCGCCACGTCAGTACTGGGAACCTTTTATGGAAATTAATATTTAATGGAATTAATAACTTAAGGAGACTTGGGTCGAACGTGTTAAGTTCCGCAGAGATCCAAGTCAAAACCTAAAAGAACAAATAGATTAAGTTTTGGATCAAGCGTGTTAAGTTCCGCAGGCGATCCAAAATTTAATTTAAAGAACACATGGTAGCTAGGAAAAGGTTCAGACCTTTGTACAAAATTTTTGTACAGTGGAACCTATAGGTTTTCCGAGTAGCAACCAACAATTGGTATCAGAGCTAGGGTTTTGCCTCTGTGTATTTGGTATTTAGTTTAATTATGCACATGTCATACATAATTTAGGCAGGATAATAGTAGGATGTGCTAACTTTGTGGATGCAGGATCCAACTATTATGGCTTTTAGTTAATTATGTGTGTGATTGGACCCTTGGACATGTCAAGGGCAATTTATATGTGTGTGCATGATTGTATTAAAATACAGCAGGAGCTGTATTTAGTTTTATTAGGATTTTATTTTTGATCTAGATACATGTACATTCCTTTTATGGAATATAGGATCAAAAATGTAAAATTCTATTTATGTCGCGGATCGAATCTTGCAAAGCGTGGAACCTTCTAAGGACCAGAGGCGCAGCGAAACTCGGAGCAAGATAGATGCGACAGTTAGACCCGGTGGCAGTGGCCAAATATGGCAGCAGCTTCGGATGACAACACACGGAGGACAATTAAAGATAAAAGTCATAATAGTTGAAAATTAGATTTTCTATTTATTGCTTTTATATTGTGCTGTGTGTGCATGTTAGTTTACAAGTTTAGTAGGCTAGCATAGTTAAAATTCCTCATTTATAAATAATTAAGTGGGAGAGGGATTTTTAAGTAAATCTCATGGTCTCCATTACTGATTTGTAAGTGATGCAAACAAGCTTGCGCATTGGCTCTGAGTGCCTTCCTCCATAACGGATGAGCTTGTTTGCGGATCACTAGAACAGACTTCCATTTTTGGATGACTATAGGAAGTTAATTAAGAGCGTGTGATCTTCCCCAACGGAAGGGGCATAATCTTATTAATGGACTTAGTGTCAAGTAATGGTGTACACTTAGACACATCTAATAGTATCCTCCCCAACGGAGTCACTGCTATTATTTGTGTGACCAAATAATACCAACTATTAATTTTATTTGTCAAAAAGTTAGGTTGACAAGATAATAAAATTAATGGGTTAAAACCCTCCTTTTACAAATGTTGAATTTGTATACGTCCACACTAACGTGGCATACAAAATTCACGGTGTTTTAAGGTGTTGGTTAATTTAAAATAGTATTGTTTGAGGAATCAATATTATTCTAAATTTAGAGTTCTGACCAAAAGTTATTTGTGATTCTTAGGATGTCTTTCAACCCACTGTCCATCATACTTCAACAAAATAGACTTACTGGACCTAACTACATAGATTGGAAAAGAAACATGGACATTGTTCTTACTTCTGAAAGCTATAAATTTGTCTTGTTGAGCATTGCCCTGATGCACTCTTGGTGAATCTACCCAAGAGGAGATTGAATATCATAGGAAATGGGTAAGCAGATGAGATGGCACGGTGTTACATTTTGGCTTCAATGTCAAATGTATTGCAACATCGACATCAAGATTTACCAACGACCTATGATATCATGAACAATCTCAAGGAACTCTTTGGTCATCGGGATAGGGCTTCTAGGCAAGAAGCCATGAGAAAGATAATGACCGCCACCATGCAAGAGGGTACTCCTGTGAGGATCATATCCTAAAGATGATGGCTTATCCGAACGAAATAGATCCTTGGAGGAGAAATTGATGGGAAACCCGGATCGATATGATCCTCCAAACTCTACCTAAGTTTTGAGCGATTCGCTTGAACTATAATATGAATAAAAGGATTTATTCATTGGGGAACTCTTGACAGAACTAGAAGGTTATTTAGTCACAATGCTCAAATTCACTATCTTTGAAAATGGTTCTACTTCTAAACCGAAAGGAAGAAGAAGAAGAAACAAACTGGTTCAGCAAAGAAAGTGAATAAATCTCAGAGTACGGGATTTAAAGCTGGAATGAAGAAGCCGAAGGGCAAGTGCTTCATCTGCAAGCAGGCAGGACATTGGAAGGCGGACTGTCCTCGTAAGAACCAAAACAAAGGTATATCTCATACTCTAGTTGTTGAAACATGTTTAGCGGTGTTATCTACCAGCACCTGGTGTGTAGATACGGGAGCCACTGATCATGTCTGCAATTCCTTGCAGGGGTTCCAGGAAACCCGACGACTATCTGAAGGGGAGATTACCGTCTACATGGGCAATGCTACTAAGGTGGCAGCTATTGCAGTGGGAGACGTCTACTTGTCTTTTAGTAGAAATAGAAATTTGGTTTTAAGAAATTGTCTTTATGTACCCAGTTTTAGAAAGAATTTAATTTCAGTTTCTAAACTGTTTTTAGATGGATATTCAGTTTCTTTCAGTAACGATGTAGTTATTAAAAGAAATAAAGTGATTATATGTTCTGGTGCATTAGTTGGCAATTTGTATACTTTAAATCCAATTTCTTCCACAAAGCAAAACATGGAAATTTATAACTCATCTTCTAATTCTAATAAGAGAAAAGAACCTTCAGAAATGAACCAAGCATATCTTTGGCATCTAAGACTTGGTCATATTAATTTAAGTAGGATTCAGAGGCTTATAGCCGATGGACTTTTGAGTTCATTAGAGTTGGAAAATTTTCCAACTTGTGAATCTTGCTTAGAAGGTAAAATGACCAAGAGGCCGTTCAAGGCCAAGGGGTATAGAGCCAAAGAAGTGTTAGAGTTGGTTCACTCTGATTTGTGTGGTCCTATGTCTGTCCAGGCAAGAGGAGGTTTTGAGTATTTTGTCTCTTTCATAGACGATTATTCAAGATATGGATACATTTACCTAATGCGCCGCAAGTCCGAATGCTTTGACAAGTTCAAAGAATACAAGGCTGATGTGGAGAAACGATTAGGTAAAAGTATCAAGACACTACGATCTGATCGTGGTGGCGAATACCTCTTAGGAGAGTTTAGGAATTACTTATCAGAGGCTGGGATTCAATCCCAATTGTCTGCACCTGGAACACCCCAACAGAATGGTGTAGCAGAACGAAGGAATAGGACTCTTATGGAGATGGTTAGATCGATGATGAGTTATTCAGAATTACCAAATTCGTTTTGGGGATATGCTCTGGAAACAGCAGTATACGTTCTGAACTTAGTACCTTCTAAATCAGTTTCTTCTACTCCCATAGAATTGTGGAATGGGCGAAAACCCAGTCTAAGACATATTCGGATTTGGGGTAGTCCAGCACATGTGCTGAAACCAGATGCTGATAAGTTAGAATCTAGTACAGAAGTTCGCGTGTTTGTAGGATATCCCAAAGGCGAAAGGTGGTTTATTTTATAGTCCTAAAGACGAAGGTCATTGTTAGCACCAATACCAGTTTTTAGAAGAAGATTATATAATGGATCACAAGCCCGATAGTAAAGTCGTTTTAGAAGAACTTAGAGAGGACATGTCTACTTGAGTACCAACAGAAGATGAAGTACCACAAGAGACTGCAACACGTGTCACACATGATACACAACCCGACGGTGCCTCGTCGTAGTGGGAGGTTGTGAGGCAACTGAGAGATTCATGTTTTGGGAGAGTCTTGAGACTTGATCCGGGTAAACATGAACCTGATCCCATATGATGAAGCACTCCAAGATCTGGATGTAGCATCTTGGAAAAAGGCGATGAATTCGAAATAAAGTCTATGTACTCTAATAAGGTCTGGGAGCTTGTAGAACCACTGATGGTGTAAAAGCTGTTGGATGCAAGTGGATCTACAAAAGGAAAAGAGGGAGACGGGAAGGTAGAAACCTTCAAAGCTAGGCTTGTTGCAAAGGGTACACTCAAAAAGAGGAATCGATTATGAGGAAACCTTTTCACTGTAGCCATGCTTAAGTCTATCCAGATACTCTTATCCATTGCTGCTCATATGGATTATGAGATTTGGCAAATGGATGTCAAGACAGCTTTCCTTAATGGAAGTCTTGAAGAGAACATCCATATGAAGCAACCAGAAGGGTTCATTGAAAAAGGCAAAGAGCATCTAGTGTGCAAGCTCAATCGGTCCATTTATGGACTGAAGCAAGCTTCAAGGTCTTGGAACATCCGATTTAATGAAGTAATCCAGTCATATGGATTTATTCAAAGTCCGGATGAGTCTTGTGTATATAAGAAGTGTAACGGAAACGTGGTGGTATTTCTTGTACTATACGTAGATGATATTTTGTTAATTGGCAACAATGTCAAGGTATTATCAGACGTAAGGGTATGGTTGTCCAAACAATTTGATATAAAGGACTTAGGAGAATGTGCACACATTCTTGGGATCAAAGTTATAAGGGATCGTAAGAAAATAATGTTGTGTCTATCTCAAGCTTCATATATAGATACAATCCTTGCTCGTTTTAGCATGCAGAACTCCAAGAAAGGTTTCTTACATTTTAGGCATGGAGTAGCTTTATCTAAAGAGATGTCTCTGAAGACATCAAAGGAGATAGAGGACATGAAGGCAGTTCCTTATGCTTTGGCTGTGGGAAGCCTAATGTATGCAATGCTTTGTACGAGACCTGATATCTGTTTTATCGTGGGCATGGTTAGTAGATATCAGAGTAACCCTGGACAAGGACATTGGATTGCTGTAAAGCATATATCGAAGTACCTTAGAAGGACTAGAGATTATATGCTAGTTTACTAAGCAGAAGATTTGCTCCCTGTGGGTTACACGGATTAAGACTTCCAATCAGATAGGGACAACAGTAAATCTACATCAGCCTATGTGTTTACTTTAGAAGGTGGAGCTATTGCATGGAGGAGTGTTAAGCGAATGCGTTTGGACTCAACCATGGAAGTTGAGTATGTGACCTCAGAGGCGGCTAAAGAAGCGGTATGGCTCGGGAACTTTCTAATGGATTTAGATGTGATTCTGGTTTGCCCAAAATCATCACAATTTATTGTGATAATAGTGGTCTTGATTGCAAACTCGAGGGAACCACGAGCTCATAAGGCAAGTAAACATATAGAGCGCAAGTACCACCTGATACGAGAGATCGTGAAGCGAGGAGAAGTTGTCATCGCCAAGATTGCATCAGCGGATAACCTGGCAGATCCTTTCACTAAGGCCCCTCCGACGAAAGCTTTCGATCGACATGTGGAGGGAATGGGATCAGATGTATGGTAGAAGATATGGCAGCTTAGTCATTAGTATAAGTGGGAGATTGTTGGAGTGTATACTGAAAGCCTAAGCTTTGTAAACATTCATTATGAATAAAGAATCACATTTGGTCTAATTATCTACATTTATTTGTAGTTGTTCATTTAATTTATATTGTAGATAACATAGTATGTGGTGTCACATACAGAAGATGATGTTATCAGTACCTTATAAATTATAAACAGTAGCTCACGACCAGAATGGAAAGGAACAAACCATTAGAAGGTCGTAGTGTAATTAGGTATTAGTTTATCTTGACTATATAATTACACTAGTACACTCAGAGTGTATTGAGTAGGACCATTTGAGGTCGTTTCTTTTATACTGACTTTATAAAGGAACAAAGAACTCGGTTATTATGGAAGTGTGTGCTCTTAATCCTAATATAATAACAAGCACATATATTTGATATTTATTTCTTTAATTTATCAATGGGTGAGATTTAGTTCGATGAATCAATAAGCCCGATAAATTGGGAAATGATATCACTTATAGTGTGTGTTGTTGATTATAGAAGGAAACTGTGTCCTAGAGATACTAGGTTGATAATGTCCCCAAGAGGAGCTCATAAGGATTGTCATGTTAAACCTGCGGTGGACTTAGTCCGACATGACGATAAGGTTGAGTGGTACTACTCTTGGACTTAGACATTAATTAAATGAGTTGTCAGTAACTCACTTAATTAGTGGACATTCGATATCTTAAACACAGGGAGACTAACACACTCATAATAAGAAGGAGCCCAAAAATGAAATTTGGGATTGGTGCGGTAGTTCAATGATAGTTCTCTAGTGGAATGAATTATCATTGATAAAATTAAGTTGTGTGTTCGGGGCGAACACGGGATGCTTAATTTTATCGGGAGACCAAAACCAATTCCTCCTCTCGGTCCCTATCGTAGCCTCTTATTTATAGAGTTCTATACCCACCTATACCCACCTTCTATACCCACCCAATAGGGGCCGGCCAAGCTAGCTTGGGATCAAGCTAGGGCCGGCCTAGGTATAAAATTGGGTGGCCGGCCCTAGCTTGAACCCAAGCTAGTAGGGCCGGCCAAAATAAATTAAAAAAGAAATTTAATTTTAATTTTTATTATGTGGTAGATATAATTTAAAGAGAATTAAAATTAAAATATCTCTCTTGTAAAAGATTTACAAAAGATTAAAGAAAGAGATTAGATCTCTTTCCTTATTTGTAGATTGGAGAGATTTTTTATTTTCTCTTTAAAATTATTCACATGTTAATAAAATTAAAATTATAGATATTTCCTTTTATTAACCATGAAGAGATTTTTAAAGAGAAATTTTATTTTTAAAATTTCCGGAAACAAATAAGGAAAGTTTTAATTGTTGATTGAAACTTGTCCAATTTGCTTCCTCTTGATGTGGCCGACCATTAGAGTTTATTTGGGAAATTTTATTTTATTTTTCTCAAATAAATCATGTCAAGGAAATTAAGGAAATTTTATTGTAAATAAATTTCCTAATTTGCCTAAGCCAAGGAATATAAAAG
Source organism: Zingiber officinale (assembly GCF_018446385.1). Classification (NCBI taxonomy): domain Eukaryota; kingdom Viridiplantae; phylum Streptophyta; class Magnoliopsida; order Zingiberales; family Zingiberaceae; genus Zingiber; species Zingiber officinale. The sequence goes on from NC_055993.1 coordinate 58,398,919, forward strand.
AAGGGGTAGGGGTGCCTTCATGAGACACAACATCTATTATTTCTCTCCCTCTTTTGTTCCTTGGTGTTGTCGGCCAACCTCTCCCTCTCTTCCTCTTGTGGTGGCCGAACTTCTCTCTCTTCCTTGGAGTTCTTGTGGTGGCCGGATACTACTTGGAGAAGAAGAAGAAGAAGGAGAGAAAGCTAGCATCTCTTGGAGCTTGGTTAGTATTTTGATTTTCTTCTTTGGTAAAGTTCTTCCTTTGTGGCCGAACCTTGCTTGGAGGAGAAGAAGGTGGTTGGTGGTTTCTCATCTCGGTAGATCGTTGCCCACACAACGTCCAAGGTTAGAAGAGGAATACGGTAGAAGATCAAGAGGTTTTTCTACAAGGTATAACTAGTAATTTCTATTTCCGCATCATGCTAGTTATTTATGGAAATAATATCAAATACAAGAGGCTTACGTTCTAGAATTTCGAATATGTTTTTTCGAAGTTGTGTTCTTTTGTTTTTTCTTTTCCTTGTGATTTGATTGTTCTCTTTGGTTAACCTAAAGTTATTTTAGGAAATTAAATATTAGCTTTCTATTAAAGGTTTTGTCTAGTCGGTGGTGGTTGCTCCCATATCCAAGAAGGCCATGTGCCTCGCCACGTCAGTACTGGGAACCTTTTATGGAAATTAATATTTAATGGAATTAATAACTTAAGGAGACTTGGGTCGAACGTGTTAAGTTCCGCAGGAGATCCAAGTCAAAACCTAAAAGAACAAATAGATTAAGTTTTGGATCAAACGTGTTAAGTTCCGCAGGCGATCCAAAATTTAATTTAAAAGAACACATGGTAGCTAGGAAAAGGTTCAAACCTTTGTACAAAATTTTTGTACAGTGGAACCTATAGGTTTTCCGAGTAGCAACCAACAGCTTGCACCCTCCTCGTAACTCCTCCTCGGGTGGACCTTCCACCACTTCAATTTTTGTACATTACAAATTTGAAACTCGAGTTACATTCGAGTCTAAACTATTTACAACGAGAATATAAAATAAAGGAAGGCACGACGCGCAGGTCGTGATCATATACAACACATACAAACACACAAAATGGCACGCAGGCCATATTATGAATTACAACACATTTTGTTCATTCTTATTTGGTATTTGGGTCATGACCATCACAAAAATTATACATAATTCTAAATTTTGAAATTTCCATAATTTCATATTCTTATATAAATAAAGGCATTTGTTTTGTTATTATACTTACTTGTATTGGTACCCAATAAACTAAGTATAATAGCGTCCTTAAGTAAAAGGTTCTTACCTATATCAATCGATTGGTTGAATCGATAGTGAGATGATATAGGGAACACTACTCTTAATCATTTCTAGTCGAGTATTAACATTCAGGGACAATGTTAATGCAATAAGACTAGCATGTAGGTCAACTCGATGACTTGATCTCACAAGTCATGTATATAGAGATATCAAGTTGACACATGGGTATGCATTGGAGAATGATACTGAATGACCCACCATGAGAAAGTATCATGGATCGTTATATGAGTGTCATATACTTTCTCATGTGGCTATTAGTATGACTACTAGTCCTTGGACCTGAAGTCACCATGGTTCCCTACATAAGGAGTTATGTACTTTGGTTTCGTCAAACGTCACCCGTAACTGAGTGGACTATAAAGGCAATTACTGGGTATGTAACGAATTATGCAGAGGGATGCGAGTGATGTAGATGGGATCTATCCCTCCTATTTGACGGGAGAGACATCGATATTCTTGATAGAGTGAGACCACTGTTAGTTAGAGCCCTAGAGCCAATCATTTGATGATTGTATTATGGACTTGTTGTATCATATTCTTATATAAATAAAGCCATTTATTTTTGGTTATTATACTTACTTGTATTGGTGTCAAATAAACTAAGTATAATAGCGTCCTTGAGTAGAAGGTTCTTACCTATATCAATCGATTGGTTGAATCAATAGTGAGATGATATAGGGAACACTACTCTTAATCATTCCTAGTCGAGTATTAACATTCAGGGACAATATTAATGCAATAAGACTAGCATGTAGGTCAACTCGATGACTTAATCTCACAAGTCATAGATATAGAGATATCAAGTTGACACATGGGTATGCATTGGAGAATGTATACTGAATGACCCGCCATGAGAAAGTATCATGGATCATTATATGAGTGTCATATACTTTCTCATGTGGCTATTAGTATGACTACTAGTCCTTAGACCTGAAGTCACCATGGTTCCCTATATAAGGAGTTATGTACTTTGGTTTCGTCAAACGTCACCCATAACTAGGTGGACTATAAAGGCGATTACTGGGTATGTAACGAATTATGCAGAGAGATGTGAGTGATGTAGATGTGATCTATCCCTCCTATATGACGGGAGTGACATCGATATTCTTGATAGAGTAAGACCACGAAGTGCATGCTATGCCCAAATGAGTCAATATGAGATATTGAGCTCATTTGATTTAGTGAGTCTACTTAGAGATCAAGATTTAGACTGGTCAGAGAATGACACGGTCTATGCCTCACATTGATCAATCTAGATGTCTAGGATAGAAGGATACTTGTCATTCTTGTAACTTGGGTAGTAATGATGTGTTGCTAGATACCGCTCATTACTTATGCTTTTAAATGGGTTTAGGGGCATTGCCAACGTTACAAGAACCTATAGGGTCACACTCTAAGGATAATTAGATGGAGATTAGGTTCATATAATGAACCAAGAGGATTAGATTCATGTGATGAATCAAATTGGATTAAGAGTAATCCTAATTGGGCTAATTGAGTTGGACTCAAGTTGATTCATGTGTTCAATGAGTCTAATTTAGATTATGACTCATTGAATCAATTTAATTAACTGAATTAGATTCATTATATTAAATTGGCTTGAATTAAATGGTTGGATTAGATCAACCATGAGAGAGATTAAGTCAAGTTTGACTTGACTTGAGAGGAAGAGGAAGAGTCAAGTTTGACTTGACTTTTATGCCACATCATTTGTGACTTGGCATTAAGTGGCCAATAATGGTGTTACACATCATCATGTTTAGAACATATGTGTGCCACCTCATGGAGGTTACAAATCTCCTCCTCATTTTAATGGCCACATTAAATGAGAGGAGTTACAATATTGTGGCTGGCCACTTTTGTGTTGAATTAGATTGAATTTTCATTCAAGGGCATTATTCCATTTTCTTCTTCCTTGCTCCAATTCTTCTCTCCCTCTCCTCTCCATTGCCGAGACCTTCTTGGAGTGCTAGCACACTCTAAGGTTCTCCCTCCATCGATTTGTTCGTGTGGATACTTCTAGAGGGTTGTCTACTTTGACAACCTTGAGATCCGGCACCTTGGACGAGTGGGATTTACGAAAGGCGCGCATCAAGGGTAAAACTTGTACTCTAATGTAGATCTAGAGTTTGCAAACTCGTACTCATAGGTTTTTCAAAATTTTATTCTTCGCACGGATCCGGTGGCGGGGGTTTCGGGGTTTCCACGACGCGAAAAAGCGGTTTTCGCGGCCCAAAAAACCCAACAGTGGTATCAAAGCCACGTGCAAAGCGAGTATGAATTTAATTTGATTTTTTATAAAAAATATAGGTTCTGTAACTTTCTGTAATTTTATGGTTTTTAAGGTTTTTATGGGTATTTTTCTCATAGAAGCGAAGCACAAGTGTTTCGACACTTGTAGGCTTCGACTACCGAGAAGATTTTTTCGAAACGGCAAGGTTTCGCCAAAAACCTTTTTGGGACAGCGGGCTAAGGCACTGTAGGATCGCTTAGGGACACTCGCGATGGTTAGATCGCGGGTAGGGGCGCTGCCCCTGCCCCGCAAGGGGATTCGTTCACCGCCGGGAATTTTTACTCGTAAAAAATTGTAGAAAAATTACAGAAAATTATAGAAAATACATAATTTAGAATTATGTATTATTTGTATTATTTTGTGATAGTCATGGCCCAAAAAAAGACTTTTTGCCACATCACTAGTGAGTTGGCAAGATGTGGACCAATAGGATTGCTCCACATCATCAATGTGTGCCACCTCATGGAGGTTACAAGCCTCCATAGCATTTAATGTGGCCGGCCCACATTAAATGAGGAGGTTACACTTGTTGCCATGTCATTTAGTGAGGTGGCAAGATGTGGACCAATAGTGTTGATCCACATCATCCTAGAGTGCCACCTCATGGGGGTTACAACTCTTAATGGTCTCCACATTAATTGGAATTAATGTGGGGGTTACACCTCCTAGAAGGTGGCCGGCCACTTGAATGTGGAGAACAATTTTCATTTTTGAAAATTGATTCTATCATTCATTCCTTCTTCTTCCTCCTAGAGTTCTTCTTGCACTCTCCCTCTCCTCCTTCCTTGGCCGAACCACATAGGTGCTAGCACACCTTGGTTTTTGGTCACCTCCATCTAGTGTGTCCGTGTGGATACTTCTAGAGGACCGTGCGCTTGACGGTCTTGAGATCCGGCAACATTTGGACGAGCGGGATTCGCGTGGGGCGCGCATCAAGGGTAATGATCTTAACTTTAGTGTAGATCTAAAGTTTTTACAAACTCGTACAAGAAAAGGTTTTTCGAAAAGTTTTTGTTTACGAATCTTTGCACGAGATCCATGGCTTTGGGTGACTCGGGGTTTCCGCGTGGCCCGACGAACCCAACAGTGGTATCAGAGCCACGTGCAAAGACTTGTATGAGTTCGTTTGTATTTTTATGAAAAATATACCTTCTGTGATTTTCTGTAAAAATTGAGTGTTTAGAGTTTTTATGAGTAATTTTTCCGTAGAAGCGAAGCACAAGTGTCTCGGCACTTGTAGACTTCGGCTACCGGAAAGTTTTCTTTTAAACGGCTTCGTTTTACCCCAAATTCGTTTGGGACAGCGGGGTCGGGTGCCATTAGATCGCAAAGGAGCAACTCACGATGGTTAGATCGTGGGTAGGGGCATTTCCCCTAACTCCGCAAGGGAATTTTCTCCGCGATTGCACCCGAAATCGCTAAAAACGAACCCGCCGGGAAGATTTTTCCGAAACGGCAATGTCTCGACCCAAATCATTTTGGGACAGCGGGTTTAGGCGCTGTTGGATCGCAAAGGAACCCTCGCGATGGTTAGATCGCGGGTAGGGGCGCTGCCCCTGGGCCCCGCAAGGGGATCCGTTCCGCGATTGCGCCCGAAACCACTAAACGGGACCGCCGGGAAATTTTACTTATAAAAATTGTAAAAAATTATTTTTAAAATTACAGAAAAATTATAAAAATATATAATTTTGAATTATATATTAATTTGTGATAGTCATGGCCCAAAATACCCAATAAGATTGGATTTGTGTTGTAATTCATAATACGGCCTGCGTGCCGTCATATGATTGTGTGTGCTGTATTTTTATTTTTTCCCACGGCCTGCGCGTCGTGCCTTTCTCTTATTCTGGTTGTAAATTAGATTTAGACTCGAATGTAACTCGAGTTTCAAATTGTAATGTACAAATTGGAGCGGTGGAGGGTCCACACGAGACGGAGTTCCGAGGCGGGCACGAGCAACACAAGGTGGTCAAAGGGAGGAGCTTGGAGAAGCTGTTGACCCTAGGTTGACCAATCGATCTTCTCATTGGCATGAGAAGATCGTAGTAGGGCCATGACTAAATCACAAATAGATTAATTAATTAATTGTTATGTATCTGATGCATGTTTAATAATTAATTAATTAATTAGTGCCTTAACGATTAGATTAGATCTAAGTCGTGCACATGATGCACCCTTGCGATTAGATTAGATCTAAGTCGTGCACAAGATGCATCCTTCTCGATTAGATTAGATCTAGATCGAACCAACTCTAAATGTCTAACCGTGTCGTGATACCTATCACTACCTCGATCACATGTATTGTTGAATCTGCCAAAGCAGAGCAATACATATTATCTTGGTAGGGTACGGAGGGACAATCTTGGTCCCGCCTATCAACGCATGGGTGAATACAAACTCAATTAGATTGAGTATTCCTAGTTACTCGGTTGGATCGAGTCAACTATAGGCATTATTCCAACGGTTGGAAAAGATAGGTCAAAATCACATCTATATTAACTCTCGGGCGTATTAGCCAAAGCTAACTCGAGTTTTAATATAAATGCAGATATTGATTCTATAAACAAGAGTTGCATAGAGATGTAATTGGTAATCGTTACCTACCGATCATACTAAGCCTTGGGCGTATTAGCCAAAACTAACTCAAGGGTTAGTATGATGTGGATCTTGTCCCACATGAATTATAGTATTTAGTGGGAGCATCTTTTAATTAAAGGCCTAATTAAATGATTTTTAAAAGAATATGATATTTATTTCTGTAAATTTTCTGTTATAGATAACCATGACGTCAAACACGAATTCCTTCTCCCTGCGATCTGTCCTTTAGAAGGACAAGCTCAACGGAGTGAATTCCTGGACTGGTACAGGAATTTGAGAATAGTTCTCACCCAAGAACGTAAACTGTACGTTCTAGAGCAGCCCATTCCGGAGGCTCCTCCTACCAATGCCCCGCGAGCAGACAAAGATGCTTACAAGAAGCATCAAGACGACGCATTAGATGTGTCCTGTCTAATGCTCGCGACCATGAACTCAGAGCTTCAGAAGCAACATGAGTTGATGGGCGCTTTCGATATGGTTGAGCATCTTCGCCAACTATATCAGGGACAAGCGAGGCATGAGAGATTTCAGATCTCGAAGGCACTGTTTCAGTGCATGATGTCAGACGGGGCTCCTGTAGGTCCTTATGTACTCAAGATGATTGGGTACATAGAGAACCTACAAAGACTGGGGTTCCCACTTGGCCAAGAGCTGGCCACTGACTTGATCTTGCAGTCCTTGCCGGATAGCTATAGTCAATTCGTTCTCAACTATAACATGAACGAGATTGACAAGCCACTGCCCGAGCTACTTAGTATGTTACGAACTGCTGAGATTAACCTTAAGAAGGTTAAGCCCATTCTGATGGTCCAGAAGCACAAGGGCAAGGGCAAGCCCAAAGGTAAGGGAAAGTCTCAAACCAAGGGCAAAGGCAAGGCACTGAAGCCTAAAGGAGGGTCGCCAAGGATGCTACACGCTTCCACTGCGGTCGGGCAGGACCTTGGAAGAGGAACTGCAAGGTATACTTGGAGGATCTTAAGAAGAAGCAGTGAGACTTCCACTTAAGGTATATATGTTATAAGTCAATCTATCTATTTCTACATCATGGGTATTAGATCTGGATGTGCTTCTCACATTTGTCTTGATGTGCGGCTTGAGAAATAGCAGAGCATTGGCAAAGGCGAGGTGGACCTACGAGTAGGCAATGGAGCACGGGTTGCTGCTGTTGCTGTAGGAACTTATCAGCTATCTCTGCCCTCTGGGCTTGTACTAGATTTAGATGATTGTTGTTATGTGCCTGCTCTTACTAAGAACATAGTTTCAGTTTCTTGTTTAGACAAGAAAGGATACTCTTTTATAATAAAAGACAAATGTTGTTCTGTTTATTTAAAAGATATGTTCTATTGTAGTGCACCACTAATAAACGGACTCTATATTCTAGACCTTGAGAGCCCTATCTATAACATTAGTACCAAGAGGTTCAAGTCAAATGACTTGAACCAAACCTACCTCTGGCACTGTCGCTTAGGTCATATAAATGACAAGCGCTTATCCCAGCTCCATAAGGATGGTTTGCTGGACTCATTTGATTTAGAATCATATGAGATATGCGAGTCATGCCTACGAGGCAAGACGACCAAGACCCCTTTTAGTGGGCATAGCGAGAGAGCAACTGATTTGTTAGGACTCATACATAGTGATGTATGTGGCCCTTTCAATGTTGCTGCTAGAGGCGGTTATAGATACTTCATCACATTTACTGATGACTTCAGTAGATATGGTTATGTGTACTTGATGACACATAAGTCTGAATCCTTTGAAAAGTTCAAAGAATTCAAGAATGAAGTACAGAACCAGCTTGGCAAGAGTATTAAAATACTTTGATCAGATCGAGGTGGTGAATACTTAAGCCATGAGTTTCGTGACTACCTAGCTGAGTGTGGGATTCTATCCCAACTCACTCCTCCTGGAACACCACAGTGGAATGGTGTATCCGAAAGGAGGAATCGTACCCTATTAGATATGGTACGATCTATGATGAGTCACACAGATCTTCCGACATATCTATGGGGATATGCTCTAGACACGGCAGCTTTCATTCTCAACCGAGTTCCATCCAAGGCCGTGATAAAGACACCATATAGGATATGGACTGGGAGAGATGCCCAGGTGTCTTTCATGAGGATTTGGGGTTGTGAGGCTTACGCACGACGTCAAGTCTCAGACAAATTAGGACCCAAATCCGACAAGTGATATTTCATCGGATATCCCAAGGAAACTAAGGGATATTACTTCTACATTCCCAGTCAGCACAAGGTAGTTGTGGCAAAGACTGGGGTCTTTCTAGAAAGGGACTTTGTTTCTAGAAAGACTAGTGGGAGCACATTCGATCTTGAAGAAGTTCAAGATGCGAACAATAGCACTGATGCCTCGATGGAAATTGAACTGGAACCACAAAGTGTTGTGGATGATGTTGTTCCACAAAGAGTTGAGGAACAACAACCAGTTCAAGTAGACATACCTCTTCGCAGGTCTAATAGGGTACGTCGTCAGCCTGAGAGATACTCATTTCTCTTGTCTGACCATGATGACATTGTGCTCATAGAGGATGAGCCCACCACCTATCAGGAAGCTGTGATGAGACCAGATCCCGAGAAATGGCTAGAGGATCCTTCTCGGAGCTGGAATCTTCGATTCGATGATGCGATCAAACAGTTTGGTTTCATCAAGAAAGAAGATGAGCCTTGTGTCTACAAGAAGGTTGTAGAAAACATAGTTGTCTTCCTCATATTGTATATGGATGACAAACTACTCATTGGGAAGGACATCCCTATGCTTCAGTCTGTCAAGATCTGACTAGGGAGTTGCTTATCAATGAAGGACTTAGGTGAGGCATCCCACATTCTTGGGATACAGATCTATAGAGATAGATCTAAGAGATTGCTTGGCCTAAGTCAGAGTACATACATTGACGAGGTACTCCTACGGTTTGCCATGCAGAACTCCAAGAAGGGATTTCTGCCGATGTCACATGGCGTGAGTCTTTTGAAGACTCAAGGTCCCTCTTCTAGAGAGGAGAGAGATCACATGGATCAGATCCCTTATGCCTCAGCTATAGGATCGATCATGTACGCCATGCTATGTACTCGACCTGATGTCTCGTATGCTTTGAGCATGACGAGCAGATACCAGTCAGATCCAGGTGAAAGTCACTGGATAGCGGTCAAGAATATTCTTAAGTACTTAAGAAGGACTAAAGAATATTTCTTGATATATGGAGGCAATGATAAGCTAGCTGTAAAGGGTTACAGTGATGCTAGCTTCCAGACCGACCAGGATGACTATAGATTGCAGTCAGGGTTCGTATTCTACTTGAATGGTAGTGCTATGAGCTGGCAGAGTTCACAGCAGTTCTACAACGTTTCCATCTTATTCGAGAGATTATCGATAGAGGAGATGTGAAGATTTGCAGAGTATCTATAGAAGCTAACATCGCAGATCCCTTGACCAAAGCTTTGGCACAGAGGAAGCATGATGGTCACACTAGGTCATTAGGCCTTAGAGCCTATACTGATTGGCACTAGTGCTAGTGGGAGATTGTTAGTTAGAGCCCTAGAGCCAATCATTTGATGATTGTATGGACTCATGTATATCATATTCTTGTATATTAATAAAGGCATTTGTTTGATAATTATACTTATTTGTATTAGTGCCAAATAGACTAAGTATAATAGCGTCCTTGAGTAGAAGGTTCATACCTATATCAATCGATTAGTTGAATCGATAGTGAGATGATATAGGGAACACTACTCTAAGTCATTCCTAGTCGAGTATTAACATTCAGGGACAATGTTAATGCAATAAGACTAGCATGTAGGTAAGTTCGATGACTTGATCTCACAAGTCATGGATATAGAGATATCACGCTAACACATGGGTATACATTGGAGAATGTATACTGAATGACCCACCATGAGAAAGTATCATGGATCGTTATATGAGTGTCATATACTTTCTCATGTGGCTATTAGTATGACTATTAGTCCTTTGACCTGAAGTCACCATGGATCCCTACATAAGGAGTTATGTACTTTGGTTTCGTCAAACGTCACCCGTAACTGGGTGGACTATAAGGTGATTACTGGGTATATAACGAATTATGTAGAGGGATGTGAGTGATGTAGATGGGATCTATCCCTCCCATATGACGGGAGCGACATCGGTATTCTTGATAGAGTGAGACCACTAAGTGAATGGCCATGCCCAAATGAGTCAACATGAGATGTTGAGCTCATTTGATCGAGTGAGTCTACTTGGAGTTCAAGATTTAGATTGATTAGAGGATGACACGGTCTATACCTCATATTGATCAATCTAGATGTCTTGGATAGAAGGACAATGACATATATTGTGAGGAGTCACAATTAGTAGTCACAAGGTGATGTCGGATCTCGACATTCTTGTAACTTGGGTAGTAATGATGTGTTGCTAGATACCGCTCATTACTTATGCTCCTAAATGGGTTTAGGGCATTGTTAACGTTACAAGAACCTATAGGATCACACACTAAGGACAATTAGATGGAGATTTGGTTCATATGATGAACTAAGAGGATTAGATTCATTAGATGAATCATATTGGATTAAGAGTAATCCAAATTGGGCTAATTGAGTTGGGCTCAAGTTGATTCATGTATTCAATGAGTCTAATTTAGATTATGACTCATTAAATCAACTTAATTTAATGAATTAGATTCATTATATTAAGTTGCCTTGAATCATATGGTTGGATTAGATCAACCATGAGAGAGATTTGATCAAGTTTGACTTGATTAGAGAGGAAGAGAAAAAGTCATGTTTGACTTGACTTTTTGCCACATCACTAGTGAGTTGGCAAGATGTGGACCAATAGGATTGCTCCACATCATCAATGTGTGCCACCTTATGGAGGTTACAAGCCTCCATAGCATTTAATGTGGCCGGCCCACATTAAATGAGGAGGTTACGCTTGTTGCCATGTCATTTAGTGAGGTGGCAAGATGTGGACCAATAGTGTTGATCCACATCATCCTAGAGTGCCACCTCATGGGGGTTATAAATCTTAATGGTCTCCACATTAATTGGAATTAATGTGGGGGTTACACCTCCTAGAAGGTGGCCGGCCACTTGAATGTGGAGAACAATTTTCATTTTTGAAAATTGATTCTATCATTCATTCCTTCTTCTTCCTCCTAGAGTTCTTCTTGCACTCTCCCTCTCCTCCTTCCTTGGCCGAACCACATAGGTGCTAGCACACCTTGGTTTTTGGTCACCTCCATCTAGTGTGTCCGTGTGGATACTTCTAGAGGATCGTGCGCTTGACAGTCTTGAGATCCGGCAACATTTGGACGAGCGGGATTCGCGTGGGGCGCGCATCAAGGGTAATGATCTTAACTTTAGTGTAGATCTAAAGTTTTTACAAACTCGTACAAGAAAAGGTTTTACGAAAAGTTTTTGTTTACGAATCTTTGCACGAGATCCATGGCTTCGGGTGACTCGGGGTTTCCGCGACGCGAAAAAGCGATTTTCGCGGCCCGACGAACCCAACAGCTCCCTTCTTCCTCTTCACCAAGGGTACCAATTCTTTAAAGATTAACAAGTGAACACTAGGTAAGATTCCCCTCACCTGTGGTACAATAGTTTATATGGTTTTCCATGAAAAGCGATAGCTTAAAAACTTAGGACTTGCTTTATGAAAATTCGGCCAAAAACAAGAAGAAGAGTCTAAGAAATTTGTAACTATTTATGCTTATGATTTTTCTTATAACATGTATTTTATGTAAGAGGTTAATCTAAGGTTTCCATACTAGAGTGAATAATGAAAACTTAGATCCATGAACCTTAGACTCTCGGCCAAGCATGAACAAGAGGACTAGGTAAGCCTAAGACTCAACTAAGCATGTTTCCTTATTCTTGTATTATGTACCCTATGATAATGATGTTGTTAACCTTTCCTCTTACTTGTATGTTATTTGAAACTCCATTTCCATGCTCATGAATGTTCGGCCATAGAAGAACTAAAGGCCTAAGAGAGTTTAAACCTAAAAACTAAGCATGCTAAGATTTCTCCTAAGACAAGACACGAAGCTAAAATGTTATGCCATGATTGTATGTTAGTTATGAATCTTATTTCATGCTTATGAAGATTCGGTTATGATGAGATTTGAAGTCTATGAAAGTTTAAACCAAGGCTAGGAGGCTCATGACCTTCTTGATAAATGATATGAAACTAGTTGATGTTTTTATGGTTGCTTGTTACATAGAATTTTGGTTACATGTAACTTTCGGCCACACTAAGTTTTAAAGCTAGGATGTGTAGATTTTTAACTAAGTTTACTCATGTTGTTCCTTGTTATGATGCCATGAAAATTGTGTAGGGTTTTCCATGCTTTTAGGCCATATGAAAAACAAAAACCAAGCTCACATGTTTCGGCCACCTTTGGATTAAAGGCCTAGGAAAACTTAGAACCCAACTTATATATGTTCATGATGTTCCTTGTGATAAGTACTATGAAATATAGTTGTGGTTTCCATGCTCTTATGCCACTAGAAACTTAGCTTCATGCTTGATAGGTTTCAGCCAATACTAGTGTAAAGGCCTAGAGAAATTTTGAAACCAACTTACATATGTTCATTATGTTTCTTGTGATAAGTACTAGGAAATGTAGTTGTGGTTACCATGCTCTTATGCCACTAGAAACTTAGTTTCATGCTTGATGTGTTTCGGCCACTACAAGTTTAAAGGCCTAGAGAAAATTTAGAACCCAACTTATATATGCTAATGATGTCTTGTGATGTATGCTATGAAATGTAGTTGTGTTTTCCATGCTCTTATGCCACTAAAAACCTAGTTCCATGATAGATATGGTTCGGCCACTACAAGCTAATGGGTCTAGGAAGTTTGAAATTTAAAACAAATGTGCTTATGTTGTTCCTCATGAAAATGTATAAGATATTGGCTTAAGGTTCAACACTTCCATGCTACTTGTAACCTAGAATGAGACATGCTAGGGTTCGGCCATGATAAGATTAGGTGCTTAAGGAACTTAGAACCCAAACTAAATATGCTTAAGTAGTTCCTTATGAAATATGATATGATATGGGTTTAGGGTTTGCATGTTTGCATGTTGCTTAGAACTTGATTTCTCTTCATGAAAGGTTTCGGCCATGGAAGAATTGGAAACCTAGGAGGGCTTAAAAATTTAGGTTAACTTGCTTATGACCTTTCTTATGCTAGTATGTGAAGATAGCAGGAGATTTTTATGTTTGTATGTTGTCTAGAGATCAAGCCTCTACTCATGACTTTCGGCCATATGGGTTTAGTGACCTAGATGTACCTCACATGCTATGAATGAATCAAGGGATGTTATTTAATGATTCCATGAATGGTTATGTCTTTTTATGATAAGTGATATGCTCTTTTATGTATGCTTATGATCCATGTATGTGCAATGTGTTCAATCAGGCATGCTTCTGGATATGATAAATTGATATGTTCATTATGCAAGCTTATGATTCATGCATGTGCTGTGTGCCCAAATATGCATGTTTTATGATATGATAAGTGATATGTTCATGTTGTCTGCTATGATTCATGCATGTGCTGTGTGCCCAAAAAAATGCATGTTTTATGATATGTCAAGAAACATGATATGCATGAAAGGATAAGAACTATGATATGTATGACATGCTACTTTACTTTATGTATGGCTTGTACCAAGGGTGGGCTCCATCAGCGCCCCGGGGTCGATGGACTAAGAAACGGGCCTCGTTAGGGATGGGCTCCTAAGTGCCCCTAGGTCGATGGATTAAAAAACGGGCCTAGTATGTATTCCTTGTAGGGTTCAAGACTTGCTACCTTGGACCTACATAGGACCCGTGCATTTATGTATGTGGTACAAGCCGGGGCCCCAATCATGTTGAAATTATGTTTAAGTATGTATTGTATAAGTTTTCAAAAGACATGATGCATATGTTGCATGATATATGTGTTAGTGCGGGAAGCATCCGACGATCGAACCTGAGTTTTGATAATGACAAAGGATTCAAAGTTAAGGTTTGTGGTGATCTAACGTGTTGAATAAGTGTTTCAGGAAAGTCCTAGCTGCGGTTAGGCAAAAGGAAAATCCTAAGGGGTGGTAACCTTAGGTCCTAGCGGGCGGTAACCCTAGGTGAGGGAAAACCCTAAGGGGTGGTAACCTTAGGTCCTAGGGGCGGTAACCCTAGGTGGAGGAAAACCCTAAGGGGCGGCAACCTTAGGTCCTAGGGGGCGGTAACCCTAGGTGGAGGAAAACCCTAAGGGGCGACAACCTTAAGTCCAAGGGGGTGGTAACCCTAGGTGGAGAAAAACCCTAGGGGGCGGTAACCCTAGGTCCTAGGGGGTGGGAACCCTAGGCGGAAAGTCCAGTCGGTCTGGAGGACCGGACTGGCATCAAGTAATCTCTCCTGAGGGGAGTAGGTGAGGACGCGTTCCCCGTAGAGGGAACAGTAGGCGTCGGGTCGACCTAGGGTTTCCGGTTGGAAATCCGAAGTCAGACTCGGACAGTCCGAAAACTGTCAGCTCTTTTTCACTTATGAATTATCATATTCTAACATTGTCTTGTAGGGTATGCAATTGCTCAGACTAACCTTGTTTTGCAGGAGAAGCGGCTCCTGGAAAAAGGAGGTTTGGGCGCCCGGGACCAAACTTTATCCCTGCCGCGACTTCGCCACGTGGAGCATCCTGGTTGGTTGGCCACGTCACACTCCAGGAGGCCCGGAAGGGATCCAAGCGCCCGGAATGTCATATAAAAAGAGGGTCGAGGGTGCAGCCAAAGAACAACACATTCTAAGCTTTCTTTTGTGAAGTGCTGCCAACGAGACGACCTTGAGTCCTACTACTCGACGTCGACAACCCGAAGCTCAGACTCTTCGATCTTTTGTTGTCGGTATTAGTTTACTTATTGCATTAATTGTAATTCAAATTGTAATCTTTCTGATATATAGTTGTTGCCCACCGAAAGCGGTCAAGGACCGCGGGCCTTCGAGTAGGAGTCGCCATAGGCTCCGAACGAAGTAAAACACCTGCGTCTCTGTGTTTGTGTTTACTTTCCGCTGCGTTTCTTTTCTGTGTTTTAAATCGTTAAAATAGCCACGAGCGCTATTCACCCCCCCCCCCTCTAGCGCTTTCGATCCATCAATATGTTAGGAGTTTACCATGTTTATACTTTATGATTATGCCATGATAGTTATGATGATGTTATGCTATGACAGGATACGTTTGATGATCATGTTATGTTATGCCATGATACTTTATGTTATGTTACGATATGTCATGATATGCTCTTGACATGATACATTTGTCTTTATGCCTTATGACTTGTGATTTTAATATGCTTTACTGTTTTTGTGAGTAGGAAAGGAACTTACTGAGCCATGAATGCTCACAGCTTACTTTCTTGTACCACAGATAAAGGCAAGGAATGGTTGTACTAGGGGAGCAGCAGGAGGGGCTAGAAGGATGTGTGCGGTAGTGGACTGACAAAAGGAAAAGACCTGCTTTTTGTTTAATAAGAAATATGCCATGTTGATGTTTTTATTTCATAACTCCATGACCTTAAGTATGTGTTTGGGTATTAAGACTCAAAAAAATTATGATAGGTATGCTATGTGGTTCTTTGATGTCTATGGTGATTTTTAAGTAAGAAAAGGTTTAAAAATTCTCTAAGTAAGACTTCCGCTGTGTTAAGTATGTATGTGTCGCAAGTAACCCCCGTCGCCTTAGCAGGAGGGGCGGGGCGTTACAGTTTGGTATCAGAGCCAAGTTAGTCATTCCACTACACACATGTCAAGCCTCCATCCTGCCGCTCCATGTAAGATTTTATATGCTTAATGTAATTTTTGTTTTTGATGCTTTAATATTATGCATGTTTACTTATTCTTGATTTAGTTAATTTAATATTCTTGATTTAGTTAATTTAATTTTTGATGCTTTAATATTATGCATGTTTACTTATTCTTGATTTAGTTAATTTAATTTTGATGCTTTAATATTTTACATGTTTACTTATACCTTGAATTAGGATAGGTATGCATGATGGTAGGATAGGAATAGTAATAACCTTATGACAGCGAATAGGGATAACGATAAATTGTTATTGTTTAATGAAGATAAGCATAGCTAGGAGACGTACTACTCGAGCAGACGAGGCAATCACTCCACCAGATCTGACTCAAGTAGTCACCGACCTTCAACGTCAGATCACGGAACAACAACAGTTGATCACGACCTTGATGGGTCAACAAGGAACCCCTACCACCCCACCAGTAGTTCAGAATGCAGTGCCCGTTGTGCCAATAGTTGCACCAGTACCACCGGTAGCCCCTGCCCTAGTGGTTCGACAGGAGACCTATTTGATTCAGTGGTTGAGACTGAAGCCGGAGAACTTCTCGGGTACTTGCGAGCCGTGGGATGCCCAGGCCTGGTTCAAGACAGTAGAAAGCATAGTGGAACTTTTGGACTGGCCTGAATCAGAGAAGATCAAATGTGTATCTTTCTGCTTCTCCGGAGATGCGAGAATGTGGTGGGAAAGAGTTAAAGCGAAGAGGCAAATTAATCTGATGAATTGGACGGACTTCGAGACAGAGTTCTTCAAAGAATTCTTTCATACGCAAGTGACGAACCGGCATTACGACGAGTTCACCGAGTTTCGGCAAGGTGACTTATCAGTGAACGAAGCAGTAAAACGCTTCAACCGTCTAGCACGCCTTTGTCCCGAATTAGTGCGACTGATGCTGAAGATGCTTCGACCCGAGATAGCACTGAATGTGGCCGGCGGAGTTAATAGACCGCAGACTACAGAGGAATTAGTCAACAGTGCACTGATTACGAAACATTATCAGAAAGCAATGAAGGAGAATAAAGGTCAGACACGAGCCGAGGGACAGAAACCTCAGAGTACCAAGTCAGGCTGGAAAGGAACTTCTACCGGAAAAAGAAAGCAGTGGGACAATGCAAAAAGTGGGTCAGTAAATAAGCAACCGAGATACCCCCAGTGTTCTATTTGTGGGAAGTTGCATTCCGGATTATGTCACAAAGGTATAAGAAAGTGCTATAATTGTGGACAGGAAGGGCATTTGGCCAGAGACTGCCCTACTCAGATGCAGGCACCATTCCAGCAGAACAACCAGAACAGGGGTGCCCCTTCACAGCTACACCAGATGCAAACCGCTATAGAAGGGACTTCAATCAGCCAAGGGAGGTTGGAAGCCCCGCCAATGACGATGAATGCTAGGGTTTTCGCGCTTACCAATGAAGATGTGGTGAACGCCTCTACTGTTGTTATAGGTCAGCCGCTTATCTCTAGCCAACATACTAAAGTTTTATTAAATACTGAAGGTAGACCAGTGGTCGAATCTATCGGGAAACCGAGAAACATTTCGTGTCATGGGGTCGAGACTATATCCGAGCAACTCTCCACCCTGACCATAGCACCCACCCTATTCGACAATATATTGGAGAAGCAAACCAGTGACCAAAGCCTCCAAAGGATTAAACAAGAGATCTTAGAGGGAAAGAATGATGGATTTCGTACCGCGGACAATGGAATATTATACCTCAGAGATGGATTATGTATTCCCGAGGACCCTGAGTTGCGAAGGAAGGTATTAGAAGAAGCTCATTCAACGCCTTATGCAATGCATCCGGGATCCACCAAAATGTACCAAGACTTGAAAAAAAAATTCTGGTAGTCCGGTATGAAGAGAGATGTGGCTCAGTACATCAGTGCCTGCCTGACCTGTCAGAGGGTTAAAGCAGAACACCAGAGGCCTGGAGGATTACTGCAGCCTGTCCAAATTCCGGAATGGAAATGGGAGGATATCTCTATGGACTTTATTTTAGGATTACCCAAGACAACAAACGGCTATGACGCTATATGGGTGATCGTGGCTAGACTAACCAAATCCGCCCACTTTCTGGCAATTAAGATGACTCATTCAATTGAGCAGCTGGCTCAATTATATGTCAAGGAAATTATTAGATTACATGGGGTCCCTAAGACCATCATCTCTGACAGAGATGGTCATTTTGTTTCGCACTTTTGGGAATGTGTTCAGAGGGCTCTTAGTACAAAGCTATTATTCAGTACTGCCTTCCACCCTCAAACCGACGGACAGACAGAGAGGGTGAACCAGGTGCTAGAAGACATGCTACGGGCTTGTGCCTTGGACTTCAAAGGAAGCTGGTGCCGATATTTATGCTTAGCAGAATTCGCTTATAACAATAGCTACCAAGCTACTATTGGGATGGCACCCTACGAGGCTCTGTATGGTAGGAAATGTAGATCACCTATATGTTAGTATGAAGGCGGGGAAAAGAAAGAGATGGGATTTCAAACGGAGCTTATCGATAACACCACCCGTGTCATACAGAATATCCGACAAAGAATAGAAACTGCTCAAAGTCGACAGAAGAATTATGCGTATAAGCGACGAAGGCCATTGGAATTCAGTGTCGGAGACTCAGTATTCCTCAAGGTAGCTCCTATGAAGGGAGTAATGAGGTTCGGTAAGAAGGGAAAACTAAGCCCGCGCTATGTGGGACCATACCAGGTTCTGAAAAGAATCGGAAAGGTAGCATACGAAATAGAGCTGCCTCAAGAGATGTCAGCCATTCATAACATGTTCCACGTTTCGATACTGAAGAAATGTATTCCGAACACGGGCCAAGTGATCGAACCACAGATGGTACAAGTGCAAGAGGACCTAACCTACGAGAGCCGACCAATTCAGATATTGGATCGAGACGTCAAAAGACTAAGGAACAAAGAAGTACCCTTAGTAAAGATCCTATGGCAAAATTAACAGTACGAAGAAGCCACGTGGGAACGAGAAGATGATATGAAACAAAAGTATCCGGAGCTATTTTAAATTCGAGGACAAACTTTCTATGAGATATGGGGTACTGTAACACCCAAAAAATTATAAGATAAGTATATGGGTGTTAGTTGCTTTAGAGCATAAAGGTTAGAAGAATCAAAAAGAAAAAAAAATAAGAGAAATAAAAGAAGAGGTGAAGGTTTGAACCTTGAACCTCTCACAAAGGATGGAAATAAAATTATGTATGATAACCACTAGGATAATGAATAACATGTGAATAGGAAATGATGGGAATTGTAGTTAAAAGTAAAGATATAATTAAGTGAGGGAACAAGAGAAAATCAAGTAACTTTCTTCCCCTTGTTTACCTCTTGGTTAAGAAAAGGAGTAGCAAAAGACAAGTTGTCTTTCTTCCTTTTTTTCTTCTCTATTTTCGTGGAGTTTAAGAGAACAATGAAGAGAAGAGTTAAGGGGAAGGAATGAGGACATATTCTCATTAGAAAAATACATGCATGAATTAAGGAGGAAAGGAAGCAAAGTTCATCTTTGTAACTTCCACCCACTTAGCATAAAAAGGAAAGGAACTAAAGGATTTCATTTTTTTCCTTCCCCCCCCACCATTGCCGAAACTAGAAGCCTCCTCCCTCATCTCCACAAGCCAAGTTTAGGTTTCTCCCTAAGAGAAAACTAAACTACAAGAAGGAGCCTTCAAGGTGTACCCTTCCAAGCAAGAGAAATCAAAAGGAGTGCTAGAAGAAGAAGCTCCCTTCTTCCTCTTCACCAAGGGTACCAATTCTTTAAAGATTAACAAGTGAACACTAGGTAAGCTTCCCCTCACCTGTGGTACAATAGTTTATATGGTTTTCCATGAAGAGAGATAGCTTAAAAACTTAGGACTTGCTTTATGAAAATTCGGCCAAAAACAAGAAGAAGAGTCTAAGAAATTTGTAACTATTTATGCTTATGATTTTTCTTATGACATGTATTTTATGTAAGAGGGTAATCTAAGGTTTCCATACTAGAGCGAATAATGAAAACTTAGATCCATGAACCTTAGACTCTCGGCCAAGCATGAACAAGAGGACTAGGTAAGCTTAAGACTCAACTAAGCATGTTTCCTTATTCTTGTATTATGTACCCTATGATAATGATGTTGTTAACCTTTCCTCTTACTTGTATGTTATTTGAAACTCCATTTACATGCTCATGAATGTTCGGCCATAGAAGAACTAAAGGCCTAAGAGAGTTTAAACCTAAAAACTAAGCATGCTAAGATTTCTCCTAAGACAAGACACAAAGCTAAAATGTTATGCCATGATTGTATGTTAGTTATGAATCTTATTTCATGCTTATGAAGATTCGGTTATGATGAGATTTGAAGTCTAGGAAAGTTTAAACAAAGGCTAGGAGGCTCATGACCTTCTTGATAAATGATATGAAACTAGTTGATGTTTTTATGGTTGCTTGTTACATAGAATTTTGGTTACATGTAACTTTCGGCCACACTAAGTTTTAAAGCTAGGATGTGTAGATTTTTAACTAAGTTTACTCATGTTGTTCCTTGTTATGATGCCATGAAAATTGTGTAGGGTTTTCCATGCTTTTAGGCCATATGAAAAACAAAAACCAAGCTCACATGTTTCGGCCACCTTTGGATTAAAGGCCTAGGAAAACTTAGAACCCAACTTATATATGTTCATGATGTTCCTTGTGATAAGTACTATGAAATGTAGTTGTGGTTTCCATGCTCTTATGCCACTAGAAACTTAGCTTCATGCTTGATAGGTTTCGGCCAATACTAGTGTAAAGGCCTAGAGAAATTTTGAAACCAACTTACATATGTTCATGATTTTTCTTGTGATAAGTACTAGGAAATGTAGTTGTGGTTACCATGCTCTTATGCCACTAGAAACTTAGTTTCATGCTTGATGTGTTTCGGCCACTACAAGTTTAAAGGCCTAGAGAAAATTTAGAACCCAACTTATATATGCTTATGATGTCTTGTGATGTATGCTATGAAATGTAGTTGTGTTTTCCATGCTCTTATGCCACTAAAAACCTAGTTCCATGATAGATATGGTTCGGCCACTAAAAGTTAATGGGTCTAGGAAGTTTGAAATTTAAAACAAATGTGCTTATGCTGTTCCTCATGAAAATGTATAAGATATTGGCTTAAGGTTCAACACTTCCATGCTACTTGTAACCTAGAATGAGACATGCTAGGGTTCGACCATGATAAGATTAGGAGCTTAAGGAACTTAGAACCCAAACTAAATATGCTTAAGTAGTTTCTTATGAAATATGATATGATATGGGTTTAGGGTTTACATGTTTGCTTGTTGCTTAGAACTTGATTTCTCTTCATGAAAGGTTTCGGCCATGGAAGAATTGGAAACCTAGGAGGGCTTAAAAATTTAGGTTAACATGCTTATGACCTTTCTTATGCTAGTATGTGAAGATCGCAGGAGATTTTTATGTTTGTATGTTGTCTAGAGATCAAGCCTCTACTCATGACTTTCGGCCATATGGGTTTAGTGACCTAGATGTACCTCACATGCTATGAATGAATCAAGAGATGTTATTTAATGATTCCATGAATGGTTATGTCTTTTTATGATAAGTGATATGCTCTTTTATGTATGCTTATGATCCATGTATGTGCAATGTGTTCAATCAGGCATGCTTCAGGATATGATAAAATGATATGTTCATTATGCAAGCTTATGATTCATGCATGTGCTGTGTGCCCAAATATGCATGCTTTATGATATGATAAGTGATATGTTTATGTTGTATGCTATGATTCATGCATGTGCTGTGTGCCCAAAAAAATGCATGTTTTATGATATGTCAAGAAACATGATATGCATGAAAGGATAAGAACTATGATATGTATGACATACTACTTTACTTTATGTATGGCTTGTAGCAAGGGTGGGCTCCATAAGCGCCCCGGGGTCGATGGACTAAGAAACGGGCCTCGTTTGGGATGGGCTCCTAAGTGCCCCTAGGTCGATGGACTAAGAAACGGGCCTAGTATGTATGCCTTGTAGGGTTCAAGACTTGCTACCTTGGACCTACATAAGACGCGCGCATTTATGTATGTGGTACAAGCCGGGGCCGCAATCATGTTGAAATTATGTTTAAGTATGTATTGTATAAGTTTTCAAAAGACATGATGCATATGTTGCATGATATATGTTAGGAGTTTACCATGTTTATACTTTATGATTATGCCATGATAGTTATGATGATGTTATGCTATGACAGGATACGTTTGATGATCATGTTATGTTTTGCCATGATACTTTATGTTATGTTACGATATGTCATGATATTCTCTTGACATGATACATTTGTCTTTATGCCTTATGACTTGTGATTTTAATATGCTTTACGGTTTTTGTGAGTAGGAAAGGAACTTACTGATCCATGAGTGCTCACAGCTTACTTTCTTGTACCACAGATAAAGGCAAGGAATGGTTGTACTAGGGGAGCAGCAGGAGGGGCTAGAAGGATGTGTGCGGTAGTGGACTGGCAAAAGGAAAAGACCTGCTTTTTGTTTAATAAGAAATATGCCATGTTGATGTTTTTATTTCATAACTCCATGACCTTAAGTATGTGTTTGGGTATTAAGACTCAAAAAAATTATGATAGGTATGTTATGTGGTTCTTTGATGTCTATGGTGATTTTTAAGTAAGAAAAGGTTTTTAAATTCTCTAAGTAAGACTTCCGCTGTGTTAAGTATGTATGTGTCGCAAGTAACCTCCGTCGCCTTAGCAGGAGGGGGCGGGGCGTTACAGTATCCGAAAGGAGGAATCGTACCCTATTAGATATGGTACGATCTATGATGAGTCACACAGATCTTCCGACATTCCTTTGAGGCTATGCTCTAGATACGACTGCTTTTATACTCAACCGAGTTCCATCCAAGGTCGTGATAAAGACACCATATAGGATATGGACTGGAGAGATACCCAGGTGTCTTTCATGAGGATTTGGGGTTGTGAGGCTTACGTTCGACGTCAAGTCTCAGACAAATTGGGACCCAAATCTGACAAGTGCTACTTTATTGGATATCCCAAGAAAACTAAGGGATATTACTTCTACATTCCCAGTCAGCACAAGGTAGTTGTGGCAAAGACTGGGGTCTTTCTAGAAAGGGACTTTGTTTCTAGAAAAACTAGTGGGAGTACGTTCGATCTTGAAGAAGTTCAAGATGCGGACCATAGCACTGAAGCCTCGATGGAAGTTGAACTGGAACCACAAAGTGTTGTGGATGATGTTGTTCCACAAGGAGTTGAGGAACAACAACCAATTCAAGTAGACATACCTCTTCACAGGTCTGATAGGGTACGTCGTCAGCCTGAGAGATACTCATTTCTCTTGTCTGACCATGATGACGTTGTGCTCATAGAGGATGAGTCTACCACCTATCAGGAAGCTGTGATGAGACCAGATTCCGAGAAATGGCTAGAGGCCATTAGATCCGAAATGGAATCCATGTACACCAACCAAGTATGGACTTTGGTTGATCCACCTGAAGGGGTAAAACCCATTGGGTGTAAGTGGGTCTTTAAGAGGAAGACTGACATGGATGGACTTATCTATAAGAGTCGCTTGGTAGCTAAAGGTTTCAAGCAGATTCATGGTATTAACTATGATGAAACCTTTTCTCCAGTAGCGATGTTTAAGTCCATTCAGATCATGCTTGCTAGTGCAGCTTACCATGACTATGAGATATGGCAGATGGATGTCAAAATTGCGTTTCTGATTGGAAACCTGCTCGAGGATGTGTACATGACACAACCTGAGGGTTTTGTAGATCCACAGCATACTAGCAGAGTATGCAAGCTGTATAGGTTCATTTATGGACTAAAGCAAGCTTCTCGAAGCTGAAATCTTCGATTCGATGATGCAATCAAACAGTTTGGTTTCATCAAGAATGAAGATGAACCTTGTGTCTACAAGAAGGTTGTAGTGTTGGGTTTTTCGGGCCGCGAAAATCGCTTTTTCACGTCGCGGAATCCCCGAAACCCCGCCACCGCATCCGTGCGAAGATAAAACTTTCGAAAAACTTACGAGTACGAGTTTCCAAACCTAGATCTACAGTAGATCTACAAAGGAGAAGGAATATACCCTTGATGCGAAGCCCTTCGCAATCCCGCTTGTCCTCGATTCGCCGGATCTAGAAAATGTCAAAGTAGACACTTCTCTATGTGTATCCACACAAGCAAGAGATGGAGAAAAACCTCTAAGGATGTGCTAGCAACCTTAGAGATCAGTAACCATGGAGGAGAGGGAGAGAAGAGAACCAAGGAAGAAGAAGGAGTGAATGAGAATGAATGAATACACCTTGTGTAACTCACACACATGTAACCTCCCAAAAAGTGGCCGGCCACTTTGCTTCTAAAACTCCCATGGAATATCAAAAGCCAAGTCTCTTGATCTCCTCCATGAGGTGGCATTTGGTCAAGTCAAACTTGACCAAATGAAGAAGCCTTGATGATGTGGCATTGGTCAAGTAAAAGTCAAGTCAAAACTTGACTCTTCATCTTCTTATTTAAGTCAAGTCAAACTTGACCACTTCTCTCCCTTGGTTGATCTAATCTAACCATTGGTTCAAGTCAATTTTAATTTAATGAATCTCTATTCATTGAATTAAATTAATTCAATGAGTCTAAGTACAAATTAGACTCACTTAACATATGAACCAAATTGAGTCCAACTCAATTAGCATAATTTGGATTACTCTTAATCTAATTTGGTTCATCACATGAACCTAATCCTTTAGGTTCATCAAATGAACCTAATCTCCATCTAATTGCCCTTTGTGTGTGACCCTATAGGTTCTTATAACGTTGGCAATGCTCCTAAACCCATTTAGAAGCATAAGTAATGAGCGATATCTAGCAACACATCATTACTACCAAAGTTATAAGAATGTTGAGATCCAACATCACCTTGTGACTACTAATTGTGACACCTCACAATATATGACAAGTGTCCTTCTATCCTAGACATCTAGATTGATCAATGTGAGGCATAGACCGTGTCATCCTCTGACCAATCTAAATCTTGATCTCCAAGTAGACTCACTAAATCAAATGAGCTCAATATCTCATATTGACTCATTTGGGCATGGCCATGAACTTCGTGGTCTCACTCTATCAAGAATATCGATGTCGCTCTCGTCATATAGGAGGGATAGATCCCATCTACATTACTCACATCCTTCTGCATAATTCGTTACATACCCAGTAATCGCCTTTATAGTCCACCTAGTTACGGGTGACGTTTGACGAAATCAAAGTACATAACTCCTTATGTAGGGATCCATGGTGACTTCAGGTCCAAGGACTAGTAGTCATACTAATAGCCACATGAGAAAGTATATGACACTCATATAACGATCCATGATACTTTCTCATGGCGTGTCATTCAGTATACATTCTCCAATGCATACCCATGTGTCAACTTGATATCTCTATATCCATGACTTGTGAGATCAAGTCATCGAGTTGACCTACATGCTAGTCTTATTGCATTAACATTGTCCTTGAATATTAATACTCGACTAGGAATGATTAAGAGTAGTGTTCCCTATTGTTGGTTGCTACTCGGAAAGCCTAGAGGTTCCACTGTACAAAAATTTTGTACAAAGGTCTGAACCTTTTCCTAGCTACCATGTGTTCTTTTAAATTAAATTTTGGATCGCCTGCGGAACTTAACACGTTTGATCCAAAACTTAATCTATTCGTTCTTTTAGGTTTTGACTTGGGTCTCCTGCGGAACTTAACACGTTCGACCCAAATCACCTTAAGTTATTAATTCCATTAAATATTAATTTCCATAATTGGTTCCCAGTACTGACGTGGCGAGGCACATGGCCTTCTTGGATATGGGAGCAACCACCACCGACTAGACAAAACCTTTTATGGAAAGCTAATATTTAATTTCCTAAAATAACTTTAGGTTAACCGAAAAGAACAATCAAATCACAAGGAAAAAGAAAACAAAAGAACACAACATCGAAAAACATATTCGAAATACTAGAATCGCATGCCTCTTGTATTTGGTATTATTTCCAAAAATAACTAGTATGATGCGGAAAAAAAAAATTACTAGTTATACCTTTTAGAAAGACCTCTTGATCTTCTACCGTATTCCTCTTCTAACCTCGGACGTTGTGTGGGCAATGATCTTCCGAGATGAGAAACCACCAAAGCACCTTCTTCTCCTTTCTTCAAGTTTCGGCCAAGCACTATGCTTCCAAGAGATGAAGATCTTTTTCCACCAATCAAGCTCCAAGGGATGTAAGCTTTCTCTCCTTCTTCTCCAAGCTAAAATCCGGCCACCACTTGATCTTCAAGGAGGAAGAGAGGTCCGGCCACAAGATGGAGAGAAGAGAAAGGAAGGAGGCCGGCCACACCAAGGAAGAAAAGAGGGAGAAAATAATAGAGGTTGTTCACCCATGAAGGCTCCTCTACCTCCTCTTTTATAATCCTTGGTCTTGGCAAATAAGGAAATTTTAATAAAAATTTCCTTAATTCTTTTGTCATGAAAAGGAAAAATTTATTTTAATTAAAATAATTTTTCTTCTCATTGAAACATGGCCGGCCACTTTATTTCCCAAATCAAGGAGAGTTTTAATTAAACAAAATTAAAACTTCCTAATTGTTTCCGGAAATTTATAAAATTTCTCCAATAATTTTATCCCTTCATGATTGGTTTATAAAAGGAAATTTAATAAATTAAAATCTTTCTTTTAAACATGTGGATAAAAAGAAAGTTATCTCTATAAATTAAAATCTCTTTTAATCTACAAATAAGGAAAGATATCAAATCTTTTCTTAATCTTTTGTAGAAACTTATAAAGAGAATATTTAATTTTAAACTCTCTTTTAATTCATGAACATAATTAAAAAGGAAAGTTTTCTTAAAATTTAAAATCCTCCTTTAATCAACAAATAAGGAAAGATTTCAAATTTTAAACTCTCTTTTAAACATGTAGATGATTTACAAATAAGGAAAGTTTTTACCAAAAATTAAAACCATCCTTTTAAACTATAAATAAGGAAAGAGATTAATCTCTTCTCTTAATCTTTTGTAGAAAGTTATAAAAGGAAATTTAAATTTTTTTAACTCTCTTTTAAAATCATGATATCCACATAAGAAATAATTTTAATAAAAATCCTTTTTAATATTCTAGTGGCCGGCCACCTAAGCTTGGGACCCAAGCTTTTGGCCGGCCACCTTCATGGCTCATCCACTTGGTCTTGGCCGGCCCTAGCTTGGGTTCCAAGCTAGCTTGGCCGGCCCCATTGGATGGGTAAGAAGGTGGGTATGCGGTGGGTATAAATCTCTATATACTAGAGGCTACGATAGGGACCGAGAGGAGGAATTGGTTTTGGTCTCCGATAAAATTAAGCATCCGTGTTGCGCCGAACACACAACTTAATTTTATCAATAATAATTCATTCCACTAGAGAACTATTATTGAACTACGCACCAATCCCAAATTACATTTTGGGCTCCTTCTCATTATGAGTGTGTTAGTCTCCCTGTGTTTAAGATAACAAATGTCCACTAATTAAGTAAGTTCTTGACAACTCACTTAATTAATATCTAGCTCAAGAGTAGTACCACTCAACTTCATCGTCATGTCGGACTAAGTCCACCTGCAGGTTTAACATGACAATCTTTATGAGCTCCTCTTGGGGACATTCTCAACCTAGATCACTAGGACACAGTTTCCTTCTATAATCAACAACACACACTATAAGTGATATCATTTCCCAACTTATCGGGCTTATTGATTCATCGAACTAAATCTCACCCATTGATAAATTAAAGAAATAAATATCAAATATATGTGCTTGTTATTATATTAGGATTAAGAGCACACACTTCCATAATAACTGAGGTCTTTGTTTCTTTATAAAATCAGTATAAAAGAAACGACCTCTAATGGTCCTACTCAATACACTCTAAGTGTACTAGTGTAATTATATAGTTAAGATAAACTAATACCTAATTACACTACGACCTTTCAATGGTTTGTTCCTTTCCATTATGGTCGTGAGCTACTGTTTATAATTTATAAGGTACTGATAACATGATCCTCTGTGTGTGACACCACACACCATGTTATCTACAATATAAATTAATTGAACAACTACATTTATCATAAATGTAGACATTTGACCAATGTGATTCTTATTTCTAGATAAATATTTATACCAAAAGCTAGGCTTTTAGTATACACTCTAACACCTATATCATCTCACTATCGGTTCAACTAACCGATTGATATAGGTGAGAACCTTCTACTCAAGGATGCTATTATACTTAGTTTATTTGGCACCAATACAAGTAAGTATAATAACCAAAAACAAATGCCTTTATTTATATATAAGAATATGATACAACAAGTCCATAATACAATCATCAAATGATTGGCTCTAGGGCTCTAACTAACAATCTCCCACTAGCACTAGTGCCAATCAGTGTAGGCTCTAAGCCACAATGACCTAGTGTGACCATCATGCTTCCTCTGTGCCAAAGCCTTGGTCAAGGGATCTGCGATGTTAGCCTCTGTAGGTACTCTGCATATCTTCACATCTCCTCTCTCGATAATCTCTCGAATGAGATGGAAGCGCCGTAGTATGTGTTTGGTCCGCTGGTGTGAGCGAGGTTCCTTCGCCTGTGCTATAGCTCCATTTTTGTCATAATAGAGCTCAATGGGGTCAGCGATACTGGGAACCACCCCAAGTTCAGTGATGAACTTGCGGATCCAAACTGCCTGCTTTGCTGCCTCTGATGCAGCAATATACTCGGCCTCTGTCGTAGAATCAGCTACTGTGTCCTACTTCGAACTCTTCCAGCTCACAGCACCACCATTAATGCAAAATACGAACCCTGACTGCGATCGATAATTATCCTGGTCGGTCTGGAAGCTAGCATCACTGTAACCCTTTACAGCTAGTTCATCATCGCCTCCATATATCAAGAAATATTCTTTAGTCCTTCTTAAGTACTGAAGAATATTCTTGACCGCTATCCAGTGACTTTCACCTGGATCTGACTGGTATCTGCTTTTAATGCTCAAAGCATACGAGACATCAGGTCGAGTACATAGCATGGCGTACATGATAGATCCTATGGCTGAAGCATAAGGGATCTGATCTATGCGGTCTCTCTCCTCTCTAGAAGAGGGACCCTGAGTCTTAGAAAGACTCACGCCATGTGACATCGGCAGAAATCCCTTCTTGGAGTTCTGCATGGCAAACCTGTTAGTTAGAGCCCTAGAGCCAATCATTTGATGATTGTATGGACTCATTGTATCATATTCTTGTATATTAATAAAGGAATTTGTTTGGTTATTATACTTATTTGTATTAGTGCCAAATAGACTAAGTATAATAGCGTCCTTGAGTAGAAGGTTCATACCTATATCAATCGATTAGTTGAATCGATAGTGAGATGATATAGGGAACACTACTCTAAATCATTCCTAGTCGAGTATTAACATTCAGGGACAATGTTAATGCAATAAGACTAGCATGTAGGTCAGTTCGATGACTTGATCTTACAAGTCATGGATATAGAGATATCAAGCTGACACATGGGTATACATTGGAGAATGTATACTGAATGACCCGCCATGAGAAAGTATCATGAATCATTATATGAGTGTCATATACTTTCTCATGTGGCTATTAGTATGACTATTAGTCCTTGGACCTGAAGTCACCATGGATCCCTACATAAGGAGTTATGTACTTTGGTTTTGTCAAACGTCACCCGTAACTGGGTGGACTATAAAGGCGATTACTGGGTATGTAACGAATTATGCAGAGGGATGTGAGTGATGTAGATGGGATCTATCCCTCCCATATGACGGGAGCGACATCGCTATTCTTGATAGAGTGAGACCACTAAGTGCATGGTCATGCCCAAATGAGTCAACATTAGATGTTGAGTTCATTTGATCAAGTGAGTCTACTTGGAGTTCAAGATTTAGATTGATTAGAGGATGACACGGTCTATGTCTCACATTGATCAATCTAGATGTCTAGGATAGAAGGACAATGTCATATATTTTGTGAGGAGTCACAATTGGTAGTCACAAGGTGATGTCGGATCTCGACATTCTTGTAACTTGGGTAGTAATGATGTGTTGCTAGATACCGCTCATTACTTATGCTCCTAAATGGGTTTAGGGCATTGCCAACATTACAAGAACCTATAGGGTAACACACACTTAGGACAATTAGATGGAGATTTGGTTCATATGATGAACCAAGAGGATTAGATTCATTTGATGAATCATATTGGATTAAGAGTAATTCAAATTGGGCTAATTGAGTTGGACTCAAGTTTATTCATGTATTTAATGAGTCTAATTTAGATTATGACTCATTAAATCAACTTAATTTAATGAATTAGATTCATTATATTAAATTGGCTTGAATCATATGGTTGGATTAGATCAACCATGAGAGAGATTTGATCAAGTTTGACTTGATTTGAGAGGAAGAGAAAAAGTCATGTTTGACTTGACTTTTTGCCACATCACTAGTGAGTTGGCAAGATGTGGACCAACAGGATTGCTCCACATCATCAATGTGTGCCACCTCATGGAGGTTACAAGCCTCCATAGCATTTAATGTGGCCGGCCCACATTAAATGAGGAGGTTACACTTGTTGCCATGTCATTTAGTGAGGTGGCAAGATGTGGACCAATAGTATTGATCCACATCATCCTAGAGTGCCACCTCATGGGGGTTACAACTCTTAATGGTCTCCACATTAATTGGAATTAATGTGGAGAGTTACACCTCCAAGATGTGGCCGGCCACTCTAGTGGGGAATGAAAATATTCATTTTTCATTCAAGTGTGATTAAGTCATCTTCTTCCTCTAGAGCTCTCTCTTCTCCCTCTCCTCCTCTCTTGTCCGAACAAGACAAGGTGCTAGCACACCTTTGTTTGGTCTTCTCCATCAAGGATTGTTCGTGTGGATACTTCTAGAGGACCGTACACTTGACGGTCTAGAGATCCGGCACCTTGGACGAGCGGGAACGCGAAGGGCTTCGCTACAAGGGTAATGATCTTAACTTTAGTGTAGATCTAAAGTTTTTACAAACTCGTACAAGAAAAAGGTTTTTCGAAAAGTTTTGTTTACGAATCTTTGCACGAGATCCATAGCTTTGGGTGATTCGGGGTTTCCGCGACGCGAAAAAGCGGTTTTCGCGGCCCGATGAACCCAACAAAATCGAAGGAGTACCTTGTCAATATATGTACTCTGACTTAGGCCAAGCAATCTCTTAGATCTATCTCTATAGATCTGTATCCCTAAAATGCGAGATGCCTCACCTAAGTCCTTCATTGAGAAGCAACTCCCTAGCCAGGTCTTGACAGACTGAAGCAAAGGGATGTCCTTCCTAATGAGTAGTATGTTATCCACATACAATATAAGGAAGACAACTATATTCCCTACAACCTTCTTGTAGACACAAGGCTCATCTTCGTTTTTGATGAAACCAAACTGTTTGATTGCATCATCGAATCGAAGATTCCAGCTCCGAGAAGCTTGCTTTAGTCCATAAATGGACCTATGCAACTTGCATACTCTGCTAGTATGCTGTGGATCTACAAAACCCTCAGGTTGTGTCATATACACATCCTCGAGCAGGTTTCCATTCAGAAACGTGGTTTTGACATCCATCTGTCATATCTCATAGTCATTGTAAGCTGCAATAGCAAGCATGATCCGAATGGACTTAAACATCGCTACTGGAGAAAAGGTTTCATCATAGTCAATACCATGAATCTGCTTGAAACCTTTAGCTACCAAGCGACCCTTATAGATAAGTCCATCCATGTCAGTCTTTCTCTTAAAGACCCACTTACACCCAATGGGTTTTACCCCTTCAGGTGGATCAACCAAAGTCCATACTTGGTTGGTGTACATGGATTCCATCTCGGATCTCATGGCCTCTAGCCATTTCTCAAAATCTTGTCTCATCACAGCTTCCTGATAGGTGGTAGGCTCATCATCTATGAGCACAACGTCATCATGGTCAGACAAGAGAAATGAGTATCTCTTAGGCTGACGACGTACCCTATCAGACCTGCGAAGAGATATGTCTACTTGAACTGGTTGTTGTTCCTCAACTCCTTGTGGAACAACATCATCCACAACACTTTGTGGTTCCAGTTCAACTTCCATCGAGGCTTCAGTGCTATGGTCCGCATCTTGAACTTCTTCAAGATCGAACATACTCCAACTAGTCTTTCTAGAAACAAAGTCCCTTTCTAGAAAGACCCCAGTCTTTGCCACAACTACCTTGTGCTGACTGGGAATATAGAAGTAATATCCCTTAGTTTCCTTAGGATATCCAATAAAGTAGCACTTGTCGGATTTGGGTCCTAACTTGTCTGAGAATTGATGTCGAACGTAAGCCTCACAACCCCAAATCCTCATGAAAGACACCTGGGCATCTCTCCCAGTCCATATCCTATATGGTGTCTTTATTACGACCTTGGATGGAACTCGGTTGAGTATAAAAGCTACCGTGTCTAGAGCATAGTCCCAAAGGTATGTCGAAAGATCTATGTGACTCATCATAGATCGTACCATATCTAATAGGGTACGATTCCTCCTTTCGGATACACCATTCCACTGTGGTGTTCCAGGAGGAGTGAGTTGGGATAGAATCCCACACTCAGCTAGGTAGTCACGAAACTCATGGCTAAGGTATTCTCCACCTCGATCTGATCGAAGTATCTTAATACTCTTGTCAAGCTGGTTCTGTACTTCATTCTTGAATTCTTTGAACTTTTCAGAAGATTCAGACTTATGTGTCATCAAGTACACATAACCATATCTACTGAAGTCATCAGTAAATGTGATGAAGTACCTATAACCGCCTCTAGCAGCGACATTGAAAGGGCCATATACATCACTATGTATAAGACCTAACAAATCAATCGCTCTTTCACTGTGCCCACTAAAGGGAGTCTTGGTCATCTTGCCCAGTAGGCATGACTCACACGTCTCATAAGATTCAAAATCAAATGAGTCCAACAAACCATCCTTATGGAGCTAGGATAAGCGCTTGTCATTTATATGACCTAAGCGACAGTGCCAGAGATAGGTTTGGTTCATGTCATTTGACTTGAACCTCTTGGTACTTATGTTATAGATAGGGCTCTCAAAGTCTAGAATATAGAGTTCGTTCATTAGAGGTGCACTGCAATAGAACATTTCATTTAAATAAACTGAACAACATTTGTTCTTTATAATAAATGAAAACCCTTTCTTGTCCAAACAAGAAACTGATATAATATTCTTAGTCAAGGGAGGCACATAACAACATTCATCTAATTCTAGTCAAACCCATAGGGTAGAGATAGATAGTAAGTTCCTACAGCAACAGTAGCAACCTGTGCCCCATTGCCTACTCGTAGGTCTATCTCGTCCTTCGTCAATGCTCTGCTATTTTTCAGCACTTGTACATTAGTACAAATGTGAGAAGTATATCCGGTATCTAATGCCCACGATGAAGAAAAGAGAGGTTAACTTCTATAACATTTATATCTGAAGTAGAAATCTTATTTCTCTTCTTCTTAAGATCTTCCAGGTATCTTGTACAGTTCCTCTTCCAGTGCCCTGCTTGTCCTTGATACAGTTGACGAAGATGTTCAACCATATCATAAGCACCCATCAACTCGTGTTGCTTCTGAAGCTCAGAGTTTATGGTTGCGAGCATGAGACATGACACATCTAATGCGTCATCTTGATGCTTCTTGTAAGCATCTCGGTCAGCTCGCGTGGCAGTGGCAGGAGGTGCCTCCGAAATGGGCTGCTCCAGAATGTACAGTTTACGTTCCTGTGTGAGAACAATTCTCAGATTCCCGTACCAGTCCAGGAAATTTGCTCCGTTAAGCTTGTCCTTCTTAAGGACAGAACGCAGGGAGAAAGAGTTCATATTCGACGTCATGGTTATTTACAACAGAAAAATGCAGAAAATAAATATCATATTCTTTTAAATCATTTAATTAGGCCTTTAATTAAATGATGCTCCCACTGAATTCTATAATTCATGTGGGACAAGATCCACATCATACTAGGCCTTGAGTTAGCTTTGGCTAATACGCCCAAGATTTAGTATGATCGGTAGGTAACGATTTACCAATTACATCTCTATGCAACTCTTGTTTATAGGATCATTATCCGCAGTTATATTAAAACTTGAGTTAGCTTTGGCTAATACGCCCAAGAATTAATATAAATGTGATTTATGTCCTATCTTTTCAACCATTAGAAGAATGTCTATAGTTGTACTCGATCCAACAGAGTTAACTAGGAATACTCAATCTAATTGGGTTTGTATTCGCCCATGCGTTGATAAGCGGGGCCAAGATTGTCCCTCCGTACCCTACCAAGATAATATGTGTTGCTTTGCTTTGGCAGATTCAACAACACATGTGATCGAGGTAGTGATAGGTATCATGGCACAGTAGGCATTAGAGTTGACGTGATTTAGATCTAATCTAAATGATGATGCGTATCGTATACTCGATAGATCTAATCTAATCGAAAGGGTGCATCATGTGCACGACTTAGATCTAATCTAATCGTTAGGCACTAATTAATTACTTAATCATGCATCACATATACACAAGCAATTAATTAAATTAATTTGTGATTTGTCATGGCCCTACTACGATCTTCTCAAGCCAATGAGAAGATCGGATGGTCAACCTAGGGTCAACAGCTTATTAAGCTCCTCCCTTTGACCACCTTGTGTTGCTCGTGCCCTCCTCGTAACTCCGTCTTGAGTGGACCTTCCACGGCTCCAATTTTGTACATTACAATTTTGAAACTCGAGTTACATTCGAGTCTAAACTAATTTACAACAAGAATAAATAGAGAAAGGCACGACGTGCAGGTCGCGTATCAAAAATACAGCACACACAATCACATGACGGCACGCAGGCCGTATTATGAATTACAACACAAAATATACCAATCCAATTGGGTCTTTTTGGGCCATGACAATCACAAATTATACATAATTCTAAAATATGTATTTTCCATAATTTTCTGTAATTTTAATACTAATTTTTACAATTTTTACGAGTAAAATTTCCGGCGGTCCCGTTTAACGGTTTTTGGGCGCAATCGCGGAACGAATCCCCTTGCGGGGCCAGGGGCAGCGCCCCTACCCACGATCTAACCATCGCGAGGGTTCCTTAGCGATCCTACAGTGCCTTAGCCCACTGTCCCAAAAGGATTTGGGGTGAAAGCAAGCTGTGTAGGAAAAATCTTCCCGGTAGCCGAAGCCTACAAGTGCCGAAACACTTGTGCTTCGCTTCTACGAGAAAATTACTCATAAAAATCCATAAAAACTTAAATTTACATAAAATCACAGAAGCTATATTTTTCATAAAAATCAAAAATAAACTCGTACAAGTCTTCGCACGTGGCTCTGATACCACTGTTGGATTTTACGGGCCGCGAAAACCGCTTTTTCATGTCGCGGAAACCCCGAAACCCCGCCACCGGATCCGTGCGAAGATAAAACTTTCGAAAAACTTATGAGTACGAGTTTCTAAACCTCGATCTACAGTAGATCTACAAAGGAGAAGGAATATACCCTTGATGCGAAGCCCTTCGCAATCCCGCTTGTCCTCGGTTCACCGGATCTCGAAAATGTCAAAGTAGACACTTCTCTATGTGTATCCACACAAGCAAGAGATGGATAAAAACCTCTAAGGATGTGCTAGAAACCTTAGAGATCAGTAACCATGGAGGAGAGGGAGAGAAGAGAATCAAGGAAGAAGAAGGAGTGAATGAGAATGAATGAATACACCTTGTGTAACTCACACACATGTAACCTCCCAAAAAGTGGCCGGCCACTTTGCTTCTAAAACTCCCATGGAATATCAAGAGCCAAGTCTCTTGATCTCCTCCATGAGGTGGCATTTGGTCAAGTCAAACTTGACCAAATCAAGAAGCCTTGATGATGTGGCATTGGTCAAGTAAAAGTCAAGTCAAAACTTGACTCTTCATCTTCCTACTTAAGTCAAGTCAAACTTCACCACTTCTCTCCCTTGGTTGATCTAATCTAACCATTGATTCAAGTCAATTTTAATTTAATGAATCTCTATTCAATGAATTAAATTAATTCAATGAGTCTAAGTCCAAATTAGACTCACTTAACATATGAACCAAATTGAGTCCAACTCAATTAGCATAATTTAGATTACTCTTAATCCAATTTGGTTCATCACATGAAATTAATCCTTTAGGTTCATCAAATGAACCTAATCTCCATCTAATTCCTCTTTGTGCGTGATCCTATAGGTTCTTATAATATTGGCAATGCTCCTAAACCCATTTAGAAGCATAAGTAATGAGCGGTATCTAACAACACATCATTACTACCCAAGTTATAAGAATGTTGAGATCCAACATCACCTTGTGACTACTAATTGTGACTCCTCACAATATATGACAAGTGTCCTTCTATCCTAGACATCTAGATTGATCAATGTGAGGCATAGACCGTGTCATCCTCTGACCAATCTAAATCCTGATCTCCAAGTAGACTCACTAAATCAAATGAGCTCAATATCTCATATTGACTCATTTGGGCATGGCCATGCACTTCGTGGTCTCACTCTATTAAGAATATCGATGTCGCTCTCGTCATATAGGAGGGATAGATCCCATCTACATCACTCACATCCTTCTGCATAATTCGTTACATACCCAGTAATCGCCTTTATAGTCCACCCAGTTACGGGTGACGTTTGACGAAACCAAAGTACATAACTCCTTATGTAGGGATCCATGGTGACTTCAGGTCCAAGGACAAATAGTCATACTAATAGCCACATGAGAAAGTATATGACACTCATATAATGATCCATGATATTTTCTGATGGCGGATCATTCAGTATACATTCTCCAATGCATACCCATGTGTCAACTTGATATCTCTATATCCATGACTTGTGAGATCACGTCATCGAGTTGACCTACATGCTAGTCTTATTGCATTAACATTGTCCTTGAATATTAATACTCGACTAGAAATGATTAAGAGTAGTGTTCCCTATATCATCTCACTATCGGTTCAACTAACCGATTAATATAGGTGAGAACCTTCTACTCAAGGACGCTATTATACTTAGTTTATTTGGCACCAATACAGGTAAGTATAATAACCAAAAACAAATTCCTTTATTTATATATAAGAATATGATACAACAAGTCCATAATACAATCATCAAATGATTGGCTCTAAGGCTCAAACTAACATGTAGGGGATATAGTTGTCTTCCTCATATTATATGTGGATGACATACTACTCATTGGGAAAGACATCCCTTTTCTTCAGTCTGT
Source organism: Zingiber officinale (assembly GCF_018446385.1). NCBI lineage: Eukaryota > Viridiplantae > Streptophyta > Magnoliopsida > Zingiberales > Zingiberaceae > Zingiber > Zingiber officinale. Next base: position 58,436,377 of record NC_055993.1, read on the forward strand.
CAAGACCTGGCTAGGGAGTTGTTTCTCAATGAAGGACTTAGGTGAAGCATCTCACATTCTAGGCATACAGATCTATAGGGATAGATCTAAGATATTGTTTTGCCTAAGTCAGAGTACATTCATTGACAAGGTACTCCTTCGGTTTGCCATGCAGAACTCCAAGAAGGGATTTCTGCCGATGTCACATGGAGTGAGTCTTTCGAAGACTCAAGGTCCCTCTTCTAGAGAGGAGAGAGACCGCATGGATCAGATCCCTTATGCCTCAGCCATAGGATCTATCATGTACGTCATGCTATGTACTCGACCTGATGTCTCGTATGCTTTGAGCATGATGACCAGATACCAGTCAGATCCAGGTGAAAGTCACTGGATAGCGGTCAAGAATATTCTTAAGTACTTAAGAAGGACTAAAGAATATTTCTTGATATATGGAGGCAATGATGAGCTAGCTGTAAAGGGTTACAGTGATGTTAGCTTCCAGACCGACCAGGATGATTATCGATCGCAGTCAGGTTTCGTGTTTTGCATTAATGGCGGTGAGTTGGAAGAGTTCGAAGCAGGACACGGTCACTGATTCAACGATAGAGGCAGAGTACATTGCTGCATCAGAGGTAGCACAGGAGGCAGTTTGGATCCGCAAGTTCATCACTGAACTTGGTGTGGTTCCTAGCATCGCTGACCCCCATTGAGCTCTATTGTGACAACAATGGAGCTATAGCATAGGCGAAGGAACCTCGCTCACACCAGCGGACCAAACACATACTACGGCGCTTCCATCTCATTCGAGAGATTATCGAGAGAGGAGATGTAAAGATTTGCAGAGTACCCACAAAGGCTAACATCGCAGATCCCTTGACCAAGGCTTTGGCAGAGAGAAAAGCATGATGGTCACACTAGGTCATTGGGGCTTAGAGCCTACACTGATTGGCACTAGTGCTAGTGGGAGATTGTTAGTTAGAGCCCTATAGTCAATCATTTGATGATTGTATTATGGACTTGTTGTATCATATTCTTATATAAATAAAGGCATTTGTTTTAGTTATTATACTTACTTGTATTGGTGTCAAATAAACTAAGTATAATAGCATCCTTGAGTAGAAGGTTCTTACCTATATCAATCGATTGGTTGAATCGATAGCGAGATGATATAGGGAACACTACTCTTAATCATTCCTAGTCGATTATTAATATTCAGGGACAATGTTAATGCAATAAGACTAGCATGTAGGTCAACTCGATGACTTGATCTCACAAGTCATGGATATAGAGATATCAAGTTGACACATGGGTATGCATTGGAGAATGTATACTGAATGACCCGCCATGAGAAAGTTTCATGGATCGTTATATGAGTGACATATACTTTCTCATGTGACTATTTGTATGACTACTAGTCCTTGGATCTGATGTCACCATGGTTCCCTACATAAGGAGTTATGTACTTTGGTTTCGTCAAACGTCACCCGTAACTGGGTGGACTATAAAGGCGATTACTGGGTATGTAACGAATTATGCAGAAGGATGTGAGTGATGTAGATGGAATCTATCCCTCCTATATGACGGGAGAGACATCGATATTCTTGATAGAGTGAGACCACGAAGTGCATGGCCATGCCCCAATGAGTCAGTATGAGATATTGAGCTCATTTGATTTAGTGAGTCTACTTGGAGTTCAATATTTAGATTGGTCAGAGGATGATACGGTCTATGCCTCACATTGATCAATCTAGATGTCTAGGATAGAAGGACACTTGTCATATATTGTGAGGAGTCACAATTAGTAGTCACAAGGTGATGTTGGATCTCAACATTCTTGTAACTTGGGTAGTAATGATGTGTTGCTAGATACCGCTCATTACTTATGCTCCTAAATGGGTTTAGGGGCATTGCCAACGTTACAAGAACCTATAGGGTCACACACTAAGGGCAATTAGATGGAGATTAGGTTCATATGATGAACCAAGAGGATTAGATTCATGTGATGAATCAAATTGGATTAAGAGTAATCCTAATTGGGCTAATTGAGTTGGACTCAAATTGATTCATGTGTTCAATGAGTCTAATTTATATTATGACTCATTGAATCAATTTAATTAAATGAATTAGATTCATTATATTAAATTGGATTGAATTAAATGGTTGGATTAGATCAACCATGAGAGAGATTAAGTCAAGTTTGACTTGACTTGAGACGAAGAGGAAGAGTCAAGTTTGACTTGACTATTTGCCACCTCACTTGTGAGTTGGCATTAAGTGGCCAATGATGATGTGCCACATCATCATGTTTAGCACATGTGTGTGCCACATAATGGAGGTTACAAATTCCCTTTCAATTTAATGTGGTCGGCCACATTAAATGAGAAGGAGTTACACATGTGTGGCCGGCCACTTTGTGAATGAATGGAATTCATTTTTCATTCAAGGCATTATTCCATCATCTTCTTCCTTGCTCCAATTCTTCTCTCCCTCTCCTATCCATTGCCGAGACCTTCTTGGAGTGCTAGCACACTCTAAGATTCTCCCTCCATCGATTTGTTCGTGTGGATACTTCTAGAGGGTTGTCTACTTTGATAACCTTGAGATCTGGCACCTTGGATGAGCGGGATTTGCGAAAGGCGCGCATCAAGGGTAAAACTCGTACTCTAATGTAGATCTAGAGTTTGCAAACTCGTACTCGTAGGTTTTTTGAAATTTTATTCTTCGCACGGATCCAGTGGCGGAGGTTTCGGGTCTTCCGCGACGCGAAAAAATGGTTTTAGCGGCCCGAAAGACCCAACACACCCCTCTATGTGTATCCACACGAACAATTAGGTGGAGAGGAAACCTTAGAGTGTGCTAGCACTCTTTGAGGGTTTCGGCCAAGGAAGAGGAGAGGGAGAGAAGAAGAAGCAAGGAGGAATAATAATGATCGATTACGAAAATAATTGTAAAAATAGTTTAAGTATTTTCATCTAATGAAAATACTTAATGCTAATTAACACCATTAATGAGCCTCATTAAAGAACCTTAATGAATATTCTTTCTTCATTAAATGGTCATCTTGAAACTCATTCGAAATTTGATTCTAAAATTCAAATTGAATTCCATTTATCATTGAATTCAAAATTCAATGAATATCATCATTAAGCCTCACTTGAGTCTAACTCAAGTCTAGCCTCACTTGAGTCTAACTCAAGTCTAACTCAATCAAGTCTTACTCAATTAATCTAATTTGGATTATTCTTAATCCAATTCGGTTCATCACATGAACCTAATCCTCTTGGTTTCATCATATGAACCGAATCTCCATCTAATTGTCCTTTGTGTGTGACCCTATAGGTTCTTGTAACGTTGGAAATGCTCCTAAACTCATTTAGAAGCATAAGTAATGAGTGGTATCTAGCAACACATCATTACTACTCAAGTTACAAGAATGTTGAGATCCAACATCACCTTGTGACTACTAATTGTGACTCTTCACAATATATGACAATATCCTTCTATCCTTGACATCTAGATTGATCAATGTGAGACATAGACCGTGTCATCCTCTAATCAATCTAAATCTTAAACTCCAAGTAGACTCACTCTAATCAAATGAGTTTAATATCTCATATTGACTCATTTGGGCATGGTCATGCACTTAGTGGTCTCACTCTATCAAGAATAATGATGTCACTCCCGTCATATAGGGGGGATAGATCTCATCTACATCACTCACATCCCTCCGCATAATTTGTTACATACCCAGTAATCGCCTTTATAGTCCACCCAGTTACGGGTGACGTTTGACGAAGCTAAAGTATGCAACTCCTTATGTAGGGAACCATGGTGACTTCAGGTCCAAGGACTAGTAGTCATACTAATAGCCACATGAGAAAGTATATGACACTAATATAACGATCCATGATACTTTCTCATGGCGGGTCATTCAGTATACATTCTCCAATGCATACCCATGTGTCAACTTGATATCTCTATATCCATGACTTGTGAGATCAAGTCATCGCGTTGACCTACATGCTAGTGTCATCATATTAACATTGTCCCTGAATGTTAATACTTGACTAGGAATGATTAAGAGTAGTGTTCCCTATATCATCTCACTATCGATTCAACCAATCGATTGATATAGGTAAGAACCTTCTAATCAAGGGCGCTATTATACTTAGTTATTTGGCACCAATACAAGTAAGTATAATAACCAAAACAAAAGCCTTTATATATATAGGAATATGTTACAATGAGTCCATACAATAATCATCATTTGATTGGCTCTAGGACTCTAACTAACACATTGTTTATCTATCTAACTCCATGCTTACACTTGTGTAAGAATTCTAACTAAAGCCTAGCACAACCCCACATAGATTGCACCAAAGAGTCTACCCAAGCTCTACCGCCATTAAGTAAAGAAGTAACTCTAGAAAGTCCGTTAACAGGATACTCCTATCACTAGGATCCCTTAGTCATACAATCCTAGAGTTAACCGATTTAGGTGGCGTTTGATTCACTTCTAGGAATCGAAATGGGAATGGGTATCATAGTATTATGGAATGAGAATGGATATGAGCTTGGGTATCATTCTTAAAATAATATTTAGTTAATTGAATATTTTCAATGGAAATCAACCTAAATTTTCTTTTTACCCTTAGAGAAAAATAAGAGAAAACATTAGATGTGAGAGAAAGTTGAATGTGAAAGAGAAATATGATGAGAGAGAAAGTGTGATGGGGAAAATGAAGAGAGGGAAAGTGTGGTGAAATAAAATGAAGAGAGAGAGCGTGATAGGAGAGATTGAGGAGAGAAAAAAATATGATGAAAAAGAAAGTATGTTGAGAGAGAAAGTGTGATGGAAAAAAATGAAGAAAGGGAAAGTGTGATGAGAGAAAATGAGGAGAGATTGAGGAGAAAGAAAGTATGATGAGAGAGAAAATATACTGAGAGAGAAAGTGTGATGGAAAAATGAAGAGAGGAAAACTGTGATGAGAGAAAATGAGGAGAGAGTATGATAGGAGAGTTAAGGAGAGAGAAAGTATTATGAGAGAGAAAGTGTGATGAAAAAAATGAGGAGAGAATGTGTAATGGGAGAGAAAGTGTGATAGAAGAGAATGAAGAGAGAGAAAATGAGGATAGAGTGTATGATGGGAGAGAATACAAGGAGAAAATGGTAGAGAATGTGTGATGAGAGAGAATGAGGAGAGAGAGAGTATGTTGAGAAAGAAAGTATGATGAGAGAATGAGAAGAGAGAAAGTATGATGAGAAATAATAAGGAGAGAGAAAGTGAAAGAAAGAAAAATTGAACAAATATATTAAGGGCATTTTTGTCCAAAACTTAATTTTCATTATCATTCATATCAAAACCCAAAGGAAGAGGTGAGTTTCATCAATACCCAAATTTTTGGGTTTCATTCCAAAATCTTTATTCCATTCCAATCAACCAAACACAAGGTTTGAAAATGAATCCATTCCCTCATTCCTAAATCCTTAAACCAAATGTCACCTTACTTCCTAATAGTAGATTAGTATAATTAAATAGAAGAGATAACCTAGAAAGTCCAGTTAAAGGCTTGCCCTCTGTCACAAGGCCCCCCGGTCATAAATTCCTAGATTACGCAAAACACTTCCTAAGATTAATTTGGGAAAACCCTTTAAACTCTAATTAATCTCCCTAGTAAGAATCGATCCCCGTTTCAAGGAAACGCCGAAGAAAGTAAGGGATACCTTCTGTCACATAATCCCATGGTCTTACAATCCAAGGCTCTTTCTCTACATGGTGATCAAAACTCTACATCTATATGAATTGACCTCACACATATTTCGTCAAATACATACAAGGCACAACACACATAAAACATGGCATAAACACTTAATAGAATAGGAAAATATCCAAATACATAATTTATATATCCACAATCGCATCATCGCTACTTCTTACATCCTAGATCTAGAGATCTACTCTATTATAGTATAATTTACAACCAAAGACGATAAGTAAAGTAAACTACAACTCAATACATGAAGATAGAGATAAGAGAATACTTATCCTTGAAGCGTGGCGTCCTCGAAGGCATTCGCTTGCTCTCGAGGTGGACAGATCAGCAAAGATGAAGCTTCTAGGATTCCCCCAAGGGTTCTCCCTTCTCTAAGAAATGGGGATGAACCCCAAGCCAAAGATGATGAAAAAAAAAGAGCAACCCCCCCCCCCCCTTAAATAGGGCTAGGCACACCCTTTCTTGGGTCATGACACGGCCGTGTGAATCCATACGGCCAAGGTTGGCTCCTTCTCTAGAAATGTGACACAGCCATGTGGATTCCACACGGCCATGTCTTGACCCTTGCATGACCCATACACAACCATGTGGATTCAACACAGCCATGGCTTGACCCTTACATGGCCCTGTATAGCTATGTCTCATGAAAACACCTTTTAGGCCATCAAGATATGATTTGCTATGATTAATATCTTTAGTAAAGTTATAGATCTTGAAGTTATCTACAATTTGATATAAAGAACAACACATAACTCCAACTAAGCAAAAAGGTATGGCTATTTTACTTTTAGTCTACAGTGTAGAAAATTCCACACAGCCCGTGTGGATTCCACACGGCCTCCACATGACCTCCTCACGACATCCACACAGTCGTGTAGATTTCACATGACTAAAACATGAGAAAAACTTGATTTTCACATGGTCGTTTGAGTTCCACACAACTCAGACACTTTAGAGGCTCTAGACTCCATTTAAGCTTCGTTTTTACTTCAACATGCATCCTGTCAATCAAAAATAAGCAAAGAGTATATCTCTAAATAAAAGGAGTAGAAATATGATATTATAAAGAAATAGGGTGTAATAAACATAGATTATACTCATGAAATACAAGTAGATGTGCGTCAAAACATGCATAAAAGTGTATATAATCTACGTACATCACTTCACCTGAGAACAACATGAACCTGGTCGTGCCCCCAGGCATGACCATGTAGGACATCCAGTAGCCAACCCCACTCGGGCCGTGTGGATTCACATGGCCATGTGGGGGAAACAGAGCTCAATTTGATTATGGTCATGCCAATTGGCATGGCCATGTCTTGCTTCTAGAAACCAACTTCACCGGGGCCGTGTGAATTCCACATGGTCATGCATCAACTTCCATCGTCCAACAAGCTCTAGCCGTGTCCAAGAGGCATGGTCGTGGTACGACCCGTGGCAGGGGTCGTACGAGCCTATAAATGGGGGATTCTCCCCCATTTTAAGAAAAATGTTTCCCCCTATTGGGGAAGACGATCCAAAGCTCAAATATGATGTCTCAAAGGTTTTGAATCGACAATCCAAGGCTAGAATCTAGATCCCAATCCCTCTATTGGCATGGATTATTCTGAAGATCACTCATCAGCATTAGCTAAGTCTCTTCTTCTCTTCTTTTTTTGTTTTGAATGTTAAGGCTTATTTTCTTTGTCTTCGGATTCAATTTCCTTCTTGTTATGGAGTAGATTTCCTATTCTAGGAATTAGGGAGTATGTGTAATATGAATTTGATGTAAAACTCTTGGATTATGCCAATGCCCTGCTCAAATTAAGTTTTCATTCTTGTTCTTGTTAGATCTAATGTGTATGTGTGGATTTTATGCTGAATTCTCTTGTTAGATTTGATGGATGTGTGTGGATTGTTATCTTAGAATGGATTGATCCCTAGATTGTATGACATGGGGGTCCTAGTGACAAGGATTCCCTCTTAACTGGACATTTATGGATAGATATAGATGAAGAAGATAATTCTCCCACAAGGGAGATTTTAACAATGCTTAATGGGTTTTTTCTAACCCTGTGCTCATAGGTGATTTGTGTGATGTAGGAATATATAATCGGGGGGGTTTAATAACAGGATTTCCTCTTAACCGGACTTCTTAGATTACTATTTATATTTAGGAGCATAGGATGACAAAAGGGATAACAGTCTAATTCCTAGCCATGGATTAGAGTTGGTACATTGGTTGGGCTTTCTACATGTATGAGAATTGATGATAGAGAATGGGTGAAGCCAAATGCATTAAGTCTCATTACATTGAAACCAAAACCCCTAGAACATTTCGCTTATCAAGATTTCTTCACTCTTTATCTTTACATACTTTACTTTGTTTCTACACTTTACTTTTATTCAAGATATTTCTCCAAGTAATCATTAGTTTAGCTAATTCAAGGTGAGAGTCTTTGACATACCAATTTGGTTATAATTAAATCAAAGTGGGTCCAACCCATCTTCAAAAGATGTGGCCCATCTGCGCTTCCATTCTAACAAATATATTTTCATATTTGTCCTTTATCTAGTCCAACTAGACTTAGTCTCAATCGGTGTGAGAATCTAATTCTCAAGCTCATTTTAAATCTCTCAAATAAATTCATAGTGCATGTGACTCAATAGGTTTCCAACTATGTTGGTCGTCTAAAATTAACCATTAATTATGTATCGATCATAATTAACTGAAAAATCAATGATTGATCTCAAAACCACTTTTGAACCTTTCAACAACTATAGTGAATCGTGCATCGTTCTGTTCACTTATCTTATACCCACCTGTCAGGACATGGTCTATATATCAGTCTCCACTAAGATGACTACGTCACACCTATCCCAAGTAATGCTTTCTCATCCTGCGGATTCAAGTTACTCGTACATATGTCCAAGAGTACAATACTCTTGACATGTGATCTTTTGGCCAAAGATATACGTCTCCTCGTAAGAAGCAGTGAATCCTTTGTAGGCTATCCAAACACCTTTGGATACTTTGACTTATACCCAACATTCCAGGGGCACACCTCCAAGAAGATGCTTCCTTAAGATGTTAAAGTATAAGTCTTCATAATCAAGGTAACTTGAATACCTCAAGTCAAAAGAAACTCAAACTTAAGCTACAATAAGATCTTCAATGACATATCTATATATGTAGAGAACCATATAAAGTCTCAAGATAGATCACTCTAATGAACTAGTTACCATAACTAGCATCCACGTTTAACTCTCGACATCCCAATATCTCCCGCCAGTGAGGAATAGCTGCTTGGTTAGACCAAGAAATATCTCACAGAATCAATGATGTTCAAATACATTAATTCGTTGACTAGGGAAGATTTCATAATTTCACATGTAGAGATGCTCACTAGTCGTGATCCAATCATAAGTTCTCTCGTGCTATAAATCGTATTATAGAAATTCAGTAAGTGAGTTTAAGATCTAATCAAATACATTGAATGTGCACTCAAATAGTGAATCATTATTTATCAAATAAATTGTACATGACATAAGGTGATTGCCTTAAGACATCTCTTAGATATAACACTAGTAAGAACTACATAATAGAAGACCTAGTTGGAAACTAGGTAGTGGAAATCCAAGAAGGTTGATGTGTATGAATCATGCATATTTTCAATATCATTTAGCATACATTTATTGCATTACATGAGAATATTTTACATAAACCTTTAGCTTTTGCATTTTTTTCATCATTTTATTTTGGATGACTGTTCTTTGTGTGTTTTATTGATAGGACATGAAGATCTTGGCATTGGAGCACATTTGGAGACGAAAAGCTAAGGAGCGCATATTACAACATGAAACACGGTTTGCCACAACCGTGTATCATCATCCCTAGAGACAGAAAGACATCAGAACATCAACCAGATATTCCAGCAAGGAATACGACACTATGGCACCTGTGATGGCCATGTTCCATCTTCTATCAAAGAACACGACCAGTCGGTGGTGCTTGCCATGACCGTGTTCCATCCAGACACTAGATGAGAATTTTTCTAGTATAATCCAAGGCCAGCCTGTGACACTTGCTATGGTTAGTGGAGTAGTCAGGATTTTCAATCAAGAGGGGTGCATTCAATAAAATTTTTTTTAAAAATAATACAATATAAAATAAAAGTATCCAACTCTAGAAACTCGAAAATACTTTTAAAAATATAAGCTAATGTTTTTTAAAAAAAATCAAACATTAATGTAGATTGATTTTTGCAATCCAAAAACCTAAATTTAAATTTTAAGGAGCTAAAAATGAACTTAAATTTGAAACTTTCAACCTTAGCCATTGGTTCTAGTTGAAACAGCAATCCGTCAATCCCCAAAACTAATTTATGACTCAAAGTCAAAGAATCTTTTGTGATTTTATTTCCTCATAATATTTAGCATTTCTATATATGAGACCTCCATTACAATCTAAATAACCATCCTAGCTAGCAACTTAATAAAATAGAGTTTATCACCTTAGGGTGATACAGTGGTTGAGGCATTATGTGTTGCCACATTAGGTCACAAGGTCGAAAATCTACACGTCCGAACATGCATTCCCTCATGTCTTGGCCACTACACTAATGGTTAGTAGCTACCCGTGATTTACCTTTTCCCGTGTTGACCTAAGGACGGATTGACGGGAGTGCTGGGCTGAGCAAATCGCCTTTTGCCACATTAATAAAAAAAAGTTTATACTTTATCACTCGCCTTCAATTAATGAAACATGGAAGAAGAAAGGAACTACATACTTATCTTATTGTCGTTGTGGTTGGACAAAGGCAAAAAATAACTGATTGTAAAGGGTTGCTCGCTAGAAAAAAAAAAAGGAAGACCGTTGCTTTTTTGAAAAATAAAGAAGAGAAGATAAGGAGGAAGAAGCAAAAGAGGTGAGCTTTACCTTCTTTATTAGCAACCTCGACTAGCTTCGGTGATCTCAGCAACACAAAGAGAGAAAGGCAAGGCAAAACATGATTATTCTTATGGTGCCAACAAAATCCTAGAAAATATTATAAGAGAAAGAAGATGTGAGGCTTGCTCTTGTTGCTGGAAGAGGGCAATGTTGTGTTTCTTGCTTGTTAGAGAAGAGAAAGAAGAAGAGAAGAGAGTTCTTGTACTTGAGAAGAGGAGAGCAAAAAACTACAAGTTTACTACCACGGGAGAAGAAAATGAGAAAAAAGGAAATGGGGAAGAAGAGGAAGAGAAAAATAAAAGAGAGGGATGGATGAAGGCATGACGGTGGTGTATGGCATGGCAGGGGCTACTGTGTGTATAGGGAGAAAAAAGGAAAGAGAATATTTCCTCAAAATACCTTAATTCATTTAAAATTGATCGAGCTCATTTAAGCTTTAAACTTGGTCCAACCATAATTTGGTCAAATCAAATTCAAATCAATCCTGATTTAAATCAACATAATCCTTATCTCCATGCCTACCCGTTGGATTTAGCTTAAACTGTTGAACCCCGTGGTTGTTTTAATATGATCAACCAAGTTGGGTTAAGTCCTGCTTGTTATTTGATCCCAGTGTCTAAGTGTACAAGAGCTTAGGAGCGCAGCAAGTCGAGCGGAAGACGTAACTAGCAAAAAGGACGGCACGGGAAGGGAGCCGACAGGCTCGGTGTGTCAGAAGGACGAGAAAGCTGCGGAAGAGTACACCGGTGGATGAGAAGAATGTGCGCGGCGTTCAAGGGACGAGAAGCCAAGTCGGAAGCCTACTCGAGGAGAAGGCCGGAAATTGAGTTCGGGTGAGCCCTATTTCGGTTGGTCGCAATCACGCATGTATTCGGAGCATCGGAAGAAGAAAACAAGTCAAAAGGAGCTGGAAAAACTAGCTGGAGGCGCCTTCAATGAAGTGTTGAAGGCGTCTGCGCTTACTACAGGCTTGGAGGCACCTTCATTGCCTTGAAGGAGCCCTCAACCTCGTCCAGGGCACCTTCAAGGCCATTGAAGGCGCCTTCGACCCAGTCTAGATGACTGTTGCGAGTTCGGATAGAGTTTTATCCGTTGACTCGGCTGGAGGCGCCCTCAAGGCTCGAGATAAGTTTTCCAGGAGCTATATAAAGGCCCCTGAAGCTAGGAAATTAATTAATCAACTCAATATTCAATTCCTAGTAACTTCTATACTTTCTTAGTGTGTAAAAAGACTTCTCCGCCTACCGTGAAGGAGACTTTTCTAGTGCACTTTCCAACTACCTTGGATTAACAACTTTCTTGGTTGTAACCAAGTCAAAATCGTTGAGTCTTCTTTCTTTTCTGTTATTCTCCTTTATTTTATTTTCTTGTTGTTATCGTTGCTATTATTTTAAAGTTGAAAGTTTGAGGAGGGTACTTTTCATTTACAGGCAATTCACCCCTCCCCTCTTGACGGCCCTGCTGCGCCGACAAGTGGTATCAGAGCCAGACCACCTCAGAAGGACTGATCACCGATTGAAGAACAAAGATCAAGACGATGGCCGGAACAAGCATTCATCCCCTAAAATTCAACGGAGACTTCGCGACATGGAAACGCCGAATGGAGGTATTTTTTAAGACTGAATTCGATATACTTCTAATCATGAAATATGATTTTTCAGCCCCCAAAGACAAGGAAGAATACAACTAGACGAAGAAGGAGCAAGCCGATTTCGTGGCCAACGGAAAGGTTGAGTTCCATCTGCTCAGCGTTCTACCGCCCTAGGAGGTAAGTTAGATCGGAAGCTACGACTCCGCCAAAGACCTCTTGGAAAAATTCCTGGAGCTCTACGAAGGCACCTCAAAAGCAAAACTAGCAAGGCGCGACATCCTCCGGACTCAACTAACAAATCTTTGGATGAACAACGGTGAAAAGGTAGCGCAACTCCAAGCAAGGATAAAGGAGCTGATAACTCAACTGACCAATCTCGGAGAATCAATAACGAACCGAGATTCTATCCGGCATGCGCTCAACGTCTTCCCAAGAACTCCATAGTGGGCATCCTTAGTAGATGCTTATTACATCTCTAAGGACTTTGAGGTAAGTACTTTAGAAAACTTATTTTCTACTTTCGAACTTCACGAGTCTAGAATTGCAGAGCCGAAACAAATAGAGAAGACAAACCTCAATGTTGCCCTACAAGCCGAGATGGGCGATCCCGACTCCGAAACATCGATCGATGAAACTGAAGCAGCACTATTAGTAAGGAAGTTAAATAAATTTATTAAAACTAACAAATTTAGATCGCAGTCGAGGAAACATCAACACAACAAAAGGATGGTCCGATGCTACAACTGCAACGAGGAAGGACACATCAAGCATGACTGCCCAAAGGTGAAGAAAAAGAACAACGAAAAGGTAAAGTACAAAAGATTGACATCCTCTAAGCGCAAGAGTCTGAAGGCTACATGGGATGAATCGTCATCCTCGAAATCAGAAATCGAAGCATTCTCAGAAGTAGCACTGATGGCCAACCATCAAATCTTTGAAAAAACCAGCTTGGAGATGAGCATAGATAAAGGGGGAGGATCGTCAAAAGAATAAAGTTACGATGACGGGGGAGCATCAGAAATAGAGGTAAGTCAGGTATGTAAACTAACTCCCAAGCAGTCTTTTCAATTCATCAAAGTACTCACTAAAGATTTAGTTCAATTAGAAAATGAAAATAGTGAGTTAAAGTTAAATTTAACAAAGGCATGTCCTCTAGAAATGTACGATAATTTAAAGTTAGAAAATGAAAAATTGAAAATTGAAAATCAAAAATTGAAAAATGATCATGCATGCTTAAATAAATTTCCAAAATCAAAACTTAGAGTTTATGAAAAATTAAATTGGTATATTAGAAAAATCAGGGACAACTTAGAGAAGTTCTCAAAAGTTATATACCCCCTAAGTTGTTAATTAATCCAGTAGTAAGGAACTTATACTGGGTTTCAAAATCCTTTTTAGATTAATTTTTTAAAAAAAATTAGCGCTTTCAGCGAAAAAAATAAACAGTTAATTTCTTTTGAGGATTTGTCTAAGGAAGTGGTTATTGCTCCAATAATCAAGAAAGTCTAGTGTCTCGCCATGACCTGGAAGCCAAAATATTAAAATAAAATATTTAATTAACTTTATAGTAAAAGCATTAAAATTAAATAATGCTTTAAAAATATTTTTTTAAATGTTTCAAAAATATTTTCATACTTAGAATTTTTTTTTCATACATTTTTTCCATTTATAAAAACTCTCAAAAATATTTTTTCCAAAGGTAAAAATTTTCTCTAAAATTAGAACTTTTTTTTTACTCAGAAAATTCTTAAAGATTATTTTTTTTTTACTTAGAATTTTTTTTTTACTCAGAAAATTCTTAAAGATTATTTTTTGGTCGACTTAGAAATTTTTTTCTTAATCACAAAAATTTCTCATAAATAAACCTTAAAATAATTTCTCAAAAATAATTTTTTACTTAATTATCCTATTTTTTTATGTGATCAAATGGGGAGAGATAAGACAAATTTAGGGGGAGTTTTAGGGAGTTAATTTTTTTTTTTGTGTTGCAAATTCTATTATTGTAATCTTTATGTTTAAACTGTTAGTTTAGTAGTTTTTTCAAATTACTGTTTGTCTATTTTTTTACCTAACTTAAACTTGGGTTGATGCACATCAAAAAGGAGGAGATTGTTGAACCCTGTGGTTGTTTTAATATGATCAACTAAGTTGGGTTAGGTCCTGCTTGTTATTTGATCTCTGTGTCTAAGTGTGCAGGAGCTTAGGAGTGCAAGAAGTCGAGCGAAAGATGCAGCTAGCGAGAAGGACGGCACGGGAAGGGAGCCGACGGGCTCGGTGCGTCCGAAGGACGAGAAAGTTGTGGAAGAGTACACCAGTGGACGAGAAGAACGTGTGTGGCGTTCGAAGGACAAGAAGCCGAGTCGGAAGCCTGTTCGAGGAGAAGGTCGGAAATTATGTTCAGATGAGCCCTATTTCGGTTGGCCGCAATCACCCATGCATTCGGAGCCTCAAAAGAAGGAAATAAGTCAAAAGGAGCTGGAAAAGCTAGCTGGAGGCGCCTTCAACGAAGTGTTGAAGGCGCCTGCGCTGACTGCAGGCTTGGAGGTGCCTTCATTACCTTGAAGGCGCCCTCAACCTTGTCCAGGGCGCCTTCAAGGCCATTGAAGGCACCTTCGACCCAGTCTAGATGACTGTTGCGAGTTCGAATAGAGTTTTATCCGTTGACTCGGCTGGAAGCGGCCTCAACCTCGTTGGAGGCGCCCTCAAGGCTCGCGATAAGTTTTCCAAGAGCTACATAAAGACCCCTAGAGCTAGGAAATTAATCAATCAACTCAGTATTCAATTCCTAGCAACTTCTGTACTTTTTTAGTGTGTAAAAGGACTTCTCCGCCTACAGTGAAAGAGACTTTTCTAGTGCACTTTCCAACCGCCTTGGATTAACAACTTCTTGGTTGTAACCAAGTCAAAATCGCTGAGTCTTCTTTCTTTTCTGTTATTCTCTTTTATTTTATTTTCTTGTTGTTATCGTTGCTATTATTTTAAAGTTGAAAGTTTGAGGAGGGTACTTTTCATTTGCAGGCAATTCACCCCTCCCCTCTTGTCGGCCTCGCTGCACCGACATAAACCCGATCCAATTTTCATGTGTCACCCTCATTTTGTGTTGTACAATTTAATTCATCTATTTATTATTATATATTTTATTTTTAAAATTCAATACTTAACATTCCAAGTCATGATATTTCCTGATAACGAGGTAATGAATCAGTCGGTCCAAGTGACAGTAAGGGTTTGATATTAATTTTTTTATATAAATTTTGAGGGGGGCACCCCTCCATCCCCACATGGCTACGCCACTAAAGGGCGTGGATCATTAGGTTTTGATGGTGGCGCCCCTCGAAACTTTAGAAAAGTTGGTTATATTTTGGAAACTTTTGACGTATACAAATTTGTTAAACTTAGGTGGCGTTTGGTTTATGGGTTTGGGAATGAGGGAATGAATTCATTTTCAAACCTTGTATTTGGTTGATCGGAATGGAATCAAGATTTTGGAATGAAACCCAAAAACTTGGGTATGGATGAAACTCACCTAAAAACTTGGCCTTTGGATTTTGATGGAATAGGAATATGAATTAAGTTTTAGATAAAAATACACTCTTAGCATCACACTTTCTCTCCCATTATACACTTTCTCCTTATTTTCTCATCGTGCTTTCTCTCTCATCGTACTTTCTCTCTCCTCAATCTCTCTTAGCATACTCTCTCTCATTATTTTCTCTCATCATAGTTTCTCACTCTTCATTCTCTCTCATCACACACTATCTCTTTATTTTCTCTAATCACACTTTCTCTCTCATCATACTTTCTCTCCCCCCAGTCTCTCATTTTCTCTCATCATACTTTCTCTCTCTTCATTTTTCCCATCACTCTTTCTCTCTCAACCCACTTTCTCTCTCATTATACTTTCTCTCTCCTCACTTTTTCATTTTCTCTCATAATACTTTCTCTCTCTTTATTTTTTCCATCACTCTTTCTCTCTCAGCATACTTTCTCTCTCCTCAATCTCTCATTATACTTTCTCTCTCTTTATTGTTTCCCATCACTCTTTCTCTCTCAACCCACTTTCTCTCTCATCATACTTTCTCTCTCCTCACTCTTTCATGTTCTCTCATAATACTTTCTCTCTCTTCATTTTTTCCCATCACACTTTCTCTCTCAGCACACTTTCTCTCTCATCATACTTTTTCTCTTCGCAATCTCTCCTATCATGCACTCTCTCCTCATTTTCTCTCATCATACTTTCTCTCTGTTCATTTTTTCCCAAAACACTTTCTCTCTCATCATTTCCTTTCATGATATGTTTCTCTCACATTCAACTTTCTCTCCCATCTAATTTTTTCTCTTGTTTTCTTGTAAGGGTAAAAAAAAAAATTTAGGTTCATTCCGATTGAAAATATTTAACTAACCAAACATCATTTTTAAAAATGATATCCAAGCTCATACTCATTCCCATTCCATAATACTATGATACCTATTCTCATTCCAATTCTTAAGAGAGAACCAAACGCCCCCTTAATGATGATATTGCATGGGGTCCGTTCTTGAGGCTGATCTTTATAGCTTTTAGGAAAATTGTTTAACTTAATGATGATATTGCACTGGGTCAGCTCTTTCGATCGAAAATTTACTTTCATTTTACTAACAACTAGGTGTATAATCATTGATATTATAATATCATTCCTGCTGGGTCTCTGGTTGAATAGCAGATTTATTATAATGAGATAAGGATTAATAATGAGATAAGGATAATTAATTCCCAACGAGTGTATACCCTTGAAAAAAAAACTTCTTCCGCCCTCTAACCAATTGACGGTCAACTATAAACTGACCCCGTAATTTACATCGTTCACATAACCTAGGGAAGAGATATGAGGGACACCTACGGTTAGCATAAACACCTTTTCCTATAATTGATATTATGATATTCCATCCCACGGATGTAGGGCAGTTGGTACTCAAATGACAGATTTATTGGATTGGGCACGAGTAGAATATTCTAGGGATTTTATCATCCTAAAGTATGTCCTTTCACCTAGGAGGCCGATGTATCATAATTTATCTATCTGTGTGTTGTTGTAGAATCCATGATAGTGTTTGAGAGGAATGAAATCACTGGATTGATATTATAATATCCTTAGATACCAGTTGAATATTCCAAGGTTAGAGTTCATGCCGTATTGGGAATATTGGGAGGGCCTACTCAGTGCTTTTGATAGAACCATTGCAATCTTTTGGAGAGTTGCATGCACTGTTAGAATAAACCCCTTATGTCTCCCTCCACCTACAATTTTGACGTTGAGTTGTAGCTTGCACGATATGAGCGCAATTAGACTAAGGTGCTTAGTTTGCCGAGGAAGGAGACCGAGGGGGTTGTGATTCCTTTTATTTCTCTTGCTATTCTAAAAGTTGGTGTGTTCTGGACAGCTGGACTCTCCAGAAACTTGCAAAGGTTCTCTCAATGAGCACTCTAGAGCCTTCCAATTTGGAGTTGACTCTAACATTGAAACCAAGCAGCTCCGGTTGAGAACCTCTTGACTGAACAATTATGATAAGTGGCTTATGCATGTTGTTAGTTTGTTGACTAGAAATTTTAAAGGGTCTACAAGTAGTTAAGGATATTAGAATGTCAATATAGGGAAAAGGGTGATAATATTCATTTCAGTTTAATATGACTCCCCAATTAAATACTCATAAATTATGAGGTAGCACATGTAGAGGAGTAAGATAATCCACGGGACTTTTACACGAGCTGAGAATTAATAATAGATGTATCTATGACAGTATTGTTATTGTACGAGAGCACTAACACAGTAATATATTTGTACTAAAATAGTAAGTATGCAATAAACAGGTAAATAAAAGAGTAAGGTCTAGAAATTATTATCCTTCGGTTGAAGCGTCGCGTGCCAACTGTCTTTACAGAATATATTATCGCCCACGGTGCAGAGGCTCTCCGACAAAATTCTCCCAAGATTCGACAACCACTCGCGTCGTCCGTAGGTGCACTCCAAGACGAACATCGCACTCCGGACTCAACCTCAGATCGCTGAACACTAAGCCTCAGAACAAGGAAAACTCTAGGAAAAGAAGGCAACGCACGCAAACACAGAGAGGGAAGGAGGAGAAAGCAAACTGCTCGAGAGCACACGAACGACGAACAGAGGCGCAACATTTATTCACTCTGAAGCACTGTTTCGCCAGCGAACCAAAGCATGCATCGGTCCCCTCACTCACTGGACATAATCAAACCGTGCGTCGCTTCCTCACGCGCGCGGGATAGAACCAAACCAAACCAAAGACTGGCAAAAACAAACCAGGCCGCCTGAGGCTCGCGAGCTGAGGATTTGCACCCCCCCCTTAGCTGATCTACACATCACCACGCTCGAAAACAGCGGCAGCTCCCATGCCGGATCCTGCCGTATTTTTTTTTTATCAAAAACATTAGATAAATTATTATAAGGCAAGCAGATAAGGAGCTAGAACTAGAGTAAATACCCTTCACTATAAATTTAATAATTCTTTTATTTACATGCACTTATTGTGCTTTTTTTTTTATATGCGCTTCGTTTGTCAATAATCTCAAAACATTAAAGTAATATTTTTTAAATTATATCACAATTTAGTTCACTATAAATTTAGTAATGATTTTTCCTACATGCCCTTGATGTACCTGAGTCTCAAAACATCAAACTAGTTTTTTTTACATATAACCTTTTATTAATTCACAAGTATCATTTAGGAAAGCAAATATCATTACTCAGCTCAATCATTCATTTCATTTTCTTTATTTAGTTATAATTTTCATAAATATCTCCATTTAATTCAATTACATATTTTTATTTAGTTTAATTGAATGGCTTTGTTTAATTTAATGAAATGCCTTCATTTAATTTATAATTTTCATAATAATTAAAATATTATAATAAAAGTACTTCTACCCAGGGTAAATGTTAAAAACATATTTACTAGATCAAATCTAAGATATATGGACCTTCCCCCTGGTTCTATTTATGATAACGGGAAATGAGTTATGGAAAAGGGTGAGACCTATGCACATTGAAATAACTCCAAATCTGCAATTCTTTCCTCTCCGCTTCATCTCATTTAAAAGTGTGCTAACGCATCGAGCACCTTTATGATAAAAAGAGTATTAATTAGAAAATTGAAGGGGAAAAAAACCCTGCAAAACAGCAGTGTCAAATAAATTAGCCCATAAAATACTAAGAGAATGAAATTATCAACCACACTATTTTGTCTAGTGTTGCCGATGAACATTTCACATCCCTAACAAACTACGAAGAAACCAAATATAATACAGCAAAAAGATGTTAATTGTATGATCAGGTAAGGTAGATTTTTAGTCCTTATTCAAACTAGCCCTAAAAAGATGTAATTTTCAACTCGGACCTAGTCATAATGCAGGAAACTGTTTTCTTTTTTCCTTTTTTTTTCTCATCCCTGATCATCTGATTCACACTGTTAAATATTTGATGTGAAACTAAATTTTAACCACTCACGAAATAGCAAAAGACCTAAATGGGCCTTGGGAT
Organism: Zingiber officinale; assembly: GCF_018446385.1. Taxonomy (NCBI): domain Eukaryota; kingdom Viridiplantae; phylum Streptophyta; class Magnoliopsida; order Zingiberales; family Zingiberaceae; genus Zingiber; species Zingiber officinale. The sequence continues at coordinate 58,456,199 of NC_055993.1, forward strand.
TGAGAATCTTACCTCATTCAAGAAGAGTGTTATATACTGTGGCCAATAGTTTAACTGGTAATAGCGAGATCAACCATTTGAAAAAGATATCATTACCAGGCAAATGGACTTAAATATACCTGTAGCGCCCAGTGGATGTCCAAGAGCAATAGCACCTCCATTAACATTAACCTTTTCAGGATCCAACTTCAGCATTTTACAACAATACACGTATTGCGAAGCAAAAGCCTAGAGAGGAAAGAAACTAAGAGATGGAAGTTTTTTCCTTTAATATTTTACAGCAGATCTCAATAAAATAACTACACTTTATTACCTCATTTATTTCAAAAAGGTCAATTTCATCAAGCTGAATACCAGCAGCCTTAACTGCTGCCGGAATTGCAACAGCAGGACCAATTCCCATCACACCAGGCTCCACTCCAACTGCAGAGAAGCTCCTACTTACACAAATTGCATATAATTCATACAAGATTATATTACAAGGCACTTAAACAAATATAGAATCAAGTGTTTAAAACAATGAAATTGCAGAGGAAATTCAAAAGGCTTAGTAGTATAATATAATGTAGCTTAGTGCATCCAATATGAAGGGGTGAGCATTGATGAGCACATACCACAGAAAGATCTAACAGTTTATGAGAAATAAATAAACATACAAATTGACGGTATAGACAGTGTGGTCTTAAATAGACCTTTGATATATGGAAAGTTATGGACCTTCATCTGCTCAATAGAAATGTAATGACACAAAAAAAACATTTTTAACTTTCATTGAAACTTTGTACAAAATAGAGAAATAACCTGAATATACCCAGTATCGGTAGTCCTTTTTGCATTGCTAAATCTCTTCTCATGAGGAGGACAGCTCCAGCTCCATCACTCACTTGACTAGCATTGCCTGTGCAGATGCCATATCTGTTATGTGGATGGCAAATGGGATGTAAAGGGATGGACAATGTTCACAAAATTTATGTTAATATTACCAGCAGTGGTGCTTCCATCCTTCTTGAAAGCTGGTTTAAGCTTCGAAAGAACTGACATTGATGTGTCTGGGCGGATTCCATCGTCGACAGAAATTGTGACTTGCTTCTGCTCTCCTGTTTTTGGGTCTACAACCTACATAAGGTAATAATTTGACAGGTAAGTGCAGAATAGCAATAGAATAGAAGAGATACTATATATATTATCATCCTATTGACTTGGGTAAATGAATATTTTAAATATTACTAATTGCTAAGATTTAGCAGTGGGTTGAAAATCAAATATTAAATAGCCTTTTTCAAGCTTTAAATACCTTTGTAGTAACAGGTACAATTTCTTCTCTGAATTTACCTGCAGCATTTGCAGCAGAAGCCCGCCTATGAGATTCAACCTAGACAAGGATAAGATAGCATGTTAAAAAAAGACATTTGCAATGTCTTAAAAGGAATAGAAGTATGAATAAACATATAACCCACAGCTGCCTGATCTTGCTCCTGCCTTGTTATTCCATAACGATGTGCAACATTTTCAGATGTAATACCCATTGGAAGTAGACAATCTCGAGCTTGTGCAAACATTTCAACCTGAATCATATGTTGTACTTAATTCATGAGAATATTCAATTATTTCCTTTTTCCAGTTAAGTTCTAGAACTTAATACAAGAAAAGATTTCAAGTCAATACAACATACTCTAGGATTAACAGGTCCAATCCAACCGACACTGTCAACTGTCATTGACTCCAAACCTCCACCAATGCCTACATCGGATATGAAGAACCAATAAATTCATAACATCAAGAAATTTTTATAACTATCAATTCACTGAAAAATCTACCGATATCATAAAAACCAGCTTTTATACAAGCAGCAACATCAGCAACAGCCTGAAGACCAGATGAGCACTGTCTGTTCACAGTTCTGAGTGGAACAGAGTCTGTTATTCCAGGGTAAAATGTTCAGACAAGATTTTGTTTAATTAAAGCATAAACAATTGCCATAAAAATCTAGTGACCAGGAAATCCAGCATAAAATGCTGCCATTCTGCATTCAATTGCCCTCTGTGATCCTGGGGCCAAGACAGTGCCAACAACAATATCACCAACTTCACTTGGCTTCAGCTGAGTCTTATCCAACAATGCCTATGATTAAAAGTGTAGATATTCCATCATTAATACTCAGAATATTTCTAATGACGCCTAAATTGAGTGTTTTTCTCTCTGTTTAAGTTAATTAATTTCAATTTTCAGCATTTCTACAAGTATCTCACCTTCAGAACTGTTGCGAGTAGGTCTTCAGGGTGTGTATCCTTGAAACCCCCTCTTTTGGACTTGCAAATAGCAGTTCGGCATGCGCTATCATACACAAAAAATAATAAATGCTAAGCATAAGCATGCATAATGGCTATTCCAGCTAAACAAACGTTGACATCTACAAATGCCAAAAGGTTGTGTTGTAATAGAAAATAAATCGATTGCAAAAAATATCACAAAGAACACAAGTTTTATCAAATCTATTGCATCCTTTTAATTTTTGCATATCTATCTTAGCTTATCAAAATTATATATCATGAGGTAACTTTACTGTCCAAATATTGAAATCCATTGTTTGTACAATGATGCTTCTAAGTGTTTTGAAGAGATTCTTGGTGGAACAATGCTCATATGTGAATGGATTCAATCATGTTGCCTTGAGGATGGTTTGATGTATTTGACAAACGGTTTAAAAGTTAGATTTTTGTGTGATAAAGATATGTGTGAATCAAATTTGCACAAACTAGGTAGATTGTACTAGAGCTCGTGACTCAAGGAGTTAAAATTGTGTCGGTTGAAGACCTAGAGACAATGCCTTTGGGCAAGTAGTTGAAGACCTAGAATCAAAGCCTTTGAGAAAGTGGTCAAGACTTGGAGGCAACTTCTTTGAGCATGTGAAGACCAAGAGGTTAGAAGTATTTGGACAACGTCATGGAGGATGATATAGAGGTTGTAGGCATGGAAGATGGTGAACTATGAGAGATTATGTAAGTAATAAAAGGTTCATGCTTTTGGGTAAGATTATGTAGAGGTTACGATGATTGAGTCCTAGAGGTGATCCTAGTTGATTGGAGTGTAAAGTCAACTGCTGAATCGACTAAACCTCTTGTTCAAAAATAAAATGCAGCCTATTAGGTTTAGTCAAGTAAATTTAGGGTTGAGTCAACTGAATAAGGTTCTAATTGATTGAAGGATTGATCCAATCAATTAAACTTTTGATTGTTGGCTAACAAATGCTAGTTAGATGATTTCAGTCAACTGAAATTGTTTGAAAACTAGCCATTGGAGGCCATTTATATAAGCATTAGACAAATTTTCTTTAGATAACCATGCACAAATTTGATTTTGATATTCTAACATTAAGTGGTCAAAAAAAAATATATCCAAAGACTTTTAGAAACTTTTAATGGGGATCCAATCCATAATGTCAAAGTATACAAACAAGAAGACTCGTGGAGCCTTCATAGCCGTCATCTTTGCCATGCAGGGCCTAGGCATCCTCGTTGAAGGCATGGTCGCCATCATTGTCTCCACCGCTTTAAAGAATCGATTCTAGGCTCCTCTGTGCTCGGCCGACCTGGTAGGCTCCACGGTGCCCGAGGCTGACTACATATGGCGTATCATCCTTATGTTCGGTGCATTGCCAATAGCGCTCACCTACTACTAACGGATGAAGATGCTAGAAACAGCACAATCCATGGCGCTAGTGGCAAAGAACGCGAAGCATGCGATAGTCGACATATCAAAGGCTTTGCAAACGAAGATCGAGGAGTAGGGGAAGGTGGATCAAATCACGTCGTTGAACACCTTTCGGCTCTTCTCATTGGAATTCGTGAGCCGCCACGGAATGCACCTAGTGAGCGCCACCTTCATCATGCTAGCAAAGATCTTCTCAGCGGGCCTTCGTTCGACATGCCACAGGTTCTCGGCAGCGATCAGCAAGCTCGTAGTGATCATTGGATCCTTCAGGTCCCTCTACCTGGCACAAAACCCAAACTTGGCCAAGGACAACCACGGCTACCCGACTGACATCAGGAACTTGCCAAATGCAATATTCTTGGGCTACTCTGCACCTTTGTCTCCATCTTCACCATTGACAAGCTCGGCCGAAGGAAGTTGTTCTTGCAAGGTGGAACTCAGATGCTTATTTCTTTTGATAATTATGGGAACCTTGATTGCGATCGACCTCAGAGGTCGAGTGGAGTTGGCAAAGGCCTACTATAGAGCTTTGATCGACTCCGTCAGAAGAACTTCATAGGCAATGGGATTGAGTCTATTTGAATTAGATTAATGGAGTCAATTGGGATTGATGTTCATGAAGTCAATTTAGATTGATGAGGTTTAATGAGTTAGACTTATTGGGTGAACTTCAATTAACCATGGAAGATGAAAGGTCAATTTCGAAAATGACCATTGACTCATGAAGAATTCAAATGTTGATTTGAATTCTAGAAGGAAGACCAAAAGACTTTTCATGAAAGATGATTAAGATTAATTCATGAAGGAAGATCAAAAGACACATGACCTTTGGTATTCCTTAGATGGATATAAATATGATTTATGTATGGTGTCCATTGAGATTCCAACTCATCTTCTTCCTCCCTATCTTGGCCGAAACATCCTTGGTGGTTGCTAGCACAACCATACGGACACGTGATCGTGCTGAGATCATAGCTATCAGGAGATCGAGGGCACGCATCAAAAGTATGACTTTCTAATCAAACTTAGTATATGATAGTTTTCCTTCGCATTGATCTTCTGGAGAGGACCTAGTAAATTTTCTGCTGCGCTTTTCGCATGTTTAGCACACTAGATCGCTACAATTACCACCATACTTTGATTGGGTAATTTTGCATATAGGAAAAATTGAATAGAATATTTACATATAATATGATTTTGAGAATTATCTAACAATAAAGAAAAGCTTTGAGACACCAACAATGAATATAGAGATTAAATCAATTTCGATAAATGGAGCAATGAAATGAAGAAAAAATGACAACAAATGCAAAAGTTATGGTAACACTCCGATGTTGACTCTCATCGAAGCAACTATACAGGGTTAGACCCTTTAAGAGCGTAAAGGAGGTTTAGGAAAAACTCATAGTAGAGTTCTAATTGACCGAAGAATGGTTTAGTCAACTAAATTGTTATTGTTGGATTGCAATGGCTAGTTGATGATTTCAAATGACTAAATTGGATTTGATTTGATTAATTATTAGTTGACTGATGTTGCTCGAAAACTAGCTATTGGAGTTGTTGGAGACTATTTTATATAGTGTTGAACATGTTTTCTCTTGGTAATTATGCACGAATTTGATTGTGATATATTAGAATCTAAGTGGCCGAGAAAATATTGTCCAAGGGATTTTAGAAACTTCTGCGAGCCCTGGTTAATTATCTTTTCTTTTCTTTTCTTTTCTTTTCTTTCTTGTTATATCATTGTAGAAGAAGATACAATTTGAATGAGGTTTCTCCACCTCTAGATACATATGCCCGGCTAGAGAGTGACATACTTATTACAATGGAGCAAAGGATCAATTTCCGACGGGCCATGCCCTCAGGATAAAAAAAATCCTTCCACCCCTAGCCAACTTAGCGGTCGACTATAAGCTAAGCCTGTGATTTATCTCCCTTCACATAACTTAGGGATGAGCTATGAGGGGTGCTTAGGATGAGTGTAATCACCTTTTGATACAATATTATATAGTGAATTTTGGAAATAATTTATCTGAAGAATTAGTAGGTTGTGGAATAGGACAAGCGTTCAACCCAAGGTTTAAAGTCTCATGCAGTACCCATTGGCATTGATGAAATTTGTCATTCCATCTACTGACTGATACGATACGACACTAGATTTGTCAAAAAGCCAAAAAGAAAAAGAGAAGAGAAAAATTTTATCGGCTACGACAGAACGACGAAGTGAGGGGAAAAATTTCCCCTCTTTCCATTCCCCTTTTCCTTTTTGCTTTATTTCTTTTTTTTCCTTTCCTACTAATTGATTACTTTCCCCTTTCATATTTATTTTCTTCCCAACTAATTCCTTTTCTTTTCTGCTAATTTTTTCCTTTTTTCTCTTTCACTAATTTTTTTCTCCTTTTTTCTTGATTTTTATTTTATTTTTTTCTTAATTTCCTCCATGATTTATTAATTAATTTTTTATTTACTTACTTTCATTTTTGTTTCCCATAATTTACATATATCTTTTTTTCCTTTTTAGACTAAGTATTTTTTCCCATAAATATTAAAAATATAATTAATTTATAAAATATACTATTATTTTAATTAAATTTTCAACTAAACTATTCTTGTTCTTATGATATAATTTGTATAATATAATATAATATTTAATCTTAAATTATATTATATTTAAAAAGTATTAAAACTGTATTGGGCACGGTACGATACGATATAGTATTGAAATTGTATAGTTGATCTTAAATCGAAACTCCGATACGATTTAAAATTTTAAACCTTATTCAAACCATGTTAACATTGTCTTTTTGAGTTTATTTCTTGTCTTATTTTTGTTGTTCTTAAACTCAGACACAAACAAACACACAAGAATCTTTTTTGTGCATATCTAACAAGTTTTATTTATCCCTACATGTGTAATAGAAATAAAGTATTTTAACTTGTAGGTTATAGGTAACTCCCCCTTTAGTCTTCGTCCATCCACACACCAATCCTAATTATTAGGTAACAATTAAATTAAATATCAATACTTTAGTTAAAATAATAGCTAAAATGACCTAACAGTTTTTGAGCTGTATAATATATTTGTTATTAAGGACATGAAAAATTTGATCAAACTTGTATATGTTCTAATAATTTAGCAATTACCCTTAAAACAGTTCTCTAGTGTTCAAACTGTTTTGTTGTCTAACTTAAATCTGCTTCTCTACTCTTTCACGACTGATGAGTAAACTTATTATCCAACTAGAGACTTTTATGTCTTCACAAATCCAATTTTCTAACCCACCATACTGATGGGGTTTCCTAAGAATACCTTTAGGCCTTGTTTACATGAGAAGTGGGAAAAGGGAATAAGGATGGAAACTAGTATGATGGAAGTAGGATGGAAGAGGGTCGATGATTCCATTGTTCTTGTTTTTTTGAGAAGAGGGAAAATTATTTTAGTTTTAATTCATTTGTTTACTTAAGAGGAAATTAGAAGGATGAAGGCTTATATTTATTCAAAAGATATAAATGCCCTCCATTTGGGTACAAATTATCCAGCAATAAGGGTACTATGGTGTCTTATATTTAAGGATATTTTCCTTCCATCCATTTATGCCCAAAGCGACTAAAGATGAATTGGGGAGTTAAAGATTCGCCTAAATAAAAAAGAAAGGTAATTAAATTTATTGATTATAAAAAAGTGGTTCATCCACTTTGTATATATCTATTCCAAGAGACAACTCAAAGGAAAACTATCTTGTAATCCCTCCGCCTCACCTCTCTGTTTTTTCTATATATTTATCCTTTAGATTTACTATCTATCAGAGAAACAAGGCCTAAAGTGAACAGAGGATAGAACATACTGTACCAACACAGTAAACAAGTCCTTAAAATCTTGGTAAGATCGAAAGTTCAGGGTAAGAATGAGATTAGGTTTCAAGAGCAAATAGCTGAATCATACAAAAGATATGATTCAGATAAAATCGTTGCCCTAACTTGAGTTCAGTTCAAAAGGATTTCAGTCCACTATTTTACATCAAAGGACAAAGCATTCCAATCTCAAAATTAATAGGAACGTCGCAGTAGGATCAGAAGATAATATCAAACAGAAACACACGAGCAATGCACAAAGACTTACGCAACGATGACCACATCGTCGCCGTTGGGAGAACTCCTCTGGTATTTTGCGTTGTCTCCAGCAGCGCAAACCGCAGTCTGCGAAAAGGACGCCCAAATGAAAAAAAAACAAAACAAAACAAAAATCAATACGAAACCAGAAACACAAGTTAGTTATAAGGAATAAAAAAAAAAGGATTTTAAAAGAACTATATGAACAAACGCCAAGCAGAAAAAACAAACTCTAAATGGCGGAAGGATGAAAAACGAAATTGAGACCGAATCAACTAATACCGAGAGGACGGGAAGATGAGATGGGGAAGCGGGTTGGAGATGGTGGAGGAGGATCCGCTGTCTCTCGATCGCATGCTCCATTTCCTAGACCTCGCTGTCTTCCCTCTCGCGGAGACTGGAGGAGATGTATGAGGACTTCTTATATATTAGCAAGAACGCGATTTGTTGTTCGTGGAGTTTCCAGTGAATTGCAGACAAGGGCAGGTCTCGGAATAGCTCGGTCCGCATATGAAAATCATACATTGATTCATCAGTAAACGTCCATTCAATCTGACCTTTAATCACAACGGTCTCAGCCAGTTTTAAGAGATGTGCGGTTGTTGAAGGCTGAAGAAGACTTTGGTGTGACTCACTTGAAACGAACCCCGATTACCGTTTATCACGTATAATCATAGTTTAAATGAAAAAATTGTGATTTACATGCAGACTAATGGTATTATTAGTAAGTAAACACAAATTAATTTTATTGATAGCCTTTGGTAAATGAAAGAAATAGAAGAAAATGATAGATTTGGAAACGCAGAAGTTTCTGTGAAGTGAGGACGGATGTGGGTCGGCAATGTCGTGGAACATGCATTTGAAAGAAGGGTCGCGGTCAACAGAGTAAACGCAAGACTTATTCTTTTTTAAGTCCGGCAATTGAATAAGTAGGTAACCGGGTGGGTACGCGTTTACTTTTTTATTACCCTCTCGGGTGGGCTCCACGCGAAATTGCTACTGCAATCTTGTTGTTGACGTTTGACTTATACCGCGTTCGAAAATTTCAATGACATGATAAGGATATATGAAGAATCATTGACTTGTGATCGATTAAAAGCAATAAAAAATACAATTAAAAGATAAAATTAAAAATATATTTATTATATTATTGATGATATGGATTATAGTGACGTGATAATCAATGTTAAAGTGATGTGTAGGTTAAAGTTAAAATGATGTGTTAGTTAAAATTAAGATAGAGGAGTATTTTATATTTAATTTTGTTGATCGTCTAGCCCCAAAGTTCTCAGGTTTTACCCACATAGCCTTAAAGTAGGACGCTCAGATAAGGCCGATCGGTTGCAAATTCGATCGGAGATAAGAACTTTAGGATTTTACTCTCGAACTAAAAAATAATACATTCGAGCGATAAAAGGGTCCGTTAGGCTTAGCGCTCTGTAAAACTTTTAATATACAATCGGTCGGATAAAGGCTGGTCGAATATAAGACTTTCTGTGTATGCTCGGCTAGGCAAAAGGTCAGTCGAGCTTAGCTTCTTAGCCTAGTAAAGTTCTTAATATACGATCAATCGGATGAAAACTGGTCGAACATAAGGCTTTTTGTGTATAGCCAACCGTGCTTAGCGCCCTTAGCCTCGTAAAGCTCTTAATATACAATCGATCAGATAAACATCGGTCAAACATAAGACTTTTTATGTATGCTCAGCCGGGCAAAAGGCCTGTTGGTTTAACACCCTTAGATTAGTAAAAGTTCTTAATACACGAATGGTCGGATAAAGGATGGTCGAACATAAGGTTCTTTGTATCCTCCCAACTGGTAACAGACCAGCTGGGCTTAAAGATACTTAGACTTATAAAGTTTGCAATATACGCTTAGGCGGGGAAAGGTAGGCCAAGCTTAAAAGGCACCTATCCTTTGGAGGCTTCACATGAATAGCCAACTGGGTAAAGGTTGGCTGGATTTAAGATTACATGATATCTTAAATGTTGCTTTAATATACAATTTATCATATAACTCCTTAAATGGATTATTGGTATACTGTGGACGCCATATCAGTCTCTGAATAGAATTTTACAATATTTGGGGTACAATGAAGCAGATTAATACAAAGGCAGGTATAAATATGGCCAGCTTTATGGACCGGGCGAGATATACTGAGTAGACAACTTCTGACAACATTATAACAACTTACCAAAACTTATCGGAGAATATTCCTTTAAAAGTCTTCCTCAAAGTTATTATGCCTCCCATAAGCTAGCTAATCAAAATAGCATATTTCTTTAATCACCTTAATAATGGCGCAGGAGCATAAACGATAAAAGAGGTACATCTGTGGATAGAAAAAAAATTCCTCGAACTATCATTGCGAAGTACCCAAACTGTACTTTTTCCATTACCTAACAAACTCCGACGCAAGAGACCACCTCATGATCACGAAGGTTATGAGAGGTGGTATATAAAGGGGAGATCCTCTCTGTTAGCAATGCACACAATTAGCATCATCTAAGCTTTATTCTCACGTGAGCACTTTCTCTACTGTTCTTCATTCCTCCATTTGGTGTCGTACTGACTTGTTAGTCGGAGGATCTTGCTAGGGACCCCTTCCTTGCTCTTTGGTCACTAACGTTTTGTTGGATAGTCTAACTGTGTCAGGATAGGAGGAAAGTTCTATTCCAAGCTAAAGAAATCATCCACCGATCAATAAATCATTCATCAGAACCAGGGCGCCATCCCCTAGCCTTCATATAGGATCAGATGACATAAATCACATGTTCATTAGCTAATTAATTAAAAAATAAAATTCTTAAAAATATATCATTTGCTTTTTAGAAAACATAATTAATTTTTATATTAATAAAATAGTTATATATATATATATATATATAATAAAACAACATTTACTATTTTATTAAGAATATATACCATTTACTAACTAGCTCTTAGTTAATTTAGTTAATTTAGTGAAACCCAAAATTAAATTACGTTAATATTTTTTGTCCTTTCACATCGAAAATAATTTCAATGTTTATTAATAATTTCCAAAGATACATCAATTAGAGATTTAGAGTTCAAGACTTAGCTGCGGTGTATTATTAAAATTTTTTCTCATTAATCAATCAGGGATCCAAAGTTTGAGACTCAGGGGGCGGCGTATTATTAGAATTTTTCCTCATTAATCAATCAGGGATCTAAAGTTCGAGACATAGCTGCGGTGTACTATTGAGAATTTTTCTCATTAAGCAATTAGGAATCTAAAGTTTGAGACTTAGTTACGGCGTATAATTAAAATATTTTTTATCAGTATTTTTCTCTAGATATGATTGCTTAGCTAATATGTCACCTGAATCTTTTTTAGTCCCACATTTTAGGATTGATAATACTGTGAGTAGAGAAGCTTCTATAAATACCTTGGATCGACAATGTTAAAAAGTATACTTTCCTCGGTTTTTTGGTTAAGATCAAGTATGATATTAAATTAATTTTTTATAAGGGGGAGTCTGTTACAATAGCTTACTGTTGGTTAAAATTAAGTGTTGTATTTGTTCTTAACAATTTTAATTTATATATATATATATATATATATATATATATATATATATATATATATATATATATATATCCGGAATCTAAGTCAGACGGACCACGGGGTGAGGTGAACGGACCACGGGGTGAGGGGTGTGCTGAGATGGCTTCTTTGTTGATAAAGTCGTCAGAAGTCCTTTGGTCGACGCTACCTGCAGCTAGCGACCGGGTTGACCTGGTCTCTGGTACCCCGAGGCTCGAGGCATATCCAACGAATATATAAGTAACAGACTGATATGTATAATAACGAAATGCGCCTAGAACATGAATAGAGAACGTACCCTAACCCAAGGGGGCGCCCTCGGATGGGACGCTGCTCGAGTGATCATGACTCGGAAAGCAGATAACTCCGAGTCAGATGAAGACCTGGATCTGACGAAGTAGAGTCGAACGCGTCATGGAGTTGGAAGTGGTGGCACGAAACCAGATGCGACCTTGGCATGCAGGCCGGACTATGACATCGACACGTAGGTCGGGATAAGACATAGACATGCAGGTTGGGATACAATGGCGGAACGAAGGCCGAAATATGATATTGACGCGTAGGCCGAGATATGACATACAACCCAGAATCTAGCACACAAGTCGGATACCACAGAGACCAAAACATAGCAAAGACGGAGCACAATCAAATCGAAGCCCACTAGCAGCGAGGGCTCGAAGGCCCAATCAACCTCGAAGGCGCACTGCATAGCGGATGACCTGGAGGTGGCCTATGATGAGGCGACAAGAGAGGCGAGGCTATGGCATCCTGGAGGAGATCGCCAATAGGTGGCTGTGGATGATGAAAAGAAGGGAGATGGAGGCAGCGCTTGGTTGCCGGCGGCCCGAAAGGCGGTGGTCGCTGGAAGCGGCTGTGAGCTCTAGTGCGCTAAGGGAGAGGGAGATGGCGATAACTTGCTGGAGATAAGGGAGAAGGCGGCAGAGGCAGTTGTGGCTGCTCATGGTCGGCGACGTCAATAGGAGGGAGAAGCAGCGCTGGTGGCAGCGTGGAGAAGAGAAAGGGGAGGAGGTTACAACGTCGAGAGAGGAAGCGACAGCGACGTTCACGACAGGAGTCACATGGGTGAGGAGAAGGGGCGACCAGAGGTGCCCGCCAATGAGAGGTGAGGGAGTGGGGTGTGGTGGCTTGCTGGCGAGGTGTCGGCGAGAGCCTCCGGCGAGGCGGCGCTGATTGGAGGTGGTAGCGTGCCTCCCTCATGACCCTCCTAGCGGTTGAAGCAGAACAACGAAGAAGCCCTCCCCAACACGATGAATAATGCCACATAAAACCCCCAAACCCCTCCATATGTGAAAAGACCAAATTGCCCCTCCTCTTTTCCCTAATTTCCTCTAAGCCCTCTAGATATATCCACATCACAAGCCTCTCCTTCAAGTCTAGTCGAAGGAGGCGCAAGTCCGACTGACTAGACCCAGCCAACGAAAAATAAAATCTTGCCTGAATGCACAGTCAGACCGCTGGGCTTGTCGTATAGTGTCGAATGAGTAGCTATGCCGGTGCCAAGTAAGTGATTGAAGTAATACCAAGTGAGTGACGAAAAATGGTGCCGAGCGTATGCCGAGCAAGTGATCGATTGAATGTCATTCGGGAGACCAAGTGACATCGAGAAGATGGTCGAACGGGGCTGAGCAAGTGACTGAGCAAATGCAGAATGGGTGACTATGAGAATGTTGAGCAAGTGGTTGAGCGGTACGAGCGAGCAACCGGGCTAATGTTGATCGAACGATAGTAAATCGTGACCAGGCAAGAGAGAGAATGATGGATGAGCAGAGGTGTGAGCGCGATCGAGAAAAATGCTGACTAAGCAATAGTGAATCGCGACCAGGTAATCGAGAAAATGATGGGCGAGTAGAGTCGTGATCGTGACCGAGAAAAATGTCGACCGAGTGATAGTAAAATGCAATCGGGCAATAGAGAGAATGATAGACGAGTGAAAAGATGACAAGCGAGCAAAGACATGACCGTAACCAAGAAAAATACTGACCGAGCAACAGTAAATCGTAACCGGACAATCGAGAAAAATGTCGATTGAATGACAATAAATCGCGATCGGGTAATTGAACAATGCCAACTGGGCAAAAGGGAGAATGCTGAGCGGGTCAAAGCGAATCGATCGAGCGAACGACCAAGTGATACTGATTGGTAGACTAAGAGAAGGTCTACCGGGTGATTGAAAGAATGCAACCAAATGACCCAAAAATGTCGACTGAGCAATAGGGAGAATGTCGAGCGGGTCGAAATACGATGGGCAAGCGGTGTTAAGCGCGTGACCGAGAAAATGTCGACCGAGCGATAGTAACTCGCGATCGGGCGATTGAAAAATGTTAACCGGGTGACAATAAACCGCGATCGGGCGACCAAAAAATGTCGACCGGGTGATCAGAGAATGCAACCAAGTAACCCAAAAATATCGACCGGGCAATAGGGAGAATGTCAAACGAGTCGAAAGATGATGGGCAAGTGGTGTCAAGCACATGATCGAGAAAATGTCCATTGAACGACAGTAACTCGCGACTGGACGACCGAAAAATGTCGACCGGGTGACAATAAACCGCGACCGAGCGATCGCAAAATGTCGATCGGGTGATCAGAGAATGCAACCAAGTGACCCAAAAAATACCGACCGGGCAATAGGGAGAATGCGGAGCGGGTCGAAAGACAATGAGCGAGCGGTGTCAAGCACGTGACCGAGAAAATGCCGACTGATCGATAGTAATTCACGATCGGGTGATCGAAAAATATCGACTGAGTGATAATAATTCGCGATCGGGCAATAGGGAGAACCCCGAACAGGTGGAACGACGACAAGCGAGGGGTTCTAAGGGCGCGACTGAAAAAATGCCGACCGAGCGACAATAATTCATGACCGGGCAACGACGATACGTGAACCACGAATGGTGAGTGCCAGGCAGAGCGACAAGTGAAGCAAGTGTGATGAGTGTCGGGCAGAGCAGCGTGTAAGGAGAGAGCAGTGGGAGCTGGGCAAAGCGGCGAGTAAGGCGAGAGCAGTGAGAGCCGGGCAGAGCGACGAGTAAGGCGAGAGCAGTAAGTGCCGGGCAGAGCCGCAAGTGAGGCGAGAGCAGTTAGAGCCAGGCAGAGCGGCGAGTAAGGAGAGAGCAGTAAGTGCCAAGCAGAGCGACAAGTGAGGCGAGAGCAGTGAGAGCCGGGTAGAGCGGCGAGTAAGGTGAGTCCCTGACTAGGGAGTAACCCGTCCAACTAGTAATTGATCGGGAGGTCGTTGGTCATGAGAGCATGTTCACTTATAGCTCGCACTGGGGCGAGATTCTGGAGCCCGACCAGGAGGTTGTTAGTCACGAGAGCATGCTCACTTATAACTCGTGCTGAGGCAAGAGTCTGGAGCCCGACCAAGAGGTCATTGGTCGAGAGAGCATGCTCGCTTATAACTCACGCTAGGGCGAGAGTTTGGAGGCCTGAGAGCATGCTCACTTATAACTCGTGTTGGGGCGAGAGTCTGTAGGCGTGAGAGCATGCTCACTTATAACTTACGCTAGGACAAGAGCCTGGAGGCGTGAAAGCATGCTCACTTATAACTCGAACTGGGGCGAGAGTCTGGAGGCTGAGAGCATGCTCACTTATAACTTACACTGGAGCGAGAGTCTGGAGGCGTGAGAGCATGCTCACTTATAACTCGCGCTGGGGCGAGAGTCTGGAGGCGTGAGAGCGTGCTCACTTATAACTCACACTAGGGCGAGAGTTTAGAGCCTGACCGGGAGGTCGTTGGTCGCGAGAGCATGCTCGCTTATAACTCGCGCTAGAGCAAGAGTCTGGAGCCCGACTGGGAGATCGTTGGTCGCGAGAGTATGCTCACTTATAACTTGCACCGGTGCGAGAGTTTGGAGCCTGACCGGGAGGTCGTTGGAGATACTCCGATCCAAGACTGGTGGCGATACGCTGGTCTGAGACCAGTGGCGATACTCCGATCCAAGACCGGTGGCGATACTCTAGTCTGAGACTAGTGGCGATACTCCGGTCAGAGACCAGTGGCGATACTCTGATCTAAGACTGATGGCGATACGCTGGTCAGATACCAGTGGTGATACTCCGATCCAAGACCGGTGGTGATACTCTAGTCAGAGACTAGTGGCGATACTCTGGTCAGAGACTAGTGGCGATACTCTGGTCAGAGACCAGTGGCGATACTCCGGTCCGAGACCGGTGGCGATACTCTGGTCTGAGACTAGTGGCAATACAACGGTCCGAGACCGGTGGCGATACTTTGGTCCGAGACCAGGGGCGATACTCTGGTCCGAGACCAGTGGCGATACTCCGGTCCAAGACCGGTGGCAATAGCTCAACCCCAAACGGGGGAGGTAAGAGATCCAATAAGCTGATCTAAGATTAGTGAAAATCGCTCGACCTCGAACGGGGGAGATAAGGGATCCGATATACTGGTCTGAGATCAGTGAAGATCGCTCGATCCCGAACGGGGGAGATAAGGGATCCGATAGGTTGGTCCGAGACTAGTGAAGACCGCTTGACCCCGAATGGGGGAGGTTAAGCCCTAAAGTCCATAGAAGTGGAGCCTATAGTAATATGAGGGAGCAGAGCCTTTGTCATACCTAATCGCAAAGTAGTGTCGACCGACCGAGAATCTGTCTCGATCCCTCAACTCTCGAATACCTGTGGAGCTAGGGGAGAAGATAATAATCTGAGCTTTGTTGGCCAACTGAAGCTCTAACTCAATTCCTTGACTGCCAAATACCCGTGGAGTGAGGGTAGAAGATAATATGTTTGTCAGGATCCTCCGGGACTATGATAATGATAGAGAACCTCCCGACGTCGTCCATCTTTATGTTCTAGAACAGGTGGAGAAGATTTCCACGGACGGTGCTAAATTCATCCTATCTGAAATCTGAGTAAGATGAAGGTCTAGTGAGTTGTTGCGGGTGTTGACAGAGGGGCGACTAAAACACTTTTTTTGTATGCACTTCCAAAAATGAACTCCCACGTGGGGTTGACGGACGACGATGACTGAGCTGCGGTACCTGAGCTCTACGCACACTCAGACAAGCACACGGGCGTTAGAGGCCAGAAAACTAGGGAAAAGTCCCCGGGCCAAGACCTCCGATGCTCAAATCAGATACTTTTTCTCTAGAAGAACAGTGTACGAAGTAGAAAGAAAGTAGAAGACAAGTACGAATGTGAGATAAAGCATACCTGCGAAAGGGAGAGGACCTCCCTTTTTATATGACAGTGCGTACCTTCTAGAACCCGACTGATGACAGAGAATATCGGGTCTCAGGACTTGTCGGGTGATGGAGGATATGCGACATCCACCTATACATTGAAGGAAGGTTCCATTCGCAGGTGACTGTAGACCGTTGGAATATTCCTTGACACGCAGCAATTATTCTCTGACGGGCAATCATGATTCCCTGACCCTGTTGTCCTATAGTGCCTCCTGTCCTGACCAGGTCTAGAGCAGCTCGGGATAATTAGTCGAGTATAACACCTGGCCTAAACCTCGGGAGCCAGGAGCTATGGAAAGAGCATTCAAGAGCCGATCGGGAGTTGGTCGATCGAGAGTTTTCTTCTGAGAGAACTCGTCCTAGATAAAACCAGTCCGTGCGAGCCTGACCCGTCGAATCCAGGTTAGGTATCACCCCAACTGTCTACCAGGTCTTAGATCAAGGTATCTCAGATCTGGAGTCCTGGTCCGTGAGAACCCGCCCGGGACTTATGTGGTTGGCATCATCATACGGTCTTTACTTCCTCTTTCCATACATGCTGACTTTCATGTCTCCTTGACCTCCAACTGCCATGTCATCTTGTCTTCTGACTGGCACGTCACCTTGACTTCTAACTGCCACGACCTCTTGACTTCTGGCTGTCATGCCCTATTAACTTCTGACTATCCAACTTTATCGAACCCCACCATTATGTACCGTCTCATATATATATATATATATATATATATATATATATATATATATATATATAGAGAGAGAGAGAGAGAGAGAGAGAGAGAGAGAAGATATCCAGCCATGCGGTGCGGTGGATCGATCACTGGATTGATCTAGCCATGCTGGATCGATCCAACATGGATTTTAACGCGCAGGCGGGCTGAATCGATTCAGGCACGCTGGATCGATCCACTAATCGATCCAGCACGGATTTTAACACGCGCTGCACCAAACCGTACGGATACGTACCACAGGATAAGATTTCTGTATATATATAAATATATACAATTTTGTTCTGCTACGGAACAAAACCTGCGGACTACTGTCGTGGCAGCTGTCGTGTCATAAGTGAGAGGTTTCTAAACATTTTTTTTCGCAGCGACTTTTGTGAAGCCTAAGCCCTAACACGTCTCGACGTCTCCGCTGCCCTTCTTCTCGCATCCGCCGCGAGCAGATCTGCTTGCCTCCCACAGCCTGGGGTTCCTTCCTTCTCGCGCCGTGCGCTCGTGCCCTCCCTTGGGCGGACAA
Source organism: Zingiber officinale (assembly GCF_018446385.1). Classification (NCBI taxonomy): domain Eukaryota; kingdom Viridiplantae; phylum Streptophyta; class Magnoliopsida; order Zingiberales; family Zingiberaceae; genus Zingiber; species Zingiber officinale. The sequence continues at coordinate 58,474,058 of NC_055993.1, forward strand.
AGCCCTGTCGCCGAAAACTACTCCCTCGCCCTTCTTCTCGCGTTCGCCGTGAGCAGATTTGACACTTCCCGCCGACCTCGGCTTCCTTCTTCTTGCGTCTGCCGGCACCTGACTCCTCGCCGTGCCCTCCTTCTTGCGTCTGCCGACACCAGCAGCGGCTTCCCAAAAGTCGGCTTCCCTCCCTGGCAAGCTCTACTCGTGGCCGCCGCCCTCGCGACAGACGACCTCGTGCCACGACAAGGCTTACAAACAGGCTATGAGGCTCGATGAGACGAAGCTAGGGTTCCCAAGCTCTCAGCATATCTAGGGTTTCAGGCGCCTCCCTCACATGTCCACCCAACGAATCTAGGGTTTCTCTTGTAGGTAAAACCTCATTTGTTTCTTTCTGTTTCTATTGCAGGTTTGATCTTATAAGAAATCAGTAATTTAATTGATGTTCGATCGCAGTGTTTTGTTCAGTTTGGCAGTTTTGATTTTATACGACATATTGTTGTGGTTTTTGTTTGGTCTTCGAATTTCCTTTTAACACTTATGCAAAATGTTATTGCTCTTCGAAGTAACAACATCAGTTTCTATAAGTAATAACAGTCTTTAAAATTTCTTTTAGATCTTTGCATGTGGTTTCTAAAGTAAATATGTCATCAGCCTAAGCTAGAGTTGAGGCAACACAATTGATCTGCCCATCCAAATGTTCCATATATTATCACTTGAATACCATTTAGTTTAATTGATGTTCGATCTTAGGGTTTTGTACAGCTTGACTCATCCAATTAGATTTGGATACTATTTTCTTCAAGTAATGTTTTTAGTTGAACTTGTAATTTTTATTTTCTAAGAAATCATTTATGGTTTTTGTCTAATTATCTATTGTCAATTATAATGTGAGGGAGCCTAGAAATGGAAGAAAATAGTATTGATGATTAGGAATACATTCCCCAAGTTTCAGATGATCGAAAGCCATAAATTGGAATGGAATTCTCATCACTAGAGGATGCATATTCGTTCTACAACCAATATGCATGAGAAGCTGGATTTAGTTCAAGGATGCACACGAGTAAGAAAAATAAGATAACAAATGAAGTAACATGGAAACAAATTGTATGCTTTAAAGAAGGGCATACCGATCTAATACAGTGGAATAAACATGCAAAAGTTGATCAACTGACAAGGGAAAGAGCACGTGGGTCAGTTAGAACAGGATGTAAGTCAAATATTGCATTTGTCAAGAAACAAACTGGACCTAAGTGGGTTGTCAGTAACTTTATAGAAATCCATAATCATCCACTCGCAACTCCATCAAAGGTGCATTTGCTACGCTCACATCGTAGTGTTTCTGCAGCAAAGAAAGCTTTAATACAACAATTTTCGGAGGCTAATGTGCCAACTTGTCAACAAATGCGATTATTAAAGATAGAGTATGGAGGGCCTGAGGGTGTAGGTTGCACAGAAAGAGATATTAAAAATTTTGAAAGAAATCTAAGGGATGAACAAAAGGGTATTGATGCTGAAACACTGATCGAGTTTTTTTACATCTGAGCAAGAGAAGAATTCGGCTTTTTTCTTTAATTACGAGACTGATTCAGATAACAGATTTAGTAGGTGCTTTTGGGCTGATCATATATCAAGAAAGGCATACAGTGTATTTGGTGATGCAGTTGTATTTGATACGACATATAACACCAACAGATATGGCTTGATTTTGACACCATTTGTAGGAGTTAATCATCATCATCAAACAATTCTTTTTGGTTGCAGGTTTCTTAGTGATGAGAAAACTGAGTCATTTGTTTGGTTGCTTACAAAATTCTTAGAAGCCATGCATAAAGATGCACCAAACATTATTATCACTAATCAGGATCCTACTATGACAAAAGCTATTACACAGATTTTCCCTCAAACAATGCATCGATATTGTTTGTGGCATACATTGAATAAATTCCCAGATAAATTAAACCCTTTGACTTTCTGAAACAACTATCAAAATATAAAGAATGCCATTGTAAATTCTACAACACCTGATGATTTTGAAAAGTCATGGGAAGAAGCTATCAAGTGTGGTAACTTAGAAAATAATGATTGGTTGTCTTTGATGTATGAATTACGACACAGATGAGTGTCAATGTCAAGTAGTCAAAGATCTGAAGGCTCACATGTATTTTTCAAGAGATACGTCTCAAATAAGAACTCATTGATGGATTTTATCACCCGTTTTGGTTGCAGACCATATTGATATGAATGAGCATCCTAAGATTAATACAAACTCGCCAATGGAAACTCAAATGGTTAAGGTGTATACAAAAAAGAAACGGTTGGAATTTCAAAGTGAAATGACCGAGAGTCATGGTTATTATGTGCAACATGCATTTACAGGTGTCGACTCAGTGGTTTACCATGTGATGAAATTTCAAAGTACTTCTTCCTCCAAATCAAGGGTGCTCACGCATGATAAACAAAGGGACTACATATCGTGTAGTTGCACGAAATTCGAGTTTGAGGGCATTCCATGCAAGAATATGTTAGCTTTTTTTCGTATCAACCAAGTGTTTCATTTGCCTGATACATATATACTTAAATGATGGACAAGAGATGCAAAAGTTGGAGCAGTATATGGTTTGGGTGAGCAAAATTTCATCGATGATCCAGATCCAGAAAGGTTTTTGATGTCGAGACACTCAAGGTTATCCTATAAAGCTTCAGTATTAATTGATGATGCATCTTTAACTAATAAGGGGGCAACCTTCTTGGATGAATAATTTGATTGTATATACAATAAAATTCAAGAGATGAACATTAGTAGAACATCCAGTGATAGAAGTCAAAGGAAGAAATCCATGGATGAGGGTCTTGGTATTATTGATCCTTCTTTAGTAAGAACAAAGGGATATGGGAAGAGGTTGAAATCATCGAAGGAGAAATCAACCTCAAATTCGAGGCTATGTCATGGATGTGGACATCGAGGAGTGTCACATGACAAGCGTAATTGTCCAAATTTACAGCAAGGGTATGTGTCGATTAATTCTTCTAATTTACTTGCAAGCATAGATTATTTTTATTACATTTTATAAATATGACAATGTGTTAATTATTAGGTCAACTCAAGATAATTATCATAACAGTGTTGATGACACATATGAACTAGATTTGGCATCTATAGCTGGTACTATCAAAGTTTTAATATATTAAATTATAGTGGTTCATTGAGAAAATAAAATTAATAATTATTTTTATTGTTACAGGTTCTAACAACATGCGTTAGGATGCATGTAATTATCTATGGTTCGTATTCATCTTTTTGTTTTGTTTGTATGCTTGATTGATTTAGTGCATCTATTCATATGGTATGCTTATTGTTATTTGGTGAAAATTTTGGTTTCATGTGCCAATCATGTTTAGCGTCATTATGTTTGATTGGTTTAGTGCATCTATTCATATGGTATGCTTATTGTTATTTGGTGAAAATTTTGGTTTCATGTGCCAATCATGTTTAGTGTCATTATGTTTGATTGGTTTAGTGCATCTATTCATATGGTATGCTTATTGTTATTTGGTGAAAATTTTGGTTTCATGTGTCAATCATGTTTAGTGTCATTATGTTTGATTGATTTAGTGCATCTATTCATATGGTATGCTTATTGTTATTTGGTGAAAATTTTGGTTTCATGTGGCAGTCATGTTTAGTGTCATTATGTTTGATTGGTTTAGTGCAACTATTGTTGTCATTATGTTTAGTGTTGTTATTTGATTGACTTATTGTTGAGATTGACTTTTTAATGGCTTGTTTATTGGAACATGTGGCACTCAAGTGATCTTATTCTTATTATTAATCAACTATTCATTACTACTACTATTGTTAAGGCATAATGTCGCCTGAAATTTTGTGTTTGGGTTTGGACTCAACATTATCATTTTAGCAAGGCAACACATGTTTGTCAGAGATAGTACTCATTATGTTTTATTGTTTATGAATCTATTTTGTGCTCATATATTTGATAGCTTATGTTGATTTTTATGGTAGTTTTTGCTACTATGCTTGTGTTAATTCAGACTGAACAAAAAAAACAAGCTGCTGCTGACGTTCTGTATCAGTATTCTCAATTTGTTATGATTTTTATTTGGGGAAGAAGTTCGGCCAAGTGATCTCAGGTTACACTTAATGAAGGTATATATTCTGTTGCATCATTTTCACCTTCCCCTCTTCTATCTGCATTGATAACTTCAAATACCATAACCAAATTATGCAAGAGAATTTTATTCTTTTATATTCATTGGACATTCTAGTGCACCATTCATGTAAAGCAAAGAAAATTCCTAAACTATTTTTAAAAATCTATTATCATGAGAACAACCTCAGCAAGATAATGAAATTACTTTCTGACACTATCAAATATAAATTGGTTTAGTGCATCTATTGTTGTCATTATGTTTAGTGTCGTTATTTGATTGGCTTATTGTTGAGATTAACTTTTTAGTGTCGTGTTATCAATTCAATGGATTCTTTATTTATTTCTTAGATCTGGTTCACATACTGTTTTTATTTTTATTTTTAACTTATTTTAATTCCACTGATCATTCTTATACTGTTTAATTTGTTTATCCAATTAGGCTGATATTTTGCTGCGTGGATATCTTGGTTGGAATTCATAGCGTGGTGTTCAAGTGCTTGAAAAAGTTTTCCCAAATGTAATTTTGTGTAAGAGCAACAGAAGATAGCAGTTTGGTAATTGAGTCTGTAATGGGAGTGAATAAGAAGTTTAATTTCTGTTGCTTCTTTTTCAAACCACACAGGAGCTGTATTCTTCCTATATTATCTGACTTCTTAAACCATTCTCTTACTCTTCTCTTATAATGACTCTTCTAATGATTGTATATATTTACTTGTGGATGATGGATGTAGTTCATGGATAGGTTTTAATCAATTAGATGCTTGAATGTGTTGCTATGATATACGATATATTTTCACACTACTGACAACGTACAAATACAAAGAAGTTGGTTGGCTCCTTGATTAATCAATATTGGTTGATAAATGGCTGAGAGATTTGCTGATGAAACACTCTGTTGGCTGGCTCCTTGATTAATCAATATTGGTTGATAAATGGATGAGAGATTTGCTAAGCAACACTCTAGACCGAAGTTGATAAATGGATCTGATCTACAAAAGAGAAAACTTTTGCTATTTTCTTCTTCCTTGTTGTGAATTGAATATATTCCACATTACTGAAGTTCATGAAAAAACGATATGACAATTATTGTGAAATATTATGAAGAAAAATAGTAGTAAATTGTGGGTTCCAATATCTACTTAGTCCCACACAAAGAGAAAATATTTAGAGAGATTTACTAAAAGCAAATTTTCCTCCTCCCAGTAACGAGGAGGAGATGTAAAAGGTGATTGAGTGAAGTTTAGATCTAATTTCTTTGTCACTCGGCGTGCAACCAAATGAAACTCTGCCCGATTTCCTCCTCATAAACCAAGGAGCCACAATAAAGCTCACCCATAATGTATTACACTTAGAGAGTTTAAAAAATTTATCATAATACACCATCCACTAGGATACATCTATATTTCTAAATTTACTACCAAGTTTTTTTTTTAATGGAATACATACAGTTATTAGAATTATTTAGAGCTAAATATGTATAGAGCAATTCATAACTAAATATGTATAGTGGGAAAAGGGTAGACATCAAAGACGGAGTACAACAATTCATAAAACTAAATTGATCCATTACAACTTACAGAATCTAAACAAAATACAAGTACATGCTTATAATTTCCCATCTAATTTCTTTGCCACATTACAACACTAGTACTACTTAACTAGACCAACCAACAAACAAAACAAATATATAGCTACAAGAATTAAGTTCACTATCACTAATATCTAGACCATAAATGGTACATTCCAATTTCTCATATTATGGTCAGGATAAGCAACATGTTCACTTCCTACTCTTGACTCCATTCTTGGCAACATCCTAAAATATATATTATTAGTGTCTACATTTAGTCTAGTATCAGACCTCACCCACTTTAACCATCCATGCTGCATACATCTATAATATAGTCTTCCTGGGTTCTTGATCGATCTAGAGACTAGCACAAATGTTGTTAATCCATAATCCTTGCATCGTACAGTTTCATATTTGGTATGATTGATGCTGCTGTTACTTGATGATGCCATTCAATAACAACCTAAACAGTAAAATTTAACAAAAGTAAGCTAAACAATAACATTCTGCATAAGTATTAAAAACTGCAACAGAAACTGCAAGTTCCTTATAAACTTCAAAGACCAAATTACTGTCTGTTGTTACTTATAGAAACTGCTGTTGTATAAACAATAACATTTTGCATAAGTGTTAAAATAAACTAACAACCTAAACAGTAAAATTTAACAAAATTAAGCTAAAAAATAATATTTTGCATAAGTGTTAAAAACTGCAATAGAAACTGCAAGTTTCTTATAAACTTCGAAGACTAAATTTAAAAACTGCAATAGAAACTGCAAGTTTCTTATAAACTTCGAAGACCAAATTACTATCTGTTATTACTTATAGAAACTGATGTTGTTACTTCGAAGAGAAATAACATTTTGCATAAGTGTTAAAAGGAAATTCTAAGACCAAACAAAAACCACAACAATATGTCATATAAAATCAAAACTGCCAAACTGAAAAAAACACTCCGATCGAACATCAATAATGTTAGGATGTATACTAAAAGCCTAGCTTTTGGTATAAACATTTATCTAGAAATAAAAATCGCATTGGTCAAATGTCTACATTTATGATAAATGTAGTTGTTCAATTAATTTATATTGTAGATAACATGGTGTGTGGTGTCACACACAGAGGATCATGTTATCAGTACCTTATAAATTATAAACAGTAGCTCACGACCAAGATGGAAAGAAACAAACCATTGGAAGGTCATAGTGTAATTAGGTATTAGTTTATCTTAACTATATAATTACACTAGTACACTTAGAGTGTATTAAGTAGGATCATTTGAGGTCGTTTATTTTATACTGACTTTATAAAGGAACAAAGACCTCAGTTATTATGGAAGTGTGTGCTCTTAATCCTAATATAATAACAAGCACATATATTTGATATTTATTTCTTTAATTTATCAATGGGTGAGATTTAGTTCGATAAATCAATAAGCCTGATAAGTTGGGAAATGATATCACTTATAGTGTGTGTTGTTGATTATAGAAGGAAACTGTGTCCTAGTAATCTAGGTTGAGAATGTCCCCAAGAGGAGCTCATAAGGATTGTCATGTTAAACCCTGCAGGTGGACTTAGTCCGACATAACGATAAGGTTGAGTGGTACTACTCTTGGACTAAGATATTAATTAAATGAGTTGTCAGTAACTCACTTAATTAGTGGACATTCGACATCTTAAATACAGGGAGACTAACACACTCATAATAAGGAGCCCAAAATGTAATTTGGGATTGGTGCGGTAGTTCAATAATAGTTCTCTAGTGGAATGAATTATTATTGATAAAATTAAGTTGTGTGTTCGGGGCGAACACGGGATGCTTAATTTTATCGGGAGACCAAAACAAATTCCTCCTCTCGGTCCCTATCGTAGCCTCTTAATTATAGAGTACTATATCCACCTATACCCACCTTCTTACCCATCCCATAGGGGCCGGCCAAGCTAGCTTGGAGACCAAGCTAGGGCCGGCCAAAGTTTGGTTCATGGGTGCTTCAAGGTGGCCGACCCTAGCTTGGGTTCAAGCTTGGTGTGGCCGGCCCAAATTAAAATAAAAGGATTTTTATTTTTAAAATTTTTCTTATGTGGATAACATGATTTAAAAGAGAGTTTAAAAATTTAAATCTTTTCTTTTATAAGATTCTACAAAAGATTAAGAGAAGAGCTAAATCTCTTTCCTTATTTGTAGATTAAAAAGGTTGATTTTAATTTTGGTAAAAACTTTCCTTTTAACCATGTTCATGATTTAAAAGTTTAAAAAATTAATAATTCTCTTTTATTAGTTTCTACAAAAGATTAAGAAAAGATTTGATATCTTTCCTTATTTGTAAATTGAAAGGAGATTTTAATTTTTAGAGATAACTTTCCGGAAATTATCCACATGTTTAAAGAAAGATTTAATTTATAAAATTTCCTTTTAACCAATCATGAAGGGATAAAAATTATTGGAGAAATTTTTTATAAAATTTCCGGAAGCAAATAAGGAAGTTTTAATGTGTTTAAAATTTTTATTTGCTTGGAGATTTGGTTTGGCCGGCCATTATAATAATGAGAAGAAAAATTATTTTTAATTAAATAAATTTTTCCTTTTCATGGCAAAAGAATTAAGGAAGTTTTTATTAAAATTTCCTTATTTGCCAAGACCAAGGATTATAAAAGAGGAGGTGGAGGAGTCTTCATGTGAGAACAACCTCTATTCTTTTCCTCCCACTCTTCCTTGGTTTTGGTGGCCGGCCCTATTTCTCTCCTCTCCTCTTGTTGGCCGAAACCTATCTTCTTGGTGGAGCTCTTGTTTGTGGCCGGATCAAGGAAGGAGAAGAAGAAGAGAAAGCAAGCCTTGTCTCTAGTATCCCTTGGAGCATTGGTGGTGGCCGAAATTCTTCATCCTTGAAGAAATTTATTGTGGCCGAAATCTAGAAGAAAGAAGGAAGGTGGAAAGGTGGTTCTCATCTCGGAAGATCGTTGCCCACACAACGTTCGAGGTTAGAAGAGGAATACGGTAGAAGATCAAGAGGTCTTTGTCTTCCAAAGAAAGGTATAACTAGTAATGTTTTTCCGCATCATGCTAGTTTTATTTCTTTGTAAAAATACCAAATACAAGAGGCATGCGATTCTAGTATTTCGAATTTATTTTTGATGTTGTGTTCTTTTGTTTTTTTTCCTTGTGATTTGATTGATTTTTTTTCGGTTGACCTAAAGTTATTTAAGGAAATTAAATATTAGCTTTCCTTAAAAGGCTTTGTCTAGTCGGTGGTGATTTCTCCCATATCCAAGAAGGTCATGTGCCTCGCCACGTCAGTACTGGAAGCCAATTTTGAAAATTAATATTTAATAGAATTAATAACCTAGGTGATTTGGATCGAAAGTGTTAAGTTCCGCAGGAGATCCAAGTCTAAACCTAAAAGAACAAATAAATTAAATTTAGGATCAGACGTGTTAAGTTCCGTAGGCGATCCGAGTTTAATTTAAAAGAACACATGGTAGCTAGGAAAAGGTTCAGACCTTTGTACAAATTTTTTGTACAGTGGAACCATTAGGTTTTCCGAGTAGCAACCAACAATTGGTATCAGAGCTAGGGTTTTGCCTCTGTGTATTTGGTATTAGTTTAATTATGCACATGTCATACATAATTTAGGCAGGTTAATAGTAGGATGTGCTAACTTTGTGGATGCAGGATCCAACTATTATGATTTATAGATATTGTGTGTGTGATTCGACCCTTGGACATGTCAAGGGCATTTTGTTGTGTGTGCATGATTGTATTATAAAATACAGCAGGAGCTGTATTTAGTTTTATTAGGATTTTTTTTTTGATCTAGTTACATGTACATTCATTTTATGGAATATAGGATCGATGGATGTAAATTTTATTTTATGTTTGATCTAGTTTACATGTACATTCCTTCGAGGAATATAGGATCGAAAAATGTAAAATTCTATTTATGTCGCGGATTGGATCTTGCAAGGCGTGGAACCTTTTGAGGACCAGAGGCGCAGCGGAACAAGGAGCAAGATAGATGCGACAACTAGACCCGGTGGCTGTGGCCAAAGATGGAAGCAGTTGGGTTGGCGACACACGGAGGACAACAATAGATAAAAGCCATAATAGTTGAAAATTAGTTTTTCTGTTTATTGCTTTTTATGCTGTGACTGTGTGTGCTTGTTAGTATGCATGTTATTATAGACAGTCTCTCCAACCATTCACTACAAGAATTTTTGCATTCAACAACACCCAATAGACAACGCTTTTTAATAAAAACGTTGTCGTTCTTTGTTTTACAACGCTTTTAGTGAAAAGCGTTGTCTATGGTATTTACTTTTTACTAAAGACAACGGTTTTTAATGAAGTGTTGTCTTTAGTGTTGTTGTTTATGGTCAAAGACAACATTTTTTTAAAAAACGTTTTTTAAAGTGTTGTGTATGTTTCCCCTAAACTCACTTAAAATAAATTCGTAGCCCTCGCTTTGCTAAACTCTAAACCCTCAACGCGCGCGCGCCTTCTCCTCACCACTCCTCTCCACGAGTTCTCCTCTCCACTCCTCTCCACGAGTGCCTTCTCCTCTCCTTCTCCTCTCCACGAGTGCCTTCTCCTCTCCACGCGCGCCTTCTCCTCTCCACTCCTCTCCACGAGCGCCTTCTCCTCTCCACGAGCGCCTTCTCCTCTCCTTGCCGCGTGATCTCCTCTGAACCCTAATCTCGACCCAAACTCCTCACGCAAAACTCCTCACGCCGGCCCAACTCCTCCAAGTCGAGATCCCTAATCTCGCATTTCCCCATCTCCTCAATCAAAGTCAGCTTACCCTTCCTAATCTTCTCACGGCTCCTCAACTCCTCTGAACCCTTCGATCTTAGTTCCTTCCTCGCAGAGCAGATTCGAGAGTAGGAGGAACGGAAGAAAGAAAGGTAAAATTTCTTCCATCCCTCTAGAATAAGATTTTGTTTATTTTTGATTATTTTCCGAACTAGCCATTTTGCCGGATTCATACTGCATCAATTTTCCCCCTCCCCTGATTGTATTTTCTCATGATTTAATCTGGAATTTTTAAACGTTTAGCTATAGACTTTGGCAGTAGGTATTAATCCTTAAAAATAGCATGAAGCATATAACATGCTATCCTTTTTTCTCAAATTCAGTGTGAAGCTGTTGGCCAAGTTGCAGATATTATTCACATTCCAGCCTTTCTTTGTCGTCAGGTATAATGTGCAGCTTGAAATTAATCAATCTCTAGTGTTATTCTACTATTATTTTTATTGTGTACCCTTAATGCGCAGAGAATATCTCTCATTTTTATTGTATCTAAAACTTGTGTTCTGCATTATCTCATCTTAATTCTGGGCAGTGACTTGTGCCTACTCAGTTTGTTGAATTTATATCAACTACTATTGTTATATTTATGTCACTTGCCTTCTAAGAGCTTAATGGCTTAAGTATGATTTAATACATCATGCACTATTGCATTGAGTTGCTTATGTTGATGTCCCTTTGAGGAAGTTGCAGATTCTCAAGTGCTAAAGAAACAAAGTTGCTTATTATAAGTTATAATTCAAGCATTTTCCTGGAATGGTTTCATTTTTCAACTAAAGGTTAACATGTTTCAATAGAGAATATGTTTTGGTGAATGCTCCAATATTATATGACTCTACAATTTATACCAAGGCAAAAGTACCTAACTACCTATACGTAGACTCTAACAAACATGTACATATGGATAATATAGATAACTAGGTTATCTCCCCAAGTGAGAAATTTGCTATTGGGATTGCATTTTGATGAGAAACCTGTATGGTCAAAAATTTTCAGGTAGAAATACAATTTTGATTAATTGTTTAAATATTTTGTTATAGTTTCACACTATTGTTTGTGTTAATATTTTTAGGTATTAGCTCATTGTTGATTGATTAGTTATAAAGAATGGACAAAGATTGGATGTCAAAGGATAGACTATCACGTGAATATGAGAATGGAGTTGAGTCTTTCTTGCAATTTGCAATGGAAAACACTAATGATCCGAATATGGGAATATCTTGCCCATGTGCAAAATGTGGCAATCTAAAGAAGAAAAATATACAAACTATCAGGGCACATCTGTATTGTAACGGTATAGATATGACATATCATACATGGATATGGCACGGCGAAAGATCTACGATAGGGATTTCACAAAATGAAAGTGACCAAGTAGGGCCAAATGAATATGTTTTGTAATCCACATGATTGTTTTTTAATCCACATGATTGTTTTGTATCTAAATTTTATTATTTAGTATCTAAATATTATTTTCTCAGTTGCAACTGCATTGCTTTACTTATGCTGGGAAATTACTGCATTGCTTTATGTTTGCTGGGAAATTCTAATATCTAGCAAGACAGAAAATCCCTGATTTGAACTGCAAGAAGTTTACTAATATTGTTGTGTGAACAAGTTTACTCTTGAAAAATTCAACTTCTAGTAATTTTCTCATACCATGTTATTCTCATTAAGCTAATAGTTCATCATTTCTATTGAGAGGTTTACTAATATCAATTGATGTGGTACACTTTACATAAATATAGCTCATTCATTTTCAACCGGCCCTTAATGTTTGCCTTCTGCCATTTGTTCTTCTAGACAGGAAGTACTTTGCTCATATCTTTTTTCTTGTATATTTTTAAGTATCTTAAATGTGCTTGTCCTCAAGAAATAAAAGAATTTGCATGTATACATTTCTGGTATGTTTAATATGCAAGACTATTCATAGTAAGTTCTCATGTATGGATGTTACTATCATCAGCCATAACTTAGTGTTATGAGTGATCATTATTTTTTCCAACTTATTATGAGTGTTTTGTATCTAAATTTTATTATTTAGTATCTAAATATTTTTTTTCTTTGCAATGATAGGTGTCTGTATAAAAAGATGGTGAAAGATACCAAGACAAAGAAATTCAGATTTATGAATCCTCACAAACTCCCATATCTGGCAAAAACGGCACAAGACAAATCAGTTAAGCTTGAAACCCTGAATCAAAGGGCAACTCTTTTAGCAGATAAGCTGACAAGTGCATCAACAGATCAACTAGTGTTAGTGCCATGTAATGTCGGGTAAGCAAGAAGTAAAACATCACTTTCAATTGCTTCCTTTCGATAATTTATTCAATTTTATGATCTAATCCTATGTATTTGCCTAGTTTCCATTGGAATCTTAGTGTTATTGAACCTTACAAGGATGCTATTTACTTGCTGGATTCCCTAAGTTGCCGCATTCGCGATGATGATTCAAAATACGTAATGGAAATGTGAGTTCAGATTTCTTTTAGTAAATATTTATTATAATAAAAATCTTATTTAACAAATATTCTTAACGTATGAAGGGCCTTAAAATTGTTTAATTCAACCAAGGGAAGGAAAGGTAGGAAAAATGTTAAGTGGGAAGTAGTTAAGGTATGTGTACTTTTGTTTAACATATATTGTAATGTGTATAATTTTCATTAACAATTTGACTCTAATTACTATATATAGGCTCCTCAACAACCGGATGCGAAACAATGTGGTTTTTTTGTGATGCGATTTATGAGAGAAATTATTGAAGAAGTTGAGACTATTGAGAGAGATTCGCTGCAATCAATAGTAACATTATTTAGCTTATCTCAAATTATTTGACATAAACTATTTAAAATTGCAAAGTGATCAGTGTTGATTATTTTTTCCATTAACATAAATTGTGTATGCTCACAGTTCACAAAAATAGGGTACTCTCGTGAACAAATTGATGAGGTTCGGTCCGAGTTGGCGGAGTGCATACAAGATCATATTTATGAATAGGTATGGAATGATAGTTGCCATAATTCTATTTAGATTTAAGTTCATGGAATGGTGGTTTTTTTTGGTGGAATCATAGTTAATGCCAATTTTTTTGATGCAGTGCATAGTTACCAGATCGACCTTGAGCAGTTGACCCCAAAGAAAAGTTGTCACTGAAGTTTAAAAACTTGTGAAAATTTTTAGTGAATGATGATGTTTTGTGAATGATGATGTTTTGGAAAAATTGTCACTTAGGTGAAAGGATGTTTTCTGGATTAATATGCAAGTACAAAGCACTGTATTATATGTTATTCTGTAAAGTTCTGTCAGTGTAAATTATCTAGTTTCTTTATCTAGCTTTTGTTCCACTATTGGGTTTGTTTTTCTAATAATTACTCGTGCAGCAAAATACTGAGCAAGAAGCTGTAGATCTTATAATCAGGTAAAGTAGAAAAAGTTAACTACTTCATTATGCTTTCATCTTAGTATTTGTATATTTGATTTGTCTTCTTTGAACCAGCTTCAAGTCAAAAAGCCAGATCCTCTAGATAGCTGTTAAAAATAAGGTATTATTTGGTTTGTCAGTGATCTTAATATTTGGTAATATTTGGTCTTTGATGCTCACGACAGAGTTCCAACGCTGCATGATTACCTTGTTCAAGCAGATTGCTCGCTGCCTCAGTAGCTCGCATTTTCAGGTTTGTTTCATCATTGATATTCCTTCTTTTTAGTGTTCTATATTAAAAGGAAATACTAACTGTCGATGAGATTGTTATCCTCTTGCTTGAACATGAACCAAAGTATATAAATTTGACCTTTTGATCTGAAAGTATAAAAAAAAGTTAATTGGATACTAGTTTTTTATTTTTTTTTGCAGTTGCATTTGTTGTATTTTCATATGTTTCTCAGTGAACTTCTAAACAATTCTTTTTTCATTAATTTATTAAGGCTTATTATAAGTTTCAGTTTGATGGTGCAAATTGTTTTCTTTTGTAATCCATCTGTTTCTTCTTTGGTTTAGGAAAGTTGAAGTGAATCCCTTGATAGTTGTTTCATAGGTTTGTTCCATTATTTTCCAGTACGTACTGGAATCACTATCAATAGCCCTCAAGGACTGTTTACAACCTTGCAATCAAATTAATTGGACTTATAATCTAATGTATGGTCATCTGGAGCATGAATATTGGAGGATTCATGAATGACTCTTCGGATGATGAATGTATGTCATTTAATATTGGTTCATGTATTTATTTAGATACATCTTGAGTATTCCTATAAATACCCTATGTATTTAACAATTCAAAGATGAAGAAAATCAGAAGTAGTTGAACACTAACACTTGGACGCCAACATTTTTGAGTTGGCGCCTAGATTTGACCATCTAACAGACACGGCTAAAGGATCAACTTCTATGAACACCCTTAATAACTTATACAGATATTTGTGAACAATTAGGTTGGTGGCTATCATTTATCCTCCCTTTTTGTTGTTTTTTCCATGTACCCAATGCAGCTTTCATTTCAAAGGTTCCAAGCTGATGAACAAGGATGGGTGGACACAATCAAGTCAGTGCGATTTGGAGGAGCTGTCAGGATTAGTACCATGGATTGGCTTGGGCAATCTCAATATTTGCGTCAAACTGTCTTCTGGCCTTCCCTATCATCTGCAGTATCTGAGGTATACTATGCACATTTACCGTGAATTTTCCTTATTGAGCTTGGGCTAGTGACGGTTACGAATGTATTTTATTTCAAGAACCGTATAAGCAAGTGTTCGTGCATCTAGTTTTATAACAATGCACTTCGTATCTTTGATCTAAAAAGCTTCTGAAACAAGTCATCTTCTCCAAGCATGCCCTGGTCAACATGCTAGTCACCTACTGGAGTCATTTCCTCGATGGCAAGGATGAATACCTGAAATCCATCCTCTACTCCACCATTCTTTGCCACTCCTCAAGCCGAAACAACTGCAAAGGTAGAGTCAACATCAAGTATTACATTGTGCCTGGCTACAAGAAGACCGGGGCCGCAAAATCCAATAAAGACAGGTCAAACATCAAGTAGCATTTTGTAACTTATTCCTCTTAGGTTATATGCTTGGTTAATATATATGCTTAGAACTTGTAAAGACAGGTCAAACATTAATATGCTTGGTTAATATATCCATCTACAGCACTCCCGCTTTTTCCTCTAAATATGATTTTCATTTAGCACAGAACTAATGCCAATTTTTTTATTTTGATGCAGTGTTTAAAGAGCTTGAGTAGAAGTTGGCCCTAAAGAAAACTTGTCAGTTACGATATAAACACACTTACGGTATGAATTACATGTATATATAACATTGACATATTATTTAGTACGAGATTTACATGTATGAAAGTTTTCATACAAAATTTCTTGATTGCCTACAACCCCAGGTGTGCTGATGACAAGTTGAAGAAGATGGCTCTAAGAGTGATAGCTGAAAGCCTTTCAGAAGAAGAGATTGCTGGACTTAAAGAAGCAATTCCATGCGATGGACACCAACAACAGCGGTTAGTCAATGATGAGGTTTTGTAAAACTTGTGTGTTTGAAAAATTATTGTCATGAAGTTAAGGATAACTTGTATGATACAAATTTAATTTGTGGATCAATATGTATACATTTTGTTTGTATAATATAAAGTTTTATTTATTTGTTAAATAGTCTTATTATAAAAATGATTGTGGTTGTGGATATTCAATTATATGTAAATTTTGAGTATTTTTATAATTTTTGCTATTTAATTAAGAAAAACACTATTTTTTATAAATTTAAAAAGACAACGTTTTTAAGTAATAAAAGACAACGCTTAAAAAACAATGTCTTTGAGACCAACCACAACGCTTTTAAAGCGTTGTCTTTGATATGTTCATTTTTACAACAGCATCTTTAACAACGCTTTTTAAGAACGAATAGACAACGCTTAAAAAGCGTTGTCTTTGTGACCAACCACAACGCTTTTAAAGCGTTGTCTTTGATATGTGCATTTTTACAACAGCATCTATAACAACGCTTTTTAAGAACGAAAAGACAACGCTTAAAAAGCGTTGTCCTTGTGACCAACCACAACGCTTTTAAAGCGTTGTCTTTGATATGACTTTCTACAACACCATCTACAACATCACTTTTTAAGTACATACGACAACGCCAAAAAAGCGTTGTTGTTTAGCTTTTTTCTTGTAGTGATTATCTAATTAACAAACGAATGTACAAATACTCCCTCCATCCTAGAACGAAGATAAACTACTCCATCAATCGAAGAAAGAAATCCAAAAATATAAAGATTACAAGTATTCTTGATCCCAATCCAAGAAAAGGAAAGAAAGAAGGCTTATCTACGATGAAGACGGTTTTATCTAATTATCTAAGGGGAATAAGGGGAATTACGTACGCGAAAGGGAAGATGAGCGAGTAGAAATAAGCAAAGGAAGGAAGGTCGGAGGAAGACAAAGCACTGATGAACAACTGTTAGAGGCCTTTAGGGTTTTTAAACTAAAACCCTTAAGGAGTATCAGGATTCGAACTGGACAATCAAAATGGCGGAGATAGTGGCGCCTTGGGGTCATGTGCAGCAGGCGTGCGTCAGACATCATAACAAAGAAAGTTTGTGGGGGCATGTGTCAGCTCCCTATGAAAGGGAATTTATGATAGAAAAAACAGGGAAATCATAGAAGTGATATGCAAACAGGGGCACCCTACCTCATGAAGACCATATCTCGAGGACGAAAAATTCCATGCAGCTACCTCGGGAATGCAGTAGAAGATGGCGGGATGTGTCGATC
Organism: Zingiber officinale; assembly: GCF_018446385.1. Classification (NCBI taxonomy): domain Eukaryota; kingdom Viridiplantae; phylum Streptophyta; class Magnoliopsida; order Zingiberales; family Zingiberaceae; genus Zingiber; species Zingiber officinale. Next base: position 58,491,371 of record NC_055993.1, read on the forward strand.
AAAATTTGGCGCCTCTACTCATCTTCGAAATCAGAATAAGATTCAAATTTGACTAAGGCCTTATGCAATGCACTTTATGATCATAGGTGGATTAGAATAAGTCAATGGGCACAACTCCCTCAAGTCATAAATGCTTCACTTCCAGACCAATTCCCGGTCGGGCTTCCAGGTTAATTCCCAATAGAGCTGCCAAACGACCTCTCGGTCGAGATTCTTTTATCTGGTAGCCATGCTTAAGTCTATCCAAATTCTTTTATCTATCGTCGCTCATATGTATTATGAGATTTGACAAATGGATGTCAAGACAACTTTCCTTAATGGAAGTCTTGAAGAAAACATCCATATGAAGCAACCAGAGGGATTCATTGCGAAGGGAAAAGAGCATCTTATATATAAGCTCAATCGGTCTATTTATGGACTGAAGCAAGCTTCGAGATCTTGGAACATCCGGTTTAATGAAGTGATCCAGTCTTATGGATTCATTCAGTGTCCAGATGAGTCTTGTGTATACAAGAAGAGTGACGGAAATGTGGTGGTATTGCTTGTACTATACGTAGATGACATTTTGCTCATTGGCAACAATGTCAAAGTGTTGTCAGACGTAAGGGTATGGTTGTCCAAATAGTTTGATATGAAGGACTTGGGAGAATGTGAAAATATTCTTGGGATCAAAGTAATAAGGGATCGCAAGAAAAGAATGCTGTGCTTATCCCAAGCTTCATACATCGATACTATCCTAGCTCATTTTAGCATGCATAACTCCATGAAAGGTTTTCTACCTTTTCAACATAGAGTACCTTTATCTAAAGAGATGTGTCCTAAAATATCAAAGGAGATAGAGGACATGAAGGCAGTTCCTTATGCATCGGCTGTAGGGAGCCTAATGTATGCAATGCTATGTATGAGACCAGATATCTGTTTTACCGTGGGCATGACTAGCAGATATCAAAGTAATCCAGGATAGGGATATTGGACTATCGTAAAGCATATATTAAAGTACCTGAGAAGGACTAGAGATTATATGCTAGTTTACCAGGTAGATGATTTGCTCCTTGTGGGTTATATTGATTCTGACTTCCAATCAGATAGGGACAATAGTAAGTCAACCTCAGGGTATGCATTTACTTTGGGAGGCGGAGCCATAATATGGAGGAGTGTTAAGCAAAAATGCATTTCGAACTCCACCATGGAAGCTGAGTATGTGGCAGCCTCTGAGGCAACCAAAGAAGTTGTATGGCTCAGAAATTTTTAATTGACTTAGATATGATTCCTAGTTTGCCCAAAATTATCATAATTTATTGTGATAATAGTGGTACAGTAGCAAACTCGAAGTAACCATGAGCTCATAAGGCTAGTAAACACATTGAGCGCAAGTACCACCTGATACGAGACATTGTAAAGTGAGGAGAAGTTGTTGTCACCAAAATTGTATAAGAAGATAACCTGGCAGATCCTTTCACTAAAGCCCTTTCGGTGAGAGCTTTTGATAGCCATGTTGAGGGGATGAGAATCAGATGTATGGAAGCATATATGGCAGCATAGTCTTTTAGTATAAGTGGAAGATTGTTAGGATATATACTAAAAGCCTAGCTTTTTGTATGAACATTTATTGAATGAACATTTTTTTGTAATAAGAATTACATTGGTCAAATGTCTACATTTATGTTAAATGTAGTTGTCCATTTAATTTATATTATAGATAACATGGTGTGTGATGTCACACAGAAGATCATGTTATCAGTTCCTTATAAATTATAAATAGTAGCTCACAACCAAGATAGATTGGTACAAATCATTAGAATGGTTGTAGTGTAATTTGGTATTAGTTTATCTTGAGTATAAAATTATACTAGTACACTATGTGTGTATTGAGTAGGACCATTTGAGGTTGTTCCTTTTATACTGACTGCATAAAAGAACATAACCTCTGTTATTATGGATGCGTGTACTCTTAATTCCGATATAATAACAAGCACATATACTTAGTATTTATTTCTTTAATTTATCAATGGGTGAGATTTATTCGTTAAATCAATAGACACGATAAGTTGGGGAAAAATATTATTTATATGGTGTGTTGTTGATTATAGAAGGAAACTGTGTCCCAGTTATCTAGGTTGATGATGTCCCCTTGAGGAGCTCATAAGGATTGTCATGTAAACCCTGCAGGTGGACTTAGTCCGACATGACAATGAAGTTGAGTGGTACTACTCTTGGAGCTAGATATTAATTAAGTGAGTTGTCAATAACTCATTTAATTAATGGACATTCGATATCTTAAACACAGGGAGACTAATGCACTCATAATAAGAAGGAAACCATAATGTAATATGGGATTGGTGTGGTAGTTCAATAATAACTCTTTAGTAGTATGAGTTATTATTGATGAACTTGAGTTGGGTGTTCGGATCGAACACAGGAAGCTCAAGCTCATCGGGAGACCAAAACCAATTCCTACTCTCAATTCTTGTTGTAGCCTCTATAAAGCCTTATATTCACCAAGTTTACTTCTTACCTAAGTAATGGGCCGGACACATCCTTGCTTGGTGCAAAGGGGCTGGCCAAACATTAGCTTGGAGCCCAAGAAGTGGTTAGCCAAAGCATGGCTTGGTGCCCAATGTTATGATTCCGCAAGTGCACGGATTCGTCGTCAGTATTAAAGATTATCGATCCCACGAGGACTAGTTATAAGCACTAGTGATGACACACTTAGGATTAGCTACACTATCGATGGTTGTAAGTAATCTAAGAAAAAAAATTGGAAGGCGGAAACGTGAAGTAATCAACCTGGTTTATGAAGAGTTCTAGGAGTTCGGTTTCATTATGGTGGTATTGATGTATCACATACTATCCTATACTCATTGTCCATCAGCATGCATTCACTGGAAGCTAAAGCAACTATCCTTAAGCACCAAACAAAGATGATCCCTATGAAATCCTGTTATGGTTAACCCCTGTCACTAGGGCGCCTCAGTAGATCACAAGGACACAGCTCTGACTGATGTTATCAAGGATAGAATTAAGGAGCTTAGTTTGGTCTCTTACTTCCTTGTGGAGAAGTCGCCTCTCCTTTCAAGGAAGTACCCTAGATGTCCGTGAACGGATTACCCCTGTCATTAGGGCCCCTCGGGTGTACAATCTAAGGTGTTGCCTCTACGAGGTTGGCAATTCCTACACAATCAATCAACACGATATAGAGATCGAGTAGTTGAAACAAAGCAAGCAAAATCATCCAATGAATATAAACATAATACGAGTCTTACATCAAAACCAATCCACAATTACTCCCTCATCCTAGAACATAAACTCTACTCCATAGACGCCGGAGAAAAACTCGAAGACATGATGTATTTAAACATACAATTCTCAAACACGAAAAGAGAAAGAAGAAGTATGCTTATCAAACGACGACGAGTGATCTTCGGATCCAATCCTTTGCTTCTGGAGTTGATGTGGTGATGAAAAATCATTGGACCGATGTCCTGGATGGCGTGGAACAGCACCAGAGTGATTCTCCTGTCGACGGCTCGCTTCCTGGGTCTCCCCCCTCGAGGAAAAGGGTTAAAACCCTTTTATAGGCTAGGGCGCGGCTGCAGCGGCACGGCCGTGTAAGGATGACACGACCATACCTTTCTTTGTCACTGGCTATGCTGCACGGCCGTGCCAATTGGCACGACCGTGTGAATTCCGGGCTCAGCTCCTGGGACACGACCGTTCAAGGTTGTACGGCCGTGTGCTGCATGGTTGCGGTCTGTGAGGCACGACCGTGCAGGGTTGCACGACCGTTCCTTGCTTGGTTGCTGGCTGTGAGGCACGGTCGTGCTATGATCCCTCTCTGGATTGGCCACACGGCCGTGCAAGGTTGCACGACCGTGCTCTCTGCTTTGTTCCGGTGCGTCGACAATCAACGTTTTCACTCCAAAAGTTGTCCCTGTCAACACAAAACCAAACAAAGAGCAGATATCTGAACAAAAGAGTATATATGATGAATACATGATAAAAGAGGTGATCATGCAAGGAATACATACGTATAAAGCAAGTGAATGTGCGTTAAAACATGCATAAATGATCTTAATATTTACGCACATCACACCCCCAGGCTTGAACCTTTGCTTGTCCTTAAGCAAAATGCTACAAACTATATTCATGAGTGCTTGGCGGTGTTTTATAATCCCTAGTGCATTCGCCTAACTCTGTCAGCTAGTTTCATTTATAAGCATGATTGTGGAATTACCTAAGTATGGCCTAAGCATAAGTTCTTTGTGCTCGATGCAATAAGTAGCTCAAACTCTTCAAGTTTCAATTCTTTGTCCTAGTTAAGTCACAATTGAGTTCCTAATGTTTCCGGTGATAGGCACTTACTTGCCACACACTTGGTTCATTTTTCTTAAATTACATAAGGTCTCAAAGGATACTTCTCGGAATCAAGAGAAACATAATATTCATTTTCCTAATAACCTAACTCGGTCTCAAAAGGGTGAATCGTTAGTTTCCACTCATGACAACTATTTTTTATCCATTATTCATTTTGTTTTTATTTTTTTTGGTGCTATAGTGTAGCACTAATCACACATGCGGGATGCATATGTTGGGATTTAGATTTTTCCAAATGAGTTCCCATGATCTGAGGTCATCTAGTAACCAAAATGTAAATAGAAAATCATTATGGGAACAAAAGTACTAAACAATTTGGATGAATCATAACTATTCCAAAAGTATTTCTACTATTCAAGCCTAAGTACTTAAGTGTAGTGTAAATAAGATCCTTAAGGTTAGGTCAAAACTTATACCAAACTTCATACAATACTTAGCTTATTTCATGCTACTAGAGATAGAGAAAGGAAATATACCAAACATACTAACACTATATTGACAACACATAAACTAAGAAAATGCTAGTCATTTTGCTATCGGACAAGTAGCAACAAAAGTAGAAGATTTGATGTTCTCAAATATGCCTTAAAACTAGAAATATGAAACTCATAAAATGCGAATAAACAAAGCAAAGTGCAAATAAAAATATGAAACTAGTAAAATACGAATAAACAAAACGGACTAATAAAATATGCAAAACAAGGTAAAATGCAAAAAGAAAAGAAAACTCGACTCAACTCAGGTTGTGCAGACAGACACAACACCCCCCCCCAGACTTAGACTTTTCATCGTCCTGATGAAATCAATACGGTGGTGGGGGTGGGGGATAAGGGGGTCCCCGATGTGTGTCAGGGGGAAATCTAGACATACCAGGAAGATGACCAATGTGTTGATGATATTGAAAAAGGGCATCTACTTGTTGTCTAGTGATATCTATATAATTCATAAAATTTCTCATTCTTTCCTGGTCAACCTCATAATCCTGAATGAACCCTGTCACCTGACTATGGAAGTCCCTAGTAAACTGAAAATGATCCTGTATCTCCCTAAACTGGTCATCAGATAACTTGAAGCGACCCTCCAACAATCGCTGTTGGGTATTTTTCTTCTCATGAATGGAGTCTAAAGAAGCACGAAAGTCAGAAAAATCAAACCTAGAGGATCCCATGCCATATGCAAAAGAGTGCCTAGGAGGTTCCGGATGTCCGGAAGGCTGCGGGAATCTTGATGACGAGGGCTCTTGGTGGTACTCGGTTTCTTCTATAATGGAGGGTACAGTCTCGGGGTGTAAATAAGTAATCACCCAGTTCGCGGAGTTGCGAACAGAAGTGCGCTCGGGGCAAGGAAGGGGTAATGGAAAATCATTGTTCCTAGGGAAGGCAAACTCATTCTCATCCCGACAATCATCTTCATAGCAAGACAAGAATTGATATCGATCTTGTTTTTACCATGAATCTCCTCTAATCCATCAAGCACACAATCCAGATTGAATGCTATTTGGGTGATCAATCTACCAAACACTATCATCCCCGAAGATGCCTTAGCTGCCCTCAACAAAGTTTGCAAGAAATGAAATCCGGAATCAAAATCGACTTTATTCAACATTGCCCAAAGAGAATATAGTTCTATCTTTCTAACCACCCCATCACTCTCTCCTCGACCAAAGATTATTTTGCTCATCACTCGGTGAAGGTATCTAAAGGTCGGGTTTTGCATGATGGATACCTTGGCTCTAGAGGGTTCATAAGGGTCTTTTGATCCGGTTATTGACGCCCAAAATTCATTCCATCTTATTTCATCATCAAATCCACGGGCACCACCAATGGATAAACCAAAACAATTATTGAAATCACTAAAAGTCCACCGAACTTCTTTATTCATCATCCTAAAAGTTATGGCCCATACGTAGTCATTCTCAGAAGAAAATTTAACATCAATTGAGCTCAAAAATTCAAGGACTAGGCGGGGGTAAGTCGATGCATGAGCGTACATAATATCATTCCAATCTAAAGAACTAATCATCCAATTTACATCATCCCTAATTCCTAGCATATCCATAGTAACGAGGTCCATATATTTAGTGCATGTAATTTTCCTAGCTATAAGGATATCATATCCAGCCTTTTGTTCATGATTTATAAAAATAATATTGAACTCGTTTTCGTTACCTTCATCGCGTGTCACCCTTTTTTCCTTTACCTTTTGAAGAAGATGCCTTCCCTTTGCCTTTGTCACCTCTCGGTGCATCTCCTTCGCCAAATCCACCGCTTCCTCGACGAAGTCTCTTTAAGATCTATGACATGGTGCAAGGTTTTGAGGAATTTCTTGTGGAGATGGGTCTTGAGAATGGAAGAGGAGGAGAAGGAAGGAAAAATAGGGAAGTTTCTTCTCTCTTTTCGGATTTGTGGCTTGAAGAAGTGTTAGATTTAGATGTAGATCTAAGCAAAAATGAGCTCTAGAGGTGGGAATTAGGGGTTGATGAGGTGTAGTGGGAAGGAGAAGGATTTTTGTGAGAGAAGGAGATGGAAATTAGGGTTTTTGGAGGAGTAGGCGGCGCACACGGGTAGGGGCACGACCGTGTCTTATAGACACGGCCGGGTTAGTGTTAATTAGAGCCCTAGAGCCAATCATTTGAAGATTGTTGTATGGACTCGTTGTATCATATTCTTATATATATAAAGACATTTGTTTATGGTTATTATACTTACTTGTATTGGTGTCAAATAACTAAGTATAATAGCGTCCTTGAGTAGAAGGTTATTACCTATATCAATCGGTTAGTTGAATCGATAGTGAGATGATATAGGGAACACTACTCTTAATCATTCCTAATCAATTATTAGCATTCAGGGATAATGTTAATGCGACGAGACTAGCATGTAGGTCAACTCGATGACTTGATCTCACAAAGTCATGGATATAGAGATATCAAGTTGACACATGGGTATGCATTGGAGAATATATACTGAATGACCCACCATGAGAAAGTATCATGGATCGTTATATGAGTGTCATATACTTTCTCATGTGGCTATTAGTATGACTATTAATCCTTGGACCTGAAGTCACAATGGTTCCCTACATAAGGAGTTACATACTTTGGCTTCGTCAAACGTCACCCGTAACTGGGTGGACTATAAAGTCGATTACTGGGTATGTAACAAATTATGCGGAGGGATGTGAGTGATGTAGATGGGATCTATCCCTCCTATATGATGGGAGAGACATCGATATTCTTGATAGAGTGAGACCACTAAGTGCATGGTCATGCCCAAATGAGTCAATATGAGATGTTGAGCTCATTTGATTAAGTGAGTCTACTTGGGATTCAAGATTTAGATTGATTAGAGGATGACACGGTCTATGCCTCACATTGATCAATCTAGATGTCAAGGATAGAAGGACACTTGTCATATATTGTGAAAAGTGACAATTAGTAGTCACAAGGCTATGTTTGATCTCAACATTCATATAACTTGGGTAGTAATGATGTGTTGCTAGATACCGCTCATTACTTATGCTTCAAAATGGGTTTAGGAGCATTGCCAATGTTATAAGAACCTATAGGGTCACACACAAAGGGTAATTATATGGAGATTAGGTTCATTTGATGAACCTAACGGATTAGGTCCATGTGATGAACTAAATTGGATTAAGAGTAATCCAAATTAGGCTAATTAAGTTAGACTCAATTTGGTTCATGTATTAGATCATTCTAATTTAGACTTAGACTCATTGAGTCAATTTAATTCAATGAATAGACATTCATTAAATTAAAATTGACTTGAACCAATGATTAGATTTGATCAACCATGGGAGAGAAGTGGTCAAGTTTGACTTGACTTGAGAGGAAGATGAAGAGTCAAGTTTGACTTGAACATATGCCACCTCATTGGTGAGTTGGCAAAGAGTGGAGCAATGATTATGCTCCACATTATCATGGTTGCTTAAGTGGGATGCCACCTTATGGGAGTTACCAAGAGTTGTGACTCTTGGTATTCCATGGAGGTTATTAACCTCTTAATGTGGCCGGCCACAATTTATTTAAGAGAGGAGTTTTTCATTTTGTGTGTAACTCTCATCTTCTTCCTCAAGCTCTCTTCTCTCCCTCTCTTCCTCCATTGCCGAGAGCCACAAAGGGTGCTAGCACACTCTAGTGTCTTTTCTCCATCTCTTGTTCGTGTGGATACACATAGAGGAGTGTCTACTTTGACATTCTCGAGATCTGGCATCATTTGGACGAGCGGGATTAAGCAAAGGGCATCGCTTCAAAGGTATGTCTTCTGATCTTGTAGATCTAATGTAGATCTAGGAGTAGAGAAACTCGTACACGAATTTTAAATTTCGCACGGATCCGGTGGCATGGTATTCAGGGTTTCCGCAACGCAAAAAGGCAGTTTTTGCGGCCCGAAAATCCCTATAGTGGTATCAGAGCCACGTGCGAAGTGTTGGATCGAGACGCGCTAGAGGGGGGGGGGGTGAATAGCGCTCGTGGCTAAAATCGTTCAATTATCGGAATCGTAAAAACTATCGGAGAAGTAACGCAGCGGAAAGAAACAAACACACAGAAAGATAAGGGAATTTACTTCGTTCGGAGCCTGTGACGACTCCTACTCGAAGGCCCGCGATCCTTGATCGCTTTCCGTGGGCAACAACTATAAGCTCGACAAGAGTACAAGTATTACAGTTAAGTATAATGAAAAAGTACAGTTATACCGACGACAATATCGTAATCTGAAGATTTCGGAGCTCCGGGTCGTCGGTGTCTCGTAGCAGCACTTCGGGATCGTCTCGTGAGCAGCTTGTAGCAGAAAGATCGCTTGGAACTTGTTATAGAGAGTTGCTGGTCGAAACCCCTTATAAAGGGTGTTCAAGGCGCCTTCTACTGTTCACCAAGGCGCCTTGAACAGCCGAGTCAGCCGCGGAGATGAGGAGCGAACTGGTCGAATCTTATCTCAGACTCAAGGCGCCTTCCACTGTTCACCAGGCGCCTTCATCTGTTCAAGGCGCCTTCCACTGTTCATCAAGGTGCCTTGAACAGCTTCTCGCAGCCAGCTCCAGCCTTGCATCCGAGGCGCCTCCAAGCTCCATGGAGGCGCCTTGGACACTGTTCATCCGAGGCTTTAAGTTGCTCCTTTGCACCTGCAAGATTCGTTAGTCTCAAACACTACCCTGCAGCACAAAGTTTAGCACATAATACAATAAATATTATAAATGAAGTATTTAACAGTCTCCGGACTGTCCGAGTCTGACTTCAAGTTTCCAACCGGAAACCCTAGGTCGACCCGACGCCTATTGTTCCCTCTACGGGGAACGCGTCCTCACCTACTCCACTCAGGAGATTTACCTGTTGCCAGTGCGATCCTCCAGATCGACTGGACTTTTGCTCAGCACTCGACGCTTCCGGACTTTCTGCTGGACATCCGCTTCCCGGCTAGTCCAGACTTTCACCTGGTTCGCGACACCAGGACTTTCCACCTAGGGTTACCACCCCCTAGGACTTTTGCCTGAAGCCATCGACCTGCCAAGACTTTCCGCATAGGGTTACCACCCCCTATGACCTAGGGTTACCACCCCCTAGGGTTTTCACCTGCCTAACCGCAGCTAGGACTTTTGCCTAAGTATCACTTAGGACTTTCCTGCAAGCTCCATGAACTTTGTTAGATAACACCACCACTTAACTTTGAGCCCTTTGCCATAATCAAAACTCAGGTTCGATCATCTGGTGCTCACTGCACCAACACAAAGCACGTACGTGTTTATTTTGTGTTTTTATGAAAAACTATCAGTTCTTTAACTTTCTGTGAATTTCCTAATTTTATGTGTTTTATGGTTAATTTTCTCGTAGAAGCGAAGCAACAAATGTTTCGACACTTGTAGGCTTCGACTACCGAGAAAACCTTTCCGAAACTACAAGGTTTCGCCCAATTCATTTTGGGACAGCGAACTAAGGCACTGTAGGATCACTTAGGAACACTTGCAATGGTTATATCGTGGGTAGGGGTGCTGCCCCTAACCTCGCAAGGGGCTTCGTTTCGCGATTGCACCTGAAAATCGTTAAACGGGACCGCAGGGAATTTTTACTCATAAAATTGTAAAAATTATGGGAAAATTTACAGAAATTTATAGAAATTACATAATTTTGAATTATGTATCATTTTGTGATGGTCATGACTCAAAGACCCCAGTTTGATTGAAAAAAATTGTGTTGTAATTTATATTATGGCATGCGTGCCATTTTTTGTGATGTGCGTGTTGTATATGATACGCGACCTACACATCGTGCCTTTCCTATTTTATTTCCTATTGTAAAATAGTTTAGACTCGAATGTAACTCAAGTTTCACCTTTGTAATGTACAAAATGAAGCGGTGGAAGGTCCACTCGGGACGGAGTTACGAGGAGGGTGCGAGCAACACAAGGTGGTCACCGGAAGGAGCTTAAGAAGATGTTTACATTAGGTTGACCATCCGATCTTCTCATTGGCTTGAGAAGATCGTAGTAGGGCCATGACTAATCACAAAAAGTTTAATTAATTACTTGTGTGTGTATATGTGATGCATGCTAAATTAGTAATTAATAAGTGCCTTAACGATTAGATTAGATCTAAGTCGCGCACATGATGCACCTCCACGATTATATTAGATCTAAATCTAGTATATGATACACATCGTCGATTAGATTATATCTCAATCGCGTCAACTCGAAATGCCTACCATGCCGTGATACCCATCACTACCTCAATCACATGTTGTTGTTGAATCTGCCAAAACAGAGCAACACATATTATCTTGGTAGGGTGCGGAGGGATAATCTTGGTCCCGCCTATCAACACATGAGTGAGTACAACTCAATTAGATTGAGTAACTAGTTAATTCAATTGGATTGAGTTTAACTATAGGCATTTTCCAATGGTTGGTAGATAGGTCAAAATCATATTTATATTAATTCTTGGACGATTTAGCCAAAGCTAACTCAAGTTTTAATATACATGCGGATCTTGATCCTAAAAAACAAGAGTTGCATAGAGATGTAATTGGTAATTAGTTACCTACCGATCATACTAAGTCTTGGGCAATTTAGCCAAAGTTAACTCAAGGCGTAGTATGATGTGGATCTTGTCCCACTTGAATTATAGAATTCAGTGGGAGCATCATTTAATTAAAGGCCTAATTAGATGATTAATTGGAATATGATATTTATTTTTCTGCATTTTTCTGTTGTAGATTACCATGTCGTCAAACACGAACTCTTTCTCCCTGCGTTCTGTCCTCGATAAGGACAAGCTCAATGGAGCTAACTTCCTGGACTGTTCAGGAACCTGAGAATAGTTCTCACACAGGAACAAAAATTGTACGTCCTGGAGCAGCTCATTCCTGAGGCACCTCCTGGCACTGCCACGCGAGCTGATCATGATGCTTACAAGAAGCATCAAGATGATGCATTAGATGTGTCCTGTCTCATGCTCGCAACCATGAACTCTGAGCTTCAGAAGCAACACGAGTTGATGCGCGCTTAAGATATGGTTGAGCATCTTCGTCAACTATATCAAGGACAAGCGAGGCACGAGAGATTCGAGATCTTTAAGGCACTGTTTCAGTGCAAGATGTAAGATGGGACTCTCGTAGGCCCATATTGACTACAACTTGGCCAAGAGCTGGCCATTGACGATCTTGCAATCCTTGCCAGATAGCTATAGTCAATTCGTTCTAAATTATAACATGAACGAAATTGACAAGCCATTGAGAACTGCTGAGCTCAACCTTAAGAAGGTTAAGCCCAACTCTATTTTGATGGTTCAGAAACACAAGGGCAAGGGCAAGCCCAAAGGTAAGGGAAAGTCCTAAGCCAAGGGTAAAGACAAGACACTGAAACCCAAAGTAGGGGTTGCTAAGGATGCTACCTGCTTCCACTGCGGTCAGACCGGGCACTGGAAGAGGAACTATAAAGTGTACCTGGAAGATCTTAAGAAGAAGAGAAGTGAGACTTCCACTTCAGGTATATATGTTATAGAAGTCAATCTATTTATTTCTTCATCATGGGTATTAGATACCGGATGTGCTTATCACATTTGTACTAATGTGCAGGCGTTGAGAAATAGCAGGGCATTGACGAAGGGCGAGGTGGACCTACGCGTAGGCAATGGAGCACGAGTTGCTGCTGTTGCTGTAGGAACTTATTCTCTATCTCTGCCATCTAGGCTTGTACTAGAATTGGATGATTGTTGTTATGTGCCTGCTTTGACTAAGAACATTATATCAGTTTCTTATTTAGACAAGAAAGGTTTTTCATTTATAATAAATAACAAATGTCGTTCAGTTTATCTAAATGATATGTTCTATTGTAGTGCACCCCTGATGAACAGACTCTACATTCTAGACCTTGAAAACTCTATCTATAACATAAGTACTAAAAAGTTCAAGTCAAATGACATGAACCCAACATATATCTGGCATTGTCGCTTAGGTCATATAAATGACAAACGCTTATTCCAGCTCCATAAAGATGGTTTGCTGGACTCATTTGATTTTGAATCTTATGAGACATGTGAGTCATGCCTACTGGGCAAGATGACCAAGACTCCCTTTAGTGGACATAGCGAGAGAGCGACTGACTTGTTAGGACTTATACATAGTGATGTATGTGGACCTTTCAATGTCGCTGCTAGGGGTGGTTATAGGTACTTCATTACATTTACTGATGATTTCAGTAGATATGGTTATTTGTGTATGATGACACATAAGTCAGAATCTTTTGAAAAGTTCAAGGAATTCAAGAATGAAGTACAAAACCAGCTTGGCAAGAGTATTAAGATACTTCGATCAGATCGAGGTGGAGAATACCTTAGCCATGAGTTTCGTGACTATCTAGCTGAGTGTGAGATCCTATCCCAACTCACTCCTCCTGGAACATCAAAGTGGAATGGTGTTTCCGAAAGGAGGAATCGTACCTTATTAGATATGGTACGGTCTATGATGAGTCACACTGATCTTCGTATATATCTTTGGGGCTACGCTCTAGACACAATAGCCTTCATTATCAATCGAGTTCCATCTAAGGCTGTAATAAAGACACATATAGGATATGGACTGGGAGAGATGCCCAGGTGTCTTTTATGAGGATTTGGGGTTGTGAGGCTTACGTTTGACGTCAAGTCTCAGAAAAATTGGGACCCAAGTTCGATAAGTGCTATTTTATTGGATATCCCAAGGAAACAAAGGGATATTACTTCTACATTCCCAGTCAACACAAGATAGTTGTGGCTAAGACTGGGGTATTTCTAGAAAGGGATTTTCTTTCTAGAAAAACTAGTGGGAGTACGTTCGATTTTGAAGAAGTTCAAGATGTGAACCATAGCACAGAAGCCTTGATGGAAGTTGAACTGGAATCACAAAGTGTTGTGGAAGATGTTGTTCCACAAGGAGTTGAGGAACAACAACTAGTTCAAGTAGACCTACCTCTTCGCAGGTCTGATAGGGTACATCATCAGCTTGAGAGATATTCATTTCTCTTGTTTGACCATGATGACGTTGTGCTCATTGAGGATGAGCCTACCTCCTATCAGGAAGCTGTGATGAGACCAGATTCCGAGAATTGGCTAGAGGCCATGAGATCCGAGATGGAATCCATGTACACTAACCAAGTATGGACTTTGGTTGATCCACCTGAAGGGGTCAAACCCATTGGGTGTAAGTGGGTCTTTAAGAGAAAGACTGACATAGATGGACTTATTTAATAGGGTTGCTTGGTAGCTAAAGGTTTCAAGCAAATTCATGGTATTGACTATGATGAAATCTTTTCTCCAATAGCGATGTTTAAATCCATTCGGATCATGCTTGCTATTGCAGCATACCACGATTATGAGATCTGGTAGATGGATGTCAAAACCATGTTTCTGAATGGAAACCTGCTCGAGGATGTGTACATGACACAACCTGAGGGTTTTGTAGATCCACAGCATACTGGTAGAGTATGCAAGCTGCATAGGTCCATTTATGGACTAAAGCAAGCTTCTCGGAGCTGGAATCTTCGATTCGATGATGCAATCAAATAGTTTGGTTTCATCAAGAATGAAGATGAACCTTGTGTCTACAAGAAGGTTGTTGGGAGCACAGTTGTCTTCCTTATATTGTATGTGGATGACATACTACTCGTTGGGAAAGACATCCCTTTGCTGCAGTCTGTCAAGACTTGGCTAGGCACTTGTTTCTCAATGAAAGACTTAGGTGAAGCATCCCGCATTTTAGGCATACAGATCTATTGAGATAGATCTAAGAGATTGCTTGGCTTAAGTCAGAGTACATACATTGACAAGGTACTACTACGGTTTGCCATGCAGAACTCCAAGAAGGGATTTCTTCCGATGTCATATGGTGTGAGTCTTTCGAAGACTCAAGGTCCCTCTTCTAGAGAGGAGAGAGACCGCATGGATCAGATCCCTTATGCTTTAGCTATAGGATCTATCATGTACGCCATGCTATGTACTCATCCTGATGTCTCGTATGCTTTGAGCATGACGAGCAGATACCAGTCAGATCCAGGTGAAAGTCACTAGATAGCGGTCAAGAATATTCTTAAGTACTTGAGAAGAACTAAAGAATATTTCTTGATATATGGAGGCGATGACGAGCTAGCTGTTGGGTTTTTCGGGCCGCGAAAATCACTTTTTTGCGTCACGGAAATTGAAAGCCCCGTCACATAGATGCGTGCGAAGAAAAATGAAAGAGCCGAGTATATTGTTGCATTAGAAGCAATTTGGATCCGCAAGTTCATTACTGAGCTTGGGGTGGTTCCTAGCATAGCTGATCCCATAGAGCTCTATTGTGACAACAATGGAGCAATAGCACAGGCTAAGGAACCTCGCTCACACCAGCGGACCAAACACATACTACGATGCTTCCATCTCATTCGAGAGATCATCGATAGAGGAGATGTGAAGATTTGCAGAGTACCCACTGAGGCTAACATAGCAGATCCCTTGACCAAGGCTTTGGCACAGAGAAAACATGATGGTCACACTAGGTCTTTGGGCCTTAGAGCCTATACTGATTGGCACTAGTGCTAGTGGGAGATTGTTAGTTAGAGCCCTAGATCCAATCATTTGATGATTGTTGTATGAGCTCGTTGTATCATATTCTTATATATATAAAGTTATTTGTTTATGGTTATTATGCTTACTTGTATTGGTGCCAAATAACTAAGTATAATAACGTCCTTGAGTAGAAGGTTCTTACCTATATCAATCGGTTAGTTGAATCGATAGTGAGATGATAAAGGGAATACTACTCTTAATCATTCCAAGTCAAGTATTAGCATTCAGGGACAATTTTAATGCGACGTGACTAGCATGTAGGTAAACTCGATGACTTGATCTCACAAAGTCATTGATATAGATATATCAAGTTGACACATGGGTAAGATTGGAGAATGTATACTGAATGACCCGCCATGAGAAAGTATCATGGATCATTATATGAGTATCATATACTTTCTCATGTGGCTATTAGTATGACTATTATTCCTAGGACTAGAAGTCATCATGGTTCCCTACATAAGGAGTTACATACTTTGGCTTCGTCAAACATCACCCGAAACTGGGTGGACTATAAAGGCGATTACTGGGTATGTAACAAATTATGCGGAGGGATGTGAGTGATGTAGATGCTATCTATCCCTCCTATATGACGGGAGAGACATCGATATTTTTGATATAGTGAGACCACTAAGTGCATGGTCATGCCCAAATGAGTCAATATGAGATGTTGAGCTCATTTGGTTAAGTGAGTCTACTTGGGATTCAAGATATAGATTGATTAGAGGATGATACAGTCTATGCCTCACATTGATCAATCTAGATGTCAAGGATAGAAGGAAATTTGTCATATATTATGAAGAGTCACAATAAGTAGTCACAAGGTGATGTTGGATCTCAACATTCTTATAACTTGGGTAGTAATGATATGTTGCTAGACACCGCTCGTTACTTATTATTCTAAATGAGTTTAGGAGCATTGCCAATGTTATAAGAACCTTTAGGGTCACACACAAAGGGCAATTAGATGGAGATTAGGTTCATTTGATGAACCTAATGGATTAGGTCCATGTGATGAACCAAATTGGATTAAGAGTAATCCAAATTAGGCTAATTGAGTTGGACTCAATTTGGTTCATTTGTTAGATGAGTCTAATTTGGACTTAGACTCATTGAGTCAATTTAATTCAATGAATAGAGATTTATTAAATTAAAATTGACTTGAACCAATGGTTATATTTGATCAACCATGGGAGAGAAGTGGTCAAGTTTGACTTGACTTGAGAGAAAGATGAAGAGTCAAGTTTGACTTGACCATTTGCCACCTCATTGGTGAGTTGACAAAGAGTGGACCAATGATGATGCTCCACATCATCATGGTTGCTTAAGTGGGATGCCACCTCATGGGAGTTACCAAGAGTTGTGACTCTTGGTATTCCATGGAGGTTATTAACCTCTTAATGTGGTTGGCCACAATTTATTCAAGAGAGGAGTTTTTCGTTTTGTGTGTAACTCTCATCTTCTTTCTCAAGCTCTCTTCTCTCCATCTCTTCCTCCATTGCCGAGAGCCACAAAGGGTGCTAGCACACTCTAGTGTCTTTTCTCCATCTCCTTGTTCGTGTGGATACCCATAGAGGAGTGTCTACTTTTACATTGTCGAGATCTGGCATCATTTGGACGAGCGAGATTAAGCGAAGGGCATCGCTTCAAAGGTATGCCTTCTGATCTTGTAGATCTAATGTAGATCTAGGAGTAGAGAAACTCGTACACTAATTTTAAACTTCACACGGATCCGGTGGCATGAGATTCAGGGTTTCCGCAACGCAAAAAGGCGGTTTTTGCGGCCCGAAAATCTCTATAGTGGATCAGAGCCACGTGCGAAGCGCGTACGTGTTTATTTTGTGTTTTTATGAAAGACTTTCAGTTCTGTAACTTTCTGTGAATTTCCTAATTTTATGTGTTTTATGGGTAATTTTCTCTTAGAAGCGAAGCAACAAATGTTTCGACACTTGTAGGCTTGGACTACCGAGAAAACCTTTCCGAAACGGCAAGGTTTCGCCCAATTCATTTTGGGACAGCGGACTAAGGGACTGTAGGATTGCTTAGGAACACTCGCGATGGTTATATCGCGGGTAGGGGTGCTGCCCCTAACCTCGCAAGGGGCTTCGTTCCGCGATTGTGCCCGAAAATCGCTAAACGGGACCGCCGGAAATTTTTACTCATAAAATTGTAAAAAAATTTGGAAAATTTATAAAAATTACATAATTTAGAATTATGTATAATTTTGTGATGGTCATGGCCCAAAGACCCTAGTTTGATTGAAAAAAATTGTGTTATAATTTATATTATGGCCTACGTGTCATTATCTGTGATGTGCGTGTTGTATATGATACGCGACCTGCGCGTCGTGCCTTTCCTATTTTATTTCCTATTGTAAAATAGTTTAGACTCGAATGTAACTCGAGTTTCACCTTTGTAATGTACAAAATGAAGCGGTGGAAGGTCCACTCGAGACGGAGTTACGAGGAGGGTGCGAGCAACACAAGGTGGTCACTGGAAGGAGCTTGAGAAGCTGTTGACCTTAGGTTGACCATCCGATCTTCTCATTGGCTTGAGAAGATCGTAGTAGGGCCATACCTAATCACAAAAAGTTTAATTAATTGCTTGTGTGTGTATATGTGATGCATGCTAGATTAGTAATTAATTAGTGCCTTAACGATTAGATTAGATCTAAGTCGTGCGCATGATGCACCTCCACGATTAGATTAGATCTAAATCAAGTATATGATACACATCATCGATTAGATTAGATTTCAATCACGTCAACTCGAAATGCCTACCATGCCGTGATACCCATCACTACCTCGATCACATGTTGTTGTTGAATCTGCCAAAGCAAAGCAACGCATATTATCTTGGTAGGGTGCGGAGGGATAATCTTGGTCCCGCCTATCAACGCATGGGTGAGTACAACTCAATTAGATTGAGTAACTAGTTAACTCAATTGTATCGAATTTAACTATAGGCATTTTCCAATGGTTGGTAGATAGGTCAAAATCACATTTATATTAATTCTTGGGTGATTTAGCCAAAGCTAACTCAAGTTTTAATATACATGCGGATCTTGATCCTATAAACAAGAGTTGCATAGAGATATAATTGGTAATTAGTTACCTACCGATCATACTAAGTCTTGGGCAATTTGGCCAAAGTTAACTCAAGGCGTAGTATGATGTGGATCTTGTCCCACTTGAATTATAGAATTCAGTGGGAGCATCATTTAATTAAAGGCCTAATTAGATGATTAATTGGAATATGATATTTATTTTTCTACATTTTTCTGTTGTAGATTACCATGTCATCAAACACGAACTCCTCCCTACGTTCTGTCCTCGATAAGGACAAGCTCAATGGAGCTAACTTCCTGAACTGGTACAGGAACCTGAGAATAATTCTCACACAAGAACGAAAACTGTACATCCTGGAGCAGCCCATTCCTGAGGCACCTCCTGCCACTGCCACGAGAGCTGATCGTGATGCTTACAAGAAGCATCAAGATGACGCATTAGATGTGTCCTGTCTCATGCTCGCGACCAGGAACTCTGAGCTTCAGAAGCAACACGAGTTGATGGGCGCTTATGATTTGGTTGAGCATTTTCGTCAACTATATCAAGGACAAGCGAGGCACGAGAGATTCAAGATCTCTAAGGCACTGTTTCAGTGCGAGATGCAAGATGGGACTCCCGTAGGCCCATATGTACTCAAAATGATTGGGCACATAGAAAACCTACAGTGGTTGGGATTCTCGCTTGGCCAAGATCTGGCCACTGACTTGATCTTGTAATCCTTGCCAGATAGCTATATTCAATTTGTTCTAAATTATAACATGAACGAAATTGACAAGCCACTGCCTGAGCTACTTAGCATGTTGAGAACTGCTGAGCTCAACCTTAAGAAGGTTAAGCCCAACTCTATTCTGATGGTTCAGAAACACAAGGGCAAGGAGCAAGCCCAAAGGTAAGGGAAAGTCTCATGCCAAGGGTAAAGGCAAGACACTGAAACCTAAAGGAGGGGTTGCCAAGGATGCTACCTGCTTCCACTGCGGTCAGACCGGGCACTGGAAGAGGAACTGCAAAGTGTACCTGGAAGATCTTAAGAAGAAGAGAAGTGAGACTTCCACTTCAGATATATATGTTATAGAAGTTAATCTATCTATTTCTTCATCATGGGTATTAGATACCGGATGTGCTTCTCACATTTGTACTAATGTGCAGGCGCTAAGAAATAGCAGGGCATTGACGAAGGGCGAGGTGGACCTACGCGTAGGCAATGGAGCACGGGTTGCTGCTGTTACTGTAGGAACTTATTCTCTATCTCTGCCATATGGGCTTGTACTAGAATTGGATGATTGTTGTTATGTGCCTGCTTTGACTAAGAACATTATATCAGTTTCTTGTTTAGACAAGAAAGACTTTTCATTTATAATAAAGAACAAATGTTGTTCAGTTTATTTAAATGATATGTTATATTGTAGTGCACCTCTGATGAACAGACTCTACATTCTAGACCTTGAAAACCCTATCTATAACATATGTACCAAGAGGTTGAAGTCAAATGACATGAACCAAACCTATATCTGGCACTGTCGCTTAGGTCATATAAATGACAAACGCTTATCCCAGCTCCATAAAGATGGTTTGCTCGACTCATTTGATTTTGAATCTTATGAGATATGCGAGTCATGCCTACTGGGCAAGATGACCAAGACTCCCTTTAGTGGGCACAACGAGAGAGCGACTGACTTGTTAGGACTTTTATATAGTAATGTATGTGGACCTTTCAATGTCGCTGCTAGGGGTGGTTATAGGTACTTCATTACATTTACTGATGATTTCAGTAGATATGATTATGTGTGTATGATGACACATAAGTCAGAATCCTTTGAAAAGTTCAAGGAATTCAAGAATGAAGTACAAAACCAGCTTGGAAAGAGTATTAAGATACTTCGATCAGATCGAGGTGGAGAATACCTTACCAAGAGTTTCGTGACTATCTAGCTGAGTGTGGGATCCTACCCAACTCACTCCTCCTGGAACACCACAGTGGAATGGTGTATCCGAAAGGAGGAATCATATCTTATTAGATATGGTACGGTCTATGATGAGTCACACAGATCTTCCTATGTATCTTTGGGGCTATGCTCTAGACACAGCAACCTTCATTCTCAACTGAGTTCCATCTAAGGCTGTAATAAAGACACCATATAGGATATGGACTGGGAGAGATGTCCAGGTGTCTTTTATGAGGATTTGGGGTTGTGAGGGTTACGTTCGATGTCAAGTCTCAGACAAATTGGGACCCAAATCCGATAAGTGCTATTTTATTGGATATCCCAAGGAAACAAAGGGATATTACTTCTACATTCCCAGTCAACACAAGATAGTTGTGGCTAAGACTGGGGTATTTCTAGAAAGGGATTTTGTTTCTAGAAAAACTAGTGGGAGTACGTTCGATCTTGAAAAAGTTCAAGATGTGAACTATAGCACTGAAGTCACAATGGAAGTTGAACTGGAACCACAAAGTGTTGTGGATGATGTTGTTCCACAAGGAGTTGAGGAACAACAACTAGTTCAAGTAGTCCTACCTCTTCGCAGGTCTGATAGGGCACGTCGTCAGCCTGAGAGATATTCATTTCTCTTGTCTGACCATGATGATGTTGTGCTCATTGAGGATGAGCCTACCTCCTATCAGGAATCTGTGATGAGACCAGATTCTGAGAATTGGCTAGAGGCCATGAGATCTGAGATGGAATCCATGTACACTAACCAAGTATAGACTTTGGTTGATCCACCTAAAGGGGTCAAACCCATTGGGTGTAAGTGGGTTTTTAAGAGAAAGACTGACATGGATGGACTTATTTATAAGGGTCATTTGGTAGCGAAAGGTTTCAAGCAAATTCATGGTACTGACTATGATGAAACTTTTTCTCCATTAGCGATGTTTAAATCCATTCAAATCATGCTTGCTATTGCAGCGTACCACGATTATGAGATCTGGTAGATGGATGTCAAAACCGCGTTTCTGAATGGAAACCTACTCGAGGATGTGTGTACATGACACAACCTGAGGGTTTTGTAGATCCACAGCATATTGGCAGAGTATGCAAGCTGCATAAGTCCATTTATGGACTAAAGCAAGCTTCTCGGAGCTGGAATCTTCGATTCGATGATGCAATCAAACAGTTTGGTTTCATCAAGAATGAAGATGAACCTTATGTCTACAAGAAGGTTGTTGGGAGCACAGTTGTCTTCCTTATATTGTATGTGGATGACATACTACACGTTGGGAAAGACATCCCTTTGCTGCAGTCTGTCAAGACTTGGCTAGGGACTTGTTTCTCAATAAAGGACTTAGGTGAAGCATCCCGCATTTTAGGCATACAGATCTATAGAGATAGATCCAAGTGATTTCTTGGCCTAAGTCAGAGTACATATATTGACAAGGTACTACTACGGTTTACCATGCAGAATCCAAGAAGGGATTTCTGCCGATGTCATATGGTGTGAATCTTTCGAAGACTCAAGGTCCCTCTTCTAGAGAGGAGAGAGACCGCATGGATCAGATCCCTTATGCTTTAGTCATAGGATCTATCTTGTACGCCATGCTATGTACTCGTCCTGATGTCTCGTATGCTTTAAGCATGAGGAGCAGATACCAGTCAGATCCAGGTGAAAGTCACTGAATAGCGGTCAAGAATATTCTTAAGTACTTGAGAAGAACGAAAGAATATTTCTTGATATATGGAGGCGATGACGAGCTAGCTGTAAAGTGTTACAGTGATGCTAGCTTCCAAACTGAACAGGATGATTATCGATTGCAGTCTGGGTTCGTGTTTTGTATAAATGGTGGTGCTATGAGCTGGAAGAGTTCGAAGCAGGACACAGTCGCTGATTTTACAACAGAAGCTGAGTATATTGCTTCATCAGAAGAAGCAAAGGAGGCAGTTTGTATCCGCAAGTTCATTACTGAGCTTGGGGTGGTTCCTAGCATAGCTGATCCCATAGAGATCTATTGTGACAACAATGGAGCAATAGCACAGGCTATGGAACCTCGCTCACACCAGCGGACCAAACACATACTACGGCGCTTCCATCTTATTCGAGAGATCATCGGTAGAGGAGATGTGAAGATTTGCAGAGTACCCACTTAGGCTAACATCGCAGATCCCTTGACCAAGGCTTTGGCACAGAGAAAGCATGATGGTCACACTAGGTCTTTGGGCCTTTGAGCCTATACTGATTGACACTAGAACTAGTGGAAGATTGTTAGTTAGAGCCCTAGAGCCAATCATTTGATGATTGTTGTATAGACTCATTGTATCATATTCTTATATATATAAAGGCATTTGTTTATGGTTATTATGCTTACTTGTATTGGTGCCAAATAACTAAGTATAATAGTGTCCTTGAGTAGAAGGTTCTTACCTATATCAATCGATTAGTTGAATCGATAATGAAATGATAATGGAAACACTACTCTTAATCATTCCTAGTCAAGTATTAGCATTCAGGGACAATGTTAATGCGACGAGACTAGCATGTAGGTCAACTCGATGACTTGATCTCACAAAGTCATGGATATAGAGATATCAAGTTGACACATGGGTATGCATTGGAGAATGTACTCTGAATGACCCGCCATGAGAAAGTATCATGGATCATTATATGAGTATCATATACTTTCTCATGTGGCTATTAGTATGACTAATAGTCCTTGGACCTGAAGTCACCATGGTTCCCTACATAAGGAGTTACATACTTTGGCTTCGTCAAATGTCACCCGTAACTAGGTGGGCTATAAAGGCGATTATTGGGTATGTAACAAATTATGCGGAGGGATGTGAGTGATGTAGATGGGATCTATCCCTCCTATATGACGGGAGAGACATCGGTATTCTTGATAGAGTGAGACCACGAAGTGCATGGCCATGCCCAAATGAGTCAAAGTGAGATATTGAGCTCATTTGATTTAGTGAGTCTACTTGGAGTTCAGGATTTAGATTGATCAGAGGATGACACGGTCTATACCTCACATTGATCAATCTAGATGTCTATGATAGAAGGACACTTGTCATATTTTGTGAGGAGTCACAATTAGTAGTCACAAGGTGATGTTAGATCTCAACATTCTTGTAACATTGGGTAGTAATGATTTGTTGCTAGATACCGCTCATTACTTATGCTTCTAAATGGGTTTAGGAGCATTGCCAATGTTATAAGAACCTATAGGGTCACACACAAAGGGAAATTAGATGGAGATTAGGTTCATTTGATGAACCTAAAGGATTAGGTCCATGTGATGAACCAAATTGGATTAAGAGTAATCCAAATTTGGCTAATTGAGTTGGACTCAATTTGGTTTATGTGTTAGATAAGTCTAATTTAGACTTAGACTCATTGAGTCTATTTAATTCAATGAGTAGAGATTCATTAAATTAAAATTGACTTGAACCAATGGTTAGATTTGATCAACCATGGGAGAGAAGTGGTCAAGTTTGACTTGACTTGAGAGGAAGATGAAGAGTCAAGTTTGACCTGACCATTTGCCACCTCATTGGTGAGTTGGCAAAGAGTGGACCAATGATGATGCTCCACATCATCATGGTTGCTTAAGTGGGATGCCACCTCATGGGAGTTACCAAGAGTTGTGACTCTTGGTATTCCATGGAGGTTATTAACCTCTTAATGTGGCCGGCCACAATTTATTCAAGAGAGGAGTTTTTCATTTTTTGTGTAACTCTCATCTTCTTCCTCAAGCTCTCTTCTCTCCCTCTCTTCCTCCATTGCCGAGAGCCACAAAGGGTGCTAGCACACTCTAGTGTCTTTTCTCCATCTCCTTGTTCGTGTGGATACACATAGAGGAGTGTCTATTTTGACATTCTCGAGATCCGACATCATTTGGACTAGCGGGATTAAGCGAAGGGCATCGCTTGAAAGGTATGCCTTTTGATCTTGTAGATCTAATGTAGATCTAGGAGTAGAGAAACTCATACACGAATTTTAAACTTCGCACGGATCTGGTGGCATGGGATTTGGGGTTTCTGTAACGCAAAAAGGCTGTTTTTGCGGCCCAAAATCCCTACAGTTAGGTGGGGTTCTGCACGGCCGTGCCTATTGGCACGACCTCCTCTTTTCTCCCCTCCGCCAAGGTCGCACGGCCGTGCCAATTGGCACGACCTGAGTCTTCTCCTTCTCTGGCAGTCTAGTACGGTCGTGACGAGTGGCACGGCCCGTGTTCTTCTTTTCTCTGCCTAGGCTACACGACCGTGCAAATTGGCATGACCCGTGGCCTTTGTCTCTCGGTCGGCTTTGCACTGCTGTGCTTGGTTGCACGACCGACTCCTTTAAGCTCACGGTGACTCACCTTGCGCCATTTTGGTTCCTCTGACGCCTCCACGCCCATGAGACGCTCACGACCAACTCGTGGAGGCTCTGCACATCCTAAAATCAAATACCCAAAAGTGAAGAAACAAGAGTACTCAACTCGAACTTACTAACGAAATAAAACGATAAACAGAATGGTAAACTAAAATGGAAAACCCTTGGGTAGCCTCCCAAGAAGTGCTTGTTTTAGGTCTTTAGCTCGACCCCGTTTCAGCTAATGTAGACTAAACCCGTGGAAGAACGCCTATCCTCCTAGGGTTAATGCTCAGTCTGCACCTTTAGTTTCGCTCGTGCAGGACAAATGTATTTCTTATTGCTCGCTGGAGGGGAACTCTCATGGAAACTGTACTCCTCGACTTTGGTTATGTTGATCTTGCTAGAATTTCCCTTAGAAGAGGGGTCGCAGATTGAGGAATCAGATAAATCAAATTAAATCTTTTCTTTACCGATCTCCAAGGATAACTTGTGACTTTTCACATCAATGATGGCTCCAACTGTGGCAAGGAATGGTCTTTCAAGGATGATCGGTATCTTGGGATCCTCCTTCGTATCCAGGATAATGAAATCTGTGGGAACGATACATCCACCCACTTCTACTGGCACATCTTCCACTATTCCCATTGAGTATCTACATGAATGGTCAGCAAATTGCAATGCCATAGTAGTCAATTTAATATTCTGGAGGCCCAGCTTCATACATAAAGAGTACGGAAGTAGGCTAACGCTGGCCCCCAAGTCGCAGAAAGCTCTGGGTATGAGTTCAGAACCAATTTTGCACGGTATGGAAAAACTTCCTGGATCTTGAAGTTTTGGTGGAGTATTTGTCATAAGTAGAGCGCTGCAATTCTCTATTAATGCTACGGTCTCGAAGTCGCCCTTCTGCCTCCTGTTAGATAAAATACTCTTTAAGAACTTTGCGAACTTCGACATTTGGTGCAGTCCATCTATCAGTGGTACTTCTACGTAAGTTTCCTTGATCTTCTTCAGGAATCAGTTGAACTCTTCATCCTTCTGGGAGGTTATCAGTTTCTGAGGGAAAGGAATCGTCTGACTTTGTAGGGGAATTTGAAGAGTTCCTTCATCCTTTTTAGTGACCTCCTCTCCATCCCTGTTCTGGGTTTGATTGGGCATTGGGGAAGAGGGCTCTTCCTATGAGCTAGGTCCCTTCTGAGTAATGATTTGGGGGTCTCCCGCAATTCATCCGCTCCTCAGCTCGATGTGGTTGCAGTGTTCCACTAGGTTCATATCTGGCTTCCCTAGAAATGTTCCCTGTGCTCTTGAGATGGATTGGGCTATTTGGGCTATCTGGTTGTCTTGCATCTTTTGATGTTTCTCAGAATTTTCCATTTTTTGAGTTAACAGCTTGATCTCATTCTTCATCTCTTTTTTCTCTGAGAGAGCTTCTTCAAGCATCTTTTCAATTCTAGACAATTGTGAAGGTTATTGTTGAAAAGTCTGTTGTCCAGATGAGTAGCCCTGCTGCCTAGGAGAGTAGCTCTGTTGTCCAGGTTGATAGCTTTGTTTTGCTGGCCCTTAGTCCTGATTATTCCGGTATGAGAAGTTTGGGTGATTCCTCCAACCTGGATTGTATGTGTTGGAGTACGGATTGTTTTGCCTTTGATTGTTGCTGACTATCGCATCACACTACTCAAGTTGGTTTATCTGTGCTTGTATTGGCCCTAGGGGGCAAGTATCTTGAGCATGATCTGTACTTCTGCAAGTTTCGCAAACACAAACTATCACATTGGTCGTGTTGTTGTTGTTTCCCATGGCCTCAAAGTTCTTGGTCAGAGTGTCTAACTTTGCAGACATGAGAGTGACTGCATCTACGTCGAATTTTCCTGACGCTTTTATTGGATTCCCTGAGAAAGAACCACCAGATCTTTTTGATGCCCACTAATGGTGATTCTGTGCCACATTCTCTATGATCTCTTAACTTCATCAAGGCTCTTGTTCATCAGTGCTCCTCCTGCTGCAGAATCGAGGGATACCTTTGTGTGATAGTTGATTCCATTGTAAAACGTGTGTAGAACCAACCATTTCTCAAGGCTATGATGGGGGCACTGTCTTAACATACTTTTGAACCTGCCCCAGGTTTCAAATAATGAATCTGAGTCTATCTGTTTGAAGCTTGCAATCAGATTCCTCATATGAGTAGTTTTGCTTGGTGGATAGAATTTGTCCAGGAATTTATGCTCACACTGCTCCCAGGATGTAATGCTATTTTTGCTGGAAGGGAATTTAGCCACTGTTTGGCTCTATCTTTCAAGGAGAATCCGAAAAGCAATAACCTTATTGATTCTGGAGGGACTCCGTTCACTTTCATGGTACCACAAATCTTGTAGAAAAGCTCTAAGTGGTGGTTTGGATCATCGTGTGGTCCTCCTCCAAATTGATTCTGTTGAACCATGTGAATTACTGCATGCTTGATTTCAAAATTGTTAGCTTCGATTGGTGGTCGAGTGATGCTAGATTGAACCCCTCATGCATAAGGTGCTGCATAATCCTTCAACAATTTATCAGCCATCTCTGAAGATATGAAAACTCCATCTTCAAGTGATAACATGCTTGGATATGCTTCTCTATGATGAATGATCTCTTACATGGTTATAACCTAGATTTTCTCATATTCCATGTTGAATAGAAAAATGAAAACTCCATCTTCAAGTTTCGGCCATGATGAGATATGAGGCTTAGGTTAAATTTTTTTTTTAAAAAAAACTTAATCATGTTTGTTATGCTTATTCATAATGTATGAGATCTTGTATGTTGTTAGGCTAAGTCTTTATGCTATGTGTGGTATTAGAAGGTTCAAAACCACTACTCTATGTTTCGACCAAGATGGAATGTTAGGCCTAGAGTAGAGCTTTGGAACCCAATCATGCTTGGTTATGTTATATGATCCCTTGTATGTGGTTAGCTAAGCTTTCATGTTACATGATTTACCAACAAACATTAGGACCTTACTTTGGGTTTAGGTCAAGAATGTATGTAAAGCTTAGAACAAGGACTTGAAATCAAACCATGCTTGTGATGCTTTATCATGATATATGATCTTGTATATATGGTTAGCTCTCTTACCATAGGGTTCAGCTATGATTGAATGCATAGGTTTAGGGAAAAGTTTTGAACTTAACTATGCATGCTTATGCTTTCCATGATGTATGATTCTTAATGTATGCTATGTTCATGATATGATATGCTATACTTCAAGATATGATATGCTACGATTCATGATGTGATATATGTTATGCTTCATGATATGATATAATATGCTTCATGATATGATACATGCGATGGTTCATGATAAGATATGCTATGCTTCAATATATGATATGCTATGCTTCATGATATGATACATGCCATGCTTAATTATATGATAATAACATGTTATGCTCTACATTATGATAAGAACATGTTATGCCTCATGATATATGTTTATGAAAGGCTTATGTAAGAAAAAAAAAAGCCTAAGAGATGCTTCCCTTGAGATGGGATCAAGAGCACTCTTCATGATAAGACAAGAAACATGATATGTATGATATGATAAGATCATGACACGTATGATGATATGATAAGAAACATGATATGTGTATATGCTATTTTACTTTGTATGGCTTGTACCAAGGGTGGGCTCCATAAGCGCCCCTAGGCCGACGGACTATGAACGGGTCTAGTAAAGGGATGAGCTCCTCAGTACGCCCCTAGGTCGACGGTCGTAGTACGGACCTAGTTCCCAAGTAGATTCGGGGCTAGCTACCCTGTCCTAGGGATTGCGCGCATTCATGTTATGTGGTACATAGCCGGGCCTCTCATGTTAAGCTTATTTTCAAGTATGTATATGATATGTTTTTTTTTAAAAAAAAAAAGACATGTTGCATATGTTCATTTCATTATGCATGATTTCAAAGGAACATCTTGCATCCACATGTTCATGCCATGTGTCTTCCTTTACACATATTACAGATGCTCTTGAGAATATGATTATGATATGTTATATGGTTATGTTATGTTCTTCCATGCCATGGTATTTTTAGGTTTTCATGATATGTTATATGTTTATGTTATGCTCTCCCATGCCATGATATGTTTTAGGTATATGTTCTCACATGCTATGATATGTTTTGGGTTATTTCCTCACATGCTATAACATGTTTTATGTGTATGTATGATTAATGGTTTTATGAGTAGGGAAGGAACTCACTAAGCCTATGGGCTTATAGATTATTTTCCTTGTACCGTAGAAAAAGGAAAGGAATGGATGAACTGATGGGAGCAGCAGGAAGGGCAAGATTGTGTGTGTGGAAGTGGCATGGTGGATAGATCTAATTCTATTTCTAAAGAAATTATATTTGCTTAAGTTGTGCATGTGAACTCAGTTTGGATTTTTATACTTGTGATGATAACTGGAACTAGTATGTTATGCACTTATGACATTTTATTCATGTTAGTATATTCATGACATTACGAATTGTGTTCAAGTAGTAGTTATGAATCATGTATATTGTTCACATGTCATATTAAGAGCTAGATGCGTAAGGTGAAAATATGTCTTCCGCTGTCATGAGACCTTATGCATATATATATATATATATATATATATATATATATATATATATATATATATATATATATATATGTCAAGTAGCCTAAGTAACCCCGTTCCTTTTTGGGTAGTCTTAGTATCCATGAGGGCCGGGCATTACAAGTTGGTATCAGAGCAGGTTTGCCTTTCCTCTACACACACACATCAAGCCTATATCCTGCCTCTCCAAGTAAGAATTTCTATGCCTACTCTAGTTCTTTTATACATGATAAGAAATGTTTAATTTAAGTATGCATGTCTACTCTATTTTATTATCTGATGAGTTACAGTTTAGTTTAAGTATGCATGATGGTAGATTAAGAATAATAATAACTTATGCTAGCCTTGTTGTCATACATGAAGATAAACATGGCTAGAAGACGCAATACTAGAGCCGATGAGACAGTACCGCCACCTGATTTGATGCATGTAGTCACTGAGCTCCAGCGTCAGGTTACGGAACAACAACAGATAATCACTGCTCTAATAAATCAGCAGGGGAATCCTGCTACCCCACCAGGGAATCAGAACGTGATACCAGTCATACCGGTAGCTACACCGGTACCACCGGTACCTGTACCACCAGTAGGCCCAACTCCAGTGGTTTGTCAGGAGGCATATCTGATTCAGTGGCAAAGATTGAAACCAGAAGCGTTCTCTGGCAACTGTGAACCATGGGATGCCCAAGCCTGGTTCAAGACGGTGGAAAGCATCGTGGACCTATTGGATTGGCCTGAGCACGAGAAGGTCAAGTGCGCATCGTTCTGCCTTACGAGCGATGCCAGATTGTGGTGGGATCGAGTCAAAGCAAAAAGACAAATAAATCAAATGAGATGGATAGACTTCGAGACGGAATTTTTCGAAGAATTCTTCCATATGAGGGTGACAAACAAGCACTATGACGAGTTCACCGAGTTCCGGCAAGGCGATTTGTCGGTTAATGAAGCTGTTAAGAAATTCAACCGTTTAGCACGCTTATGCCCAGAATTGGTTAGCACTGAAAGAGAAAGGGTCAGACTTATGCTGAAGATGCTCAGACCGGAGATAGCCCTGAATGTGGCCGGCGGAGTTAATAGACCGCAGACTGCTGAAGAACTAATCAGCAGTGCTCTGATCACCGAACACTATTTAAAGGCACTGCATGAAGGCAAGAGTCAAGCCCAAATAGGAGGACAGAAACCTCAGAATACTAGAACTGGCTGGAAAGGAAACCACAGTGGTAAAAGAAAGCAGTGGAAAGACTCTAAGGATGGTCCAGCAAACAAACAACCTATGTTCCCGCAATGTACCACATGTGGAAAGAAACATCCGGGAAAGTGCCGTGTGGGCACGAATAACTGCTATAACTGTGGATTGGAAGGACATATGGCCAGAAACTATCCTACCCAAGTTCAGACACCGCAGTATGTCCAGAAGCTACACCTGATGCAAGCTGCACTAGAAGGCCCTCAGATAAGCCAAGGGAAATTGGAAGCTCCGCCAGTGACGATGAATGCCAGAATCTTCTCTATCACCAAGGAAGATGCGGCGAATGCTTCTACGGTTGTCATAGGTCAGATATTTATTTTCAGTCAGCATGCTACTGTACTATTTGACACTGGGGCAACGCACTCGTTTGTCTCTACACCTTTCACAAGAAAGATAGACATGCCACCTCAAGTCTTAGATTGCAAGTTCTTAACGACTTTACCTTCGGGAGAGGTGATGCCATCCACCCATATGCTGTGAGCCGCACCCATTAGAATCGCAGATAGAGAACTCTACTGTGATCTGATAGTGTTTGACATGCAGGATTATGATATTATATTGGGCATGGACTTCCTGAGCAAGTACGGTGCTTCAATAGCATTCCTTAAGAGAAAAATGATTTTCCGACCTGAAGCAGAACCGAGTTTTGAATTTATCGGAGAGACAAGGAAAGCAATTAAAAAGTTCTTATCAGCCTTAAAGGCACGAAAAATGTTGGATAACGGATGCACTGGGTTCCTAGCTCATGTGGTTGATACAAGTCAGGCAGAGGAACTGAAGCTGGAAGATGTCAGAGTTGTATGTAATTACCCAGAGGTATTTCCTGATGAACTACCAGGGTTGGCCCCAGATAGAGAAATTGAATTTGGGATCGAATTGATTCTTGGTACTAAACCGATCTCTAAAGCACCCTACCGTATGGCGCCAGCTGAATTGAAGGAACTCCAAGAAAAGCTACGGGAATTACTCGACAAGGGACTAATTCATCCTAGTCATTCCCCATGGGGAGCTCCGGTACTATTTGTGAAAAAGAAAGATGGGTCTATGAGAATGTGCATAGACTATCGAGCGCTAAATACGGTTACAATCAAAAACAGATATCCTTTACCACGGATTGACGACCTGTTTGACCAGTTGAAGGGTGCCACTGTCTTCTCTAAGATTGACTTGAGATCTGGCTATCATCAAGTGAAGGTGAAACAAGATGATATACCGAAGACGGCTTTCCGAACAAGATACGGACATTATGAGTTCGTAGTAATGCCCTTCGGAGTGACAAATGCTCCTGCTCTATTTATGGACCTGATGAACCGGATATTCTCGGCATATCTCGATAAATTCGTGATAGTTTTCATCGATGACATTCTCATTTACTCGAGAACTCAAGAAGAGCATGCCAAACACCTGGAAATAGTATTACAAATTCTTCAAGAGAAGCAACTGTATGCGAAATTCTCCAAATGTGAATTTTGGCTCGACCAAGTATCATTTTTGGGTCATGTTATTTCTAGGGATGGAGTAATGGTAGACCCAATCAAGATTGAAGCCGTAAGTAACTGGAATAGGCCAAAGAATGCTAGCGAAATCAGGAGTTTCCTCGGATTAGCAGGCTATTACCGGAAGTTTGTAGAAGGTTTTTCCAGAATTGCAGCCCCTATGACAACCCTCACCCGGAAAAATAAGAAGTACGAATGGACAGACGATTGCGAGAAGAGTTTCACAGAATTGAAAAGGAGACTGACCAGTGCTCCAATTCTTACTCTTCCGAAAGGCAACGAAGGATTTGATATGTACAGCGACGCTTCTAGATTAGGACTCGGAGCTGTACTCATGCAGAACGACCAAGTCATTGCTTATGCCTCTAGGCAACTCAAATAACATGAAAGAAACTATCCCACTCATGACTTAGAGTTAGCAGCTGTGGTCTTTGCTCTCAAGATATGGAGGCATTATCTATATGGGGCCCAGTGTAAGATTTATACAGATCACCAGATTCTGAAATACTTCTTCACACAGAAGGATCTGAATATAAGACAACGAAGATGGCTTGAGCTAGTCAAGGACTATGACTGCGAGATCTTTTACCATCCGGGAAAAGCAAACAAAGTGGCTGATGCACTCGGCAGGAAATCGTAGGCTACCTTAATACCCTGAGCTATTCTAAGTTCGAGGACGAACTTTTATGAGGTATGGGAGACTGTAACACCCATAGGGTCCCTAGTAATTTCATATATTTTTACCATGTTTAAAAATAGGCCTTATGTGAAGATTTACAAAAAATAAAATGAAATAGAACCAAAAAGAGGTGACCAAGGCTTGAACCTTGGACCTCTTACTAGATACATGTATGTGATAACCAATAGACCAAGAGGAGATATTGTTAGAAAGAGAAGGGACAATATAGTTAAGAGTAAGAAAAGGTTTCTCTTATTTAGAAGGAGAAGTTGGAGTTGCCTTCTTCCTCTCAAATGAAAAGATGATTCTTGCTTTCTCTTTTCATTAAGGGATGAGTTAAGGAAAAGAGAAGGAAAAACTCATTTTCCCTTCTTCTTTTCATTTGGAATAAAAGGAGAAAATGAATGAAAATCTTCATTTTGCTCTCTTCCTCCTCCCTCCTCCTCTCCACCGAAACCATTCTTTCCTCCTCACCATTGCCGAACCAAGTAAAAAGGCTTGCTCTCTAGGAAAGCTTCACAAGCAAGGTCACTCCTCTTAGGAAATCAAGCGAAAGGATGTGAGTATCCCCTCACTGCAGTACAAGTAGTTGTCGATTTCTTTGTATGTAAACATTTTGAAACCTTAGAGATTTCTTTGCAAGTTCCGGCCAGGATAAATTAGTGGTCACTTAGTACTAACAAGTTTACAAGTTATGCTTTATGTTGTATAAAAAAAAATAAGAAAGAGAATCTAGAACCTCATCTTGAAGTTTCGGCCAAGACAAAAAGAGAAGGTTTAGAGCAAAGTTTCTTTTGTTATCATGCTTGCCTATGCTCCTTGATGATGTAGGATCTCTCATATGTTGTTAGTTTAAGTTTTAAAGCTTATTATCATATTGAAAGATTAGGAACCCTAACCTAATGTTTCGGCTAAGATGAATTATAGGGCTTAGGGCAAAGTTCTTGAAAAGGAAACATATTTGTTATGCTCCTTCATGATGTATGCTTCTCTCATATGTTGATAGTTTAGATTTTCATGCTCCATGTTGGAAAAAAAATAGAAAACCCTAGTTCTAGGTTTC
This sequence comes from Zingiber officinale, assembly GCF_018446385.1. NCBI lineage: Eukaryota > Viridiplantae > Streptophyta > Magnoliopsida > Zingiberales > Zingiberaceae > Zingiber > Zingiber officinale. Next base: position 58,525,290 of record NC_055993.1, read on the forward strand.
GGCCAAGAATAGAAATGAGGGTTAGAGCAAAGTTTTCAAATGACAATATGCTTGTACATGCTCCCTTTTAAGGTATGATCTCTCATAGGTGGTAGGATTAAGTTTCATGCATCATGTTATGGAGAAGTTAAGAACCTTAACATGAAGTTTCGGTCAAGATTAGATCTAAAGTTTAGAGTCAAGTTTAGAAATGATAACATGCTTGTTATGCTTCTAAATGATGAATGATCTCTTACATGTTTATAGCTTAGGTTTTTCCTACTCCATGTTGTATGAAAATATAGAAATCCTAATTGCAAGTTTCGGCCAAGATTGAAAATAATGTTTAGAGTCAAGTTTAGAAATGATAACATGCTTGGCTATGCTTCTCTATGATGAATGATCTCTTACATGGTTATAGCCTAGATTTTCTCATATTCCATGTTGAATAGAAATATGAAAACTCCATCTTCAAGTTTCGGCCATGATGAGATATGAAGCTTAGGTTAAAATTAAAAAAAAATTAATCATGTTTGTTATGCTTATTCATAATGTATGAGATCTTGTATGTTGTTAGGCTAAGTCTTTATGCTATGTGTGGTATTAGAAGGTTCAAAACCACTACTCTATGTTTCGGCCAAGATGGAATGTTAGGCCTAGAGTAGAGCTTTGGAACCCAATCATGCTTGGTTATGTTATATGATCCCTTGTATGTGGTTAGCTAAGCTTTCATGTTACATGATTTACCAACAAACATTAGGACCTTACTTTGGGTTTAGGTCAAGAATGTATGTAAAGCTTAGAACAAGGACTTGAAATCAAACCATGCTTGTGATGCTTTATCATGATATATGATCTTGTATATATGGTTAGCTCTCTTACCATAGGGTTCGGCTATGATTGAACGCATAGGTTTAGGGAAAAGTTTTGAACTTAACTATGCATGCTTATGCTTTCCATGATGTATGATTCTTAATGTATGCTATGTTCATGATATGATATGCTATACTTCAAGATATGATATGCTACGATTCATGATGTGATATATGTTATGCTTCATGATATGATATGATATGCTTCATGATATGATACATGCGATGGTTCATGATAAGATATGCTATGCTTCAATATATGATATGCTATGCTTCATGATATGATACATGCCATGCTTAATGATATGATAATAACATGTTATGCTCTACATTATGATAAGAACATGTTATGCCTCATGATATATGTTTATGAAAGGCTTATGTAAGAAAAAAAAAACCTAAGAGATGCTTCCCTTGAGATGGGATCAAGAGCACTCTTCATGATAAGACAAGAAACATGATATGTATGATATGACAAGATCATGACACGTATGATGATATGATAAGAAACATGATATGTATATATGCTATTTTACTTTGTATGGCTTGTACCAAGGGTGGACTCCATAAGCGCCCCTAGGCCGACGGACTATGAACGGGTCTAGTAAAGGGATGGGCTCCTCAGTACGCCCCTAGGTCGACGGTCGTAGTACGGACCTTGTTCCCAAGTAGGTTCGGGGCTAGCTACCCTGTCCTAGGGATTGCGCGAATTCATGTTATGTGGTACATAGCTGAGCCCCTCATGTTAAGCTTATTTTCAAGTATGTATATGATATGTTTTTTTTAAAAAAAAAAGACATGTTGCATATGTTCATTTCATTATGCATGATTTCAAAGGAACATCTTGCATCCACATGTTCATGTCATGTGTCTTCCTTTACACATATTATAGATGCTCTTGATAATATGATTATGATATGTTATATGGTTATGTTATGTTCTTCTATGCCATGGTATGTTTAGGTTTTCATGATATGTTATATGTTTATGTTATGTTCTCCCATTCCATGATATGTTTTAGGTGTATGTTCTTACATGCTACGATATGTTTTGGGTTATTTCCTCACATGCTATAACATGTTTTATGTGTATGTATGATTAATGGTTTTATGAGTAGGGAAGGAACTCACTAAGCCTATGGGCTTATAGATTATTTTCCTTGTACTGCAGAAAAAGGAAAGGAATGGATGAACTGATGGGAGCAGCAGGAAGGTCAAGATTGTGTGTGTGGAAGTGGCATGGTGGATAGACCTAATTCTATTTCTAAAGAAATTATATTTGCTTAAGTTGTGCATGTGAACTCAGTTTGGATTTTTATACTTGTGATGATAACTGGAACTAGTATGTTATGCACTTATGACATTTTATTCATGTTAGTATATTCATGACATTACGAATTGTGTTCAAGTAGAAGTTATGAATCATGTATATTGTTCACATGCCATATTAAGAGCTAGATGCGTAAGGTGAAAATATGTCTTCCGCTGCCATGAGACCTTATATATATATATATATATATATATACTTCAAGTAGCCTAAGTAACCCCGTTCCTTTTTGGGTAGTCTTAGTATCCATGAGGGGCGGGCGTTACAAAAATATGCATAAACGATTATAATCGATATCGATGCATATCTTGCCATGAAGATGATTTGTCAAGATGAGAATGACTTTGCCTTTCCTAGGAAGGATGGTTTTCCATTACCCCTTCCTTGTCCCAAGCGGATCTCTGTTCGTAACCCCTCTAATTAGGTGATCACTGATATAGATCCCGAGAATGCCCCTTCCTTGTCCGGAGACACCGAGTCCCACCTTGAGCCCTCGTCATCTGGACACCCGCAACCTCCCGGACATCTGGAACCTGCTAGGCACTCTTTTTCCTATGGTACGGGTCACTCCAAATTTGATTTTTTTGATTTCTGCGCCTTTCTAAACTCACTTCACGAGAAGTAAGAGGCCCAATGAGTAATGTTGGAGGGCCGCTTCACTTTGTCAGATGACTAATATAGAGAGGTGCGATATCATTTTCAGTTCACAAGGAACTTTCAAGGTCAAGTGGCTGAGTTTGTCCAGGATTATGATACTAATCAAGCTAGAATGAGATACTTCATAGAGGGCATGAGCGTTACGTGTCAACAAGTTGACACCCTCTAGGAATATCATATGATTCTGAGCGAGACTCCTGGCTTTCCTGGTTTCCCTATTGGCCGACCGCGTAGAGCTCCATTTCTACGCCCTCCTCCACCACCACCACCATATTGATTTCATCGGGACGATGAAAAGTTTAAGTCTGGGGGTGTTTGCAACTTGAATTTTTTCATTTTCTTTTACATTTTTAGTTGTTCTGCACTTTGTTTTATTTTTCTTCCATTCAGTTTTTGTTTATGTATTACATTTTTCTTTGCTTTGTTTGCTATATTTGGTTTTGACTGTCACTTGATTGTCTTTTAAAACATTGTGGCATATTGAGAACATCATTTTTCACTACTGCTGACTTGTCTACAAGCAAAATTATTTGCATGTTTATATCTTGATTCATGATGTTGTAGATATAATGATAGTATGTTTAGTGTACCTCTTTTCTCTATCTTAAGTAGCATAATATGAGCTAAGTATTGTACGGGAACAAACTTGAGTTTTGGCTTAACCTTAAGGATTCTATTATCACTTTACTTGAGCTTGAATAGTTGACATCATTAGAATAGTCATGATTCATCCTATTTGTTTAGTACTTAGTTCCTATGGTGATTTCTCAAACTACATCTTAGTTACTGGATGATGCTCAAGTCATGTAAGCTCATTTGGAAAAATTTAAATATCCCAACATTTGCACTTATAAGCATTTGTATTTAATTGCTGCATCTTGCAATCACTAAATAAAAAAAAATGAATAAGGGATATAAAAAAAATAGTTGACGTGAGTAAACTAGTAAGTTACCCCTTTGAGACCGAGTTAGGTTACTAGGGAAATGACTCATATGTTTCTCTTGATATCGAGCATGCCTTTGAGACCTTGGGTGGATTGAGGAATATGAACCAAGTATACGGCAGGTAAGTGTCTATCACCGGGAACATTAGGAACTCAATTGGATGACGAGTTGACTAGGATAAAGATTGAAACTTGAAAAGTTTGTGTCGCTTATTACACTGTGCACAAGAAACTTATGCTTAGGTCATACTTGAGATATTTCCATGATCATGCTTATCAATGAAACTTGTAGATAGAGTTAGGAAAGTGCACTAGGGATTATGATGCATTATAGAGTAGATGAGTTTAGATTACGATATTTTGCTTGAGAACAAGCAAAAGTTTAAGTCTGGGGGTGTGATGTGCATAGATTATATACATTTACTTAGCATGTTTTGAGATATGCTCTTCTTTGTCTTACTTTCAGTATAATTACTCTTCTTTGTTCGGAGTTCTGCTCTTGTGTATTTTCTGTTTACAAGAGTTGAATTTGGAGAAGAAATGATATTCGCGGTTGATCCAGACAACAAGCAAAGGAAAACGGCATTGGCTATGTGAGCCACATTGCCATGCCAAAGGAGCAAGGGAGAAAATGACTTTGGTCGTGTAGTATAGATAGCCCATGTAGCTTCACCAGAGGAGGAGCATGACATGGCCGTGTGGATCTACACAGCCGTGTCACCCCAGCAACGTGAGCAGAATATGTCCATGTATATCTACACGGCCCAAGCAACACTTCCACCTGGCCGTGCAATATTTCTAGAGAAGAGGCAAGCCCAGGCTGTGTATGCCACACAGCCGTGCAAGGTTTCCAGAGGCCAAGACTGGCTAGGTTGTGTGAGCCACACGACCTTGTGAGCTAGCCAGAGATAAAGTAGTACATGGTCGTGTGAGGGCCACACAACCATGTGACCTTGGCCAAGAGCAAAATGTTTGATGTTGTGTGTGTCACATGGCCGTGGCACGGGTCGTGTGGTACCCATTCCCTTCCCTATATAAGAGGGTTCTTCCTCTTTCGAAAGGGGAGGAAGGCTCTCCCTTTGGGGAGATCAAGTTTGGGGTCGATCTTCACCTTCTCCAGCCTTGATCCAGCGTTTCAAAGACATTTCCATCTCTGATTCAACTCTAGAAGCTAAGGATTGGTTTCAAAGATCACTCATCGTCGCTAGATAAGAATTTCTATTTTCTTCTTTTGATTGTGATTGAAATGTTTGTGATCTCTTTGTCTTCGGATCTCTATCTTTATATTATAGAGTAGATTCATTATTCTAGGACTAAGGGAGTATTTGTGGTGTGATTTGATGTAAGAATCTCATGGATATGTCATTTTCCTATTTAGATGATGTTGGTATGTTTTGTATCTATTTGATCTTGTATTGATTCTTGTGTTTGGACCTAATTACCATGTTTGATTAGATGTTTGTGATGCTTGTGGATCTTGTGGAGGGATTCCCTAGATAGTATGACTGAGGGGCATCAGTGACAGGCTGCCCTGCTAACGGACGTCTAGGGGGTTACCTTGAGGGGTGAAGCTAGTCTCTACACGGAGGTGGGATAGTTGAATACGCTTAGTTCCTACACCTTTATGTAGATTGAATGGTGATGTGTTTCTATGTTATATGACCGAGGGGCATTAGTGACAGGTTGTCCCGCTAACAGACTTCATAGGGATCATAACTATTTAATTAATAGAGGTGTAGATTAAAGTCCCTTGTCGGTTGTCTTTTGCAGGAGAAAACTGACACCTTCCTACAAAAGCATGTCAATTGAGGATATGAATTAGAGAACCATGATACTTCAATGACTATCACAAAGAAACTAAATTTCTAGAACACTCATAAAACCAAATACTTCATTTCCTTTCCTATTTCTATTTCTAGTTGCTTACTTGGTACATTTCCTTACCTTGTTAATTGTTTAGCTAATTCTATGTCAGACATCTCTGGTGCTTATAACCAATCCCTGTGGGATCGATAATCTTTTATTACTGACGACAAAATCATGCACTTGAGGTTGCGTATCAGTACCTCTACGCTTTCGCTCCGGATAAGAGCATTGAGAGATACAATGTCTCCCTTGTCCACATCGGAAGCACATTCCTACCTTCTTACATCAATCTCCAGGGTGTGCAATTCTACAAGTGGGGCACACCTTGGTCACCTGATTGGTTAGAGGGGGTGTGGGTCCTCTGGGTTGATGGGTTGAAAGATTTGACCTTTTGAACATTTGACCATTGCTGGAGGAGCCCTGACTCATGTGGGATTTTTCCATTTTGTTTTCCTCTTCTCGTCAATTGATATCCATTCGGCTCAGATTGTTGCCCTTATTATATCTTCAAAATCCCTTTACTCGAAGACTACAAGAGCCGACTGAATTTTATTATTCAGGCCCTTCTTGAAACGATAAAGTTTTAATGTCTCATCTATCATGATTGTTGGGGAATAGGTTCCTAGTATGTGGAACTTGGATGAATATTCTACTACCGATATATCTGAACTTGAGTGAGATTATCTAATTCAGTCAGCTTCTGAAGTCGCATGGCAGTTGGGAAATATTGCCTCAAAAAGACTTTCCGAAACTTTTTCCATGTGATCGGTTCTCTTTCCGACATGGGTGGTACAATGCTCTCCCACCACTTTGCAACTTTATCCACTAGGAATGGGGTTACCACCTCTAGTTTAATTTCTTAGGGAACCTCTAGCAATCAGAGATGATTCTCTATCTCCTTCAATCAGTTTTGTCCCACCTTCGGATCTAAGTTCCCATCAAAGCTCAGACTCTTTCCCTCCAAGGGAACTCATAATGGTGTTTAGTCTCATTGGGCTTAGAGGCTAGTGGTGGTGGTTGGTTAGGGGTTGGGTTTACAAACTTGAAGTGTGGTCACTACTATTGTTGCTACAGCCACTAGGTCCTCGCGACTTAAGCCTTGTGATCTGGGTGGTGGTTGTTCACTATCACTTGCTTCATTGTTATTTTCTCTTGGAAAACCATACCATGGGTTACGATTTGCTCGTGGTGCTATTTCCTATAAGATCATGATATTTTAGGAATAGTTGTTGGGATGTGTAACTTAATGCTAGGACAGAGTAGAGAAAATTATTTTAAATGATTTTAATGAATGAACACATAACATAACATAATGAAGTACTTTTCTAACTCCCAGTTGTCTGTTGCCTAGTTTATTATTTTCCCGTCTCCTAACTCCTCATCTTCCATAGGTTCCTCTACGGGGCCCTCTTTCTCTTCCCCATTATTGTTCTCTCCTTGTTACTACTTAACAGTCTCAAGTAAGACCGCGTTTTGATCACCGAGGAGTTCTATTTTGCCTTGTAGTTCTAACACCTAATTTTTCATTTGATTGTAGTACTCATCGTATTCTTGCTGGATGTGATCCATCTATTTTGCAGGATTTGTTTTTTTGCTTCAATAGTGAATTTTCCAAACAATGAATCATCCAATTATGTCTTGCGCTTCTCACAATTCTTCTAGTGCGTCTTTGAGTTATTTCTCCATAGTGCGGTGATAAAAGGCAAATCGTGTTACATCCGCTCGAAGGTGGTATGCTAATCCATACAATTCAATCTTCTCTCGTTGTTCATACGCTAAGGCCATTTTTAGTTCCTCGACCTCTCTCTCTAACTATTTTGTTACATCAACTGCATTGGCTATTGTCCTACACCCAACATGTCAAGGTAATGCCTCCGCCTAGGTTAGCAAATGGTTTGAATGTTTAATATATATATTTACATATAACCTTTTAAGGATATCACAACATTAACATCTTGTGACACACTAAATAATGGTTGGACTTTAAACTCGTTAACGTACCACTAGATAAGAAAAGACACGAAATGGATAAAATATAGTTAACATCCATGAACAAAAGTATATAAAATTCAAACTAGTGAGAATAGAAAAGAAAGAAAGAAATAAAATAAATAAATAATTAAAAATAAGCAAAATAGAATGGATAAAATCTAGTTAACATGCATGTAGAAGAACAAAAATGAGAATTACACATACAAAAACCTAAAATTGTATATGTAAATATAAAAACCCAAAATTCTACCTTAGTGTGTTTCAATTGGACAATCCAACTCGGTCAAATTACGGAATCAGATTAGGCCATTTAAAGTCAGGGTTTCTTTTCTTCTTAGTAGAAGTTATACCCGACCCGATTAGGGAAAAAGAACCTGGCTCTGATACCGCTTAAATGTCATATCCCATGATCGGGGACCGACCAGGGACTCACATTGGCATTGCCTTCAACCCAAAGTTTAAAAATAACCTGCCTCGATAGTATAGTAATTGCCACATAAAGTTTGTCTTTACATTCTCAATATAAAAGTACACAATTTTCATTGTTCGATGAATTAAATTACATTCACCTAGTCCTCTTGTTCATAATTAGAGCCGATTCACCATTCCTAGAACTCAACTTGCTCGTTATCCTCAATCTCATTCTTGGTACCACTTTCATCTCTAACTGAAATGGCTTGTAAGGGGGGGTGAGTGATTTGGAAATCACTCAACATGCAGCGCAAAACACAAAAATACTAGAATTTTTGTGAACCAGTAGTAAAAATAACAAAAAAAATAATTTAGAAACATATTTTCACATGGATACTAAAATTAAATCATGTTTCTCATGGCTTTACTGATATCAACCCTCTAGAAGTAATCCTCCTAGAGGAGAGGTCGGAGATCAGAAATATTACAAAAGTCAGAAGTCAGACATGTTCAGAATACATATTCCTATAATTTAGTTCATAATTATTCTAGTGCCCAAAATTATAGAAATAATAGTAATCAGTAATCAGAAATATTCACAAGTGAAACAAATTAATTTTTAGAGAATAAAAACTATTACTTTCAAAAATTCCAGAATTTGCATAATAAGTCTACTTACACGTTCTTTAGAAGTTGTTATGACGATGACCTCTTCTTCTTACCTAAAATGAATCTATTGGGGTTCTATCTTCTCTTACGGTCAAACCTTCCCTCCAATAGATGTGAGGTTATTTATAGTGGTGCGGGTGAAGATTTGATCTCCCACTAACCCCACTACTTCCACCTTCCATCATCCCACTAACTCCATCCCTTCCATTACTTCCATTATCCAAGTGTTTCGATTCCCTCTAACTTCATCCTTTCCACTCCTTCCATTATCCTACCGATCTTCACATTCCTCCCTCCTTATGTGAAGTTTTTTCCTTGAAACTTGGCTTTGATACCACTTAAATATCACGCCCCGTGATTGAACCTTCAACATTGCTTTCAACCTAAAGTTCAAAAACAACCGGCCTCGGTAGTATAGTAATTGCTACATAAAGTTAATCTTTACATTCCTAACATAAAAGTATACCTTGCACTATTTGATGAATTAAATTATATTCCCCTAACTAAATTAAGAAACTCATAGTTATAATAAAATTCTAGTCTTCTTGTCCGTAATTAGAGCTAGATCACCATCCCCAGAACATGACTTGCTCTCTATCCTCAGTCTCATTCTCGGTACCACTTTTGTCTCTAACTGAAATGGTTTGTAAAGGGGTGAGTGATTTGGAAATCACTTAGCAGGCGAGGGATAAAACACAAATACTGAAATTCTTGTGAAGCAGTAGCAAAAATAACAAAAAAAATAATCTAGACATAGATTTTCACGTGGGCACTTAAATTAAATTATGTTCCTTATGGCTTAACTAATATCATCCCTATAGAATTATTCCTCTTAGAGGAGAGGTTAGAGATCAGAAATATTGCAGAAGTTAGAAATCATATATATTTAGAAGTGAAACAAATTAATTTTCAGAAAATAAAAACTATTGCTTTTGAAAATTTCAGAATTTGCATAATAAGTCCACTTACGCATTTCTTAGAAGTTACTACAATAGTGAGCCCTTCTTCCTTGCCTAAAACAAATCTGTTGGAGTTCTGTCTTCTCATATAGTCAAACATTCCCTTCAATAGGTGTGAGGCTATTTATAGTGGCAGCGATGAAGATTTGATCTCCCACTAACCCCACTACTTCTACCTTCTATTATCCCACTAACTCTATCCCTTCCACTACTTCCATTATTCAAGTGTTTCTAGTCCCACTACGTCTATCCTTTCCACTTCTTCCATTATCCAACCGGTCTTCACACCTTTAGCTACCAATTGGGCTTTATTCCTAACAATTCTTCTTTATCATCTATTTTATTTCTAAAATCCCACTTAGTGTTAATAATTGATTTATTTTTTTGTTCAGGTTCTAAGTCCACACTTGAATTTTTTTCAAATTGGGCTACTTCTTCATTCTATTATTCAATAGAGATCAGGTAAAGCTTTTTCTATAGATTTAGGTTTAATCATGGATATTATGGTTATTTGACTTAAGTTTTTGTATGACGATTGAGTTCTAACTCTTAGAGTTGGATTATCCAAAATTTGATCAACCGAGTGATTGGTTCTTGTTCTGATGTTCCTATTTCATAATTAATAATTGGTTCCTCTATTTCATTTATGTTAGATTCAAGTCTAGGTTTGTCATCTTCTAAGTTTATATCATTTTGTTCATTAGTAATATTGTTAGGTTGTTTACTTTCATCATCAAATATAATATTAGTTGTTTCTTCAACTTTTGGGTATTTTTATTAAAGACTATATAGGCCCTACTAGATGTGAAATACCTAGGAAAATTCCATATTGAATTAGATGTAAATTTTCCTAAGTAGTCTTTAGTATTCAATATATGAACTTTACATCCAAATACCTTTTAGTAATTTAAATTGGGTATTTTATTATAATAAATTTGATAGGAAGTTTTATTATAAAATTTATTAATTAAAATTCTATTTGAAATGTAACATGACATGTTTATAGCTTCATCACAAAATTGGTGGGTAGGTTATATTCATTTAGCATTGATTTAGTTTCTTCTTGTAATGTTCTATTTTTCCTTTCAACTATTCAATTTTGTTGAGGAGGTCTAGAGCACGAATAAGCATGATGATATCCATTTATTTGCTAGAATTCAGTAAACTTATGATTTTCAAATCTTCTCTCATCATCACTTCTTATTCTCTCAATTTTAATATCCTTTTCATTTTTTATTAATTTATAGAAATTATTCAAATTTTCAAATGTTTAATTTTTAGTGTTTAAAATTTTACCCAGGTGAATCTTGAGTGATCATCAATTATTACTAAGCAGTACTAGTTTCTCCTTAGTGACTTAGCCCCGTGTGAATCAAATAGGTCTAAGTGTAGGAGTTTAAATATTGAGTTAGTTCGATTTAGATTAGTTGGTTTGTTAGTTGATTTGGTTTGTTTCCCTTGTTGACAAGTATTATAGATTGTATTTTCTAAGTGTTTTAATTTTGATAGACCTCTAACTAAACCATTTTAACTTATTCTTGAAATGAGTCTTAAATGAGTATGACTCAGTCTTCTGTACCACAACTTAGCTTCTCTTGTTGTGCTAGTAGACACTTAAGTGAGGAGCTAGCTTGGAAGGTCAATTGTGGCCCCCAGGGCGCAGCACAGATGGTGTGCACATGATATCTCTGCGTAATGGCCAGGGGTCGATTATTTGGAACTGATGACTTGGGGTTTACCCACCATGCACCTGACGCCTATGTACCTGAATGTACCTCCCTCCATATCCGTGAGACCGACATTAGAGGGGCCGTTAATGTAGCAGATCTATATTTTTTTTGATAGGTTAATTATGTAGATATTATTTTTCCTAATTCACTTAAGTATTAATTCAGAATTTTAAATATTTTTAATTAAGCATTTAAGGTTTGAGAATGTTACTATATAATCAGAATTACATAATGAACTTATACCTCTTCAAAATGATTTGAGGAACAAGTCATAACCCAAGCCTAAACCCAAAATCAAGCTCACATCATATATATTGGCTCCATCCATTATCAATAGGCTTGGTTTAAAGACCAAACCATCTTTGGTTCATAGCTAAACTAAACCAATTTGATTTATTACTAAACCATAATGGATCTAACTCACTTACAAGAGGCGTAGACCACCATCGCTTCTAGCCCAAAAAATATCTATCATATTTGCCGTTCATCTTGTCCTACCAGATTCAATCTCTCTCAATCTAAGAATATTAATCTCAAACTTGTTTTATGTCTTTCGGATATACTCGTAATATGTGTGATCCAATAGATTTCTAGTTATGTTGGTCGTTCATTGTCACGCCCCTAGAGGAGTCTCAACCGATAAAATTTTGACAATATCACCCCTGTACCGGTGACATTATAAAGCAATATACATACACAAATAACATAATAATATATTCAAGAACTCACACGGCTGGATATAAACACAACCACGTAGTATAATAAGCCCACACGACTAAAAGTAAATACACAACCATGCATTATAATAACAACTCACACGGCTGAAAGTAAACACACAACCACGCAGTATAATAACGACCCACATGGATGAAAGTAAACGGAGCGGAAAACCATAAAATAATACGAATATAAAACCAACAAAACCACTAACTAAAATACCTGCAACCACCAGACTAGACTCCAAAATCCACATCGACTTATTGGAAAACAAAATACGCAAAATCAACATACCACCTAATCAGTAACAAAACCAAAAACAAAACTATCCTCGAGTGTGACGTGGGACTGGCAGCTGGGACTCTCCAAGCATCCATGACTCATCTACCTGTTACCTGGCGAAAGAAAACCAATTTGCGAGGTGGTGAGTATTGGAACTCAACGGGTAAGGAAATATAGTGCATGAACATACTATACAAATAGAAAGTGAACCAAGAGTATACAGTTTCATAAGAGGAATAGCAGATACTAAAACAAAACTATAATATATGCTCATACCTGAAACCATATCCTAGACTAGTAATAGAAGGTCAGAAGTAGTACTAATCTGCTACAGTACTGCTCATAACTACAGAGGAAATATGTAAGGTATATACAAACTTTCAATAAGTAAACCAAGGACTAAACACCTACAACAAGGGTATATCTCAAGATAAGCAAGCATAGCAGCATCAGTGAACAACAACAGTAAGTAAGCAATAACCGCGCGCTTATGTAAACAAACAACAGCAACCAAAGTAAGTATAATAACAGCGTATGCACGGATGGTCACTCCTGCCCACCCCTCTACACCATGACCCCTGTATGGTCGAGAAGTCGGGTTAGTGACAGACTATACACCACTCCAGTTATCACTCTCTCGAGTGGCCGAGGGGACAGTTGCATAGTAGCTAACTAGCTACATCTGTGACGGGGGTCCCTGCTGCTCGCAACTCCAACTATCACTACCTATAAGTGACCAAGTGGAAGCACGATAGGACAAGCGACATCAACTCCAGCTACCACTCTCTCGAGTGGCCGAGGATGGGCCCTGGTCAACGACTCTCTCGACCGCAAGGAAGAATTGGTCATTGACATGCATGTCATGATATGATGCGCCAAATGCAACAGTCATCATACAACTATAAGCAGAAATTAGGTATGCTACATGAAGCTAGCATGTTCAATATGGTACATAATAAATAACAATCTTCATATCAATATAAGCAAAATTTAGGTATGCTACATGAAGCCAGCATGCTCAATATAGTACATAAATAAACAACAGTCAAAGCATACAAACATAGTATCTAGTATCTGCTACTTATCATGGACAACAACAAGGGAATGTATAGATATGGAACGAATATCTCAAAGATCACGTGGAAGTATCAAACGCAGGAAAAACAAGAGTGGAGTCAAGGTAAAATAGTCCTTATCCAAAATAGTTCATGCACCAAGGTCGAAGTACTAAAAGATACAAAGCAAGAAATACCCGCCTTTATCTGACAATCGTGATAAATAATCTCACGTCAAGACACTCGTCTCAGTTAACGCCCTACAAATCATATATTGTACAATTTAGCTAATTTTATAAACAACAACTAGCTAAACCAACTTAACTTAATTAGGGATCAACCTTAATCCATTGGTTAAATTAGATTTAACCCAACCTTATCAACTCTTTAATTGGTTCATATAGCAAACCATTTGCTAACAAGTCAATTCAACATAAATCCAACATACTTAATTCATCCTATTGATTAATTTAAGTTTAATCATATCATTCAACAAAATCCAATGATCTTCTATCAAACCAATTGTTTCATCTTCCAATTCGCCTTCCTATTTAGTATTTCATTTTCAACAAACCCTAGCACCATCATCTAAGCAAACAAACCCAATGTAGAATTGCAATTCAACTATGTAAATCTAATTCACCACTTACCCTAATTTGATCCACAGTCGCTTGAAGAAGAAATCCACTCATAGCAACAATAGAAGTGAAGCTCTCCCCTGTTAACTCACAGTCGGGATTCTTGCTGCCAGAAAGGATGACTGTTGCTAGGTGAAACTGCTGTCATCCAAACCAAAACTCTAAATCATCAAGCCAACCATAGATCTACACTTAATCATCTACTAATAATGAGTGGTTACCTCCAAATTGATGGATCGATAGCTATGGAGCGCAGGTGCAAAGAGGGAAAATCGACGCTAGGTGGTGTTGTGGTGGGTGATGGCATCAGTGAGGGGGCTTGGCGTCAACGAGGGATCGGCTTGCCGGCAGTCGTGGCTGGATCAGACGATGGAAGGTCTCAGCGGTGGGGGGATCAGGAGAGGAGACGGCTGTGACCTGCTCTCCCCCAACCAACAGTGATTGATCAACACCGAACCTTAGCCAGATTGTGGAGCACTAGCGGCGCGAGTAGGCCGCAGAAGGGCTGGCTGTCGCCCCCATCGTGATTGCAACCTATGCCGACGACCATGGGAGTTGTGCTGTGGGTACCCAACCCTCGTAGCTGTTGGTGCTAGCGCTCGTCGGCTGGCGGTCGGCTCGAGGAGGAAGAGGCGACGAATTGGGAGGAGAGAAAAGGAATCGGGATAAGGGAGTTCAGCGGGGAAGAGGTGAAGAGAGAAAAGGAAGGATTGGGTTAAGTTAGGTTTTTAATAACCTAACTTAGGTTTAATTAATTAAAACTTTATATTAATAATTTTAATTAACTCTTACTTAAATTGAGTATTCTAAACAGGCTTTCGCTTAGCTTACAAATTCATTCTCTTAAACTCATCACACGAGCTCCGAAAAATTTTCAGAAAATTTCTAAAAATTCCTAAAAATTCTAATAAGATTATTTTTCAAATAACCTTATAATTTAATTATTATTTGGGTATCATATTTTACATTCATAATTAATAATTAATTATAAATTGATCATGAGTGACACCTTACAGTATATCATGACCTCCAATTGATCGAAAAATTATAATTGATCCTAGAACAATTCTCAACCTTTTAGTAGCTTTAGTCAATAGTGCATCTATTATTTTTACTCATCTTAGACCCACTTGATTTAGGATATTCTCCATTTGTTAGTCTTTACTAGACTGACTATGTCATTCCTAGCCCAAGTAATCATTTCTTGTCCTTAATGAGTTAATCTAATATGCATTTGAGTTTTTCGTTTGAGTTGTTCAAACAAGCCCAAACCAAATAAAGCCCAGGATTATATGCCCACATGCTTATTTTGGATATGTATAAAAAAAAGAAGAAAAGGTAATAAGACTTGAAGTTGAGTAGGTTAGAAAATGATCTTATCTGATAAGATTATGTCAAACCTATAAGTAAGATTTTTTATCTCAACTTTAAATAATAGCCAACATTATAGTGTGGCACGTGAGACTCCAATTGTGCTCGTGAGACGGGCGGCATCTATACTCGTGTGGATATCGTTAGAAGAGCAAATGTATTGATCGTACTTAGATCGGCTTGACTCTCTAGATATGCAAAGGTTCTATGTATCTAGAGATAACATTCTACACCAACGATTAATTTGAATACGAATGGATCATTGGTGGATTCTTTTTTCATAGTGTCTTGTGTTTAAGTTTGCTCTGGAACCCAACACTCATCTACTTTTATTCTGTTCTTTATCATTTCTCTACTTCCTATTATTTTGGCGCTTCATGATGACTTAGGCATTGGAGGGACCTCGTTGGGATAACTTCCGGCAAGCCCTTTGATGCCTGTTATTCTCCGCATAGTTGACTACCCACAAGAAGAAAGTGAGAGGAAGACTTCCATATCATTGCTCTTTGATGCTGGGTGGATTTTTATCATCGCGTGCGGTGAGATTTCTAGCCGCATCCTGGAGGATGGTTTTTCTATGGTTCATCTATTGGGTAAATTAGGAGTTCAATGTATGTGCAGTTATGAGCTCTAAAATATTCATTTCTATTGGGATTCAAAACTCTTATCCTATTATTTATTTTCCTAACTACTTTACAACTGCCCACACTTGTGGTTTTTGACAATTATTATTTGAATTCTTCATACATCGGTAAAATAGGAAAACAGCGTTGGCAAACCCAATTTTTCTTGAAGTAATCCATCGAACTCGAACATGATGGAAAGAGACAGCTTATCATGTTAGTAAAGGATTTGGAATTGCTGGAATTTCTTGCTTCTGTGTTTATCGAAATGAGAGCACATTATGAAAAAAAAATAAATGAATACAACTCAGTAGTACCAAGCTAGCTATCTTTAACCATTGTTTTAAGTCCCAGTATTGGATTATTTATTTTGATAATTTTAAAATTGTTTCTTGTGATACCATGTTCTGTTGTTAACTTTGCATCTAAGCCTATTTAGTTTTGTCATAAATATCAAGCTATTTTCTAATCGCCTAAAATAATTAAGATTCTATCCAATCTCTTGTTGTTCAAAGACGAGTGATAAGATAATACATTTCACCTCAAACACTTTGTTTGTGACCTATTGCATGCACAATATTCTAGTTGTAAGGAGGGAATACAATTGGAGATTCATGAACATTTTTTTGGGGGTCAAATTAAATTAATAACATAATGAAAAGATATAGTAGATGATACGAGATATAGTAGATGATACGGGTTATGATAAGTGAACCCTGTAGGAGTGGTTAAAAATGGAATGGGGATAAAGTCAATGTAAGGTGACAGTCATACTCTAGAAGGAGTAAAATCCACTCATCCGGCTTTGATTAAATCACCTAATGCTAAACTTCTTAGATTCCACCAGACCGAGTTATAATCCTATTGGGGAAAGATAATCAACCCTTAAACTGAGCGAATCGAGGAGTCTAGTATCTCAAGGATGACCAGATCTTAAGGTGGTCAAGTTTAAGGCCGCTCGACCTTACATATCGGTCGGAATGACTGACTCATTCAACAATATACCAATCATAAGTGACAATGTACATGTGAATCCGTCCAGTCTCAGAGTCAAATGAATATACATACACTGACCGTATAAAAATATGGCCTGGCAATGACATGACATAGTTTAGCTAAATATATTAACCAAACTTCTCAGAACATAGTTGCATCTCTCGGTAGCACATTATAATTCCGGTTGGGAAAAGGACGATCGGGCATGCAATACCTATCCTCATATTACAACCCGGGTAGGACAAATACAGCCCAGCCTGGTATGCTGATCAAGTCTCTCAGATCGAAGCACACCTTCTCTACGTAACTTATCATACACTCGATCAGGTAAAGGGATGACCGAACATACGACACTTGTATTATTATTGTTTGAATAGAATTCCAACACAACATATATTATTATCAAAGGGATTTTCAGGGAGCATGATGCACCCTACCATTCTCCAGCGAGTATCTTAATGCTGCATAGAACGTGGTTGAGCAACTTAATATAATGCAAAGCAGTGGAATATAAAGAATACAACTGAACATCTTAATAAAAGTGACAGGCTTAAGGACAGGTCGGATTATATTCAACCAACAATATCATCTTAACATGGATGTCGGCTTAAGAACCGACAGGATTATATTCATCCAATAGCATCCTCCTAATAGGGTAGTGGGCTTAAGGACCAATCAGATTATATTCAGTTGATAACATCATCTCAACAGGACAACCGACTTAAGGACCAGTCGAATCATGTTCAGCAGACAATATCTTGACAGCTTGTCATAATAACAACTTTGTATCAGAAAATATTGAAAACTTCTTCAGGGATCATCATGTCTCCCATTAGCAGACCAATAATAATAGCATATTCCTTCGACAATCCTAGCAATAATAGAAGCTGTAAATGACAAAAGGGGTATATATATAAGTATAATAAAAATTCCTCGGATGATTATAGTGAATTACTTAACAAACTCTGACACATTTTACTACCTCATGATTGTGGAGGTTATGTGATGTGGTATATATAAGGGAAGTCCTCTCCGTGATGAAGGTATGCTTATTGATATCTGCTACTCTACTCTTACGCATACATTCTAACTATTCTTCATCCATTCGTTCAGATTGGGAGTCACTTGTGCATCGGAGGGCCTTCACCAAGGACTCCCCTGGTTCTAGGCGCTGACATTTTGTAGGATCGTCTCCTTGTGCACAACATCGAAGAAGAAGTTTCTTTTGGAGATAAAGGTCTTCTGACGGTCAATCATTCATCCACCGTGCCTAGCGCATCATCTCCACAGGCCTCAGACAGGATCAAATTTAGCGTCGTATGTGGGAAATCTTCGCTTGAATCTGAGAATCGGAGATGGTGGATGCTGGAAAACTCACCACCATCACTTTAATGCAAGAGGACCTAGATCTACTCATCAACACAAAAGCTCAAAAATTAATGCAATAATAGCAACAATAGCAAGGATCTCTCAGCGGTGTTTTGCTACCATCTAATCCTGTCACTTCAACGATAGCACACCAGAGGGAGCGAGGAGTATAGGAGGAGGGTCTGGCCCATTTGCTTAGGGCATCTCAGTCACTAGCTCCAAGTCACCGAGATTTTTTTCGCACATCGCTTGAGCACTATTCGTGAAAGGTGAAGGGGAAAACCTCCAGCACGCTACAACTCCCCTGAAGAAATTAGCACGTCATTTGCTCAGAAGGTGTTAGAGGATAAGTTGCCAAAGCATTATCATAATCTGGCAATAGGTGAATACTCAGGGACAACTGACCCTGAGGATCATCTTGTCAAATTTGAGCACACCGCCCTCCTTCACCAATTTACTATGGGGTGAAGTATCGGGTGTTCCTCGCCACCTTTGGTAGTTCTGCTCAAAGGTAGTTTAAGCAACTATCTACTGGATCTATTCATTGTTTTAAGGGTTTTTGCAAGGTTTTCCTTCACCACTTTACAAGCAGTCAATGATATAAAAAAACTCCCAAAAGTTTTTTCTCACTGAAGCAGGGGCCTAAGGAATCACTGAGGTCTTATATTAAAAAATTTAACCAAGTGGCTATGACTGTTCCTTCAGCCACCACTGAGATCCTGATGAGCGCCTTCTCCCAAGGGCTTGTCAATAATGATTCTTCAACTCCTTGGTCAGGAAACCCACAGGAATTTTGATCATCTATTGGACTGGGTGATTATATTCATTAATGTTGAAGAGGTGAAAGCCGCTCGGAGGAAAGATGCCTCTGCACGAACACTGGCTCTGGCGCCTAAGCACCGAGCATTACCTGCTCTTCCACCTAGAGGACCCCGAGCAGCCCCTCAAGCTCTTCACCAAGAACCGTGACCACAGACCGTGCAACATGTGGGGGTCGAACAAGAAAGATATACAGAACCTCCTCAAGAAGCTCCAAGATGGTAGTACACTCTTCACCAGTTGACCACCCATGATATGCGAGATTGCTACACACTAGCCAACTACCAAGACACCAATTGGAGATTTTGTCAGTGCACTCCATCGCTCAACCACCGACCCTACCAAGAATGAATGGCTCACCCAGAAGAAATCAGTGCGAGGTCTAGTGACAGTAGAGGATGCCACCACCACTTGTGGATCAAGCACCAACTCCCGCTTGCAAACTAATCGGAGTTCCTGACTCGGTAGGAGGAGAATCACAATAATGCTACCCGGGGCAACTCAATATGATAGCAGAAGGTCCAAATGATGGAGACTCCAATCAAATGAGAATGCCACATGCTCGGTGGTTGGAGATTCACACGGTCGGCTGCAGCAAAGAATAGGTGACCGGGCCTAAAATTAGTTTCAGACCCAAGGATCTAGAGGGGGTGGAAATACCCCATGATGATGTATTAATAATCAAGACTGTTATAGTCAATTATAATATTTCTTGTACTTTTGTTGACACAAGTAGTTTTGTCAACATCATTTTCAAGCAGGCGTTTGAGTAATTACAGATAGACTCGAGCAAGCTCTAACCCATGGTGACTCCTTTATATGGATTCACGAGTAACGTGGTCCACTCGCTCGGTCAAATAAAATTGGTCATATCTCTAGGGGAGGAGCCCCTAATGAGGGTGATACTCGAACTTCATCGTGGTCGTCCTGCCCTCAACTTATAATGTCATTTTTGGCCACCCATCTCTAAATGAGTTTTCAACAGTAGTCTCTACCTTCTACCAGAAAAATAAAATTCTCCATGGATGATCAAGTTGCAGAAGTTAGGAAAGATTAACTAATGACACACAAGTGCTATGTTGATATAATAAAGACTGAAGCCCACTCCGCACGAAAGATACAGCGGGTGGAAGTCAACGCCATCCAAGAGGCTCAACCCACCCTGGTCTATGAAGAAAAGGAAGAAATCCATATTTGGCCAGGCCGACCAGAGGCTTAAAAAGTAGTTGGTTGCGTGTATTACATGCAATAATGACGTTTTTGCCTAGTTGCCTGCAGAAGTAATCGGGGTATCACTGATGTGCATAAATATTATGATGGTTTATGCATGCTTTTATGCACATTCGCTTGCTTTATACGTACGTATTCTTTGTATGATCACCTCTTTTATCGTGTATTTATCATATATACTCTTTTGTACGGATATCTGCTCTTTGTTTAGTTTTGTGTTGATAGGGACAACTTTTGGAGCGAAAACGGCTTTTGTCGACACACCGGAGCAAGCCAGAGAACACGGCTGTGCAAACCTTGCATAGACGTGTGGCCAAACAGAAGGGAAGATGTGCACGGCCATGCGACCCTTGCACGGTCGTGCGGCCAAACCAGAGGCGGATCAGAACACTGCCGTGCAACCCTGCACAGTCGTGCACCCCATGACCGAGGCCAAGCAAAACATGACCATGCAAACCTGCACACCCGTGTCCCCAGTAACTGAGCCCAGCATCACACGACTGTGCCAATTGGCACGGTCGTGCAGAGCATCCAGAGCCCAGTTAGGGCACGGCTGTGCCATCCTTGCACGACCGTGCCGCCACGCCGTGCCCTAGCTTATAAAAGGGGGTTTAACCTGTAACACCCATAAAGTCTCTAGTAAAATTTCTGTAGTTTAATGGGTTTTATGTGGGTTCCTTCTACAAAAAAAAAAAAAAAAAAAAAAAAAAAAAACCAAAAAGAAGCATGACCAAGGTTCGAACCTTGAACCTTTTAGTAGGTGACAAATCTTTAAGTAGAATGGAATAACCAATAGCCCAAGAGGAAGTATTGTTAGGAAGGAAAGGGAAGTTGTAGTTAAGCGTAGGGAGGGTGAAGGGACACCTTCCACTTAGAAGAAAAGTTTATCTTTTCTTTCTCCCTCCACTTAGAATGGAAATAAAAATCATTTTTACTTCTTCCTTTTTAGAAATAAATAGAAATAAAAAGGTAAGAGAAAGAAAAGTTCATTCTTTCTTCTTCCTTTACATGTAGAATAAGAAGGAAGAAAAGGGCAAGGGAATTTGGTTTCTCTTTTCTTCTTCTTCTTCCTTCACCGAAACTTCAAGTTCCTCTCTCCCATTGCCGAATTCAAGCTAAGGGTTTTCTTCCTAAGGAAACTTCACAAAGGGAAGTTCTTGAAACATACTTCTCATTACAAGCAAAAATAAGGGAAAGGGAATTCTAGAAGCGAAAAGGGTCTTCTTCTTCTTCTCCACCAAGGGTATTCTCTTAGTAAACCAAGCAAGAGGATGTAAGTATCTCCCTCACCTGCGGTACAAGTAGTTTACGAGTGTTTTCCATGTTTGATGTGGCTTAAGAATCTAGAATCATGCCTAGTAGTTTCGGCCAAGAAGAGATAAAGGGCCTAGGAAAGTTTAAACTCCATTTAGGTTTGCTTATGTATTTTCTTATGATGCCTAAAAAGTTAGGTGATGTTATTAAGATGTTATTCATGATTTATGTTGCTTAAAAACCTAGAAATCATGCCTAGTAGTTTCGACCAAGAAGAGATAAAGGGCATAGGAAAGTTTAAACTTCATTTAGGTTTGCTTATGTATTTTCTTATGATGCCTAATAAGTTGGGTGATGTTATTAAGATGTTATTCATGATTTATGTTGCTTAAAAACCTAGAAATCATGCTTTGAAGTTTCGGCCAAGAAGAGATAAAGGGCCTAGGAAAGTTTAAACTCCATTTAGATTTGCTTATGTATTTCTTATGATGCCTAATAAGTTAGGTGATGTTATTAAGATGTTATTCATGATTTTTGTTGCTTAAAAACCTAGAAATCATGCTTTGAAGTTTCGGCCAAGAAGAGATAAAGGGCCTAAGAAAGTTTAAACTTCATTTAGGTTTGCTTATGTATTTTCTTATGATGCCTAAAAAGTTAGGTGATGTTATTAAGATGTTATTCATGATTTATGTTGCTTAAAAACCTAGAAATCATGCCTAGTAGTTTCGGCCAAGAAGAGATAAAGGGTCTAGGAAAGTTTAAACTCCATTTAGGTTTGCTTATGTATTTTCTTATGATGCCTAAAAGTTAGGTGATGTTATTAAGATGTTATTCATGATTTATGTTGCTTAAAAACCTAGAAATCATGCCTAGTAGTTTCGGACAAGAAGAGATAAAGGGCTTAGGAAAGTTTAAACTTCATTTAGGTTTGCTTATGTATTTTCTTATGATGCCTAATAAGTTGGGTGATGTTATTAAGATGTTATTCATGATTTATGTTGCTTAAAAACCTAGAAATCATGCTTTGAAGTTTCGGCCAAGAAGAGATAAAGGGCCTAGGAAAGTTTAAAACTCCATTTTGATTTGCTTATGTATTTCTTATGATGCCTAATAAGTTAGGTGATGTTATTAAGATGTTATTCATGATTTATGTTGCTTAAAAACCTAGAAATCATGCCTAGTAGTTTCGGCCAAGAAGAGATAAAGGGCCTAGGAAACTTTAAACTCCATTTAGGTTTGCTTATGTATTTTCTTATGATGCCTAAATAGTTAGGTGATATGATTAAGATGTTATTCATTATTTATGTTGCTTAAAAACCTAGGAATAAGCCTTGTAAGTTTCGGCCAAGAAGAAAATGAAAAGGCCTAAGAAAGTTAAGCTCCAATTAGATTTGTTTATGCTTTCTCTCATGATACCTAATAAGTTATGTGATGCTATTAAGATGTTATTCATGATTTATGTTGCTTAAAAACCTAGGAATAAGCCTTGTAAGTTTCGGCCAAGAAGAAAATGAAAAGGCTTAGGGAAGTTGAACTCCAACTAGACTTGCTTAGGTTTTCTTCTATGTCATGCTATGATCATATGATATTAGTTTAAAGTTTATGCTTGAAGTTGCTTAAAAGAAAACCTAGATTCATGCTCTATAGGTTTCGACCAAGACTGGGAAGTAGGGTTGGAAATTTCATGTATGCTTGCTAAGAGTCTCACTTGTTATGCCATGTATCATGTGATATTAATTTAATGTTTCATGCTTAAGTTGCTTATAAGAACCCTAGAATCATGCTTATAGGTTTCGGCCAAGACATGGAATTAGGGTTTGTAGAAAGATCAAAACCCCAATTATGCATGATAATGACTCTTTATGATATGTTATGTGATATGTGACTTTATGCTACCATGTTATGCTTATGCAAGGCTTATGTATGAGGAAATGCCTAAGAGTTGCTTCCCAGTTGGGATTAAGAGCACTCTTCATGATATGACAAGAAACATGATATATTATTTTACTTTTGTATGACTTGTACCGGACCCTAAGAATGGTCCATGGGATGGCCTCCTAAGTTGCCCTTAGGTCGAAGCACGGGCCTAGTTCCTAGTAGGTTCAGGATTAGCTACCTCGGATTTATTTAGGATGCGCGCAATTCATGTATATGGTACAATGCGGGGCCCTCATGTTGAGATTTATGTTTAAGTATTTATATAATATATGTTTTCAAAAGAACATCTTGCATCTATATGTGATTTCATGTTATGTGATTATTATGCTTTAGGAAGATGCTCTCTTGAGATATGTCTATGATACCTAGAAAACATGCTACTACTTTATGCTTATGCTCTCTTATTCTATGTTATGATTTGCCTAAATAAATATGACACTAACTCATGCTAACATGAAAGGTGAAATCTAGATGTGGTTAAATGAATATATCACTACTCCATGTTTAATTCATGATTTATGGCTTTTGTGAGTAGGAAAGGAGCTTACTAAGCCTATGTGCTTATAGTTTTATTTTCCTTGTATTGCAGAAAAGGGTAAAGCATGGCTAAAATAAAGGGAGCAGCAGGAAGGGCAAAGATGTGTGTGGCAGTGGCAGTGGCATGGTGGAAGAGATATATTTTTTGTTTCAGGACTTATGCATATTCTAAGTTCTGCATGTTAACTTATTTTTCCTATTTGATACTTTTTGATGGTTGCTACTTGATATTATCTTGAACTCGTTTGGATGGTTGAATGCTTAATGTGAACTTATACTCTCTTCTGTTCCATGAAACCTTGAAATGTTAAGTACTTGTTTAATTAGAGAATTGTTAGTTATCATGAACTCTAGAGAACAATATACATGTTTAGTTTTCCCCTTATTTAGTAAGCTTTATGATCTAGTTAAACAAGCATGTATCATGTTTCAAGTAATAGATAGAAAAAAAATATCAAATTTTATATGCCCGAATGCTAGCATGTTCACATGTTTTGTTTATATGATTAAATTATTAAAAAAATTTCTTCCGCTGCAATGATTTCATATGCATGTATGTATGTTCACGTAGCGCCGCCCTTGCCGTGCCAGGACAAGAGGAAGGGCGGGCGTTACATAACCCCTTTTCCGAGGGAGGAGAGCAAGGAGGCGAACCGTTAAGAGGAGATTCATTTGGGTGCCGCTCCACGCCATCCAGGACATCGATCCAACGACCTTCCATCACCACCTCAACTCCAGAAGCAAAGGATTGGATCCGGAGATCACTCCTCGTCATTGGATAAGCATACTTCTTTTTTCTCTCTTCGCTTTTGAGGATTGTATGTTTAGATTCACCATATCTTCGGGTTTTTCTCTAGCTTCTATGGAGTAGAGTCTTTGTTCTAGGACGAGGGAGTAATTGTGGATTGGTTTGATGTAAAACTCATAACATGTTTATATTCATTGAATGATTTCGCTTACTTTGTTTCGATTCCTCGATCTCTTTGTCGTGTTGATTAATTGTGTAGAAATTGCCAACCTCGTAGAGGGGATACCTTAGATCATACACCCGAAGGGCCCTAGTGATAGGGGTAACCCGTTCACGGACATCTAGGGTACTTCCTCGAAAGGAGAGGTGACTCCTTCGCAAGGAAGTAAGAGACCAAACCTAGCTTCTTAATTCTATCTTTGATAACATCAGTAAGAGTCATGTCCTTGCTATCTACCGAGGCGCCCTAGTGATAGGGGTCAACCGTGACAGGATTTCATAGGGATTGTCTTTGTCTGGTGCTCAAAGATAGTTGCTTTAGCTTCCGGCGAATGCATGCCGAAGGACAATGAGTATAGGATAGTATGAGAAACATCAATATCACCACAATGAAACCGAACTCCTAGAACTCTTCATTAACCAGGTTGATTTCCTCTCGTTGCTAGTTCTCATTCCTTGCTTCTCGATATTTTCTCTTAAATTACTTACAACCATTGATAGTGTAGCTAATCCTAAGTGTTCCTTCACTAGTGCTTATAACCAGTCCTTGTGGGTTCGATAATATTTTATATTATTGACGACGAATCCATGCACTTGTGGAATCGTAACAAGTTTTTGATGCCGTTGCCGGGGACTGCGTCTATAACATTGGTGATAGTCCCACTAGATTAGACTTTGCTTTGTTTTCTTTTCCTTTATCTTTACTTTCGTTCGCATTTAGAGATAAATAATTTCTCTTGTTTTTGTTTACATTCTGTATTTCATTCCATATATTGTTTTTGTATTTGAAGCTAACCTTGCAAGAAATTCAATCACCCCGCATGTCTGCCTACTCCGTGCTTCTAGTGCTAGTTAGAGCCCTAGAGTGAATCATATGATGATTGTTGTATAGACTCGTTGTATCATATTCCTATGTATATAAAGACATTTATTTTTGGTTATTATACTTACTTGTATTGGTGCCAAATAACTAAGTATAATAATGTCCTTGAGTAGAAGGTTCTTATCTATATCATCGATTGGTTGAATCGATAGTGAGATGATATAGAGAACACTACTCTTAATCATTCCTAGTCAAGTATTAACATTCAGGGACAATGTTAATGCGACGAGACTAGCATGTAGGTCAACTCGATGACTTGATCTCACAAGTCATGGATATAGAGATATCAAGTTAACACATGGGTATGCATTGGAGAATGTATACTGAATGACCCACCATGCGAAAGTATCATGGATCTTTATATGAGTGTCATATAGTTTCTCATGTGGCTATTAGTATGACTATTAGTCCTTGGAGCTGAAGTCACCATGGTTTCCTACATAAGGAGTTGCATACTTTGGCTTCGTCAAACGTCACCCGTAACTGGGTGGACTATAAAGGCGATTACTGGGTATATAACAAATTATGTGGAGGGATGTGAGTGATGTAGATGGGATCTATCCCTCCTATATAATGGGAGTGACATCGTTATTCTTGATAGAGTGAGACCACTAAGTGCATGACCATGCCCAAATGAGTCAATATGAGATATTGAGCTCATTTGATTAGAGTGAGTCTACTTGGAGTTCAAGATTTAGATTGATTAGAGGATGACACGGTCTATGTCTCACATTGATCAATCTAGGTGTCAAGGATAGAAGGACACTTGTCATATATTGTGAAGAGTCACAATTAGTAGTCACAAGGTGATGTTGGATCTTAACATTCTTGTAACTTGGGTAGTAATGATGTGTTGTTAGATACCGCTCATTACTTATGCTTCTAAATGGGTTTAGGAGCATTGCCAACATTACAAGAACCTATAGGGTCACACACAAAGGGCAATTAGATGGATATTAGGTTCATTTAATGAAGCGAGAGGATTAGGTTCATGTGATGAACCAAGTTAGATTAAGAGTAATCTAAATTAAACTAATTGAGTTGGACTCGATTTGATTCATGTGTTCAATGGATCTAATTTAGATTATGTTTCATTGAATCAATTTAATCAATGAATAGAGATTCATTATATTAAATTGATTTGAATCAAATGGTTAGATTTGATCAACCATGGGAGAGAAGTGGTCAAGTTTGACTTGACTTGAGAGGGAATATGAAAGGTCAAGTTTGACTTGACCATTGCCACCTCATTTGTGAGTTGGCATTAAGTGGGCCAATGATGATGTTCCACATCATCAAGGTTGGCTTATGTGTGTGCCACATCATGAGGGAGATCAAGAGTTGTGACTCTTGATATCCCATGGAGGTTTAAAACCTCTCCTTGAAGTGGTCGGCCACTTAACTTATTGAGAGAGTTTCATTTTGTTTTGTAACTCCATCTTCTTCCTCCTTGCTTTCTTCTTCTCTCCCTCTCCTCCACCTTGGCCAAAACCTTCAAGGGTGCTAGCACACTCTAAGGTTTCTTCTCCAGCTAATCGTTCGTGTGGATACACATAGAGGGGTGTTCACTTGAGAAGACCCTTGAGATCCGACATCTTCTTGGATAAGCGGGATAAGTGAAGAGTTTCGCTACAAAGGTATATCTTTCTTCCATGTAGATCTAAGGTAGATCTAGGATTAGAGAAACTTGTACATGAAATTATGAAATTTTTATCTTCGCACGGATCTGGTGGCATGAGATTTCGGGGTTTCCGCAACGCAAAAGCTGTTTTTGCCGCTCGAAAATCCCAACAGTGGTATCTGAGCCACGTGCGAAGCGTGTACGAGTTTCATTTTTGTTTTTATGAAAAATATTAGACCTGTAAGTTTCTGTAAATTTACATTTTTTATAGTTTTTATGAGTATTTTTCTTGGAGATGCGAAGCAACAAGTGCTTGGTCACTTGTAGGCTTCGTATACCGAGAAAAACCTTCTGAAATGGCAAGGTTTCACTCAAATAGTTTTGGGACAATGGCTTAAGGCGCTGTAAGATCATAGTAGGACACTCGTGATATTCATTTCATGAGAAGGGGCGCTGCCCTAACCCCGCAAGGGGTATTGTCCCGCGATCGCGCCCGAAAATCGCTAAACGGGACCGCCGAAAAATTTTGACTCATAAAATTGTAAAAATAGTAGTAAAAATTACAAAAATTTAAGGAAAATACATAATTTAGTATTATGTATAATTTTGTGATGGTCATGACCCAAAACCCCAATTAGATTGGAAAAATTGTGTTGTAATTCATAATATGGCCTGCGTGCCATTTTGTGTGTTTGTGCGTGTTGTATATGATCACGACCTGCGCGTCGTGCCTTCCTTTATTTTATATTCTAGTTGTAAATAGTTTAGACTCGAATGTAACTCGAGTTTCAAATTTGTAATGTACAAAAATTGAAGCGGTGGAAGGTCCACTCGAGGAGGAGTTACGAGGAGGGTGCGAGCAACACATGGCGGTCAAAGGGAGGAGCTTGGAGAAGCTGTTGACCCTAGGTTGACCATCCGATCTTCTCATTGGCTTGAGAAGATCGTAGTAGGGCCATGACCTAACAAAATTTAATTAATTGCTTATGTGTGTATGTGATGCATGCTAGTGTAGAGTAATTAATTAGTGCTTTAACGATTAAATTAGATCTAAATCGCGTATATGATGCACCACGATTAGATTAGATCTAAATCACGTATATGATACACATCAACGATTAATTAGATCTTAATCGCGACAACTCAAAATGCCTACCATGTCGTGATACCCATCACTACCTCGATCACATGTTGTTGTTGAATCTGCCAAAGCAGAGAAACGCATATTATCTTGGTAGGGTGCGGAGGGACAATCTTGGTCCCGCCTATCAATGCATGGGTGAGTACAAACTCAATCAGATTGAGTAAAACTAGTTAAACTCAATTAGATCGGGTTTAGCTATAGGCATTTTCCAATGGTTAGTAGATAGGTCAAAATCACATTTATATTAACTCTTGGGCGATTTAGCCAAAGCTAACTCAAGTTTTAATATACATGCGGATCTTGATCCTATAAACAAGAGTTGCATAGAGATGTAATTGGTAATTAGTTACCTACCGATCATACTAAGTCTTGGGTGATTTAGCCAAAGCTAACTCAAGGCGTAGTATGATGTGGATCTTGTCCCGCAAGAATTATAGTTAGTTGGTTAGAATCTAGTAGGTGTGGTTTGACCACATCCATGACTTGATTCTACAAAAGATCTATAATTCAGTGGGAGCATCATTTAGTTAAAGGCCTAATTAAATGATTAGTGGAATATGATTATTTATTTTCTGCATTTTCTGTTGTAGATTGCCATGTCGTCAAACACGAAAACCTTCTCCCTATGTTCTGTCCTTGATAAGGACAAGCTCAATGGAGCTAACTTCCTGGACTAGTACAGGAACCTGAGAATTGTTCTCACACAGGAACGAAAACTATATGTTCTGGAGCAGCCCATTCCTGAGGCACCTCCTGCCACTGCCACGCGAGCTGACCATGATGCTTATAAGAAGCATCAAGATGACGCATTAGATGTGTCCTGTCTCATGCTCGCGACCATGAACTCTGAGCTTTAGAAGCAACACGAGTTGATGGGTGCTTATGATATGGTTGAACATCTTCGTCAACTATATCAAGGAGAAGCTAGGCACGAGAGATTCAAGATCTCTATGGCACTGTTTCAGTGCAAGATGCAAGACAGGACTTCCGTAGGTCCATATGCCCCCTTGCCAAGAGATGGCAACTGATTTGGTCTTGCAATCCTTGCTAGAGAGCTACAGTCAATTCATCATGAACTACAACATGAATAAAATTGATAAGCCACTGCCTGAGCTTCTGAGTATGTTGAGAACTGCTAAGATCAACCCTAAGAAGGTTAAGCCCAACTCCATTTTGATGGTACAAAGGCACAAAGGCAAGGGAAAGCCTAAAGGTAAGGGAAAGTCCTAAGCCAAGGCCAAAGTCAAGGCACTGAAACCCAAAGGAGCCAAGGATGCTACCTGCTTCCACTGCGGTCAGACCAGGTACTGGAAGAGGAACTGCAAAGTCTACCTGGAAGATCTTAAGAATAAGAGAAGTGAGACTTCTACTTCGGGAATATATATGTTATAGAAGTTAATCTCTCTATTTTTCATCATGGGTATTAGATACCGGATGTGCTTCTCATATTTGTACTAATGTGCAGGCGTTGAGAAATAGTAGGGCATTGACGAAGGGTGAGGTGGACCTACGAGTAGGCAATGGAGCATTGGTTGCTGTTGTTGCTGTAGGGACTTACTATCTATCTCTGCCCTCTAGGCTTGTACTAGAACTAGATGAATGTTGTTATGTGCCTGCTCTTACTAAGAACATAATTTCTGTTTCTTGTTTTGACAAGAAAGGTTTTTCATTTATAATAAAGAAAAAATATTGTTCAGTTTATTTAAATGATATGTTCTATTGTAGTGCACCTCTGATTAACGGACTCTATATTCTAGACTTAGAAAACCCCATCTATAACATTGTTGGGGTTTTTGGGGCCGCGAAAACCGTTTTTTCACGTCGCGGAAACCCCGAAACCCCCTAGCCATTGGATCCGTGCGAAGAAAACTTTCGAAAATATGAGTATGAGTTTCAAACTATGATCTACAGTAGATCTACAAAGGAAAAACATTTTATACCTTTGAAGTGTGCCCTCGCAAATCCCGCTTGTCCAACGGTACACCGGATCTCGAAGTTGTCAACGTAGACAACTCTCTAGTGATATCCACACGAACAAGAAGTGTTCTCTAACACTCAAAGATGGAGAAGAAGAGCACCACAAGTGTGCTAGCACTTTCTAGGGCTCTCGGGTAGGATTTAAAAGGGGAGAAAGGAGAGAAAGAAAAAGAATCTCACATACTCCTCTAGGTACCCTCCTTTGTGACCATCACTTCACCCTTTCTCTTGGAACTCAACACATTCCTCTTCACCTTGCTTGAAACTCTCAGCCAAGAAGAGGAGAAGGAGGAGGAAGAGAGCTAAGGAAGAAGATGCATTCAACAACACATGAATTTCACAAAATGAAACCTCCTTTGTTGAGTTAAAACCAACATTTGGTTCAAGTCAATTTTAATTTAATGAATCTCAATTCATTAATATAAATTGACTCAATGAATCAAATTTAAATTAGACTTATTCAAAAATTGAATCTAATTGAGTCTAACTCAATAAGTCTAATTTGAATTAATCCGAATCTAATCTTTGGTGCATCATATGAACCTAATCCAATTGGTTCATCATATGAACCTAATATCCATCCACTTGTTCTTTGTGTGTGACCCAATAGGTTCTTATAATGTTGGCAATGTTTCTAAACTCCTTTAGAAACATAAGCAATGAGCGGCATCTAGCAATACATCATTGCTACCCAAGTTACAAGAATGTTGAGATCCAACATCACCTTGTGACTACTAATTGTGACTCCTCACAAAATATGACAAGTGTCCTTCTATCCTAGACATCTAGATTGATCAATATGAGACATAGACCGTGTCATCCTCTAATCAATCTAAATCTTGAACTCCAAGTAGACACACTAAATCAAATGAGCTCAATATCCTATATTGACTCATTTGGGCATGGCCATGCACTTCGTGGTCTCACTCTATCAAGAATACCGATGTCACTCCCGTTATATAGGAGGGATAGATCCCATCTACATCACTCACATCCCTCCGCATAATTTGTTACATACCCAGTAATCGCCTTTATAGTCCACCCAGTTACGGGTGACGTTTAACAAAACTAAAGTACATAACTCCTTATGTAGGGAACCATGGTGACTTCAGGTCTAAGGACTAGTAGTCATACTAATAGCCACATGAGAAATATATGACACTCATATAATGATCCATTATACTTTCTCATGGCGGGTCATTCAGTATACATTCTTTAATGCATACCCATGTGTCAACTTGATATCTCTATATCCATGACTTGTGAGATCAAGTCATCGAGTTGACCTACATGCTAGTCTTATTGCATTAACATTGTCCCTGAATGTTAATACTCGACTAGGAATGATTTAGAGTAGTGTTCCCTATATCATCTCACTATCGATTCAACCAATCGATTGATATAGGTAAGAACCTTCTACTCAAGGACGTTATTATACTTAGTTTATTTGGCACCAATACAAGTAAGTATAATAACCAAAAAAACAAATGCCTATATTTATATAGAATATGATACAACAAGTCCGAAATACAATCATCAAATGATTGGCTCTAGGGCTCTAGCTAACAATCTCCCACTAGCACTAGTGCCTATCAGTGTAGGCTCTAAGCCCCAATGACCTAGTGTGACCATCATGCTTCCTCTGTGCCAAAGCCTTGGTCAAGGGATCTGCGATGTTAGCCTCTGTAGGTACTCTGCAAATCTTCACATCTCCTCTCTCAATGATCTCTCGAATGAGATGGAAGCACCGTAGTAGGTGTTTGGCCCGCTAGTGTGAGCGAGATTCCTTTGCCTGTGCTATAGCTCCATTGTTGTCACAATAGAGCTCAATAGGGTCAGCAATGCTAGGAACCACCCCAAGTTCAGTGATGAACTTGCGAATCTAAACTGCCTCTTTTGTTGCCTCTGATGCAGCAATATACTCGGCCTCTGTCGTAGAATCAGCTACTGTGTCCTGCTTCGAACTCTTCCAGCTCACAGCACCACCATTAATGCAAAACATGAACCCCGACTGTGATCTATAGTCATGCTGGTCGGTCTGGAAGCTAGCATCACTATAACCCTTTACAGCTATCTCATTATTGCCTCCATATATCAAGAAATATTCTTTAGTCCTTCTTAAGTACTTAAGAATATTCTTGACCGCTATCCAGTGACTTTCACCTGGATCTGATTGGTATCTGCTCGTCATGCTCAAAGCATACAAGACATCAGGTCGAGTACATAGCATGGCGTACATGATCGATCCTATGGCTGAGGCATAAGGGATCTGATCCATGCGGTCTCTCTCCTCTCTAGAAGAGGGACCTTGAGTCTTCGAATGACTCACGCCATGTGACATCGGCAGAAATCCCTTCTTGGAGTTCTGCATGGCAAACCGAAGGAGTACCTTGTCAATGTATGTACTCTGACTTAGGCCAAGCAAACTCTTAGATCTATCTCTATAGATCTGTATCCCTAGAATGAGGGATGCCTCACCTAAGTCCTTCATTGAGAAGCAACTCCCTAGCCAGGTCTTGACAGACTGAAGCATAGGGATGTCCTTCCCAATGAGTAGTATATCATCCACATACAATATGAGGAAGACAACTATATCCCCTACAACCTTCTTGTAGACACAAGGCTCATCTTCGTTCTTGATGAAACCAAACTGTTTGATTGCATCATCTAATCGAAGATTCTAGCTCCGAGAAGCTTGCTTTAGTCCATAAATGGACCTATGCAGCTTGCATACTCTGCTAGTATGCTGTGGATCTACAAAACCCTCAGGTTGTGCCATGTACACGTCCTCGAGTAGGTTTCCATTCAGAAACGCAGTTTTGACATCCATCTGCCATATCTCATAGTCATGGTAGGCTGCAATAGCAAGCATGATCCGAATGGACTTAAACATCGCTACTGGAGAAAAGGTCTCATCATAGTCAATACCATGAATCTGCTTGAAACCTTTAGCTACCATGCGACCCTTATAGATAAGTCCATCCATGTCAGTTTTTCTCTTAAAGACCCACTTGCACCCAATGGGTTTTACCCCTTCAGGTAGATCAACCAAAGTCCGTACTTGGTTGGTGTACATGGATTCCATCTCGGATCTCATGGCTTCTAGCCATTTCTCGGAATCTGGTCTCATCACAGCTTCCTGAGAGGAGGTAGGCTCATCCTCTATGAGCATAACGTCTTCATGGTCAGACAAGAGAAATGAGTATCTCTCAGGTTGACGACGTACCCTATCAGACCTGCGAAGAGGTATGTCTACTTTAACTGGTTGTTGTTCCTCAACTCTTTGTGGAACATCATCATCCACAACACTTTGTGGTTCCAGTTCAATTTCCATCGAGGCATCAGTGCTATTGTTCGCATCTTGAACTTCTTCAAGATCGAACGCGCTCCCACTAGTCTTTCTAGAAACAAAGTCCCTTTCTAGAAAGACTCCAGTCTTTGCCACAACTACCTTGTACTGACTGGGAATATAGAAGTAATATCCCTTAGTTTCCTTGGGATATCCAATAAAGTAGCACTTGTCGGATTTGGGTCCTAACTTGTCTGAGACTTGACGTCTAACGTAAGCCTCACAACCCCAAATCCTCATGAAAGACACCTGGGCATCTCTCCCAGTCCATATCCTATATGGTGTCTTTATCACGGCCTTGGATGGAACTTGGTTGAGTATAAAAGCTGCTGTGTCTAGAGCATAACCCCAAAGGTATGTCGGAAGATCTGCGTGACTCATCATAGATCGCACCATATCTAATAGGGTACGATTCCTCCTTTCGGATATACCATTCCACTGTGGTGTTCCAGGAGGAGTGAGTTGGGATAGAATCCCACACTCAGCTAGGTAGTCACGGAACTCATGGCTAAGGTATTCTCCACCTCGATCGGATCGAAGTATCTTAATACTCTTGCCAAGCTGGTTCTGTACTTCATTCTTGAATTCTTTGAACTTTTCAAAGGATTCAGACTTATGTGTCATCAAGTACACATAACCATGTCTACTGAAGTCATCAGTAAATGTGATGAAGTACCTATAACCGCCTCTAGCAGCGACATTGAAAGGGCCACATACATCACTATGTATGAGTCCTAACAAATCAGTCGCTCTTTCGCTGTGGCCACTAAAGGGAGTCTTGGTCATCTTGCCTAGTAGGCATGCCTCGCACGTCTCATAAGATTCAAAATCAAATGAGTCCAGCAAACCATCCTTATGGAGTTGAGATAAGCGCTTGTCATTTATATGACCTAAGCGACAGTGCCAGAGATAGGTTTGGTTCATGTCACTTGACTTGAACCTCTTGGTACTAATGTTATAGATAGGACTCTCAAGGTCTAGAATATAGAGTCCGTTTATCAGAGGTGCACTACAATAGAACATTTCGTTTAAATAGACGGAACAACATTTGTTCTTTATTATAAACGAAAAACCTTTCTTGTCCAAACAAGAAACAGATATAATGTTCTTAGTTAAAGCAGGCACATAACAACAATCATCTAATTCTAGTACAAGCCTAGAGGGCAGAGATAGATGGTAAGTTCCTACAGCAATAGCAGCAACCCGTGCTGCATTGCCTACTCGTAGGTCTATCTCACCCTTCGTCAATGCCTTGCTATTTCTCAGCGCTTGTACATTAGTACAAATGTGCGAAGCACATCCAGTATCTAATACCCACGATGAAGAAATAGAGAGGTTGACTTCTATAACATGTATACCTGAAGTAGAAATCTTATTTCTCTTCTTCGTAAGATCTTCCAGGTATTCTTTGGAGTTCCTCTTCCAGTGCCTTGCTTGTCCTTGATATAGGTGACAAAGATGTTCAACCATATCGTAAGCGCCCATCAACTCATGTTGCTTCTGAAGCTCAGAGTTCATGGTCGCGAGCATAAGACAGGACACATCTAATGCATCATCTTGATGCTTCTTGTAAGCATCTCGGTCTGCTCGCGTGGCAGTGGCAGGAGGAGCCTCCGGAATGGGCTGCTCCAGAACGTACAGTTTATGTTCTTGGGTGAGAACTATTCTCAGGTTCCTGTACCAGTCCAGGAAATTTGCTCCGTTGAGCTTGTCCTTCTTAAGGACAGATCGCAGAGAGAAGGTGTTCGTATTTGACGTCATGGTAATCTACAACAGAAATAAATGCAGAAATAAATATCATATTCTTAATCATTTAATTAGGCCTTTAACTAAATGATGCTCCCACTGAATTCTATAATTCATGTGGGATAAGATCCACATCACACTAACCCTTGAGTTAGCTTTGGCTAATACGCCCAAGTCTTAGTATAATCGGTAGGTAACGATTACCAATTACATCTCTATGCAACTCTTGTTTATAGGATCAATATCCGCATTTATATTAAAACTTGAGTTAGCTTTGGCTAATACGCCCAAGAGTTAATATAAACGTGATTTTGTCCTACCTTTCCAACCGTTGGAAGAATGCCTATAGTTGTACTCGATCCAACCAAGTTAACTAGTTATTCAATCTAATTGAGTTGAACTCACCCATGCGTTGATAGGCGGGACGAAGATTGTCCCTCCGTACCCTACCAAGATAATATGTGTTGCTCTGCTTTGGCAGATTCAACAACACATGTGATCGAGGTAGTAGTAGGTATCACGGCACGGTAGGCATTAGAGTTGACATGATTTAGATCTAATCTAAATGATGATGCGTATCAAATACTTGATTTAGATCTAATCTAATCGTGGGGTGCATCATGTGCACGATTTAGATCTAATCTAATCGCTATGCACTAATTAACTACTTAATTAAACATGCATCACATACATATAAGCAATTAATTAAATTATTTTGTGATTGTGTCATGGCCCTACTACGATCTTCTCAAGCTAATGAGAAGATCGGATGGTCAACCTAAGGTCAATAGCTTCTCAAGCTCCTTCCTTTTGACCACCTTGTGTTGCTCGCGCCTTCCTTGTAACTCCGTCTCGAGTGGATCTTCCACCGCTCCAATTTTGTACATTACAATTTTAGAAACTCGAGTTACATTCGAGTATAAATCTAATTTATAACAAAAATAAAATACAAGGCACGACGCGCAGGTCGCAAATCAAAATACAGCACACACATCACATGACGGCACGCAGGCCGCATTATGAATTACAACACAAATCCAATCACATTGGGTCTTTTTGGGCCATGACTATCACAAAATTAATATATAATTCAAAATTATATATTTTCATACTTTTCTGTAATTTTTTTATAATTTTTATAATTTTATGAGTAAATTTTTCCCGGCGGTCCCGTTTAGCGTTTTCGGGCGCAATCGCGCCTACCCGTGATCTAACCATCGCGAGGGTTCCTTTGCGATCTAACAGTGCCTAAGCCCGCTGTCCCAAAAAATTTTAGGGCGAAACTTTGCCGTTTTGGAAAATTCTTCTCGGTAGTCGAAGCCTACAAGTGCCGAAACACTTGTGCTTTGCTTCTACGAGAAAAATACCCATAAAAACTCTAAAAACCATAAAATTACAGAATATCACAGAACTGATTTTTTTTCATAAAAATAAAAACTAAACTCGTACAAGCTTCGCACGTGGCCGCGAAAACCGCTTTTTCACGTCGCGGAAACCCCGAAACCCCCTAGCCATTGGATCCGTGCGAAGAAAACTTTCGAAAATACGAGTACGAGTTTCAAACTATTATCTATAGTAGATCTACAAAGGAAAAATATTTTATACCTTTGAAGCATGCCCTCGCAAATCCTGTTCATCCAACGGTACGCCGGATCTCGAAGTTGTCAACGTAGACAATTCTCTAGTGATATCCACACGAACAAGCAGTGTTCTCTAACACTCAAAGATGGAGAAGAAGAGCACCACAAGTGTGCTAGCACTTTCTAGGACTCTCGGGTAGGATTTAAAAAGGGAGAAAGGAGAGAAAGAAAAAGAATCTCACATACTCCTCTAGGTACCCTCCTTTGTGACCTTCACTTCACCCTTTCTCTTGGAACTCAACACATTCCTCTTCACCTTGCTTGAAACTCTCGGCCAAGAAGAGGAGAAGGAGGAGGAAGAGAGCTAAGGAAGAAGATGCATTCAACAACACTTGAATTTCACAAAATGAAACCTCCTTTGTTGAGTTAAAACCAACATTTGGTTCAAGTCAATTTTAATTTAATGAATCTCAATTCATTAATATAAATTGACTCAATGAATCAAATTTAAATTAGACTCATTCAACAATTGAATCTAATTGAGTCTAACTCAATAAGTCTAATTTGAATTAATCCGAATCCAATCTTTGGTGCATCATATGAACCTAATCCAATTGGTTCATCATATGAACCTAATATCCATCCACTTGTTCTTTGTGTGTGACCCAATAGGTTCTTGTAACGTTGGCAATGTTTCTAAACTCCTTTAGAAACATAAGCAATGAGTGTCATCTAGCAATACATCATTGCTACCCAAGTTACAAGAATGTTGAGATCCAACATCACCTTGTGACTACTAATTGTGACTCCTCACAAAATATGACAAGTGTCCTTCTATCCTAGACATCTAGATTGATCAATATTAGGCATAGACCGTGTTATCCTCTAATCAATCTAAATCTTGAACTCCAAGTAGACACACTAAATCAAATGAGCTCAATATCCTATATTGACTCATTTGGGCATGGCCATGTACTTCATGGTCTCACTCTATCAAGAATACCGATGTCACTCCCGTCATATAGGTGGGATAGATCCCATCTACATCACTCACATCCCTCCGCATAATTTGTTACATACCCAGTAATCACCTTTATAGTCCACCCAGTTACGGGTGACGTTTGACGAAACTAAAGTACATAACTCCTTATGTAGGAAACCATGGTGACTTCAGATCTAAGGAGTAGTAGTCATACTAATAGCCACATGAGAAAGTATATTACACTCATATAACGATCCATGATACTTTCTCATGGCGGGTCATTCAGTATACATTCTCTAATGCATACCCATGTATCAACTTGATATCTCTATATCCATGACTTGTGATATCAAGTCATCGAGTTGACCTATATGCTAGTCTTATTGCATTAACATTGTCCCTGAATGTTAATACTCGACTAGGAATGATTTAGAGTAGTGTTCCCTATATCATCTCACTATCGATTCAACCAATCGATTGATATAGGTAAGAACATTCTACTCAAGGATGTTATTATACTTAGTTTATTTGGCACCAATACAAGTATGTATAATAACTAAAAAAACAAATGCCTTTATTTATATAGAATATGATACAACAAGTCCAAAATGTAATCATCAAATGATTGGCTCTAGGGCTCTAGCTAACAAACACAAATACCAATAGGTTCAAATCAAATGAAATGAACCAAACCTATCTCTGGCACTGTCGCTTAGGTCATATAAATGACAAACGCTTATCCCAGCTCTATAAAGATGGTTTGCTAGACTCATTTGATTTTGAATCATATGAGACATATGAGTCATGCCTACTGGGCAAGATGACCAAGACTCCCTTTAGTGGACACAGCGAGAGAGTGACTAACTTGTTAGGACTTATATATAGTGATGTATGTAGACCTTTCAATGTCGCTGCTAGAGGTGGTTATAGGTACTTCATTACATTTACTGATGACTTCAGTAGATATGGTTATGTGTATTTGATGACACATAAGTCAGAATTCTTTAAAAAGTTCAAAGAATTCAAGAATGAAGTACAAAACCAGCTTGGCAAGAGTATTAAGATACTTCGATCAGATCGAGGTGGTGAATCCTTAGCCATGAGTTTCGTGACTATCTAGCTGAGTGTGGGATTCTATCCCAACTCACTCCTCCTGGAACATCACAGTGGAATGGTGTATCCAAAAGGAGGAATCGTACCCTATTAGATATGGTACGGTCTATGATGAGTCATACCGATCTTCCTATCTCACTTTGGGGCTATGCTCTGGACACAGCGGCCTTCATACTCAATCGTGTTCCATCCAAGGCTATGATAAAGACACCATATAGGATATGGACTGGGAGATATGCCCAGGTGTCTTTTATGATTATTTGGTGTTGTGAGGCTTACGTTCAACGTCAAGTCTCAGACAAACTGGGACCCAAATCTAATAAGTGCTATTTTATAGGATATCCCAAGGAAACGAAGGGATATTACTTCTACATTTCTAGTCAACACAAAGTAGTTATGGCTAAGATTGGGGTTTTTCTAGAAAAGGACTTTGTTTCTAGAAAAACTAGTGGGAGTACGTTCAATCTTGAAGAAGTTCAAGATATGGACCATAGCACTGAAGCCTTGATGGAAGTTGAATTGGAACCACAAAGTGTTGTGGATGATGAGATTGTTCCACAAGGAGTTGAGGAATAACAGCCAGTTCAAGTAGACCTACCTCTTCGCAGGTCAGATAGGGTACGTCGTCAGCCTGAGAGATACTCATTTCTCTTGTCTGCCCATGATGACGCTATGCTCATTGAGAATGAGCCTACCTTTTATCAGGAAGTTGTGATGAAACCAGATTATGAGAAATGGCTAGAGGTCATGAGTTCCGAAATGGAATCCATGTACACCAACTAATTATGGACTTTAGTTGATCCACCTGAAGGGATAAAACCTATTGGGTGTAAGTGGGTCTTTAAGAGAAAGACTGACATGGATGGACTGATATATAAGGGTCGTCTGGTAGCTAAAGGTTTCAAACAAATTCATGGTATTGACTATGATGAAACCTTTTCTCCAGTAGCGATGTTTAAGTCCATTCGGATCATGTTTGCTATTGCAGCATACCATGATTATGAGATCTAGCAGATGGATGTCAAAACTGTATTTCTGAATGGAAACCTACTCAAGGATGTGTACTGTTGGTGCAACCTTAGGTCAAGGTTGACCTGGTTGACCCGACTCGAGTTGACCTGACTCGAGTTGTATTTTGATGTTTGACGAGAACAGAAGAGTTGTATTTTGATGGGAGATTGTTGGTGCAACCTTAGGTCAAGGTTGACCTGGTTGACCTGACTCGAGTTGACCTGACTCAAGTTATATCTTGATGTTTGACAAGAACAGAAACTTGGGAGGTTGTGGGTGCAACCCTTGGTCAAGGTTGACCTGGTTGACCCGAGGTGAGTTGACTTGGCACGGAAAAGTCCAAACAGGGAGCTTGGCACGGGAAAAGTCCAAGCAGGGAGCTTGGCACGGAAGAAAGTCCAAGTATGGAGACTTGGCACGGAGAAGTCCAAGTATGGGAACTTGGCAAGTGGAAGTCGGAGAGGGCTCGGTAGCTCGTTCTCCGGACTAGGACAGAGAGGGCTCGGTAGTGAAAGACGGAGAGGGCTCGGTAGCTCGTTCTCCGGACTAGGTCAGAGAGGGCTTGGTAGCTCGTTCTCTAGATCAGGAAGGCAGATGGAAAATCCTGGTAAGTGAAGCCAGGTGAAAGTCCTGGTGAGTGAAGCAAGGCAGATGGAAAGTCCTGGTGAGTGAAGCCAGGCAGACGGAAAAGTCCTGGTGAGTGAAGCCAGGCAGATTGGAAATCCTGGTGAGTCAAGCCAGGTGAAAACCCTAGTGAGTGAAGTTAGGTGAAAGTGAAAGTCCTGGTGAGTGAAGCCAGGCAGTTGGGAAGTCCTGGTGAGTGAAGCCGGGCAAGGAAAAATCCAGATGGATCAAGGCTGATCGGACATCTGGTGTTGTGAAGGTCAAGTAGGTCAAGGGAGTGACTGGTTACTTGGCACGAAGAGAAAAGTCTAAGTGGGTCAAAGGGATTGACCGGACACTTGGTAGGGAGTCTTAGCAGGTCAAGGGAGTGACCAGATGCTAAGCATGAGATACCAATAGGTCAAGGTTGACCGGATATTGGTTTGGAATGCGTGGGACTTGGTTTGGGCAAAAACCAAGAGCTGGATCGATCAGTGGATCGATCCAGTGATACACTGGGTTATCTGATCGGTCTGGTGACCGATCAGTAACCAAACAGTATGCTACTGTATGTTATCTGATCGGTCTGCAGATCGATCAGAATGTGAACAGAAGGCAAAGAGAAAAGGAGGGGATCGGTCTGTGGACCGATCCACATGCACCCTGATCGGTCCACAGACCGATCAGGAGACGATCAGAGAGTTGGGCGAGTTCTCTGTGAAGAGTGCTGATCGGTCTGGGGACCGATCAGCATAGGTCCTGATCGATCCCCAAGACCGATCAGGGAGGCCTCGGACCGATCAGGGTGGAGCCTGATCGGTCCAGGTATAGCCGTTATGAGTGACAATGGCTATCTCCGTCTTCTTCGCTGTCTTCTTTGCAGTGCAGGTTATAAAAGGAGATCGAGGGCTTCTACAGATTTTTCTTCTTCTTCTTCCTCTCCTCAGCTGCTACCTCTTGCTTCTGTAAGAGCTTGCTGTTGCTGAGCTTTGCTGAGCTCTTCTTAGCTGAAGCTTCGCGTGAGCTTCCTCGGCTGGGGTCTCCAACAGTTGCTGCTGTATTTGGCCCGTGAAGTTGCTGCTTCATCAACAGCCGACGAGAAGGCAAGATTGTTTGTTTTTTACATTCATATTGTTGCTTCTTCTTGTGTATTCTTGTACTCCTATTCTTGCTGGTGCAAGAAAGATTGTGGCGAGGTTTCTCCACCCAGAAGGAGTAAATATATTAGCCGATTCTCCGGGGACTCATCCACCGACGGATTGATAGGCTTCGTCCACCTTACGGACATGCCGAGGAGTAGGAGTTTATCTCCGAACCTCGTTACATCGCTGCGTGTTGAGGTTTGATCTTCTTATCTTTGTTTCTTTGTTTTATTTTCCGCTGCGCTAACGTCAACTTGTAGAAAGAAACGAAGATTTGGGGTCGGCTATTCACACCCCCCTCTCTAGCCGCGACCATCGATCCTAACAAGTGGTATCAGAGCGAGGTCGCTCTTCGTTGGATCAACACCCGGGGGAGCACGAGCTAGAGAATGGAGTTATTTAGAGAAGATGTCACAATTCCACCTTTCTATGATCGTGATGACTTCGCGTTTTGGAAGGTAAGAATGAAGTACTTTCTTATGACTAACCTAGAAAATTGGAGGTGTGTGCAATTAGGTTTTACTCCTCCATTGGATAAAGAAGGAGAACTGTTGGAGAAGAAGAAGTGGACGAAGGAGCAAATCAACCATCAATGATGAGGTAACGAAAATCATTGAATTTTCTTTACCTAATGATGTTTTGTGTAGGATAGGTGGATATAACGATGCCAAGGAGTTGTGGAATAACTTGGCAAAGTTCCATGAGAAGAACTCCACTTCAAGTCATGAAGAGGAGTCAAGTGAGCCAAGTAGCTCACATCATGGAGGCATGGATTTAGAGGTTGAGGGCTACTCAACATCTAAGGAAGAAGAGGAGGAGAGTTCCTCTTCAAGATCGGAGCAAGAAGAAGAAGCTTCTATCTCCGGAAGGGATGAAGAAGAGAGCTCACA
The DNA here is from genome assembly GCF_018446385.1 of Zingiber officinale. Classification (NCBI taxonomy): domain Eukaryota; kingdom Viridiplantae; phylum Streptophyta; class Magnoliopsida; order Zingiberales; family Zingiberaceae; genus Zingiber; species Zingiber officinale. The sequence continues at coordinate 58,568,531 of NC_055993.1, forward strand.
TCCATCCTCAACCCTAGGTAACTCAAGCCATTTAATTTCAAATAAATTACACATAATGTGCTTTGAGTGTAGGGAATTTGGGCATTACAAGAGTAAGTGCCCAAAGAGGGTTATGAAGACTCCACCGGCGCCAAAGGTCAAGGAAGCCAGAGTCCCGACACGCAAAGGCAAGGAGCACGTGATGTGCTTCCAATGCAAGCGAAAGGGACACTATAGGAGTCAATGTCTGAGGGGGAGGCAACCTCACAAGGATAAGAGACCGAGCACGTCAATAGGGGGAGCTAAGGCAAACCCTAAGGTAACATTTAAGTCTCATTCTTGCAATAAGACACATGCTAGTAGTTTTGTTACAATTGTTAATAATGATAAGCATGTTAACTTTAGGAACCAATACATGAGCTTAGGAGCCAAACATGTTAACCTAGATAAGGATAATACTAGAAATGTCAACCCTAGAATTAACCCATCTAAGGCTAAGGAAAATCTAGGTAGAAATCCCAAATCATCTAGACATATGCCTAGGAATACCTCAAAGAAAAATGATAAATTAAAGCTTGAGGTATTAGAGAAAGAAAATCAAGTCTTGAGGTCAAGACTTGACTCTCTAGAAAAGGCTCTTGAGGATTTGACTCTAGGGTCTAGGGGTCAAAAACCGAAGTCCAAGGATAAGAAAGGTTTGGGTCACAAACCTAAGTCCCAAGTGGTCAAGCCCACTTACCATGATGTTCCATTCGATTATGGAACAAAACCTAGGACTAGGAAGACCATCACCAAGGTCACAAGGGGAGTCACCCCTAGAGTTGATCTTGATGAGACCCAAATGACCAAGGCTTCAAAGCCTAGGAGGGTCATTAGGAGGGTTGCTAGGGAAGTCATCCCTAGTGAATATTTAGTGAACCCAATGAGCTCAAATAGGTATTGGGTTCCTAGGAGCGTGATTTCATCACGCTAGATGAGTTAGGGTGTGCCAACCTTACTTGAATAGGTAGTTAACCTAATCATGGCAAAAGGTGGCACTTTAGGAATTTTCAAGGTGTGATCAAGCCTTGAAAATGAAATTAAGAATTATTCCTAAGGTGATTAGAATGTGCCAACTACATTTGAGGAGTTCTCTTAGGTCAGTTTAATTGGCACATAGTGATCTAAACATCCTTGGTATATGATTTTTGGTCTATTACTCTTAGGAATATAGAACCTATGGCAAAATGATCAAAATTATCAAAAATGGCAACTAAGGCTAGAATTAGGTATTTCCTATACCTTTACATGTTATTTGCCATATATTGTTTGTCATATGCCATGTCATGACATCATATTTAATTTAGTATCATTTGAAATGTCATGATAATGCTTATGTTATTTATATGTCATGCCTTAGTTAGAGTTTCACACTTTATGCCATGACATCATGACATTGGCACATGTTCCATTTATGATACTATTTTATGCCATGTCATCATCTCTTGCATTTATAATCAATGAAAATGATTTAAGGACTAAAACACAATTTGATATGGAGATCAAATTGTTGTTTAGAAAATGCATGAGAACCTAGTTAAGATGACCTAAATCCATATCTCACATCAAAATTGACTTGGATGTGTTTGATACACCTTAGATGTGTGTGAGATATTAGGATGATGAGTTAGGATCAAGGTGCATAGTTCTTGTACCTAGATGAGCCTAATTCGAAATTGGAGGATCATAGGGAAAACTTGTGTACAAGTCATGTACATATAGTCCTGAGATTATGGTCCTAAATTAAAGGGTTTAAAATCATTTTAAAATTGATTTGAAAAACCTTGATGAAGCTTTTCTAGTGATAGCATTCATCATTGAGCAAGTTGATACAAAGTTGAGTTAAACTTGAACTATTTCAAAGTTTTTCGAACTTTGTATCAAGTTTTGAAAATGGAAGTTATTTTCATCGAAAATTTTTTTCCGTGATAATATATGTTATGAGGAATGTATCCTCAAAATTTTACAATTTTTGAAATTTTATGTGATTTTTGAGAGGTTTCTGAATTTCGGAAGTAGAAAAATCAGAAACTTCTGATATCAGAGTTGGGGACCGATCAGAGGGGATTCTGATCGGTCCAGGGCACTCTGGATCGGTCACGATCTAGATATCGAGTGGATCGGCGAACCTGATCGGTCGGTGGACCGATCAGGGAACATCCTGATCGGTGTCCGGACCGATCAGGGGGTTTTTGTTTTCGATTTCTAAAGGCTTGAAACTCTTCAAGACATTGTTGGTGCAATGGTCAAGGGGGAGTTGACCTTTAGGGGGAGTTTTACCTATTAGTCAAGGAGAAGTTGACTTTTAGGGGGAGTTTCTACTCCTAAAGACTTGAGTGATATGAGATTATCACTAAGTTAATTGTTGACCTTAGTATCAAGGGGGAAATTAAGGGTTTCAATGAAAGGTATGGGACCTTCATTAGAAAGAAACTCTTGACCTTGATACACTCTTTTTGATGTGTGTCAAAAAGGGGGAGAGTGTAGGTTTGGGGAGAATGTTCAAGGAAGAACATTAGAAAACCTAAGTTAGGTTATGGTTTTGTCAAACATCAAAAAGGGGAGATTGTTGGTACAACCTTAGGTCAAGGTTGACCTGGTTGACCCGACTCGAGTTGACCTGACTCGAGTTGTATTTTGATGTTTGACGAGAACAGAAGAGTTGTATTTTGATGGAAGATTGTTGGTGCAACCTTAGGTCAAGGTTGACCTGGTTGACCTGACTCGAGTTGACCTGACTCAAGTTGTATCTTGATGTTTGACAAGAACAGAAACTTGGGAGGTTGTGGGTGCAACCCTTGGTCAAGGTTGACCTGGTTGACCCGAGGTGAGTTGACTTGGCACGAAAAAGTCCAAACAGGGAGCTTGGCACGGGAAAAGTCCAAGCAGGGAGCTTGGCACGGGAGAAAGTCCAAGTATGGAGACTTGGCACGGAGAAGTCCAAGTATGGGAACTTGGCAAGTGGAAGTCGGAGAGGGCTCGGTAGCTCGTTCTCCGGACTAGGACAGAGAGGGCTCGGTAGCTCGTTCTCTGGACCGGAAGTGAAAGACGGAGAGGGCTCGGTAGCTCGTTCTCCGGACTAGGTCAGAGAGGGCTCGGTAGCTCGTTCTCTAGATCAGGAAGGCAGATGGAAAATCCTGGTGAGTGAAGCCAGGTGAAAGTCCTGGTGAGTGAAGCCAAGCAGATGGAAAGTCCTGGTGAGTGAAGCCAGGCAGACGGAAAAGTCCTGGTGAGTGAAGCCAGGCAGATTGGAAATCCTGGTGAGTGAAGCCAGGTGAAAACCCTAGTGAGTGAAGCTAGGTGAAAGTGAAAGTCCTGGTGAGTGAAGCCAGGCAGTTGGGAAGTCCTGGTGAGTGAAGCAGGGCAAGGAAAAATCCAGATGGATCAAGGCTTATCGAACATCTGGTGTTGTGAAGGTCAAGTAGGTCAAGGGAGTGACCGGATACTTGGCACGAAGAGAAAAGTCTAAGTGGGTCAAAGGGATTGACCGGACACTTGGTAGGGAGTCTTAGCAGGTCAAGGGAGTGACCAGATGCTAAGCATGAGATACCAATAGGTCAAGGTTGACCGGATATTGGTTTGGAAGGCGTGGGACTTGGTTTAGGCAAAATAGAGGCTGGATCGATCGATGGATCGATCCAGGATACATCGGTTATCTGATCGGCCCGGTGACCGATCGGTAACCAAACAAGATGCTATCAGATGTTATCTCGATCGGCCTGCGGCACCGATCGTAATGTGAACAAGGCAAAGAGAAAAGGAGGATCGTGCGTGGACCGATCCACATGCACCCTGATCGGTCCACAGCGATCAGAAGGAGGCGATAGGTTCGGGAAGGAAGAATGCTGATCGGTCCGGGGACCGATCAAGATAGGTCCCGATCGGTCCCCAAGACCGTCGAGAGGCTCGGACCGATCGGGTGGAGCTCGATCGGTCCGTATAGCTGCGTTATGAGTGACAACGGCTATCTCCGTCTTTTTCGCTGTCTTCAGATGTTATAAAAGGAGATCGAGGGCTTCTACAGCAATACTTCTTCTTCTTCCTCTCCTCAGCTGCTACCTCTTGCTTCTGTAAGAGCTTGCTGTTGCTGAGCTTTGCTGAGCTCTTCTTAGCTGAAGCTTCGCGTGAGCTTCCTCGGTTGGGGTCTCCAACAGTTGCTGCTGTATTTGGCCCGTGAAGTTGCTGCTTCATCAACAGCAGACGAGAAGGCAAGATTGTTTGTTTTTTACATTCATATTGTTGCTTCTTCTTGTGTATTCTTGTACTCCTATTCTTGCTGGTGCAAGAAAGATTGTGGCGAGGTTTCTCCACCCAGAAGGAGTATATATATTAGCCGGTTCTCCGGGGACTCATCGACCGACGGATTGATAGGCTTCGTCCACCTTACGGACACGCCGAGGAGTAGGAGTTTATCTCCGAACCTCGTTACATCGCTGCGTGTTGAGGTTTGATCTTCTTGTCTTTGTTTCTTTGTTTTATTTTCCGCTGCGCTAACGTCAATTTGTAGAAAGAAACGAAGATTTGGGGTCGGCTATTCACACCCCCCTCTCTAGCCGTGACCATCGATCCTAACAGTGTACATGACACAACCTGAGGGTTTTGTAGATCCACAGCATACTGGCAGAGTATGCAAGCTGCATAAGTCCATTTATGGACTAAAGCAAGCTTCTCGGAGCTGGAATCTTCGATTCGATGATGCGATCAAACAGTTTGGTTTCATCAAGAATGAAGATGAACCCTGTGTCTAAAAGAAGGTTGTAGGGAACACAGTTGTCTTCCTTGTATTGTATGTGGATAACATACTACTCATTGGGAACGACATCTCTTTACTGCAGTCTGTAAAGACTTGGCTAGGGAATTGTTTCTCAATGAAGAACTTAGGTGAAGCAGCCTGTATTCTAGGCATAAAGATTTATAGAGATAGATCTAAGAGATTGGTTGGCCTATGTTAGAATACATATATTGACAAGGTATTACTACAGTTTGCCATGCAGAACTCTAAGAAGGGATTTCGGCCGATGTCACATGATGTGGGTCTTTCAAAGACTCAAAGTCCCTCTTCTAGAGAGGAGAGAGACCGCATAGATACGATCCCTTATGCCTCAGCCATAGGATCTATCATGTACGTCATTCTATGTACTCGTCCTGATGTTTCGTATGCTTTGAGCATGACGAGCAGATACCAGTCAGATCTAGGTGAAAGTCACTGGATAGCAGTCAAGAATATTCTTAAGTACTTAAGAAGGACTAAAGAATATTTCTTGATATATGGAGGCGATGATGAGCTAGCTGTAAAGGGTTATAGTGATGACAGCTTCCAAACTGACCAGGATGATTATAGATCGCAGTCTGGGTTCGTGTTTTACTTGAATGGTGGTGCTGTGAGCTGGAAGAGTTCGAAGCAGGACACAGTTGCTGATTCTACAACAGAGGCCGAGTATATTGCTACATCAGAAGCAGCAAAGGAGGCAGTTTGGATCCGCAAGTTCATTATTGAGCTTGTGGTGGTTCCTAACATAGCCGATCCGATAGAGCTCTATTGTGACAACAATGGAGCAATTGCACAGGCTAAGGAACCTCGCTCACACCAGCGGACCAAACACATACTACGGCGCTTCCATCTCATTCGAGAGATCATCGATAGAGGAGATGTGAAGATTTACAGAGTACCCACAGAGGCTAACATCGCAGATCCCTTGACCAAGGCTTTGGCACAGAGAAAGCATGATGGTCACACTATGTCATTGGGCTTTAGAGCCTACACTGATTGACACTAGTGCTAGTGGGAGATTGTTAGTTAGAGTCCTAGAGCCAATCCTATGATGATTGTTGTATGGACTCATTGTATCATATTTCTATGTATATAAAGGCATTTCTTTTTGGTTATTATACTTACTTATATTGGTGCCAAATAACTAAGTATAATAATGTCCTTGAGTAAAAGGTTCTTATCTATATCATCGATTGGTTGAATCGATAGTGAGATGATATAGAGAACACTACTCTTAATCATTCCTATTCAAGTATTAACATTCAGGGACAATGTTAATGCGACGAGACTAGCATGTAGGTCAACTCGATGACTTGATCTCACAAGTCATGGATATAGAGATATCAAGTTGATAGGTATCATGACACGGTAGGCATTAGAGTTGACACGATTTAGATCTAATCTAATCGTCGATGTGTATCAAATATGCGATAGATCTAATCTAATCGAAAGGGTGCATCTTGTTAGAGTGTATACTAAAAGCCTAGCTTTTGGTATAAACATTAATCTAGAAATAAGAATCGCATTGGTCAAATGTCTACATTTATGATAAATGTAGTTGCTCAATTAATTTATATTGTAGATAACATGGTGTGTGGTGTCACATACAGAAGATCATGTTATCGGTTCCTTATAAATTATAAACAGTAGCTCACGACCAAGATGGAAAGGAACAAACCATTGGAAGGTCGTAGTGTAATTAGGTATTAGTTTATCTTAACTATATGATTACACTAGTACACTTAGAGTGTATTGAGTAGGACCATTTGAGGTCGTTCCTTTTATACTGACTTTATAAAAGAATAAAGACCTCAGTTATTATGGAAGTGTGTGCTCTTAATCCTAATATAATAACAAGCACATATATTTGATATTTATTTCTTTAATTTATCAATGGGTGAGATTTAGTTCGATAAATCAATAAACCCGATAAGTTGGGAAATGGTATCACTTATAGTGTGTGTTGTTGATTATAGAAGGAAACTGTGTCCTAGAGATACTAGGTTGATAATGTCCTCAAGAGGAGCTCATAAGGATTGTCATGTTAAACCCTGCAGGTGGACTTAGTCCGACATGATAATAAGGTTGAGTGGTACAACTCTTGGACTTAGATATTAATTAAATGAGTTGTTAGTAACTCACTTAATTAGTGGACATTCGATATCTTAAACACAGGGAGACTAACACGCTCATAATAAGAAGGAGCCCAAAATGTAATTTGGGATTGGTGCGGTAGTTCAATAATAGTTCTTTAGTGGAATGAATTATTATTGATGAAATTGAGTGTGTTCTGGGCGAACACGGGATGCTTAATTTCATCGGAGACCAAAACCAATTCCTCCTCGGTCCCTATCGTAGCCTCTAGTATATAGAGATTTATACCCACCGTGATACCTTCTTACCCATCTAATGGGGCGGCCAAGCTAGCTTGGAACCCAAGCTAGCCGGCCAAGATCAAGTGGATGAGTCATGTTGGCTGGCCAAAGCTTGGGTCCCAAGCTTAGGTGGCCGACCACTAGAATATTAAAAGGTTTTTTATTAAAATTATTTCTTATGTGGATATCATGATTTTAAAAGAGAGTTTAAAAATTAAAAATTTCCTTTTATAGCTTTCTACAAAAGATTAAGAGAAGAGATTAATCTCTTTCCTTATTTGTAGTTTAAAAGGATGGTTTTAATTTTTGGTAAAAACTTTCCTTATTTGTAAATCATCTACATGTTTAAAAGAGAGTTTAAAATTTGAAATCTTTCCTTATTTGTTGATTAAAGGAGGATTTTAAATTTTAAGAAAACTTTCCTTTTTAACCATGTTCATGATTTAAAAGAAAAGTTTAAAAATTAATAATTCTCTTTTATTAGTTTCTACAAAAGATTGAGAAAAGATTTGATATCTTTCCTTATTTGTAGATTAAAAGAGATTTTAATTTTTAGAGATAACTTTCTTTTTATCCACATGTTTAAAAGAAAGATTTTAATTTATTAAATTTCCTTTTTATAAACCAATCATGAAGGGATTAAATTATTGGAGAAATTTTATAAATTTCTGGAGACAAATTAGGAAGTTTTAATTAATTAAAACTCTCCTTGTTTGTGGCCGGCCATGTAAATTGAGAAAAGGAAAATTGTTTTTAATTAAATAAATTTTTCCTTTTCATGGCAAAAGAATTAAGGAAGTTTTTAATTAAATTTCCTTATTTGCCAAGACCAAGGATTATAAAAGAGGGGGTAGAGAAGACTTCATGGTGAACAATCTCAATTATTTCTCTCCCTCTTTTCCTTGGTGTTGTGGCCGGCCAACCTCTCTTCCTCTCTTCCTCTCGGTGGTGGCCGAACCTTCTCTATTTGCTTGGAGCTCTTGTGGTGGCCGGATACTACTTGGAGAAGAAGAAGAAGAAGGAGAGAAAGCTTGTATCCCTTGGAGCTTGGTTGGTGGAAAAAGATCTTCATCTTTTGGAAGCTTTGTGCTTGGCCGAAACTTGAAGAAAGGAGAAGAAGGTGCTTTGGTGGATTCTCATCTCGGAAGATCGTTGCCCACACAACGTCCGACGTTAGAAGAGGAATACGGTAGAAGATCAAGAGGTCTTTCTAAAAGGTATAACTAGTATTTTTTCTTTCCGCATCATACTAGTTATTTTTGGAAATAATACCAAATACAAGAGGCTTACGATTCTAGTATTTCGAATATGTTTTTCGAAGTTGTGTTCTTTTATTTTATTTTTCCTTGTGATTTGATTGTTCTTTTCGGTTAACCTAAAGTTATTTTAGGAAATTAAATATTAGATTTCTATAAAAGGTTTTGTCTAGTCGGTGGTGGTTGCTCCCATATCCAAGAAGGCCATGTGCCTCGCCACGTCAGTACTGGGAACCAATTATGGAAATTAATATTTAATGGAATTAATAACTTAAGGTGATTTGGGTCGAACGTGTTAAGTTCCGCAGGAGATCCAAGTCAAAACCTAAAAGAACAAATAGATTAAGTTTTGGATCAAACGTGTTAAGTTCTGCAGTAGATCCAAAATTTAATTTAAAAGAACACATGGTAGCTAGGAAAACGTTCAGACCTTTGTACAAATTTTTTGTACAGTGGAACCTCTAGGCTTTCTGAGTAGCAACCAACAATTGGTATCAGAGCTAGGGTTTTGCCTCTGTGTATTTGGTATTAGTTTAATTATGCACATGTCATACATAATTTAGGCAGGATAATAGTAGGATGTGCTAACTTTGTGGATGCAGGATCCAACTATTATGGCTTTTAGTTATTATGTGTGTGATTGGACCCTTGGACATGTCAAGGGCATTTATATGTGTGTGCATGATTGTATTATAAAATACAGCAGAAGCTGTATTTAGTTTTATTAGGATTTTATTTTTGATCTAGATACATGTACATTCCTCTTATGGAATATAGGATCAAAAATGTAAAATTCTATTTATGTCGCGGATCGAATCTTGCAAAGCGTGGAACCTTCTAAGGACCAGAGGCGCAGCGGAGCAAGATGCGACAGCTAGTCCCGGTGGCGGTGGCCAAATATGGCAGCTTGGGATGACAACACACGGAGGACAACTAGAGATAAAAGCCATAATAGTTGAAAATTAGATTTTCTATTTATTGCTTTTATATTGTGCTATGTGTGCATGTTAGTTTACAAGTTTAGTAGGCTAGCATAGTTAAAATTCCTCATTTATAAATAACTAAGTGGGAGAGGGATTTTTAAGTAAATCCCATGGTCTCCATTACTGGTTTGTAAGTGATGCAAACAAGCTTGCGCGTTGGCTCTGAGTGCCTTCCTCCGTAACGGATGAGCTTGTTTGTGGATCACTAGAACAGACTTCCATTCTTGGATGACTATAGAAAGTTAATTAAGAGCGTGTGATCTTTCCCAACGGAAGAGGCATAATCTTATTAATGGACTTAGTGTCAAGTAATGGTATACACTTAGACACATCTAATAGTATCCTCCCCATCGGAGTCACTGCTATTATTTGTGTGACCAAATGAAACCAACTATTAATTTGTCATAAAACTAGGTTGACAAGATAATAAAATTAAAGGGTTAAAACCCCTCTTACAAATGATTGATTTTGTATACGTCCACACTAAAGTGGCATACAAAATTAACGGTGTTTGAGATAATTTTATTTGTCATAAAGATACGTTGACAAGATAGTTAATGGGTAAAACCCTCCTTTTACAAATGTTGAATTTGTATACGTCCACACTAACGTGGCATGCAAAATTCACGGTGTTTGAGGTGTTGGTAAATTTAAATAATATTGTTTGAGGAATCAATGTTATTTTAAATTCAAAGAGTTTTGACCAAATATTTGATCAAAGATAGATCAACTATTAATTTTATTCGTCATAAAGTAAAGTTGACGAGATAATAAAATTAATCTTCTCTTCGATTTTGTATACACAAAATTCATGGAGATTTTAAGGAGTTGATCTTGACCAAATGTTTTTGTGATTCTTAGGATGTTTGTCAATCCCTAGTAGTCATACTATAGAAAAAGACTTAGTAGTCTCAATTGTAATGATTGGAAATAGGACATGGACATTAAGGTAGACTGTCTTCTTAGAACTAAGAACAATTTAGGTGTATTTAATTCATTAGTTGAAACATGTTTAGTGGTGTTATCTACCAGAACCAGGAGTGTAGATACAAGATGCCATTAATCATGTCTGCAATTCATTGCAGGGTTCCAGGAAACCCGACAACTAAATGAAAGGTAAATCACCGTCCACATGGGCACTACTGTAAAAGTGGTAACTGTTGCAGTGGGAGATGTTTATCCTTTGATAAGAATAAAATATGGATTTTAAGTAATTGTCTTTACGTACCAAGTTTAGAAAGAACCTGATTTCAGTTTCTAAACTATTATAGATATTATGTCTATTTTGATAACAAAGTTGTTATCAAGAAAAATAAGAAAGTTATCTATTCTGGTATGATGGTTGACAATTTATAATCCAATAACTCCCACGATGCAACAAATGGTAATTAGATAGATGATGAGTTATTCAGAAAATTACCAAATTTGTTTTAAGGATAAACTCTGAAAACGAAAGTGAACATAGTACCTTCCAAGTTAGAACTTTCTACTCATATAGAATTGCTGAATAGGTGAAAACCTATTTTGAAGCATATTCGGATTCGGGTAATCCAGCACATATGTTAAAGAGAGACAATGATAAGTTGGATAGGAGTTCACTTGTTTGTAAGTTATCCTAGATAAACAAAAGTAGGTTTATAGTCTTAAAAATCATAAGGTCATTGTTAGCATCAATGACTGATTTTTAGAAAAGGACTATATAATGAACCATGTGCTCATAAGTAAATTTGTTCTTAAGGAAATAATAAAGGACATGTCTAACCTAGTACCAACTGTACAAGATGAGATACCACAAGAAAATTGCAACACGTATCACAAATGATACACAATTGCAGAAAGTGCCTTGTCATAGTGGGAGGGTTGTTAGGCAACCTAAATAGGTTCATGTTTTGGGAGAGCTTTTGGATTCGATCCCTGGAGGACATGAACCTGATCTCCGGTCATATGATGAAGTACTCCAAGATAAAGATGCAGCATCTTGGCAAAGAGTAATGACTAACAGAATTAGAATATATGTATTCTAATAAAATCTGGAAGCTTGTAGAATCACCAAATGGTGTAAAAGCCGTTGGGTGTAAAAAGGTCTATAATAGGAAAAGAGGGATAGACAGGAAGGTAGTAACCTTCAAAGCAAGGCTTGATGAAAAAGGAAACCTTTTTCACTGGTAGCCATGCTTAAGTCTATCCGGATTCTTTTATCTATTTGGCAAGTGGATGTCAAGACAGCATTCCTTAATGGAAGTCTTGAAGAAAGCATCCATATAAAGCAACCAGAAGGGTTCATTGCAAAGTGCTAAGAGCATCTTGTGTGCAAGCTCAATCAGTCTATGGACTGATACAAAGCTTCAAGGTCTTGGAACATCCAGTTTATCAAAGTAATCCACACCTATGGATTTATTGAGTAAACGGATAAAGTTTTGTGTATACAAAAGATGTGATGGAAACGTGGTAGTATTTCTTGTACTCTACGTAGATAACATTTTTGGTCGTTGGAAACAATATCAAAATGTTGTCAGAAGTAGGGGTATGGTTGTCTAAATAATTCGATATAAAGGACTTGGGAGAATGTATATATTTTTAAGATCAAAGTAATAAGGGATCACAAGAAAAAATATATTTATTCCAAGCTTGATACATCGGAAAAATCCTTGCTCGTTTTAATCATGCAAAACTCCTCAAAAGGTTTCTTACCTTTTAAGCATGGATTGTCTTTATCTAAAGAGATGTCTCCGATGACATTAAAGGAGATTGAGGACATGTAGGCAGTTCTTTATGCTTCGGTAGTTAGACAACCTAATGTATGCTATGCACGAGATCTGAAATTTGTTTTGCCAAGGGCATAGTTAGCAGATATCAAAGTAACCCTTGACAAGGACATTGGACTGCAGTAAAGCATATATTAAAGTACCTTAGAGGCGCTAGAGATTATATGCTAGCTTACAAGGCAGTTAATTTGGTCCTAGTGGGTTGCATGGATTTTGGCTTCTAATCGGATAGGGATAATAATAAGTCAACCTCGGGGTTTTGTGATTACTTTAGGAGGTATAGTCATAACTATGGAAGAGTGATAAGCATAGGTGTTTTTCTGGACTCCACCATAGAAGCTTAGTATATGGCAAGCCTCTGAGGTAGCCATAAAAGATGAATGACTCAATAACCTCAAGATAGACTTAGATATGATTTCTGGTTTGTCCAAAGATTATTACAGTTTATTGTAATGATATTGGTGCAGTAACAAACTCGAAGAAACCATAAGTCTATAAGGCAAGTAAACACAATAGAGCGCAAGTACCACCCAATACGAGAAATCGTATAAACGAGGAGAAGTTGTTGCCGCATAGATTGCATCAGGTGATGACCTATAGATCCTTTCACTAAGGTCCTTAAGGCAAGAGCTATTGATGGGCATGTTGAAGGGTTGGGAATCAGATGTATGGCAGCTTAGTCTTTTAGTATAAGTGGGAGATTGTTAGAGTGTATACTAAAAGCCTAGCTTTTGGTATAAACATTTATCTAGAAATAAGAATCACATTGGTCAAATGTTTACATTTATGATAAATGTAGTTGTTCAATTAATTTATATTGTAGATAACATGGTGTGTGGTGTCACACACAGAAGATCATGTTATTGGTTCCTTATAAATTATAAACAGTAGCTCACGACCAAGATGGAAAGGAACAAACCATTGGAAGGTCGTAGTGTAATTAGGTATTAGTTTATCTTAACTATATAATTACACTAGTACACTTAGAGTGTATTGAGTAGGACCATTTGAGGTCGTTTCTTTTATACTGACTTTATAAAGGAACAAAGACCTCAGTTATTATGGAAGTGTGTGCTCTTAATCCTAATATAATAACAAGCACATATATTTGATATTTATTTCTTTAATTTATCAATGGGTGAGATTTAGTTCGATGAATCAATAAGCCCGATAAGTTGGGAAATGGTATCACTTATAGTGTGTGTTGTTGATTATAGAAGGAAACTGTGTCCTAGAGATACTAGGTTGATAATGTCCTCAAGAGGAGCTCATAAGGATTGTCATGTTAAACCCTGCAGTGGACTTAGTCCGACATGATAATAAGGTTGAGTGGTACTACTTGGACTTAGATATTAATTAAATGAGTTGTCAGTAACTCACGTCATTAGTGGACATTCGATATCTTAATCACAGGGAGACTAACATCCTCATAATAAGAAGGAGCCCAAAATGTAATTTGGGATTGGTGCGGTAGTTCAATAATAGTTCTTTAGTGGAATGAATTATTATTGATGAAATTAAGTTGTGTGCCGAACACGGGATGCTTAATTTCATCGGGAGACCAAAACCAATTCCTCCTCTCGGTCCCTATCGTAGCCTCAAGTATATAGAGATTTATACCCACCGCATACCCACCTTCTTACCCATCCAATGGGGCCGGCCAAGCTAGCTGGGAACCCAAGCTAGGGCCGGCCAAGATCAAGTGGATGAGTCATGTAGGGCCAAAGCTTGGGTCCCAAGCTTAGGTGGCCGACCACTAGAATATTAAAAAGGATTTTATTAAAATTATTTCTTATGTGGATATCATGATTTTAAAGAGAGTTTAAAATTAAAATTTCCTTTTCTAGTTTTCTACCCACGATTACGAGAAGAGATTAACCTCTTTCATTATTTGTCTTATAAACGGATGGTTTTCATTTTTGGTAAAAACTTTCCCTATTTGTACATCATCTCCATGTTTAAAGAGAGTTTAAAATTTGAAATCTTTCCTTATTTGTTGATTAAAGGAGGATTTTAAATTTTAAGAAAACTTTCCTTTTAACCATGTTCATGATTTAAAAGAAAGTTTAAAATTAATAATTCTCTTTTATTAGTTTCTACAAAAGATTGAGAAAAGATTTGATATCTTTCCTTATTTGTAGATTAAAAGAGATTTTAATTTTAGAGATAACTTTCTTTTATCCACATGTTTAAAAGAAAGATTTTAATTTATTAAATTTCCTTTTTATAAACCAATCATGAAGGGATTAAATTATTGGAGAAATTTTATAAATTTCTGGAGACAAATTAGGAAGTTTTAATTAATTAAAACTCTCCTTGTTTGTAGCTTTGGTGTGGCCGACCATGTAAATTGAGAAAAGGAAAATTGTTTTTAATTAAATAAATTTTTCCTTTTCATGGCAAAAGAATTAAGGAAGTTTTAATTAAATTTCCTTATTTGCCAAGACCAAGGATTATAAAAGAGGGGGTAGAGAAGACTTCATGGTGAACAACCTCTATTATTTCTCTCCCTCTTTTCCTTGGTGTGGTCGGCCAACCTCTCCCTCTCTTCCTCTTGTGGTGGCCGAACCTTCTCTATTTGCTTGGAGCTCTTGTGGTGGCGGATACTACTTGGAGAAGAAGAAGAAGAAGGAGAGAAAGCTTGTATCCCTTGGAGCTTGGTTGGTGGAAAAGATCTTCATCTTTTGGAAGCTTTGTGCTTGGCCAAAACTTGAAGAAAGGAGAAGAAGGTGCTTTGGTGGATTCTCATCTCGGAAGATCGTTGCCCACACAACGTCCGAGGTTAGAAGAGGAATACGGTAGAAGATCAAGAGGTCTTTCTAAAAGGTATAACTAGTATTTTTTCTTTCCGCATCATACTAGTTATTTTTGGAAATAATACCAAATACAAGAGGCTTACGATTCTAGTATTTCGAATATGTTTTTCGAAGTTGTGTTCTTTTATTTTATTTTTCCTTGTGATTTGATTGTTCTTTTCGGTTAACCTAAAGTTATTTTAGGAAATTAAATATTAGATTTCTATAAAAGGTTTTGTCTAGTCGGTGGTGGTTGCTCCCATATCCAAGAAGGTCATGTGCCTCGCCACGTCAGTACTGGGAACCAATTATGAAAATTAATATTTAATGGAATTAATAACTTAAGGTGATTTGGGTCGAACGTGTTAAGTTCCGCAGGAGATCCAAGTCAAAACCTAAAAGAACAAATAGATTAAGTTTTAGATCAAACGTGTTAAGTTCCGCAGTAGATCCAAAATTTAATTTAAAAGAACACATGGTAGCTAGGAAAACGTTCAGACCTTTGTACAAAATTTTTGTACAGTGGAACCTCTAGGCTTTCCGAGTAGCAACCAACACATCTTGTACACGATTTAGATCTAATCTAATCGTTAGGCACTAATTAATTACTAATCATGCATCACATACACACAAGCAATTAATTAAATTAATTTGTGATTAGTCATGGCCCTACTACGATCTTCTCAATTCAATGAGAAGATCGGATGGTCAACCTAGGGTCAACAGCTTCTCAAGCTCCTCCCATTGACCACCTTGTGTTGCTCGCGCCCTCCTCGTATCTCCGTCTCGAGTGGACCTTCCACGGCTCCAATTTTGTACATTAAAATTTTGAAACTCGAGTTACATTCGAGTCTAAACTAATTTACAAAAAGAATAAATAGAGAAAGGCACGACGCGCAGGTCGCGTATCAAATATACAGCACACACAACACAAATGACAGCGCGCAGGCCGCAATATGAATTACAACACAAATCCAATCAGATTGGGTCTTTTTGGGCCATGACTATCACAAATTATACATAATTCTAAATTATGTAATTTCCATAATTTTCTGTAATTTTAATACTAATTTTTATAATTTTTACGAGTAAAATTTCCCGGAGGTCCCATTTAGCAGTTTTCGGGCGCAATCGCGGAACGAATCCCCTTGCGGGGCCAGGGGCAGCGCCCCTACCCGCGATCTAACCATCACGAGTGTCCCTAAGTGATCCTACAGCGCCTTAGCCTGCTGTCCCAAAAAGTTTTGGGGCGAAACCTTGCCGTTTCGGAAAAAACTTCTCGATAGTCGAAGCCTACAAGTGTCGAAACACTTGTGCTTCGTTTCTACGAGAAAAATACCCATAAAAACTCTAAAAATCATAAAATTACAGAATGTTATAGAATCTATATTTTTCATAAAAATATAAACTAAACTCATACAAGTCTTCGCACATGACTCTGATACCACTGTTGGGTTTTTCGGGCAGCGAAAACCGCTTTTTCGCGTCGCGGAAACCCCGAAACCCCCAGCCACCGGATCCGTGCGAAGTAAAAACTTTCGAAAGCATTACGAGTATGAGTTTTATGCTAGTTCTAAACTAGGAGAAGGAATTACCCTTGATGCGTGCCCTTTACGAATTCCGCTCGTCCAAGGAAGTGCCGGATCTCAAGATCGTCAAGCGTACGATCCTCTAGAAGTATCCACATGAACAAATGGGTGGAGAAAAACTAAACAAAGGTGTGCTAGCACCCTTGATCAGCCACGGCAAGAGGAGGAGAGGGAGAGCTTGAGGAGAGAGCTTGAGGAAGAAGAAGATGTGAATGAGCTTTGAATGAAAAAATGAATTCCTCATTCACCACAAAAGTGGCCGGCCAATACAAGAAGTGTAACCCCCATTTTCGCATTAAGTGGCCATTAAAGAGGGAATATGTAACCTCCATGAGGTGGCACACACATGTGCTAAACATGATGATGTGGCACATCATCATTGGCCACTTAATGCCAAGTCACAAATGATGTGGCATAAAGTCAAGTCAAACTTGACTCTTCCTCTTCCTCTCAAGTCAAGTCAAACTTGACTTAATCTCTCTCATGGTTGATCTAATCCAACCATTTAATTCAAGCCAATTTAATATAATAAATCTAATTCATTTAATTAAATTGATTCAATGAGTCATAATCTAAATTAGACTCATTGAACACATGAATTAACTTGAGTCTAACTCAATTAGCCCAATTAGGATTACTCTTAATCCAATTTGATTCATCACATGAATCTAATCCTCTTGGTTCATCATATGAACCTAATCTCCATCTAATTGTCCTTAGTGTGTGACCCTATAGGTTCTTGTAATGTTGGCAATGCCCCTAAACCCATTTAGGAGCATAAGTAATGAGCGGTATCTAGCAACACATCATTACTACCCAAGTTACAAGAATGTTGAGATCCAACATCACCTTGTGACTACTAATTGTGACTCCTCACAATATATGATAAGTGTCCTTCTATCCTAGACATCTAAATTGATCAATGTAAGGCATAGACCGTGTCATCCTCTGACCAATCTAAATCTTGATCTCCAAGTAGACTCACTAAATCAAATGAGCTCAATATCTCATATTGACTCATTTGGGCATGGTCATGTACTTCGTGGTCTCACTCTATCAAGAATATCGATGTCGCTCCCGTCATATATGAGGGATAGATCCCATCTACATCACTCACATCCCTCTGCATAATTCGTTACATACCCAGTAATCGCCTTTATAGTCCACCCAGTTACGGGTGACGTTTGACGAAACAAAAGTACATAACTCCTTATGTAGGGATCCATGGTGACTTCAGGTCCAAGGACTAGTAGTCATACTAATAGCCACATGAGAAAGTATATGACACTCATATAACGATCCATGATACTTTCTCATGGCGGGTCATTCAGTATACATTCTCCAATGCATACCCATGTGTCAACTTGATATCTCTATATCCATGACTTGTGAGATCAAGTCATCGAGTTGATCTACATGCTAGTCTTATTGCATTAACATTATCCCTGAATGTTAATACTCGACTAGGAATGATTAAGAGTAGTGTTCCCTATATCATCTCACTATCGGTTCAACTAACCGATTGATATAGGTGAGAACCTTCTACTCAAGGACGCTATTATACTTAGTTTATTTTGCACCAATACAAGTAAGTATATTAACCAAAAACTAAATGCCTTTATTTATATAAGAATATGATACAACAACTCCATAATACAATCATCAAATGATTGGCTCTAGGGCTTTAACTAACAATTAAAGGGATCAACCCGTCAATTTGCATGCACAGGATTCTGCTTGAAGAAGGATATAAAAATTAGATTGAGCATCAAAGAAGGTTAAATCCAAATTTTAAAGAGGTTGTGAAGAATGAAGTATTGAAACTTCTTGATGCTGGGATCATTTACCCTATATCGGATAGTGAATGGGTGAGTCCAGTCCATGTGGTCCCAAGAGGGGGGGGAATGATTGTGATTAGAAATGAAAATAATGAATTGATTCCAACAAGAATAGTCACAAGATGGCGGATGTGTATTGATTACAGGAAGCTAAACAAGGAGACTAGGAAAGATCACTTTCCCTTACCATTCATCGATGAGATGCTGGAAAGATTGGCAAAGCATTCCTATTTTTGTTATCTGGATGGGTATTCGGGGGTTTTTTTTTTTTCAAATTCCAATACATCCCATAGATCAAGAAAAGACCACCTTCACATTCCCTTTTGGTACCTATGCTTATCGACGAATGTCGTTTGGACTCTGCAACGCACCAGCTACATTTCAAAGATGTATGATGGCAATGTTCTCAGATTTCATGGAAAAGATTATGGAAGTATTCATGGACTATTTCTTGATTTATGGGAATGACTACGATTCGTGTCTTCTGAACCTTTTCAAAGTTCTTCAGAGATGCGAAGAGGTGTATTTAGTTTTGAACTGGGAGAAATGTCACTTCATGGTCAAAGAGGGAATTGTTTTAGGACACAAGATTTCAGAATGAGGAATTGAGGTAGATAAAGCCAAAATAGAAATAATTGAGAAACTACCTCCACCTCTTAACTTAAAAGGGGTTAGGAGTTTTTAGGGCACGCTGGATTTTACAAGCGTTTCATCAAGGACTTCTCAAAAATTTCCAAGCCACTAACCAACTTGTTGATTAAAGATGCTGAATTATGTTTTGACGATGACTGCAATGAGGCTTTTAAGAAAATCAAAGTTCACTCACCTTAGCTCCCGTAATCCAATCTCCAGACTTGGAACTCCCATTCAAAATCATGTGCGACGCTAGTGATTTTGCAGTGGGTGCGATTTTAGGACAAAGAAAGGATAAAGTACTGCACGCAATTCACTATGCGAGCAAGACATTGGATGTAGCCCAAATGAACTATTCTACCACCGAAAAGGAATTGTTGGCCATAGTATTTGCAATCGACAAGTTTAGGTCTTATCTAGTAGGCTCAAAAGTGATAGTGTATTCTGATCATGCTGCTATAAGATATCTGCTTAATAAGAAAGATGCCAAACCCTGGTTGATCAGGTGGATCTTGCTTCTTCAAGAATTTAATCTGGAAATTAGAGACAAAAAAGGGGCTGAGAATGTTGTGGCAGATCAGCTATCCCGAGTGTGGCTGAATGGACAAAAAGACGTAGATTTTGATCCACCCATAAATGATGTTTTCCCTAACGAGCACTTGTTGGCAGTAAATTCTGAGAGAGTTCCTTGGTATGTGGATTTTGTTAATTACCTTGCAAGTGGAATACTTCCCCCAAAGTTCACCTGGCAGCAAAGAAAAAAGTTTTCCTCAGACGTCAAACACTACATATGGGAGGAACCACTACTTTTTAGGAAATGCGGAGATACGATCTACCAAAGGTGTGTTCCGAAAGATGAAATCAAGGACATTTTATTTCACTGTCACTCATCATCCTAAATCAGACATTTGGGCGTGTCAAGAACAACTACAAAAATTTTACAAGAAGGATTTTTTTGGCCAAGTCTATTTAAAGACACGAAGAATTTCGTGCAGTCCTGCGACCAATGTCAGAAGATCGGGAACATCACTAGAAGAAATGAGATGCCACTGAATTGCATCCTCGAAGTAGAATTGTTCGATGTATGGGAAATAGAATTTATGGGGCATTTTCCTTCATCATGTGGAAACAATTATATCTTGGTGGCGGTGGATTATGTGTCGAAATGGGTGGAAGCCATAGCTTCCCCTACCAGTGATGCCAAAACAGTAATTAAACTGTTTAAAAAGGTGATTTTTCCACGATTCGGTGTTCCAAGGGCAGTTATTAGCGACGGGGGTTCGCACTTCATTGAAAGATAGTTTGAAAATTTACTAAAGAAATACGGAGTTAGCCACAAAGTAGCAACACCCTACCATCCCCAGATCAATGGACAAGCAGAGATCTCCAATCGGGAGATAAAAGCAATATTAGAAAAGACAGTGTACACTTCCCGAAAAGACTAGTCATTGAAGTTGGATGATGCTTTATGGGCATACCGTACTGCTTTCAAGACTCCAATTGGTATGACCCCATTCTGACTGGTATACGAAAAGCCATGTCATCTTCTAGTAGAATTAGAATACAAGGCTTATTGGGCGATAAAACAGCTTAACATGGACCTAAAGCTAGCGGGAGACAGGAGGAAACTCCAATTAAATGAGCTTGATGAATTGAGGATGGATGCCTACAAACATGCCAAATCCTACAAAGAGAGAACAAAGAGATGGCATGATCAACATATCATGCGGAGAGAATTTGAGGAAGGGGACTCAATGCTGCTGTTTAATTCAAGATTTAAACTGTTTCCTGGGAAGTTAAAATCAAGATCGACGGGACCATTCCAAGTAAAAAAGGTCTATCCGTTTGGTGCTGTTGACATTTGGAGCAGGGAGCATGGGGAATCTAAAGTAAATGTCCAGCATTTAAAAAAATACCTCTACATTGTGCCGACAGAAGAAGATATGCTGATATACTTCTCAGATCCAAGTCCACCTGAAGGAGTTAAAATGGGGTCGAGCAAAAGACCTAAAATAAGCGCTTCTTGGCAGGCAACCCAAGTCATTCCTTTTGTCATTTCATTTCTCTAGTGAGTTTGAATCGAGCATTTTTTTATTATTATTTCTTTATTTCTAGGTATTTGTTTTCAGGATGTGCAGAGCCCCCACGAGCTGGCTATGAGCATTTCATGAGTGTTTCGGCGTCGGAGGAACCAAAAGAGCGAAAGGTGAGTCACCGTGAGCCTAAAGGAGTCGGCCGTGTGATCCCACATGGTCGTGCGATGCCAACAGAAGAATGAAGGCCACGGGTCGTGTAGCACTGCACGCCCGTGCGGCTTGTGCAGGGGGAGGAAGGACACAGGCCGTGCCAATTGGCATGGCCGTGTGAGACTGCTAGTGAAGGAGAAAGCTCAGGCCGTGCCAATTGGTACAGTTGTGAGACAAGACCAAAGGAGGGGAAGAACTGGGCCGTGCTAATTGCCACGACTGTGCGACTACGACCGAGTGGAGAGAAGAGGGGGTCATGCCAATTGGCACAACCGTGCCATGGAGAAGTAGTGCACCCTTGCACGGCCCGGCCCACACCCCTGTTCTATTAGGGCTCGGGTGTGCGGACTTGCACGCCCGTGCTGCCGTTTTCACCCTCTCCCCCACACCTCCTTTCTCTCCTCTCTTCCTCCAACTCCCCAAGGTGTTGCCACTCCTCCCCCACGTTCATCTTATTCCAATCGATCATCCGTGATGTCGGACTTCACAAGAAGGAACTCTTGTCAAAGGAAAGGAAAAGAAGTGTTGGTCATCTCAAACGAGGAAAATGCACGCTTCAAAGGTATATCGAACAACTTTGGTATTATTTTCTCTAATGATGATCAATTGCACCGTTTTCATTCTTTATCTAAACATTCCATTCTAAGCACTAGATTTATGGACCGAGAGACCTTAGAAGCATTGGGGTTTGGAAATGATAGTGATTGGTTTCTTGATAGAATAAGTTGGTCTAGCATAATGGCCCTAAGGTACCCGACTTCCCTCATATTGTCTTGGAAATTTTAAGCTCCTTTTCTGTTGATAATGTTCAAGGAGGAGGGAAACTAAAATTTCATTTATTTAATGATTACTATGAATGGGGTTTTGAGGATCTTAATATATGCTATAATTTGCCTAGGGACGGAGCATACATAATCCTGCCTGCTTTTGAAAAATCAAATTTGTGGGAGCAAATTGGTGGAGAGTCTAGGTTTAATCAGTACATTTCTAATGGTAGTATTATTGTTAACCCAATCTTTCGATATGTCTATATGATGATGAGAAACATGATATTTGGAAGGGGCGGTAAGGATGGAATTGTAAGTTCATCCCCCATTATTTCGACTTGTATTGTTTATGGGGAATGGTAGAAAATGTACCTATTAATCAGGATATTTCTTTTTGAAGCACTTCATAAAATTAGGGAAAACTTCATCCCCTACCCCCATTATTTTAGGTGGCTTGCTTACTCACATTGCAATAGTATTGGGCTATGACTTGAGTGGTCTTGATATGATTGAAGATGTTTCTCGAATGGATCTAAATTTTTGTTTAACCACTTGTTTGATTCGCCAGGAGGAATTTGGGTATAGTCTTGTAATTAAGGATAGTTTTCCCCTTAGATTGCCCAACTCGGCTTTAACTATAATCCATGTTAAGGAAAATTGGTGTTTTACGCTAGCAAGGCAACAGATTGGGCCACCTCCAAACTCCCTTCATGAAGAGGTGCCTTCGGTTAGTCAGGATGTTTCGCGATTTGATTTTCAAGAGTTTGGTCTTATCATTGACTCTCTTCATCATGATATTGAACAAAATAATGGATTACTTACTAGGAATTTTTACATGGAGGATGAGTAGTTTAAACAACTACAAGATTGTTTTAAAAGTGAGAGAGAGTTATGCACATCAATGCTTGAATTTATGGAGGCCCATAGAAAGAGAATGGTTTGGAACGAAGATTTTAGGTGGTATATGAGGAACTTTTAGAGTAATATTGATGATTTGTTTACATACCATAAGCAGGTAAGGGATTTAAGATGGGTGGTTAAGACTTATCCTGAGCTTCCAGATCTCCTTGACATTCGACCTCATCGACCATTTTGATTTCATCAAGACGACGAAATGTCTAAGTCTAGGGGGTGTTGTATCTGTCTACACAACCTTAGGCGAGTCTTCATGTTTTCTTTTTTTTTTGCATTTTCCTTCTACTTTGCATATTTTTATTTTTAGTTTGTTTTCTACATTTTTCTTATTTCATGTTTTTTTTATTTTGCATTTTTAGTTTTGAGGCATATTTGAGAACATCAAACCTTCTACTTTTTCTACTACTTGTCCGATAGCAAAATGACTAGCATTTTCTTAGTTTATGAGTTGTCAAGATAGTGTTAGTATGTTTGGTGTATCTCTTTTCTCTATCTCTAGTAGCATGAAATAAGCTAAGTATTGTACGGAGTTTGGTATAAGTTTTGGCATAACCTTAAGGATCTTATTTACACTACACCTAAGTACTTAAGCTTGAATAGTAGAAATATTTTTGGAATAGTTATGATTCATCCGAATTGGTTAGTACTTGTGTTCCCATGGGGATTTCTTACTTACATTTTGGTTACTGGACAACCTCGGATTATGAAAGCTCATTTGGAAAAATCTAAATCCCAACATATGCATCCCGCATGTGTGATTAGTGCTACACAGCACAAAAAAATATAAAAAAAAAATAAGGGATAAAAAACAGTTGTCATGAGTGGAAACTAATAATTCATCCCTTCGAGACTGAGTTAGGTTATTGGGGAAATGAATGTTATGTTTCTCTTGATTCCGAGAAGTATCCTTTGAGACCTTGTGTAATTTACGGAAAATGAACCAAGTGTATGGCAGGTAAGTGTCTATCACTGGGAACATTAGGAACTCAATAGTATGACGACTTAACTAGAACAAAGAATTGAAACTTGAAGAGTTTGAGCTACTTATTGCACCGAGCACAAAGAACTTATGCTTAGGCTATACTTAGGTAACTTCACAATCATGCTTATCAATGAAACTAGTTGATAGAGTTAGGCGAATGCACTAGGGATTAAGAAACACTGCCATGCGCTCATGAACATAGTTTGTAGTGTTTTGCTTGAGGACAAGCAAAGGTTCAAGTCTCGGGGTGTGATGTGCCTAAATATTATGATGGTTTATGCATGCTTTTACACAAATTCGCTTGCTTTATACGTACGTATTCTTTGTTTGATCACCTCTTTTATCGTGTATTCATCATATATACTCTTTTGTACAGATATCTACTCTTTGTTTGGTTTTGTGTTGATAGAGAAAACTTTCAGAGTGAAAACGACGTTTGTCGACACACCGGAGCAAGCCAGAAAACACGGACGTGCAAACCTTGCATAGTCGTGTGACCAAACAGAAGGGAAGATGTACACGACCATGCGACCCCTTACACGGTCGTGTGGCCAAACCAGAGGTGGAACAGAACACGGCCGTGCAACCCTGCATAGCCGTGCACCCCATGACTGAGGCCAAGTAGAACACAGTCATGCAACCCTGCACGCCCATGTCCCCAGGAATCGAGCCCCAGCATCACACGGCTGTGCCAATTGGCATGACCGTTCAACGCATCCAGAGCCCAGTTAGGGCACGACCGTGCTATCCTTGCATGATCGTGTTGCTGCGCCGTGCCCTAGATTATAAAAGGGGTTTTAACCCCTTTTCCGAGGGAGGAGAGCCGGGAGGCGAGCCATCAAGAGAAGATTCATTCTGGTGCCGCTCCACACCATCCAGGACATCGATCCAGCGACCTTCCATCACCACCTCAACTCCAAAAGCAAAGGATTGGATCCGGAGATCACTCATCGTCATTGGATTAGCATACTTCTTTTTTCTCTCTTCGCTTTTGAGGATTTTATGTTTAGATTCACCATGTCTTCGGGTTCTTCTCTAGCGTCTATGGAGTAGAGTCTTTGTTCTAGGATGAGGGAGTAATTGTGGATTGGTTTGATATAAAACTCATAACATGTTTATATTCATTGAATGATTTCATTTTCTTTGTTTCAATTCCTCGATCTCTTTGTCGTGTTGATTGATTGTGCAGGAATTGCCAACCTCGTAGAGGGGATACCTTAGATCGTACACCCGAGGGGCCCTAGTGACAGGGGTAACCCGTTCACGGACATCTAGGGTACTTCCTCGAAAGGAGAGGTGACTCTTTCGCAAGGAAGTAAGAGACCAAACCTAGCTTCTTAATTTTATCTTTGATAACATCAGTAAGAGTCGTGTCCTTGCGAGATGCCCTAGTGATAGGGGTTAACCGTGATAGGATTTCGTAGGGATTGTATTTGTCAGGCGCTCAAAGATAGTTGCTTTAGCTTCCAGCGAATGCATGCCGAAGGACAATGAGTATAGGATAGTATGAGAAACATCAATACCACCACAGTGAAACCGAACTCCTAGAATTCTTCATTAACCAGGTTGATTTCCTCTCGATGCTAGTTCTCATTCCTCGCTTCTCGATCTTTTCTCTTAGATTACTTACAACCATTGATAGTGTAGCTAATCCTAAGTGTGCCTTCACTAGTGCTTATAACCAATCCTTGTGGGTTCAACAATCTTTTAAATTACTGACGACGAATCCGTGCACTTGCGGAATCGTAACAATCACCAACGGTCATAGAGCATGTGCTTCATGTATATCCAGATGCTCGACCGATTAAGCAAAGAAAATGAGATTTTGGGGCCAAGTAGAAAGATCATCAAATATGAGGTGAACAAGTTATTGGAGCTTGGCTACATTCATGAAGTTCAATTTCCAAGTTGGTTGGCCAATCTGGTCCTGGTATCAAAGTTAGAAAATAAATGGTGGGTCTGCATCGAGTTTAGAGATCTTAACAAGGTCTGTCCAAAAGATTATTATTCACTCCCTCACATTAATCAGGTGGTGGATTCCACTTTTGGGTGCGAGTTTATCAATGTTCTGGATGCGTACTAGGGATATCACTAAGTTTTGCTCGCCAAGGATGACCAGGAGAAGGTTAGTTTCATAACTATCGAGGGTACTTATTGTTATAATGTTATGTCATTCAGACTGAAGAATGTAGGGGCTACCTACTAACGACTCATGAATAAGGTCTTTTGGAAGAAGATCGTGAAGAACATGGAAGTGTAAAAGGATGACATCCTCATTAAGTCCCTTGGAACGACTGATCTATGTGCAGATGTGGAAGAAACTTGCAAAACTCTAAGGCAGCATGGATTAAAGCTCAACCCCAATAAGTGCCTATTCAGAGCCAAGAGCGGCAAATTCTTGGGCTATATTGTGACCGAGCGGGGAATAGAGGCCAACCCGAGTAAGGCACGGGTGCTTCAAGATATGTCTCCTCTGCATAATCTGAAGGAGGCATAAAGATTGACAGGTTGAATAACCATTCTCTCTCACTTCATCTCCTGGCCAATCAATCGAAGCCTATCTTTTTTCAAGATACTCTGTCGAGCGACTAAATTCCAATTTGGATGCCAGCAGCAATAAATCTTTTGAGCAGCTAAAGAATTACCTGTCCGCCCTACCTATACTTGCCAAGCCCATAGCGGGCGAGACACTATGGATGTATTTATCAGCTAATGATCATGTGATTGGGTCAATATTAGTAAGGCAAGAGAGGAAGGAGCAATAACCTGTATATTTTTTAAGTCATTAAATAAAAGGAGACAAGTGTTATTATACCACACTCAAGAAGTTAGCCTATAGATTAGTTTTAGCTGCTCGAAGATTACATCCTTATTTCCTTTCTCATCAGATCATAGTACTCACTAACAGTACTTTGGACCAAGTACTTGCCAACCCTGAGGCCTCTGGAAGGTTAATCAAGTCGACCATCGAGCTCAGTGAGTATGATATACAGTATCAACCCCGAGCAGCCATCAAGCCTCATGCTAGCAGACTTTCTAACATAGGTTCAAAATCCCTAGCTGGAGGAGACTTGGAAAATATATGTGGATAGATCCTCCACTTAGCAGGATAGTGGAATAAGTATTCTTATGATATCCCCCCGAGAAGATAGAATTACCAGGCCATCAACAATGAGGCTGAATATGAAGCATTGATAGCTGGCCTGTAAGCTTACAAGCCGCAAGGCATGTGGGCGCCGCTCGGGTTTTAATTTATTTCGACTCCCAACTTGCTGCATAACAGTTATCGGGCAATTTTAAAATTAATAATGAGTAGCTTAAGCTCTATACGGAAGCATTTGAGAAACTTAAAGCGAAGTTCCAGGAGGTAGTTATCCAGAAGTTTCCCTGATCAAAAAATCAAATGGCAGATGACCTGGACAAGCTAGCTTCACCCATCATTCCCTAGTAGAGCAGACACTGTTAGTAGCCTACATTGAAAGACAGGCCAACTTGGAGTTACAGAGTGATTGGAGAACCCTAATTATATTATTTCTATAGTAGGGTAGTTTATCAGCCGAGGGAGAGCTGGCGCATATGAATAAGAAGAGAGCTAGTCGGTTCACTTTGATTGGTGATCAACTTTATAAGCGGACTTTTTCATATCCTTTTCTCAAGTGCATAGGGTCGAAGGACATACAATACATTTTATAGGAAATGTATCAAGGTTCCTATGGAAGTCATGCGGGCAGGCGGTCTCTTGCTCGGAAGGTATTACTAACCGGGTATTTTTAACACACTCTATAAGCTAATGCTGCCTAGCTAGTAAGAACCTATTTATCTTGTCAAAAACATCAGAATATCTTTCATCACCCCTATGAAGTTGCTGAAAACTTCCATTGTTTCATGTACATTCGATCAGTGGTGTATGGATATAGTAGGTCCTTTCCTCTTGGCACATGCTCAGAGAAGATTTTTGCTAGTAGCAGTAAATTATTTCTCTAAATGGTGGAGAGCCATTAACCAGGATAACCGAATAGATAGTTATCAAATTCTTATGGTAGCATATTATTTGCAGGTTTAGGTTTCCATATAAATTAGTTTCAGATAATGGAAGGCAATTCCAGGATAGAAAAAAAAAAAATCAAAGAATGGTGTTTGAGTTACAGTATCACACATGCCTTTACATCTATGGCGTACTTTTAGAGTAACGGTCAAGCAAAGGTAGCCAACAAGGAAATCATTAAAGGCCTCAAAACTAAATTAAACCATGTTAGAGGAAGTTGGGTCAATGAACTCCCCAGCATGCTATGGGTATATCATAAGACCCCATGAGAGGCGACAGGTATCACCCCATTTCACCTGGTTATAGCGGTGAATCAGTGGTCTCGGTTAAAGTAGCACTACAACAAAAACCTTCATAGACATCGGTTTTCCACCGGTGTCTATTTCATTTTCCACCGATGTCTATGAAGCCGATGTTAAAAGTCTACCATTTTAGACATCGGGTTAAAATCGGTGTAGTATCACTTAACGACACCGGTCTTCGAATCGGTTATTAACCGGTGTAGTATCACTTAATGACATCGTTTCATCAACGGTGTAAAACCGATGTAATATTGTATGTTAATAACATCAGTTTTGACAGCGGTAAATGACCGATGTAATATTAGTTAATAACACCGGTTTTGCAGCGGTGGAAAACCGATGTAATGTGAATATCTTTTAACAGCACAAATTTGATTTCCGAAACAATGAAAAACCGACAATAATAAAAAAAAACTCAAATATTCACAAATTATACAAATATTCTTCATTCAACAATATCCATAAAATACACAAATATTCACAAATTATATAAATAATCTTCTTACAACAATATTCATAAAATACCCAAACATTCTTTTTACATCAAAAGCTAGCTAATAGATATCAAAATCAAGGTAGAACCGCACTGTAACGCCCGCCCTTCCAGGTAGAACTAAGGCCACCCCGGAGGGACGGACGTCACTGAAATATAGACATCAATTATACTAATGCATATGGATTCATGGCAGCGGAAGACTTATTTAAATTTTTTTTTTATTCATATGCATTTAGTTTACTTATCATGGCATGTGAATCAAAGCATATTGAACATTATCATCATATCATCATTATTCTAACATGAGTAAAATATCATAAGTGTATGAAATACTAGCTGAAATCATCAGCATAAGCATAGGTCCAACATTGTTCACATGCATAACTTAGATAATTCAAAGAAACTTAAATAGATCTATCCACCAACACTTTCACACACATCTTCCTTGCCTTTCCTGCTCTGCTCCCCTTAAACAATCCATTCCTTACCTTTATCTGCAGTACAAGGAAAACGTGTAGCTATAAGCCAAAGGCTTAGTGAGATCCTTGCCTACCCATAAATCCGAAGAAACACATAACATAACATAACATGTAGAAAACATAGCATAGCATAACATAACATAGCATGGAGAGTCATAACATAGAACATATCTTATCATGTAAAAACCATAACAACTCATAGCGTCACATGAGGGAAAGCAGAACATAATATATCATATCACATAAGGAGCATAACATATCAAAGTCTATCATGTGAAGGTATATCATGATTCATATCACATTCTTTAAGCATATATCATGAAGCCTATCATATCATGTAAACATGTATCATAACTCATACCTGTTCATAAGGGTGCATAAACATAATTTCATAAATATGTGCATGTAGATGCAATATGTATATTTTTAAAACATGTATCATGGAATGCACATATGCATCATGCTTCTTTCAAAACATATAGTATATATACTTGAATATCATATCATCATCATCATGAGAAGGGCCCTGGCTTGTACCACATGTAAACATAAATGCGCGCAATCCCTAGGACAGGGTAGCTAGCCCCGAACCTACTAGGGATCTAGGTCCGTTCATAGTCCGTCGACCTAGGGGCGTACTGAGGAGCCCATCCCTTAACGAGGTCCGTTCATAGTTCGTCGACCCCGGGGCGCTTATGGAGCCCACCCTTGGTACAAGCCATAGAAAGTAAAATATCATGCATATCATATCTCAGCATATCATACATGTCATAATTCTTGTCATATCATTAAGAGAGCTCTTGATCCCAACTTAAGGGAAGCATCTCTTTACCATAGCATGAAGAGTGCTCTTGATCCCAACATAAGGGAAGCAACTCTTTTCCATAACATGAAGAGTGCTCTTGGTCCCAGCTTAAGGGAAGCAACTCTTTAGGCTTTTCTTCTTACATAAGCCATTCATACATGCATTATGAAGCATAACATGTTCTTATCATAACATAAAGCATAACATGTCATTTTCATATCATCAAACATGGCATATCATCTCATGAACTTAACATACATATCATGAACATGGCATATCATATCATGAGTCTAGCATATCATATCATTAACATGGCATATCATGTCATAAGTCTATCATGTCATATCATAAGCATGGCACATCTTATCATAAGACATAGAAATGCAACATATCATAAAGCATGAAAGCTTACTTCACTTATATATCAAAGACTACATATCATGAAAATGCCTAAGCATGTTTGGTTAGGTTTAACTCTTTCCTAACCCAATTTATCCATCTTGGCCGAACCATATCAGTAGGTTTCATCCTCATTTCATTCCATATTAAGCATAGAACTTACCCACATAACATGTAAAACTTAATCTAAGCACATACAAGGTAATATACTTCATGAATAAGCATGTTTGAGTTCAAAACTCTAACCTTAACCCATTTATCTCAATTTGGACAAAACATATCAGTAGGGTTCTTATATCATTTGGTTCCATATGAAGCATAAAACTTATCCACATAGCATGTAAACTTGATCTAAGCACATACAAGGTAATATACTTCATGAATAAGCATGTTTGAGTTCAAAACTCTAACCTTAACCCATTTATCTCAATTTGGACAAAACATATCAGTAGGGTTCTTATATCATTTGGTTCCATATGAAGCATAAAACTTATCCACATAGCATGTAAACTTGATCTAAGCACATACAAGGCAATATACTTCATGAATAAGCATGTTTGAGTTCAAAACTCTAACTCTAACCCATTTATTTCAATTTGGCCGAAACATATCAGTAGGATTTCATATCATTCTACTCCATAAGAAGCATAAGTCTTAACATGTAACATGCACATTTAATCTAAGTTCCTATAGAGCATAGTACAAGTACCTACAAGGAACCATACTTCATGAATAAACCTATTTGAGTTCAAAACTCTAACCCTAACCCTTTTATTTTCATTTGGCCGAAACATATCAGTAGGGTTTCATGTCTTTTTATCCCTTAGGAAGCATAAAACTTAAACATGTAGCATGCACATTTAATCTAAGTACCTATAGAATATTGTACAAGTACTTACAAGGAACCATACTTCATGAATAAGCCTATTTGAGTTCAAAACTCTAACCCTAACCCTTTTATTTTCATTTGGCCGAAACATATCAGTAGGGTTTCATGTCTTTTTATCCCTTAGGAAGCATAAAACTTAAACATGTAGCATGCACATTTAATCTAAGTACCTATAGAATATTGTACAAGTACTTACAAGGAATCATACTTCATGAATAAGCCTATTTGAGTTCAAAACTCTAACCCTAACCCTTTTATTTTCATTTGGCCGAATCATATCAGTAGAGTTCCATATCATTTTATTCCATAAGAAGTATAAAACTTAAACTTATAACAAGCCCATTTAATCTAAGTGCCTACAAGGTATTGTACTTCATGTTCTAAGCATATTTGAGTTCAAAAACTTAAACCCTAACCCATTTATTCAATTTTGCCAACCATATCAGTAGGGTTTACCACCATTTCATTCCATATGAAGCATAAAGACCTTAGTTATAAACATGTAAAAATTCATACATCACAAAGAGGTACAACTAGTATGGTTTCTAACTAAAATTCTTGACCTAAGGCCTTATAATCAATTTGGCCGAACCATATAGCTAGGTTTCTCTTTTTTTTTTAATTTTTTTTTCTTCACGACATGAAGAATGAAGACTAAACTAACAACATATGAAATTCATATATCATAGAGTAGAAATTTAAGTATGTGATCAAAGAAAAACTTATTCTAGATCCTTTCTTCCATCCTTGGCCGAATCATGCAACAAGTTCTAAATTTTTTTTTTTTTTTTTATAACATGAAGCATCTCTTATCACTTGTTAACCCTAAGTAACTACCTATTCTTTATCTTGACCATCTTCTTTCAAGAAAAGTTTTAGAGTTTCGAAAGAGAAAAACATTCTAAAAACCGAAGCTACTTGTACTGCAGTGAGGGGATACTCACATCCTTGCGCTTGTTTTCCTTAGAGATTTAACCTTTTGTTGTGGATCCTTTCTAGAGAGGGGAAGCTTCCTTGCTCCTTGGTCTCGGCAAGAATAAGAATGGGTGAAGAAGGGGGCACGGTGAAGGAGGAAGGAGTAAGAGAGTGAATGAGAAAAATGCCAACTCATTTTAATTTCTTCCTTTTATTCATCATGAGAGGAGGAAGGAAAAATATATTTTTCTTCCTCCTTTCTTTTACTCTCTTCATCATTAAGAAAAGTCTAGATACATCCCTTCTTGGTGAGTAAGAAAGGAATATTCTAGAGCATCTCTTCATTAGAGAGGGAGAAGACAACTCTCACTTCTCCTTCTTAAGAGAAGAGCCTTTTCTTCTTACATTTAATTATGGTTTCCCTCTCTTTCCTTACAATAATTTCTCTTGGTCTAGTGGTTATCTTATTCAGGTATCTAATGAGAGATCTAGAGTTCAAGTCCTAGACCTTATGTATTTTTATTCCTATTTTATTTATTTAAGTGTTTGGCTAGGAGCAAAAATTCAACTAAAGCATATATATTTTTCTTTATTCTTTATTCATGATAGAATATTCTAGAATTTTGCTAAGGATCCTATGGGTGTTACACGCACTTCAAATGTAATCTAGCATGCATTTAGCCCACTCGAACCGCACTTCATCAATTTCAACTCTGGAGTACTTGAGATTTGTAAACTGTAAAAACACATAAATAATATATTAGTAAACCAAGACTAAAAATCATAGTTGAAAAAGTAGTAAGAGCACCAGGTAACAAAATGACTAATTGGATTGCTTAAAAATAAAAACATTCATCATTTATCTCAACCACATCATATAGTGATAGATCTATCATTCCTAGGAACTTAATATAATCAAAACCAAAAATTTTAATCTAACTACATAAACAACAATTTAATCTTTCAAATTCAATTCATTAGTAGTCGGCCCAAATGGCATAACTGTTTACCACTAAGAGTGCATGAAAAGTAAATAAATTCACTTTTAGTTTGCAAATAATAAATTCACTTTTATCACTAAGAGTACATGGAAAGTAAATAAATTCCTCAGCAGCAATAAAGATGAGTAACATCAATTCATTTATATGATTTCCAATGAGATATATATATGCACCTTAGATGATAATTTATGTTTCAGAAGTGAAGCAACAGAGCATAAAGCAACAATAGTCAATAACCACACCGCATCGCCAATGCCATTCATGTAAAGATTCAGCCGTAGCAAGGACTTAGTTTTCTTAACAAACTCAGCGTTGCTAAAGGCGCCTTTGGGACCAATCTCATTGTTGCCAATATCTAGAAGTGTTATTTTTTCTAAACAAGAAGAAATATAGTTTTACATAATTGCTGAGAAGTAGTGCAATCAATAAATACTGGAAAGCCAACAGATCTGATGAAGAAATTAAATCTGCAAGAAAGAACTGCATGGATAGAAAATCAAAGTGTGTGTAAGTCTTATTAGCTTGAGATGTATAGATCGAATTGCCTTATTCTCAACTAGTGCTCCAGCAAGACTTGCAAAACCCTATAAAATTTCACATGGAAATAAGGTGTAAGGAGTAAGGACACCAGAAACAAAGTGTAAAAGATCTAGGAATTTCATAAAAAAACATGAAAGATTGCCCAAGAATAAGGTCATACAGAATATTCAATCATATTATTGTTAAGTTCCAATACACGTAAAGTTTGATTTTTCTTTTAGCATATCTGCAATAACCCTTGCACCCTACATAACATATTTAGCATTCAGATTTTACCAGAATCAAGAATCATTTTCTTCCTCAAGAAACAAACAACCGGAACTTGCAACAAGTAAAATTAAACAACCTCATCTCCAATACCTAAACTGTTTAGTTGGAGTTCCTGAATACATCCATTTACCTTCAAAATATCTGAAAGACGCTGCATAGGAAATTTCCACAATCTCAACATCTAATGAAAAAAATAGGAATAATGTAAAGTAAAATAACATGTCCAAAAACTTCTTGGTCAATGAGAAACATTATTAAGAAATAAGCACATAAAGAAAACAAAATCAATACCCAAAAAATGTTAAATTACTCATTTTGACAAAAGTTATAAAAACAAAAAATATGTTGGTAATAGATGACAAAGAAGAAATAAATGTTACTTGAAAAGTATAATTCTCTTAATCTTAACAAAGTGACTAATACTAAGTGATATTCTGGTCAACACAAAGAACTAACCCAACACAAAGAATCGAGTTTACTGTTATAGATAGCTATTTGCCTTTCGTGAACAACCAACAGATGTGTCTGATTACTGTGAAATTGAATTTGGATGTCCCCAACTAATGGAGATGTACATCCAGTAAACGCCTGGATAAAGAGGGAGTCTTTCTTCTCCCAACTACCTATGCTCCAAACATAAAGCTGCATATAATCACCAAGTAAAGGGGTTAGAATATACATTAGAAGCGAAGATGATAGCAGTTGCTTAGACGTTGCATAAGAGTCATTCTTAGATAAAGCAATACAAGTAGTTGCTTCTTCTGGATTGTTATCACTCCTTTCATTGTTATCACTGGCTGACGGAGCTGAGGAGCAATAGATGCAGTTGACTGAATAAGAAAAGCAAACAATCAGCACTAGGCTTATAACAAATAGATAATTTCTTACAACTGTTTCTTTCTGACCTTGCCCGATGGATTTCGTTCATCGCACGGCCACTGCCAGAGTTTATGCACTGCATTGGAACCAAGTGCTAGTAAACTGCATCCAGAATTGGTGTATATCAATCTCACAACCTTGCTCACTGCTGATGTTGAATCGGGCAAACACAAAGTTTTAAGATGCCCAACATTCACAATCTCAGTTAGCTTCCAGCTTCTGATTCTTTTAGTTTCTTCAGGTATCCTTGGCTTGACATCAGCAGCTCTAGTACTATCCACAACAGCCTGCAGATTTTGCTCATGTCATATAAAATTTTGTAAACACAATATTCACTTTGAGTATTTGCTGAATATTACCTTCACATTGGAATTAGATTGTTTAGAAACACTACGTGAAACCTCAAGCATCCTTAAAACCCGTTGTCCATCAGCATTTTCCAAGATTTTAATTCCATTATCACTAGTCGTAACAGCAAATGTATACTGTTTCTGTCCAGTTGAAGCATCCCACACCTATTCATCATGCAACGAAACCTGTTAAGAACATACAATTCTTCTTGTACAATCTTCTGACTGATCAACCACATGGTTTTACTCACTTTAATTGCCTTGTCATCACCGCAAGTGATGATCGAGAGAGTCTTCTTGGGATAGGAAAAGGCAATGTCATTAACACTGCCTATATGAGCATCAATCTGCAGAACAAGATGCTATCATCATCATCATATATATGGTTGCCAAACACCATAACTATTAACTGACCTCCAAATGTTGTCGTAATTCTTCATTTAGATTAAAAGCATAGATCTGCACTAGATGCTTTGAAAATGCAACACCTATTAGTATCACAGAAGAATAACAAGAATTTTAGTTTGATGAACTTGATCAAAATAATCCAACTTTGTTTTTTTGCTTCGGCATACCAAGAATAGAACCTTCAGGACTCCACAAGCATCTGTTGACAGATACAGTAGCATCATTAGTGAGTGATGCCTGCAAGTAGGAAAAACTCCTGCTCTGTCACAAATCCTGTCAAAACAATTTCTATGAGAATAGGCGATGAATATCACTATATTATGAAAGAAGTATCCTTTTAAATACATCATGCAGCACATCCTGTCCGATCCTGATTATGAATTGAGACTTGTCTACAAAGTAGCAAACAGGAACTAGGCAAACAAATACAACACACAATGAAAAATAATCAGAAATGAATTGTAAAAGTTAAATAGGAACAAGAAATATATAGTAATTTCCATGAAAGGGGCAAATATAATCAGGATACATGTATATTAGTATTTCTCCTATTCACTCAACACCAAAACCATTTTCTTGTTTCAAACAGGAGCTGAAATTAACCACAGCCAAACAACTTAATAGACCAAAAAAACATTCATGATGCCATGAAGCAGTAACAATCAAAGGATAGCCTAAAGAATGGGAAACAAGGAAACTATTTTACAATTTATTAGTTAAAAAAAGATGCACTGAGTCCATAAATATTTTTTACTAAATTTTTTTAGCATGAATTTTTTGATATAATAATCCTGTACTTATATTATAGAACAATTAATTTGCTTTCATCATCAGTCATATGAATGCCTGAAGCTGCTAAGCATTAATGCAGAATAAACTGGAATTGTGCAAGTACAGAGCTTACTCTTCTCTGTAAAATTCCACGAGTATATGCTACTGCCATGACTATAATTGCCACTCCAGGAAGATAAACCCACCCAGGACGCCTCCCTCCACAACATGTAAGACAAATCGATAGAGTGAGAGATCGAAGGGGCTGCTTCCTTCGGATCCTTATCCTGGCAAAGCCTGACCTCTATTCTCTTCGATTCTATGTCGTAATCAATCCAAGAATGCAATTTTTCTCCTCTACTGAGGATGAGAAGCAAACCATCGTCGAAAAGATTACTGCTTTTTGTCAAAAGTTCTCCGCCAACATCGACTTCGACGAGGCTTGCTGCCGTCACGAACTTCACTGCAATAACACTGGTCAATAACCTAGACCAGTCTCCATTCGCCGGTTCCAAGGGAACGCTGACCGGAGATAAAAAGAAAGCTAGGCCTCCTCCATTGCCGGGCGAAACAGAGAACGAGAAGGAAGAAGAGAACCCGGGCTTGGTGCCGAAGAATCTGACTGGTTTCTAGTAAATCATAAGCCCAGAGCTCTCGTTCGCCGCACGCGTCACCCTCACCTCCGAGCTATTCATCTCAGCATCGCCATAGAGGGCAAACTCCGTGACGAAGCTCCGATTTTTCCCTGACCCACCGAAAGAGAAGAAGAGAGCGTTACCTTCTCCAGTCGATGCGCAGTTCCCAGGTGACAAGGGGGCGACAAGAAGAAGGATGATGGCGAGAATGAGAGCAGAAGCGGTTGAGGACGTCGTCATTGGAAAGATCCCTAGGCGAGGTGCAAAATGTGCAGACGACGAAGGAGCAGAAACCCTAAGCACCAGGAAGCATGAGGAAAAGACGGAGAAACCAGAAACCAGAAAGCATGAGGAGAAGAAACCCTAAGAGATGGAGCAACCCGCGAGAGGGCAAAGACGGAAGGGAGAGGAGAAGAGAAGGGGAAAGAGGATATGGATGTGGTCGTTTTCAACAGACCTCACAAGGGAGTCGCGTGTTGATCTTGATCGGAGAGGAAGGGGGCGTCGATCTAGCAAGGGGAAGGACGGCGCGATATAGATGGAGCAACCCGCGAGAGGGCAAAGACGGAAGGGAGAGGAGAAGAGAAGGGGAAAGAGGATATGGATGTGGTCGTTTTCCACAGACCTCACAAGGGAGTCGTGTGTTGATCTTGATCGGAGAGGAAGGGGGCATCAATCTAGCAAGGGGAAGGACGGCGCGATATAGATTTAGGTTTGGAGGGAAGTGTTGTAAATTTTGGCTAAGTATGGGTGGAAAAATTAAATTATTTTATTTATCATAGACACCGGGTTTTAAAAACCACTATTAAAATCGGTGTCTATTAACGAAAAAAAAGGCGCTCATAGACATCGGCTAAAAAACCGATGTATATGAGCAAAATTCAGCGCTCATAGACATCGGGTTTTGGAAAAACTGGTGTAAAATACTTAAAGACATCGGTTTTTGCTTAAAATTGTTGTTGTTCCACTGATGTCTATGAGGGATTTTGTTGTATTGTAGGCGTGGAATTTGATCGGAGATGGTTGTATGATGAAGAGAATACTGGTCTATACTTAATGGAGCTCTATCTGATAGAGGAAGTCAGAGACCAAGCGATGGCTCATTTAACAGTGCACCGATGAAGGATGATATAAAATTACAATAAAAGAGTTATCCCTTGATTTTTTAGGTTGGCGATCTGGTCTGGAAGCGGGTGAAGCCTGTCGAAGACGTAAACAAGCTAGAGCTATGGTGGGGGAGGACCTTACAGAGTGGTACAAAAGCTCACCTCAGGCTCTTACTACCTTGAAGATGCAGAAGGTTAAAGATTAGACCAGCCCTATAATGCAAATCATTTACAACCCTACTAGGTCTGACAAGTATGCCCATAATTTACTTGTGTATTATTTAAAATTTCTTTTAATTAATGAGAATGCAGGCGAACTTATCTGAAGATTCTTATAAGTTATAAATTATAGCCCCCAGCTTAAAGATCGGGCAAGTTCTAAACTCCTGAACCTTTTGGTCAGGTTATAAGTGAGCATGCTCTCTCGGCTCAGATAAATCCAGAGTTGTTTAAAGACCAGGCAAGTCCCAGACTCCTGAACTATTCGGTCGGATTATAAACGTGCATGATCTTGTGGCTCATATAAATCAAGAGTGGCTTAAAGATCGAGCGAGTCCTAGACTCTTGAACCATTTAGTCAAATTATAAGAGAGCATGCTCTTGCAGCTCAGATAAATCCAAAGCTTCTTAAAGATTGGGCGAGTCCTAAACTCCCAAATTGTTTGGTCAGGTTATAAGCGAGCATGCTCTCGCAGCTCAGATAAATCCAGAGTAGCTTAAAGATTGGGAGAGTCCCAAACTCCTGAACCGTTTGGTCGGGTTATAAGTGAGCATGCTCTCTAGCTCAGATAAATCTAGAGCAGCTTAAAGACCAGGTTATGATAAACTCCCAAACCGTTTGATCGGATTATAAGCGAGCATGCTCTCACAGCTCAGAGTGGCTTAAAGACTGAGTCATGATAAACTCCTGAACTGTTTGGTCGGGTTATAAGTGAGCATGCTCTCATGAATCAAATAAATCTAAAGCAGCTTCAAGTCCGGGTTATGATAAACTCTCGAACCATTCAGTCGGGTTATAAGGGAGCATGCACTCGCGACTCAGATAATTCCAGAGATTATAGCCCCGACTTAATGACCGGGTGGGTCCTAAAACCCTCAAATTGTTCAATTTTGAATTTCCCATTCAGTATTGGTATCTCACTCGATATTATAATTTGGTATAGCAAGTGAGGAGGAAAATTATTAGTCCTTATATACCTAGTTTATGAGCCGTTGGCTAGGTTATAAGTGAGCACATATTCTGGATGGATTTTAATTGTAAGAATTTCATTGCATTATCCAACAGGATTTTATGCTCAGCATGAAGTTCTCGTCCAGCTCATTACTCATCCCAACCAATCAACTGTGAAAGGTTTATATAAGGATTTCATTACATTATTCGACCTGATTATTATGCTTGGCATTAAATTCTTGCTTAGCTCATTACTCAGCTTGGCCAATCAATTATGAAATATTTCTATAAGGATTGCATTACATTATCCGACCTAATTATTTTGCTTGAGAGTACATTAGGAGAAGTTACTCTGGAGGCTAGATCATAAATATAGTAGGGGATGGTAATCGCCGGGCTTGATTTCTTCTATTTGACGTTAATGTCTCACCTAGATTTTAACTGGCCAAGAGTTCTATTATAACATGATACACTATTTGGCAAGATTATTCTGCTCAGTGTTAATAGCTAGCATGGCTTATTATGTTAATTAATATATATTACATGAGGAACATTCATGGGAGTTTATTCGATGAGAAGCACGGGTAGTTTTGAAGATATGCAAGAAAAATAGGTATCATTTAAACTTATTTAAGGCAATCTTGACACAACCTAAATTCATATTTTAGAATATCTTAGTGGTTAACTTTCATTCCTTCCAACAATT